>NC_091285.1:386166210-387656210 GCF_032444005.1 Ranitomeya imitator | reverse complement strand
TTCAATTAGTCAAGCTTATTCTCCACTGAGAGATCACTGTAGATGGGCTAAATTTCATTAAGAAAACATATTTAATAAAGAAGTATAGTGTAAAGGTAGTACAACTAAAGAAAACAAAAGCCATGCTATGCTTTGCACAAATTGATATCTGGTTTGTTTTATGCCAGCTGTACCCACAGATGTCTACATACAAGTGTAGCAGTCATGCCATTGCTGCGCCATCCTGTTGAATGTGTAAGTAGCTTCCTCTCTGACCTACGGATAGATTAACCCTTTCTTCACTCACTTCAAAGAAGACATTTCAACTCTTGTTCCACATTTTCCATTGGCATTAGCACTGTAGTAATTCAGCAATATCTCGGTTCACTGCACAATAAAAATACAACCTACAAACCCTTATACCCTCCGTAGACTGCTCAATAAAATGTACATTTTACAATTCATCAGGGATCCTCTTTCTTTAAAACCAAATAACATTGTGAGAATTGTTGATCTTGTTTGAATCGAGGTATATGTCACGACCCGGTAAACCAATTTATACAAGTAATGCCATAAATATGTATAGCCATAATTCCCATGGGGGAAGCTGCAAAAGTAAAACTGGGCCGTGTAAAACATTTTGTGATGTCTCTAGACGACAGAGCGTCATTGTGCTCTCATTCAGTAAGGAATCCTTTCACTATCCCAGCTTTTTGTTCTATAGGGAGAATGCCTCACTGTGAGCTTTCAATGGCCATCACACAACAGTTAAGTTAAAGCATCTCTCGTAACGTTCATCAGAATCCATGCAACCAGACAGGAAGGAAATGCCACCGCCATTATGTATGCACACCACATAGACACTCATGGAGATCATTTCATGTGTTATTAGGATCTTGATTCCTGATCACACTGTGGAAACAGATTTTTCTACTTTGGTAGATTCCAGCACATATGCTAATAAACATGACATGCATCGAGCATCGTATCAGATATAATTACAAACAGACATTACGGAATAATAAGCGTATGGAAATAATTTGGTAACATTGAAAACTTTTGCAATTAATATGTAAAATTGAAGGTATTGTGATAGTTCTTTGTATGCCTTACATTGATCTATATTAGATATATACCTTTTGCCCTTGCTCAAATCATTTATCTGTCCCACATGACATATGTTAAGTTAATATCTAATATCTGATTGGGATAGGGGTATGTCAAATTTTTAGGAATGTATGACCCAAAAAACTGCATGAATACCTTAAAATATAAAGGTCAGATTGTGTTCTGTATTTTTTTAGTTTGTCATATTGAAAAATTCTCTTACGGAAAATATTGTCAGCTTTCTATATATTTTACCTTGACATGGTAGAAAAACAGAGAAATTCTTCCACTTCATAAAGAAAGCACTGAAAGGAGAAAATACATTGCTATTCTTCCTTATAAATATTGGTTACTAAGTAGTGAATATAGGATTTGTTTAACAGATTAAATTCTTAGTTTATTATCTTAGCAGATGCCAAGAGCTTTGCTTTTACACACATGTACAACTCCCTATCTGTGAACACACACTCTAGAAATATGTTTTCGCTGTTAACATGTTAATCTTAGAGAAGTATGCGTTTGCATTCATGGATATGGAAAACAATATTGCCATTATTATTGTAAGGCAATTTTTTGTCTATTCTAATACACTGCTCAAAAAATAAAGGGAACACTAAATTACCGCATCTTAGATATCACTGAGTGAAATATTCCAGTTGCAAATCTTTATTCATTATAAAGTGGAATGCATTGAGAACCATAAAACATAAAAGGGATCAAAATTAATATCCCATGGAGGTCTGGATTTAGAATGATACTCAAAATCAAAGTGAAAAATCAAATTACAGACTGATCAACTTCAGTGGAAATTCCCTAAGACAAGGGAATGATGCTCAGTAGTGTGTGTAGCCTCCATGCATCTGTATGACTTCCCTACAATGCCTGGATTTGGTCCTGATGAGTTGGCAGATGTTCTCCTGAGGGATTTACTCTCAGACCTGCATTAAAGCATCAGTGAACTCCTACACAGTCTGTGATGCAACATGACACTGGTGGATGGAACGAGACATGATGTCCCAAACGTGCTCGATTGGATTAAGGCAAGTCCATAGTATCAATGCCTTCATCATGCCAGAACTGCTGACACACTTCAGTCACATGAAGCCTAGTATTGTCATGCGTTAGAAGGAGTCTGAACATCTCATCCTGATACCTAATGGCAGAAAGGGTACCTCTGGACAGCACATGGTGTGCTGTACGACCATCCACAGAAATGACTCCCCACACCGTTACTGAAACACAGCCAAATCGGTCATGCTGGAGGATGTTGCAGACAGAAGAAAGTTCTCCATGGCATCTCCAGACTGTCACATCTGTCACTTGTGCTCAATGTTGACCTGCTCTCATCTGTGAAGAGCACAGGGCGCCCATGTCGAGTCTGCCAATCTTGGTGTTCTCTGGCAAATGCCAATCACACTGCACAGTGTCAGGCTGTAAACTCAACAAATACTTGTGGACGTTGGGCCCACATGGAGACTGTTTTAGACAGTTTGAGCAGACATATAGATGTTAGTGGCCTGCTAGAAGTAATTTTGTAGGGCTCTGACAGTGCTCCTCCTATTCCTCCTTTCACATAGGAGGTGGTAGTGGTCCTGCTGCTCCAGTAACTGCTGGGTTGTTGCCCTTCTATGGCCCCCTCCACATCTCCTGGTGTACTAGCCTGTGTCCTGGTATCTTCTCCATGCTCTGCACACTGTACTGACAGACACAGCTACTTCTCTTGCCACAGCTCATATTGATGTGTCATCCTGGATGAGCTGCATTACCTGGGCAACTTCTGTGAGTTGTAGATACCACCTCATTCAACTTTACGGTACCTCAAGGGGTGAGAGCAATGACAAAATGCAAAAGTGACCAAAATAACAGCCAAAAAGGATGAGAACAGAAACGGTGTGTGGTCACTCCCTGCAGAACCACTCCTTTTATAGGTGATGTCTTGATAATTGCCTATCATCTATACATATTGTCTGTTCCATTTGCACAACAGCAGGAGAAATTGATACACAATCAATGTTGTTTCATAACTGGACAGGTTGAGTTCACACATGTGTGATTGACTTTGAGTTACATTGTGTTATTTAAGCGTTCTCTTTATTTTTTAAGCAGTGCATATATGTTGCAAATTTGTGTTTTATAATCTTAGTGACATGTTAGACGTTTTGATCAATGGGCCTGGGTGCTGAGACCCATCCAATGACAGCAAAGTGTAGATGTGCTCAGCTATGCACCATATCCCTTTTACCAGTGATCATCTGTTTTTGGAAGAGTTAAGCTCAATGAAAGTATATAATCCATTCTCCGCTAACAATATATGTTAAAGCAAAGCAAAGACCAGCCAATTAGAATAAAATCAGTACAACACTCAGTTGAGCATTTTCTTTCAGAGATTTGGTTTAGGTTTCAGCAACCAGTTCATCAACATTATATTTCTGATATGTTACCTAAAAGCTAAATGACCCAATGGTAGCAATTAAAAAACTTGGAGCATATCTGTAGTTTCTAGTAAATTTTCAAATAGGCTAGCATGTGTGTACATGATGAATAATACTATTTCCAGCCATTGTATGACTTGTTGTTAGGGCTGGCGAAAAGCACCGCGTAAATAAGGGGATAGTATAAGTGGGTTTACAGCCTGGGTCCACCGTGCAGGAGTGGAACCTGCTGCTAGTAATTGGCAGCACTATATGGCGGTATTACGCCTGAAAAGACACAGGTTCCATCACCTGGTCTGTATAGGAGCGAACTCTGTTACTTCACAGAATCGCCAGAATTAAAGATAACGCTGTGCCGTTAACATCACAGAGGATCAAAGCTCACTAATGGAGCAGGTAGTATATAGTGGACATACAGTCAGCAACAGCACTCAAACAACTCGTCTCCAGAGGTGCCGGAATTCTAGTGGCTATACGCCAGCCCTAAATTCACACAAACTCCTCTCCGGAGGTGCCGCAATTCTAGTGGCTATACGCCAGCCCTAAATTCACACAAACTCCTCTCCAGAGGTGCTGGAATTCTAACGGCTTACAGCCGAACTTAAGCACATGCTGACACAGACCACAAAGTAGCTAAGCTTATACACTCGTGAACATAAGTTGATACTAGCGCATGGCCATGTGGACATGCGAACCTTTTATAGAGGAAGCTCTCCAGGACCTACCTAGTGGTCCAATAGGAACTGCTTCAGGACCTGAGCATGTGACCCCCAACCTCCAATGAGAGGTCGTCCCTTGGGCATGCACAGTAGAGGAAAAACAGGACTTAGTCCCAGGAGCGTCTGCATGCCGCAGAACAGTGCTGGTTACAAAGGCTGAGCCTGGAAGGCCAGCAGTAACCAAGTGCACAGTATCTGCCTGAGCCAGACACTGAGACCGACGTCTCGGCTGAGCAGGCTCCACTGCGGCTGGAGAATGGGAGACTGCAGCGGAGGTGGTTCGAGATTCCCCCTGTGCAGCAGAGGGAACTCGACACCTAACATTTGTATCCTGCAATTTTCTTTAGTTTTCCCCTCTGCTGGCTCTAGCTTTGATTTTCAGTTTCCTCTGAGCTATTGGGTGTCACTTAGTTACTATCATGTCTTACACTGAAAGGACACACAGACATGAGGGATTCCTGCTCTTTTTTTCTTGAACAAAGAGAAAAATAGTATCATCATGGAGGATATTATAGACAAGTCCTGAGCAATGTAGCTGTAAATCCAACTCTATAGAGAGATAAAATAGTTTATTGAAACTGCAACCCTCACTCTGCTTGGTCTCTCACTCTGAGTGCTCCTCACTTTTCCTCCTCCTTTCCTCTCCATAGACTTCAACTTGATTTGTAACTTGACATCTCATGGTGCCGGCAGTCCATCTTGCTTTGTCCAGGATGGATCTGAGTTGTCTTTTCAGAGTGGATGTTGCATTCAGGAGGGGAGGGGTAAAGTGCCTGATAATTGCAGAAGGAAGCATATTTCTCTGGTATGATATATTACAAAGTTTTTGTTATCCATTTGAACTTTTTATCCGTAGGCTTTTAAAGGTACCCTAAAAACCCTTCATATGTTTCAGAAACAGATGCAATTTTCTGTTTTCTTTCACAATTCTTCGCTCTATAGCACAGTATCAATCACTCTTCTATCTTTGTAAAACTTATAACATTGCTCATTCCAACCCATCGTGAATTAAATGGATGAACAAAAAAGTGAGACTGAGAGAGAAGGGGAGATGGTTAATTCATAATATCTGTGGGCATTATTATGATTGCCATTATGGCTATCAAAAATATGACATACCAAAACAACTCATACTTGTTAAATAAAAAATGAAAAGGCCTCAAGCAAAGTGACAACTTACTGACATAACTGTCCTGTTTTTTATTGATAACTATTTCTAATGGGAATCAAAACAGTAGCAAAAGAGGATCTGTCACCAGATGTCACAAGACAAATTTCATACATTATTAAATCTCTTTTACAGGATTTACTTTAAAATTATATATAAAAATGGTTACTGTATTATTCAGACTGTAAGAAGATGCACCCCAAATTTTCAGGAGGAAAATAGGGAAAAAAAATTAATGCGTCAAATGGGGGTCCATATTAGTCTGAATTCAGCTTACTGGCGGGAGGGCAGGTGGCAGCGGTGGAGCGGGGAGGTGTTTGGATGTTCGACGCTGCAGGTCCCATCCCAGGCTGGTAGAATGGGGCGCTCGGCAATACTCAGTGGTGCGATAGGCTCCATTGGCATTTTCTGAAAGCCTAGAGCCCCTGCACTTCCATGGTGTCAATGAGGTGGACTGCGGGAAAATGAGTGTCAGAGGCAGCGCTGCTTTCGATCTTGGGAGCCGAGATCTTGGGAAAAGAGATCTCCATCAGCGCATGCGTCACCTCCAGAGGCCATTTTCCCAGAGTCTACCACATTAAAACCATGAAAGTGCAGGCTTTACCAAAATGTCAGTGGAGCCCCAGCACCACCGAGCACTGCCAAGCACCCCCTCCTACCAGCCTGGGACTTGCAGCATCGCCCGACAGTGTCACACCTCCAAACACCCCCTCCTCCCAACCTAGGACCCGCAGCATTGCCCGCAGTATCGCCCT
This sequence comes from Ranitomeya imitator, assembly GCF_032444005.1. Classification (NCBI taxonomy): domain Eukaryota; kingdom Metazoa; phylum Chordata; class Amphibia; order Anura; family Dendrobatidae; genus Ranitomeya; species Ranitomeya imitator. Next base: position 387,650,050 of record NC_091285.1, on the reverse strand, counting down.
ACTCCTGCTGCCCCCTATAAGCTAAATTCAGACTATAAGACGCACCCCCATTTTCCCCAAAAATTTGGGGAAAAAAGTGCGTCTTATAGTCTGAAAAATATGATATATAATTCTGATTTCGATGAGCATTTTTTAATTCAGCTATAGAGTGAGAGCGTCCAAGTGTATTGAATTTTTGCCCACCCACCTTTAACTTCAAACAGCAGCTTGTACTGAGCAGTGTGAGATCTCAGCAGGAGAAAGAACACTGAGGAGTTTTGAATCAGGCTTGATGGGTGAAGATTGAGTTAAAATTTCATAAAGTTATAAAACTATTATGAAGCCAAAATAAATAAATAAAGCATCTCTATCAGGTCTATGAGATCTATTTAATAATGAATGCAGAACCAGTTAGTATAATAGAATCTGGAGGCAGATCCATTTTAATGTTTCACAGAACAGTACTAGATTGTCTCCACTTAGTCCATAATTTTCAATAAAAAAAATCAAATTTTTAATAATTTATTATGTACACTAGGTACATCATGGTAGTTTGAATGGAGTGCCACATATTTTACTATATTTTGGAAACATGATGCAATTGAGATATGGTTTTCATCTGATTTATAGGATACAGCAGGAAAGAGATTTGTGTTGCGCACGTTGCCAGTGGATGCACATACACTTGGTGTAAAGGAAGTTGTAAAATAGGTTTTTATTTGGTTTACATGTGAGATAAACTCGCTTTGATATTGATATCACCTATCCTCATGCTGTCATGACAGATTATCAGCTGCAGGTGTTTCTTTCTGTGCAGTGTGTTCGCTGTTTACACATATTTATTTGTGTGTCAGTCCTATAATAGGTAACTGAAAATGGCATCCAGTGAGAAAGCATGTCACCATGCTTGGAATGACATGTACTGTATTATCAGGGCAGCATGGGCTCCTGGCACCTAGGCTCAGCTGTCCTTGACCTGTACAATGATGGGCTACATAGGGCTGTGAAAAATCATTACAGCTTATATGTTTGAGCTGGCAACTATACAAAGAGCTAAAACCTGGAAGCCTTTGCAATATGCCTGAAATGCACTTGCTTCTGTTTCTGGATGGTAAAGATAAGGCACTCGTCTGGATCGGCAGAAACACATACATAGACCATGAATATATTTACTCGCTGTCTTGTAGACATGAGGCAGTAGATAGATGTATGATTTGGATTGCTGTGTCAAAGCTTGTCCTGGAGAGTAATTCTCACAAGGGAATAGTGGAATTAGGATTTCATTTCTTTCATATATCTTATAATTGCTCAAATCATGAAGGATAATGAAGAAAAAAAAATACCACCTAGATGGAAGGAAAATGTATTTATTTATTTAATTATTTTACTCACTTATGTAGCGCCATTAATTCCACAGACAATATAGGCACTGCCCCCCATTGGAATTCGCATTCTAAATTCCTTCTCAGTATGTCTTTGGAGTGTGGGAGGAAAGCGGAGAACCCAGAGGCAACCCACACGGGGAGAGCATACTTCATGCAGATGTTGTATGGACCAACATCCCTTTCTCATTTTATTTAACATACATTTGAACTTCTGATATGTTAAATTATCTAGTAGAAACTTGAATAAAAAAATACTAAAAATCTGAGCAACTTATTGGTATAAGCACTCAGCATATTTCATGTTTGTCCAATCTGTGGCTGTGTCAATTAATCTAGAGCCGTAGAGACATTTAAGAATGGATGATCTGGGGTGCCGCAGTGAAATGAAGTTACAGCCCTTTACAACCTGCCATTTGTCCAAAGGTCGATTTTCACTGAGATGATTTTGCCATTAAAGCCTAATATATTTGGACTTCAAATGTATGAGATCTTACTAACAACACTCTCAGGCGGAAGGCTCTTACACCATTCTCTACTGAAGTAACACCCAAAATACCATCATGTGACTTCTTTGTAGACCAATATGCAACATCCTCTGTAATGTTCAGTGGGCTTCAGTGGTAACGACATCTAACTACAACCCCTGGCAAAATGAAGTAATCACCAGCCTTGGAGAAAGTTCGTTCAGTGGTTTAATTTTGTAGACAAAAGCAGATCACAGACATGGCACAAAACTAAAGTCACTTCAAATGGCAACTTTCTGGCTTTAAGAAACAGTAAAAGAAATCAAGAACAAAAAATGTGGTGGTGAGAAATGGTTACTTTTTGTAACCAAGCATAGGGTAAAAATTATGGAGTCACTCAATTATGAGGGAAAAAATATGGAATCATGAAAAACAAACAAAAAAACACTCCAACACATCACTAGTATTTTGTTGCACCACCTCTGGCTTTTATAACAGCTTGCAGTCTCTGAGGCATGTGCTTAATGAGTGTCAAACAGTTCTCTTCATCAATCTGGCTCCAACTTTCTCTGATTGCTGTTGCCAGATCAGCTTTGAGGTTGGAGCCTTGTCATGGACCATTTTCTTCAACTACCACCAAAGATTTTCAATTGGATTGAGATCCGGACTATTTGCAGGCCATGACATTGACCTTATGTGTCTTTTTTCAAGGAATGTTTTCACAGTTTTTTTCCTGCTCTATGGCAGGATGCATTATCATCTTGAAAAATGATTTCATCATCCCCAAACATCCTTTCAGTTGATGGGATAAGAAAAGTGTCCAAAATATCAAGATAAACTTGTGCATTTATTGAAGATGTAATGACAGCCATCTCACCAGGGCCTTTACCTGATATGCATTCCCATATCATCAATGACTGTGGAAATTTGCATGTTCTCTTCAGGCAGTCATTTTTATAAATCTCATTGGAATGGCACCAAACAAAAGTTCCAGCATCATCACCTTGCCCAATGCAGATTCGTGATTCATCACTGAATATGACTTTCATCCAGTCATGCACAGTCCACAATTGCTTTTCCTTAGCCCATTGTAACCTTGTTTTTTCTGTTTAGGTGTTAACGATGGCTTTCGTTTACCTTTTCTGTATGTAAATCCCATTTCCTTTAGGTGGTTTATTACAGTTCTGTCACAGACGTTGACTCCAATTTCCACCCATTCGTTCCTCATTTGTTTTGTTGTGCATTTCCTGTTTTGGAGACCTATTGCTTTAAGTTTCCGGCCTTGATGCTTTGATGTCTTCCTTGGTCTACCAGTATGTTTGCCTTTAACAACCTTCCCATGTTGTTTGTATTTGGTCCAGATTTTAGACACAGCTGACTGTGAACAACCAACATCTTTCGCAACATTGGGTGATGATTTATCCTCTTTTAAGAGTTTGATAATCCTCTCCTTTGTTTCAATTGACATCTCTCGTGTTGGAGCCATGATTCATGTCAGTCCACTTGGTGCAACAGCTCTACAAGGTGTGATCACTCCTTTTTAGATGCAGACTAACGAGCAGATCTAATTTGTTGCAGGCGTTAGTTTTGGGGATTAAAATTTACAGGGTGATTCCATAAATTTGTCCCTCATAATTGAGTGATTCCATAATTTTCCCCCTATGCTTGGTTACAAAAATTAACCATTACTGACTACCATATTTTTTGTTCTTGATTTCTTTTAATGTTTCTTAAAGCCAGAAAGTTGCCATTTGAAATGACTTTAGTTTTGTGCCATGTCTGTGACTTGCTTTTTTTCTACAAAATTAAACAACTGAATGAACATCCTCAAAGGCCGGTGATTAAATAATTTTTGCCAGGGGTTGTAGATTCACACTAATATATTCATACTATTCACTAATAACATTTTATTCCAATTTTACTGTAAAATATATTTTTGGTGAGCATAAATTTATACAAACCACAGTGATATGCCAAAGCATCCAGATTTTAAATTGTAATGAAATTAATTTGCACAATGTCAGGAAAATGAGTCAATAAAATTATTGATGGTCCGTGTTCTTTGCGATCCTGGGATGTGTTAATAAGCTACATCCCTTGCATTTTGATACCATTCGCTTGTATTCTCTTTAAAATGATAATTGTAATCCTGCTCGTTAATGTGACTGATCTTGTTAGTTTTCTAATACCACTTATACACTCCATAATGTGTGATGCATGGAAGTCAACATGATATTCTATGTAGCTGTGCTTCGATTTTTTTTTTCTTTACATTTTTATGTCATTATGTTGAAATGATTAACAATGTAACAGTGATGAGAGTAATAAGAATAAAAAGACAAAGGCAGAGGCAGAGGCAGTGACAAGAATGCAAAAATGTCAACTAATTAAAATGAAAAAAAAATGGCTACAGACAATTTTATTGTCTTCACAACCTGTTTTTTACAAAGGTTCTTATCTTTCCTGCAGACAGTGAACTGATTATGGATAATCTTTTTTATTCGTATAACCCTTTCCCAATAATAACGCAATTTGCAGATAACTATTACTAATTTGTCTTCTTTTCATTTCTCAAATAAAGAATTTACAATTATTAAAGTGAAAAGAAACATAAAATGTAAGACAAATTCTGAATTTATCAATGTTAACAACAAGCATAATTAAAAACTCCCTCTTCTCTAGGAAAATGTATGGCTGTAGAAATTTTGCTGAACCCCCATGATTTTTCTTTTGAAAAGACTTTTAAATACTGATTCCAATGCCCATTATCCACTTAACAAGGTCCAATTATAACATTTGACTAATACGGTCATGTTCGGTACTTCATGAATGAATAATGCTTACTACAGGGTTTATCCACTTTCATTCTTTTATAAAAAATCAAATCCAAGGGCCATTTATTGGTATTGCTAGTTTGTAACTCCACCGTTTAGCACTAACTGTATAATAAAGCAACTAAGAGCTACAAACACCTTAGCCTCTTAAGGAAAAGGCGATATTTGTCGCTTTTGTGCTTTTATGTTTTTCCCTCCCCTTCATTCTACCAAGAGCTATAACTTTTTTATATTTCCATCCATATGGCTTGATTTTGCTGGACGAGTTGTACTTTTGAATGACACCATTCACATTAACATATAATACTGGAAATAGGAAAAAAATTCCAAGTGTGGTGAAACTGTTAAAAAAAAACACAATTTTGCATTTGCTTTTGGGTTTTGTTTTTATGGCATTTTTTGTACAGTAAAAAAAACCTGGACTTTTGATTCTCCAGGTCAGTATAATTATGTCAATTCAAAACTGACACAGCTTTCTTTTATTTCAGAGCAAAAAGAAAATTAGAAAAATTCATTAAATCTAATTTTGCACTGGTGTCGCCATTTTCTGAGACCCATGCCATTTTCATTTTGAGGCTGATAGAGCTGTGTGAAGGCTCGTTTTTTGCAGGGTGACCTGCTGTTGATACTATTTCGGGGTTTACACAACATTTAGATCACTTCTTATTGCATTATTTGATTAGTCATGGAGACCAAAAAGCAAAATTCCGGAGTTTTGATTTTTTATTTTTTTTCGTTTCACTGTGTTTGCCGATGGGGCTGATTAATTTTATGTTTTGATATGTCAACCTTTTATGGATGCAACAATACCACATATGTTTATTTAAAAAAAAATCTTTATTTTAAATAAGGGACAAAGGGAGATTCCTCTTGTGGCTGTTAGAGGCAGATGATGGTTAAATGACGCTATAATCATCTGCCAGGCATAGAGCAGGCTCAGCTCCTGAGCAATTTCCATTCATCCTCTGCCTACGAGTGTTTTTACATGTACAGCAATGGTCGTTGAGTGGTTACAGGTGTACGATAGCCAAAGACATTTATCCTCTATCTGGTGGATAGCTGACAAATGTTAGATATAGTAGGTACTACATAAACAGGATATGTGCTGTAAATCACAATGATTGTCTATACGATCAGAATTATCATATTAAAATGAGCAAGAAAGTGCGATCGGTTTATCTAAACAGGCTATTACAGGCTTACTTGTCGCCAATTGGTGGTCTTTAACAGCCATTGGCCAGACAGTAAATACACCCTTAGGCATACAGTATTATAACGCATAATTTAACCTTTTGAATAGATAGACATAATTCACACATTTTTCATACCCTTGTAAGAAATAAATTATTTTAAAGTCCTCCAAAAAACAAGGGACTTTACGATATTAAAGTTCTAAATAGAGCTCATATTTGCTATGAAGAACTGTTCCTCTTTAGGGAAAAATCCCAGCATCCATAAGATTTAACATTTAATTAATTACTTCATTATCACAAATTCTTTAAATGCTCATTGCATTACAGATATTGTCTAGTGGAATGGATTTCAGAGGAAAATGTAGGAATCTATATATGTTAACAAGGAAAGAAAAGGTTGTGTTAGAAAATCAAAACCACCATCTTCTTGAATACCTTCTGCAATCAATGGTTTAGCTCATCACAACATTCATTACTTTGTGTACAGGTACATTGACTTTTCCACCACTTATCTGGCTGGGTTGCACTGGTTAATTGTTTTCCTCTAGTTGTGGAAATATTTGACAACTCCTGGCTTGCTCTTCTATGATAACGTAATTCATTTGATCTACATATAGACTTTATCAGTCAATTTTTAAAGGACTGAATTTTTTAGGATACCGTAAATAAGACTTGTAGCAGGATGAAGTGTAGTTTTCACTCTATTCTTTTTACCATAAAATCTACTGTAAAATAGGGTAAAAAAATTAAGTACAGTGAAACGTTGAACAAAATGTAATTCCATCATTACTTTGGGGGGTTTATTTTTATGGCAATAACAATATATATATATATATATATATATATATATATATATATATTTTTTTTTTTTTTTTTTTTTTATTTAAGTGGAGTGAGAAAAAGCAAAAATTTGTAGAATATATATATATGTATATATATATATGTATATATATATATACATATATATATATGGTACCATTTTGAGAGTCCCATAGCATTTTTATTTTTTTTGTAAACAGAGCTGTGTATAGCTTTTTTTGTGTGGTGAGCGTACATTTTTATTGGTGCTATGCTTGGGTACATACGTTGTTTTGATCCCTTTTAATTACATTTTTGAGGGGCAAGTGCAGCTTTTGAGCATTTGATCGCTTTTTGTTTTATGTTGTATACTATATGGATTTATTTATTTTAGATTTCAATAGATCAGATCTTTATGGACGCAAAGACACCAAATACGTTTATCTTTTTAATTTTATTTTTTTTAAAGGGTGAAGAGAGGGGTGATTTAATTAGTTTACATTCTTTTTAAAATAACTTGTTTACTTTATTTTTTATCTCCTTAGTAGACTTCACAGGAGGACTAATATAGCAGTCATCTAGGTTTTTAGCAGAATCCAGGATGTTGTGACAACCTGTTGACATCCAAGGGAACACTGGTAATCGGTCCATTTAAAGACCAATGTCAGATAATAACAGCAGAAATTAAATGGTTCAACAGCAGGGATTGAAATGAGCTGTTGTTACAAGCAGCAGATGCTGGCTGTGTGACACAGCCGGCATTTGCTGGGTAAAGTTCTGGCTCGACACCTCAGTCCACTCCATAGAAGCAGACTCCAAGTAGGATGTATTTATTATGCTGTGAAGGGGTTACAATTTGTAAAATAAATTAGGCATGAATGTATATTCATCGTTGTCCCATTAGATGACTCCCGAAACTACATGAATGTTTCTTAGAAGAAAAGTATGGTAGATCATTTCTAATATAAAATTTTTATGAAAATGTATATAATTTATAGATTGATCCTTATATTTTATGTGTAGTTTCATTTTTCCTGTAAAGGCCAACTAATTATAAGATCTATTCTGGACCCATGAAAATTCATATCCTGTGAAGTTAGCTTTGATACCTCTCTTCCCCTCATGTCACACTCACAATGGTATGGGAAACATTGACAATGTTTAGGTCATGTTCACGTATTGTGAAAAATTTCCATTGTGGGTTTGTCCATAGACAGAATCTGCATGTACTACTTCCAGATTATTTTGCAAATTTAGCAACAGATCTCACCCTACTCTATTACAAGTATTGAATAAAGTGAAACGGCAATGAAAATCTGCACAAGAATGAGCAAGCTATAGATTAGAAATCCGAACCCTGCTTAAAATTTCCTGTGGGTTTTTTTCCACAACGTATGAATGAGATTTTGAAAACCCTATTTATTTGTATTGAACTGTAAATTGCTGCGGATCTTCTGTGCGGATTCTACAATGTGAGAGCTTAGCCTTGGAGTTAGTTTGTTTAGATGTTGGTGAATTTCATTTTATGACAAACTTCTGTTTCTATAGCATCAAATATCTTAGTTTTTAATATTCAAGTATATATAGATTTATTCTACTCACTTATATAGTGCCATTAATTCCACAGCTCTTTACAGATATGTTCATCATTGTCCCCATAGTGCTCCCATCTAAATTCCCTACTAGTATGTCTTTGGAGTGTGGAGTGTAGGTGGAAACAGAAGTACCCAGAGGAAACCCATGCAAACACAGGGAGAACATCCAAACTCCTTGCTGATGTTGTCTTTGGTGAGATCTAAAACAAGGACCCCAGCGTAGCAAGGTTACAGTGCTAAACACTGAGCCACCACTCTATTTGATCATGTTGTTTGACTAGTGACTAGAGATGAGCTAATTTGCTCGGGTTCCCTCTTATTCGGCAAGCTATAGCGCTTACCAAATAAGCTGAGGGATGTGTGACAGTCAAGACACATGTATGGAGAGCCCAACAAACAGGCTCTCCGTGCATGTGTCGTGACTGTGACACAGCCGCGACACATGCAGCTGTCGCGCTATTCAGCTGATCGACTGGTGCGATCCAGAATGCCGGGTTTCCTCTGCAGCTTATTTGGCAAGCACTATAGCTTGCCTAATAAGAGGGAACCTGAACATATTCGCTCATCTCTACTAATGACCAACCCTTAGCCAGCAAAAAGCACCTGCACAACACACTGATCCCTACCTAATGGTATAACGATCTCCCCTTCATAGACTTCTGTGATTGAGACATACATTACGATATTAGATGAGTGAAATTAGTGAAATTTAAATTTTACAGATTTGCTCAAATTCAGCTAGGAAAATGGATTTGCATTAAACTTATTCACTGCAGATAAAATGTGTCCTGACTCCAATTAATAAAAGCATTTATTATGCTTTAAAGTATCCATATCCCAAAATATAATAACCAGATTGGCTGGACAGGGGTTCAATAAACTATAAAACTTTATACCTCACCCCTCACCTGTCATAGCTGCCACAGCTCCCCGCTGATCATCTGCTCGCTATCTCCATTCATAACACAAGTTAAGGTTTCGTCAGCACCAGAAACACAGGCAAAGATTAAAGAGAAGACCAAAGCCGAAGGTGGTACCTAAGTGAGAGAGCAGAAGACCAATGGGAAGCTGCAGCAGCACTTACAAGTAAGGGGAAATGTGAAAGTGTGTACAATGTTATGCCATTTTGTAAGCTTTTCCTGGTCCATATGAATATATGTATAATACAAAAGGGCATCCATAAGGCCACCATTTTTCAAAGAATCAAATTCACATTTGTTAAAACACAGATTTTGTATAATTATATATATATATATATATATATATATATATATATATATATATATATTATTCATTGTTATAGCGCCAAGGAGGGGTATACATAATAAAAACAAGTACAATAATCTTAAACAATACAAGTCATAACTGGTACAGGAGGAGAGAGGACCCTGCCCGCGAGGGCTCACAATCTACAAGGGATGGGTGAGAATACAGTAGGCGAGGGTAGAGCTGGTCATGCAGCGGTTTGGTCGATCGGTGGTTACTGCAGGTTATAGGCTTGTCGGAAGAGGTGGGTCTTCAGGCTCGTTTTGAAGGCATATATATGCACATATATATATGCTTTATTCTTCCTCTTTTATGCCTCCTATAAAAGTATTAATACATTTTTAATTGTACAGAGGGATACAACCTTGTGGGAAATGTTTCCTGATATGCTCCGACACTGTCTACTCTGCTAACAGCATCAGACTGTACAAGGACACACCTTTATGATAAAGAAAATAGTAACACCCAGATGTCAATTTATTTATACATTTCTAGGAAAAATAACAGAAGAATGGCACGACACAGAATTGTAAAAAAAAATGTTCCAGAGTTGATATTTTAATAGTATTTATTACAAAAAATGTGGCAGGAGATCCAACAGATTCTCTTTGTTTTCTCAACTACATTATTTAATACAACCGTTAAAGCTGGGGGTTTAGTGCAATCACATTGGCATGACTATTAGATAGACAGAACTGTATGTTTTATTTCCGAACTCATTTTCACGATCATCACTCACATGATCCATGAGACAAAATTTGTTCCACCTGAAGAAAGCCTCAATGATGAAATTCATTTTTATACCATGAAATACAGAACATTTCTCAGTCTGCAATATAAATCACAAATCATTATGTAAAATGACTTTATGTTGAATTTGTGTAGCTCTAAGAAGATCTCAAGGGAACATTCAAAGAGGGAATGATCATACAGCTCTGCCTGTTTAAAGGGCAATGGACAATGACCATAAAAAAATTATAGGGCTTAAAAGAAACACTAAATGCCATTCAATTACAAATGAAATGCAAAAAAAAATGTTTTTCTGTCTTTTTTTTATCAAAAGTTTAATGGTAGATACTAAATTGTCTTGGCATTTTAACATTATTATGTATTTTTACTTCAAGCAGGAAGGAGGTATTTCTTTTGGAATTTGTATTCAAGCATCTGCATCTCTCAAAACTAGATATTTTTGTATTTTATGAAAAAAAAATCTTAAAAGTAACTACCATGGTTTTATAAAGATATTGCCTATATGTGAACATTGTATAGTAGGTCAACATAGTTGGTTAATAATATTCTGTGTTTTATTCCCAAGGTTCATTTAGTAATAGAGTTCCTGCTGCTAGGCAACAGTGAGAAAAAAAATATTTTCTGTAGACCATATCTTCTCTGGATTCTTTGTAAATCTCTTCCTTTTGACAACCAACATTGTAAAACAACATATTATAATAATAGATGTCATTGATGTAACCCACTGCTGTGAAGTATTTAATGTATTTTGTAGAATGCTCTAGTTGTAATTTCTCATAAATAGATGTCACTTGATTGAGAATTTCAGCATATGACAATATGCGATTATTTAATTGAATGTCTATCAGCTATTTGGATCAAACAGTAGACATCTACAGCAGACTCATTCATGAAATATATCCAGATATAGGTCTTAAAGATAACTTTTATTGATTCCTATTAAAAATTCTCAAACAATATCAAAGGATTGATGCCAAAATGGTGAAAGGATCATACAGAAAAAAATGTAAAAATATCTCAACTACAAAGGGATATAGACTAGGGAAATAGAGATGATACTGCCTATTTTCACTACCTGGCCGTGGAGGCTGGCACCCTAGGGGGAGATGAAATGGCGCCCCCGCTCCACATCAACTAGCCTATCTGACCCTTAAGCGAATCCCTCACCCTGCCAACACCAACACCATAAAACAAAAGTGCTTAAGTACTTATCAATTAGAGAACCACATCCATATACCGTAGGTTTGCTCAGTGAGTGTTGAGTAAACAGTCAATATTAAAGTGCTTGTTTGAGTATAAGAAAATGTGCTTCCTCCTGATAAACTCTACCAGGAAGTTTGAGGGAGGCGCATGTTTCTGAATAAGTTAGTCAAGCCCCCAGATAACATTAACATAACCGGGTAAGATAACCTCAAAAATTGATAACAGATATTAAAGAAAAAACAGCTTCAATATTCTTACTGTCGCCATCAAGACATGCAAAAATGATTCATCACCATACTAATGCAGGAAGAATCAACAAGCACTATCCTGTAGGTTCACTATCAATATTGAGCTGACATAAAAGTTGGTATTTTAATAAATACCTCACTCAAAAATCTCAGTGGTAAATGACGACCTCCCAACCATAATTAGTCTGACTTACAGTGCCTTGTTAAGTATTCGGCCCCCTGGAATTTTTCAACCTTTTCCCATATATCATGCTTTAAACATAAAGATACCAAATGTAAATGTTTGGTGAAGAATCAACAACAAGTGGAACACAATTGTGAAGTTGAACGAAATTTATTGGTCATTTTAAATTTTTATGGAAATTCAAAAACTGAAAAGTGGGGCGTGCAATATTATTCGGCCCCTTTACTTTCAGTGCAGCAAACTCACTCCAGATGTTCATTGTGGATCTCTGAATGATCCAATGTTGTCCTAAATTCCTAATGATGATAAATATAATCCACCTGTGTGTAATCAAGTCTCCGTATAAATGCACCTGCTCTGTGATAGTCTCGGGGTTCTGTTTGAAGCACAGAGAGCATCATGAAGACCAAGGAACACAACAGGCAGGTCCGTGATACTGTTGTTCAGTTTTTGAATTTCCACAAAAATTAAAAATAACCAATAAATTTCGTTCAACTTCACAATTGTGTTCCACTTGTTGTTGATTCTTCACCAAAAATTTACATTTGGTATCTTTATGTTTGAATCATGATATGTGGGAAAAGGTTGAAAAATTCCAAGGAGCCGAATACTTTCGCAAGGCACTGTAGCTTTTGTTGATTGAACGTCCCCAACACCTTTTTCCCCCCTTACAGATGGAGTAGCGGTTCATCAAGGGATTATAGATATGGGGCTCCAGTCAGCTCCTATGAATTGGACTGCACGCCATCAGGTCTTGTGTGCATCTCTAATATCAGAGCTGTCATATTTCGTTTTTGGTGTGATACATTCAGGTATAGCAACTTTTCAATAATCTAATAAAAAAAAATTAATAATAGGACATAATAAAAGTAATATTTTAAAACTGTTATTAAAGTAACATCCACAAGCACCAAACAGAAACTAGGTATGCGGTAACATTACTGTAGCTCATAAATTTACAATAAGTGCCTGTCCCCTATGGCACAAAGAAGGATTAGACTGGTTAGCAGAATGACTTGCCAATAATTATAGGCTACTTACAGGGAATGTTGCAGGTAAAGACTAAAAATACAAAAATAAAACATGCAACATACACAATAAATAATAATAGTGATAATAATAAAAAATTAAAAGATGATGGCACAAGCCAGTAGCTGTTGAACTAGTAGTCATCGTCACACTGGGTGCTATCCGCAAAATCCTCATAAAGCACTAAATATTAACTAAATTACCAAGAATTAACTGCAGAAAGCATCTCTACTCGGATCTGCACACATGCTTTGTCACTACATTATAACATCCCAAGTTTTTGGGAAGAATCGGTTGCTTAATGAAAGCCGACACCATCTACTGATTGGCAGTTGTTATTAATAATAATATTTTACTGAAGGCTCATGGTTCTATGACTTTTAGTAAATTATATCTTTGTGATTAGAGGTCCAGGGACTCAGCTTTTGAATATTTTACTATATTATTGTTTAGTTTTGATACGTTACACTTGCACATTTATTCATTTTATAATATCAAATACTCATGTAATCTAAAGGATTTATTGGGAATCTGTCAGTAGGGCTTTCCTATGCAATCTGAAGACAGCAGGAGATGGGTCTGAAACACAGATTTCAGAGATATGTCATTTATTAGGCTGTGTGCTGTTATTTATTTACAGTGATGGTTTTATCATGAGATTATCACTGCCTGGGCTATAGCTTATGGAACTGCTAGATCGACCACACCCCCTCCTCTGATAAGCAGCTCAATGTCAATAAACAATGTACATAGAAAGCTGTGGTGTGGGTGGGATTAGCATTATGAGCTCTGCTTCATACTACATTTAAGAACTCTGATTGTGTCACAAAGGCTGCACCAAGTAATCTAAGTGATACATTGTTGGATTCAGGGACTCTTTTCCTACATCACGCTGCTCTCAGGTGAGGTGGCAGGTTACCTTTAATATATTTTTGTAGTTTGGGCTAATGAATACAACTTCTGATTACATAATGCTCTCATTCTTGTAACTGAAGTAATGAATCCGTTAATACTGTATATCGAGTTAAATCTAAGTCACGTTTCCCATGTTAAATACTTTCGTCTTCTAGTGTTGTGCTTATGTTCACCTACATGCTGGTGGCTAGTACAGGCCAATTTTAGTCTTGGGAGAGATGAAAAGAAAGCGACCAAGTAAAACCTAAATTCATGTCTATCCATATTTTTGTTCAGAGAACAATGTATTGTTTAACAGTGTAGTCCTAGTGTAGAGAAGGCATTCACCTTGGATTACTGGGCCAACAAATAAATGAAATATAAGAGCTGTTGCCTTCACCTGCCCTTTCCTCTGTTAACAAGTCATATAAAATATAACACTAAGCAGTAGGAGACAACGAGGAAAGGATAAATATGTGGTCCATTGTAAGGAAGGTGATCAACAAAATATCTTTCCTCAACAATCACTTTAGAAAACACCTTGCTTTGTATTGTTCTTAAAGGAGAAATGCCAGAATATTCTTTTAAAAGTAAAAAATGTTGTGTATTGAAATGTAAAAAGAAAAACATTTTTTTGGTAGCTTACAACTCTGCCAGCTTATCAATGTTTAAAGTTACATAACTAAAGCCCGAGGTTGATCTTTTATCATGTGCCCTAGGCTGTGGTCACATCTGCATTAGGAATTCAGTTTTTTTGTTCCACATAACAAAAAAACAGAATTAATGTAGGAAATGGATTTTTCCATTGGCAGAAATAAACAGCACCCGACAAACCAACATTGAAATTGAACGGACACCTTCAATTGCGAGCTCAAGCGCAGATATGGACCCATCCGGAGATTATGCTTTCTGATCTACTTTATTGTTATTTCAAGACTTTGTGAGAATTATCAGACTACAAGGTAAAAAAAATAAGCGGTCAAGGGAGTACCTGAACATAGTAGCTACAGGCAATGGGAAGCATTGATAACCCAATCACTTTTCACATTTTCTTCATGTGTTCTACATATTTACATGCCATTTCTAGTGTTGAGCCACCTCCCTAGTGTTCAGGTTCGGTTCATCGAACAGGGACGTGTTCGACGATTGTTCGTCGAACGTTCGACGAACACCGTCGAACCCCATTGAAACCAATGGCAGGCAAACACAAACACATATAAACACACAGAAAACACATAGAAAACACATAGAAAACACCTTAAAAGGTGTCCAAAAGCTGACAAAGTGCTCAGAAGACACAACAAACACATGGAAAAGTCACAACTACATATAGCCATGCGAAAAGAAAAGAGGTAGAGGAGTAAAAGGAGGAGGAGACACAGATATAGGCATGTCATGCCCTTCTAAAATCAAGAAAGGCTGGAGTAAAAATCTAAAATCACTCTACCAACACCCAGACGTCTTGACAAAAAAAATAAAAAAAGAAATATCTTTAGGTAGAATGGTGGCGGGTCCATTCAGAACACTTTCCTTAGAAGACGTAGTGGTACCCCCATTGGGAGTTGTGCCAAAAAATGAACCCAATACATTCAGACTAATCCACCATTTGTCATATCCAAGGGGCAGGTCAGTAGATGACAACATCGACGCGGAACCAAATACAGTACTATGTACTGTACCTCCTTTGACGAGGCAATCAGGCGGGTCAAGAAGTTGGTAAGGGGCACCCTAATGGCCCAAACAGACATTGAGGGGGCGTTCCGGTTACTACCTCTGCCTCCGAATAGTGTCCTCCCATTGGGCTGCTTCTGTGAAGGAGCATACTACATAGATCGCTGTTTGCCCATGGGGTGTTCCATATCCTTCTCACTATTTGAAGCGTTTAGTTGCTTCCTCGAATGTGTCGTCATGGACGTTTGTAAGGCGGCACATATTATCCATTACCTCGACGACTTCTTATGCCTGGGCCCAAAAGATTCACCACAGTGTGAAAACACGCGGTAGTCCACCTGTAAGAAGGAGAGAGCTGGAGGGAGAGTGGACACCCCAGAGCTGAGGGGTTAAATTGAGAAAGGAAGAAGGTGGTGTAGCTTGCTTCATGGGTGGGGTACTCTGCTGAGTAGCAGAAATTGCTACTAGGCTCAAAAGGATTTCCCGGGCAAGATGCCGTTAAAAAATAGTACTTAGGTAAACAGGCGGTGTTGCTTGCTTCATGGGTGAAGTACGCAGCTGAGTAGCACCAAATTCTACTAGGCCCAAAAGGATTTCCTGGGCTAGATTCCGTTAAAAAATAGTACTTAGGTAAACAGGTGGTGTAGCTTGCTTCATGGGTGGGGTACGCTGCTGAGTAGCACTAAATTGTACTAGGCCCAAAAGGATTTCCTGGGCTAGATGCCGTTAAAAAATAATACTTAGGAAACCAGGCAGTGTAGCTTGCTTCATGGGTGGGGTACTCTGCTGATTAGCACTAAATGCTATTAGGTACAAAACGATTTCCTGGGCTAGATACAGTTAAAAATTAGTAATTAGATCAACAGGCAGTGTTGGTTGCTTCATGGGTGGGGTACTCTGCTGAGTAGCACAAAATGCTATTAGGTACAAAACAATTTCCTGGGCTAGATGCAGTTAAAAATTAGTAATTAGATCAACAGGCGGTGTAGCTTGCTTCATGGGTGGGGTACGCTGCTGAGTAGCACCAAATTCTACTAGGCCCAAAACGATTTCCTGGGCTAGATGCCATTACAAAATAGTACTTAGGTAAACAGGCAGTGTAGCTTGCTTCATGGGTGGGGTACTCTGCTGAGTAGCACTAAATGCTATTAAGTACAAAACAATTTCCTGGGCTAGATGCAGTTAAAAATTAGTAATTAGATCAACAGGTTGTGTAGCTTGCTTCATGGGTGGGGTACGCTGCTGAGTGGCACCAAATTCTACTAGGCCCAAAATGATTTCCTGGGCTAGATGCCATTACAAAATAGTACTTAGGTAAACAGGCGGTGTAGCTTACTTCATGGGTGGGGTACGCTGCTGAGTAGCACTAAATTCTACTAGGCCCAAAAGGATTTCCTGGGCTAGATGCCATTACAAAATAGTATTTAGGTAAACAGGTGGTGTAGCTTGCTTCATGGGTGGGGTACGCTGCTGAGTAGCACCAAATTTTACTAGGCCTTAAAGGATTTCCTGGGCTAGATGCCGTTACAAAATAGTAGCTAGGTAAACAGGCGGTATAGCTTGCTTCATGGGTGAAGTACGCTGCTGAGTAGCACCAAATTCTACTAGGCAAAAAAGGATTTCCTGGGCTAGATGTTGTTACAAAATAGTAGTTAGGTAAACAGGCGGTGTAGCTTGCTTCATGGGTGGGGTACGCTGCTGAGTAGCACTAAATTCTACTAGGCCTAAAAGGCCAGATGCCGTTAAAAATAGTACTTAGGTAAACAGGCGGTGGGTGGCTTGGCTACTCTGCTGACTAGCAGACACTGAAGCTTTGGAGCAGACCACTGAATCCCAGGCCATAGTATGAGTAAACAACTCTGCAGACGACCCTACCCACCTGGAATTGACGATGGCAACGTCATGTTCTCAGCAAGGGGACTAAATAAAGAGTCTCCATTTTTTCCAAAAATTCGGCCACAGACACCACTTAAGTGGCATCAATTTCACCAGAGTTTTTTAAAACGGTTGGTGAGGTGATTTTCAAAAATCATCAAGCTTTTAGTCTCCCCAAGATGACACGGGTAGAAAAGTCCTTGCGGATCCAGGATTTGTTCATCTCGATGAACGTTAGTCTGTCTACATTGTCAATGCACAGCTGCGTGCGCTTATCTGTCAGCACACCACCAGCAGCGCTGAACACACGTTCAGAGAGAACGCTGGCTGCGGGGTACGACAAGATCTCCAAGGCATGAGTGGCGAGCTCAGGCCATTTTTCAAGATTGGAAGCCCAAAATGAGCAAGGGTCCAGTTCCACAGTCATGGCATCGATGTTAAAGGGACACTGTCACCTGAATTTGGAGGGAACAATCTTCAGCCATGGAGGCGGGGTTTTGGGGTTTTTGATTCACCCTTTCCTTACCCGCTGGCTGCATGCTGGCTGCAATATTGGATTGAAGTTCATTCTCTGTCCTCCATAGTACATGCCTGGGCAAGGCAGATTGCCTTGCCCAGGCATGTACTATGGAGGACAGAGAATGAACTTCAATCCAATATTGCAGCCAGCATGCAGCCAGCGGGTAAGGAAAGGGTGAATCAAAAACCCCAAAACCCCGCCTCCATGGCTGAAGATTGTTCCCTCCAAATTCAGGTGACAGTGTCCCTTTAAGTTGGAGATACTTTTGTACCTTCCTCTCTAGGCGTTGGCTGTGCGTCAGACTTCTTGTCTCCTGTGGCCTTGCAAAGGATGGTCTTAAAAATCTTGAAACGATTGGAAAAAATTGCTGTTATCACCAGATACGATGTTACTGTTACGGTTTGAGTGATGACTCAATAGTCCCATGGTTGGCAAGTTAGAACTCAGAGATTCACTACGTTCACCACTGGTGTTTTGTAACAGTCTCTGCTGATACTCCTGCATGCGTGAATCCCTTTCTATGGCAGGAATTATTTTGCCAAATTTGCTTTTGTACCGGGGTTCTAAGAGTGTGGCAACCCAGTAGTCGGCATTGCTTCGGATTCTAACAATCTGAAGGTCATGTTGCAGGTAGTGCAGCAAGAAGGCACTCATGTGTCTTGCGCATCCAGGAGGACCAAGTCCTTGGCTTGGTGGTGGCGAGGTGAGAATCATGCTTCCTTCGTCTGCCGTCTCCCCCCAACCTCGCACAACAGAAATATGATCAAGGTCTCCCTCATCTGATGAGTCTTCCATGCCCAGCGCCAGTTCATCCTCCACTTCTTCCTCGCCTCCTGCACCGTTCTCAACAGTTTGGCTGCTACCATGCGCCCTCGGTAATCGCTCTCCCCCAGCCTCCAATGCCAGCCGCCTTGGTGCTGCAAACCTTCTTGACCTTGGAGATATTATCCCTTCCACATACGACTCCTCCTGTTCCTCCTCCTCCTCTTGTTCCACCACCTGACTCCGAACACTGTGTAAGGTGTGCTCCAGCATGTAAATCACCAGAATGGTCATGCTGATAATGGCATTGTCAGCACTAAACATCTTCATTGCTATTTCAAAACTGTGCAGAAGGGTGCATAGGTCCCTGATCTGAGACCACTCTTGCAGCGTGATTTGTCCCACCTCTTGATCTCGTTGGCCCAGGCTATACGTCATAACGTATTGCACCAGGGCTTGTTGGTGCTGCCAAAGTGGCTGCAACATGTGTAGAGTTGAATTCCACTGTGTGGGCACATCGCATTTCAGCCGGTGAACTGGCAGGCCCAACGACTTCTGTAGAGAGGAAAGTCATTGAGCTGCTGGAGGTGAACAGCGGAAGTGAGCACATAGCGACCGTGCCCTCTGCAGAAGCCCATCTAGTCCGGGATAGTGGGAAAAAAATTGCTGGACAACCAGGTTCAAAATGTGAGCCATACAAGGCACATGTGTGACATTGCGAAGGGTCGCATCCAGGTTTGCAGCATTGTCGCACACAGCCTTCCCTGGCTGCAGGTTGAGTGGAGACAACCATTGATGGAACTCGGTCTCCAGAGCTGACCACAACTCAGCTGTGTGACTCACATTTCCCAGACATTTCAATGTAAACACTGCCTGATGCCGTTGAGCCCTGGTGACAGCATAGTGAGGTGTGCAAGATTCCTTCTGTGCAGTTACAACGTGGGTGGCATTACCATACAGGCTTTGGGTGCAGGTGGAGGACCGAGAGGAGGTTGAGGAGGCAGAAGCAGTGGAGGAACTTCTAGATACAGAGGATTGACGAGCAACTTGTGGGGACGGCAAGACTTGGACAGCATCCCCTTCTCCTGATGTCGCCGTAGTTACCCAGTGCCCAGTCACCAACATGTAACCCCCCTGTCCATGTCTACTCGTCCAAGTGTCTGTGGTGATATGCACCGTGTCACACACAGAGTTTCTCAAGGAAGCGGTGATGTTGTGTGTGACATGCTGGTGTATTGCAGGCACACTTTCTTTGAGAAGTAGTGGCGACTGGGCATCTGGTACTGGGGCACTGTGACGGACATAAGGTCTCGAAAATCCTCTGTGTCCACCAGACGGAAAGGCATTTCTGTAGCCAACAGCTTGCAGACAGAGAAATTCAACCTCTTAGCTTTGTCATGGCTAGAAGGGAATGGCCTTTTACTTGTCCACATCTGAGGGACTAAGGGCTGGCTGCCATGCTTAGATGGAGTTGAGTAGGGTGTCCCCAGCAAACTGCTGGTCTGTGAGGAAGGTGCAGGCGGAGATGTTATGTTGCCTTGATCAAAATGTGGTGTCGATGTTGGAGAGTGCTTAACAACAGCAGGTGTTTCCACTTGCAAATGTCCTGACGACCTGCCAATTACACTGGCTGTTGCGGGTAAAAAGGTGTAAGGTCTGCATCCATAACCATGTGCGACTGCTGTCCCCACAGTCACAGAGGACGCGGATGCACTTGATGGGGCAGACGGTGGTTGACCCGGCCCACTAGGCCGCATTGTAGCACAGTGAGCTTCCCACTGCAACTTATGCCCATATCCATGTGATGGTTCATGCATGATGTACTCAAGCTAGTCATTTTTTGTCCTCTACTGAGATTTTGTTGACAAATCTTACAGACAACATGAGTTGGGTCATCCTTTGCATTGTCAAAAAATGCCCAGGCTATGCAAGGCTTAGCGCCCGTGCGACCTGAAGAGCCACGACTTCTGGTCTGAGGCACAGTTGGGGTTGAGGATGCAGTTATTGACGTGCTTCCAGTACTCCGTCTCTGTCCAGGAAGGCACAACGTTACCTCGTCATCAGACTCGTCACTAGCATCCTCCTCCACCTCCTCTGCTGACCTCATGGACTGGCGGACTGGGGGTTGACAGTAAGTGGGGTCTACATCCTCGTCATCATCATCCTGTGTGTTCTCACACCCGTCGTCCTCAGGGCCAACCTCTTCCTGCCCTGACCAAAAACTCAAGTTTTCGTTCCAATCAGGTATCGCAGTCTCATCATCATCTTCCTCATTGTCTCCACCAACAGGAGTTACAGTTGGGGAACGAGGGTCTACATTATGCTCAGAACCTTCTTCATCTGGGCCTGAATCCGACTCACAAAGATTCTGGGCATCAGTGCAGATCATTTCCTCGTCTGGATTCACAGAAGCTCTTGAGCAGACCTCTGATTCCCAGGCTATAGTATGCGTAAACAGCCTCTACAGACCCAACCATGTGTGTTACCCCATGCTCAGACGGGCGGCTGGAGACTTGGGAGCTGTGAGGAAGCAAGTGCGATTGGGGTGACAACTCTGAGGACTGGAGTAGTTGTGATGTTGAAGTTGACATGGAGGAGAGCCCACTTGAACGAGCACTTGATATCCGTTCAAGCACCTGCTGTTTTTGTGCCTCATCTGGAATTTTTGGCGATGCTTGTAGTGATGGTTGTAAGAAAGGAATCATATCAGATTGTCCACGAAAAGAAGTAGACATCTTACTTTGGCTGGAAGATGGTCTTTCTTCTGCAGATGTTACTGTTGCTTTACCACCTACCCCACGGACACAACCTTTTTTTCCCTTTCCAACACGCCTATTCCAAACACTTGCACAGCACTGGCACAGACCTGCCTGGCAAACAGTGCTATGAACTGCTGTAACCTACCCTGAAAAGGGCTGATATTACAACTAGTCCCGACTCCTCCCAACTCCCTAAACCTATCTCTCTGAAAATTTTCTCCAAAAAAACACTCTTAGACTGTATAGCGCCCACAGCAGCAGCGGTGCCGTCTAAAACTAAGCTGCAGCAGTGAGGAAATGGTGGCGACGGGGCAAATGGCTGGTTCTTATAGGGCAAGGAGATGTGACATACACAGCCAATGACACATGCCCTTGCTTGTGTGCATCGCATGCACAATGCTGTGTGTGTGTGTGCACTGCTGATAGGCTGAGAGACTGCACCACCCCACTGTAAATGCGGGAAAGAAAAAAAAATGGAGATCGGCATTATTTCAGCACAGATCTATCCCCCTGCCCCCCGCCCACTATACACTGAAACAGTCTATTAACAATGATAAACATTTTTAATGTGCAAATCAAGTTAGGCTTTTGGTGAACGAACAGTTATCGAACAGAAACTCGAACAGCCGAATTTTAAGCAAATTGTTCGGGTTCGTCGAACGACTCGAACACCGACCAAAACAGCTCGAATTTGAAATTGGCGAACAGTTCGACTCGAACACCACTCATCTCTAGCCATTTCTCATTAATATATTTTAAAGAAATTGAATTATTACTACCTTGGACACTTCTACCTCTTTAGGCTACATTCCCACAATGAGCGTTTGTCGAATTTTTGATGTTGAAGATTTTCCGCACCATTTCTGCACCCATTGCTTGCATTTTTCAAAAACAAGGAGCTGAAAAAACTCACCAAATACTCATTGTGGAAACGTAACCTTAGAAGTGCTCATCGTACAATACTGTATTTGTATGTCATAAATTGGTAACTAAACTCAGGAAACTATACTTTAATGAATAGTTATGTATTAAGCGCCCAGTTTGCTCTCATGCCAAAGATAATCAATTGTATATTCTGTACTAGTGATATATTACTGTTGATCTATAAGCCATGTAGATCGATCTCATACCAAGAATGCTTATAAATACCTTTAGATGATCTTAAATGTGTGTGTGGTCCAAAAATTAACTTACTCTGGAATTTATGTTACTCATTTATAAAGCACCATTAATTCCACAGCACATTTCAGACATCAACATTACTGTCCCTATTGGGGCTAACAATCTAAAATCCCCATGGGCATGTCTTTGGAGTGTGCGAGGAAATCGAAGCACCAAGAGGAATCCCACACAAACATACAACCTCCTTGCAGACATTGTCCTTTGCGGAATTTTTAATATAGGACCCCGGCGGTTTGCTTGATGAAAATAAAATGAAGCAGAGACTAAAATTACAACATTTTCCTTGACAACAGCTGTGCGGATGCTGACATTATCCAACCTAACCTGATGGTTTTCCAAAACTGTTAAGGAGCAATTCACATAGCGTACAATGACACAGCAGAAAACAAATAGACCATTTACTTCTGAAAAAATGGAAAATGAAAAAAGCGCAAATGGATTCCATTGTAGTCTATAACTCTGTCAGAGCTTTTGTCTGACTCTGCATAAATCCCTTTTTGGGAAATTCAGATGGAACTTCCAATTGAAGGGTCAAAATGTGATGTGAATGGTCCACTGAAAATGTTTTCTGGATACAGTTATACATCACAGCCCACATGACCTGCCAGGAACGTTGTGGGTATAGGTGCCGTTTAAGCTATAGCTCAATCAGGACATGTAGGCACTCCATGAGAAGCGCTCTGGTCTCTTAGGCAACCAAGCTGTTACACCAATCATCCTCGGACGCCGGGGCATGCGCAGATGGAGGGGGAACTAGGTATTGCATGACGTGTCTGTGAATACTCCATGCGGCTGAAATGCAGCTACACAGCTGAATGCGGTAACGCTTTTTGATTACTTATATATAAGTGGCACACACTGGGTTTTTGCATTGCCCCTGACGAAGCCACCCTGTGTGGTGGCGACATGCGTTGGGTCGTTGTGTAGCCCACATCAGGACTCTCATGGGAGGATTAACAGGCTGTGGTAATATAAGCTTTTGGGCATGAGACATTGGTTGCCCCTGGTCCATATGTGGCCTTGAAACTCTCCCTGTGCTATTTTAGTAGTATTTTTGGTGGTACATCATAGGTCACATATCAAAAGTGGCTGCATTGCTTACTAAATGGTACCTGTCATCTTTCATTCTAGGTACCCATATGCATATCTGTTTCCATATTGTTAGGCAGGTTGTGCAGTCTTTTTGAGGTGCAGGGATCAATATGTCTGTGTGAGCTTCATATTTTGTTGTGTTTTTTTTGCACATATTTGTTTTTTGCTTGTATAAAATTATCTGGGGGAGTGCCAAGGTACTATGGCCCATATATATTATATCATGGCCAGACTGGTTCTATGAGTACACATTGTATATGTTATTGTACTTTTTGAGTCCTATGTGGGTCACTGCCATATTATGGGCTGTTTTTCATAGCATGATTATGCTTTTTAAATGTTTTTAAATGTGAGTGTTTGTGTCATTTTTTTCATGTGTTGCCTAATAAAGCTGTGTTTGCACTAGTGTCATTTCCGCTTTGTGGTGATCCCCATTTATAGGACCTAGTCTGCTTCTTTTTTTGTATGTCAATCTTTTCATAGGTCCTGGTGGTATCCCACTGTCCGTGGTGCCCCCTTACATTCAAATTTTGTACAGTCTATGACTCTGTCAGAGCTTTTGTCTGACTCTGCATAAATCCCTTTTTGGGAAATTCAGATGGAACTTCCAATTGAAGGGTCAAAATGTGATGTGAATGGTCCACTGAAAATTTTTTGCATGTTTTCCTTTCACCTTCCAATCCAACTGTTCTCAAAACATTTTTTTATTGTACCATAATGTCTTTTCCAATATACTTTCTGGTGGCAGCAATACATCCTAACCCCATTTTCCCCCTACATTGCATCTAATGAAATCTATGACTGAAGAAATTATTTTTTTATGTAAATTCAGGTCCTGATAATAGATACCGTATTCTGCGGTTTATAAGACGCACCGGATTGTAAGACGCACCCCAAATTTTGAGGTGAAAAACAGGAAAAAAAAGCTTTTTTTAATAAAATGGTGGTGCTTCTTACAATCTATGCATCTTATTGCTTATCAGTGGTGGTAGTTAGGGTGAAGTGCGGCTCCAGTGTCGCTGCTAGCGAAGGCAGGAGTGAGGCGATGCTGTGGACCCCTAACTTCAGATGTGCGATGCTGCAAATGTTTGGTGATATGGGGGCTCTTTCGACATTTTGTGAAAGCCCGGAAGCCCCATACTTCCATGGATTACTTTGCGGTGGTCTCTGGAAAAATGGCAACCGGGGCGGCACATGCGCAGATGGAGAACTTGGTGCTGGGATCTCATCTCTCGAGATCTTGGTGCTGAGATCTCCATCTGTGCATGTGCTGCCCCCGGCAGCCATTTTCCCGTAGTCCACCGCAATGTAAGCCATGGAAGTGCGGGAGTCCCGGGCTTCCACAAAATGTCGGCGGGGCCCCCACATCACCAAACACCCGCAGTGTCGCAATTGTCACACCCCTTGATCCCAGTCTGCGGCCTGCAGCAAGGCACCACTCTTGCTTCCTCCAGCAGCAGCCCTAGGACCCTGCTCCACCATGGCTGGTAAGGTATATTAGAATTATAAGACATACCCCTATTTTCCCCAAAAGTTTTTTGGGAAAAAGTGAGCATTATAATCCGAAAAATATGGTAATCTTTCATCATTGCTTTGCTTTTTTTCACTGTAAATATGTTTCATATTTATATCTATTGCCATTAAAGTGAATGTCAACATCAGCTCGTCAATCAAACTGAGCATGCTCATGGACAATTCATGAGATCCAACCAGCCACCACAAGGTGACTTTATTTTTGATGGTAACCTAACTATCAAACATGAAGAGACCTTTTATCAGACATGCCTCTCCAGGGCTAAAAGCCTACAAATGTTAAGGGCAAATGGGGTCTACTGCTAATTAGAAAAAGCCTTAGAGTGATGATAGCTAGATAGTCTGATGACAATTTGCTATGCAAGGGTCAGGAAGGTTGTATCTGCTTTATGTAGGCTCAGGGCTCAGTTTTTCATTCTTTAGAACATGTATTATCCATCTTTTTCATATTATGAAGCTCAGTCTTCTTTAGACCCACTGCACTGCCAAAGGCAACGTATAGTTTTCCTAATACTGATTGGTGTTTGAGGGGAAAATCCAAGCAGTAATGTGAACTCTCGGTGCACTGCCTTACAGGCTTCCTCTGAAATAAGCTTGTTCTGACACACTTCTCTGAAGTGACTCCACTTGCTTTTCAGTTAAATAATTAATAGATGATTGATAATCAGAATGGCATCTATGTGGAAAGAGAACATATCATTCAAGGAAGACCATAGTTCTGTTTTATTAAGAGGAACGAGAATTAAATGGAATTTACCGTGAATATTAAATTGTACTGTACGAATTCACGCAAACATGTTTATTTCTGGTTGGGGTTATTATCTTTATTATAATTCCTTGGCCAGCTTTAAGATACACTTCTGAATTACTACGAAACAAACATACACTGCAACAGAGAAGCATAGCTGTGCAAAAATTCTGATTCCTTATATATTGTTAAATGTAAAAGGGCCTATTCATGTCTAGATCCACTCTTCAGAATATTATTTCTAAAGAATATATTTCTCTTCTATTGGAAAGTCAAGGGGTTTTTCTTTTTTAAATCCTCTTGCATTACAGTTTCCACAGTCTGAGATGGTGAAAAGAATAAGATATTGCGTTTTTTACTCTTTTAAGTTCATAACCACATTTGATCGGAGACATTTTAAAATTGACTGGGGCTGTATATCTGAACCTGACATATATTTATAATATTCTAGGAACTGCAGAGAATAAGGGTAGTGTGAGGATACAAATATGTAGAAATGGTATCTGTGTGTGTATACGTGTAAATAGGAAGAACCCAGGTATACATGTCATGTGGTTGTATTTGTATCAATTGCTGTACATTAGCATATATATAGGTGCCCCCTGTGTATTGTAACAAAGAGCCGCTTTTGCCAGATTTAAAGGGTTCTCATTTCTTTGTTAGAACAGTGAATCGAATGTATCTTTTAAATAGAGCATTTTCATTCCATAAATCATATCCCATTGTATTTGACCCTAGTCATACCATCTTCTTCAAATGTTAATAGCAAAGGTGAATTGAAAATGTGACACACTAGTTGTTAAATAAAACAGTAACCTATGCACTTGCAGTGCTTTCTATATGACCTACTTACATACTACTTCACCCTCCCTGTGGTATGATTAAAAGATGCTTTGAATCCACCATTCCCTCAAGGGATTTGAGGCTAGAATTTAACAAACTGCTGAGAAGGCTTAAGTCAGTAAGAGCCTGGGCTTCCCTGCAGCTTCTTCCAGCTAATTCACATGTAATTAAAAATAAAATACATTTTTCAAAGAAACTCATGTTTTAATGTAGTATTTTAAATGTCCATATCTATTCCAGAATGATAATCATTTCAGGTGTTCTTATCGGCAGGACGACTTCTTTCTTCATTGCTAGAAGTGCCATTCTGTCCAGCAATTTAGCTAATTTCACCTTGCTACTTAGCGGAATAGTAAACATTAATTAATCTCTAATAAGGCAACCTTGGAATACGGGAAATGTAAAGTGCAATATTAACTTCTTGTTCATCATTACTCTAATTATGTATACTTTCTAGCCCAAGATATTTATAGAAAGACCTTGGATCTTGATGTACTTGTCGCTCAGTGGTATAAAAATACAAGGTGCAGGAGTTGTTATTGCACTTGGACCTTTTAGGCTCCCTGAAAAACTGAGACAAGCAGCAATTAAATTGTAGAGTTGAATAGAGCTTTGTGATATGCTATTATCATTAATATTATTGTTCAATTCTCATGAGCGAATCAATTCGTAATGAATTGAATTAGTTATTAATTTCACATAAGGTTCAGATTCACCCAGACCCAAATTATTCACAATTTGATTCAAATAAGTTCCACAAAAATCACCACTATTTTGCTGGATTCTACGGGCTGGAATGTGGCCACATATTTTTCCCGTCACCACCAAGTGACTCCTCTATCTTCTATCTCCTGCATTCCATCTTACCTCTGGTGCTCCCACTTTTTACTAGGACCCACGCCGTTGGATGCAATAGATGTCATTGACATTTAATCTATGTGTTGCACCCCCATGTGATCATGTGGGAATTAGCGAAGAGCGGAAAAAATAGGGCAGGAAATAGGAAGTTAGAAGACAGAAGAGAGAACACAAAGGAGCAAATAGGAGGACCATTGGCAATGAGAGAAAAGTTTTTTTAACTCCCTCCTAGCAAATTCGATTTACACCAAAATTATTCCACGTGAAACTAATTTCCCAGCTGATGTCAAGCGAACTGTGGAATTTGAGTTTTGGCAGATTCATTCGTATTTATTGTGTTGTGCTGTGGAATTGTGAAATCATAAATATATTTACCTTGAAGATCTGGCCTTGTGTTGGGCTAGCCTTCTGAAAAATATGGCTTTTTACACTACAAAGCATGTAGTTGATATGTTGGTAATATTATTTTTGTACAAGCCCCAGGAGCTATATTTCCGCCCAAACTGAAGTTAAATTGAGTTATAAAATTCAATGTGTTTCCAAATAATAGGAAGCATGTACAAGATGTATGTTGGGTTATTGATTCCTTCCATTGTCCATAAACTCATATTCGGTCTATGCCATCAAAACTATATATATGTACCCCTAGGAATTGCATTTGGTAAATATAGGTTATTGGCTGAACACACTATATATTACAGATGTATCTGCCATTATTAGATTTATTGGCAGTTCTAGCATGTGCAGAAATGGCCTATTCCTTCTACACTGAATCATAAAAATGCAATAAAGCACACATATGAAGTGAAAATTGTCTGTATGAAAAACAAAGAAAAATATAGAGAGTAAAATAGGTATTATCCCAAGTGAAGGTATGTCTTCAAAGACTGGTCATAATATAAAAAGTACATATAACGCAACATTTCAGGATATTGATATCCCTGTGTAGCTAACCAAAACATGGTAACAAAAGTATTATCATGTAAGAAATCACAATGAAAAAAACAAGCCTAGACTTATGGACTCTAGTGGTAAAGTTACATTTGCATACTTTACTGACCCAAACATCTATAGACCTTACCACATATCATTGTGTGAGAAATCATGGTTCTTCAAACGTCAGTCTTATGGTGAAGTGCCCTGGTGTAATATGAGCCAAATTTATTTTGAGGAACACTCCTTTTAGCACATCTTTAGCTGTATTTGCACCAGAAATTGAAATCTTCACTTGTTATGTCCAGACGTAGATTCACTCTGTAATTTTCACCAATTTCCATTGCCAGTTATGGTAAGTCTATCAACACCCCTCTTTTTGATAAAGTCTATAAATTCCCCCTCTGCACTTAATCAACAGCTGAGAGTTGATGAAAATAAGCAGTTAACTGTCCTAACTCCTGGCAATTTCCTTGCTCGATCTTGGTATGTATAAACAGTGCCCATTTCTGGTGTTCAGCAGAATATGTATTTATTGCACTATTTCCCCATGCGTTTGGAAGTCGTACATTCAGCATCAGGTGGTATCTGATGGTTAGCTGAGTATTTAGCGATCATAATGAGGATAATGTAGTGCCTATTCTGGGGTGTTTAAAATGCATCGACCTTAATTTATCAGTTTTCATCAGAAATCCTGCATAAAGCTGACTGAAATGTCACTTTTTTTGCGAAACTTGTAAATGAGCTAAAAAAAATTGACTTTTGGTGTTTTTATAAAACATCTAGGTAGTTCTGCAAACTTTTTGAAAAATAAGCAGAGCTTGAGAGAAAGGGGCATGGCCTACTACAGCCAAATTCATCATAATTTAAGGCACAAAAGTGGTGTAAATTCAACAGAAGAGTACTCTAGATCCTGCACAGGTCAGCTAAAAAATGCACCAAATTCATTAAGAGGTTTATGCCTTTTAGTGAATTTAGCTCATGTTACTCCAGCACATACAACATCAAGACTGGTAAACAAAATGTCATCCTTGATAAAAATCAAAGCATAAGCATCTACACATAGTAACTAATCTTACAATAAGCCCTAGATCCATGGTTACATAGTGGTGAAATAAACCCTGACTGTCCAATACTGTCATTAATGATGTCACCGCCATGATTACAACAAAAGGAAAGACTCGTTGATCCAAACAGTAGAATGTAATCAGCGTATGGTGACATACTGTATTTATGATTTCTAGAGATGGATCTGCCGAAGCTCGAATTTGCAAAATAGGGTCGATTTGCTGGTAAATTTGATTCATGAGAAAGTCATTCTTCATGAGTTAAATGTCCGCAGACCTTATAGCATAACAATTGTTAGATGTGTAAAAAAACAAACTTATATTCACTTAACCACTCACCCTTCTGCTATAAGTCCTGGACTACAATGAACAAGATGGGACTTTGACAGCAGAAAGAAGTGGCCCTGAAGACTGGTTGGCAGGCAGAGAACAGTGCTGCATGCTGTCCAATTCTCTTCTTTCCACAATCAGGAATCAGAGATCACAGTGTGTTGCATATCTGTGACATCGCAATGTGTAACCCACAGGGACCTCCGAGGCCTGGTCATGACCAGAAATCCTGGCCTTTAATGAATGGGCCGGTAGATGCGGCGTGAAACAGGGGAAAGAATAGATAGCTGTCACGACCAGCACGTGTATATCCAGCGGACAACACAACAAACACCAACAATGGAATGGAAAAAGGGAGAGGAAGGCCCTAACAGTAGGGAGCAAGGTATGGAGCACCTCCTAACCAAAACCTGTGCCTATACCTAAGCTCCTCTAAAGCCCTATGTGGGCCCTTTCCCCCCACTGCCATTACATGTCTATTCCCTGGCTAGTTCACTGGCTGGCAAGGACACTAGCCTCACAACTGCAAATGGTATAAAGACAGGGGGTAGTGACAAGCACAAAACAGACAAGGAAAGGGAACAAAAACATAGCTCGAGCCTCTGCTGCCAAGCTCCACAAAGCAGAGGACATGGAATCAAGAAACCGAACTCCACAGAAGTATCAGATAAACCAGAAAGCTCCAAACTCCTAGGCTGGTCTTCATAGAATAACTCTATTACCAACAGTCAGCTGATGCATCATGTGACTATGTAAAGGATGTTGAGAGTGGTCACCACCCACATCAGCTGACCAGCAACAAACCAACTAGCTAGGAAACTGACATTAACCCTTGCTGGCCCAAAAAGATGAAAAGCCACATTTAAATTATAGCAGAACCAGACCTGCCATGAAACAAAAAATGAATCATGACAATAGCTCTAAAGACCGGGGGGTGAGCAGCGGAGGAGTCGGACAGGTTAGCGGTGACATGAGTATACAAATTTTTTAAAGAAACGTTTTCTTGCCGTCTACAGTTCTGGAAAATGATGGCCATCCGGCTGCCATTTTGATGACACTGAGTGAAGCAAATTTACAAAAATCTATCTATCTGTATATTAGAGTAGAATTCAATTTCACCCGAATATGTTCGTCCATCTTTACTTATTTCTAATTCAATTCAGCTATGTAAAGAATTTTAAAGATGTCACTTTTTGCAGTCACTTCAAGAATATCTTGCGCTGGAGAGTAGATTTTTTATTTTCCGTAAAATATAGCTTTGCCACAAAATGTGAACATAAGCGTTAAAGATCGTTTTCTCCAAAAGCAATAGAAGAAATAGTTCAGGATGCAAGCATTTTTTTAGTAGACCAAATATGAGATGCTTAGGTGTGCATTATGTTAAGACTTGCAGTGTCTAGATAATAACCCTGGAGAGAAATGTTTTTCATTGTATCAACTGCAGGTATGTCATGGAAAGACTAATGGGAATAGAATTTTTCTACCTTATATTAAATGCCTTAAGCAACATTTGTATTCTACCGGAGTCTCAAATATTGTAATATTTGACTGTGCTATTAATGTCATTTGACCATTCATTCAGACAGATACATATTTGCAATATTAAGCATTCAATCATTCTATTTTTCTATCTATTTATTAATTTATCTATATATGAAATACAAATGTATTTCAAAGTTAAGTGCCAAATTCCAAACATAAAGATGCAAGTCTAGTGCCTTTATACAGTCATTCGAAAATTTGAAAATGAATTGTAATATCTGAAATAATTTAAAGTAAGGGTATATTATACCTTATAAGTTGTACCTCTACTGTTGTGGAACTTTTATGTGTAGAAGATGAAGTGGCTTCATATTAGTCCCTGGATAAAGTTTCACGTAGTCTTTCAAAGTTGCTCTGCTGTAGCATGATCGTGATCTCTGAGATTCTGAAGCAGCTCTGGTAGTGTGTACACTGTAGCTGCTGTAGACACTATTTTTTTATGAAGATATTTTACATGTCAGTGATTAACATGAGTCTACCCTTTGATGTTTAAGAGGCTCTGCAGCAGATATGATGTATGTTATGCATTTTACACAGTGCAAAACTCCATTTGAGACAAGTAGGAAGGAGCAGCTACAGACTGTAAGAAAAAGTGATCTCAAAGAAAATTAAAAATTGTGTTTTGTTTTTTTAGCCAAAAGAGTTGTCCAACCCTACCCCCTATAAAAAAAAACCCTATAAAAAAATCACAGCAGTCTAAAGTAAAACGTAATATGTACTCACCTGTAGAGATGAGCAAACCAGAACTTAAAGGGAACCTGTCAGCAGGATTGTGCACAGTAACCCACAGACAGTGTCAGGTCGGCGTCGTTATACTGATTATAATACCTTGATTGATGAAATCTGTCTTGTGCTTGTTGCTTAATCTTTATTTTCAGTTTTGAGTCAATGAGATTCTTGTGCTTTGGTGCAGCCTGTGGGGGGTCTTCATGTGGTGCTCTGCTTAGCTATTCATAATGCCACGCCATCTTGGAGAAGGAAATTGTTTTTTCTTCTCTAGAAAGATGGTGCCACCAGCGCCTGCGTAATAGCAGCTATCAGATCACTTTTATATACACCGATAGCTGCTACTGCGCAGGCACAGCAGGTGCCATTTTAAAATTAATTTTTTTTCTATACTCTTCAGGAAAACCTCAAGCACATTGATTAACTACACATTAAACATGCGATTATGCTGCAGCACAACAGGTTCCATGGCTGGCAACTGCCTGCAAAAGGCTTTTTTTCAGTATGTACATATATTCATTATGTAAACTAGGGAGGCAGGTCAGTGAGGGATCAGTGACCTATCAGCACTCTTTCTTATGAATACCTAATCAGAGAACCACATGAAGACCCCCCACAAGTCGCTCCGAAGCACGATCAGATCATTAACTCAAAACTGAAAATAAAGATTAAACAACAACCACAAGACGGATTTCATCAACCAAGGTAACATTGTAATCAGTATAACGGCGCCGACCTGACACTGTCTATAGGTTACTGAGCTCAGTCCTGCTGACAGGTTCCCTTTAAAAGTTTGGTGTTCGTACCAGACAGTTAGTGTCCGGTGCTAAATGATGAACATGGGTTTTTCCCAGGAATCTCTTGCAATGTTTGAAATTCAGGGGGAAAGTCCGTTGCAGAGAGAGAAAAAGAGACAGAAAAAATTTCCAGCATAAAAGTTTGGTTCCACATTGTTTTCAATGGGGTTCAGGCTCTGGTTCAAGTTTGAGTGCAGTTCTGGTACCCGAAACGAACTTTGGAATAAAGTCCTGGTCGTGTACCAGAACTCAAACTTCCACGGGTTCGCTCATCCCTACTCACCTACCGTCACAGATGCTCCTTTCTAGATTCCCTCTTTTAGGCTTCGTGTTTCCACTTTTGGTAGGGATTCTTGGGCCCTTAATTGGCTGCAGCAGTCACAAATCACTCAGCTACAACAGCATTAGAGAGCTCAGCTCCAGTGACAGAAAAATCATAAGACTAAGAAAATTAAGGGTTCAAAAAACCCTGACATAGGCAATGGAATAGTAGATTTTTCTTTTAAAGAAAATGAGATTTTTATACCAAGATGACACCTGAGCATAACATGCAATGAAAAGTAGAAATCTCCAAATTTCTATTTGCTCTCAGAATAATTTTGGGGGTGGACCTAGTCTAGAATCTGGAATTAAATTAGAGCTTGGGGTCACCTCACAGACATTAGTGAACATGCCCTGTAGTGTTCTCCATAAATTATAACATGCACACAGAAAGGACGTCATATTTTATGTACTAAGCATGAAGTGTCATAGGGAACACAGCGTCAGCAGCTGCCACTAACACCCAGACAGATGCCTAATCTATAGGGACAATATTAAACCCTCCCATTATATCTAGGAAACAGAGAACACTCCACAATGTGCTTTAAGAAAGGAGGGAAAAGTACAAATCTCCAGCCAAAACCAAGTTGAATCATCAAGCCATCCTTTCAGTGCAGCTTTAATAATACATGTGGACTAATATATTTCATATTGGAATTTTTTTAAATGATACATTACCAAATAGCAATCATCCTAATGTCAGCTTTCAGTAGTAAGCACTACACTGCTCGGAAATGTTATTAATGGATTATGTGTGATGTATTGTTCTTATCTGTACCATATACAGGATAAAATAGTTAGGAATGAAAGTGTAATGAGGGTCCTGAAATCTAAGTATTGTCACCTCTTTTATCTGCTACGGTTTATCTCAATAAGGCAAATATCTGATATTGCTTAATAAGGCAAATATTGTAACAATAAGTCATTAATTTTACCTCTATCACGACTGCTAATATAATGGTCCTGACGAAGGTCTCTGTGGTTATTCAGTTCCAAGAAGCCAAGTCTTGACTCATCCCAAATCTACAGTATTTATCATTTCACTTCAACGGTAAAAGTAATTGGGAATTTCCAGACTCAGAGGAGGTGCAATATAATGCTAAACTGTGAAAAAGATATTTGCAAATGGCAAGGGGACTCATTGTCATGTTCGTAGACATGATGTGTTATAATTGTTTAAAAAATACATTTATTGTGGAAGGGAAAACATTGTTGCTACAAAATCTATTACATTTAAAGGGGTATTCCCATCTCCAAGCGTCTACTGATGTAGTATAGCAAAAAGTGAGAGCAGCAGAGAAAAAACAAATTCTGGGTGCAAAGCCCCTAAGGCATGTACCAAACCTTATAATGAGAGTCCAAGAAGTCAAAGGCAGCCCACCATTGCAAATGAGTTCAAAAAGTGTTCAAGTTTAATAGCCAATCATGGCGACGTTTCAGCTCATGGAGAGCCTTTCTCAAGGCTAGAGAAAGGCTCTCCATGAGCTGAAACGTCGCCATGATGGGCTATTAAACTTGAACACTTTTTGAACTCATTTCATTTGCAATGGTGGGCTGCCTTTGACTTCTTGGACTCTCTACTGATGTAGTAGGTATAATAAAAATATTAGCAAATACCTCTAATTAGAAATGTAGTATAGTTCTTCAGATTCCCTATGTCTCTTTCCTCATGTGCAGGTATTGCAGGACCTTAGGTTTATACAGATAGGTGCAGGTTTCCATTGGGTTAACTTCAAAGAGCCACAGAAATCTAAAAAATGAAAAGAGCATCACTTTCAGCAAAAGTCCAGTAGTTTTATTGCATCCAAGCACAGTGAAACAAAGATGCATCATTTCAGCTTTACTATAGCACAATTGTCAGCATATAAATGTATAGCTCTTAGCCCAGCCATATTGTTTTCAGATTCAGCATAGTCCTTTTAAAACGAGCACAAGTCAAATTTTAGCTTTGCAGGATTGCTATAGCGAGACGTGAATGAATTTTTATTGATAAGTGATCTGCATGGCTTAAAATGAGACTCTGCCATACACTTTAGGCCAGTTGTACACATGCGTGTGTCATGGTCTGAGCACTTAGCCATTGATTCTTGAACTGGACACAGGTCTCCTTACCTGAACTTAAAATGCTCAAACTGTATATGTATATAAGGCTGTTAAGCTTGGGTCATGAGACCCGCGGACAGTTCTAGCATTACTGTCTATACTTGGACTGCGAATCAAGCAAGGCCAGCATAAGGCCGGTATCAGACATCCATAAACACTGAGCGTGGTCACATTGGAATACCATACCAAGTCTAACTAGCAGGTCTCCTGACCAGAACTAACTGCTTCATCGGAATTTAGGATGCAGTTGGCTCAGATTAGGATACCCAGTGGTCATTCTGAATAATCGAAGTCTGTGCTTCATGGACATGTCAAACAGACCTAAGGAAAAAAAAATGTCCACCAAGAATAGATTACCAAATTATGTCCCTAAAGTCAACAGACATTACATGACGACGCCTCAATGCACTGCTTTTCAACAAGGTTTTCACGGACCCCTGGAGTTCCTTCATCTACCATATAATTGTCTAAGGGTCACTTCCGTCTTTCTGTCCTTCTGTCTGTCTGTCACGGATATTCATTGGTCTCGGCCTATGTCTGTCATGGAAATCCAAGTCGCTGATTGGTCGTGGCAAAACGCCCATGACCATTGCCATGACCAATCAGCGACGGGCACAGTCCGGCGGCAACATGGCCGCTCCTTCCTCCCCGCAGTCAGTGCCCGCTCCATACTCCCCTCCAGTCAGCCTTCACACAGGGTTAATGCCAGCGTTACCAGACTGCGGTGTAACGCACTCCGGTAATGCAGCTATTAACCCTGTGTGACCAACTTTTTACTATTCATGCTGTGTATGCAGCATCAATAGTAAAAAGATCCAATGTTGCAAATAATAATAATAAAAAAAAGGTTATTCTCACCCTCCGACGCTCCAACGTCGCGCCCTGTCCTCGGCAGTGCAAGCGGCAGGTTCCGGTGCCAAGGATGCTATGCGAGAAGGACCTGCCATGATGTCACAGTCATGTGACCAGCGACATCATCACAGGTCCTGCGCTCATACCAACCCTGGGACCGGAAGCTGCCACGTGCACCGTACACAGACGCCAGGACTGCCTTCGGAAGGTGAGTATATGTTTATTTTTTATTTTACGTCACTGGGCAATATACTACGTTACTGGGCAATATACTACGTGACTGTGCAATATACTATGTGGCTGACCAATATACTACATACTATGTGGCTGGGCAATATACTACGTGGCTGGGCAATATGCTACGTACGTGGCTGTGCTATATACTACATACTATGTGGCTGGGCAATATACTACATACTACGTGGCTGGGCAATATACTACGTGACTGGGCAATATACTACGTGACTGGGCAATATACTACATGGCTGGGCAATATACTACGTCACTGGGCAATATACTACGTGGCTGGGAAATATACTACATGGCTGGGCAATATACTACGTGACTGGGAAATATACTACGTGGTTGGGCAACATACTAC
This sequence comes from Ranitomeya imitator, assembly GCF_032444005.1. Taxonomy (NCBI): domain Eukaryota; kingdom Metazoa; phylum Chordata; class Amphibia; order Anura; family Dendrobatidae; genus Ranitomeya; species Ranitomeya imitator. The sequence goes on along the minus strand of NC_091285.1, from coordinate 387,613,113 downwards.
GTCACTGGGCAATATACTATGTGACTGGGCAATATACTACGTGGCTGGGCAATACACTACGTCACTGGGCAATATACTACATGACTGGGCAATATACTACATGGCTGGGCAGTATACTACATGACTGTGCAATATACTACGTGGCTGGGCAATATACTACGTGACTGTGCAATATACTACGTGGCTGGGCAACATACTACGTCACTGGGCAATATACTACATGACTGTGCAATATACTACATGGCTGGGCAATATACTACGTGACTGTGCAATATACTACGTGGCTGGGCAATATACTACATCACTGGGCAATATACTACGTGGTTGGGCAACATACTTCGTCACTGGGCAATATACTATGTGACTGGGCAATATACTACGTGGCTGGGCAATATACTACGTCACTGGGCAATATACTACGTGGCTGGGCAATATACTATGTGGCTGGGCAATATACTATGTGGCTGGGCAATATACTATGTGACTGGGCAATATACTACGTGGCTGGGCAATATACTATGTGGCTGGGCAATATACTAAGTGGCTGGGCAATATACTACATCACTGGGCAATATACTACGTGGCTGGGCAATATACTACGTGGCTGGGCAATATACTACGTGGCTGGGAAATATACTACATGGCTGGGCAATATACTACGTGACTGGGAAATATACTACGTGGTTGGGCAACATACTACGTCACTGGGCAATATACTATGTGACTGGGCAATATACTACGTGGCTGGGCAATACACTACGTCACTGGGCAATATACTACATGACTGGGCAATATACTACATGGCTGGGCAGTATACTACATGACTGTGCAATATACTACGTGGCTGGGCAATATACTACGTGACTGTGCAATATACTACGTGGCTGGGCAACATACTACGTCACTGGGCAATATACTACATGACTGTGCAATATACTACATGGCTGGGCAATATACTACGTGACTGTGCAATATACTACGTGGCTGGGCAATATACTACATCACTGGGCAATATACTACGTGGTTGGGCAACATACTTCGTCACTGGGCAATATACTATGTGACTGGGCAATATACTACGTGGCTGGGCAATATACTACGTCACTGGGCAATATACTACGTGGCTGGGCAATATACTATGTGGCTGGGCAATATACTATGTGGCTGGGCAATATACTATGTGACTGGGCAATATACTACGTGGCTGGGCAATATACTATGTGGCTGGGCAATATACTAAGTGGCTGGGCAATATACTACATCACTGGGCAATATACTACGTGGCTGGGCAATATACTACGTGGCTGGGCAATATACTACGTGGACATGCATATTCTAGAATTCCCGATGCGATAGAATCGGGCCACCATCTAGTATATGGATAAGAGTTACCACTGACGATAGCAATAGCTGACGCTCTGGCAGTAGTGATGGAGCAGTATATAGGTAGGGATGGTAAACCGGTTGGAAAAGACTTATCTCATGGTTGGACAATAAGTGCAGTAAGCTTAAAAAAAGGAAGATGTAGTGATGTCAATGCCAAGCACATGCACTGCGCACGTTTTCTTCACTTTAGATGTTCTTACTCCAGGCGATCAGCTGTCCCCATAGAGATTCAAATGAATGCATAAATTGGTCTGGTCTGACATGGCGGTTTGGAATTCTGGCTTATATAGGAGGGTCCTGATTTCCATATGCCCTTATACCTCTCATGTGAGACATCCATGACATGCTACAGTAGCTAGGGTGGACGGACAGAGTCCATTAGGCTACATTCACACATCCGAGTGAAACATCCATGTGCTATCGATTTTTTTCTCAGCCTGCACACAAACCCATAGAGTTTCATGGATCTATACACATACCGTGAAAAACATGGCTCCATATATGATATCTGTGAAACTCAGAGAAGGTCCATGTTCGTGGATCAGTATTAGTCATTCACGTCTATGGGGATCCGTGAAACACAAATCAGAAGGCTTCCTATTTGCTTCCTTTGGCATCCTCACAGATCTGTTGTTTGAGAAAAATCTGACCTTCCAAGGGGTTTTTTATTAGCTTCAGAACAGACACATTCCTTCACTGAAAAAAGAACAGATGAGAAAAAATGGAGGCAACAGGAATAACCACATGGAGGCAATAGGGATAACTCATGAGGAAAAAAGATCTGTTTCCAAGGGATGCTAAAATTCACATAGATGTGTGACTGTAGCTTTAGGTGGCACTAAGGAAGTGTTTTGAAGTAAATTTTAGGGAATGCTTTTAACCCTTTATATACAATCTGCCTTACTTACTTGTATTTGAACAACTTACATAAATTGTCCCATAATAAAATAGAACCTACCTCATTCTATTAGACCCTCTTAATATCGTAGCTGCCAATATGGCTGCATATACTGCTGTATACAGGTAAAATAAGGTGCATGCACAGCACAACACTACAGGCACTATCCTAAAAGTAACCCCAGTGAACATTGCCCTTGTCACCACCACCTCACATAAAGTACAATAAAATGCCTTGTAAACGGTCTATACTTATTAGCCTACAGCGTGACATGACGCAACTAGCCCCAGACAAGCACACGTGTCCCCTCCCGAATAAGACACTGATGGAATGGCTGCAAACAGCTATGTCAGATGAATATCCTTCTAGAAGAATTATAGGTGATAATAACCATGTGATGCAACTGGAAGACATACATACAGGAACATATACACGTCACCCTGGACCGGAAGCATCATGGGGTTTCCTACAGGTACATAGGATTATCATTATGTCCAGTATGCGGAAACAGATCAAAGCTTAGGAGAAACAGGTTGATAACCCAAAGGCATTGACTGATAAGGCTCTATACAATGTATACATACAAATAAATGGTACTTGCCAGGTAGCAACCTCCAGTACATGTGGAGAGAAAGAGAGAAATAACAATAGATCGCTAAATACGCATACAATATTTCCATGCAAAACCGGACACTGGCGTATACTTAATATACTTTGCTATATACAGCGAGTGTTCGTGCCTACAGTTATAAATGGAGCAATAAATATTGGTAATTTGTGGTTGTTAGATGCATAACACATGAAAATATGTAATACATGTGGGTGTATATCGATCTATCTATATACAACCATATCTATTGATAGATAGATACCGTAGCTATGGGATATACAGATAGATAGATAGATATGGGATATACAGATAGATAGATAGATAGATAGATAGATAGATAGATATGGGATAGATAGATAGATAGATAGATAGATAATAGATAGATAGATAGCTATGGGATATACAGATAGATAGATAGATAGATAGATAGATAGATATGGGATATACAGATAGATAGATAGATAGATAGATAGAGCGATAGATATGGGATAGATAGATAGATAGATAGATAGATAGATAGATAGATAGATAGATAGATAGATATGGGATATACAGATAGATAGATAGATAGATAGATATGGGATAGATAGATAGATAGATAGATAATAGATAGATAGATAGATAGCTATGGGATATACAGATAGATAGATAGATAGATAGATAGATAGATATGGGATATACAGATAGATAGATAGATAGATATGGGATATACAGATAGATAGATAGATAGATAGATAGATAGATAGATAGATAGAGCGATAGATATGGGATAGATAGATAGATAGATAGATAGATAGATAGATAGATATGGGATATACAGATAGATAGATAGATAGATAGATAGATAGATAGATAGATAGATAGATATGGGATAGATAGATAGATAGATAGATAGATAGATAGATAGATAGATAGATAATAGATAGATAGATAGATAGCTATGGGATATACAGATAGATAGATAGATAGATATGGGATATACAGATAGATAGATAGATAGATAGATATGGGATATACAGATAGATAGATAGATAGATAGATAGATAGATAGATAGATAGATAGATCGATAGATATGGGATAGATAGATAGATAGATAGATAGATAGATAGATAGATAGATAGATAGAGAGATAGATAGATAATAGATAGATAGATAGATAGATAGAGAGATAGATAGATAATAGATAGATAGCTATGGGATATACAGATAGATAGATAGATAGATAGATAGATAGATAGATAATAGATAGATAGATAGATAGGTAGATAGATAGATAGATAGATAGATAATAGATAGATAGATAGATAGATAGATAGGTAGATAGATAGATAGATATGGGATGGATGGATAGATAGATTGATTGATTGATAGATAGATAGATAGATATGGGATGGATGGATAGATAGATAGATAGATAGATAGATAGATAGATAGATAGATAGATAGATAGATATGGCTGTAGCTATATAACTTGTATAATTAGTGTGTGTAATATTATGGGGTATTGACATCTTTTTTTTTATTACTTTTTGAAATTGTGTTGCTTATATTTACTCTTCATATAGTCTATAGCTATCTATCTATCCCATATCTATTTATAGAGAAATATCTATCTATATTGACAGTTATTACGTATGTGCATATATATACATTAGATATATAGTGCACATACAGTATACGTACACATATTGTAACATGTATGTACATAATTACCATATATATGCATATATGTATGCACTATATATAAAATGCATATAGCACATATGTATTAACTGCAACTGTATGTGCATATATACTGTATGTATAAATCATATGGTAACTGTATAGTTACCATACAGCTGTATGTATATATATATCATACTAATGCCGAAAAAAAATACATTTGTCCATCCAGGTCAGCCAATATACACACATACACATATATAAAATATTTCATACTGCAACTTCTTTCTAAAGCTAGGAGAACCTTAGATGAAACTATCCAGTGTTCAGCTGGAGCAGTATGTAGTGGCTCAGTAAATGAAGTGGAGCACTACTAAGCCCAGAAGACACGAGCAGCCTCCCGAGTGCCCCCCGGCTCCTCATTGCTGCGCTCGTGCCCCCACACGCACACGGTGGACTGGGGGGCTGCCGGCAGCGCAGGGGTTACTGCAGCAGGCCGGAGCTCCTCCCCCCGCCAGCACCTGGTCCTCTATAGACAGTCGCCTCAGCAGTAGATTTCAGAAGGGATTGGAGGAAAACAAGAGGGGGAGAGAATGTGACAAGTGCCGGCGCTGGCTGCTGCTGCCTTGGGGAGGCCTCCTGCACCTGTCCCTGCCTGTCTTGTGGCCGCACTGTTGTTCAGTCAGACAAGCAGAGAAACATTGGTATTTGCCAGAGCAGCAGCAGCAGCAGCAGCAGCACCATGACTTCTTCATTCAAGCTGGATTTCCTGCCTGATATGATGGTCGATAGCCGACTGCTAGTTTCTGACAGAATGTAAGTACCCCTGCACCGTGCCCACCATGAGGGGCTCCTGCACTTCCTCCAGGCTGCACACTTTGTTTAGGGAGTCATCTTCTTTTGCAATCACTTTGAATGTCTTCCTGTTTCCCTGCCTTGGACTGAGGTGATAAGCAATGCCCAGCAATGGCTATGATGGCATTCCACATTCCCTCATTGTCTTCTTCCATGGCTTCTACTAATGCAGGTTAATGACATGAGTGTTGCTCCCCCCTGTGATTGGCTATGGGGCCAGAGATTAGGACAGCACATGTTATTACAGCCCAGGTTATTACAGCACATGTTATTACAGCCCAGGTTATTACAGCACATGTTATTACAGCCCAGGTTATTACAGCCCATGTTATTACAGCCCATGTTATTACAGCCCAGGTTATTACAGCCCATGTTATTACAGCCCAGGTTATTACAGCCCAGGTTATTACAGCCCAGGTTATTACAGCACATGTTATTACAGCCCATGCTATTACAGCACATGTTATTACAGCCCATGTTATTACAGCCCAGGTTATTACAGCCCAGGTTATTACAGCCCATGTTATTACAGCCCAGGTTATTACAGCCCAGGTTATTACAGCACATGTTATTACAGCCCATGCTATTACAGCACATGTTATTACAGCCCAGGTTATTACAGCCCAGGTTATTACAGCACATGTTATTACAGCCCATGCTATTACAGCACATGTTATTACAGCCCATGTTATTACAGCCCATGTTATTACAGCCCAGGTTATTACAGCCCATGTTATTACAGCACATGTTATTACAGCCCAGGTTATTACAGCACATGTTATTACAGCCCAGGTTATTACAGCCCAGGTTATTACAGCCCAGGTTATTACAGCCCAGGTTATTACAGCCCATGTTATTACAGCCCATGTTATTACAGCACATGTTATTACAGCCCATGTTATTACAGCCCATGTTATTACAGCCCAGGTTATTACAGCACATGTTATTACAGCCCAGGTTATTACAGCACATGTTATTACAGCCCATGTTATTACAGCCCAGGTTATTACAGCCCAGGTTATTACAGCCCATGTTATTACAGCCCAGGTTATTACAGCCCATGTTATTACAGCCCATGTTATTACAGCCCATGTTATTACAGCCCAGGTTATTACAGCCCATGTTATTACAGCACATGTTATTACAGCCCAGGTTATTACAGCCCAGGTTATTACAGCCCAGGTTATTACAGCCCATGTTATTACAGCCCATGTTATTACTGCCCAGGTTATTACAGCCCATGTTATTACAGCCCATGTTATTACAGCCCATGTTATTACAGCCCAGGTTATTACAGCCCAGGTTATTACAGCCCAGGTTATTACAGCCCATGTTATTACAGCCCATGTTATTACAGCCCATGTTATTACAGCCCATGTTATTACAGCCCAGGTTATTACAGCCCAGGTTATTACAGCCCATGTTATTACAGCCCATGTTATTACAGCCATGTTATTACAGCCTATGCTATTACAGCACATGCTATTACAGCCCATGTTATTACAGCCCATGTTATTACAGCCCATGTTATTACAGCCCATGTTATTACAGCCCATGTTATTACAGCCCATGCTATTACAGCACATGTTATTACAGCCCATGCTATTACAGCCCATGTTATTACAGCACATGTTATTACAGCCCATGTTATTACAGCCCATGTTATTACAGCCCATGTTATTACAGCCCATGCTATTACAGCCCATGTTATTACAGCACATGTTATTACAGCACATGTTATTACAGCACATGTTATTACAGCCCATGCTATTACAGCCCATGCTATTACAGCCCATGCTGTTACAGCCCATGTTGTTACAGCCCATGCTGTTACAGCCCATGTTGTTACAGCCCATGTTATTACAGCCCATGTTATTACAGCCCATGTTATTACAGCCCATGTTATTACAGCCCATATTATTACAGCCCATGCTATTACAGCCCATGTTATTACAGCCCATGTTATTACAGCCCATGCTATTACAGCACATGTTATTACAGCACATGCTATTACAGCCCATGTTATTACAGCACATGCTATTACAGCACGTTATTACAGCACATGCTATTACAGCCCATGCTATTACAGCCCATGTTATTACAGCCCATGTTATTACAGCCCATGTTATTACAGCCCATGCTATTACAGCACATGTTATTACAGCCCATGCTATTACAGCCCATGTTATTACAGCCCATGTTATTACAGCCCATGTTATTACAGCCCATATTATTACAGCCCATGCTATTACAGCCCATGTTATTACAGCCCATGTTATTACAGCCCATGCTATTACAGCACATGTTATTACAGCACATGCTATTACAGCCCATGTTATTACAGCACATGCTATTACAGCACGTTATTACAGCACATGCTATTACAGCCCATGCTATTACAGCCCATGTTATTACAGCCCATGTTATTACAGCCCAGGTTATTACAGCCCATGCTATTACAGCCCATGTTATTACAGCCCATGTTATTACAGCCCATGCTATTACAGCACATGTTATTACAGCACATGCTATTACAGCCCATGTTATTACAGCACATGCTATTACAGCACATGCTATTACAGCACATGTTATTACAGCCATGTTATTACAGCCCATGTTATTACAGCCCATGTTATTACAGCCCATGTTATTACAGCCCATGCTATTACAGCCCATGTTATTACAGCCCATGTTGTTACAGCCCATGCTATTACAGCCCATGTTATTACAGCCATGTTATTACTGCCCATGCTATTACAGCCCATGCTCCAGTCCTTTCAGATTTGTGTGAGACTCTGTGCTGTTCCCCACTGTTCTACATGAATGGGCTATGTGACTGGACTCGGAGTGACACTGAGTGCTGTGCTATGGGATATGATAAGCTAAACCGCCCGCGTGCCTCATTAATGTTTATGGGAATAAATATTTACAGGACATATTTAATTGTTTCCAGCAGAAGGACCAGTGTTATTCTAAGAAAGTTACTGCCATGAAAAACAAAATTACTCCATGCCAAAAAGAAACAAATACAAGTATTTACCAAATCCGCCAGCGCCAATCCACATCTGTTAACTTTTACACTGTTTACTATCAACGTTTATGTTCCGTCACCATAGATCTACGCAGAAGAGGACAAAAATCCAGTTTGTAGGGTTAAAGTGCAACTATAAATAAAAGCACGTATATGTTCCAATAACTGCCAGCCATGATTCTTCTTTACGTCTCTCCGTACAAAGCCTAAAAAGAACCATTCCGAGTTTTATGATCAATTTTACCGGCAGCAAACTTTCCCCACCGGTGAAGCTGCTTTCCTAAGCACATTAGAAGAGGAGCCTTTGAGTGGAGAGATTCAATACTAGTCTATTGTGTAAGCTGTGGAGCTATAGGGGGTGGGGAGCACGAGCCTTTCATCCGCTGCCCAACTTGATTCATAGTATTCTGTTAGTAGGGCAGAACACTAAACCGTCTGTTTTTTTTTTTCTTACTTTTTTTTTTTTTTTTTAATTCACATCTAAGGGTGAAAAGTTCAGAAATCGCCAATCTAATCTAGTTTTGCCTTACGAACGTTTTTCTAAAGAGTGTCATCGGCGGTCCAGTATAGGCGCCGGGACGTGACGGCTGGTAATGAAAAGGTTAAATGAATAAATAATGACCCACATGAGGAAGACGCAGGTGAAGATGAGGTCATGCCGGGTATTGGCTTTCACCGTAACACTTCATTGTGTGTTCATCATCTGGTCTTACACAGGTGAAATATATACTGTACAACTACGAGCGCCCGAAGTTCCGGGTTCTCCATTTGGGTCATCTCACCGCAATATAACCTTCCCTTAGGTTCCAGAAGAGAAGTTTGGGTTTGTTATTTCGACGTTCACACTAGTTCCTTCTCCGATAGTTTACGCGGATGGCCCACCAGCATCAATTAGAGAGTATATGAATCATTCCTTGTGTTTTTGTCAGTTTGTTTCATTATATTATTACAATTTTCATCATTTTATCTCGTTAGCAAATGACACTGAGAAAGCTGCCATTAAAGGAAAGAGAATAAAAAGCGTCATCGCAGACTTCCTAAACTGGTTAGACAGGGCTTTCAGTGTTGTCAATGCCTTACAGCTTATAAGAACAGTTATCATTCTCCAAACCGTTATATTCCTATGGCAAAGCGAATGTTCTTTATAGCCGCAGTGCTTTAATGTGTACGTCAGATGGCATGAGTATTATTATTTGTAACAGTCTTTTTCTGTGCAGGATTCTTCAAATGTTGTTTATCACAAGGGTTGTTTTTTTGTCCGCTACTGTGTACAGCTATGTTATTGTTAGTACAAGCATTACGATTTAATGAGCTTCCAGTGACATTTACACACCGTTGTGACAAAATTGCTGTTTATTGCCGCAATAAAGAAACCGGATAGAAGTTAAAGTTAATATAAAGCTTGTGGAAATTACATTGATAGTGGTGGTATCAATAAACTTGTTACTTTTCATACTGGTATTAAAGGAGACAAGACACAAGGATCTCTAGGCATTATATTCTATTTGCTGTGTGCATGGGACATGATGACTTCTGTATGAAAAAAGCAAATATCAGTAGGGTGGATGAAGGTCTGACAGGTCTCTTTTAATGTGCCACATGAGAGCAAAGCATTACGCAACATTAACGTAAACGATCAAAGTAATTAGGACATGCAACAATGGACCTAAAACTATTAAGATACAATTTCATGTGAAATGTGTTGCATGCTAACTAACATGCTAATGTAGCAGAGATGACATTTTCATTTGGCTGAACTTGTGATAAAGCCTACTGTAGTAGATGGAAAAAGTAATGCAGTTCAGCATAGTTTGGCAATTCAAATTCATTCTATCGATCTATTTAGTTATCTGTCTATCTCTCCATCTGTCTATCAATCTGTCTACCTATCTACAGTGGTGCTTGAACCTTTGGGAACCCTTTAAAATGTCCCATATTTCTGCATAAATTTGACCTAACACAGTATGACATTTTCACACCTAAGTCCTAAAAGTAGATAAAGAGGACCAAATAAAATAATTGAGTAAAAATATTAGATTTTGTCATTTTTATAAATGAAGATAATGTTTGAATATCTTATGTCAATGAGTGGCAAAAGTATGCAAATCATTAGAAGTAGAAGATAACTTGAAGGTGAAAGTAGAGCGGGATGACAATCAGATGAGAGTGGATGACCTGTTTTATGTAACTATCAAAGACTAATCTTCACAATACATGTTTGTGGGAGATTATCATGACACCAACAAAAGGAGATTTATGGGGATCTCAGAAGATTACTTGTTGATGCATAAAATGCTGGAAAAGGTTACAAACTCATATCTAAAGAGTTTGAACTCCACCAAACAATAGTTAGACAGATTGTGTGCAAATGGAGGAAATTCAACACAATTTTTATCCTTCTGTAGTATAGTTAACTAACAAAGATCATTCAAAGAACAGTAATCCACAAGGTCACAAAGGAACCCAAGGAAATATTTAAGCAACTAAAGGACTCTTTCACATGAGCTAATGTTAATGTTCATAAGTCCACCATTGGGAAAACACTGAGTAACAATGGTGTTCATGGTAGGATTGCAAGGAATAAGCCTATGTTCTTCAAAAAGAATATCTGAAAGAAGGCTATTGGAGCAATATTTTGTGAACAGAGGAGACTAAATTACAGCTTTTTGGTTTTAATGAGAAGTGTTATGTTTGGAGAGAGAAAAAAAACACAAAACTATACTTTAGAGCAGTGTTTCCCAAACTCCAGTCCTCACGGACCCCACAGGTCATGTTTTCAGGATTTCCTTAGTATTGCGCAAGTAGTTGAAGTTTCATCAAGGCATCAGGAATTGTCTCACCTGTGCAACACTATGGAAATCCTGAAAACATGACCCGTGGGGTCCATGAGGACTGGAGTTTGGGAAACACTGCTTTAGAGTACAAAAATCTCATTCCATTTATGAACACATAGTGGTGGTGGTATCATGATTTGGTCCTGTCTTGCTGCATTTGGGCCAGAGCAGCTTACTACCATTGATGGAACAATGAATTCTGAATTATACCTGAAAATTCTAAAAGGAAAATGTCAAGATATCTGTCCATGAGCTGAAACTCAAGAGAACTTGACTCATGTAGGAAGACAACGACTCAAAGTACACAAGTCAGTCTAAAAAAGAATGGTTAAGAATAAAGTTGAAGTTTTGAAATGACCAAGTCAATGTCCTGGCCATAATTCCATAGAAATGTTGTGGAAGGACCGGAAGTGAGCAGCTCATGGGAGAAAACCCACCAACACAACAGAGTTGAAGCTTTTTTGTAGAAAGGAATGGGCCAGAAATTCTCTAAGGTGCAGGACTAATCAATAATTACCGAAAACATTTACATACACAGGGTTACACAAGATCCTGAAAGCAAAGGCAGGCACACTTTTGCCACTCATACACGTTTGATATTGGTTCATTCTTCTCAATACAAAAAATGACAGTCTAACAGTTTTTACTCATTTGTTTCTCTTTACTTTTAGGACTTTCGAGAAAATATGATTAAATGTATGCATAGATATGTGAATTTCTGAAGGGTTCAAAGATTTTTAAGTGCCTCTATCTATCTATCTATCTATCTATCTATCTATCTATCTATCTATCTATCTATCTATCTATCTATCATCTATTTATATAAATATTATATCTACTATCATCTATCTATATCTAGCTGTCTATCTAAAAAAATGAAAATGAGATAGTCCAATGGGCTAATTAAAGTACGCTTTTTCTTTGCACAGTCCATTGAATTGCTGCCTCTTTTTCATCTTTTATATTAGTATAATAATTGGGTCTTTGGGAGGCCTTGCACGCCAAAGCCTATCTATTTGGTGCATTTCCACTATATGATCTATCTATCTGTCTCTCTAGCCTATGATTATATATATATATATATATATATATATCTACCTATCTATAAACCATTCTATTATATTTTATTTTTTATCTTAATATTGATTTTCATTCAGATTGATTTAATCACTAGATAAAGCAAATTAATGAAACATGCCTAAATAAAAATATTTTATTTTAAAAATGCAACTTGTTTTTATTATAATATATACCTAAGAGTTCCCCATGACTAGAATATTTCCAAGCATCTACTTCTGCCAGAACTTTTTTTTCTAGCATGATTAGTTTAGGAATAATTGGATTACATACCTAATGCTATAGACTTCACACTCATAGCCTTTAAACTGCAGTGGTCACCTAAAATAAACCTCTCTAAAGAAGTTGTCCCCACACGAATGTGAACATTACACTTTGCTGATGATCCGAGTAGCTTAGAAGATATATAGCTTGAAGCAAGGCTTCATTTGTCATCTGGACACATAACTGCGCTGACAATATTTGAAGCCGGAATAATTTGTCCGTACCATTAAAGTTAGTTTGTCCACATTTTTTCCATTTCATATAACATATTTGTTATTGTTTGTACCCATTTCCATTCATAAATTGGCAGTAGAATACTTCTTAATACGCTATTATATTATAAGTGTTCTGTGCGTCTGCTGATCAGCGAAAGGTTTTAGGGATTAATTGTGGCATCATTGGGATGAGCATTGTTGACAGTAGTTGTCATCTGGATAAATGTAATTTGTACTAGGTAGACGGCGGTATGGATCATTAGATAGTTCAACGTTGGCCTTTGGATGTGACCTTTTTTTGTATCGTTAGCAAGCAAAATATAAAGAGTAATTATTTTAACAATACGTTGACTTTGAATTAGACCAATTAAATGAGATGTGGCTGTTTTCTGTCCCTTTTATTTTTTTTTTATAAAGCCATGTTATGCAATCTTGAGAAGGGTAGGCATGAAAACCTAACAAAAGAATACATATTCTTGCTAGCAAGCATTGGAAATTCCATTGAGAATTCATAATATCACATATGCACATCCTCGATATTATTTCACATTACCTAATGCTGAATAGCTTAAATACAACATTAATTATGTTATTGCCTGATTTTTTGGGGGTTATTGATAGATTAATTTAACTTCACTTTGTTTTCTTATTATATCTGCAAAACGCAGCAGATAACCTAAAAGAAAGCGAAAACCTTTTGTTATTGCACAGTATGCATGCCATGCTGCCCAAAGAGGGAACCTTTAGTCATTTATGACCGAATTATTCTTCGTGTAGACTTCCTTAGGCATGAAGGAGTAGTTTATTTCTTATATGTACCATTTATAAGAAATATATAATATTTATATACACACACACACATATATATATACAGTATATATATATATCTATATATATATATATGCACAAACATATATACATATATAATCTATATACAGTATATATATATATATATATATATATATATAGTATGCAAAGGATAGCGGAATTTATTACCTAAATTGTTGAGGCTTTCATGTTGCCAAGCACTAATATGATATGTGTCAATGAAATTCTATAGGTTTATGTGCAGTACTATATGCCTCCTGTATAATAGTGACATATTGATGAGCTGGGCCAGTTGACATATTCAGCTTTTCTAGAGCTATATGTATTGAATTTTTTGCCAATGTGGTCTGAATAAACATTATGGGACGTTATTCTTGGCATACAGTATATGTACACGGTCTTTACTGAAGAATTATAAAGTACTGTTGAATAGGAAGTAGTCTTAATATCGCCATTGTTGACTAACTAATGCAATGCAGCTGATGCTCGGTATTATGCGATTTGTTAGATTATACTTACCGTAAATTGCTTGCTTGGCATTGGGAGAAGTTGCATAGAGCTTGTGCAGGTGTTTACGTATGTATTCAGTGTGAACCATGAGCTTATTTCTAGGGCCTTTCACCATCGGTTCTCAGACAAGAGCAGGAATATTGGAGCATTTTAACTTTCCCAAACCAAGCGTAGTAAATTCAGTGGTATTGCATGCAGCTGTTCACTTCCGAAAAAGCTACAAATTATTTCCCCCCACACTTGCAGATTTTCAAGCTTATATTTATGATGAGCAGGTTCACAGATAAATATCATCAACTGAGCTTTGATTTACTACACAACAGCCTGGCAAATTTGTGGGAACAACGGATGTTTTTAATGACCAGCTGTTCCTGGTACTCATGTACTGTTCTGTAGACGCAGTGCAATATTTGTAATATTGTGAGGAAGACATAATGAGAAGGTAATGAAATGCTTATACTTGGCTATAAATGATATTTGTTAATTGCATGAGCTATGTTTCATATTGATAATAACCAGGACATGATATAGTCAGAGCCGGCAGTCGCTTACGCAATCAGGATTGGAGTCAAATGTATTGAATACAAAAGTAAAAAAAAACTCAGTGGATGCTATGTCCGAGCTGGTGTCAGTGGTGGGGATAAGTAGCATTTCCCTTCAGTAGGAGTTTACATTTGTTTTACTGACCATTATAGTGTTGAACTTCACAGAGCATGAAAGGTACATACTGAAATCTCTCCCTTAGGCACCAAGAGACCGTGTCCATCCTTTTGGCAACAGCTTTTTTGGATGAGGTCAGCAATATGTTTGATAATTTATTCTTACTTATTATTATTAAGTAATATTTCTAGTGTATAGCCAATAAAATAATGTTTGTAAGATTATTTAGGTCTTGTTCGTTTTTGACTACTTGTAACAAATGTTCATATCAAACTTTCAATTTGTATAATTATTTGGCCCCTGAAACACAAGAAAACAAAGCAATTTGGCCAAATTGAAAAGAAAATGAAAATAGTCCTCCAAGAGTCCAACTTGGGCCTAGAGAAGTCACTACTAAGAGTATCGTAGATATGCTTGCACCTTCTTAGCAGCTTCTTCGTCTTTATGGGTTTTCGCATTGAGCGATTTGCATTTAAAGTGTGTTGTTCTTCATCTATGAGTGAAGAAAAGGGAATGTAGAGTCTAAGGATGTTCAATAACAGAGGTCTGTCTTGATATATGTAATTCTTCACTCAAGGAAAACTGTTGTAATTCCCTCTCGCTTGTGAAGATAGTTCTGTTTTTATTTCTAGATAACATGTTATAGAAAAGTGATGATGGTTTTTGACCAGCTCAAGTACATATCTGCCAAGTACAAGTCATTGTACTGCTGTATATTATAAGGAGGTAAAGATTAGGAAGGACATGAGGCATCTTCAGGAATGTGTAGTTGAATGTGTTTTTCTTGTGGAATAATTTGGAATATCTATTGTTTTATTTTTTTTTTCAATAACCATGGCAGATTTGCTGACTGATCCTATTAACTCAGTTCATCAGTTTACATTAGTTGTTATTAGTTCCCATATAATCAGTGTTATTACACGGTTCATTACGATATGCATTTTTTATTGAGATCAGTAAGGATTGAAAAAAAGGCAACCTGATGCCCTATTAAATTTAGTACTTGCACAGGAGCACTGAGATTTATGCTTTTCATTATGTTTTTCATTTTCACTGGACATTTTTATTTAGCATTTAAAGGATTATCTAGGATTTTTCGCAAATGGTTTAAGGCCAGAAATGTCTTAAAATAATAAACGAACCATTACAAATTGAATCCGATGCAAGTCCACTGGTCCCAATGAGTGTGTTGATGTGATGACATCACATCCGCCAGTAACATGATTGCTTTATCCAATCACTGGCCTCAGTGGTCATGTACCATAAATGCTAGCGCCACTGCTGAGGCAAATTGTTGACTGCAGCGATCTTGTTAATAATGGGCATGACATCATGAAAGGAGAGGTGAGGAGCAACACAGCGGTAGTAATTAATCCAAATCAGTGAATAAGTAATTAATGGTTATTTTATTATTGTACCACATATTCTTCCTTTGTTATTGAAAAAGTCTAGCGCAAACCCTTTATCCATTGGGAAAAATGTACCTTGTATTCTGAGCAGATTTTGACTGGCAGGTATTTGAGCCAAGTTATTATAGCATTTCATTTACTGTATGACAGATACAACAGGTGCTGGTCACGAAATGAGCCTTGCTCTGACGTGCGCTCCATAAATTATTCTAATTGATCCCCTTTTAAATAACTGCCTACAAAATAACAACTGCCTGCAAAATAACTGAACATAAACATTTTTTGTGTTAATTTTTATATTTTTATTATATTCCAGTCATTAGAACTACATAATATATAATCCAATTACCTTATATTTTGTACTGTTTGTAGAGCTATGTTCCATAATGATGTTTGCACTAGTATACATTTTTGTGGATAATATATGTTAATTAGTAATGAGCAATAAAAAGTACTAATTAGTCATCAAAAATAGCTATTAATGTTGTACTGCAACTCTATAATTGTAATCTGCGTTGCTTAACTTTAGTTCTCAAATCCCCCCAACAGCTTAGACTTTAAGGGTTTCCTACTGAGAGAACACCTGTGGCAGTTAAGTGAAGCATTGACCCCAATTAAATCGGCAATGCAGTATGACCTGTGAGGGTCACTAGTATACTGGAGTTAAGTAACACCAATGCAAAGAATGTAACTAGGGTATGTGCCAGTATGCATTAACTCACTCTGTAAATATATCCCTTCCAACTCCTTTAGTCCTCAGCCTCGTGAGTGAACATTGGTTGAAGGTCTTCTCTAGTTATTCCTTAAATCACAAATAAAGGTCATTTTGTCTGGATGGCACATTTTGCCAAGTTCAAAAATGTACATATTACATGCATTGAGTTGATGCAACAAAAGTATGTTAATCTCCTATAGAACAAAAAAGCTAAAGTTCCACAAGTTTTTCAGCTTGTCAACTAGAAAGTATTGGTTCCTTTTAAATTAATCTATCAGAAGAATTTCCCAACACCCAAGCTATTTTTATACAACTTTGAAGATAATTCCACCATTACATGACTAGTCCGTTCTTCTATTTCTGAGAACTTGACTTGATATGCATCTGAGGCTTTAGATCTGAAACCTCTGTCACTCCAGCTCTATCCCAACCCAGCGCTGACTGCTCCTGCTTGACTCACAGCTCCTTTGCCTGAAGTCACATAGCATAGAAGCTGTCAGTCAAAGAGGAGTATTTAGTGCTTCGCAAAGAATAGAGCTGGAGTGAAAGAGGCTTCAGATCAGCTATAGTCCTTCAGCCTTATTCGCACATTAATTTAAACGCTGATTTCTCAGTAATGAAGGAATGGGCTTGCCTTGTAAATGTGTGGCACCCTTAAATTATGCATTGATCTCAACATTTTTTTAGCGGGTATGAAGCCAACTGTAGGTCAACAATTGTGCTATAAGTTGTGGCAGAAAATAGCTCACAGTCGGCGTGGATTTAATTTTTTTTGGCCAAAGATGCAACAGACTTAATGAGTCACGGGCATCCTAATGTAGTTGGTGGATCTTACACCAGGAAGTTTCTGTTTAAAACTGGCTTTTAAAATGCTAGTCTTAGTAAATGTCCCACAGTTCATTCTCCTTTAGAAGCTTCTTTCAACTTCTGCTTGACAATATCAGAGAGCTGATTTGCATACTATCTCCTAATGAGCAGCTATATAAGTCTCCATACACCAGCTGGATCCCATCAATGAGAGCCAGTGTTCAATACAATATATTAAGTATTCAAGAATTGAGTGATTCATCTGTGACCGTTGGTGTTTGATGGGGATCCATATATAGTTGGCTGCCTTTTCATACAGTTGTGGTTGAAAGTTTGTGAACTTTTCAGAATTTACATATTTCTGCATAAATTTGACTTAAAACTACCTCAGATATTCACACAAGTCTTAAAGGTAGATAAAGAGAACCAACTTAAATAAGTCAAAAATATTAGACTAGACCTGCTTGAAAATCTTATATGGTTTTGGGTCAAATATATGCAAAGGTTCTGTAAGGTTCACAAACTCACAAGCATTCAATCACCACTGTAAATTTTACTTTAAAGCAGTTATTTATCTTTTTATAAGGTTTGGTTAGAAATCCCCATTATCTAATCACAGGCTAATTGTAAAGTGGAGGTCATGGTATGTTACAAGTGCAGTTGTTCCATTCTGTAACATTTGACGATTAGACTGAGCTCTCTGGGGTATTACAGAAGGCTTTACCTTATAGAACAGTGTTCAATACGTCCAGTGGGACAATCATTCCTTTGTTTTGGCACATGGGATGAAGTAATTGTTTCTCAGAACTAAAGCTGAAGAAAACAGGAAAAATGTAACGCACAAGGAAGAACATATCTGATAAAGCATTACTGTCAATACATGGACACTTATAAAAGCTTAAATTTGGGTTCCATTGGATTCTGAACAGTGTTTCACATCTCTTATTTTTCTTTAAAAATCTAGAATCCATTGGCAAATTATTTATTAGATTTATAATTTATTCTGCAGTCTTGTACGGTGTTTATGGTTGTAGTATATGCATTGTGTTACACTTCCTATGTTAGAAAACTCTATTTTAGTCAATGATTCTTTCAAAGTAGGTTAGTCCTGCAAATGAAAAATTAGATGTGACATTTGGTGCAACCGTAATTTAATGAACCATAATGAGACAACTAGAAAACTCTTATGTATCGTATATGGATTTACTCGTCAAGTTTTTTTTAATGAAGCACTTGGATTAACTAGTCCTGATATAGAAAACTTATTTTTATTGATAGATTGGTCAGCATTCATTTTAAGAAATAACATTAATGGTCTATTCAAGAACTGGCCATAAATGTATGATTTTTGCATGTTAAATCACCCTGGATCCTCACCGGTAAGGTAACATGGCTCCCAGTTAAATAGATATTGGCATATATTGTGCCATATAAAGCCAAATGGACAAGAGTGGCATTGTGTGAAATACTATAGTGGAGTTCCAATCATGAGAAGCGCCAGAGATGTAATAAGCTTTTGTCATAGACATAACAGACGAACCTTAATTTGTAACGATTGGACATTAAGCATGATTGATTGTGGACTCAGAATCAATGATCGGTTTGTTAAAGTATCCCACAGTGAAATGTTATTAAGGGTTACGCACTGCAGTACTGATCAATAAGGACTCAAAATGTAAAGGCAATGCAACAAATATATAAATGATGACCTCAGTGACTTCTACAATTGTACATGTGCATTGGCATCATATTGGCATGTTTAGTTATACAGTGTTAGGGTTGGCGGAACGCACCGAGTATACATATATATATATATGTATATATGTATAAATAGGTGCGTTCGCAACCCAGGGTCCACCGTGCAGGAGAGGAACCTGCTGCTGGCAAATGGCGACACTATATGGCTGTATAAGCGAGCTCTATTAACTCCACAGAGTCGCTAGAAATAAGATGCTGTGCCCTGTTTGCGTCACAGGGGAACACAGCTAACTGCTGAGCTGACGGCAATCAGTGGTCACGCACCCAGAAAAGCATACAAACACCCCTCACCGGAGGTGCCGGTATTCTAGGGGCTTATTTCATCCGAGTTCCTGAACACATACATGCAAACTCCTCACCGGGGGTGCCGGTATTCTAGGGGCTTATTTCAGCCGGGTCCCTGAATACACACATATAGGCGCAACCACAAATAACAAGCTCATGACGTGAGGTGATACTAGTGCATGACGTGAGGTGATACTAGCACATGGCCGTGCAGCCATGCAAACCTTTTCTAGCTGCAGCAGCTTCAGGACCTTCCTAGGGAACCAATGGAAGATGCTACAGTACCTGAGCAACTGCAGGACCTTCCTAGAGGACCAGTGATAGCTGCTGTAGTATCTGAGCATGTGACTCATTTTCTGATGAAAAAAATCCATCCCTTTAATTCAAGTGGATGCTATTTGTAAAATAACGGTAATCCGTGTTGGATCACCTTAATGTTTATTAATATGCATTGCTCAAGAACCAGTGTGAAATATTTTAATTAAGTAATTAGTTGTGTTACGGCTCTATACTCTAATGTTAAACTAATATTTCGTCATAACTAGGGTTCGACCAAACTTTAGTCCAAAGCTCTCTCCGGGTAACATAGTAACATAGTAAGGCCGAAAAAAGACATTTGTCCATCCAGTTCAGCCTATATTCCATCATAATAAATCCCCAGATCTACGTCCTTCTACAGAACCTAATAATTGTATGATACAATATTGTTCTGCTCCAGGAAGACATCCAGGCCTCTCTTGAACTGTACCCGAACTCTATTGAAATCAATGAGGACCCTAACCTTGGAGCTGCAAAATCTACCCCTGTCCTCCCCGAACTCCCAAACTGTAAAACAGGAGAAGCCCCATGTTCGGAGTTCAGCATCGGACACTAGGTGCTGGGTACGAACTCCGAACTTTACAGTTTGGGTTCTCTCATCCCTACTCATGGCCCCTTCTCAGGATCCCTCTAGCGTCTGCATGGCCTTTTCCACATTAAGTTTCTATACAACAGCCTGTTGTTCAGCTGTAATCTGTTAGTCGTGAATGATTTCTCTGTCTTGGGACACTAAGGTCACTTGTTCACATGTATATGCAGAGCACATGTTTCCATAAGCTCTGGTCACGTGGTTTTATTTTTTATGCTTCCCGGTCATATGCCTTCACACGCGTTTGGTTAAATAATGAGCATCACTCACCATACATGACATACCGAACACTTGAAATAGACCGGCATTCATCCTGCTGTTATGGAAACACACATCTATTAAATGTTAGTTGCTTCAGCAATAAAAAAAGGGAAAAATAATATAAAAAAATCCCATTGTTTTGGGCATTGAATTACCTTTTTTTGTTGTTTTATTGTAAACCACAAATCACGGTTTATTTCTTTCCATTGACTCTAGCAGTGTAATATTCTTATTTAATGTGTTATTTTATATTAAATAAGATTGCTGTAATTTTTCCCTGTTCATGAATATTTGCAGAGGTTATTGCATGAAAAGTGGAGAATAACAATCATAAAGATGCTGTGGACGGAATTTTGCAATATTATAATGTTACTATTTTTTTTTTCATTTCTAATGGTTACATTTGCTGCCTTTTCACTTGCAGTTTATCGGAACTCACCTAGTGCTACATAGAATATTATCTGCTTGAATTGCCATCACTTTAGCCAGAATATAAGCTTTGTTGTTTAAGGTGCGATTGGAGTGAATTTTCCATGCCCCATTTGTACATTGTTTTCTCGCTAGTCATGCAAGTATTATCTATAATTACATTTTCAAGCCAGTACAAATAGTAGGCTTTGTGGAAAAAAAACATACATAATGGAATGCAATTGCTTAAATTATACAATATGTATGTGTTCATGTCCCAAATCCTCATCTAAATGCCTTCCCTTAAGTTCCAGCGCCATGTGTTTGTCATTTAAAATGCATTGAATATTGCAATAATGATACCTCTGTGTCATTGGGCATGGGCTGGTGGCATGTATAAATGGCAGGGTTCAGAGCATTATCTGCCTATAGTGACCAATGATTTGGAGAGAGCGCACCAACTTTTGTTTTATAATTTTTTAAATTTTTTTGTGTATGTCTGTTTAGGAAGCCACAGTTGATATTTTCTATCTTTTATGACCTTCAGTTATAGCTTTTTATTGACCAGTGACATTGTCACGCGTTGATAATATTGTGGTTGTAATTTCCTAACAAGTTCAGAATGACTTAGCTATGTGACTCTGCAATCCCCCATTGCAACACTACAAGTATTATAAGTTGTACATGGCAAGTGGGGGGCTTTTCTAGAACTTTCCTTTCAGGAGCTTTAAAGGAATCTTTCCCCAGGTTTTCGAAATTTAATCCGGAAGAGAGTCTGATTCCTGCAATGTGTCACTTACTGGGCTGAGTTTTGCTGTTTCAATACAATTGGTGTTTTATCAGCAGGAGGTTATCACAACAGGGCAAACTGGTCCCATGCCTACTAGTCCAACCACGCCCCCACAACAGATTAGCAGCTTTCTGTCAATATACAATTTATATAGAAAGCTGTCAATCAGTGGTGTGGTGGGGTTACACAGGGTTCAACATTTTGAGATCTGCAAGATCTGCAGCATTGAAAACTGAGTCAATCACAACTGAAGCACCCAGTCAAGTAAATGATACATCACTGGAATCTCGGTCTCTGTCTCTACATCGTGCTTCTCTCAAATTACGTTTGAAAAATCTGCCATGGGCATTTTCCGTTTTTTCATTTTAGTTTTTTCATCCCCTTTTTCCAAGAGCCATGAGGCTTATAAGGCTTGTTTTTTTGCGGGGCAAGTTGTACTTTTGAATGGTGCCATTGATTTTACCATCTGGTGTACTGGACCACGGGAAAAACACTGCTAGTATGGTGAAAATGCAAAAAAAAGTGCAATTCCACAATTGTTTTTTGGGTTTTTTATTTACCGTGTTCACTATATGGTAAAACTGACCTGGCAATAGGATTCTCCAGGTCATTACGAGTACGCATATACCAAACATGCATTGCTTATTTTTGTATTTATGTGGTGAAAAAAATATCAGAAATTTGTATGACAAAATATTTTTGCATTTGTCACTATTTTCTTACTAGATGGTGGCCCGATTCTAACCCATCGGGTATTCTAGAATATGTATTTATGTATGTATATAGCAGCCACATAGTATATAGCACAGGCCACGTAGTATATAGGAGCCATGTAGTGTATAGCAGGGGTGTCAAACTGCATTCCTCGAGGGCTGCAAACAGGTCATGTTTTCAGGATTTCCTTGCATTGCACAGGTGATAATTTAATCACCTGCAGAGAATGATTCCAGCACCTTGTGCAATGCTAAAGGTACCGTCACACTTAGCGACGCTGCAGCGATACCGACAACGATCCGGATCGCTGCAGCGTCGCTGTTTGGTCGCTGGAGAGCTGTCACACAGACAGCTCTCCAGCAACCAACGATGCTGGTAACCAGGGTAAACATCGGGTAACTAAGCGCAGGGCCGCGCTTAGTAACCCGATGTTTACCCTGGTTACCATCCTAAAAGTAAAAAAAAACAACCACTACATACTTACCTACAGCCGTCTGTCCTCCAGCGCTGTGCTCTGCACTCCTCCTGCTCTGGCTGTGAGCACAGCGGCCGGAAAGCAGAGCGGTGACGTCACCGCTCTGCTTTCCGGCTGACTGACGCTCACAGCCAGAGCAGGAGGAGTGCAGAGCACAGCGCTGGAGGACAGACGGCTGTAGGTAAGTATGTAGTGGTTGTTTTTTTTTACTTTTAGGATGGTAACCAGGGTAAACATCGGGTTACTAAGCGCGGCCCTGCGCTTAGTTACCCGATGTTTACCCTGGTTACCAGTGAAGACATCGCTGAATCGGTGTCACACACGCCGATTCAGCGATGTCTGCGGGGAGTCCAGCGACGAAATAAAGTTCTGGACTTTCTTCCCCGACCAGCGACAGCACAGCAGGGGCCTGATCGCTGCTGCCTGTCACACTGGACGATATCGCTAGCGAGGACGCTGCAACGTCACGGATCGCTAGCGATATCGTCTAGTGTGATGGTACCTTAAGGAAATCTTGAAAACACGCACGGTTTGAGGCCCTCGAGGAATGCAGTTTGACACCCCTGGTGTATAGCAGACAAATACTATGTGGCCTGTGCTATATACTATGTGGCTGCTATATACATACATATTGTAGAATACCCAATGCGTTAATACAGGCCACGCAATATATAATAGTGGCCACGCAGTATATAACACAGCCACGTACTATATAACAGCCCACGCAGTATATAGCAGCCACGCAGTATATAACACAGGCGACGTAGTATATAACACAGGCCACGCAGTATATAACACTGGCTACGCAGTATATGACAGTGGCCACGTAATATATAGCACAGCCCACGCAGTATATAGCACAGCCCACGGAGTATATCACACAGCCCACATAGTATATAACACTGCCTATGTAGTATATAGCAGCCACGTGTGGGCACCATATCCCTGTTAAAAAAAAATTAAAATAAAAAATAGTTATATACTCACCCCCTAGGATCCACCGAAGCTCCTGCGATACACGCGCGGCTGCCGCCATCTTCCGTTCCCAGGATGCATTGCGAAATTACCCAGATGACTTAGCGGTCTCGCGAGACCGCTAAGTCTTCTGGGTAATTTCGCAATGCATCGCCGGGAACAGAATATGGCGGCCGGCGCGAGTGGCTCGGCGGACTACGGAGGGTGAGTATAGCAGGTTTTTTTGTATTTTTATTATTTTTAACATTACATTTTTTTACTATTGATGCCGCATAGGCAGCATCAATAGTAAAAAGTTGGGGACACACAGGGTTAATAGAAGCGGTCACGGAGTGCGTTACCTGCGGCATAACGCGGTCCGTTACTGCCGGCATTATCCCTGTGTTAGCGGTGACTGGAAGGGAGTATGCGGGCACCAGTCACTGACTGCGGGGAGTAAGGAGCGGCCATTTTCTTCCGGACTGTGCCCGTCACTGATTGGTCGTGGCTGTTTTGCCGCAACAAATCAGCGACTTGGATTTCCATGACAGACAGAGTCCGCGACCAATCAATATCCGTGACAGAAAGACAGACAGAAGGACAGACAGAAAGACGGAAGTGACCCTTAGACAATTATATAGTAGATACTCGTAAAGTTCTTAGTTTTGAGGATATTGGGCTGTGTGATGGCTTATTTTTTTGTGCCCTGAGCTAACGTCTTTATTGATACTATTTTGGGGTTGATTTAATGTTTTAATCACCTCTTATTGAATTTTATTGCAATGTTATGACTACAAAAAAACAATTCTGGCATTTCGATTTTTTTTTCTCAATACGCCGTATACCGATCTGATTAATTTATTTTATATTTTGGTAGATTGGACATTTTTGAACACAGCTATACCAAATATGTGTATATATATTTTTTAATTGTTTTATTTTCAATGGGGTAGAAGGAGAGCAATTTGAACTGATTCTCATGCTGATCAGTGACTTGCCCATAGTCTGGAACATTTACAGCATAGATTTCTCTGGACTAAGACATCGGATAACAAGTATAAAACTATAATTTTATTCAGCTTCCTATGACCTACATGCCCATGTAGACGGCTTAGTAGAGCTGATCCTACTGACAGATTCCCTTTAAATATTTCTTGCAAATTCTGTACAATGTGATGCCCATACCCTTGATTCTTGCAGCTCTTCTTCTGCTTTTTGCTCAAATACAATTACCGTATTTTTCTAACTATAAGACACACTTTTGTTCATCATTGAGCCATGCTCGAAATCTTCAGCGGTCATTTTCCTGAAGCCCACCACCGGGAAATCAATGTACAGAGCGGGGACTGCGCTTTTGCCTCACAGTTGACATTTTCTTGACACCCAGGGCCCGCAGCATCACCCAACTCCTGCCACCACCGGCTTCCTGCAGCAGCGACCCTGCCTCCTGTGACCCCACTCCACCGCCGCCTCCCCCGGTAAGCTAAAGTCGGACTATAAGATGAGCTCCATTTTAACATTACATTTTTTTTCCTATTTTCCAACCAAAAATTTGGGGTGCGTCTTATGGTCCGTTGCGTCGTATAGTCCAAAAAATACGGTATGTGTGATATTTTGTGCTGGTTGATGGTAATATTCGGAGTGTAGCATTGGATGCTTATGCGGTACCTGACACAATTCTTAAATAGTATTGTGTTTATACCGTGCAGTAAAATCAGCATACAATTATCTATTTTTGACTTATGTGTAGGAATTATATGGAGTAATCCGCTGTGAAATTGATGAAATATGAATTGTATGCATTTGAACTCCCGAGGGTGGTTACTACTCAACGACTTGTATTTGTTTATGTATATATTGTCCAATAATCATTCTGTGATCTAGCATGTGCCCGATAACCACCTTATTATTTATGTACCAAGTGTGTGGCCTAATTACAGTAAGTGCTAAGATGTTGGCAGATAATCCTTAAGGATTCAATGATAAAGAAGGTATCTATATCACAGCAAGTTGGCAAGCAAGATTAGACAGGCAACACCTACTTTGCAACATTGGTAGATGTCCTCTCCCAAGTATTAATTAGGAATGTTTGAGTGAAGTGCCATCCACAAGCTGGTGTGAGTCTGATAGGATGATAGAATTCACTGATTGTTGCCACTAGGAACCATCACAATAATGGTCTACTTTATTGCAGCCTGTGTTCTGTGAATGGATATTGCAACAGTATGTTGTCTTAAATCCAAACTGTAGCTCCAAAGTGTTCCTACCAGCAATGGGTTCCACTTTTACTTTATGAGAATGATAAAAATCGTCACTACTGCTATTTGATTGCACGTAAGCTAGTAATGCTAAAGATTTCTATGCTTTACATTCACTAGTAAAAGCAGAATGGTGGTTGGATTTCTGGAGAGTTACTCAGGCAGTGCTCTATGACTATTAACCTGTTTGCTTCAAATCAGCAGTTGGAAAGAAGAGGACCCATAGAAGTTCTGTATGGGGACTATTGTATTTTCTGTATTGTCCACTGGCGATACAATATACAGTTGTGATCAAAAGTTTTTATACCCTGGCAGAATTTTTGCTTTCTTGGCCTTTTTTCAGAGAATATGAATGATAATACCAAAACTTTTTCTCCACTCAAGGTTAGTGGTTGGGTGAAGCCATTTATTGTCAAACTATTGTGTTTTCTCTTTTAAAATTATAATGACAACCCCAAACATCCAAATGACCCTGATCAAAAGTTCACATACCCCATTTCTTAATACCGTGTATCTCTAACATCAATGACAGCTTGAAGTCTTTTGTGATAGTTGTGGATGAGGTTCTTTATTGACTCAGATGGTAAAGCTGCCCACTCTTTTTGCTAAAAGCCTCTGGTTCCTGTAAATTCCTGGGCTGTCTAGCATGAACAGCACACTTGAGATCTCTCCAGAGTGGCTCAGTGATATTGAGGTTGGGAGACTGAGATGGCCACTACAGAACCTTCACATTGTTCTGCTGTAGTCAATGACAGGTCAACTTATCCTTGTGTTTTGGATGGTTGTCATGTTGGAACGTCCAAGTACGTCCCATGCACAGCTTCCGGGCTGACAAGTGCAAATTTGCCTCTAGTATTTGATGATAACATGCTATGTTCATCTTTATTTCACTTTATGTCCATCTTTACTTCAACTTTGCCTAAGTAACCTGTGCCTTTGTAGCTCACATATCCGCAAAACATCAGCGATCCACCTCCATCCTTTACAGTAGGAATGATGTTCCTTTCATCATAGGCCTTGTTGACCTCTTTCCAAATGTAACATTTATGGTTGTGGACAAAAAGTTACATTTTGGTCTCATCACTCCAAATTACCTTGTTTCAGAAGTTTTAAGTTATGTCTCTGTGATGTTTTGCGTATTGTAGACGAGATACTTTGTGACATTTGCGCTTTAATGGCTTTCTTCTGGCAACTCGACCATGCAGCCGATTTTTCTTCAAGTGCCTCCTTATTGTGCATCTTGAAACAGCCACACCGCTAGTTTTCAGAGAGTCGTGTATTTAAGATGATGTTATTTGTGGGTTTTTCTTTGCATCTCGAATAATTTTCCTGGCAGTTGTGGACAACATTTTTGTTGGTTTACCGGACCATGGTTTTGTTTTTACAGAGCCCCTGTTTTTCTATTTGTTAATCAGAGTTTGAACGCTGTTGACAGGCATTATCAATTCCTTGGGTATCTTTTGGTATCCCTTTCCTGTTTTATACAGTTCAAGTACATTTTCCCGTAGATCCGTTGACAATTCTCTTGCTTTCCCTATTACTCACAATCCAGAAACGCCAGTAGTGGCTGGATGAAAGATTTAAGAGTCTGTCTAGATCCCAGAAACTCACTCAGCTTTTACGCACACATTGATTACAAGCAAACAGGTCACAGGTGAGGATGTTACCTTTAGTAGCCATTCAATCCCATTTGTGTCAACTTCTGTGCATGTTATCAGGCCAAAATCACCAGGGTATGTAAACTTTTGATCAGGGTCATTTGGATGTTTTGTGTTGTCGTTATGATTGAAAAAGAGAAAAGACAGTAGTTTGACAATAAATGGCTTCACCCAACCACTAACTATGAGTGGAGAAAAAGTTTTGGTGTTATCATTCATATTCTATGAAAAAAGGACAAGAAAGCAAAAATTTCTGCCAGAGTATGTAAACTTTTGAGCACATCTGTATAGAAATAATGGTTTATGGTTATATTTAAAGAAGATCTGACACTTCCCATTAATATTTTTTTCTAATTGATGTAAATGCCATTGTTCTTCTGAATTTGAGGTTGTTGAGATATGACTCCCTCTTCTATGTATGTAAATTTAGTTTTCTTAAGTAAGTGGACTTCTTTGTGGATGTTTTCATGAGGACAACCCCTAGTTGTTTAATAAGACTAGACTTACATATAAAATGAGGACATATGTTAGGAACGAAAAGGCACGGAAACAAAATAAATATGACAACAGATTAAGGAGAAGAGTGGCATTTACACCAGATTACAAAAATACATATTTCTAGGTAATGACAGATAGATTTTAAGTACTCTACTTAGTTCTCATACTTTTTTGGGAGGTTCTGTTTATATTGTATTTCAGAAAATCAATGTTATAGATTGAAAAATGTAGGGTCTTTACCTCCTTTCCGTTTCTCAGAACTGGTTAGTTTTGATTAGGAAGCAGACATGCTGCGGGCTGTCATCTCACTACTACAATTGCAGGCATAATTGTGATAAGTTATAGCTGCATTACTCTAGGATGAGGCAGAATTGAGTAGCGCTCTCATAAATAAAAACATAAAGTTAAACTGCGCTGCTTTATTTTTGTAATGTATGAGGATATCCGCTTTGTATTTTTTTCACTGGCAGTAACTTGGTGATATAACAGCCCTAGAAACTTTAAATGAATTCTTTTTGCTTGTACTTAACTGGTTCTTATGCAGTTCAGCCACGAACATGTGAGTCTCAATAGACCATGTAATAGGCAGCCAAATCCAACTGTAGCACTTCCCTTTTCTAAATGCTTCTGTTAGGAACTGGGAAAGGCAATCTAGACATATTGATAACAATGCTTCCTGTACTCTCTCTGTCTTGGGAAAACCAGGCGATGTTCTGCAGTTGTGCATCAAAGTGTCGACAGGCGGCCAACACTAGTAACACAAAGCACTGCATTAATCCTATAATGTACTTGGCTTGTTGGTGGAAATAGTTTGTCTTGAACACATATCAGTCTTATGCAGTTTTTCAACAAACCAAAAACCAACATTGTTATAAAATACAAGCCAGTACAGTATTTATTTCATTCATCTAGGTATTCTAACAGTATGTCATGTAAGATGTTAAATTGTTGACTTCGATTATTTGCCCTCCATTTGACGGATGACCTGCTATTATGTCACTGCGCGATGTAGATTGTGCTCTCATAGCCTGGCACGTTATTGTTTGCCAGTAGACAGGGAAATCATGTAGGACCAGGAAAGACATACGCCTGGACTGCCATCAAGTTGACGAATAAGCAGTTGTCAGCCAAGTAATGGTCTAAGTGCACAAAAATCCTCAGACTGGTGTCACCCACAGAAAATCATAAAGTCATGCTGTGACATAAATGAATGGGAAGTTTTAAGCCTCTGTGGTGTCATCTCAAAGTTACGGTATTTATGCCACTGTCATAGACATTTGGTCCTTTGTTGGCAAAATGTAGTTATTTTATTAGCTTTCTCATCTTCTCTAGACTTATAGAAACTGACTCTGTCCAAGAGTGAAGGGGAAACTCAAGTCAACATATTACGGTATTGTAAACCAATCATCTCTCTCTATGTGGCTGACCATTACATTATAAAATCATTTAAATGCCGTTTCCTGATTTCTCTTATTACAGCTGTTTGCCTCTAGCTGAACTTCTTGGGATTATGGCTTTGTTCATCTGACAGATAATACTTGTTTGGGGGACATAGGCAGCACCATTTGCAGATTGCAGTGTAGATCAGCAGTTATTGACTTCCCTGCAGATGCTTACAGATAAATGTGCGACCATACCTTTACACTGGGTAGTGAAAGTGCTTCTGTCACCAGGATTTTGCGACCTCATCTTAGAGCAGCATGATGTAGGGGCTGTAGTGCGGTGGTAGCACAGTATGCAGTTAAGAGGCACAAAGTTCAAACACAAAGTCTCTTTAATGTGTTTTCTTCCCAGCATTAAAGTTCAAATTCACACAAGTGCATATAATATTAGTGTCCACTTCACACAAGTGCATATAATATTAGTGTCTGTTTCACAGCACTACATACTACACGGCATCCTTTAGACCAGTGATTTTCAACCTTTTTTGAGCCGCGGCACACTTTTTATACTTAAAAAATCCCGGGGCACACCACCAACCAAAATGGCACAAAATGGTGCGTCCAGGTTTGAGATGAAAGTCTGCAGTCATTCTATGTGACTACAGGCTTCTGAATTCTCACAGCGCAAGCACTGCACACTTTTAGGATTCTCTCTTGCCAGTGGCCAGAGTGGACGGTCATGACAGCACAAGTATGTGATTTGGATACTTCTGACCACATTCCGCCTAGATGTGTCCGGCCTCAGACAATTCATTTTCATTGAATGAGGCCACACATGTCTAGTCAGCACGTGACCACATGTATGTAAATCACCAACATCAGAGAATTATGATAGCAGTGTGCACTGTGAGAATTCAGAAGTCTGCAGTCACATAGTATGACTGCAGACTCATCACAACCTTGGACATCCCCTTTAATGTTCCTAACATAAATAAAAATATGAGAATTAGTATCACAAAAAAAACACATTTACATCAAGGTACCTGATAGATGACGTTGTTTGTGGAGTCGCCTCTTTCTTTTCATCTTCATCTTGTCCAGATGCCATGATGACTCTTCTCATCCACCGGCAGAGCTCGTTTCTGCAGACTTCCATCTTCTCCTGTCTTCTGCAGCACATCCCGACACAACACCCTTAAAGATAGCAGTGTTATTATAATGCTCCGGAATAACAATATCTGCCCTAGGCTGAGCCCCTGAGTAAATAATTGCCCCTCACTTTATTCCCAGCACATAATATGACCCTCACTGTCCCTCTTATGGTACATGCCATCCACACTACCCTCTCTCTCTTTTCTATACTTCACACTGCCTTCTCATACGGTGTCCCTCATAGAGAGCCCAGTCTCTCTACTGTGCCCCTTCATTACACTCCTCCTACTTGGCATACTGTCTCCTCCTGGCTGTTACCCTCACACTACTCAGTATCTATTCTGTATCCACTCACACTTTCATCCCCCCATACTGTCTGCACACATTTCTAATAGCCTCCTCATGTACATCCCCCCCTGCTAACATACCCCTTTGCTCTCTCCATATTTCCTCCTCCCGCATTCCCCCCTCACACATTCCCCCGACTCCCCATACTGTCCTCACACATCCCATCACCGTTGCTCCCAGTACTGTCAGCACACATTTTTCCCCTCGCTACTGTGTCCACCCCCATCTCCCCACTCACCCCCACAGAATATATCCACTCCCCTTCCGATAGAATAAATCCATCCCCTTCCACACAGAATAAATGCACCCTGCCCCACACATGCTAAATAAATTCCAGCCCCCCCCCCAAACACACTGAATAAATCCCCACACACACACTGAATAAATCCCCCCACACTTAATAAATCCCCCCACACACTTAATAAATCCCCCCAAACACACTGAATAAATCCCCCCACACACACTGAATAAATCCCCCCACACTTAATAAATCCCCCCACACACTTAATAAGTCCCCCCACACACACTGAATAAATCCCCACACACACATTGAATAAATCCCCCCACACACTTAATAAATCCCCCCCACACTCTGAATAAATCCCCCCCCACACACTGAATAAATCCCCCTTACACACACTGAATAAATCCCCCCACACACACTGAATAAATCCCCCTTACACACAAATAAATCCCCCCACACACACTGAATAAATCCCCCCACACTTAATAAATCCCCCCACACTTAATAAATCCCCCACACACTTAATAAATCCCCCCACACACTTAATAAATCCCCCCACACACTTAATAAATCCCCCACACACATAATAAATCCCGCCACACACACTGAATCTCCCCAACACACTTCATAAATCCCACACACACTTAATAAATACCCCCACACACACTGAATAAATCCCCCCACTGAATAAATCCCCCCCCAACACACTGATTAAATCCCGACTCCCCTAAACACTGAATAAATATTCCCCATAAACCCGCCCCACGCTGAATTTTCGGTGTCTTCAGCTCCACAACTACAGGAGCACTTACCACCAAGTCTCTTCTGTCTCCTGCGCGCCGGATAGTGACGTCAGCAGCGTGATCACATGACTTGATCACGCTGCTGGCGTCGCTTTGACCCAGCGGTCAGAACCTCAATTGTACTCGCAGCTGGTAGATGTCTGTGAGTACAATTGATCTCCGGGAGCCGGCGCGCTGCAGCTTCTCTGTGCCGGCTGTCAGCTTGACAGTCGGCACAGAGAACAGCTGACTCCCAGTGAGGGGGCGGCAGAATGCAGCCGCCGGGGGAGACACTTTGCACCCGACCATGTGTCGCGGCACACTAGTGTGCCGCGGAACACTGGTTGAAAATCACTGCTTTAGACTACAGTCACTAAACACGCTGGACCTCTCTGACCAGTTGCTGTGGGTGACTGCACTGCTCTGTCAATGTTTTATTCACAGCATAACTTCGTCCATGATATCCTTTATTTTGCAATCACTACACATGCCAGTCCACTTCTGACCAGTTACCACAGGCGACCGCACTGCCGTGATAATGTCTTACAGCATAACTCAGTCCATGATATCCTGCGGATTACAGCCGGGAACCATATCTGTTATGATACGGTGGTCTAGGAGCAACATGGAACGAGCTCTGAAGGACGCGGTAACTGTACTGACCACAGTCCCTAAGCTCAACACACCACTAGAAGTAGCCGTGGAATGCTCCTAACTCTCCCTAGGCATCTCGTCACAGCCTAAGAGCTAACTACCCCTAAAGACAGAAGCAGGAAAACTATCTTGCCTCAGAGAAAATCCCCAAAGGATAGATTAGCCCCCCACAAATAATGACTGTGAGTGGAGAGGAAAAAGACATACACAGAATGAAACCAGGATGAGCACAGGAGGCCAGTCTAGCTAAATAGATAGGACAGGATGGAATACTGTGCGGTCAGTATAAAACACTACAAAAATCCACGCAGAGTTTACAAAAAAAACTCCACACCTGACTAAAGGTGTGGAGGGCAAATCTGCCTCCCAGAGCTTCCAGCAAGACAGAAAAAATTCACACTGATAAGCTGGACAAACAAAGAAAGCACAGAATGATAAGTCCACAACCTATGGACAAAAAAGAGCAAGCAAAAACTTAGCTTAGCTGAACTTGGTCAGGATAACAGGGAACTTCAAAGAGATGTGAATCCAACCAGAAACCATTTACAAGTGGCACTGGCAGAAGACAGAGCCAGACCTAAATAGCCGAGCAGAAGAGAAGATAAGTGGAGGCAGCTGATGACAGCTAACTCCAAGGAGCAGCCATACCAATAGAAACCACAAGAGGGAGCCCAAGAGCAGAACTCACAAAAGTGCCACTTACAACCACCGGAGGGAGCCCAAGAGCGGAATTCACAACACATATCCATCTGGTTGCAGCAGTTACACACATCAGTCCTCCTCTACCAGCTACTGTGGACGACAGCACCGCTGTGTATGCTGGGGTGCCAGACCTTTCAGCTGCCTTGGCTGTTCAGCTCCACTTGCTTGTGTCGCTTCACACACAGCCATCGCTCTGCAGGGCCTTTTGCTCTGCAATCCTGCCGAACACCAGGCTCACACTGACATTACACCTGACACAGGCTTGACCTGACATACCCCTACCCTTTACTACAGGGATTTTAACATAGAAACCTGTGGCCTTCATTCACATGGAAAACCTGGGCTAGGAATGAAACAGACTGCACCACTAGCAAACTGCAGTCAGTTTGAAAACACAATATCCCAGAGCAGGTTTTCTCTACATCTGTCTTGGACACTACAATGTCCAAGATTAACACTTATTTTTATTATTTTTAAAATCTGCATCGCAGTCACAGCTACGCTCATGACTGCCATGCACTCCTATGGCCTTCATACGCCTCCATGCACCACCTGGGGAAAATACACAGCGACCCCTACCTGTGACATTGGTCACTGCTTCACCATTGCAATCACAGCTACACCTGCGATGCCCCCTCATGGCCTCACTATGCCTCCATGCGCATCCTGGGGAGAACAAACAGCAACCCCTACCTATGACACGGGTCACTGCCTCACAGGGTACAGACACTGATTCCAATGATGTGTCACTTGCTGGTCTACATACTGTCGTTTTGACAAAATAATTGTTTTATCTGCTGAATATCTACAGGTTCTCCTAATGCTGAGCTCTCTATAACCTTGACCACACTACTGATTGGTAGCTTTCTGTATACTGTCATATACCAAAAGAAAGCTGTTTCTGCAAAATACCTCACCAGTATATCAACTTTATTAAATATATAATATATACTAGATTTTGTTAAAAAACAGATGTATTTAAAAAAAGGAGAAGCTCAATGGAGGGCTAACAACAAACCACCCTAAGCTATAAGCAGTATATACCGTATAAGTCGACCCGAGTATAAGCCAACCCCCCTAATTTTGCCACAAAAAACTGGGAAAACTTAATGACTTGAGTATAAGCCTAGGGTGGAAAATGCAGCAGCTACCGGTAAATTTCAAAAGTAAAAATAGATACCAACAAAAGTAAAATTAATTGAGACATCAGTAGGGTTAAGTGTTTTTGAATATCCCGATTGAATAAGGAGCCCCATATAATGCTCCATAAAGTTTGATGGGCCCCATTAGATGCTCCATATTAAAATATGCCCGATATAATCCTGCATAAAGGGTAATAAGGGCCCCATAAGATGCTCCATACAGACACTTGCCCCATATAATGCTGCACAAACGTTATGGCCCAATAAGATCATCCATACAGTCACTTGCCCCATATAATGCTGCACAAGCGTTATGGCCCCATAAGATGCTCCCTACAGTCACTTGCCCCATATAATGCTGCACAAGCGTTATAGCCCCATAAGATGCTCCATACAGTCACTTGCCCCATATAATGCTGCACAAGCATTATGGCCCCATAAGATGCTCCATACAGTCACTTGCCCCATATAATGTAAGTCCGCAAGGACAGGGTCCTCTCCCCTCTGTACCAGTCTGTCACTGTAAATTTGTTTACTGTAAACGATATCTATAACTCTGTATGTAACCCCTTTCTCATGTACAGCACCATGGAATTAATGGTGCTATATAAATAAATAATAATAATAATGCTGCACAAGTGTTATAGCCCCATAAGATGCTCCATACAGTCACTTGCCCCATTATAGTGCTGCACAAGCATTATGGCCCCATAAGATGCACCGTACAGTCACTTGCCCCATATAGTGCTGCACAAGCATTATGGCCCCATAAGATGCTCCGTACAGTCACTTGCTCCATATAGTGCTGCACAAGCGTTATGGCCCCATAAGATGCTCCATACAGTCACTTGCCCCATAAAGTGCTGCACAAGCGTTATGGCCCCATAAGATGCTCCGTACAATCACTAACCCCATATAGTGCTGCACAAGCGTTATGGCCCCATAAGATGCTCCGTACAGTCACTTGCCCCTTATAGTGCTGCACAAGCGTTATGGTCCCATAAGATGCTCCATACAGTCACTTGCCCCTTATAGTGCTGCACAAGCGTTTTGGCCCCTTAAGATGCTCCGTACAGTCACTTGCCCCATATAGTGCTGCACAAACGTTATAGCCCCATAAGATACTCCATACAGTCACTTGCCCCATATGCTTTTGCTGCGATTAAAAAAAATCACATACTCACCTCTCTCCGCTCAGGACCCCCGGCACTTTCAATATTTACCTGCTCCTCGTTCCGGTGCGGCTCCGTCTTCAGCACTGACGTTCAGCAGTGGGCGTGCACTGACTACGTCACCGCGCCCTCTGACCTGAGCATCACAGCCAGAGGACGCTGAAGATGGAGCCGCACCGGAACGAGGAGCGGTGAATATCGTGCAGCGCTCCCCCTCCCCATATACTCACCTACTGATGGCGCGGGCCCTGCACGTCCCTGCTTCTTCCACCGCTGCATCTTCTTCCTGTATTGAGCGGTCACAGTTACCGCTCATTACAATAATGAATATGCGGCTCCATCCCTATGGGAGGTGGAGCCGCATATTCATTACTGTAATGAGCGGTACCATGTGACCGCTCAGTACAGGAAGAATATGCAGCGCTGGAAGAAGCAGGGACGTGCAGGGACCGCGCCAGCAGTAGGTGAGTATAATTAGAGAGCCCCCGCTCCCCCTCCCCTGCTGACCCCTGGGTATGACTCGAGTATAAGCCGAGAGGGGGACTTTCAGCCCCAAAAAATGGGCTGAAAATCTCGGCTTATACTCGAGTATATACGATTAGTATGCCTACATTCGCTGAGGAACTGGCATGCCCCTGATGGAGCTGGGTGCGTCAGGGTACAAGGCTGCACATGTAACAGACCTCCACATTATTACTATGTAAATATCAATACTCTTCTTTCTGACGTATATGTTAAACATTAAGGAATGTGCTGTAATTAGTGTTGAGAATTCAGATACTGCAAATATCGGGTATCGGCCGATATCTGATACCAAGTTCCGATACTTTTGCGATATCGGATACTGGAATCGGAAGTTCCCATAGTGCAATGATGCACTATACTGGAGTGTGGGTGGTGCGTGGGTGGAGACTGCATGTCTGTGTGCGCGGGCGGGGTCTGCGTGACCGTGGGGGGTTTGTGTGGGCCTGCCGGGGTCTGAGCGTGCCTGCCGGGGTCTGTGCGTGCCTGCCAGGGTTCTGTGCGGGCCTGCTGGGGGTCTGTGCGGGCTGCCGGGGTTCTGTACGAGCCTGCCGGGGCTCTGTGCAGGCTGCCAGGGGTCTGTGCGGGCTGCCGGGGGTCTGTGCAGGCCTGTCGGGGCTCTGTGTGGGCTGCCAGGGGTCTGTGCAGGGTGCCGGGGTCTGTGTGGGCTGCCGGGGGTCTACGGGCCTGCCGGGGGTCTGTCCGGGCCTGCCGGGGGTCTGTACGGGTCTGTACGGGACTGCCGGGGGTCTGTACGAGCCTGCCAGGGCTCTGTGAGGGCTGCCGGGGCTCTGTGCGGGCTGCCGGGGCTCTGTGCGGGCTCCCGGGGGTCTGGTCGTGTGTGCAGGCATCGTCCGATGTGACTTCAAGTCCCATCGGAGTATGCCTGCTACACTGACAGTAATTGACACATTAGCCAATGATGGGACAGTAGTAGTCCCATCATCCGGCTAATGTGTTGAAAGTGAAAAAAAATAACTACATACATACTACATGCATACATAAAACATACTACATACATACTACATACATACTACATACTATATACATACATACTACATACATACATGCATACTACATACATGCTACATACATGCTACATACATACTACATACATACTTCATACATACTACATACACACTACATACATACATACTACATACATATTACATAAAATACATTCATACATTACATACATTGCATACATATAGACATACAGTACATTAAACATAGAGTACATACTCACCATCGCTTGTCACTTCGTTCCCCGAAGCCAGTGTCATCTGTAAAAATATTAAAATAACAAACAACCAATATACTCCCTGATCCGCAGAAATCCACGAGTGTCCCACGATGATCTCCAGTGGAGAACAGCAGCATCAGCTGATTGGACCGCTCTCCAGGGGCTCCAGGAATCCAATGAAGGGAGGAAGGTATCCTTCCACACTGTATTCCTCCGCCGCTGTAAAAAAATAGTCCCTAGTCTCACTTTTGGCATTGCTGTGTGAGAAATTTTCCCACGCAGCAATTGCCATAAAGTGAGACTTTGAACTATAGTAACCTCAGTGATGCACTGCAGGAACCATTGTCTCCTGTCAGTGTGTCACTGAGGGTCCTATAGAGCAGTGACATCACCCGATGTCACTGTTCTAAAGGGGAGATCGTCGTGGGACACTCGTTATTAATTGGACTACGGCGGACAGGTAGTATACAGTTTATTATTTTACGTTTTTTGCAGGCGCTGAAGTATGGTAAGTATGGTTAAATGAAGAATATTAAAATACTTTTTTCCTAATGTGTGTGTGTTTTATTAATCCTTTATTACTATTGCATTAATAATGGATAGGCATCTAATTGACACCTCTCCTTTCTTAACCTGGCTTACAATAGCAAGGTGACATTAACCCTTTATTACCCCATATTCCACCACTACACGGGAGTGGGAAGAGAAGGGCTAAGTGCATCTTACATTTCTGGGGCAGCTGCAGACTGGTATTTGTAGTCGGGGGGGGGGGGGGCAATATCCATGGCCCCTCTCTAGGCTATGAATATCAGCCCGCAGTTGTCTGCGTAGCCTTTCTGGCTATAAAATATTGGGGGACCCCACGTCATTTTTTGGGGGGGTCCCCCTATTTTAATAGCCAGTAAAGGCTACGCAGACAGCTTTGGGCTGATATTCATAGCAGGCTACAAATATTGGCCCCCGGCCGTCGGCTTTCCCCTTCTGGAGCAGAAAATTGCATGGGAGCCCACACCGTTTTTTTTTTTAATTAAACGCTCATTAAGGCCTCTTTCACACTTGCGTCGGTACGGGTCCGACGTACCGACGCACGTTGTGAAATTTGTGCACGACGTGGGCAGCGGATGCAGTTTTTCAACGCATCCGCTGCCCATTCTGAAGTCCAGGGAGAAGGGGGCGGTGTTTCGGCCACGCATGCGCGGTAGGAAATGGCAAACGCGACAGACAAAAAAACGTTCACTTGAATGTTTTTTCGTGCCGACGGTCCGCCAAAACACGATGGATCCGTTGCACGACGGATGCGACGTGTGGCCATCCATCGCTAATACAAGTCTATGGGTAAAAAACGCATCCTGCGAGCACATTTGCAAGATCCGTTTTTCCCAAACCGAGGGATTGCGATGGATTGCTAAAAACGCAAGCGTGAAAGTAGCCTTAGAA
Source organism: Ranitomeya imitator (assembly GCF_032444005.1). NCBI lineage: Eukaryota > Metazoa > Chordata > Amphibia > Anura > Dendrobatidae > Ranitomeya > Ranitomeya imitator. The sequence continues at coordinate 387,573,605 of NC_091285.1, read as the reverse complement.
ACATTGGCCTTTCTATTATATATCTATGAATATATCTATAGATATATTTATAGATAGATGTATCTATAGATACATAGATGTATCTATCCATATATCTGGTGGCTTTCACACATCAGGTTCGAGTTTTGAAAAAAACGGATTTTTTTCCGCCGGATCGTTTTTTTTCAAAACTCGCCGGATTGTGCCTGATGGCAAAAACCTGATGTGTGAAAGCAGGCAGATATATGGATAGAAACATCTATGTATCTATAGATATATCTATCTACTATATAATTGTCTAAGGGTCACGACCATTGTCACGACCAATCAGCGACAGCCACGGTCCAGCGGCAATATGGCCGCTCTTTCCTCTCCGCAGTCAGTGCCCGCTCCATACTCCCATCCAGTTAGCCCTCACACAGGGTTAATGCCAGCGTTACCGGACCGTGGTGTAACGCACTCCGGTTACGGAGCTATTAACCCTGTGTGACCAACTTTTTACTATTGATGCTGCGTATGCATATTCTAGAATACCCGATGCGTTAGAATCGGGCCACCATCTAGTCTATAAATATATCTATAGATAGATATATCCATAGATATATAATAGAAAGACCGATGTTTCTAAGGCTACTTTCACACTTGCGTTTTTAGCAATCCGTCGCAATCCGTCATTTTGGGAAAAAAATGGATCCTGCAAATGTGCTCGCAGGATAAGATTTTTACCCATAGACTTGTATTATCCATCGTGCAATGGATCCATCGAGTTTTGGCAGACCGTCTGCACGAAAAAACGTTTAAGTGAATGTTTTTTTGTCTGTCGCGTCCACCATTTTCTACCGCGCATGCGTGGCCGAAACTCCGCCCCATCCTCCCCGGACTTCAGAATGGGCAGCAGATGCGTTGAAAAACTGCATCTGCTGCCCACGTCGGGGCTAAAATTTCAAGTGCGTTGGTACGTCGACCCGACGCATAACGACGGACCAGTACCGATGCAAGTGTGAAAGAGGCCTTAATGAGCGTTTAATTTTTTTTAAAAAAGGAAAAAAACGGCATGGGCTCCCGCACAATTTTCTGCGCCAGAGGGGGAAAGCCGACGGTTGGGGGCCAATATTTGTAGCCTGCTATGAATATCAGTCCGCAGCTGTCTGCGTAGCCTTTACTGGCTATTAGAATAGGGGGACCTCCAAAGAAAATGATGTGGGGTCCCCCTATATTTTATAGCCAGAAAGGCTACGCAGACAGCTGCGGGCTGTTATACATAGAGCCTAGAGATGGGCCATGGATATTGGCCCCCCTGGCTACAAATACCAGTCCGCAGCCGCCCCAGAAATGGCGAATCTGTAAGATGCGCCAATTCCGGCATTTAGCTCCTCTCTTCCAACTCCCATGTAGCGGTGGGATATGGGGTAATAAGGGGTTAATGTCACCTTGCTAATGTACGGTGACATTAAGCCGGGTTAATAACGGAGAAGCATCAATAAGACGCCTATCCTTTATTAATCCAATAGTAATAAAGGTTTAATGAAACACACACATTAGGAAAAAAGTATTTTAATATTCTTCATTTAACCATACTTACCATACTTCAGCACCTGCAACAAACGTAAAGTAATAAACCATATACTACCTGTCCGCCGTAGTCCAATTAATAACGAGTGTCCCACGAAGATCTCCCCTATAGAACAGTGAAATTGGGTGATGCCACTGCTCTATAGGACCCTCAGTGACACATTGACAGGAGACAATGGCTCCTGCAGTGCATCACTGAGGTTACTATAGTTCAAAGTCTCACTTTATGGCAATTGCTGCGTGGGAAAATTTATCACACAGCAGGGCCAAAAGTGAGACTAGGGACTATTTTTTTTACAGCGGCGGAGGAGTACAGCGCGGAAGGATACCTTCCTCCCGTCATTGTGTTCCTGGTGCCCCTGGAGAGCGGTCGCATTAGCTGATGCTGCTGTTCTCCACGGGAGATCGTCGTGGGACACTCGTGAATTTCTGCGGATCAGGGAGTATATTGATTGTTTGTTATTTTAATATTTTCTACAGGTGACATTGGCTTTGGGGATGAAAATGACAAGTAATGGTGAGTATGTACTCTATATTTAATGTACTGTATGTATGTATTGTATGTAATGTATGAATGTACTGTATGTAGTATGTATGTAGTATGTTTGTATGTATGTAGTATGTATGAAGTATGCATGTTTTTTTTTTTCATTCAACACATTAGCTGGATGATGGGACTACTACTGTCCCATCATTGACTAATGTTTCAATCACTGTCACTGTAGCAGGCCCGTACAGATCTCCGACAGGCCCGCACATACCCCGCCCGCACACACAGACACGCACAGTGTCCGCCCACACACCGCCCACACTCTTCCCCCCTCAGGAGCAGGATGAAGAAGGACAGAAAGGGCTTATTTACATTCCGATATTTGTGTCCCATTGACTTGCATTTTATCTGGGATTGGTATCGGCGATATCCGATATTTTTTGGATATCGGCCGATCCAATCCGATACTTCTGGATATCGGAAGGTATCGCTCAACACTAGCTGTAATAGATATGTGGGCATACTAACCATATACTGTTTATAGCCTTGTTGTTAGCCCTCCATTGAGCTACTCTGTTTTTTTAATTTTAATACATTATATTCTAAACTAAAGTTAATTTATTTGTGAGATATTTTCTATCACCATTTTTCTTTTTCTTTTGATTTACCTCGTGATATTTAGTTGCATCGTTCTTACTCTACCTGATACTTTCTGCTTATAGGAATATTGGTTCATCCTAATATTTGTCCTAATATTTCTGTAAACTGTGCGTAGGCAGTGGTGGGGCGGGGTTATATAGAGCTTATAAATATGAATTACTACATATGAGCAGGTTTCTCTATTGATAATGTGTTGAAAAAAAAGTGAATTTATCAAAACTCCAGCGATCAGCCCAGTAAATGACACATCACTGGAATCTGTCTCTACCTCATGTTGCTTTCAGATTAGTTGGTGACAGATTCCCTTTAACAAATACATGTAAATGCTGCAAGATATTTATGATCGACAACTTTTTTTTTTTACTAGAGCTTTTTTAAGTTTAATGATTTTGTTAAAAATACATTTAAATGTAGCTATTTAAGTCATATAAATCTATTTTAGTTCATATTGTTTGACAAGGGCTCCAGACATTAACTGTCAAACAGTTCTTATTTGAGTCAGTGGGCCTTTTCTTTTTCCAAGACCAGGTACCAGTGTTTTCTATGCACTAGTGCGTTCGGCAATATGTCTTCATCTTGATTTTAGAAAGATCAGTATTATTCACATAGCTTGATGCAATTAACAATGAATTACTTTAGGGAGGTTCATGTTTGAAATGAATGCCATTAAATCTGTTCACAGACCATTACAAGTCAACAGTTTACAGACTGGTCATGACCGCTATCTTTTCCAAATGCATTAATGAGCTGTTTAATTAAGGGATAAGGAATTTTACAGCCAGTGATCACCACTTTTGTTGTTTTAATAATGGCTAAATTTGAGATTTTTTATTTAAGCAACTTCATTAAAGATATGGCTTCACATAGGAATGCAATATACTGTTTCTCCCAATTTTGCAGAAATAATTTAATTATAATCATAAACATATCTTATAGATTTTTTTTTCATGCAATTTTAATTACAATTAAATTTAGCCTTTAAATTTTATCTAATGTGTCTAAAAAAGGGTGAAAATGCCTTACACGGGCAAATCTTGGTGGTAGAATTCTGATAATTAACAGTCACATTTTGCAAACCACACCATGTTGTAATGAGAGTACTGATGGGGGATATGGTTTATTTAATTGGGAGCAAAGGCGGTGATCATTAAATTGAGTAAATAAAATGTATAATTTAGAGTCTTAAATCTGAAACTTTCTTATGTTAGAATTCTTTCTGCCCGGTGAACTTTTAATTAAAAGTAAAATGAAAAAAATCAGTTGATCTAATTTCTATACAGTCTCTTTTAAATAATCAATAGTCAATGCATTACAGACTTGATATCTACAGTTAAAATCCAATAATTTATATATTACAATGCAGCAAGTTTTTTTTTAAGTTCAAATACTACATAGAAGAGATGTTTTTAGGGGTTTAATCCTTACATTCGGTTCATTTTTTGACAAAAACTGTGATGTGAAGAACTATTGTTCTCTCACCATATTGTTCTTTTTTGCCGAAAAAAAACGTAAGTGGTATTATGATCTGAGACATTTATAAAATGTGAAGTATTATAACTAAATGTCATATATATGCAAGTTTCAATTCCAGAATGCTCACCTATCATGAGAAATGTCACCGCCTCACCTGTTTGCATTCTAATGAGTGCTGCTGGAGAAAATAGTACAAAATAGGGTCTTATCCGAGATACAAACAGTTAATACAATTGAATTGTACTCACCAGATAGAGCTATAATTTAGCACACTTCTTTATGATAATATGCCCGGACTTCCAGTTATTCAGCAGAGCAGAGTAAATCCATGTTTACCCCATTTTAATAAAGGAGAGGCGTCTATAACACGCCTATCCATTAGTAATCCTATAGTTATATTGTAAATAAACACACAGCCAGAATAAAGTTCTTTACTTGAATTGAAAAACACTCTTACTTTCTTACTTAAAAATAAAATACACAGTTATATTCACCTAACTAATTCCATTGAAGCCCTCGTCCCCTGTAAAACAACCAACAATAAACAACAAAAATGCTCACCTAACGCCCATTTCATTGAAGCTATTGTCTCTTGTAAAAAAAAAGCAAAAAGTAAAAAGCAATCATATCCCTCACCTATCCAATATTCTATCCCACGCCGTAAACCATGTCTGTGATAAATAGTTTTCACCTGGATAGTGCCAAGATGTGACCGTTCAGGCTGAAAACCATTGTAGAATGAGCTGCTTTGAGCTTGGCCTCAGTGACTAGCGGTGATTTCATCGAGGTTACTGAAGGTCACTGAGGCTGCATTCCCAGTTGGGCCCCTGAACTGCAGTGACCTCAGTGAGATCACCCCTCGCACCGTGAGAAAAAGTCTGAAGGTGCAGCGCTGAGGTCAGTGAGTTCATTGCAGTTTCTCATGGTGAGCTGCAGTGAACTCACTGAGCACAGCGCTGTCACTGAGGCTGAGCTCGCAGCAACTTATTCTCCATTGGTTTTCAGCATGAACGGTCACATCTTGGCACAGTCCAGGTTGAAAACTATCGCAGACATGGATTACGTCGTGTGACAGAACATCGGACAGGTGAGGGCTTCAGTGGAATGGATGTTAGGTGAGTGTAACTCTATATGTTATTTTTAAATAAAAAAGTAAAAGTGTTTTTTTTCAAATAAAGGACTTTTTTCTGGCTGTGTGTTAATTTACAATATAACTGTTGGATTGCTAATGGATAAGCATCTTATAGACGCCTCTCCCTTACTAACCCGTGGGCTTGATGTCACAATACAAAGGTTACATCAACCCCACAAATATGAACCCCCTTTGCCACCACCACAGGGCAAGTGGGAAGAGCCGGCAAAGTAACAGAATTGAGTATGGGGGTGGCTGCATACTACTATTTGTAGGCTGGGGGATGCAGTTTTCATGGCCTCTTGCCAGCCTGAGAACTCCAGCCCCCAGGTCGTTTTATTTTTAAATATTTGAATAATAGTGCAGTGACCCCTCTATTCTTGATAACCAGCCTTGATAAAGCTTACAGCTGAGGGTTGCAGCCTGCAGCTGTCAGTTTTGCATGGCTGGTTATCAAAAATACAGGGGAACCAATGACTTTTTTAAAATGTATTTATAGTGCAGGCATCGGCTGATGAATACTCCAATCAGCCGCTGCCTGTTCTTGCTGTAATTAGGAGTAGTAGCTGCATCAGCCAACTCCTGTGACTTGAGGTAAACTTTTTACCTCCGGTCAGAGCTGCTGGCTCACTGTCATCTGACAGCATAGTAGCCGCGGCTCTCTGACACAGGGTAATTATCTTACCACCAATCAGAGGCACAGTTTGCCACACTGTCATGCAGATGACAAAGTGGCAAACACTAGATGTTCAGACTCCCCTGATTCATGTGAGTGGGGTCTGGATTCGAGTACTGTTCTGGTACCCGAACCAAACTTTTTTTTAATTGTTCGGCTGAACCCGCCAGACCTTAACATCCAAGGTTCACTAGTCATGAGGGATCTTTCTATGTTTTCACTTCCCCGGATCCATTAATAAGGGTTTGCGGTACTGGATTATCCCATTAAAAATAGATAAAATGATCCTACATTCACAATCAAGAAAGTGGTATGAACGACATATTTGAGAAGTAGAGCCATTGGGTGAGGAAGTCCTTTACACGGTGTATAAATGGTAACTTAGAAATGCCACCATTGTTTCGATCTCTCAAAAGTAATTATCCAACTATTGCCTCATGTTATTCTACTGCTGGATATTGATGGATGCCACATAGCCTTTAGCAGACACGAAAGGAGGGTTTCCACAATGGCTTGAAGCCCCCCAATAAGATAGCATATGGGTCAATATATTCTATTGGAACAATGGAATTTGTCACCGTATTACCTCCATTATATTAAACCAGACTATTTACCTGTATGCTTATGTTATCATTGCAGTAACAGTGCACCAGTCCAAAGTAGAAATGTCCTTGACAAAGTTAAATAGGTCCTTTTTAAGCTGACGGTAAATATTGTTTGCCATATTCATTGCAACTTTATACATTAGAACAAATTTCCCCCTTGTACTTTTGACTGTTTATTTAACTTTGCTGTGCCATCATAAGAGGAAGCAATTCCCTTGAATGCCTTTTAACCTTTCACAATGAGAAAAGTCAAACAATGATTTTAAAAAGCTTTCTTTGAACAAGGGCAAAATTCAAACAAGTTGAGGTAGCGCATTGTGCTTGGTAAATAGTAGCCCAAGAAGATCATCCGATTATAGATCCAATGAGAGAAGCAAAGCAACACTGAGACGCTATATAGATAGGTATATATGAGTATTGAGAGACAGAAACAGTCCTGAGCATAAATGAGTACACCCCTATGAAAAGTAAGATTTTAATATATATCTAACGGAAAACAAGAATAATTTCCAAAATTTTTAAAAGACCGAGTTTCATGGAACATTTTGTTAACTCATATCATGAAAGCAATGTTAATAATTTCATTATCATTAGAAAATCTTCAGTTTTACTCAAATTACTTGATGTAAAAATGAATGCACTCTGCATCAAAAACTACTACATCATGTATTTTGTATGATCCCCATGATTTTAAAGGACAGCACAAAGTCTTCTATTCATGGAAGAATCAAGTTGACGACATATTGCAAAATCTTTTTGCATTTTTCAAGAACTACCTATTTTAGAGGCCGAATGCTGGATGGAGAGTGATGATCAACTTGTCTCTTCAGAATTCCCTATTGCCGTCACACTATCAGTATTTGGTCAGTATTTTACATCAGTATTTGTAAGCCAAAACCAGGAGTGGGTGATAAATGCAGAAGTGGTGCATATGTTTCTATTATACTTTTCCTCTATTTGTTCCACTCCTGGTTTTGGCTTACAAATACTGATGTAAAATACTGACCAAATACTGCTAGTGTGACGGCAGCCTAAGTGTTCGATTGGGTTCAGATCAGGACACATACTTGGTCACTAAATCACTTTCACTCTGTTGTTCAGAATTGCAACTGTGGCAATTATATGTTGTAGTCTAAATTTTAGCTTTGCTTTTAAGACTTTAATTGGGGTGTGGTCATTTTTAAACTTGGTCTTGAATGAATTTATTGGGAAAATTACTTTTTTGAGTGAGCAAAAATCCAAATCTTTTTTGGAATCAAGGAACCACATTTGTGGGAGTATTTTGTAGTGTGTAATCCAATAGAAAATTGATTCTGAAATGACACTAAAGGTTTTCTGGATGTACTTATTTATTCTGAGCACTGTATATAAGTATCCATATCTCGGTGTGTATATATACACACAAATAAATGCACACTTAGCAGTCAGTAAGAAATATGAATGTGACTTTTCATGTGTTGTGTTGGTCTTTTGAAGTTTTTCTTTGTACTAATCATTCCTGCTAATCTGCTTGATTTTCAGTATTGAAAAAAATAACTCACTGTGGCCAGTTTAGTATATTAATATTAGTTATTAGTAATGAGCAAGTGTGCTCTCTACTCGAGATTTCCGAACATGCTCAGGTGTTCTCCGAGTATCTTGGGTGTGTTCGTAGATTATGTTTGTGTCCCCGCAGCTGCATGATTTGCGGCTTTAGACAACCTAAACATATGTGGGGATTCCCTAACAAACAGGCAATCCCTGCATGTGTTCAGGTTGTCTAACAGCCGCAAATCATGCAGCTGCGGGGACACAAACATAATCTACGAACACACCCAAGACCCTTGGAAAACTCGAGTAACGAGCACACTCGCTCATCACTATTAGTTATTAATTATATGTACTATATGTAGTAATAGTTATTTTAGTTGTTTGATTTTCTGTTCGTTTTTGTTGTTCGCTCTACTACCAGAGAAAGATCTCAGTGTTTATCTCCCATTTAGCTCAATTACAAAATCTGATATTATAGTCTGTTGCAGTTCTGTGAAATATTATGATCATTTTTAATACATGCAAGTTGTCCTTAATCATGCACTATTTTGGGTCTTTATCTTTTATATGCTTTTAGCTCTCGTGTGCTGATTGCTTTGTGATGCTTTTTAATGGCTTTAATGGTTTATGCAGTGCAACTAGAATGGACTTTCATTAATATAAGACATAATGTCATATCCCATTTAAAAATTATTATTGTAGCTTTACTTCGCCATAATAATGTAGATTTAATGAAATGCAGATTTAATGAAAGAAATCCAACAATTGCTTAGTTGATAGTAATAAGGTGTTATTTTAAAATCACTTTTCAGACTGATAGTGTTAAAAGCAAAATCAATATTTCATTTTTTTTTCTTGTCCCTACACATATTGTTTCTCATTCATACTTTTCTGACATACATTGAAACACTGGAAGAAAAAGAGCAGTATATAGCCCCTGTCTGTAATAATTCTGCTTACATGGCTAGCAACGAGCCACTTGGCTCCATGTGAAGCTATACCGGTTCGATGGATGATGTACGTATAAAAATGTTCTCCTCTCGAACCAGTGCTTCTTGGGAAAAATGCCTGTGAACAATTTTGTATTGTTAAGTTTTGGTAGAAAAAAGTTGTATTCCTGTGTAAAAAAAATAAATAAATTTTATATATACCATATTTTTCGCTTTGTAAGTTATACTTTTTTCCCCCAAACTTGGGAAAATGGGGTTGCGTCTTAGAAAGTGAACATGCCTTACCGATACCATGGGTGTAGGCCGCAGGCTGGGATGAGGGGGTGTCCGGGTGTCAAAAAATGCAACATGTTGCATTTGCCGCAAACCGCGAAATGACGCATTTGTATGCAAAAGCATGCAAACTGATGCAAACGTATGTCCCTACGTACATAATGTTAAATATATGTGAGAAAGATGCATGCGGATCGGTACACAGGTATATGCTGCGCACACATACGATAATGTGAACCCAGCCTAAGTACATGCATATTCATAATATGCCAAGTGGTATAGTAGGCGAACAGGTGTCAGTACAACATGTATCAAACATTACTTGTATAGAAACATGTGGATCTGGGTCAGAGGCATAGCTAGGGTTTTGGTTCGGGGGGGATCTTCTGAGTAGGCCCCTAGCCAGGTAACCTTGATTACAACCGGATGACGCACCCTAATAGTGGATGTAGGAGAACCTCAGCAAATGATAGCACTGTTGCTAAAAATAATTTCTATATAAAGACCAACATTGATATTACTGTTATATGGTCAATGGTAAATACCAGTCCTACAGAACATATAGAGGTTACAGCACAGTTATAGATGGTGACTTACCACTGACATTTTCTGATGGAATCGTTCACTTTTCATGTCTTTTCCATCTGGTCCAGAATGACATGACAACTTCTTGCAGCCACGACTCGGCTGCAGAGATTACAACAAAGACACATTTCCAGTCTCATATTTTCAGCACTGTCCTCAATGAGCCTATTCCCAACCTGCACAAACACCTTATCCTGCTTATACCCCAGTTCTGAGTCGATGCCGTATATGTAACTATTACGGCACCTACTGTGTGGATCTGTGTGCCCTCTAAATTCTAAAGCAACCCTCTATAATATAGTAATGCCAGGTTTACGTGTCCTTTGTGTGTCCCTTTGACAATCACAGTAAACTGAGTTCCCTTATAACAATAAGTGCCCACTTTACATTTAATAATGTCCCGAGCCTCCCCCCTGTAAGGTCACCTATACACAGTATGATGCTGTCTTATACACATTATAATGCCCCCTAAGTGTATAGTACCACCCACACAGTATACTGACCACTTAGTAGACCCCTATTTGTTTGATGGCTCCAACACTGTATGATGGCCCCGTCATTGTAATCTCCACATTGTATAATGGCTCCCTAGATAGCCTCCATATAGAATAATGTGCCAGATAGTCCTCAATATAGTATAATGCACTACCCATAGGCCTCCATGTAGTATAATGCACCAGATAGTCCTCAATATAGTATAGTATACTCCCCATATGCCTCCTTCATGGTATAATGCATCCCCATAGTCAGATTTTATAGCATAATGCACCCCAATAGGCAGACTCTATATAATATAATGCACCCCCATAGGCAGACTCTATAGTATAATGCACACCCTATAGGCAGACTCTATAGTGTAATACAGCCCCCATAGGCAGACTATATTGTATAATGCCCCCCATAAAAAATAAATGCAATACTTACCTCTTCTCCTCGTTCCTTCGCTGCTCCAAGTGCCCTCATATCTCTGGACAGCGGGTGCCGAGTAGTGACATCATTGCAACCCCTCAGTGTCTGCGTCAGGGACATCAGACGCTGACAGGGGAAATGATGGGAGAGGGAGCGTAAAACTTCCTCTCTCATTAATGCAGTCAACTGTATCGGAATCCAGCTGACACAGTTGAACTTGCGATGATGGGGGGCCCACTGCTAGCACTGGGCCCCCCTCCTGGTCAGGGACCCCATAGCGATCGAGCGGCAGTGCAGGGAGATCGATTATCCTCGCTTTGCTGTAATGTGTAACTGTATGGGCGTGCTGTGCACGCCCATAGAGTTACAGTAGCGTAGCTCCGGTTGGACCCCCTCAGAGTGCGGGGCCCGGGGCCACCGCCCTCTCCCTTCCCCACCTAGCTGGCATAGCTATCTGCTACACTACTGATTAGGGTGTAAAACACACAAAGTGCATAACTATAATAATGATTCACTGCCTATCAGAAGAAGATAGGGTGCCTTGTGCCATACAATAGGAACATGATTCTAAATACTAAACATGATTACATGAAGTGCAAAAATTAACACATACCAGAATATTCCTGTATCACTGCAATGGCATCAGCCCCAACGTGTGTTTCATCACCGCCTTCTTCAGGGTGTTCCCCAAAGCAATGTAGTCACATTGAAATCCAGTTCACTGGAACTCACACATGTAAACACAGGTTGATATACAACAATCTGTGACTACAGTCGTTTTCTTCTTTGCCCTCTACTAGCTCAATCTGTATTTTAAGAGCTTCTATAAAATGTTATTGAATAACTTCTTACTGACTCTTCAGATTTTGTGTTATTCTATACCTGATGAAGATACCTGAGTAGTCTTGAAAGCTTGCAATTTGTTACCATCTTTTCAGTTAGCCATTAAAAGATATCAAGCACTGAGCACTCTCAAATCTTAATATTTTTCTATGTACTGGCTAACACTGTACAAAGATATGTATTTTTTCCTGTACTGTTACGTTATACACCCCTTACTTCTTGCTGTTCCTACATTACTTTTTTTAAGATGTGTGCACTTTTTGAAGCTTCAGTTCCTGTCGTCTCACTTGTTCTTCTCCATAACACATGAATATCATTCCATATGTCACTCACTTGGTTCATAAATACCATCTCCTATTTCTAATCTGTATTAACCCTTTCAAAGCATGGTGTAATGTCGAAACTTCACTTGTGTTAATTCCTATCATCAGTGTGACATATCCCCATACTAGATCATTTAGCCTGTAAAGCATATTTTCTTTGTAAGCCACTAATTTCTAGAAGTTTTTGCATTGAGTAATCCAGCACCATAGATATTACAAACGTAATGCAAAGTATAGTTTTTCCAGTTGATATGACATTTGTGGAAAAATATTCAAATCCAAAAGATGGAAAAGGCTTTCCCATTACCAGAGGGTTAAATCAATCCCAGGAATCTCAAAGCATGTAGAAGACAGAACACACAAGCTACTTCAGATCTGACAGGCTGGTTTATTCACTACGCTTCGACTCTACAATGAGCCTTTCTCAAGGGCGAGAGCCAAAACATTGCGTACATTTGGGAGTAAACCAGCATATCTGTTTGAGATAAGAAGTCCTTGAGCTTTTGGTTCCTTTCATTTTATGGTGAATATTGAATATTATTAGCTGTATGTATTTTTGGGTCTTTCCGTGGATAAGAGGCAGCCATGTTGTCAGAACTTTTGACTGTTGAAGTAACATTTGTAAATATGTGGAAAAGTAACTTCTTAATTCATCCTCTTCTAGTTTTCATAGGAAAACAACAATGCTAGGTCAGGATAAATGTACTGTATGTTGTTCTTTCTTCAGCTTGGTAATAGATTCCAAATTCTTCCTTATGTTTTTGCTTTGGGAGTACGTAATGGGCACATGAGTTAAATCTCTGAACGGCAGCTGAAAATTTGTCATACTTTTACCCAGGAACAACAACTTATTGATAACTTGAGTTTATTCTGAGACCTTATGGTCATGTTACTTTTCTCTTCTAGCTTTGAGTTGTCCAGAGCCATAATAAAACGCAGCAGAAATCTATGGAGTCATATTGCATGAAATAGGAAACATACAGTTTTCTTTTCTGGCAGAGTCATATGCATGATAGAATAAAAGTTGTGGCGTGTTCCATATGATGCTTCATTATAGAGATTTGCTCTCCTAGGCAATAAAGCACGACACACAGAGTTCTAATGGCTCACTAATAGTCCTTAGCCACTCTGTGTGTCACCTAACAGGCACCTTGCTTATGACACCAAAACACGTCATTGATCGGTAGGAATATTTCTCCAATGACTAAGTAATTTATTACCGTAATCTATTCATTTTTCTTTTACTCATTTCTCCTTAAACCAACACGGAAACCTGGGGATGTATTTCTAGAAATGATATCTAGAAATATGTGATTCTTCTCAGACCATTATGGAAAAATGTAAGTCTAATTGCTTTTCCACTAAGCTGTCACTGAAATTGGCTGGCATGTGGGTTACCTCATAGAAGTAATTATACCTATTTCATGCCACTTGTCATTGCAATTTCGAAGCTCCATAAATTAGTATCTAACTGCTCAAGAGCCATTCTGAGCGCTTTTCTGGTTCTAACATTTCCAAATCACCTCCCTTTTGCCCTTGAAGGTAATGACCCATAATAAATAAATACCATGTATGCACTATATACGTATAGTATTATATCTATTGGTAAAAAAAAAGACTTTTTTTCAGTGTAGAAATTAAATCTGCCTGTGCAAGTCAGAAACAGCATGCTCATCAGGGGAGAAGCACAGAGCAGCTGGATGCAGACATAGAGGTTATATTTGGTACATGTGTTTTTGGCTAATTTTCAAAGTGGCACACTGACAATCATATCCTTCTGATGCGAAGATTCGAAAGCAGATAAATCTTTAGCCAGAGGATATTGTGCTTTGCGTACAGCTGAGCGAATGTCATCTCTGCATCATTGGTTATTTAATATTATAAATATTCTTGTTTGCTTTCTGCAATTGACAACCCTACTACCAACTTTATTGATTTTAAATCGAGCCGGTAGTTGCCCAATTTCTCTGAATAGTTAGACCTCTTAAACAAAAAGGGTAAATATACGACAAAGCATGCCATAAAAATAGTCCACGATATGAACCTGTATTGTTACCCACTCTTCCATTAGCCACTGTGTTCCCTTTGGAAGCAAGCTTTTACAGCACAAATCTCAATAATATGGCACACATACAATATAAATGTGCCACAATTTTATTTCATGAATTCATATGGAATCTTTGACAAATTCCTCTGTATGAAAATCAGAGGCAAAAATATGTTCAGCAGAGACTCGGAATACTCTGAGAAGCTGTAATCATGATTCACCTACCATGAATCCTGAACACACTTACTGTATATACTTGAGTATAAGCCGGGATTTTCAGCCCATTTTTTTCTGGCATGTATTGAGTCCCGGAGGTAGTGGTGTGTCGATAATGTATGGAGCAAGCGGTAGCTGTACAGCAGGTAGAGGATGTGGGCGGCCTGTATTTTCAGTGCCGCACGCTTCACTTCCGGTGACGTCATCAATATTCATAAGCCATAATGAGCAGGACCGGAAGTGAAGTGTGTGCAGTGAAAATACAGGCCACCCACAACCTCCACCTGCGTACGGCTACCTCTTGCCTCCACGACTGCTACTGCTGCTCCATACGTTACCAGCACGCCGCTACCTTTGGGACTCCATTCATGACAGGATGGTGCTGCTCCGCCGCCGCCGCTGCTGTGAAGAAGTGGGTACGAAACACCCCTGTGGGAGACTCGCGGACTGACGGGGAAAGGAGAGACTCACCTGGAAACTCGCGGGGAGAGGGGAGACTTGATGGGAGACTCATGGACCCAGTAGCTGCTGCATCTCCCCCCTCAGCGTATACTCGAGTTTCCCCATTTTTTGAGGTAAAATTAGGTACTGTATCTCGACTTATACTCGGGTCGGCTTATACTTGAGTATAAATGGAATATATGCATGAAGCATTAAGATGACTAATCTGCTACTTTATTTAGTCTTTATGGAAAGTATGCTCTGAAGTCCTTGAATATGACTTATAATCTTTGCTTTGATGATGCCACCTGATTCTGACATACAAATAGCCCAAAGTCCATAGGCACAAAGACATACACGTTAAAAGCAATAGTGGTTTAAAAGCCTAACATTATTGTTTTTAATGTGATCGCAGACTGGTTTCCTAACTGTACTTAAAGGGGTTCTTAAGAAGGAAGGAGTAATTGTGAATAAATTCTTAGATACCAACCCCTTCCCGACCTGTGACACAGCGTATGCGTCATGAAAGTCGGTGCCAATCCGACCTGTGACGCATATGCTGTGTCACAGAATGATCGCGTCCCTGCAGATCGGGTGAAAGGGTTAACTCCAATTTCACCTGATCTGCAGGGACAGGGGGAGTGGTACTTCAGCCCAGGGGGGGTGGCTTCAGCCCCCCGTGGCTACGATCGCTCTGATTGGCTGTTGAAAGTGACACTGTCAATCAGAGCGATTTGTAATATTTCACCTATGAAAACTGGTGAAATATTACAATCCAGCCATGGCCGATGCTGCAATATCATCGGCCATGGCTGGAAACACTGGTCTGCCCCCCCCCCACCGCCACCGATCTCCCCCCAGTCCTCCGATCTGTGGTCCGCTCAACTCCGTCCTCCTGTCCGCTCCCCCCGTGCTCCGTTCCAACCTCCCTGTGCTCCGATCCACCCCGTGCTCCGTTCCAACCCCCCTGTGCTCCGATCCACCCCCGTGCTCCAATCCATCCCCCGTGCTCCAATCCACCCCCGTGCTCCAATCCACCCCCCGTGCTCCAATCCACCCCCGTGCTCCGATCCACCTCCATGTTCTCCGATCCACCCCCCGTGCCCCCCCCCACCCCATCATACTTACCGAGCCTCCCGGTGTCCGTCCGACTTCTCCATGGGCACCGCCATCTTCCAAAATGCGGACGCATGCGCAGTTCGTCTGCCGAATCAGGCAGATTCGTTCCATGTGCATTTTTATCACTGTGATAGGTTTTATCACAGTGATCAAAATAAATAAAATAGTAAATGAACCCCCCCTTTATCACCCCCATATTTAGGGACAATAATAAAATAAAGAAAATATTTTTTTTTTCCACTAAGGTTGGGGTTAGAACTAGGGTTAGGGTATGTGCACACGTATTCTGATCCTCTGCGGATTTTTCCGCACCGGATTTAATAAATCCGCAGTGCTAAACTGCTGCGGATTTATCGCGGATTTACCGCGGTTTTTCTGCGGATTTCACTGCAGTTTTCTATTGGAGCAGTTGTAAAACCGCTGCGGAATCTGCAGAAAGAAGTGACATGCTGCGAAATGTAAACCCCTGCGTGTCCGTGCAGTTTTTCCGCAGCATGTGTACAGCGATTTTTGTTTCCCATAGATTTACATTGAACTGTAAACTCATGGGAAATTGCTGCGGATTTCCGCAGCGTGTGCACATACCTTTAGAATTAGGCTATGTGCACACGGTGCGGATTTGGCTGCGGATCCGCAGCGGATTGGCCACTGCAGATTCGCAGCAGTGTTCCATCAGGTTTACAGTTCTATGTAAACCTATGGAAAACCAAATCCGCTGTGCCCATGGTGCGGAAAATACTGCGCGGAAACGCTGTGTTGTATTTTCTGCAGCATCTCAATTCTTTATGCGGATTCCGCAGCGTTTTACACCTGTTCCTCAATAGGAATCCGCAGGTGAAATCCGCACAAAAACACTGGAAATCCGCGGTAAATCCGCAGGTAAAACGCAGTGCCTTTTATCTGCGGATTTTTCAAAAATGGTGCGGAAAAATCTCACACGAATCCGCAACGTGGGCACATAGCCTTAGGGTTAGGGTTGGAATTAGGGTTGTGGTTAGGGTTGTGATTAGGGTTATGGCTACAGTTGGGATTAGGGTTAGGGGTGTGTTGGGGTTAGTGTTGGAGTTAGAATTGAGGGGTTTCCACTGTTTAGGCACATCAGGGGTCTCCAAACGCAACATGGCGCCACCATTGATTCCAGCCAAACTTGTATTCAAAAAGTCAAATGGTGCTCCCTCCCTTCCGAGCCCCGACGTGTGCCCAAACAGTGGTTTACCCCCACATATAGGGTACCAGCATACTCAGGACAAACTGCGCTACAATTATTAAGGTCCAATTTCTCCTGTTACCCTTGTGAAAATAAAAAATTGGTTGCTAAAACATCATTTTTGAGGAACGAAAAATGATTTTTTATTTTTAAGGCTCTGCGTTGTAAACTTATGTGAAGCACTTGGGGGTTCAAAGTGCTCACCACATATCTAGATAAGTTCCTTCCGGGGTCTAGTTTCCAAAATGGGGTCACTTGTGGGGGGTTTCTACTGTTTAGGCACATCAGGGGCTCTGCAAACGCAACGTGACGACCGCAGACCATTCCATCAAAATCTGCATTTCAAAAGTCACTACTTCCCTTCTGAGCCCCGACGTGTGCCCAAACAGTGGTTTACCCCCGCATATGGGGTGTCAGTGTACTCAGGACAAACTGGGCAACAACTATTGGGGTCCAATTTCTTTTGTTACCCTTGTGAAAATAAAAAATTGCGTGCTAAAACATCATTTTGGAGGAAAGAAAAACGATTTTTTATTTTCACGGCTCTGCTTTGTAAATGTCTGTGAAGCACTTGGGGGTTCAAAGTGCTCACCACATATCTAGATAAGTTCCGTGGGGGGTCTAGTTTCCAAAATGGGGTCACTTGTGGGGGGTTTCTACTGTTTAGGCACATCGGGGGCTCTGCAAACGCAACGTGATGCCCGCAGACCATTCCATCAAAGTCTGCATTTCAAAAGTCACTACTTCCCTTCCGAGCCCCGACGTGTGCACAAACAGTGGTCCCCCCACATATGGGGCATCAGTGTACTCAGGACTAACTGGACAACAACTTTTGGGGTCCAATTTCTCCTGTTACTCTTGTGAAAATAAAAAATTGCGAGCTAAAAAATAATTTTTGAGGAAAGAAAAATTATTTTTTATTTTCACGGCTCTGCGTTATAAACTTCTGTGAAGCACTTGGGGGTTTAAACTGGTCAGCGCACATCTAGATTAGTTCCATGGGAGGTCTAGTTTCTAAAATGGGGTCACATGTGGGGGAGCTCCAATGTTTAGGCACACAGGGGCTCTCCAAACGCGACATGGTGTCCGCTAACGATTGGAGCTAATTTTTCATTCAAAAAAGTAAAAAGGCGCTCCTTCCCTTCCGGCCCTGCTGCGTGCCCAAACAGTGGTTTACCCCCACATGTGAGGTATCAGTGTACTCAGGAGAAATTGCCCAATAAATTTTAGGATACATTTTATCCTGTTGCCCATGTGGAAATGAACAAATTGAGGCTAATTGAAATTTTTAGTGAAAAAAAAGTACTTTTTCATTTTTTTGGATCATTTTGTGAAGCACCTGGGAATTCAAAGTGCTCACTATGCATCTAGATAAGTTCCTTGGGGGGTCTAGTTTCCAAAATGGGGTCACATGTGAGGAAGCTCCAATGTTTAGGCACACAGGGGCTCTCCAAACGCGACATAGTGTCCGCTAACGATTGGAGCTAATTTTTCATTCAAAAGTCAAATGGCGCTCCTTCCCTTCCGAGCCTTGCCATGTGCACAAACAGTGGTTTACCCCCACATGTGAGGTATCAGTGTACTCGGGAGAAATTGCCCAACACATTTTACGATCCATTTTATCCTGTTACCCATGTGAAAATGAAAAAATTGAGGCCAAAATAATTTTTTGTGTGAAAAAAAAGTACTTTTTAATTTTTACGGATCAATTTGTGAAGCACCTGGGGGTTCAAAGTGCTCACTATGCATCTAGATAAGCTCCTTAGGGTTCTAGTTTCCAAAATGGGGTCATTTGTGGGGGAGCTCCAATGTTTAGGCACACAGGGGCTCTCCAAACGCGACATGGTGTCCGCTAAAGATTGGAGCCAATTTTTCATTGAAAAAGTCAAATGGCGCTCCTTCCCTTCCAAGCCCTGTCGTGCGCCCAGACAGTGGTTCACCCCACATATGAGGTATCGGCGTACTCAGGACAAATTGTACAATAACATTTGGGGTCCAGTTTATCTTTTTACCTTTGGGAAAATAAAAAAATTGTTGCTAAAACATCATTTTTGTGACTAAAAATTAAATGTTCATTTTTTCCTTCCATGTTGTTTCTGCTGCTGTGAAGTACCTGGAGGGTTAATAAACTTCTTGAATGTGGTTTTGAGCACCTTGAGGGGTGCAGTTTTTAGAATGGTGTCACTTTTGGGTATTTTCAGCCATACAGACCCTTCAAACTGACTTCAAATGTGAGGTGGTCCTTAAAAATATGGTTTTGTAAATTTTGTTGTAAAAATGAGAAATCGCTTGTCAAATTTTAACCCTTATAACTTCCTAGCAAAAAAAAATTTTGTTTCCAAAATTGTGCTGATGTAAAGTAGACATGTGGGTAATGTTATTTTTTAACTATTTTGTGTCACATAACTCTCTCGTTTAACAGAATAAAAATTCAAAATTTGAAAATTGCGAAATTTTCAAAATTGTTGCCAAATTTCCATTTTTTCACAAATAAATGCAAAAATTATTGACCTAAATTTACCATTAACGTGAAGCCCAATATGTTACGAAAAAACAATCTCAGAACCGTTAGCATCCGTTGATGCGTTCCTGAGTTATTACCTCATAAAGGGACACTGGTCAGAATTGCAAAAAACAGCCAGGTCATTAAGGTCAAAATAGGCTGGGTCATGAAGGGGTTAATGAGAAAATCACTTTATTTTTGTCTAACAACAACTAACCAGTTTAGAATTAGCATGGCTATTGTATTATTATATGGAAATCTCTCCCAGAATATTAAGACAGGTGCCTGTGAGCATGTACAATAGAGAGCTGTACCCCCTTCATGTGTAGGAAGATCTGCCCCCAGTGAATATTCTGAAATAATGCCACAGATAACCGAGGCTGCTGAGGTAAGAAGAGGCTTCTCACACTGCTGTCCACCATGTCCTTTTGCTCTAATATAGGAGATACCAGGGGTGCGCAGGTAAAAAGAAGCTGCTCACAGTGCTGTCTACCCTGTCTGATCTAATACTGGAGATACCAGGGGTGCTGAGGTTAGAAAAGATTGCCAATACTGCTGTCCACCATGTCTTTTATTTATTACTGGAAATACTAGGAGTGCTGAGGTTAGAAGAGGCTGCTAATACTACTGTCCTCCCTACTTATAGAGCTGAGGTAAGAAGAGGCTGCTCACACTGCTGACCACCATGTCTAACTGATCTAATACTGGAGATGCCAGGAGTGCTGAGGTTAGAAAAGACTGCCAACACTGCTGTCCACCATGTCTTTTTGATCTATTACTAGAGATAACAGGAGTGCAGAGGCTGCTAACACTACAGTCCTCCCTGTCTAATCCTAGAGATAACTGAAGTGTTGAGGTAAGAAGTGGCTGCTCACACTGCTGACCACCATATCTTTTTGATCTAGTACTGGAGATACCAGGAGTGTTGAGGTTAGAAAAGACTGCCAACACTGCTGTCCACCATGTCTTTTTTTACCTATTACTGTAGACACCATGAGTGCTGAGATTAGAAGAGGCTGCTCACGCTGCTGTCCATCCTGTCTATCTGATCTAATACTGGAGATACCAGAGTTAGTGAGGTAAAAAGAGACTGTTCACTGCTCCTATCTGCCGTATTAAACTGATCAGTATTATACGGCTTTCTACGGCCGTAGAAAATCGCAGCATGCTGCGTTTGTCACCATATTGCGCAAATAAAAGGCCAATGAAAGCCTATGGAAGCCCCAAAAATACGGATCACACACGGACCAGCAGTGTGACTTGCGAGGAATACGCAGCGCTGTTAGAGAGAAAAGCCGGCAATTCAGTGCGGTGTACAGTAAAATCACACTGACAGCTTACAGTAGAATAGTTAGAATAAATGTGTACACATAGAATAGGTATATATATATATATATATATATATGTCAGTGAGACACATATATATATATATATATTAATATTTCATCCAGCGCGATATAGCAGAAAGCCGGTAATTCAATTACCGGCTTTTACTATCTCCTTCCTAAACCCGACAGGATATGAGACCTGGTTTACATACAGTAAACCATCGCATATCCCCATTTTTTTGCATATTCCACACTACTAATGCTAGTAGTGTGTATATGCAAAATTTGGCCGTTCTAGCTAGTAAATTAAGGAGTTAAATGGCGGAAAAAATTGGCGTGGGCTCCCGCACAATTTTCTCCGCCAGAGTGGTAAAGCCAGTGACTGAGGGCAGATATTAATAGCCTGGAGAGGGTCCATGGTTATTGGCCCCCCCCTGGCTAAAAACATCTGCCCCCAGCCACCCCAGAAAAGGCACATCTGGAAGATGCGCCTATTCTGGCACTTGGCCACTCTCTTCCCATTCCCGTGTAGCGGTGGGATATGGGGTAATGAAGGGTTAATGCCACCTTGCTATTGTAAGGTGACATTAAGCCAAATTAATAATGGAGAGGCGTCAATTATGAAACCTATCCATTATTAATCCAATACTAGTAAAGGGTTAAAAAAAAAAAAAAACATTATTAAAAATTAATTTAATGAAAAAAACACAAAGGTTGTTGTATTAATTTATTCTACTCTCAATCCACTCACTGAAGACCCTCGATCTGTAAATAAAAAAAAAATAATAAACCAAGAATATACATACCTTCCGAGGATCTGTAAGGTCCAACGTTGTAAATCCATCTGAAGGGGTTAAAATATTTTGCAGGCAGGAGTTCTGTTAATGCAGGATGCTCATTTCTGCAAAACCCCGGCGAATGAAGGTAAAGTAGGTCATTTGCGGTGAGGCGCCCTCTGCTGGCTGTTCCTAGATCGTGGGAACTTTCCTAGAAAGCTCCCTGGCTCGAGATCATAAGAGGGCGCCCTCTGCTGGTTGTCCTCATATGAACTCGAGCCAGGGAGCTTTCTAGGAAAGTTCCCACGATCTAGGAACAGCCAGCAGAGGGCGCCTCACCGCAAATGAAGCTAAATATAGGTCATTGACCTACTTTACCTTCATTCGCTGGGGTTTTGCAGGCAGGAGTAGCGCTGCATTAACAGAACTCCTGCCTGCAAAATATTTTAACCCCTTCAGATGGATTTACATCGTTGGACCTTACAAATCCTCGGAAGGTATGTATATTCTTGGTTTATTATTTTTTTTTTATTTACAGATCGAGAGTCTTCAGTGAGTGGATTGAGAGTAGAATAAATTAATACAACAACCTTTGTGTTTTTTTCATTAAATTAATTTTTAATAATGTGTTTGTGTTTTTTTTTAACCCTTTACTAGTATTGGATTAATAATGGATAGGTTTCATAATTGACGCCTCTCCATTATTAATTTGGCTTAATGTCACCTTACAATAGCAAGGTGGCATTAACCCTTCATTACCCCATATCCCACCGCTACACGGGAATGGGAAGAGAGTGGCCAAGTGCCAGAATAGGCGCATCTTCCAGATGTGCCTTTTCTGGGGTGGCTGGGGGCAGGTGTTTTTAGCCGGGGGGGGGGGCCAATAACCGTGGACCCTCTCCAGGCTAATAATATCTGCCCTCAGTCACTGGCTTTACCACTCTGGCGGAGAAAATTGTGCGGGAGCCCACGCCAATTTTTTCCGCCATTTAACCCATTAATTTACTAGCTAGAACGGCCAAATTTTGCATAGACACACTACTGACATTAGTAGTGTGGAATATGAAAAAAAAATGGGGATATGAGATGGTTTACTGTATGTAAACCATGTCTCATATCATGTCGGGTTTAGGAAGGAGAAAGCAAAAGCCGGTAATTGAATTACCGGCTTTCTGCTATATCGCGCTGGATGAAATATTAATATATATACATATATGTGTCTACTGACATATATATATATATATATATATATATATATATATATAGACAGTATATATGTTTTTTTTTTTTTTACACATGGATCCCTTGTATAGCCGTATGTTGGTTTTGCAAGCCTGCGATAAAAACACGCATTACGGCTGCCATATGGATTACATACGGAGAATGCCATGCGCAAAAAACGCTGACACACCCTGCCTACGGAGGAGCTACGGACCACTATTTTCGGGACTTTTCAGCGTATTACGGCCGTAATATACGGACCGTATTTTCATACGCTGTGTGTGACGCCGGCCTCAAGAATAAGCAGCTTACACTCTAATCTTTCCATCTGAATGCTGAGCATCTTCTATGACCTTGGGAAAGCTTGACAGTATATGGTAAAGTTATCTCCAGGTCACAGTATAGGTGTTTCCTATTGCACATGCTCACAGACACCTGTCCTATAGTCTGTACAGTGCAGCACACAGATGATGCATTGTTCTGATTTAACAGCACATGATGGCAATCCAAAAACTCTGCCAAATTCACCTTATAAAATGGATATATCAATGACAGTTCTGATAGGCAGTAGATGAAAGACCACAAGCTTTTATGGACTGAAGAGTTTTCTGGTTATCCTATATTTCTCTGCCCTTGTTTACAAAAGAGCTCTTTGGGAAATGAAAAAAAAAATGCAGCGTTAGCCCCGAGCACAATGATTAACACTTCAGCAAATGTGTTTTTAATTCAGCAAGGACAACCAAGAATGTGAATTTTTTTTATGTCACTGAGAGAAAATGCTACTTGGAAATCAGTGCAATAGAAAAACAGTGATGTATAATCTGGACTTCCAAAGAGTTGTCAGAATGACTGTGATCATTAGACAAAAAATATAGCTAGTTCTCATCCCCTGAAGCCAAGAGACATTTTCCATGCAGCTGCGTATGTTGTCAGACTTTGAAAAATATGAAAAATGGAGAATTGCAAATTATGTAAGTAGATAAATAGGATTCAGAGAGCAGCATATTGTTTTTCAGAGTTGGCACATAGGACCAGATTTAATTTTTTTCACATTATGTCTGTTAATGGTTGCATTATTCAACTTTCGAGATTTAATTTTTTTCTGGAAGGAGAATTTTTTCAACACATGGAACAGCTTCACATTTTCTTATTGTGGAACTAATTTATATTAGGATTTTTTAAAGTTAATTCATTTAAAGGAACATATACTCAACCATATTATGACTCTGGTTTGTACGGAGCTCTAAAAGAGCTGATATAGAGGTCCATGGGGTCTAAACTGTACAGTTTTATATCTCCATTGTCATCCAAGGGCAAACTTTTTTTTTCCTTAGAAAAAGCAATGTTTTCACAAACCAGACATCAGACTATTAGGGCTCTCTCACACCGCCATATACATTGGACAATTTGTTATCGGATAGCATTCGACCATTGTTATTCAGTGGAGCAGTGCTGATGACCAATTTTTTCCTGACAGAATCTTTAAGTGAAAAAGAATCACAGCATACTGTAATTTCACTCTGAAATCAGATGTCAGTCACCCATTCAAACCTATGGGTTCATGGAAAACATCGGACTGCACTCAGATGACATCTGAGTGCAGTGCAATTTCCATGGACTTACATATTGGAAAGGAAGGAGGCATTTTCTTCTCTATATTCTCACAGTGTTATATGATTCTCTCATCCAAGAGAATTGGAGCTCACTATTCTGACATTCGGGTTGAACTCTGATCAGAGGTTGGTCAGAGTGTCATTAACATAATCGATCAGATTCTCTCGGATGAGAGTATTTATGGTCGTATGACCCTGGCCTTAGGCAAAATTGGCAAGTTTGACCAACATTAATATCTAATGTGTTTGTTCACCTTCAGGATTCACTCACACTACAGTATTATCGCTCCTTACAATATCTTAGTTGTACAGGTTTGCAATACGGCACAACTTAAGGCCGGTTTCACACGTCAGTGGCTCCGGTACGTGAGGTGACAGTTTCCTCACGTACCGGAGCCACTGACACACGTAGACACATTAAAATCAATGCATCTTTTCAGATGTCATTGATTTTTTGCAGACCGTGTCTCCGTGTGCCAAAAACGGAGACATGTCAGTGTTCGTGGGAGCGCACGGATTACACGGACCCATTAAAGTCAATGGGTCCGTGTAAAAGACGTACCGCACACGGACGTCTGTGTGCAGTCCGTGTGCCGTGCAGGAGACAGCGCTACATTAAGTGCTGTCCCCCCCACTGGTGCTGAAGCCCCATTCATATCTTCCCTGCAGCATCATTTGCTGTAGAGAAGATATGAATATTAGTGTGTAAAATCAATATCCAGGTCCCCACCCCCCTCCCACCCCCTGTGCGCATCCCCCCCCTGCTGTGATTAAAACACCTAGCTTCCGGATCCCTCGCAGCGTCCTGTCCTGGCCGCACCTTGTACTGTATGAGCGGTCACGTGGGGCCGCCGATTACAATCATGAATATGCGGCTCCACCTCCCAAAGGAGTGGAGCCGCATATTCATTACTGTAAATGAGCAGTAATGGATATTGATTTTACACACTAATATTCATATCTTCTCTACAGCAAACGCTGCTGCAGGGAAGATATGAATGGGGCTTCAGCACGATGTCGGGGACAGCGCTAAACTTTAGCGCTGTCTCCGGCACGGTGCGTGTGGTACCCAGTGGGCACACGGGCGGCACACGTGTGCCGCACGTGTGCCACACTGATGTGCCACAGAAACGCACCGGCACACAGACACAGATAATTCCGGTACCGATTTTTCCGGTACCGGAAATATCTGGACGTGTGAGACTGCCCTAACATCCATTCAGACATATGTCCTCCCATTGTGGCTCAATAGGCCTAATTCACATTGAGGCATGCACTTTTTTCTATTGGATTTTGTATGAACTTGACAAGAAAAAACATTTCATGCTCCACTGAGTGCCATATTACAGAGATATTCTGCCCAAGAGGCCTTGTTACTAAGGAAAAAAGTGCTCCATTATATAGAGCAAGCTCAATGGAGTTCAGGAGGACCAATCCTAATTCACTACCATCACCATAAATACTTTATTTGTAAAGTACTCTCGTCCACAAAGAGGAACCTGATGACCAAGAGGAAACAAAGAAGCCATTACCAATCCCACAGCAGCCATGAGCAGATTGTAGGCAAAGGTGGCAATACAGGTATAATACAAACATCTGACTATGTGATTTTAGACTTTGCTGCTAAATGGACACTACTTGCTATCAATGACCTCATTGATCGCATCCAAGGCTTGTAAGTACATATATTTCTACGTGTGGTGCTCATACTCAATAGTGAATAAATCGAGACGTTTTGAAAACTTAGTTTCTATATTTTCATCATTTGCATATCATTAGTATGTCTATCCTGGGATTTCCCTAAGGGCTCATACTCATTTGCGTAAAAAACAGACAAGTGTTATCCGATAAAAAAATCAGATTGCACTCTGACCAATGTCATTTTTTTGGGGGTCCCTCAATGTAATAACCAGGAAAGGCTAAGTATACAGCTGTGAGTTGATATTAATATCTTGGGAGGCTCCATGGGTATTACCCCCTTCCCAGGCTATAAACAGCAGCCCCCAGCTGTCCACATTTCCACTGCTGGTTAATAAAATTTTGATGGACGCCACACCAGTTGTTAAATAATTTATTTAGTAATAAAATACATGTAGAGAAAACTACACAAGCACTGCACTGATTATACATCTCACTTACACATTTATATCTATCTGTATATCTAATGTATATATCCAGTATATAAAAGAATATTTCCTTTGAAAACTATGTGTAAATGAGAGAGAGTAATTCTATGTAACAGCTCATGTTAATTGCATTGCAATTGGATCGCGTTCGCATGTAAGTCGGATATCATTCGGATGCTAGGTGATTAAAAAAAAATAGCATTGTACTCACAAGAAAATCCCATGACACTCATCCCACTTTTCTGGACGGATATCAGAACGTTTTTTTTTTTTTTAACGATTATGGGTATGAGCCCTAACTCCACAACTTTTCCTTCTTGGAATTGCCATTTCAATGTTGAGTGTATATAGTTTTAAAACCAATTACTTTTTTTTTCAAGGCAATTGATTTTAAGGCTAGCAGGTTATTCAGATAATAGTAGCACTGGATTCATAGAGAAGGACTAGAAGCTATATGTGAACAGTACTTTCCGGACTGCCACTACATTTGTCTGATAAGCTTTAGTAAGAGGTTTAGAAATGAAGAAAATTTGAACAACTGTAAGAAGGGAGCACTCAAAGATGGAACAGCTGTCAGGGCCGAGAAGATGAAAATACAAGGAAGTCTAAGATTAAGGAAAGCAAGGCCGCAGGCATTATCTCTTATATTACAATGAAATTCCTCAGTCCTTTCCCCTCCATTTTGTGTATCCATTTGAGAAGTGATTGCTTTGTCGTGGTATGTGAGTCTTGTTGCAGCTTGTTTATGGAAAGTGCACAAAGCTGATCTAATCTGATTAGATGTATTAGGGGATTTATCATAGTTTATTTGAACACAAAAGCTTCAGGTTTATTGTTAACAGGAAACGCAGGCATACACATTTATAGAATTATTTTTCAGCAACATGAACTTTTAAAGGGGTTGTCCAGTCAAAACTGATAAGTATGCAGTCACTTTGTGACTCCAGACTTAAAGGGACTCTGTCACCTGAATTTGGAGGGAACAATTTTTAGCCATAGAGGCGGGGTTTTCGGGTGTTTGATTCACCCTTTCCTTACCCGCTGGCTGCATGCTGGCTGCAATATTGGATTGAAGTTCATTCTCTGTCCTCCATAGTACACGCCTGCGCTGTGCAAGATTGCCTTGTGCAGGCATGTACTACGGAGGACAGAGAATGAACTTCAATCCAATATTGCAGCCAGCATGCAGCCAGCGGGTAAGGAAAGGGTGAATGAAACACCCGAAAACCCCGCCTCCATGGCTGAAGATTGTTCCCTCCAAATTCAGGTGACAGAGTCCCTTTAAACATACCCCTTTGTATGGAGCGAGGCCGCACCCTCTAGTCCAGTGGTTCTCAACCTTTCTAATGCCGTGACCCTGCAATACAGTTCCTCATGTTGCGGTGACCCCCAACTCAAAAAATAATTTTGGTGGCTACTTTAAAACTGTAATTTTATTAGTTATGATTCGGAATGTAAATATCTGATATGCATTATGTATAGAGGTAATACAGAGATCACTTTTGACATTATACACAGGACCTCTATATAGTATACAGTGTATAGTGTCAGTGTATA
Source organism: Ranitomeya imitator (assembly GCF_032444005.1). NCBI lineage: Eukaryota > Metazoa > Chordata > Amphibia > Anura > Dendrobatidae > Ranitomeya > Ranitomeya imitator. The sequence continues at coordinate 387,545,451 of NC_091285.1, read as the reverse complement.
GGTAACACTGACTCACCAGTGACGTCTCTAGGTGAAGTCCTTCATCTTTCATCCAGCACAGACCGCCATCATTCCTTCCAGCCAGGACTCGTTTCTGCAGGAAATAACACAGTTATCTAGATCTCCGCTTGCAGAACACATTACTTAATTTTTCACAACTTCTACATTACACCACATGAAGATAAAAAGGCGATATAGTGTCACTCTGCACAGTAACAGGACCGCCCCCGCATTTAAAACAGTATACTCAAAAAATAAAATAAATACATCACTGCAGTAATAATATCCCTTAATTATCCCCTATTATGCCTATGGTAACACTATTCCCCACCCTGGCCCCGTTTATCTCATTCCTGGCTCCAGCCATATGTTCTCGCATCCTGCCCTCATGAGTATCCATTCTACTCCATATGATCTCCCCATCCTGCCCCACCAGCCTCCATCGTATCCGACCTGCCCCATGATCCAATCCTGCCCCGTGTCTCCAATCATGCCCCGTATCTACATTCTGCCCATGCCTCAAGTCCTGCCCCCAGTGTGTCCAGCATATTACCCCCATGTTGTCCAGCAATCTGCCCCAGTGTGTCCAGCATATTACCCCCAGTGTCCAGCATTGCCCCAGTGTGTCCAGCATATTACCCCCAGTGTGTCCAGCAATCTGCCCCAGTGTCCAGCATTGCCCCAGTGTGTCCAGAAGTCTGCCCCAGGGTCTCCAGCATTGCCTCAATGTGTCCAGAAATCTGCCAAAGGGTCTCCAGTATTGCCCCAGTGTGTCCAGCAATCTGCCCCATAGTCTCCTGTATTGCCCCAGTGTGTCCAGCAATCTGCCCCATGGTCTCCAGTATTGCCCCAGTGTGTCCAGCATTCTGCCCCATGGTCTCCAGTATTGCCCCAGTGTGTCCAGCAATCTGCCTCATAGTCTCCTGTATTGCCCCAGTGTGTCCAGCAATCTGCCCCATGGTCTCCAGTATTGCCCCAGTGTGTCCAGCATTCTGCCCCATGGTCTCCAGTATTGCCCCAGTGTGTCCAGCAATCTGCCCCATGGTCTCCTGTATTGCCCCAGTGTGTCCAGCATTCTGCCACATGGTCTCCTGTATTGCCCCAGTGTGTCCAGCAATCTGCCCCATGGTCTCCAGTATTGCCCCAGTGTGTCCAGCATTCTGCCCCATGGTCTCCAGTATTGCCCCAGTGTGTCCAGCAATCTGCCCCATAGTAGTCTCCTGTATTGCCCCAGTGTGTCCAGCAATCTGCCCCATGGTCTCCTGTATTGCCCCAGTGTGTCCAGCATTCTGCCCCATGGTCTCCAGTATTGCCCCAGTGTGTCCAGCAATCTGCCCCATAGTCTCCTGTATTGCCCCAGTGTGTCCAGCAATCTGCCCCATGGTCTCCTGTATTGCCCCAGTGTGTCCAGCATTCTGCCACATGGTCTCCTGTATTGCCCCAGTGTGTCCAGCAATCTGCCCCATGGTCTCCAGTATTGCCCCAGTGTGTCCAGCATTGCCCCCAGACAGACATAAAGAAAAAAAAAAAAAAAGTAAAATCCTCACCTCTCCCGTTCCTAGCGCAGGTCCGGTGCAGCCAGTCAGCGTCTCTCCGGCTCTGCGACGCTCAGGACAGAGAGGCAGAGCGGCGCGCACAGTAGTGACGTCATCGCGCCCTCTGCTCTGAGACGTCGCAGAGTCAGAGGACGCTGCAGCTGCCGGCGCCGCAGGAACCAATAGAGGTGAGTATTAGAGCGGGGGCGGGGCCCGGGGGTGGGGGGAGCTGGCCCTGGTCGTGGCGGCGGACGGCGCCGCCCGAAGATTTAAAGGGGCGTCTTTTTTTTTTTTTTTTTTCTCCCCCCTTCCTACGCCACTGGTGGCGACCCCTGTGTTTTGGTCGTTCGACCCCCCTCGGGGTCGCGACCCCCAGGTTGAGAACCGCTGCTTTAGTCGAAGACGCCCACTGTCCGGTCGCATGACTAGATGGGTTACGGCCTTGCTCAATACAAGTGTGTACCACGCCAGCTGGCCTAGAGTATGTATATGGTCGGAATCACACATGCGAGAAATACGTCCGAGTCTCGCATGGTAATACCCGGCATTCGCGCCGTCACTCAGGAGCGGATTGTGCGGCTGCATGTATTGCTATGCGGCCGACGCTCCGCTCCTGAGTGACGGCCGCAATTCCGGGTATTACCATGTGAGACTCGGACGTATTTCTCGCATGTGTGATTCCGGCCAAACTCATACATTCCCTCCGGTCCCGGGTCTGAAATCGGCGAATCCCTGCAGCTCACAGTTCATTCACTGGGGGGAATTCATACGTCTGCAGTCACACAGAGTAACTGCAGACTTACTGATTTTGACTGGACAACCTCCATTTAAGCTTTCTGTATGGTACAATTTTGTTATTTTGCAACTTCCCTTCAAATTTAAATCACAGTTGCCAATTCTAAAAGTGTCTTGCTTGGTAAACCCCATTGTGAATGTCACATTAGAGACCCTCTAGTAACAGCCTAAATGATGGGTGGCCATTAGGAGTGTCGCATTGTGGTGGAATCAGCTCTTCCTTGAATTACATTGACAGCTCATTGATGTTAGAAATATTGCCTGATGCCAAAAGTTAAGAAAAAAATAATTGCCTTTGAAGCTGATCCTCCATACAGGCAAGTAACTCATTGATCAGACACTGCCAAAGTCAAAATACACAATACTTCTATCCATTGACACAGGAAACAACTTCTATGACTGTGCACATTCTCCTTCCCACAGCACTACAAGGCCACGTGTACACGTTGAATATTTGTTGAGTTTTACCTCAGCATTTATAAGCCAAAACCAGGACTGAAACAGTTAGAGGAAAAGTATAACAGAAACATATCACCACTTCTGGATTTATCACCCACTCCTGGTTTTGGCTTACAGGTACTGAGGTAAAAAACTCACCAAATACTGAACGTGTGACCATGGACTAACTCCTATTCCAACCATGACTTGTCTTTGAAAAGATGGCTACCGAGACATTTGGCAGCTCACTTTTCCATCACCCAGTTGCCATCCTTAATACTGCACCTACAGTGCTGACCAGTGCCCCAAAATACTGTGTAGGAGAGCCAAAAGTGACATAACTACAGTCAACCAAAACAAAGAGTGCAAGCAATAAAATCAGTGTCATGACAGTAATTACTTTGATTCACATCACCTCCATCAATACTTGTGTTTGGCTAACACCCATGATATTACTAGTGCCACACAGTGCCTACGAAAAATAACTGAGCAGTAATTGTGCCTGCAAAATAATTGTATCAATCACAGTGCCCACAGGTGCCAAGCAGAGTGTCTTCCAAAGTATAATCGCCAAACATAGTGCTTCCATGGTGCCAACAACATTATTCCACAGCAGAGGTCCACCATAATGCCACCTTTTGATATTGTCCCTGGAAGTAATATGTCAAATCCTGTGTACCCCTCAGAAATTTAAAATTAAAACTAAAATATTCTCTTACATCTCACACAGCCTTTAACCTGATAATTTTTTTAGCTGTCCAACTTCTGTAAATGTTCTCATATATACGAGAGGAGGGGGACCTCAACAACCTGGCCCCTTTTTGCATGTGTGTTACGCAGCCCAGCCATTTACAATTAATACTACATTACAAGATGACCAGTAATTAAATTGCATCACAATAAACTTCTAACTCAGTACGATCTTACAGGATATAAAGGTTCATCATTAAAGAGACTGGGACAAGTCTTCACAATCTACCAATAGAGTAACACAGGTAGATGCCTACATTGTGCCATTGATTAGCCCTCTCTGCCTGCTGATCACAGATAGCTATTTATGGTAGCAACGACTCAGGGGAACGCGAGGCAGAAAATGGAACGGTGGAAAAAAAGGATTCCAAATAGTCTTCTGATAATACATTGTCTCCATCTGTACAATATATCAACAAGGGGTGAGAGCTCTTATCTGCTTTTTTGTCATTGAAATATAGCAGTACATAGCTTTCTCGATAAAAGCATGTCACATTAAAGTTGTATTCGTTTTTTTCTCACACCTTTCGACATTATTTCACTGTCAGACAACATGATCTTTGTTTTCATCTCAATGTTAACAGTTTTATACTGCATAGAAAATTAGCAAAGGCTTTCAAGTCATTAACTTTTTATCCCAATCCATTTTTAACGAAACTTTGTAATTTCTGGTGAAATATACTTTCAGCTGCTTTCCATATGCACATTTAGAGGTATGGAAATAGTGTTTATTTCTGGCACACATGAAGTGCATACATTACAGTCTGTAGTTTTTGTAAAATGTCTCTGATGAGGGGGCACATACTTATCCTAAGCCCACATTCACACTAGCAGTATTTGGTCAGTATTTTGCCTCAGTATTTGTAAGACAAAACCAGGAGTGGAACAATCAAAGAAAAGTATAATAGGAACACGTCACCACTTCTGTATTTATCACCCACTCCTGGCTTTGGCTTTCAAATACCGATGTGAAATACCAACCAAATACTGAACGTGTGACCGAAGCCCAAGAGCCTGACTCCTTAGGCCTCAGTCACACGCCAGTATTTTTGCACCAGTGTTTATATGCCAAGTCTCAATACACAGGTGTCAAGTATAGTTTTTTCTCTAAGTTCCACTCCTTGCTTAGGCATACAAACACTGATGCAAAAACACTGATGCGTGAATGAGGTCTTAATGGTGCTAATTTTAGGGTATTTCTGAGAGGTGACATTTTTATGCTCAGTTGCCATCAATCACAAAGACTGATGTCAAGGTCTTTGTAAGACTATATGCACACGTTGAATATTTGCAGCAGATTTTTCTGCACCAAAAACCAGTGTTTTGGCAGGAAAATGCTACATAAAATATGCTTTTTTGTCGCCTTTTTAGGTCTTTTTTTCCCATTCATTTGAATGAGTGAAAATGCTGCAATAATTGACATGGCAGATTTGAAAGAACGAAACAAAGAACGCTTTGAGTCTACTTGTAGAGATGCGATGATGAGACCCATGGAAGTTCAGGATTTGGTACCCGATCTGAACTTTATTCTAAAGTTTGGTTTGGGTACCAGAACTGTACTCGAGCTTGAACCAGAATCCAAACCCCATTGATAACAATGGAGAGCCAAATTTTGAGTCTGGGTTAGAGAAAAAAATCTCTCTCTGAATGATATCATATTTCTGCAACTCGAACTTTTGTCTGAAATAACAGAATACATCTAGTGCTCCTTGTTCTCATTTACGCAGTTGTGTCTTCTTCTTGACAGTCTCTGACAAGACCATGAAGGACAATCTCAATAACGCATAGACTGGCTTCTGGCTAGCTTTAGGGTTTTTTACTCGGTTTGGCTCAGGTGACAATCGAGTAACAGCACAGGTTGCAAAGTGTCTCCTGAGAAGAAGCGGCAAGGCCGTTTTATCGAGGATTAAGTGTTACCCGCGCTTTACTTCTACAGCTCAACTCATCATTACCTTTTATTACCAATAAGCTACTGGTGATTTTCTGTCTGTGGGAGAGAGTAACAGCTCTCAAGTAGCAAAGGGGTTCATTTAATTAGTCACCAAGGACCTTTCTCCTCAGCCTTCAAGATAGTCTGTCCAATTGTAAGGCCAGAACACCTGTCTATAAGAACTGCATGGTAAAAATGCTCTACAACAGACAAATTTATATTAACTAATTTAAGTTAGATTTCTGATAGTTCTGGATTATGTTTAACGCTGTAAGAAACTGGGAAATTTTCTTTTTTGCACTTTCTTTTTTTCTGTTCCCATCTTACAAGAGCCAAAAATATTTGATTTGATTTTATTTTTCCTTTGACATTTTGGGACCTTTTGCAGGATGAGTTGTAGCTTTATTTGAAACCATTCATTTTACCATTCAATGTACTGAAAAATGGGAAAAAATTCCAAGTTGGATAAAATGGTGAAAAAACACCCTCAGAATTTCACCATTGTTTTTTTCTGAAAATCATCATGCTTCAAAAATAAGCTAGAAACAGGATTTTCCAGATCAATGCAATTACAACGATATCAAATTTGCATTTTGTTTTCTATTTAAAACAATGAAAAAAAATGTTGAATATTGTGAAAAATATATTTTTTGCATTGTGTCACCATTTTCTGAGACCCATAACATACGTGGAGCTTGATTATTATGTTGTTAGCGGGCGTTTTTTATTTATACCAATTTTATGCTTTGAATGCTTATTACATTTTTTAGGAAGGTGCTGTGACCAAAAAAATCCATTTCTGGTAGTTTGATTTTTTTCTCCTTATGGCATTTCCGATCAGGTTAATTCAGTAAGTATTTTAATAGATCTGACTTTTATGAACGTGGCAATTCAAAATATGTTTATATATTTTTTCTTTATTTTTATGGGTGAAGGAGGGTATGGTTTGAATTCTCAAACATATTATTTTTACATTATTTTAAGTCTCTTTTGGTGACTTTAGCTTGAGACTGAACAATAATATTGATATACATAGTGAAAATCTTGGTCTCCTATGGAACTCAGCCGTGGAAGTGCCGACATGACAGCAACAGAGGTCTTCAGCAGGCCCCGGCAGTTTTCACATTGCAAGTTTCGATGGGAGCCGTTACTTGCTCACCAGCGTTCATTTCATTTAAATGCCAATGTTAGAGATTGACAGTGGTGTTTAAATGATTAACAGCTGTGACCAGAACTCGGATCCAGACTTGGCTATTAGAGACTTGTTGGCTATAAAACATGCAGACCCCTTCCCAAGACATTAATTCATGTTCAAAGCTAATGGTCACAAGTAGTGATGAGCGAGGCGAGTATACTCGTTGCTCCGGTTTTCCCAAGCACGGTTGGGTGGTCTCCAAGTATTTGTGACTGCTCAGAGATTTAGTTTTTGTTGACACAGCTGCATGATTTACGGCTGCTAGCCAGCCTGAGTACATGTGGAGGTTGCCTGGTTGCTAGGGAATCCCCACATGTAATCAAGCTGTCTAACAGCTGTAAATCATGCAGCTGTGTCAAGAAACACTAAATCTCCAAGCACTCACAAATAGTCGGAGATCACCCGAACGTTCTCGGGAAAACCCGAGCAACGAGTATACTCCCTCATCACTAGTCACAAGCTCTCAATGCAAAGCCTCATTCACACATCATTGGTCATTGGACATTGGTCTGAGATCAGATCGCTAATCCACTGACTGGCCTTGGGTCTCGTGACTTGAGCATGACTGCTCCATGTATTTCTATGAAGCTCTCCCACTCGGGTTGGGTTGAGCCGTGGCCAGTCCGTGCACATTGATCTGAGATCAGACCGCTAGTGCACGGACTGGCTGTGGGTCTCGTGACTTGGGCATGACTGCTCATTGTATTTCTATGAATCTTTCCCACTCGGATTGGGTTGAGCCGTGGCCAGTCTGTACAATGCGATCCCTTCTTTGACCGATTTGCACAAGCGCTTTAAGTCTAGGACAGCCCTCTTATGGCTCTCATAGATTTACATTGAGCAATGACTTCCGGTGCCCTAGCCAACACTCCAGCATTGCTGCAGGTCACAACTAGCAAAGATGACCAGAGTGGCGCCTAGAATAGAAGAAGACGGTGTCTGGTGGGTATATTACTAGGGGCAGAAAACAGACATTAGTGAGACCACCCTGGCAATGAAATAAAAAATACCCCATAGTAGATCTTTAAAAATATTTTCTACCCCAGGATATCCAATTTTAAGTCCCCAAGCCTGTATATTCACATAACAGATGTTCAACAGAAACTAACATTCCAGAAGTGGCTAAAACATCAAATTAGGATCTCACAATGGAAAACACGAACAAATCCTATGTAGTTCCCTTTTGATGCCGTTTTCTGTGTGATCCTCAGAACATATCTAATTTACTTTGAACATTCAGAATGGTATAAATTGTATAAAATTAAAGATTTCACCCAAATTGCGTGTTCTGAAGAAAAAAAGGCCTCATTTTACCTGCAGAGAAAACTACCCAAGTGCCTGGAGCTCCTAAGTAAGATTGAATGCTTAATTGTATAATTGCTTACAGCTGCTAACATGTCAGATTACTCTTTGGGGCGGCAGGATCCTGCCCATGAAGAGGAAAAATACTGTACTCTCCGGTTTCCAATTTTCACATTTCAGATTTGCCTCATGTGCAATCAGAGATGATCTAGCACCCGCTTCAGTTTTTATTTTCTTGTGCATGTTTCTTAGTACACATTGCAGCTTTCTTTCTGCCAATCATTTTGATGGTGGAGTTATTCAGAGCACAGCGCTTCACATTTAAGAGCACTGTGCGCGACGTTTCTGCTGGATGAATATGCTGATCAGCGATTCACCTGCTGTTCATGGCTTCCTTCGCTTAAATGCATGTTCTTGCTAGAAGTATAGGCATATTTATAGTCTACATTTTTCGAAAAGATTTTTAATTGGAACAGGATCTCAACCATATACATTACCATATTATTGTTCCAGTTTTATTAACCCTACACTACCTTGATGCTGATGTAGATAGATAGACATCCAATTAACGTAAAGCAAAGTGTGACTGGTTGACCCTACACAGGTTACCGGACTGGTCCAAGGACATAGTCGCCGGGTGTGTTTACAGGGTTCATTTTTGGGTGTAGAAAGAAGTACTGGACTGGACAGTGTTCGATTGTGCAGGAGCTGCCTTGGATAGGATGGATAGACATAGGTGGTGTAGTTAGAAGATGCATAGAAAGACACCAAACTTGATATTCCAAGACACATCTAGAAGGCATGCCAGTAAAAAAACAACAAAAAAAGGTAATCAATTGCAAAGTAATTACATTATGAAACAATTTCTGGTAAATCATGGAAAATACAGAATAGAGAGCAGTGAAACCTACTTGCCATTTATATTTTCCTATGTAACCAATTATGATAGTTGGAGTTATTAGATGACATGGGCAACATCAGAATGAGACCCTCTTTGAACAACCTGAATTAACCTCTTTACTTGCCCTAGGCCATCAGGGAATGTGAAACTAACCTAGACCCTAGACCTCCTTGGATTTTCTAAATGACTGAAAGCCTAATAATGCCAGTAAACAAAATGGATTTGTTTTGTTTGGTGCCCAGAGTGCTATTTTCTATCCAAGCATTCCTATTTAAAGGGAATCAATCATCAGGCTTTTGCTATTTATCTAAAAAAATACAGCATGATGTAGGGGCAGAACCTTGATTCGAGTGATGTAGCACTTACTTTGCTGGTTGCTGCAGATTTGATAAAATCACTGTTCTTTCTTCTGCAGATCTGCTAGTTTTCTCAGTGTTGACCTCTATATATTTCCGCCCACATCACTGATTGGCTGCTTTCTGTGTGCCCTGTTCACATTCAGAAAGCTGCCAGTCAATGGTTGTGATATACAAAGCTAATGACAGCAGGCTTGATCATAACTACAATGAATAGCCAAGTATGTGACGCATTGCTAGAATCAGGGTCTCTGCCACTACATCATGCTGCTCTCAGATTCGGTGGTAACAACCTGGTAACAGATTCCCTTTAAAAAGAGAAAAGGTTAACATATCTTCAACAGAATATCATAAGTAATGGAAATGGTTACTGCGGGTCTATATTATTTTTTTGTATTTACTCAACATATATTGCATTAACTTTAATATATTTCTCCATTTGAGGCAAAATTGAGTCTATTCTATTTTCTGTCATTAGGAAATGATATACCGCTCTACAGTCATTACCACTGTATTACTCAGGAGCCGTCAGTATACAGAGAATAAATGTCTATGCCAACGGTTTGCAGATTATAAGTCATACAGATCTTCCATACTGCAGCTTTTCTCTTCTATTTTTCTTGATAATATTCTGAAATAACATTATTTTGACACCTTGCTTTTATTACGGTAGGACTCGAGCACATCCCAATGACTTGCATGATAGGGTTAATGTAGAAAAGCAAGTGGGTCCAGCCTGAACATTTATCTTGTATCTTGTGAAATTCAGTTACGCTGGCAAAGTACATTAGCTGGCACATACTTCTGCTATTCTGCTTCCCTTGTTTATTTTAAATATTAATGCCGTTCAGATTTTTTTTTCTCACAACATTGCATTATTGTTTTTCCTTTATTAAATTTTCACCTCTAAATGTTTTCTGAAAGAAAAGATGGATGGAGATTAATAAAGTGCAATTGAAACATTAAGTATTATTTGTCAGGGAAACACACAATCAGTTACTTCTAAGCCAGTGCATTAATGTTGTTTATGGAAAATAGACAAAAAAATGTTGTTAATCAGAGGCCCACATGCTGCGGTCCTTATGGTGAAGTATATGGATGAGTGGTTAGATGGATAGCTCAAATACAGATCCAGCATGGCTGGTAATGTACAGAATTTAAATGATAACATTCATTATTTTTTTAGGAAATGGTCTTAATTTTGTTTTGCTTTGTAATCAAAAACATATAGTCCTATTGAAATAGTAATGCATCCCTATATTCAACCTCTTGGCTTCCTGGCCAATATTAACCACTGAGGGTTGCAGAGGTAGTCATGAAAGCTGTAGATTTAGGAGAGTCTTTCCCAAAGCTTTACTGGAAAAGGGTTTCCCAGTCCAACGCATGGTAGGAAACAGTCCCATCTCTGGCATTAAATGCATGGCTCCTACATGTAATTATGCTTTGGCTGTTTCAATGTAGCCTACGATTATGGTTATACAATATAGTAGATTTGTTAAGGCTAAGATTTCATATAAAAGTCTTAAAGGGTTGTCAAGATAGTTTTTTTACTATGAGCCAAAAAACTACCTGTCTGTTCTATCAGGCGCCGGCTCAGAGCAGTCACTGACCGCTCCTGCCAGCGATTCAGCAAATCTCTCCTTCCGGGCTGCTTTGACAACGGGGCATGACTGCCGTAGTCATGCTGACTGACAGCCGGCTTCTTTCAGTTATGCAGTGGGGAGCCAGTTGTCAATCAGCATGACATCAGCACTAATATCCTGTCAACAGAGTAGAGCGGAAGAGAAGCAACTGCTCTGTTGACCTGGCTTCTGCAGAATTTCTGGATGGAGTGGTCAGTGACCACTTTCTCCGTCTCCTCCGCACCTGTGCTCCAATTCTCTGATGCAAGAGGATCAGAGCACAGAGCACTGACACTCGGCTCCCGCTCGCAGCAGAGCAAGAGCCGAGTATCATTAGCTTATCACATCCAATGCCATACACTAGTGGGACCCCAACCTAACAGTGTTGATATTATTTTCTGAATGCCACCCATGTTGTCTCAGCAGTAAACTTATACCCAAGTTTTTTTCCTCTTAAAAGATATGCTGAGCTATAATCAACATTGAGATCTATGATACAAGCTCCGAACCAAAAAATGTATTAAATATGGGTTTGAAATTGGTCCATCTTTTCAATGTAAAGCATACAGTCAGTCTATCAATTATCAAGGATCTGGATATTTAGAGCATGAATGCCATGACTGAAATGTGCATTCAATTAGAAGATTCAAACTGACCTACATAGCAGTTCATTCATGAGATAATGCGACCTGCAGTCACAGAGATAAAAGTCAGCTGATTGAGCTGAGCTGCCTGTGCGCACTGCGGAATCCATGCTGCTTGTCGCTCTAAAATTAGACAACCTATTCCACAGAAAATTGGGAATGACACTGTTGCATAGGTTGGAAAGTCGGAAACAAAGAATTTGCTGATGAAGGTCAGCCTTTGTTAGATGTGCTCATTTCTTACCATCCTCTTTCTATTTCGTACATTAGTAATGTGTTTTTAATGATCTGCTCTGTCCTCACAATTGCTAATAATGTAATTCAGAATGTTAGTGTTTTCCGTGTTCTCTCAGACAGTAAAATTCTAAGTTGATAATTACTTTGTTAGCAGATACTTTATAACCCAAAGAGTTGTGAATAGACCACCAATTGTGGCACTTCATAGTCTCCATATGAAACACAGGCTGTAAAGAGATGTAGCTGTGGCTATAGTAAGATATTGTTTAAATTAGCATTTTACTTGTTCCTGGGCTTAAAGTGTATGTTAAAGGGGTTGCCTGATCTCAGAAGAAAAGTCTGCAGGCACGTAGTGATTGCAGACTATCAAATCATGACATTGTCCCCCGTATTCCTTATGCGGGTGGACGACACATGATCGTGATTTTCATGGACTTGTATTTGTGATTTTGATCTGTGACTCAGACATGTAAACAGTAGAATAGACTTTAATGGTATCGTGTTCTATCCATGAAAAACATGGATAGAACATGTACGTGAAAGATGAAAGTCTTCATGAAGCCTTATGAATAACAGGAAGAAGGGGAGGGGTTGTACACAGTTCTGCAGTGGAGAGGGGAGCAAGTATCTAAAGTTTTAGGCGATTGAGAAAATAGCTTTAGACAAAGAGGAAAGCACAATAAATTTGGTTCTGGAGCTGAGCTGACATATAAAAGCAAAGTAAACAACTGATATATGAAAAAGTCATTTTTTTTTCTATGTCAAAGGTATCAATACCTTTATAACATGTTACACCATTGCTCACAATACAGTTAGCTAATGATTAAACCCTTGTAACTCCAAGTTTTGACAATTTCTTATTTTTTTGTATGTAGTAAATAGAATAAAAAAAAGAAGATATGGTTTAGTTTCTTTCACGATATTTATCCAGAATAATATTTCTTCCTAATAATTTAATTTCTAGCCATCTGTCCTATCAGACCTATGAAGTATTAAGTCAAATAGGGTTTACTCATTGTGGGTTGTAACATTTAGTAACATTTTTAGTTTTTTTTCCAATACATTGTTCTTTTTGCAATATTTGACTAAGGTCGTCAATGTGGTGACTTTTTCAAAGAATGATTAATATTAGTAACAAGACATAGATGCTTCAGCACAGAAGAGAATAATGACTTGTCCTCCATCACTAATAGGGGAGTATGAGTTTAGTATGGACAGTATGATAGAAGTGCAATGGATACAAGTAGGCACTGTGTTCAGCATTAGATCTGCAATGTGAATGCCACCATACTTGCTGAGTTTTAAGAATTGCAATTCGGTTACCATAGCAATGTGTGATATTTTCATATGTACAAATAAGAGTTACCATATTCATTCCATGCAAAGCAATTTTACAGCCAATGCAATTTCCAGGGTTAACTAAAAACCCCTTTTCTTGTGACACACTTAGAGGAATTACATTTTTCACAGCTCCTGTAATAGACTTTCTGACACCAATCTATTTGTAACACTGTTGGTGGGTAGAAATATCACTAGTTGAATACAGTATTTAGCATTATGCTGCCACCTGTGAAACAAATGACATCCATAGTGCAGACCACACTTTTACTTTGCTGTAACCTTGGTGTCATTTTGCTGCTCGATTTGATTTTGATAAATAATGGTCACTTTATTTTAAAGGGAATCAGTCAGCAGCCCTTTTGCGGTGTAATCTGACAGTAGTATCTGCACTTTTCTTTCTCACACACCCCGCCCCAGCAGCAATCCCACTGCCACCCTCTGTTACCCTCCCCTCCCCTCCCCTTTGAGGTGCACTCTGTGCGCATCTACTGCCCCTTCAACTGGCTGTCATTTACCGCCCCCCAGGGCCAGCCACCACCTTCTTTGACCACTTCACCACCTGGCTACTTAATTTCCTTTCTGCGGACATCCCCACTATCATCATGGGCGACTTCAACATACCCATAAACACGTCCCTCTCAACTGCCACTAAACTTCTATCTCTCACTTCCTCCTTCGGCCTCACTCAATGGTCTTCTGCAGCCACTCACAAAGATGGTCACACACTGGACCTCATCTTCACCTGCCTCTGCTCCCTATCTAACCTCTTTAACTCACCTCTTCCTCTTTCTGACCACAATCTACTCACATTCTCTTCCCTCTCCACTCCTTATCTTCAATCCCCACGCCACAAACTTGCACACCCTCGCAGAAATCTCAAACACCTCGATCTACACTCACTCTCTGAATCCCTCCTCCCTCTCACAGACATAAGTTCCCTACTCAATGCGGATGACGCTGCCGCTCTATATAACACCACAATAGCTGCAGCTTTGGAATCTCTTGCCCCTCTCACACATACCAAAGCTCGCAAAATCAACAGACAGCCCTGGCACACCAGCCTGACCAAAGAACTGAGGCGAGGTTCCAGGGCTGCTGAGCGGAGATGGAAAAGATCCCACTCCAACGAGCACTACATCGCATTCAAACAGTCCCTCACTACTTTCAAGACCACACTCGTCACAGCAAAACAAACCTACTTCTCATCTCTCATATCCTCCCTGTCTCACAACCCTAAACAGTTACTCAACACCTTCAACTCTCTCCTCTGTCCCCCAGCACCTCCTCCCTCCCCACTCATCTCAGCTGAAGACTTTGCCTCATTTTTCAAGCAGAAGATTGAGAACATCAGACACAGTTTTAGTCAACAACTCCCAGAGCCCGTCCTCCCAACTTCCCAGCCCTTCACCTCCAAAACCATCTTCTCCACCATTACAGAAGATCAACTCTCCACTCTACTCTCAAGATCGCATCTCACCACCTCTGCACTTGACCCGATCCCTTCCCACTTCATCCCAAACCTCGCCACAGTCTTCATCCCAACCCTAACCCATCTCTTCAACCTATCACTAACAACTGGTGTTTTCCCCTCAAGCTTTAAACATGCCTCAATCACACCTTTCCTCAAAAAGCACTCTCTTGACCCATCTGTATCGAGCTATTGCCCTATATCACTTCTCCCCTATGCCTCAAAACTACTGGAACAACACATCCATCTTGAACTGTCCTCCCATCTATCTTCCTGCTCCCTCTTCGACCGCTTATAATCAGGCTTCCGGTCACACCACTCCACTGAAACTGCCCTAACTAAGGTCACCAATGACCTACTAACCGCCAAGAGCAAGCAACACTATATCCTCCTCCTCCTGGACCTGTCCTCTGCCTTTGACACAGTGGACCATTCCCTGTTGCTGCGGACTCTCTCATCTCTTGGCATCTCAGACTTGGCCCTATCCTGGATCTCGTTATACACAAATCTACATCTCTGGACCAGATATCATCACCCTACTAACCAGAATCCCTCAATGTCTATCCGCTATTTCATCCTTCACTAGATTTCTAAAACTTAACATGGACAAAACAGAATTTATCGTCTTTATCCATCTCACGCGACCCACCCAATGAACCTATCCATTACAGTAAACGGCTGCCCACTCTCCCCAGTCCCACAAACTCGCTGTCTCGGGTAATCCTTGACACTGATCTCTCCTTCAAACCGCATATCCAAGCCCTTTCCACTTCCTGCCGCCTTCAACTCAAAAACATTTCACGGAACCGTACATTCCTAAACCAAGAATCTGCCAAACCCCTAATCCATGCCCTCATCATCTTCCGCCTCGACTACTGTAACTTCCTGCTCTCTAGCCTCCCCTCTAACACTCTCACACCCCTCCAGTCTATTCTAAACTCAGCTGCCC
Source organism: Ranitomeya imitator (assembly GCF_032444005.1). Classification (NCBI taxonomy): domain Eukaryota; kingdom Metazoa; phylum Chordata; class Amphibia; order Anura; family Dendrobatidae; genus Ranitomeya; species Ranitomeya imitator. The sequence continues at coordinate 387,529,988 of NC_091285.1, read as the reverse complement.
TACTAATCCCTACTAATCCACCTTTCCCCCGCTATTCCCCGGTCTCTCTTCTCTGTCAATCCCTTCACTGGCTCCCCATTACCTAGAGACTCCAGTACAAAAGCCTAACATGACATACAAAGCCATCCACAACCTGTCTCTTCCATACATCTGTGAACTTGTCTCCCGGTACTTTCCTGCACGCAACCTCCGATCCCCACAAGATCGCCTTCCCTACTCCACTCTTATCTTGTCTTCCCACAATCGCATACAAGATTTCTCTCACTCATCACCCCTACCCTGGAACTCTCTACCGCAACATATCAGACTCTCACCTACCATCGAAACCTTCAAAAAGAACCTGAAGACCTACCTCTTCCGGCAAGCCTACAACCTGCAGTAACCACCGATCGACCAAACCGCTGCTTAACCAGTTATATGCTCACCTACTGTATCCTCACCCATCCCTTGTAGATTGTGAGCCCTCGCGGGCAGGGTCCTCTCTCCTCCTGTACCAGTTGTGACTTGTATTGTTCAAGATTATTGTACTTGTTTTTATTATGTATACCCCTCCTCACATGTAAAGCGCCATGGAATAAATGGCGCTATAATAATAAACAATAATAATAATAATATTAACAAAATTCAGCAGTTTCCCCTGATGATGATCTTGTAGAGCTCGGAATGTTGAGCCCTGTGTAACACCGCCAAGATCACTGATTAGCAGCTTTCTTTATTCATGGTGCATTGACAGAAAGCTGCTAGTCAGTGGTGGGGTTGTGGTTGCACTAAGAGGATGAGATACCTAGTCCTGTAGTGATAATCTACTGATGATAAAATACTGTATTGGAACAGCAAGACATAGCTTAGTAAGTGACACATGACCGGAATCAGGGTCTCTGTCCCTACATCATGGTGCTCTTAGATTACATAGCAATAAGCCACTAACAGATTGCCTTTGAAGGGGACCTGTCACCTGTTTTTTCCAATATAACCTACGGCCATCAACTTGCAGCTCCATGTTACAGCATTCCATAATGCTGTACAATGGACTCCAATTCACCCTGCAAGGCAAAAATATGACTTTTTAAAATACTCACTTATGGGGCAGTCCGGTCCAATGGGTGTTGCTGTTCTTGATCCGGTGCCTCATCTCTTCTTGCGATGCCGTCCTACTTCTGTGCTTCGTGTGGATGACACATACTACATAATTCAAACCTTGCCCCCTTTCACGCTACTGCACAGTCTCACTTTCTCTGCTCTGCCAAGGGCAGAGCAAAGTACTGTTCTGCTCAATGCTTAAATGCATTGTTTCATATTTATGACCTATTTTTGTTTTCCTCTATTTTTGGTTTCCTAAGTGTTCAATCTCCTTGACTGGCGTGTTCTAACACCTTTTTAATTGTATCATTTGCTCTCCAACTTTCGCAGTGGTGCAGACTACTCACAGTGTGTCACATCAGTAGAACAGAAAGCATGATAACGGTGTTGTTTTGAGATAAGCCAATTATTGTAATATATTATTATAAAATGTAAAAAAATCTTTCACAGTTATTAAGATAACCTCATAAATATTCAAACTACCTCATTAGATTGTTGATTACTGAGAAAGCAGATATATTGGTTGCATGCATCTGACAAAGGCTTATGATGAAATGCCAGTTGAGCACCATTACGCATTTAGGATATTCCAATTCACTGATTTTTAAGCCGGAAAATTCAGGCAGCACAAAATAGTCTCAGACATTTTATCATATTTGACTTAGAGCTTAGATTACCATAAAATCCAATGGTAATCTTTGAATGTGTTCTTCCTACCTTAGATCAATATATTCTGAGTTGTGCGGGATCACGATCTTCCCCAAAAAATATGATTTCATGATACTTTGTCACAAGATGCCTATTCTAAGTGTGTTCATTTGTGGCCACCCTTTAGTGGTACTGTAAAATGCACTGTCAGGGGTTTTGCTGTCAAATCACTATAATGTATTGAAAGTGTTATTCAGAAATTGGATGCCTTAAAGAGGCTGTCCATACTTTTCATTGATGACCTATCTTCAGGATAGGTCATCAATGTCTGATCGGTCTGTGACTGGCACCCCCTCCGATCAGCTGTTCAAATCAATAGGAGGCGAATGTGTAGTACCCTGCATGGCCACTATCATCTCCACAATCGAACAGTTCAGGAGGCCGCCACTGTGAACAGTTGAGGTGCTGGATTTCAGCCCCCTACTGATCAGACATTAATGACCATAGGTCATCAATGAAAAAGTAGTGGACAACCTCTTTAATTACATTTCTGTATGGATGGCTGGACCCATTTCAAAAATTTAGTTCGGTAGAACTAAGGAAAATCCCATTGTTGTAGCCAACTAAAATGCAGCATGTTACCATTACGTGAAACGAACTTTTCATCCACAAAAGTGTTCACCCGCTTTATTAAACAGCTTTTTATAGCCTCGGGTCCACTGTGTAATATTTATCCACTTCTCCACTTCTCCTGGACACAATAATACTGAGCAAATACGCAGAAGAAATGATACCACAGAGATTTCAATTTTTGCACTTTCCTAGCCTAAACCTGGTAGATAAGATTCCAGTTCGTCTAATTGCTCTACACTAAGAGTCTTGATTGCCATTTATATGCGATGAGATAACAATTATAGAAACACCGACCAGGTTATTTCCCATCAATCCTATAGGTTACAGCAGAGATGGCCAGTAAATTTTACAGCTAGCTTAAATGACCTGAGAAGACATTTTATAGCTGCTCATTTAATTTTAATTCATTTTACAAACAGGGAAGTAAAATTCCAATGTGCCCTTCTTTCCACCTTGACCCAAAATGAAATTACTTGGAGATTCTCTTCCCAGAAGTTTCTAACGTCGTTGTCTCCTGTATGAACCAAAATAACAAAATAACTAGATTTATTCATAAAAATTAAATATGGAATTATATTTTTTGCCTGTAGAGAATGTATTTTAAAAGTGACTAGGATTGGCACTCAGAGAGAGAAGAAATAGTTTAGTAGTAAAATAATTAATATTACATTTGTTCTGTAATGAGGGGCTATTAATACCAGCAGTGCTACTTAGCCAAAAGCTCCAGGTTGTGATTTGGCTCATAAGTCCTTTAGAATGTGCTACCGTTTAGTGCTTCGCTTGAGGCTGCTGCGCTGTCTGGATCGTACCTGCATTCTCCAAAATGTGTTTCCTTCCATATACTATATAATAGAAAATAAGTAACATTTATACCCTAACCTGCTATTCTAAGCTGGATTATTCATTTGATTGCTATGGGGTCCGTTAAAGAAGCAGGACATAACCTTCTATTCCCTAATGTACACTACAGAACTGTAAACTTTAACATCTTTATTCTGGTACAGCTTATTGCTTTTTCGTACTTAGGCCACGTTCACACATCCAGTATTTGGTCAGTATTTGACATCAGTATTTGTAAGACAAAGTGAGGAGTGGAACAATCAGACGGAAAGTACAGGGTGGGCCATTTATATGGATACACCTAAATAAAATGGGAATGGTTGGTGATATCAACTTCTTATTTGTGGCACATTAGTATATGGCAGGGGGGAAACTTTTCAAGATGGGTGGTGACCATGGCGGCCATTTTAAAGTCGTCCATTTTGGATCCAACTTTATTTTTTCCAATGGGAAGAGGGTCATGTGACGCATCAAACCTATTGAGAATTTCACAAGAAAAACAATGGTGTGCTTGGTTTTAATGTAACTTTATCCTTATTTACAATCGTATTCTCCCACTCTTGACACACTGATAGCAACACCGCAGAAGAAATGCTAGCACAGGCTCCCGGTATCCGTTGTTTCAGATGCTGCACATCTCGTATCTTCATAGCATAGACAATTGCCTTCAGATGACCTCAAAGATAAAAGTCTAAGGGGGTCAGATTGGGAGACCTTGGTGGCCATTCAACTGGCCCATGATGACCAATCCACTTTCCAGGAAACTGTTCATGTAGGAATGCTCAGACCTGACACCCATAATATGGTGCACAACCACATTATGGGTGTCAGTTCCGAGCATTCTACAATTTTTTTCTACTGTCATGTGAACCTTCCCTGAGATCTGTGTCAGATATTATCTATTGCTGGTGACATTTTAGACTGCTGTTTGTTCAGATGTTTTTGTTCCAAAAATGAAAGCAATAATTTATTTAGTCCTTGACAAAAAAAAGGTTATTAATCTGCAGACACATCTATAAAACTTTTCTATGTGCTTCTTTTCTGAAATGTTTTTTCTTAGTCCTTCATGGCAGATACAGCTGTGTTTGCAAGATAGTTATGGATGTTTATAGGCCTGTACTGCATGTCTTATCGGTCCAGTGTTGTTTTTTTCACAAGATCTGTGAGTTTTCAGCAGTAATGATTACTAAAACTGTGAATTTTATTCCTGGGACTGTTGACATGTTTATCTACTTTCATGTTTTCAAGACATAAGGAGTCGGGCTGGGTTCATGCAAGGACGTTGCCGGTTGTTAAAATTGCTGTTACATTCAATAAAGTCAAACTGAAACTGTGCCATTAGTGAAAGTGCATTTTTTTAGGTAGAAGATTGAAAATATTTCCAAAATATACTACGGTATTTTAAAATACTTGATACTGAATTACATGCTAAAATGACATGTACTTTTTCATTTTGCATTTAATTTCCTATAAAATCTAGTAGGGACTATCCCCACTGCCTGCTGCCCCTTCTTCCCTCTCATGTCCTACTTTAATGTGCTTCTATTCCCGTTTTGATTCTCCCCACCACATCAGATGCAGATCATGGGTTGTATGGAGCCATGATAAGGCCATATATATGAGGATTAATATTATTATGATTATTTGTATGACCTCCTTGCTGTATACACTTTTTGTATAGGTCTTCATTTGAGATTTCTGTTATGAATAGGTAATTCAGAACCACAATGGACCTTGAAGTTCAGAGCACACAAAGCGACCTGACAACAACCAAAAAACATAGGACGAGCTCTGAGACGTGGGAACTCTGCCGACCGCAATCCCTAAACCTATCACACCACACTAGAGGTAGCCGTGGATTGCGCCTAACGCTCCCTATGCAACTCGGCACAGCCTGAGAAACTAGCTAGCCCTGAAAATAGAAAAATAAGCCTACCTTGCCTCAGAGAAATTCCCCAAAGGAAAAGGCAGCCCCCACATATAATGACTGTGAGTTAAGATGAAAATACAAACACAGAGATGAAATAGATTTAGCAAAGTGAGGCCCGACTTACTGAATAGACCGAGGATAGCTTTGCGGTCAACACAAAAACCTACAAACAACCACGCAGAGGGGCAAAAAGACCCTCTGCACCGACTAACGGTACGGAGGTGCTCCCTCTGCATCTCAGAGCTTCCAGCAAGCAAGAAAAACCAAAATAGCAAGCTGGACAGAAAATATAGCAAACAAAAGTAACACCAGCAGAACTTAGCTTATGCTGGGCAGACAGGCCACAGGAACAATCCAGGAGGAAGCAAGACCAACACTAGAACATTGACTGGAGGCCAGGATCAAAGCACTAGGTGGAGTTAAATAGAACAGCACCTAACGACTTAACCTCATCACCTGAGGAAGGAAACTCAGAAGCTGCAGTACCACTCACATCCACCAACGGAAGCCCATAGACAGAATCAGCCGAAGTACCACTTGTGACCACAGGAGGGAGCTCGACCACAGAATTCACAACAGATTTCATTACTTTTGGGTATTTTCTAATTTGTTCTTGTGATGTACACTGCTGTATAGACATATAGTAGCATCCAGTGCCCAAAAGATCGTAAGTAAAACAATTTATACCATTTGGTTTATGCGTTTTACTATATACCTCTGCCTAAAAAGAGTCTGCTACTTTTCTGTTGAGTAAAAATAATGTCATGCCAATGAATACTGGGCTGGTTTATGGCCAAAGTCACTCGGGGTGTGAAAAGTATCATGGATATGTTCACATACAATGGGGAAAATAACTATGTGATACGCTGCCAATTCTGAAAGTTTTTCCCCGACACAGAATAGAGAGGTCTGTAATTTATATCATAGCTACACTTCAACTGTGAGAGACAGAATCTAAAAAAAATCCAGAAAATCACATTGTATGATTTTTACTTTGATTAATTTGCATTTTATTGCATGAAATAAGTATTTGATACAATAGAAAAAAACAGAACTTAATATTTGGTACCTTTGTTTGCAATTATAGAGGTCAGACCTTTTCTGTAGTTCTTGACCCAAGTTTGCACATACTGCAACAGGGATTTTGGCACAATCCTCCATACAGATCTTCTCCAGATCTTTCAGGTTTCGGGGCTGGACAACATTAAGTTTCAGCTCCCTACAAAGATTTTCTATTGGGTTCAGGCCGAGTGACTGGCTAAGCCACTCCAAGACCTTGAAATGCTTCTTACGGAGCCACTCCTTAGGAGCGCTGACTGTGTGTTTTGGGTCATTGTCATGCTTTAAGACCCAGCCACGACCCATCTTCAGTGCTCGTACTGAGAGAAAGAGGTTGATGGCAAAATGTTTTCGATACATGACCCCATCCATCCTCCCCTCAATATGGTGCAGTCGTCCTGTTCAATTTGCAGAATAGCACCCCCAAAGTATGATGTTTCCACCTCCATGCTTCATGGTTGGGATGGTGTTCTTGGGGTTGTATTCATACTTCTTCTTCTTCTTCCTTGTGAGTCGAGTTAATACCAAAAAGTTCTTTTTTGGTCTCATCTGACCACATGACCTTCTCCCATGCCTCCCCATGATCATCCTGATGGTCATTTGCAAACTTCAATCGGGCATAGACATGTGCTGGCGTGAGCAGGGGGACATTCCGTGCTCTGCAGGATTTTAATCCATGTCAGTGTAGTGTGTTACTAATGGTAATGTTTGAAAGTGCTCCCAGATCATTGACCAGCTCCTCCCATATAGTTCTGGGCTGATAACTGACCTTTCTCTGAATCATCCTTTCGACACGAGGTGAGATCTTGCATGAAGCCCCATATCGAGGAAGATTGAGTCATTTTGTGTTTTTTCCATTTTCTAATAATTATTCCAATAGTTATTGCCTTCTCACCAAGCTGCTTGCCTATTGTCCTGTACCTATTCCTAAGCAGCAAAAAAAAGGACTTAAAAATCCTACAAAACATTGAGAAATGTATAAGCAGAGCAGAAATGTTTACCTGCCCAGGCCTCCAGACAAATGCATCGCCATTGTGTGAACAGTGCCACAGACAAACTTTTTTGTGTGCATTAATTTGCCAAGCAACCATCCCTCCATGGATTGGCAGGTCGTGAGTGGTTGTCTCATCGGCTTTTTTTGCACCTGTGTTAGGTGGGTCCACTGCATCCTGTTAGTGCATTTGTCTGGAGGCCTGGGCAGGTAAACATCTCTGCTCTGCTTATACCTTGCCTATTGTCCTGTAGCCTATCCCAGCCTTGTATAGGTCTACAATGTTGTCACTGGTGTCCTTAGACAGCTCTTTGGCCTTGGCCATGGTGGAGAGGTTGGAGTGTGATTGATTGAGTGTGTGGACAGGTATCTTTTGTGCAGGTAATGAGTTCAGATAGGTGCAATTAATACAGGTAATAAGTGTAGAGTAGGAGGGCTTCTTACAGAAAAACTAACAGGTCTGTGAGAGCCAAAAATATTGCTGGCTGGTAGATGATCAAATATTTTTTTAATCCAATAAAATGCAAATTAATTATGTAAAAATCATACAATGTGATTTTCTGGTTGTTATTTTTAGATTCTGTCTCTCATAGTTGAAGTGAACCTATTATAAAAAATTACAGACCTCTCCGTTCTTTGTAGTTGGGAAAACTTGCAAAATCAGCAGTGTATCAAATACTTATTTTTCCCACTGTATGAACCAAGATCTTTCCTAGTATATAACTTGGATGTACTGTACTTTACAAAGTGTTAACAGAATCTTACCTAATATCAACAAATTACAAGCCACTGTATTACATTATCGAAATAAAATATGGTAATTGTCACTCTCCCTTTAAGATGTGCTTTTCTACTCCGACAAAGAAAGAGCTAAAGATAAAATTTGCAGCATTTCAAGTCCCACTTGGTATATAAAATCAAAGACCCAAATTCCTCTGTGTAAATGTTTAATTGAAAATGTGTCTTGTGCATAAAGATAACAATAAGGCGGTTGTCAAGAGAGTCTTTAAATGTCAGTAGTTCTCATTGTACTTATGGAGGACTCTATAAATGTGTGTCAGAATTGCAGTGTGACAGAGACGCATGCGGTTTATGCAGCTTCTATTACTGCCGATAATTCATATTAATGTGAGTCATTGAATGGCTAAATTCTGATGTGGGACAAAGATCAAGCAAAAAATGTATACCAGCAATTATTTTTACAGCCTATAAATCTGGTTACATGAGAGAGAACTCTAAATGGTATTTGTTTCTTGCAGACCAGTCTCTATGAAAAGTTATAGCTCTACAATTGTAAAAAAAAGCTAATTATCCCATCCAAAGGCAACTGCAAGTGTACTGTATATACTCAAGTATAAGCTGACCCGAGTATAAGCCGACCCCCTAATTTTGCCACAAAAAACTGGGAAAACTTAATGACTCGAGTATAAGCCTATGGTGGGAAATGCAGCAGCTACCGGTAAATGTCCAAAGTAAAAATAGATACCAATAAAAGTAAAATTAATTGAGACATCAGTAGGTTAAGTATTTTTGAATATCCATATTGAATTAGGAGCCCCATATAATGCTCCATAAAGTTTATGATGGCCACATAAGATGCTTCATATTAAAATATGCCTTGTATCCTCACCCACCCCCTGCAGACTGTGAGCCCTCGCGGGCAGGGTCCTCCCTCCTTATGTACTCGTGTGCCTTGTTATCTGCTCATGTTTAATGTATTTGTCTATATTTGCCCCGTATTCACATGTAAAGCGCCATGGAATAAATGGCGCTATAAAAATGTATAATAATAATAATAATTATATAATCCTGCATAAGGGTTAATAATGGCCCCATAAGATGCTCCATAGACACATTTGCCCAATATAATGCTGCACAAATGTTGATTATGGCCCCATAAGATGCTCCATAAAGATATTTGCCCCATATAGTGCTGCACAAACCTTGATTATGGCCCCATAAGATGCTCCATACCGACACTTGCCCCATATAATGCTCCACAAACGTTAATTATGGCCCCATAAGATGCTCCATAAAGATATTTGTCCCATATAGTGCTGCACAAACGTTAATTATGGCCCCATAAGATGCTCCATAAAGATATTTGCCCCATATAGTGCTGCACAAACGTTGATTATGGCCCCATAAGATGCTCCATACAGACACTTGCCCCAAATAGTGCTGCACAAATGTTGATTATGGCCCCATTCAGACACTTGCCCCATATAGTGCTGCACATCGTTATGGCCCCATAAGATGCTCCACATAGACACTTGCCCCATTTGCTGTTGCTGTGATAAAAAAAAATCACATACTCACCTCTCCGTCGCTCAGGCCCCCGGCACTTTCAATATTCACCTGCTCCTCGTTCCGGCATCACTCCATCTTTAGCGTCTTCTGCACTAAAGTTCAGGCAGAGGGCGCGCACTAACCACGTCACCACACCCTCTGGCCTGAGCGTCACTGCTGAAGACGCTGAAGACGGAGCGATGCCCGGAATGGGGAGCAGGTGAATATCGCGCAGCGCAGCGCTCCCCTCCCCATTATACTCACCTGCACCTGGCACTGTGCAGTCCCTGCTTCCCTGGCACCGGCAGCTTCATCCTGTACTGAGCGGTCACCCTTATCGCTCATTATAGTAATGGATATGTGGCTCCACCCCTATGGGAGGTGGAGCCGCATATTCATTACTGTAATGAGCAGTACCATGTGACCGCTCAGTACAGGAAGGAGCTGAGGCGCCGGGAGAACCAGGGACTGCGCCAGGAGCAGGTGAGTATAATTACACAGCTGCCGGTCCCCCTCCCCTGCCGACCCCTGGGTATGACTCGAGTATAAGCCGAGAGGGGGACTTTCAGCCCCAAAAATGGGCTGAGAATCTCGGCTTATACTCGCGTATATACGGTATGTGTTCTCTAGAGAATATCGGAACCTCTTATTACTCAACTGCTTTTATCCTCCCAGTATATTGTACATAAAAAATAGATACATACGTACATTTTTTTTTTTAACAGCACATACATTTTTTTTACATTTTTACCATAGATCACAAAAAAACACCACAAGCGGTGACCCTGTAAATGCAGGACTTTTAGTTTCTCTTAGTGTAAATGCACCAGTGGGTCTTGCCATTTGCTCAACCTGACACTCTCCAATCGCTAATGTCAAATCGGAAGGAGAGGTGTGAATAATTTATGCTCTACTCAATAATGCAGTTAAAGAAGTAGTTGGGATATTTAATAGAAATCAAGATCACAGTATGCTTTCTTTCACACTCATGAATAATGAATGGAAATTTGGGTAAATATTCAGTTATCTAGTGCTTTGTAGTTTTACTTAGCAAACAATTCTGTAACACAGGGGTGGAGAATCATTTTTCTGCCAAGGGCCATTTGGATATTTGTACCATCCTTCGGGGGCCATACAAACTCCGCCCACAAAGTACATCCTGACTCTGGCACTGGTTTCAGGACATAATCTTTCATTGCATGCCCTTCAGTGTTCAATAGTGAACACTGCCTGTGTGTTCTAACAGAGCAAGAAGAAATTAATGAGCTTGTGGCAAGCAAAATACAGCTCCCTGCCCAAGATTGCAGTCCCTGAGAATCTGCTCGGGGGCCTGATAAAAGGTCTGAGGTGAGGCATGAGGTTCCCCACCCCTACTGTAACACATCCTTGGTTAAAGTAATAGGGCATTTGCATAAAAACTAGTATTGTCAAGTGTGTCCACGTGGATCTGAGTCGCATGGCATAAGCCTGCAGTATCAATCAGTTAGTCTATACTTTGTCGAAATTGTAAGATTTATTTATTTCTCATTCTGATTCATTTAATTACTCATAAAATTGAGAATTTCCTGATTAATTAATTGCATAATACTAGAGCAATCAGATTTCAATTTTCCTTTTCCCATGCTGGTGGCACAATGATACATGTGATCTGATTGAAGTCCGTTTTAATGTACAAAGTTTTGGGGGAAGTTTGGGAGGAGAGAGAGACAGATAGAGAGAGTATTTTCTGCTTCCAAAGTTTGGGTCCCCATACATTTCAATGGGGTTCGGGTTTAGGTACAAGTTTTGGTAAAGTTCTGGTATCCAAACGGAACTTTGGACAAAAGTTTGATCGAGTACGAGAACTCAAACTTCCACGGGTCCACTCATCCCTAGTTATTATGGAAAATTCTCTATATGTGTCTTTACAATTTTCATATAGGCCATGGTGGGCTCTTGGAAATGACATAAATATTATTATTTAGGTATTATCTTGGAAATATTATTGAAAGTATCAAACTAGAATTACAGAAAGGATGAAAAACAGAAATGATTTACAATAACAACAACCTCAGTTTACAACAGGATATAATAAAACAGAATTTTAAAAATGTTTGTACAAAAAATACCAACAGTGTGACGTGATGCAAAACATTGTGTCATACTGTATATAGAAAATGTAAAGTGAATCTGACAAGGGCAGCAGGAATCAGAGTTTAGTTCTGTAATTTCAGACATTCACCTCTTACTCTGAAACACTTTGGTAGTAAGGTGGACAGAGGTGACTACTCTTAAAGTCTGGGCCTGAGCAGCTTCTCCATAGCCTTCAACCTTTAAATGATATCTCTCCCTATGCATACATGTAGAGAAAAATCTGTCACTCAATGGGAGTGGAGAGAAGCCTCAAAGACCTGCCTTTTGGACTAGTCACCTTAGTGGCTTTTGAAACATGGCAATGTTTCAGAGTAAATCATACAGTACCTGCATGATATGCTGGAATCGGACTCTGATTCATGCTGCCTGTAGTTCATGACATTTAAGAAACATTAACATTTCTCTATATGAATAATTACTACTAACTACTACATTTTGGTATATAAATCAAACATTCAGTTATAGCCAACACATAGGGGAAATAAGAAATATTCTATAATGAGAATGATTAAATCAGATTATAAACTGAAGATATACTATAATAAGTTACATTTTCTGCTTTTTAGCACTAATTGCTAACAGCCACCAGCAAATGGATGTGTTTATTGCTGGATGGACACATTGAGTGCATGCTCACAATAAAAAACGGTGGTGTTTATTGTTCACTGGAAAGAAACTGTAGTTAGTCCTAAGAAGGTAAATACCTATTTATAGTTTTAATACATTTTCAGTTTTCTAGGTTAGGATCTCATAATGCACCGTTTTCTATATTTCTGATAGTTCAAGGTTTTTGGCCAATGCCTCATAAAATTGGGATTTTACTATTTGATCATCTAGTCTGGGAATGCTATGCTATTAATCCAATCTAAGAGATACATTTGGTTGAATAATGCTAGTGAAAGAATCCATAGACCTATTTATGTATTTGTGAGTTATTATCATACGTAAACATCCTAGGACCCGCTTTAGTTTAGTACCTTTCATATCTTCTACACAGGTTTTAGACATATAGGTATTAATGAGTAAAATACTGTATGTATTTTTTAAAATCTACCACACAAACCCTTTCCTTTCCTTTATTATTGAGCTAACTAATTTAAATGCCGACTTAATCTGTTTTATCCTCTTGTTTTGAAAGGCAACATCTTACACTTCATGGTGACACAAAAGAAATAGTAAAATACAGAACCCTGGTGCTCTAATCCATTGTGCCAATGTTTTCACATTAATGTCCTTAGCAAACAAAGTTTGCGAACCTTGGCCTACGATATCATCATGGCCAGTGGTGCAGAGTAAATCTGTGTTCCCTCCAAGGATTTCAGATATACTAAACTTCTAATGCATGAGCAACATAATATCTCTTGTGAGATTAAATTAAATTGATTCTTGCTATTATGGGGTAGGTGCTAATCTGCTATTTAAGAGAGGGATTTGATTCACTATAAGCAGCAGACAAATCCAAATTTTTAGAAATAAAACTTACCAAATCAATTCAAACAGAAAGTCTTTTCACTGATGAGTACACGTATCTCTAATGCTACACCTTGCACAAATGATCAAACGCCAAACATAAAGGTTCAATACCAAATGTAGAAATTAATATAAAAAATTGTTTTCCTAAGATGTTTTTATAAATTCACCGCTTTGAAAATAAGACAGTGAATCACTACACATAGATGACTGTATTTGAATGACTTTAGGGGGCACCATTAATGAGTTGAGTGTGCAGTACAGTGGCACAGTGATTAGCTCTGCTGCCTTGCACCACTGGTGTCCTATGTTCATCGTATTTTGTATTGGTTTCCTTTCAGTATTCTTGTTATCTTTCAACATTAAAAAATTAAATAAAATTGGAGTGTAAATCGCCATTAAAGAAAATACAGCACTGTTAAATATATTAGGGCTATATAAGGAGCAATACATAAATATTGGGTTATCTTAAAGATTCATGCATATTATTACAATATTATATTACAGCTCCATACAGTGTCAGACTTTTATAAAGCCAAATTGCGACAGTGAGTGGTGCATACACTGTCACGGTTCCCTTTTATATCCTGTGTGGCTAGTCTGTCACATGAGGACTTGGGATGAGCGGACCCGTAAAAGTTTGAGTTTGTTGGGTTCGACTGAACTTCAGTCCAAAGTTCGGTCTGGGTAGCAGAACTAGAACGAACTCAAGCTAAAAATGTATATAAATCAATGGGGACCCAAACTTAGAGCTTGAAAATTCTCTCTCTCTCCCGAACTGTAAATGAGACTTCTAAAAGAGTAGTCGGAGTTCAGCATTGGACACTAGGTTTCCGGTACAAACTTCAAACTTTACAGTTCGGATATCATCTCTAATGATGACCAGTCTCGTCTGGCTTCTCTTAATAGAAGAGAATTGAAAAAAGCAGAATGAGTCTAGTCAGCACTTGACCACATGCATGCAAATGTCATACAAGTGTCATAAGAGTGCTCACGTAACCTCCCACCCACATGGGTAATAAAGGACAATTGTGACAGTGTGCTCATTGCCTGATGTCGTGATTCGGCCATTTGCGATCACGTAGTTATTGCTGACATTTAATTTCAGTGTGGACAACCCATTTAATACGCAATTCTAGACAATAGGCTTTGTGATACCTTAATATTTTTACAAGAATCAGATTGAAATATTCCGCCATATTCTATGAGATATCACATTACAGGAATATTGTCTGTTAGCACCATATGGCGGCAGTGGTTTTCCTACTGCTCTATAGTATGGAGCTACATATATTCTGTATGTCTTTGTGCCCATAGTTTTGCCTTGAGAGTGTAAGATGGTTGAGGAGATTGATGGTTAGCTTGAACAGAATAAAGGGTGGGGCTTCTTACAGTAGTTTTATTAGGTTAAATGGTATTGACACCATTAGTATAATGGTAAAAACAAATAAGAAAAATCATCAGTTTGCAGAGGACATGACACATGGAATGTCAGAATAAAGCTGTTTTCGGCTTTACTCTGCAGTGCAAAATGAAATATAAATTATAGGTTGCGAGAGGCACAAAAAGTCAACAAGTAATAACAGGCAAGAAGCACTGAATGCAGGATGCACATATGACTGATCTTGTCATTGACCCTTTGAGAAGGGTAAAAGTATGACTTGTTAGTACTGTGGTATCAGTGTGAACAAATGTGTGAAGTTTCCAGAAAAATCAAGATCGTTCATTAAAAAGAACTGACAGACTCAAATTAATTCTTTACAGTCTCCTTACACATTCTGAAGTATATGAGATTTATAATAACAATCAAAGTTAGTTTGTGTTATAAGATGAATTTCACAGTAGGTTTACTGATATTATTCACTCAGCCTACATTCTCGATAAATAACAATAGTACAGCCGGAGTCTTCAGTCTCCATCACACTGCCCTGTTGCTTTCCATTCTTGTCTTTCTCTTTTCAGGTTTTCTTTGTATAGATGGAAAAGTGATGCATTTCAGATTCAATTGAATATGTCTTCCCTTCATTTTTTGTTCTAAAAGAAATATCAATGTTTTGTAGCTTTTAAAGATTTTTGAACCAGTGATGAAATTCTTCTAAGCCGGTGTTTGAACACTGAAACTATATTTCTTCATAGACTTTTTCTAAGATTTTTTTCAGTGATATCTGTTCTGGCTTCTTAGCTTGATTTGGTGGATTTTTTAGTGGCTTTAAAAAAAATTATTGTTAAAAATTAAGGTTATAAATGGAAATAATCGGGTTTTTCACAAAAATACGTAGGTTTGTACCACTAGAAAAAATGAAGTATGAGAAGTAGAGTCTACATCTCAACTCATACGCTTTATGCAGTTAATAGCCCTCTGGGTCTGTACTGTTACATTGGCTGTTAACTGGTTCATGCAGATTTACATGAACACCCGATTCTTACACTATGGCCGGTCCGAACAACGAAAGCAATTGTTACCATCCACTTCTCATGTCTCCCCTTTTTCCTCATAGTTTGTAAGCTTGCGAGCAGGGCCCTCATTCCTCTTGGTATCTGTTTTGATCTGTGCTTATTGTTATGCTGTAATTTCTATTGTCTGTACAAGTCCCCTCTATAATGTAAAGCGCTGTGGAATATGTTGGAGCTATATAAATAAAGTTATTAAAATTATTATTAACTATATATCACAAAAATCAATCTAGCTTATAAATATTAACATTCCACATCCAATTATATTACAATGATATCAACATTTTATTACTGCAAGGAAAGACACAGTTAAAAAAAAAGTTGAAAAAGTTAAAGAAGTGCTATGGGGTCCTGACTGTAATACGTACAAATGACCCCCAACATGGACTTATAAATATGGAACCCACACCCCTGCAAAATCAATGCATTAAAAAAATGCATTAGTGTGAAGCACATAAATATAAAACACTGTAGTGCAGCGGGGTTGGTGCAGTGCAACACATAGGCAGGGACCACAGAAAGTTAAACATAACCAGTGTCTTTATTTTCAGACTCACATACAGGACTAATATCCTTTGGATCGCAGCAGGGTTTCCACAAGTGTAGTCCGTGTTCAAAACCCGTTGCCATGTACAATGGCACCGCTGTGTCTCTTGGGTGTGTCAGCTGCCTTGAATTTCCTGGCTCTGTGTTAGCTCCACACAGACCTGGATTGCACAGAGCCTCCTGCTGTGCAGCTTGCAAACTCCAAAACTTACACCCCCAAGAAAAAACTAACAGATTTTAAATGAAATCGTGGCCATAGAGCCACTTACAAAACCCGGAGTGGAGAAAGGGATTCTCCCCACTACCAAACTTGCAAAGCCCTCTAAATAATAAAAGCCCTTGACAGGTTTTCCTGAAAATCTGACTGGGTCACTATTGGACCCACTCTTTCTTTTATTTTGCCTTGTGATGCACAGGCGTTCTGCTGTGAACGCAAGCCACTGCAGCAGGTTTAATAAGACTCCGTCCGCATCCTGGGGGGTCACATATCGACCCTCGCATATGATCCCCCACACTGCCCCACATATCC
The DNA here is from genome assembly GCF_032444005.1 of Ranitomeya imitator. Classification (NCBI taxonomy): domain Eukaryota; kingdom Metazoa; phylum Chordata; class Amphibia; order Anura; family Dendrobatidae; genus Ranitomeya; species Ranitomeya imitator. Next base: position 387,513,386 of record NC_091285.1, on the reverse strand, counting down.
CCCCTGTTCAAACTTATCAGGTTGAACACTTGTCACCATACAGGGTGCCTGTTGTGAATTCTGTTGTCGGGCTCCCTCCTGTGGTCATGAATGGTACTTCGGCTGGTTCTGTCCATGGACTTCCTCTGGTGGGTGTTTCTGAGTTTCACAGGTGACGAGGTTAATTCGTTAGCTGCTGCTCTATTTAACTCCACTTAGATCTTTGCTCCATGCCACCTGTCAATGTTCCAGTATTGGTCTGTTCACTCCTGGATCGTTCTTGTGACCTGTCTTCCCATCAGAAGCTAAGTTCCAGCTTGTATTTCTTTGGTTTGCTATTTTTCTGTCCAGCTTGCTATTTAATTTGTTGTCTTGCTTGCTGGAAGCTCTGGGACGCAGAGGGAGCGCCTCCGCACCGTGAGTCGGTGCGGAGGGTCTTTTTGCGCCCTCTGCGTGGTCTTTTTGTAGGTTTTTGTGCTGACCGCAAAGTAACCTTTCCTATCCTTGGTCTGTTCAGTAAGTCGGGCCTCACTTTGCTAAATCTATTTAATCTCTGTGTTTGTATTTTCATCTTTACTCACAGTCATTATATGTGGGGGGCTGCCTTTTCCTTTGGGGAATTTCTCTGAGGCAAGGTAGGCTTTATTTTTCTATCTTCAGGGCTAGCTAGTTTCTTAGGCTGTGCCGAGTTGCATAGGGAGCGTTAGGCGCAATCCATGGCTATTTCTAGTGTGTTTGATAGGTTTAGGGATTGCGGTCAGCAGAGTTCCCACGTCCCAGAGCTCGTCCTTATTACCAGTAACTATCAGGTCATTCCGTGTGCTCTTAACCACCAGGTCCATTATTGTCCTGACCACCAGGTCATAACAGGTGCACATGACAGGGCATCTGCATTTCCTTGCTCCTTCCCTGCACTATGTTCCACTGTGAAATTAAAGTTTTGCAGTGACAGGAACCATCTGGTGACCCGAGCATTTCTCTCCTTGGCATTTCTCATCCAGACCAAGGGTGAATGATCTGTCAACAAGCGAAGCAGTCGACCGAGCAAATAATAATGTAGGGACTCCAAGGCCCACTTAGTAGCCCGGAACTCCTTCTACACTACACTATAATTTTTCTTGGCCGGGGTGAGTTTCCTACTCAGGTGACTGGATGCATTTCTCCGTTCACCTCTTGCAACAGGACAACTCCTAGGCCGACGTTAGATGCATCCGTCTGCACAATGAAGACTTTCTTGAAGTTGGAGCTAATGAGGACGGGCTGTCTGCACAGCACCAATTTCATAGAGTGGTACGCTTCCTCCGCCTGAAGGTTCCATCAGAACATGACCGACTTCTTTTCATAAGAGATTGGTTAGGGGTGTTGTTTTCCATGAGAAGTTAGGGTCAAACCTTCAGTAGTACCCAATGGTGCAGAGGAATGCTCTTACCTGTTTGGTGGTAACAGGATGGGGCCAGTTCTGTATGGCCTCAATTTTATTTATTTGGAGTTTGATAACCCCACGGCTGATCATATACCTTAAGTACTGTGATTCTTCGAGCCCTATCGTACATTTTTTGGGATTCACCATCAAACCTGTGGCTCTGAGTGAATTTACTACCAGTTGTACCCGGGACAACTTGGAATGCCAGTCAATATTAAAGATGATGATATCATCTAAGTACGCTGAAGCATACTTCCGATCGGGTTCTAACACTATGTCCATCAGCCTCTGGACCGTGGCTGGTGTCCCATGTAGTCCAAAAGGCAAGACGGCATAGTGGTACAGATCCTCCAGTGTTATGAAGATGGTCTTTTCCTTCGCCGACTCTGTATGAGGCACCTGCCAGTAATCCTTGGTCAGATCGAGCGTGGTAAAGTATTGGGTCTGCCCCAGTCGCTCAATCAGCTCCACCACCCGGGGCATTGGATAAGGTCGAATTTTGACACCTCATTCAACTGACGGAAATCATTACAGAACCATAATGACCTGTCTGGCTTCGGTATCATCACAATGGGGCTTACCCACTCACTCTGGCACTCCTCAGTATGAGCTTGGTCCTGATTGGCCCCAGCAGAGGGTCGTGGCCCTTTTCCATGCTCCTGGGCTTGCTGGGTCCGGCGTGCTAACCCCAGTGGAGCAGAGTCCCATATGAAGTCCTGAGTGGCCGTATACCACTGGATCAGACTGACCACATGGTCTAGAGTGCCTAGATCCACTTGGCCCACCCAATGCTGGATAGAGGTAGGCAGAGTTCTCACCAGCTGTTCGACCACCACCCTCTCCATCATCTGGGAAGGGGTTAAGGTCTTTTTTTACTAGCTGCGGCAAGTCATATACCTGAGACCTGATGGGTCGGATCTCCGCAAAGCACCATTGGAACACTAGTTGTGCCCGAACATACAGGTAAACCCCCAGTCGGGCAAGGATCTCACCATTCAGTTTCTCAATGCCCAGGGCATCGTTCCGACTGAGGTCAAAGTAGGCCTTCCGGCATCTTCCATCAGGAAGGGGGCCACCACTTCCGCCCACTGGGAAAACGGCAAGCTCTCCTGCTCTGCTGTGCCCTCAAACATGGTGAGGAAGGCTTCTAGATCATTCTAAGGACTCATTTTCCTCAGCACTGACAGGACTTTGTACCGTGCTGCAGAGCGGATTGAGGTCGCTGGTGAGGGCGCCTCTCGCAGGGCCACAATCTGTTGCATGATCAAATTGTTGGTCTGCTGCTGCTGGTACAATTCCTGCTACTGCCGCTGACTAAGGACCAATTGCTTCAACAGCCCCTCCATTTTGTTGGCCGGCTTGGGCTTCAGCGTTGCAGGCCTAATAACCAACATGCAGCTGGCTTTGGGTATGCCTTAGTTCACACTGCCAGCCTTCTCCACCTTATGTAGTGCAGCAGGGTTGGTGCAGTGGGACAGATAGGCAGGGACCACAGAAAGTGATCCCCCTCACTGTGTCACAATACATACACCAACAGTCTAATCAACCACAAAAAATAATCAGTTGTGTTACAAAGTAGTGCATGCGTGCTCAAAATTTATGCAATTTCAATATTACAAAAGAAATTGGCTTATAAAACATATACCAAGTATGGGGGTGGATCTAGATGTGGTACTAAAATTTGAGGCTATTTGCACATTTTCTTATTTTGTTTCCCCTGTTGTTGCTGTTTTAATTCACTGATTTTTTTATGCAATTTTTTTTTAATGGTATTTTTTGTTATACCAGCAAACCTACAGGAAGATAAACCTCAACAAAATAATTGTCATGGTGTTAAAAAGTGACAAAGGACCTATTAATCTTGATTAAAAATTATGCAAAACTTCACAAATCCTCTTTTATTCCCTTTTCATGCACATAAAAATAGCAGATGTATAATAGCTTGTCATCATAGACTAAAAGAAGAGTGTTTCATATACTGTATACATACGTCTGACACAACACAAGACTAACATTTATCGTGCTGGACTTGCCAAATATGACAACTAGTAAGGCAACTATAGCACACTGCATACTTGTAATGCTTCTGTACTCCACAATAAGTCTTTAATAAAAAAAATTCAATTAAAATAACTTTAAAATAATACTGTTTCATATGACTTTTTGACTACTTAGATTAGTTGAATGTTTAATGGGATTATCAACATCTAGGACAACCTCTTCTCGAACTGAATGTTTGGTCCCTTAAAAATAAAAACACTTTTACTCATTTCGCGTGCTGGCTCCATTCTAGCAGTGTTGGCACTTGAGTCACACAGTGCTCACATGCGATTGTTATGTCACGTGATCCCTTAGCATAATCAGCGCTATTGTCACAGTCCCCACCTTTGGACAAATCAAATCAGTAATCAAGTGGAATTGAGCGGCCAGTTAGAAGACTCAGTTCTTCTTGATTACTAATATTTCCAAAGGTGGGGAGACTGACGCCAGCGCTGATTAGGCATAAGGGTCCCATGTTATAACAACTGCACGCCAACCCTGGTAACACGAGCGCCAACATTGCTGGAACAGCACTAGCACCGGATGTGAGTATAGATGTTGTTATTTTCATGGAGGCAAACATTCAGATCGAAAAAGGGTTGTCCTGGTAGTGGACAAATCCTGTAACTGATTTTCAAATGTTTAGCTTCAGAAACATTGGTGATCAGGTGATATCTTTTAGGAAAGTTTGACTGACCATATATAACACATAAGTCATGCCCTTTACAGAAGGAGGCCGTTTAGCAGTAGGTCTCTGCTCTCACTCACAAAGGAGCGTGGATCTTAAGTGGAAGAACCTTTTCTTTGAGTTCGTATTTCGTAAGAGGACATATAAATGTTGCCACAATCTAGAGTATTCACTACATGTTATTTACAAATTTGGCCTTCTTGAATGTTTCATAATGTTCCTGTTATATCTGTTGTGTTCTGGCCATCAGTGAACTTTATGCGGACCACATTGAAGTACATAGTGTTATTTAGAATGTATGTTAGGTATGTACCATATTTTTCAGATTATAAGATGCACTTTTTTCCCCAAAATTTGGGGAGAAAATGGGGGGGTGTCTTATAATGCGCATATACCATACTGGCTGCGGTGGAGCAGGGTCCCAGGGTCACAGCTGGAGGAGGAAAGAGTGGAGCGTTGCTGCAGGCTGAGATGAGGGGGTGTTTGAATGTGTGGCGTGCTGCTGTGGGTGTCCTGTGCTGCTGCGGGTGTCTGGTGCAGCTGTGGGTGTTTGCTGCTGCGGGGGCTCTGCCAACATTTTGTGAAAGGCCAGAGCCCCCGCAGTTCCATGGTTTCCTATGCGGTGGACTCCGGGAAAATGGCTGCTGGGGCGGCGCATGCACAGATGGAGATCTTGGCACCAAGATCTCAAGAGATGAGATCTCCATCCGCATGTGTCGCCCCGGGCAGCCATTTTCCCGGAGTCCACCCCATAGGAAACCAAGGAACTGCAGGAGCTCTGGCCTTTCACAAAATGTTGGTAGAGCACCCGCAGCAGCTCTGGACACCCGCAGCACTGGACACCTGGAGCACTGGACACCCACAGCGGCGCGCTGCACATCCAAAAACCCCCTCATCCAGCCTGCGGCCTGCAGCAACGCTCAACTCTTGCCTCCTTCAACAGCGACCCTGTGACCCCTCTTCACCACATTGATTATAAGAAGTACCACTATTTTATAAAAAAAAAGTGTTTTTCCTATTTTTCTCCTCAAAATTTGGGGTATGTCTTATAATCCGAAAAATACGGTAATTAAGGGTAATCTAAAATCATACCGGCTGCTTCTTCTGTAGCTCATTTCCTTTCAATTAATTTGGATAATTATCAAAAATAATGAATACCTTTTAAATAAATAAATAAAGGATAGGGACATTTATTAGGTTTGTTATTCCATAGAACTGTGCTTAAGCCTGAAACATGAGGGGATTGTCTCTTGTAGTCTCCAACGTAGTGAACATTTGATGGAAATTAGGGTGCAAAGTACATACTGATTAGCCCCATAGCCTTACAATTTCAGTCATCGATTAGCATATACAAGGAATAGGGTTGTCTTGACAATAATATTCTTTATTTTTATATCATTGAATAGGCTACTAGTAGAGATGTAGTAGTTGTGCCATCACGACCTCACCACTGCCTTATGATGCACATATACATAAATAAATCCTGGTCATGTCTGGAAATCTCGATATAGCGTGAAGGGTCCCAGGATTTTAGTGGTAGCAGTATGAAGAGAAGCCGAGGTCCATGCATGGTAGAACGAGCAGCTAAGATGGCTGGACAGGTGAGCGGAGAGATGAGTTTATTGCTTTTAATCTTTTGCCAGCCCTCTACGGTTCAGCAAAATGGTTGCCACTTTTTTGCCAAATTCATGTGTAACAAATTAGAAATAATCCACATTCTGTATACGGATTTTTGTAAAATTAATTTAGAATTCAATTCGTCTCGAATAAATTTGCCCAGGTCTACTTGCTAGAAATATTTTGTATGATGTATTTAAGCAGTTTTGCTTATGACAAGATTTCTGGAGACTGAACAATTGTATACCTTCCTTAGCATAGCCATGTACCATAATCTTCATTCCTAATGGAACACTGGAGACTCGATCAAAGGTTCAACATGTTGTATTTGTAGAATGTGTAATCTGCACGCGCCAGTGTCCCATTATGTGATGAAACAGCATTTTCTGCAGTAGTAGACGTAAAAAAAACCGCTGCTAAAACAGGTTATTTTTAAATGAAAATTGAGAGGAATGGGAAGTAAAAAGCATTAAATAATTAAACACTTCACCAAAATACATAAACTACGGATAATCTCATTTTCTTCACAAGCAATGCAGCCTGTACGGTTGATTAGAAGCAGTTTACTGTACTGTGGTTATTTCCAGTCCCAGACTGTGTTGTTGAACTCCGAGGCAGTGAATGGCATTAGCAGTAATTTCTTAATCTGTCAGGGAATTAACGTGCCATTGCCAATAGATGCAAAGTGATATGCAGTCACTTGTAATTGTCCTTCAGTTGCTATGCATCAATTGTGTGAGGGAAATGCAGCATTGGGAATGGCAAACTGACTTTGAAAGCCTGTTATGGTCACTGTCAGTCATTCGGATGAAATCTGCCTCCCCATTGCCATTTTATTCTCTCACAAAGTGTTGATTAAAATATATCACAGCTATTTTGCTCTTTCAGGCTGAGATAATGTGTGAATCCCAAAGGAAAATTCACACCTCTGTGTGGTTGAAAGAGAAAAGCAGGTGTTTTTTCATGTACAAATTTGCTTTTTTTAACCTCGTGCCCCGAAGGCTTCCACACGTTTCGTACCTGGCTTCTGCTCCAAACACCATTTCATGTACAGCTTCATCAAATATGTTGTGACATCCACTTGCAGCGGAGTGAGAAATCCGTTTTCCCCCTCTAACACTCATAGTAAAGTATTAATTGTGTGGGATGAATATTAATACCTCATAGGTATTACCGTAGGTATTTACATGATAGAAAATGTACAGTTTTCAGGAAAGAGCCAATATCCTATATATAAAATAAAGAATTTGGGATGGGTCATCATGATAAACTATTCTTTGTCTGCGTGGCCATTTCTCTACAGGAATATATATAAGGAAAACAAAGTAGAAAAAGTTTCCCTTTGAAATCAATGACCCTCCAGCATCAAGAGCTGCAATGGACACAGCTTTTATCTAAAATATGGGAAAAAAGTCACTCTGTTAGGTTAGCACTACCTAAATGGTTGTATATCAAAATAATATACGAAATAATAACTTTTTTCCAAAAATATGAACACTTACATACATTTTAAACCAGACATTAGTTTTTTTTCACTTGATAAAGATACTGCTATGGCATTGAAAGGCTTTGTGAGTAAAAAAAAACCTTATTCTCATCATCATTACTGAAGAACGATCTTCATGTTCATCCAACTGGATCCTCTATACCAGTCAAGCTGTCTACCTGATATGGTAATTTAATGACTGTTCATTGCATGTGGGTCATATAAAGCACAATAACAGGCATCATTGGCACCAAGGAATCTCTTAACCTGTTCATTACATAGAATTATGTGACTGGCAGTAAAATCATGATGGACTTATTGCCTGAAATATGGCACATTTGCCTTTGAGTGATGAACTTTTGCTTTTGGATAGCCCATTGCATTTGGTGTTACATCCTTTGCCTGAAGATCTTTTTGGAATATCTTGGAGACTCTAGACCATTATTTTACCAAACCCAATCCTCATGGTCCCCAACAGATCAGGTTTACAAGATTTCCTTAGTATTGCACACGTGAGAGAACTTGTGGAAATTTCTGATGCCTTGATAATAATTGCATCACCTGTTCAGTACTAAGAAAATCCTTAAAACATGATCTGTTGGGGGCCATGAGGACTGGAGTTTTGGAAATGCTGCTCTTGGCAAAATATCATCACTGTATTGTGGCTCATGAAAGGTCTGTAAATATGGAGCATGACTGTCGAATAATGCACTCTTTGAACATGCCCTTGGCATAACACAGTATAGTAGGTTTCTTTAAAGTTTTAGGGCCCAATACATCAAGATCGGCTTTGCTCATGCTGTGGTCCTGATGAGGAGATGGGCTGAAGTCAGACGCTCATGATTAATACAGAGGTGTATCCTTTTTCATGAATCAGAATGCTCAGACAAATGGTGTACACCTCTGTGTGCGCCTCACCACAAATCTTACTCCAGCCCAGCTAAGATTTGATGAGCAGCGGTACCACACTCTCATGTCAGAACACCAAAAGTCGCATAATTTTAGCGCAGCTGCCAGTTACCCAAATTTTACGACTTATCAAACTTTTTATGCCAGAATATTGTCGTAAAAGCTTTGCTGATTCAGCATTTGATGTTTAATTAGGGAATTTTGTGTAGTATGAGTACTTACCTATTCAATATATACTTTATTGCTATATAATTTATCCATGGTTGAACTAATAGCTCATTTAATAGTGTATAGTGCAGGATACAAGAAAAGTACAAAAAGAAACAAGTCTGCTTTATTTACTGCAGTATTAGAAAAGACATAAGAGAACCGCAATCAAACCATTCAGGGCCTAAATTGCTCTTTAAAACATTTCCTGTGTAATGAAACAGTAGTGGGAAGTTCATTGTGTCCAATGTGTAATTTGTTAGCTCATAAACATAACTGGAGGAGAAATTAAAGAACCTAAAGCCACAATGTTTCTCATCCTTCTCGCCTAAACCACTTTCTTCATGATCACCATTTAGATCATATTGCTCGTTAGAAATCTATTGTATTTAGTGAAAATGGCGCTTTTCAGAGTTCATGTTAAATGCATGAATCCCTTAATTGATTCTTTGTGCTGTATATGCGTTAGAAGTAGCGCTACATAATGAAAGGTTCGGATCACAATGTTCTGACTAGATGACCTCTCGGCATCACTGCCCAGCTGTCCTTGATGGTGACTCAAAGATTAATTTATGGAGCTGCAGATATAAGCATCTCATAAGTGTGATTGCTTCTCCTGTATCAATGTGCTTCTTAATAATTATTATGATATATCTGTTTGGTTCTATTTATAGACCTGTAGGAAATGTAATTTTGCTATTGACCATTTCTGTTTTCCCAACCATGTAGCAAATGTGTACAAAAAAATGGCACAGAACCCAAATCAGTAAAGAAATGTGTTCAGTCATTTACACAACCCACACAAAATTGCTACATTTTGACTTTCACTGGAGTCCTTGTCAAGCCTAAACACAGAGAGAGGCACTAAAGTTGTTTAACAGCACAATAACCCCTTAACCCCCGGAGCTTTTTTCGGTTTTGCGTTTTCATTTTTCCCAGAGCCATAACTTTTTTATTTTTTGTCAATATGGCCCTGTGAGGGCTTATTTTTTTGCGGGACGAGTTGTACATTTGAACGACACCATTAGTTTTACCATGTCGTGTACTAGTATACGAGAAACAAAATTCTAAGTGCGGTGAAATTGCAAAAAAGTCCAATCCCACAATTATTTTTTGTTTGGCTTTTTTGCTAGGTTCACTAAATGCAAAAACTGGCCTGCCATTATGATTCTCCAGGTCATTACAAGTTCATAGACACCAAACATGTCTAGGTTATTTTTTATCTAAATAGTAAAAAAAAATTCCAAACTTTGCTAAAAAAAAAAAAAAAAAGCACAATTTTTTGTAGACCCGTAGTGTCTCCATTTTTTGTGATCTCGGTTTGGGTGAGGGCTTCCTTTTTGCATACCGAGCTGACGTTTTTAATGATACCATCTCGGTGCAGATATGTTCTTTTGATTGCCCGTTATTGCATTTTAATGCAATGTTGCGGCGACCAAAAAACCCATAATTTGGGCGTTTTTAATTTTGTTCTCGCTACGCCGTTTAGCAATCAGGTTAATTCTTTTTTTTATTGATAGATTGGGCGATTCTGAACGCGGCGATACCAAATGAATGTGTGTAGGTTTGATTTTTTTATTGTTTTATTTTGAATAGTGCAAAAGGGGGATGATTTGAAATTTTATATTTTTTTCATATTTTTAAAAACATTTATTTTACTTGTGCCATGCTTCAATAGCCTTTATGGGAGGCTAGAAGCTGGCTTAGCCTAATCAGGTCTGCTACATAGGAGCGATTCTCAGATCGCCCCTATGTAGCTGAATTACAGCATTGCTATGAGCGCCGACCACAGGGTGGCGCTTACAGCAATCTGGCATCAACAACCATAGAGGTCTGCAGGAGACCTCTGGTTATGTCAATGCACCGATGACCCTCAATCATGTGGGGGTCATCGGTTCGCGCATTTCCGACCGAATGGCCGTAAGCGCTTGTTAAGTGCCGCTGTTTGAGATTGCCTGTGGCATTTATCTAGTTAATAGGTGCGGGCGGATTGCAATTTCACCTGCGCCTATTGTTGACATGTCCCGGCTTTGATGCGGGCTCACCGCTAGAGCCCACATCAAAGCGGAGGTTCTGCCATTGGACGTACTATTCAGTCCGATGGCAGAAAGGAGTTAATTAAGATCCAATCGCTTGGGGCTAACTAAGAAGTGAACAGCTTCATGTATATTCATATTTAGTTTTATGAACATTTATACATATATTAATACCCTAAAAGAATCATGTTTGGATCGATGTTGTCCAGCAGTGGGTTATTATTGTGTCTCCACAGTACTACTGACCATATGTGCTGTCATATTAATGGTGCACATGTCAACTGTTTCACTTTATTGTACATATGACAAAGACACTCTGTTTTGCATGTATGGTGTAACCAGAATTAGTTCCAAGTGATTAGCATGACCCAGTCCATTGGACATGGCGGTGGTTTATCGCCTCTGGGTGGGAGAGGCAGAACTGCCCATCATCTGACTGCATCCGGGGCTTTTCTTTTGTCAGTAGTTAGCCAGTGTGACATCATCATTGAGGTGTAATGTTGTGCGACGCCGACATATCAAAAGCCACAGATGACATGAGGTATGAGCCGGTACTCTTGCTCCTGTTCAGCAGCCATAGACCACAGTCATGCCTGATGGAGTAGGATGTGCAAATCGATTTGCGCCAACTCTATGCAGCAAACTCTATGCGCCAACTCTATGCAGCAAACTGAATATTCCTCTAATTGATTCATATTAAGTCTGTGAAAAAACACTAATGCAGATGTGTGCTTGGCCCCTTTTTGGGGGATTCTTTTCATCTGCATTTACTTCAAACAAAATAATATTTGGAAGTAAAGCAATGCATTTGCATTCACCAGTGCTCTTCGCAATATACACATACACTTGTTAATTTTGTGTGAAACCATAAAATTCAGCATAAATATTTACTCGTATGAATCATGTTAAGCTTACCAAGTTTATTTTTGCATTACAAACCAGCAAAGCAATGAGAACTCCAAAGAGGTACAAAATGGCTCTTTCATCTCAGGGAAATTATAAAATATATTTGACAGCAATTTCACTACATAGATCAACAAACATGCTACTGGAAAGTTGACCTTAATTTTGTTCGACATACAGACTGCAAGTCTTCAAAAAACTTCCTTATTTAGGAAAGGTTTACATCAGTGATGTTGCTTTGTAGAAGATTTTAGGGCAAATCTGTAATTTTTCTCCTTCCTTAGTACAGGCAATTAATATTGCTTCAAATTCTTGGAAGAACTTTGTAGAAAGACTGTGATTATAATCCACAATAATTGCAATGATGTCGGTGGGGTCAAAGCACAGTATGGAAGTGCTGAGAGAGGAAAGATATAGGTAACTGATCAACTGTAGCTATGCAGTCAGTATGGCGACAAAGAACTCATTAACCAGAGAAAATAGTCAACTCAAGCAATACCAGATGTATAATGGTGCAATATATGTAGTAGAGAATAAAGGTAAATGAGAAGTGAGAATATCTGCATTTCATAAGACATACCATTGATGGTAGAGCAGGAATTCTATAATTACATGTATTTAGCATTTGAAGCTTCTGTCTTCGTCTCCATTGCGCTCCAATATATGAATAATGAATGCCTAGATCTATTTCTAATTTAAGCTCATCTCTTTTAAAAATGGAGTGACAGTCACAGGTGCGTGGACAAGAGTTTGACTTTGATGGGTACAACTGGTGCTCATTTGTATTTAACCTTAGCTGGATAACTAAACATTTCTCAACCAGGTTTAGAAATTGTTGTTCCCAATGGAAAACTTTTTGGTAATGCAAGATTGCTGCAAATAGCTTAAAGGGAACCAGTCACATAAAAAATTACTTAACCTGTAGATATGGAGTTAATCTGCAAGCTAATAGCGTTCTCAGTGTATAGAGAGCACTGACTAACAGCCGGCCCTAATGCTGAGCGAGCTGCCTGTCAGTGCCGGGAGCGCATCTACAGCCACTCTGTACACTGAGTGTGGGCACCAGACAGGTTCAGAACGCTGCTGGGAGGAATAAACTTAATTTCCTCCCGGCAGCAGGGATCTAAGTGTGGGGATCCGCATGATGTCTGAATGTATTAATCTGCAGTTTAACCCCCATATCTGCAGGTTAATTGCATTTTTTAACATGACAGGTTCCCGTTTATGGTAATATGTGATATTTTAAGGTTGGAAAATTTCTGCGCATATTATAGATCAAAAGTAACTGAGCAGATTGATATATAGTTTTGTAGCTCTATTTAAATTTAAATTTTTATACATTGAAATCCTTGCTCTGTCTATGTTTAGGAGTCCAGTGGGTGGAGATATTCAGTAACAACTTTCCCTACGGGAATCTGCAAGGAGAGATAGCTAACTAAGCAGCAACCCCACTGGCCTCCTAGGTAGGGGCTCTGCCTGCACTACAATATACTGCAGGAAGATTTCAGAGTATGGTCTGCTTGACAGTTCCCTTTAAATAACAATGGAGACTGAGTCACTGTCAGGTGGCGCTGTCAATCCCTCAATCTTTTTGTCACTATATATCTTGTACAATTATCTCTCAAAATGTTATTATTTCACATATATTAGGTTTTATTTTAGTGTTAATAATTAACCTGAGATATAGCCATTTAATTCATATTTATATTCATGTTTTTTCTCAGAATGCAAGTTGCTTAATTTACATTATGTATAATAAAATGAGCTACATGAATGCATTTAATCAACGTGCATACTGTTCTTTACCTAGACACCAATTAAATTGTGTGCTGAAATGCCAGTGCAGTATATTGTGTCACAATAGGTAGTTAACTGGCATTAACAATTTTAATTGGTACTAAACTCATAAAAAGTAAGCTTAATTGCCTTTAATACATGCTGATAGATTGCATTCTTTATTATGTACAGTTATTATTCATTCCATGTTTAACTCTTTATGGACTATTTCCATTTCGAGAGGATTTTAATGTATCCGTTTGCACATGTCAAACTTGTAGGCTTTATATTTGATGGTGTAAATGCATGAGTGAACACGTAATGAGAGATAAAACAAAGTATTCTATAGTGCAGTAGTGTTCTCTCCAAGTGAAAAATAATTTAAAATGAATAAATAAGGAGCATGGTATACTTAAAAAAGTTATCCAACCTGGTCAAGGCCATTCCATATGTCCTACTAGGACAGAGAAACAACAAGGCCATGTGCCAAATGGCAAATGGTCATATATTCAGCAGTCACGCCATGCTTCCCCTGGTGATATCAGCTGATCAATGGAGTGATGGACCAGACCTGTGTTGAGCAGGTGATTGACAGGGCAGTTTCATTTTAAGAATGTTTCTTGTTTTATTCTTGGTTCATAGTAAATAATGTCACCTGCACAAATATTCCCATATATTCATTTATAAGTCGGCAAAGTATGATCATACCTGTGCAGGATACATTTAATGTAGTTAAAAGGGTATTGAAATGCTACATCAGCAAGGAACTGTCTTCACCGGTTCTTTCTGAAGGGGCCTGTCAGAGCCATGCGTTCAGGATCAGTTAGGATTCTGAAGTCGAACACTCACAGATCGGCAAATTATAACTTACCTAGTGATAGATGATAGCTTGTAATTTTGGGAAAAAACCTCTAAGGTTGTATACTTAGCCAAAAGAGTAGAAGCATCTAACGGTAAACGGCACTTTTCACCAGGCCAAAATTGGCCAGTTTTGTCCCCATTTAATTCTTGCATTTCCCATAGGAGTATCATCTTGTTTTGTTTTTTTCAATCTACCCTACTGTTCCAGAGATATGGGTCTTTTTATTCAGTGGTACATTTTATGGTCTTTTCCAAAAGGGCATAGCTCCCAGGATTCTCTGAGTTGTAGATGTAGGGTGCTTTATATATATTATTATCCTGTGAGCCCTGTCTCATCTGGAAAGATCATGAAATTTAGCACTAAATAAAATGGCCCATATCTCTGGAACCACATAGCAGATTTCAGAATGTCAAATAATTGAAAAATTGGGAACAGAAGGAATAAATTAACAGCAGTAACTGTCCACTTTTGACGTTGTTACAAGTCCTCTTTCATTATAGGAAATATCTGTGATGTGGTCATCAATCTCAATGGAAGACATGTACTGACTATGATAACAAAAAAAAATGTATATGCTTGATCCTCACTTTAATTTAAGCAAAAAATTGTATAGTGCAACTCTGAAATTTGGCATTTTTTTAAGATTAACTATATATGTATTATAATGAAAAAATAAAGGAATTAGTTCTAACTAATTCTTCCAGTGCTTTTAGCTTCCAGTATAATCTAGAACACAGCCTGACATATGTCTGGTCATAAGAGATGATTAGCTGTCAAGAGAAAGCAATATAGATAGAATAACATTTCTTATATAATTAGATTTTTCTGAAGCAAATCCATCTTAACTCCTAGAATTGGTGACGTTTTTTCTGGATATCACTATCACAGATTCTATTTCCTAGTTTCCCATTTGCAGTTCTAAAAGAGATTTGGCAATAGGAATACGTACAATGCAGAAATCATTACACATTAAAACAGGTTTGTTTCCATCTGTTATATCCAATAATCATTTTCTTTGAAGTTTTAACTAAATGCATCTGTCATAGGCACAATCTTAGAGAGACTGTCCAAAAGTTTTGGAGGTCTGTACGTTTTATTCCATCCAAAAGGAAATTAGTACTTTGCTGTGTTTGAGGTAGTAGCAGATTCAGCAGCAGACACGGCTTAAATGGAAGGTTATATTTAACAAAGGATGCTTCAGACACCCATTTACCTGCAGAGCAAAACTCTTCTCAAACTGTCAACACCTGTGTCAAACTCTCTTCAGATCCACACAGCAGCTTGCGGCCCCTCCAGAGCACCAATCACTCAAAATCATAGAGTCTCTTCCTTAAAACAATTATTAGGTCGGAGGAAAATTGACATTATTATGTTGTACAAAGCTTTCGTAAATGTAAGAGGAAACTTGATTGTTTTACAGGGTGAAAGAGTTAAAAAATATACATCAAATATAAGGAGTAGGGATTCTAATACTTTACTACTGAGGTTACTAATTAAGAAAGTTCATTAAAAAGACTAGTAGATCATGTGTATTACTATTACTTGTTTTTGTCATTTTAATTTCAGTGGTGTATTAATTGGAAATATAGTTATTTGAGCCAGTTATGAATGTAGATGTTTCTATGGACTATGTTGACTACCTGTCATGAAAATCTTTGCACCCTTGCACTCAAGGTTTAGATAGCAGAAAATAGAAAAAAAAATTATATTTCCTACTAATTAAACTGCACTTAGAGGTGTAAAGAATTGGAGGAGTCAATATTACTAATTTTAATGCAGTAGGCCAGAATAGGGAGGCAACAGTTCTCATCTTAATTAGTGATGAGCGAATATACTCATTACTCGAGATTTCTCGAGCATGCTCTGGTGTCCTCCGAGTATTTTTTAATGCTCGGAGTTTTAGTTTTTAGCACTGCAGCTGAATGATTTACATCTGTTAGCCAGCATAAGTAAATGTGAGGATTCCCAAGCAACCAGGCAACCCCCACATGTACTTATGCTGGCTAACAGAGGTAAATTATTCAGCTGCGGCAATAAAAACGAAATCTCCGAGCACTAAAAAATACTCGGAAGACACCCGAGCGTGCTTGGGAAATCTCGAGTAACGAGTATATTCGCTCTTCACTAATCTTAATGTTTCTCTGCAGCATGTGTATTACACACATATAGTCTTTGCAGCATGGACATTATGTACACTCTGTGCAGCACACTCATATACACAACACCACTGCTTTCAAAGTACATGCACACTTAAGGTACCGTCACACTTAGCGACGCTGCAGCGATACCGACAACGATCCGGATCGCTGCGGCGTCGCTGTTTGGTCGCTGGAGAGCTGTCACACAGACAGCTCTCCAGCGACCAACGATCCCGAGGTCCCCGGTAACCAGGGTAAACATCGGGTAACTAAGCGCAGGGCCGCGCTTAGTAACCCGATGTTTACCCTGGTTACCATCCTAAAAGTAAAAAAACAAACGCTACATACTTACCTACCGCTGTCTTTTCGGCGCTCTGCTTCTCTGGTCTGGCTGTGAGCGCCGGGCAGCCGGAAAGCAGAGCGGTGACGTCACCGCTCTGCTTTCCGGCCGCTGTGCTCACAGCCAGACCAGAGAAGCAGAGCGCCGAGGACAGACAGCGGTAGGTAAGTATGTAGCGGTTGTTTTTTTTACTTTAACGATGGTAACCAGGGTAAACATCGGGTTACTAAGCGCGGCCCTGCGCTTAGTTACCCGATGTTTACCCTGGTTACCAGCGAAGACATCGCTGAATCGGTGTCACACACGCCGATTCAGCGATGTCTACGGGGAGTCCAGCGACCAAATAAAGTTCTCGACTTTCTTCCCCGACCAGCGACAGCACAGCAGGGGCCTGATCGCTGCTGCCTGTCACACTGGACGATATCGCTAGCGAGGACGCTGCAACGTCACGGATCGCTAGCGATATCGTCTAGTGTGACGGTACCTTTAGCTATGCTGAATACACACACAGCTCTTTTGAATCTACACAGAGCTGTGCTACATACTCATACAGCTGTACTACATGCGCACAGACACAAACGCAGCTCTGTTGCATACACATACGCAGCTCTGTTGCATACACATACAGCTCACCTATATACACACATAGCTCACCTACATACACAGCTTTGCTATATACACACAACTTTGCTTCACTCATTCATGGCTTTCCAACATAACGTAAAAACACATATCTTCTACATACACACTGTTCTCCTACATACACAAAGCTCTCCTATATTCACACACTGCTCTCTTACATTTACACATGGCTCTCCTACATACAGACATTCCTTTCCTACATACGCACATAGCTGTGCTACAGACACACACAGCTTTCCTACATTTACACACATCTCTCTTACATTGCGACACAGGTCTCCATACACACAGTTCTGCTACATAGACATACACTTTTCCTACATACACACACAGTACCCCTGCATACACATATTTACAGACAGTACATGCACAGTAAACAAACATAGTACATACACCAATATATAGAATGTACACACACATACACACACACACACACAGTACGTAAAGGCACATAGTACATACACACTTTAAACATTAGCACATTTTGGAGTTCCTTATTGGCATGTGACTGGACACATGACCTAAAAGTTCCTTCAGCTAGTCAGCTGAAAGGTCCTTCAGTTTCTCAGGATGTGCGGTATCATACATATACAGGTCCTTCTCAAAAAATTAGCATATAGTGTTAAATTTCATTATTTACCATAATGTAATGATTACAATTAAACTTTCATATATTATAGATTCATTATCCACCAACTGAAATTTGTCAGGTCTTTTATTGTTTTAATACTGATGATTTTGGCATACAACTCCTGATAACCCAAAAAACCTGTCTCAATAAATTAGCATATCAAGAAAAGGTTCTCTAAACGACCTATTACCCTAATCTTCTGAATCAACTAATTAACTCTAAACACATGCAAAAGATACCTGAGGCTTTTATAAACTCCCTGCCTGGTTCATTACTCAAAACCCCCATCATGGGTAAGACTAGCGACCTGACAGATGTCAAGAAGGCCATCATTGACACCCTCAAGCAAGAGGGTAAGACCCAGAAAGAAATTTCTCAACAAATAGGCTGTTCCCAGAGTGCTGTATCAAGGCACCTCAATGGTAAGTCTGTTGGAAGGAAACAATGTGGCAGAAAATGCTGTACAACGAGAAGAGGAGACCGGACCCTGAGGAAGATTGTGGAGAAGGACCGATTCCAGACCTTGGGGAACCTGAGGAAGCAGTGGACTGAGTCTGGTGTGGAAACATCCAGAGCCACCGTGCACAGGCGTGTGCAGGAAATGGGCTACAGGTGCCGAAATGGGCTACAGAGAAGCAGCACTGGACTGTTGCTAAGTGGTCCCAAGTACTTTTTTCTGATGAAAGCAAATTTTGCATGTCATTCGGAAATCAAGGTGCCAGAGTCTGGAGGAAGACTGGGGAGAAGGAAATGCCAAAATGCCTGAAGTCCAGTGTCAAGTACCCACAGTCAGTGATGGTGTGGGGTGCCATGTCAGCTGCTGGTGTTGGTCCACTGTGTTTCATCAAGGGCAGGGTCAATGCAGCTAGCTATCAGGAGATTTTGGAGCACTTCATGCTTCCATCGGCTGAAATGCTTTATGGAGATGAAGATTTCATTTTTCAGCACGACCTGGCACCTGCTCACAGTGCCAAAACCACTGGTAAATGGTTTACTGACCATGGTATTACTGTGCTCAATTGGCCTGCCAACTCTCCTGACCTGAACCCCATAGAGAATCTGTGGGATATTGTGAAGAGAAAGTTGAGAGACGCAAGACCCAACACTCTGGATGAGCTTAAGGCCGCTATTGAAGCATCCTGGGCCTCCATAACATCTCAGCAGTGTCACAGGCTGATTGCCTCCATGCCACGCCGCATTGAAGCAGTCATTTCTGCCAAAGGATTCCCGACCAAGTATTGAGTGCATAACTGAACATTATTATTTGATGGTTTTTTTGTTTGTTATTAAAAAACACTTTTATTTGATTGGATGGGTGAAATATGCTAATTTATTGAGACAGGTTTTTTGGGTTACCAGGAGTTGTATGCCAAAATCATCAGTATTAAAACAATAAAAGACGTGACAAACTTCAGTTGGTGGATAATGAATCTATAATATATGAAAGTTTAATTGTAATCATTACATTATGGTAAATAATGAAATTTAACACTATATGCTAATTTTTTGAGAAGGACCTGTACTTACTACCTTTCTCTCCTGCCCTGGATGGATCAGTGGGAGACGTAAATATGAGTAAAGTTCTCTCAATGAGGAAGAGCAATGTGTCAGCATTTTGCTTGATCATAGGAAGCTGACTCCATACTACAAGACATCCACTCATTTTCTTGCTAAAAAAGTGCATTTCGTAGTCCAAAAAATACTGTAAGTCTTGAAGACAAAAATTATACAACTATTCTCACATATAGATGTGTAATTCCTTACCTTTTCTCTTGGCTCAACATATACTGAGGTGTGTAGAGTGAGATGATTAGGTTAGAAAATAAGGATTATATTAAGATTATCTGTTGGGATATGTTTATGCATTATGTGTCTACAATATGTATGGCAAGATAAGATTGATTGATTGACAGGCCAGTTATTTTGAAATTGACTTTTGGCTTTATCAATGACTTGCCTACCTCTAGACTATTGGTACATATGGATTAGAAATAGCATGAACGGTCAAAACATAACTTATAGCAGGATGCACTAACTTTTTCAGTCCTTATTGATTAAAACCGTACATTGATGCATTTGAAAATAAATGCAAATTATGAAAAAGACAGTTATGGTAAAGAAAATGTAGCTATCAGTACTTTCTGTGTCAGTGTATGTCTCAATGTAATATTCCCAGTGTGTGGAGGGCCGAGAGTGGGGTCACATTTCTTAGAAATATTTCAAGATGGGAAGATTAGTGTGTATAGCTTCTGGCATGTCTTGTTGTCTCTTATAATGTCAAGTAAGCAATTCCTTTCAACAGCATTCAAATTAAGAAGAGATTTATGTCTTCGTTCATCCAGGAGATGGTTTAACAGCATAATTTGTTTAATAAAAGGGAATCTACCTAGAAAGAGACAGTGGTTATATTCTACAGTATGCAGGTTAAGTCACGTTGGTCTTTGGATGAAGCACTTTTACAATGACCAGCTTGGGGATTGTGAGTGAAGGTGTTCATACAGGATTATATATACTGGGTGGGCCATACACCTACCGTATTTTTCTGACAATAAGACGCACTTTTTTCCTCCAAATTTGGGAGGAAAGTGTGGGTGCGTCTTATGGTAGGGATGTAACATGAGTGGAGGGGGGGGGCCGCGGCTAGTGGGATCGCACTGAGATCCCACTTTCAGGAGGCAGAAAAATGTCCTCACTGCCAGAATCAGCGCTGGGAAACCATGTGGTCCCGATGATTAAAATGCAGTGAATATTCATTAGCCGCTTCCCCGCCCACCTGTCAGCTGAGCAGTTAGCAGCCATTGAATACTCCTTCACTTAAACAGGGACGCACATGGTTTCCCCAGCGCTGGATTCCTGCAGCTGCTGGGGAGATCTGTGTTCGGTGGAGGAGGGGGCAGCAGCAGGGACCGGGGGAGACAAGATCGCCGCATACCTGCCTGGGCTGCCCTGGATGCTGAGACATAAGGACCTGTGTGATGTCATGAAGTGGGCGGGCTGGAGCATCACATGACAGCACAGAGCCCTCCCTTTTCTGACGTCATCACAGGTCCTTCAGACTCCCCACTAGAATCTGCAAGTTTCCTCTTATGACCTGTGCTGTGGAGAGGCAACAAGAGGGAGGGCTCTGTGTGTGCAGTCATGGGATGCTTTTACCTCACCACAGTGTGGCTGGCTGCAACAATTAAGAGGTTAGTCTTTACAACACACAATAAAGCACTCTGCCACTCCTTTGGTGAACTATAACTTCCAGCATGCCATAGGATCTGCAGGACTTGCTGGGAGTTATAGTTCTCCCATGGGATTTTAAAGCAGCACTCCAGTGGTATTTTGCAGTGCTGGAGTGGTGCTTTAAATATAAGCCCTGTGCCCTCATTCTTATACTCACCCTCCAGCGTCTTCATATAGTACTTTAGACACCACACTGGTCCCGCAGCACCATCTTCTACCCGCAGCTTCCAACATAATAAAATACTATTATATATAATAACACCACATATAATAGTATGTTATTTATGTTATTACATTTTACCACATTTTTTTGCTTCAAATATTTTTCCCTAGTTTCCACCTCTAAAACCTGGGTGCGTCTTATAGTCCGAAAAATGCGGTAAATAAAATGGGAATGGTTGGTTATATCAACTTCCTGTTTGTGGCACATTAATATATGGGAGGGGGAAACTTTCAAGATGGGTAGTGACCATGGCTGACATTTTGAAGTCGGCTATTTTGGATCCAACTTTATTTTATTCAATGAGAGAGGGTCATGTGACACACCAAACTTATTGAGAATGTCACAAGAAAAACAATGGTGTGATTGGTTTTAACATAACTTTATTCTTTCATGAATTATTTACAAGTTTATAACCACTTATAAAATGTGTTCAAAGTGTAGCCCATTGTGTTGGATTGTCAATGCAACCCTCTTCTCCCACTCTTGACACACTGATAGCAACACAGCAGAAGAAATGCTAGCACAGGCTTCCAGTATCCGTTGTTTCAGACACTGTGCATGTTGTAACTTCACAGCATAGACAATTGCCTTCAGGAGACCCCAAAGATAAAAGTCTAAGGGGGTCAGATCGGGAGACCTTGGTGGCCATTCAACTGGCCCACGACAACCAATCCACTTTCCAGGAAACTGTTCATGTAGGAATACTCGGTACCCATAATTGACGGTATGGTGTGGCATATGGGGTACAAAGAGAGAGGGGCCATTCTTCATCAACGGAAACCTCAATGCCACTGGATATCTGAAACTGCTACATGATGATGTGTTGCCCTCTTTATGCACTGAAGATGGCACGTTACCTGAGTTTTTCCAGCAAGATGGTGCACCACCACATTATGGATGTCAGGTCCGAGCATTCCTACAAGGAATCTGACCCCTTTAGACTAGCATTTCATCTGCGGTGTTGCTATCAGTGTATCAAGAGTGGGAGAAGTGGGTTGCATTGACAATCTAACACAATGGGCAGCAATTTGAACATAATTTATAAGTGGTCATAAACTTGTAAATAACTCATTAAAGAATAAAGTTACGTTAAAACTAAGCACACCATTGCATTGTTTTTCTTGTGAAATTCTCAATAATTTTGATGTGTCACATGGCCCTCTTCTCACTGGAAAAAATAAACTTGGATCCAATATGGCCGACTTCAAAACGGCCACCAATGTCACCACCCATCTTGAAAAGTTTCCCCCTCCCATATACTAATGTGCCACAAATAGGAAGTTGACATCATCAACCATTCACATTTTATTTATGTGTATCCATATAAATGGCCCACCCTATATATCCCAGAAGCACAAATACATTTTCTATTTTTGTCATAGGAAATACCTATATAGTTTTGTTTTTCACTCACAAATCAAACCTAGACCCACATGAACAGAAAGCACCATAATTTTCTAACCATTTTAATATCAACAAAAAAGGATCAACACTAAGAGACAATGGGAATCTATCAGTGATGAACCTAAAGGTACCATCACACATCACGTTATCGTTAACGATATCGTTGCTTTTTGTGACGTAGCAACGATATCGTTAAGGAAATCGTTATGTGTGACAGCGACCAACAATCAGGCCCCTGCTGGGAGATCGTTGGTCACTGCAGAAAGTCCAGCACTTTATTTCGTCGCTGGATCTCCCGCTGACATCGCTGGATCGGCGTGTGTGACGCCGATCCAGCGATGTCTTCACTGGTAACCAGGGTAAACATCGGGTTACTAAGCGCAGGGCTTAGTAACCTGATGTTTACCCTGGTTACCAGCATAAACGTTAAAAAAACAAACATTACATACTTACCTTCAGCTGTCTGTCCCCGGCGCTGTGCTTCTCTGCACTCCTCCTGCATCCTGTGTCAGCGCCGGTCAGCCGGAAAGCACAACGGTGACGTCACCGCTCTGCTTTCCGGCTGACCAGCGCTGACAGTGCAGAGGAAAGCAGAGCGCCAGAGGACAGACAGCTGAAGGTAAGTATGTAGTGTTTGTTTTTTTTACTTTTATGCTGGTAACCAGGGTAAACATCGGGTTACTAAGCGCGGCCCTGCGCTTAGTAACCCGATGTTTACCCTGGTTACCCGGGGACCTCAGGATCGTTGGTCGCTGGAGAGATGTCTGTGTGACAGCTCTCCAGCGACCAAACAGCGACGCTGCAACGATCAGCATCGTTGTCGGTATCGCTGCAGCGTCGCTTAGTGTGATGGTATTCTAAAGCAGAAACCTTGTAACTGATAAGACTTTGTTATTTTTTAGAAAGTTTCATGTCTTACCATCGTATTGTCCACCAAGAAGATAAAATAGAAATGTGAGCCATCAGTAATGAACCTTAAGCTGAAACTGATGACTTTATTATTTTTTACAAATGCTAATCTTTCCATCGTATTGTCCACCAAGAAGCTAAAATGGAAAAATGATAGACGACATAAGCTTTATGATTGTCCTATGTATAAATTTCACAATTACACAGAAGGGCCAGCACTGAGAGACAATGGCGTGCCATCAGTGATGGACCTAAAGCAGAAATCTTTTCACTGTTAAGACTGTTATTTTTTAGAAAGTTTCATATCTTAATGTGTTATCCACCAAGAAGCTAAAATAGTTAGGAAAGTGATAGATGCTATGAACTTGATTATTTTTCACCCTTAACCCCTTCATGACCCAGCCTATTTTGACCTTAAAGACCTTGCCATTTTTTGCAATTCTGACCAGTGTCCCTTTATGAGGTAATAACTCAGGAACGCTTCAACGGATCCTAGCGGTTCTGAGATTGTTTTTTCGTGACATATTGGGCTTCATGTTAGTGGTAAATTTAGGTCAATAAATTCTGCGTTTATTTGTGATAAAAACGGAAATTTGGCGAAAATTTTGAAAATTTCGCAATTTTCACATTTTGAATTTTTATTCTGTTAAACCAGAGAGATATGTGACACAAAATAGTTAATAAATAACATTTCCCACATGTTTACTTTACATCAGCACAATTTTGGAAACAAAATTTTTTTTTGTTAGGAAGTTATAAGGGTTAAAATTTGACCAGCGATTTGTCATTTTTACAACGAAATTTACAAAACCATTTTTTTTAGGGACCACCTCACATTTGAAGTCAGTTTGAGGGGTCTATATGGCTGAAAATACCCAAAAGTGACACCATTCTAAAAACTGCACCCCTCAAGGTACTCAAAACCACATTCAAGAAGTTTATTAACCCTTCAGGTGCTTCACAGCAGCAGAAGCAACATGGAAGGAAAAAATGAACATTTAACTTTTTAGTCACAAAAATTATCTTTTAGCAACAATTTTTTTATTTTCCCAATGGTAAAAGGAGAAACTGAACCACGAAAGTTGTTGTCCAATTTGTCCTGAGTACGCTGATACCTCATATGTGGGGGTAAACCACTGTTTGGGCGCACGGCAGGGCTTGGAAGGGAAGGAGCGCCATTTGACTTTTTGAATCAAAAATTGGCTCCACTCTTTAGCGGACACCATGTCACGTTTGGAGAGCCCCCGTGTGCCTAAAAATTGGAGCTCCCCCACAAGTGACCCCATTTTGGAAACTAGACGCCCCAAGGAACTTATCTAGATGCATAGTGAGCACTTTGAACCCCCAGGTGCTTCACAAATTAATCCGTAAAAATGAAAAAGTACTTTTTTTTCACAAAAAAATTCTTTTAGCCTCAATTTTTTCATTTTCACATGGGCAACAGGATAAAATGGATCCTAAAATGTGTTGGGCAATTTCTCCTGAGTACACCAATACCTCACATGTGGGGGTAAACCACTGTTTGGGCACATGGTAAGGCTCGGAAGGGAAGGAGCGCCATTTGACTTTTTGAATGAAAAATTATTTCCATCGTTAGCGGACACCATGTCGCGTTTGGAGAGCTCCTGTGTGCCTAAACATTGGCGCTCCCCCACAAGTGACCCCATTTTGGAAACTAGACCCCCCAAGGAACTTATTTAGATGCCTAGTGAGCACTTTAAACCCTCAGGTGCTTCACAAATTGATCTGTAAAAATGAAAAAGTACTTTTTTTTCACAAAAAAATTCTTTTCGCCTCAATTTTTTCATTTTCACATGGGCAGTAGGGTAAAATGGATCATAAAATTTGTTGGGCAATTTCTCCCGAGTACGTCGATACCTCATATGTGGGGGTAAACCACTGTTTGGGCACTCGGC
Organism: Ranitomeya imitator; assembly: GCF_032444005.1. Taxonomy (NCBI): domain Eukaryota; kingdom Metazoa; phylum Chordata; class Amphibia; order Anura; family Dendrobatidae; genus Ranitomeya; species Ranitomeya imitator. Next base: position 387,488,029 of record NC_091285.1, on the reverse strand, counting down.
AGGGCTCGGAAGGGAAGGCGCGCCATTTGACTTTTTGAATGGAAAATTAGCTCCAATTGTTAGCGGACACCATGTCGCGTTTGGAGAGCCCCTGTGTGCCTAAACATTGGAGCTCCCCCACAAGTGACCCCATTTTGGAAACTAGACCCCCCAAGGAACTTATCTAGATGCATATTGAGCACTTTAAACCCCCAGGTGCTTCACAGAAGTTTATAACGCAGAGCCATGAAAATAAAAAATAATTTTTCTTTCCTCAAAAATGATTTTTTAGCCTGGAATTTCCTATTTTGCCAAGGATAATAGGAGAAATTGGACCCCAAATATTGTTGTCCTGTTTGTCCTGAGTACGCAGATACCCAATATGTGGGGGTAAACCACTGTTTGGGCGCACGGCAGGGCTCGGAAGGGATGGCACGCCATTTGGCTTTTTAAATGGAAAATTAGCTCCAATCATTAGCGGACACCATGTCACGTTTGGAGAGCCCCTGTGTGCCTAAACATTGGAGATCCCCCAGAAATGACACCATTTTGGAAACTAGACCCCCAAAGGAACTAATCTAGATGTGTGGTGAGGACTTTGAACCCCCAAGTGCTTCACAGAAGTTTATAACGCAGAGCCATGAAAAAAAAAAAAAATTATTTTCTCAAAAATGATCTTTTAGCCTGCAATTTTTTATTTTCCCAAGGGTAACAGGAGAAATTTGACCCCAAAAGTTGTTGTCCAGTTTCTCCTGAGTACGCTGATACCCCATATGTGGTGGTAAATCACTGTTTGGGCACATGCCGGGGCTCGGAAGTGAAGTAGTGACGTTTTGAAATGCAGACTTTGATGGAATGCTCTGTGGGCGTCACGTTGCGTTTGCAGAGCCCCTGATGTGGCTTAACAGTAGAAACCCCCCACAAGTGACCCCATTTTGGAAACTAGACCCCCAAAGGAACTTATCTAGATGTGTGGTGAGCACTTTGAACCCCCAAGTGCTTCATAGAAGTTTATAATGCAGAGCCGTGAAAATAATAAATACGTTTTCTTTCCTCAAAAATAATTATTTAGCCCAGAATTTTTTATTTTCCCAAGGGTTACAGAAGAAACTGGACCCCAAAAGTTGTTGTCCAGTTTCTCCTGAGTACGCTGATACCCCATATGTGGGTGTAAACCACTGTTTGGGCACATGCCGAGGCTCGGAAGTGAAGTAGTGACGTTTTGAAATGCAGACTTTGATGGAATGCTCTGTGAGCGTCACGTTGCGTTTGCAGAGCCCCTGATGTGGCTTACCAGTAGAAACCCCCCACAAGTGACCGCATTTTGGAAACTAGACCCCGAAAGGAACTTATCTAGATGTGTGGTGAGCACTTTGAACCCCCAAGCGCTTCATAGAAGTTTATAATGCAGAGCCGTGAAAATAATAAATACGTTTTCTTTCCTCAAAAATAATTATTTAGCCCAGAATTTTTTAATTTTGCCAAGGGTAACAGGAGAAATTTGACCCCAATATTTGTTGTCCAGTTTCTCCTGAGTATGGTGATACCCCATATGTGGGGGTAAACTACTGTTTGGGCACATGCCGGGGCTTGGAATTGAAGTAGTGACGTTTTAAAATGCAGACTTTGATGGAATGCTCTGCGGGCGTCACGTTGCGTTTGCAGAGCCCCTGATGTGCCTAAACAGTAGAAACCCCCCACAAGTGACCCCATTTTGGAAACTAGACCCCGAAAGGAACTTATCTAGATGTGTGGTGAGCACTTTGAACCCCCAAGTGCTTCATAGAAGTTTATAATGCAGAGCCGTGAAAATAATAAATACGTTTTCTTTCCTCAAAAATAATTATTTAGCCCAGAATTTTTTATTTTCCCAAGGGTTACAGGAGAAATTGGACCCCAAAAGTTGTTGTCCAGTTTCTCCTGAGTACGCTGATACCCCATGAGTGGGGGTAAACCACTGTTTGGGCACACGTCGGGGCTCAGAAGGGAAGTAGTGACTTTTGAAACGCAGACTTTGATGGAATGGTCTGCGGGTGTCACGTTGCGTTTGCAGAGCCCCTGGTGTGCCTAAACAGTAGAAACCCCCACAAGTGACCCCATTTTAGAAATTAGACCCCCAAGGAACTTATCTAGATATGTGGTGAGCACTTTGAACCCCCAAGTGCTTCACAGACGTTTACAACGCAGAGCCGTGAAAATAAAAAATCATTTTTCTTTCCTCAAAAATTATGTTTTAGCAAGCATTTTTTTTGATTCACAAGGGTAACAGGAGAAATTGGACCCCAGTAATTGTTGCGCAGTTTGTCCTGAGTATGCTGGTACCCCATATGTGGGGGTAAACCACTGTTTGGGCACACGTCAGGGCTCGAAAGTGAGGGAGCACCATTTGACTTTTTGAATACGAGATTGGCTGGAATCAATGGTGGCGCCATGTTGTGTTTGGAGACCCCTGATGTGCCTAAACAGTGGTAACCCCTCAATTCTACCTCCAACACTAACCCCAACACACCCCTAACCCTAATCCCAACTGTAGCCATAACCCTAAACACAACCCTAACCGCAACACACCCCTAACCACAACCCTAACCCCAACACACCCCTAACCATAACCACAACCCTAATTCCAACCCTAACCCTAAGGCTATGTGCCCACGTTGCGGATTCGTGTGAGATATTTTCGCACCATTTTTGAAAAATCCGCGGGTAAAAGGCACTGCGTTTTACCTGCGGATTTTTCGCGGATTTCCAGTGTTTTTTGTGCGGATTTCACCTGCGGATTCCTATTGAGGAACAGGTGTAAAACGCTGCGGAATCCGCACAAAGAATTGACATGCTGCGGAAAATACAATGCAGCGTTTCCGCGTGGTATTTTCTGCACCATGGGTACAGCGGATTTGGTTTCCATATGTTTACATAGTACTGTAAACCTGATGGAACACTGCTGCGAATCCGCAGCCAAATCCGCACCGTGTGCACATAGCCTAATTCTAAAGGTATGTGCACACGCTGCGGAAAACGCTGCGGATCCGCAGCAGTTTCCCATGAGTTTACAGTTCAATGTAAACCTACGGGAAACAAAAATCGCTGTGCCCATGCTGCGGAAAAACTGCACGGAAACGCAGCGGTTTACATTCCGCAGCATGTCACTTCTTTGTGCGGATTCCGCAGCGGTTTTACAACTGCTCCAATAGAAAATCGCAATTGTAAAACCGCAGTGAAATGCGCAGAAAAACCGCGGTAAATCCGCCATAAATCCGCAGCGGTTTAGCACTGCGGATTTATCAAATCCGCAGCGGAAAAATCCGCAGAGGACCAAAATACGTGTGCACATACCGAAACCCTAACCCTAGCCCTAACCCTACCCCTAGCCCTAACCCTAACCCTAGCCCTAACCCTACCCCTAACCCTAACCCTACCCCTAACCCTACCCCTAACCCTACCCCTAACCCTAACCCTAACCCTATTCTAACATTAGTGGAAAAAATTTTTTTTATTTTTTTATTGTCCCTACCTATGGGGGTGACAAAGGGGGGGGGGGGTCATTTATTATTTTTTTTATTTTGATCACTGAGATAGATTATATCTCAGTGATCAAAATGCACTTTGGAACGAATCTGCTGGCCGGCAGATTCGGCGGGCGCACTGCGCATGCGCCTGCCATTTTGGAAGATGGCGGCGCCCAGGGAGAAGACGGACGGGACCCCGGCTGGATCGGTAAGTATGATGGGGTGGGGGGGACCACGGGGGGGGGGATCGGAGCACGGGGGGGAATCGGAGTGCGGGAGGGGTGGAGCGGAGCACGGGGGGCGTGGAACGGAGCACGGGGGGGCTGGAATGGAGCACGGGGGGGTGGAACGAAGCACCGGGGGGGTGGATCGGAGTGCAGGGGGGGTGATTGGAGCACGGGGGGGTGATTGGAGCACGGGGGGAGCGGACAAGAGCACGGGGGGGGAGCGGAGCACTGGACGGAGGGGAGCCGGAGCAGTGTACCGGCCAGATCGGAGGGCTGGGGGGGCGATCGGAGGGGTGGGGTGGGGGCACACTAGTATTTCCAGCCATGGCCGATGATATTTCAGCATCGGCCATGGCTGGATTGTAATATTTCACCCGTTATAATGGGTGAAATATTACAAATCGCTCTGATTGGCAGTTTCACTTTCAACAGCCAATCAGAGCGATCGTAGCCACGAGGGGGTGAAGCCACCCCCCCTGGGCTAAACTACCACTCCCCCTGTCCCTGCAGATCGGGTGATATGCGAGTTAACCCTTTCACCCGATCTGCAGGGACGCGATCTTTCCATGACGCCGCATAGGCGTCATGGGTCGGAATGGCACCGACTTTCATGACGCCTACGTGGCGTCAAAGGTCGGGAAGGGGTTAATTTATTTTTCACCCTTCAATTGCACAAAAGGGCCAGCACCGAGAAACAATGGGGTGCCATAAGTGATGGACCTAAAATAGAAACCTTTGCACTGATAACAAAAGTACAAGTTAGAAAACAATGATGGGCTTTAAAAAAATTTCTCAAACTAAAATTGTACCATCCAAATACTCTTCCCATACTCTTCCCATTACCATAGCAGTCAGTGTTAGCCATTTTTGGCTATTGTTTGTTTGATTTTTTTGCTTACTCCTATCAATGTACTTTAGCTTTGTAGGGCTTGGTTTTGGGGCAATAACTAGCACTTTTTTAGTGGCACCATTTTGGGGTGCCCTAATATACACTATGATATTTAATGAGTGTTGACATATTTTGAGTGCATTAAACTTTTTACTTTTATGTTATTTTTTTGGTGTTCAAGCTGTATTTTTTATACCATTGTAGGGTAAATGCACGTCTTTGATCAATTTTTATACTGTCTAGTAGGCATGGGGAGGAGTTAAACAAAACCAGCAATTCTGTTTTTTTTTTATTTACAGCATTTCATGTGTGGGTAAAATGATAACTTCTAAATAGTTGTTACAAATTTTTTTTTAATAATAGAGGAGAGGGGTTTTGTTTTGCTTTTTTTTTTACTTTTTTTCAGTCTCATTAGGTGACTTAAAGATCAGATAGCTTGTATAATACACTGCTAAATTTCACAAGATGGCAGGCTTGGTCTTTTTATAGGTTCCATAGCAACCTATTGGTATCCAATGATTTCACTGCATGAGGAGAGGCAATGGGTTGACAGAAGCATATACAATACACTGGTATGTTGTTCAATGGCTTTCCCCTGTCCACAGACCCAGCTATATAAATTAGATGCCACAAAAAGGTAAACTGTTAATTTTTGCATTAGTAAATGACCCATAACTATATACCAGATTGTGTACATGGTAGTTACATGGTTTAAAAAAAATATATAATGGCAGTACAAAAAATAAAGAATTGCATAATGGGGCAGAATTAGCAAAACTGTTGAAAATGAACTTCTGTTGTTTCCTATAAGCATCTGATCCAGCACATCTTACCTTTTGGCACAGTCGTTTAAAGGGAACCTGTCACCCCGTTTTTTCAGTAGGAGATAAAAATACCGTTAAATAGGGCCTGAGCTGTGCTTTACAATAGGGTATTTTTTGTCCCCTGATTCCCTACCTATGCTGCCGAAATACCTTACAAAAGTGTCCTTTTTCGCCTGTCAATCAGGCTGGTCAGGTCAGATGGGCGTGGTCATTCTCCCCCACATCTTGCTTATGTTCCCGTTGGTGGCGTAGTGCTTCTCGCATGTGCAAGTGCCGAATGCACTGCACAGCTGTAGAAAAAGAGCACGCTCGCCGCTATTCAGCGGTTTCTCGGTGGGCGTGGCCATCTTCCTGAGGCCGCACGTGCGCAGATGAAGTCTCCTGCTTCCCGGGGCTTCAGGAAAATGGCCGCGGGATGCCACGCATGCGCAGATGGACATCGCGGCGGCCATTTTCCTGAAGCAGAGTTCGAATCTCGGCTTCAGGAAAATGGCCGCCGCAATGTCCATCTGCGCACGCACGGCATCCCGCGGCCATTTTCCTGAAGCCCCGGGAAGCAGGAGACTCCATCTGCGCACGCGCGGCCTCAGGAAGATGGCCACGCCCACCGAGAAACCGCTGAATAGCGGCGAGCGTGCTCTTTTTCTACAGCTGCTCAGTGCATTCGGCACTTGCACATGCAAGAAGCACTACGCAACCAACGGGAACATAAGCAAGATGTGGGGGAGAATGACCACGCCCATCTGACCTGACCAGCCTGATTGACAGGCGAAAAAGAACACTTTTGTAAGGTATTTCGGCAGCATAGGTAGGGAATCAGGGGACAAAAAATACCCTATTGTAAAGCACAGCTCAGGCCCTATTTAACGGTATTTTTATCTCCTACTGAAAAAATGGGGTGACAGGTTCCCTTTAAGAGCTAAAATCTAAGCTCTGATTGGCTGCTGTGAGTAGCAAGAACTGATTTTTTTTTCAGATAGTTTTGATAAATGTGGTTCATGTGTTGCAATAAACTTGTTATCTCGCCCACAATTTTTGGGAGAGTACCATTAAAAGAAGAATCCTCCAGGACTTCTGGTATGGTCAAAAAATCTACCGAGGTCGTGTGAAAAGTATCAAAAACTGGGCAAAATGGTTTTTATGGATGTTTTCTTGCGTCTAAGCATCCAAATGAATGTTTGGCTGAACAAAACATGTAGTGAGGGAATGGGCTTGCGAGGGCATAGCCTCCAAAAAGAGGGCGTGGATGCAACTGAATATCTTCAATGCAATGCTCATGCTTAGCAAGGTTGCAACATTGAAATATTCGGAAATTTTATTATGAAAATTGATTTATCATGGCTATACAATAAGACTTATATTCACTCCCATTGCTGAGGTAATCATGCTAAGAGAGAGACATGGGAAAGTCTACAGACAGCTCTAAATGTGAAAAGCACATCACAATTTTCAATTTGATAGCCAGAATCTAATGCACCAGAAAGTCCATGCCTTGAGGTTCCTGAGATGTAAATTCAATACTAAATCTTTCTAATAGAATGCTAAGGGTTCATTCGCTTGTGATATCATGATAAGGCCAAACTCCGCTCTGCTACATCACAACTAGAAAATCGTATCTGTATTGAACATATTTTTCCCCTACGAACACTCTGTGAACCTGTGTCTTCATCTCTTACCTGGAGCTAATTCACACTTCTTCAATAGGACACAGATTGAAGACTTGCATATGAGTGTAAGAATCGGAGGCAGCAGCTGTCTGCATCTTTTCAACGAGTAAATTAAATCCAGTTGTCTTTAAAATAACACGATGCAATAAAAGAGCTGTTCCGTGTCATCCTCAGATTATAAAAACTATTGTTATAAAGAATGACTGGCTGATTAAGAGTCATTTCTTTTTCTGAGGAGGGATAGAACAGGCAAAGACAATATTAGGCTGTCTGGATGCTACAGTTTTGGTGCATGTGCTTCAGTAATTACATTCTTACAAACAGATTAACAAACACCGTCCAGGGTGATAGGCAGAGTAAGGAACCAAAGGTTGAAAGCATTAGATAGACTAGTCCTCACAATCCAAGTTGATAGTGAACATATGCGTGATTAATAGCATAAATGTATTGAGCCATATATGTATGCACTTTGTTCATACCCCATGTGACCAGGCCAGTTGGCTGTTGTGTATCACAAGAAATGTATGTTCCTTTGATATGTGCCGGTGTACATCTCGGGAGTGAAGCATGCTGTAGCACTGCATAAATATTTAGAGCCATAGGCTAAACTCAACACAAAGTCTCTTGTCTGTACTGAAGATGGTTTACATATACGCTGCACATTGATGTTAATGCAGCAAGGGAAATCTGAACATTTAAGGTTTATCATAGAGAGTGTTTTTATGTGTAGAATGAGGTTAGTATTTAACCTATTCATAAAAATGACATGGGTCTGACCTCAATTGCTGAAACTGGGCTTGTGATTTGCGTCAATCCTAACTACAGGGTGGGCCATTTATATGGATACACCTAAATAAAATGGGAATGGTTGGTGATATCAACAAACTGTTTTTTGGCACATTAGTATATGGGAGGGGGGAAACTTTTCAAGATGGATGGTGACCATGGTGGCCATTTTGAAGTTGGCCATTTTGGATCCAACTTTATTTTTTTCCAATGGGAAGAGGGTCATGTGGCACATCAAACGTATTGAGAATTTCACAAGAAAAACAATCCCTGTCTGTGATGATGATGACGATGATGATGATGAAATCTTCTTGCCTCTAGAAGTAGAGGATAACCACTTGTCTTTGTTGTAGGCCTAGATGTAAAAAAGATCATTAGAATGATTTTTTACAGCCTCTTCATATATTTGTACTGTGTAATAGTATCACACCTAGACCTTCGTTTTTTCCAAACTGGATAACCCCACATTTGATGACCTGCCTTGGTATTGCAGTTCACCTTTTCTCTTAATAACCTTGGTCGCCCTTCTTTGTGCCATTCTAGTTCATCTATGTTCTTCGCATACACTGAAACTCATAGATTGTACACAGATTTCATGTCTGATCCTATGGTCTTGTGGGACATAAGCTGTTGAAAAATTGCTTTGGCGGTGGCCTGTTCCTCTCTTGGCTAAGCTGAGATTTCAAGTTTATGTTAGAATCAAGAGGAATAGCTGTCAGTCAAAGATGGATTAATGTAGCAGCAAAATGATGGTACTTTGTGTAAGGGGTCGAGTTCCTGCCTCTGCACAGGGGGAATCTCAGGCCATCTCCGCTGCGGTCTCCCATTCTTCTCCTGCTGCAGTGGAGCCTGCTCAGCGGAGACGTCGATCCCAGCATCTCGCTCAGTCTGACTCTGTGCTAAAAGTTACTGCTGCATTTCCTGCTTCTGCCATTTAAGTCAGTGCTGGGCAGCGGCGAGCAGACGCTTCTGGGAATAAGTCCTGCTTTTCACGTTCTGAGCATGCCCAGAGTAAGATCTCTCAGTGGAGATCGAGGGTCACATGATCCGATACTGCAGCTAGGTCATTGGTCCTTCTTGGAAGGTCCTTGTAGGTGCTAGGACTAAGTCCTGCTTTGCACTCTGAGCATGCCAAGGGCAAGATCTCTCAGTGTAGATCTGAGGTCACATGCTCAGGTACTGCAGTAACTCCATTGTTCCTTCTTTGAAAGGTCCTAAACGTGCTGCAACTATTTAAGGCTCGCATGGCCATGCGCTAGTATCATTTGCAATATGTGCTTTGCGCCAGTGTGGTTATGCATGTATGTGTTCAGGGACCCGGCTGAAATAAGCCCCTAGAATGCTGCCACCTCCGGCGAGGAGATTGTGTGAACTTAATTCAGGGACCCGGCTGAAATAAGCCCCTAAAATACCGGCACCTCCAGTGAGGAGATTGCGTGTGTGCATAACCACTGACTGCTATCAGTTCGGCAGTAAGCTTGTGCTCCTGTGAGGCTAACAGAGTGCAGTGCTTTCCTCTCGTGGCTGCTCTGTGAGGTAACAGAGCTAGTCTATACCGCCAAACAGTGCCACCATTCACTAGCAGCAGGTTCCTCCTGCACGGTGGACCCAGGGCTGCGAACGCACCATTTATATTAAACATCTATTTTTACTCGGTGCGTTCCGCTAGCCCTAACACTTTGCACGTTGTGACCCCAATATTCCTTAAATAAAATGGATAAAACATTGCTTTATAGTTCTGCATACCCTGGTGCTTCATAGTATGGTACCCCGATGTACCATTCACCTAAATGGAGTCATACTTCAGTTTCATACATAGTCTGTGGTTGAGGAGCCACCATGCAGAGAAGAGAAAAGTGAATGCAGCACTAGAAGAGCATTCTTTCTCTGTCATTCTCAGCATAGTGGTCCAAAAGATCAAACCTCCATCTATCAAAATAGTGACTGCATACCCAATTCCCAGAAGAAACTATATGCCATCACTATTTTAACATGAAAAAAAAACCTTATAAATAAATAAAAAGAGCATATAGTGAGCTCAGTCTCCAGTATTATCACTTATGACAGTCTGGTTAAGTTTCAGTCCATTACTTTATAGAAACAGTTTATACTGTTATTGATAGTCATGTTTTGGGCATCTTCGGTAACAGTCTTGATCCAGAATACACAACGTAGGATAGGAAAGCACTTTATTGCCTCTGTCACATTTTAACAACCTTTTTTATTCTCTTTACTTTTTCTTTCTGTTTCATGGCGGATACTCTCCTGAGACGACTGCTTGCATTCCTCTAATTCTTCTCCTGGGAAATAACATTGAAATAATGGTTTTACTTGCTAATATCTAGATGTACATACTGTGAGATAGAAAACTGCATAAATGCCCAACAAAGTACTAAACCGCTCTGCACAGTGTCTATTACAGAAGGGTAGTGTTTATGGCCTTGATTTAAGAGTGTGCAGCTTTGGAAGTGGACAAGTTCTATTTTTTTTTATATGATCAATATGTCCACCTAATATCCATAAAAATTACTTCAGCTTCAGTGAAGCTTCTTATTATGTGCATTTTAGTGAAAGTTATGGTTAAAGGTCCCTTCACACATAACGATATTGTTAACGATATCGTGGCTTTTTGTGACGTAGCAACGATATCGTTAATGAAATCGTTATGTGTGACAGCGACCAACGATCAGGCCCCTGCTGGGAGATCGTTGGTCGCTGAATAAAGTCCAGAACTTTATTTCGTCGCTGGATCTCCCGTGGACATCGCTGGATCGGCGTGTGTGACACCGATCCAGCGATGTCTTCACTGGTAACCAGGGTAAACATCGGGTTACTAAGCGCAGGGCCGCGCTTAGTAACCCGATGTTTACCCTGGTTACCATCCTAAAAGTAAAAAAAACAAACAGTACATACTTACCTACCGCTGTCTGTCCTCCAGCGCTGTGCTCTGCACTCCTCCTGTACTGGCTGTGAGCGTCGGTCAGCCGGAAAGCACAGCGGTGACGTCACCGCTCTGCTTTCCGGCCGCTGTGCTCACAGCCAGTACAGGAGGAGTGCAGAGCACAGCGCTGGAGGACAGACAGCGGTAGGTAAGTATGTACTGTTTGTTTTTTTTACTTTTAGGATGGTAACCAGGGTAAACATCGGGTTACTAAGCGCGGCCCTGCGCTTAGTTACCCGATGTTTACCCTGGTTACCGGCATCGTTGGTCGCTGGAGAGCGGTCCGTGTGACAGCTCTCCAGCGACCAAACAGCGACGCTGCAGCGATCCGGATCGTTGTCGGTATCGCTGCAGCATCGCTTAATGTGAAGGGGCCTTAATGAAAAGGCTAAAGAACATGTAAATGGAAACATCTTTACAATTAAGATATTTATTGCCATAAGGACAAAGCTTTAATTGCAGTATTGAACTGGGGATCCTTCAGCCTACCTAATGAAATTATTCTAAGGGTCTCTCCTCTATGTGTACATCCCCTTTTAATTGTGTCTTAGGCTATCTTATTTAAGATATATTAAAACATGTTGTAAGTAAAACACATAGGGTAAGTAAATGAGTAAAAAATCAGACCTAGGTGGACATTTGTAGCTCATTGCTGTGTCAAAGCCAGGGCCCAATAAAAGATCCTCCTGTGCTCCAGCAGGCCTGTCTGATGCCATGAAAAGACTGTTTGGTAAATTAATAAGAGTTTTTATATTAAAAAGTACTTTCATTAGTTATTATTATTATACATTTTTATAGCACCATTTATTCCATGGCGCTTTACATGTGAAAAGGGGCAAATATAGACAAATATAATTAAGCATGAGCAAAAAGCAAGGCACACAGGTACATAAGGAGGGAGGACCCTGCCCGCGAGGGCTCACAGTCTTCAGGGGATACATTGGGAAAGGGTAGAGCTGGTTGTGCGGCAGTTTAGTAGGTTGAGGATCACTGCAGACTGTAGGCTTGTCGGAAGAGGTGAGTCTTCAGGTAATTTTTGAAGGTTTCTATGGTAGGCGATAGTCTGATGTGTTGTGGTAGAGAGTTCAGAGTATGGGGGAAGCACGGGAGAAGTTTTGGATGTGGTTGTGGGAAGAAGAGATGAGAGGGGAGTAGAGAAGGAGATCTTGAGAGGATCGGAGGTTGCGTGTAGGGAAGTACCGGGAGACCATGTCACAGATGTATGGAGGAGACTGGTTGTGGATGGCTTTGTATGTCATTGTAAGGGTTTTGAACTTGGGTCTCTGGGCGATAGGAAGCCAGCGAAGGGCTTGGCATAGAGGAGAGGCTGGGGAATAGCAGGTAGACAGGTAGATTAGTTGGGCAGCAAAGTGTAGGATGGATTGGAGTGGTGCCAGAGTGCTAGAGGGTAGGCCAGAGAGTAGGAGGTTGCAGTAGTCAAAGCGGGAGATGATAAGGGCATGCACTAGTGTTTTTGTGGTGTCGCGGTCAAGAAATGCGCAGATCTGGGAGATATTTTTGAGTTTGAGATGGCAGGAGGAGGCAAGGGCTTGGATGTGTGGCTTGAAAGAGAGGGTAGAGTCGAGGATCACCCAGAGGCACCGAGCGTCTGGGACTGGGGAAAGTGAGCAGCCATTGACATTGATAGATAGGTCTGGTGGAGGGGTAGAGTGAGATGGGGGAAAGATGATGAATTCTGTTTTGTCCATGTTCAGTTTTAGAAAGCGAGCAGAAAAGAAGGCCGAGATAGCAGACAGTGTTGGATTTTGGTAAGTAAGGAGGTGAGGTCTGGTCCGTATAGGTAGATCTGTGTGTCATCGGCGTAGAGATGATACTGCATACTGTGGGATTCTATGAGCTGTCCCAGGCTGAAGGTGTAGATGGAGAAGAGTAGGGGTCCTAGAACAGAGCCTTGAGGAACACCGACAGACAAGTTGCGGAGTGAGGAGGTGGTGTGGGGGAGGGAGACACTGAATTTTCAGTCTCTCAGATATTACGAGATCCAGGATAGGGCCAAGCCTGTGATGCCAAGAGATGAGAGGATCTGTAGCAGAACAGAATGGTCCACAGTGTCAAAAGCAGAAGACAGGTCCAGGAGAAGGAGGACAGAGTAGGGTCGCTGGCTCTTGGCAGTTAGTAGGTCGTTGGTGACTTTATTTAGGGCAGTTTCAGTTGAGTGATGGGGTCGGAAGCCAGATTGTAACCGGTCAAAGAGTGAGCAGGAGGAGAGATGGGAGGACAGTTCAAGATGGACATGTTGTTCCAGTAATTTTGAGGCATAAGGGAAGAGAGATATCGGGCAATAGCTAGACAAAGAGGATGGGTCGAGGGAGGGCTTTTTGAGGATGGGTGTGATCTTGGCATGTTTGAAGGATGAGGGGAAGACACCTGTTGTGAGTGAAAGGTTGAAGAGGTGTGTTAGGGTTGGGATGAAGACCGTGGCAAGGTTAGGGATGAGGTGGGACGGGAGCGGGTCAAACGTGCAAGTGGTAAGGTGTGATCTAGACAGAAGGGTGGAGATCTGATCTTCTGCCATGGTGGAGAAGCTAGTTTTGGAGGAACGGGGTTGAGCAGCTAAGAGGCATTGGGCTCTGTGGGCCAAAGCTTTCTCTGATCGTATCGATCTTCTGTTTAAAGAAAGAGGCAAAGTCTTCAGCAGAAATTAGAGGGAAGGAAGGGGATGCAGGGGATGGAGTAGAGAATTGAAAGTGTTGAAAAGCTGTTTAGGGTTGTGAGACAGGGAGGATATGAGAGATGAGAAGTTTGTTTTGCCGCAGTGAGCGTGGACTTGAAGCTGGCGAAGGACTGCTAGTATGCAGAACAATTTCACAATATTTTTTAAAATGCACATACATTAAAAAGAAAAACTTATTGATACTCATCTCTTAATTACTAAATTTAGGTTTATCATTCCTATCCAATTGCCTCAAGTGTATAAAATCCAGCAACTAGCCATGCAGACTGGGGTTACAAACATTTTTAAACAAATGGATTGTTCTAAAGAGCTCACTAAATTCAAGCCAGCTCTTTTCCTAGGTGTAACAAGAAGTCACCAATGTAACAGATCAGTTCATGAAGTTTCTTCTATCTCGAATATTCCAGGATTATCTGTGTAAAGTATTATTGAGTATTGCATGCATTTAGAAACCATAGGAACTCAGGCATGAAGTTGTAGATTATGCAGATTACATAAAGTCCCAAATGTCCTCTGCCATTATTATTAGCACAAAGCCTGTGCATCAAGAGCTACATGCCATGGCCAAGCATCACAAACCACAATACGTTGATGTAAAGTGTGGTGCAAAGTGTGCCGCCATTGGAATCTGGAGCAGTGGAAATGTGTTCTGTCGAGTGATACACCACAAGACTTGGTTTGATGTTGCCTAATTGACTTCATTATGCCATCTGTAAATTTTGGTGAAAAAGAGATAATGAAGTTAAATTTTGGTGGAATAGGGATAATGCTATGGGGTTGTTTTTCATGGGTTTTCATAGGCTCATTTCAAGTGAATGAAATCTTAATACTTCAGCATACAAGACATATTGGACGATGATATACTTTCAACTTTGCAAGAGCAGTTTGGGAAAGACCCTTTTATGTTCCTGCATGACTGTGACTCATTGTACAAAGCAATGTCCATAAATGCACAGTCAGGTGAGATTGGTGTGGAGGAACTTGATGTTCCCACATAGAGCTCTCAACCCTTCGAACACCTGTAGGATGAACTTGAACGAATATTTTGAGCCAGGCCCTCTTGTCAAACATCAGTGTCTGACCTCACAAATTATCTTCTGGAAGAATAAGGAGAAATTCCCACAGACACAGCCCCAAAATATTTTAGAAAGCCTTGTCAGAAGAGTGGACTCTGTTATGCTGCAAATGGTTGTTGAGGGTTGGGGAGGGCGGCAAACAAATACTGATGCCAATGGTTATAGAATGGAATGTCATAAAAGCTCCTGTAGATTTTATATGAAGACACAAAAGAGCACAATGAGGCCAAAAAATACTTTGTTGTAAAAAATCACAGTAATAAGGAAGTGCTAGTCAAAAGATGGAAAAAAACAGGGTATTTAGTTGATACATTTTTTTGCTAAAAAATGTATACTAAGCTGCTCCACCAATTGTCAAGGTATACCCATATAGAGCAGTCCTAACTAATGTATATAATCCTTATCTGATGTATTTAAAAACCTGATCATCTGTATAATACCTGTATAAGCAGGGTTCAGAGAGGGAATATCCATGGGGACATGCTGGATGGAACAGCTTTAGTGCAAGTGACCCATAAGGAGTGGTGGACTCCCCAGACTTGTAGAAACAAGAGAACAATTCAAGAACCAGAAACACATGGGCTACTTGCACATTGAACAAGTCTGTAGGAACATGTTCACACACCACCAAGAAACTTGAAGACACAAAAGAGCACAGTGAGGCCAAAAATACTCTGTTGTAAAAAAATCACAGTAATAAGCAAGTGCTAGTCAAAAGATGGAAAAAACAGGGTATTTAGTTGATACTTTTTTTGCAAAAAAATGTATACTAAGCTGCTCCACCAATCGTCAAGGTATACCCATATAGAGCAGTCCTAACTAATGTATATAATCCCTATCTGATGTATTTAAAAACCTGATCATCTTTATAATACCTGCATAAGCAGGGTTCAGAGAGGGAATATCCATGTGAACATGCTGGATGGAACAGCTTTAGTGCTGATGCCCATGGTTATAGAATGGGATGTCATAAAAGCTCGTGTAGATTTTATATGTAGATGTTCAATACTATTGTCTCTATTATATGGATTATGTTTAGTCTATATTGGGGTAGGTACCCATGTTATATTTTCATTAAGGAAATGTATAGCATTATCCACATCTCTTTGTCCAGCATTTGAACATAAAATCCAGTTATATGGCAGATACATTTCGTGAGTGCTTTTATAAATGTGGCAGGTTAAACAATACAGTTCGACAAAATACAGCACAGAACAAAAAATAGATCCTTAAGCTACAGATAAAAATGTTTTTTTCTGTAAAGTTTTAGCATTAAAGACATGTCGCATTCAATATGACAGAGGTTAAAAGGTATCTGCTGGAATGAGCTACAGGCTGGAGAAGATAACAGTAACCAAGAAGAAAAAAATAATAAAGTTTAACAAAGGACATCCGTTGTGCAAGACGATTTCAAAACCACATCTCATTTCATTCAACCGGATCTGCTCATTTCATCATTTCTCACTGCTGTGCTATTTAGAGTCTTCCTGCCGTCCTGCACTTTGCAGAGAGCAATGCCATTTTTTTAATTAGTAGACACAGTGGCTGTGGTTGGAAATCCAACTAATTGGGCCGAAACTGACAAATCGTATTAGAAAGGCTTGAAAGTGTTTCTATCTCTAAAAGAGGAATTTGTAGAGAAAGGAAGCCGTGCGTTATAGGGCAGAACCTGTTTCAAATTTAACATTGGTGACAGTTGGAAAGGTACGTTGTGTTTTTCTCGCTTACTTCTTACAAATACTCATTCTGGTTTTCTAAATCGATGAACAGAACTGTAAACGGAACATGCATATTATTTTTAATTGGGAGAATTAAAAAATAGAATTACTGAGGACTATAGATTTGCATTATTCTGCTCACTGTATAACATAGTATTGACAATCAGAAATGTTGATCTTTTTCCTTACAAAGAATCGTACTGCTAGATAGAAGCAATTATGGCTTATGGTCTAGTTTCTTGGGTTACCATACTTTAGATCTGTTTTACAAATCACTTGGTATTAGCTAATATTCACTCTGTAATATTATTTGATAATGTAGATTCTTAAATCCATACCTTGTAGATAATTGTAAGCAGTTCGCAAACCAACGTCTTAATGGAATGGGTACTCTAGTCTGTATATTTCCTTATGTAGCCTCAGTGTTCCTTCTGAAAAGCAGTTATTCTGGGGGAAAATAACTCTGTACTAAGGCACCTAATTCAATATGCCATGATTGTTTTCTCACTTCTGTATGAAAAACTGTTTTCCTCTGAATTAAAGCAGAATACACAGGCACAGTATAGGTCCATCACCGGCTATAAATGGCGTGCTACAAACTGTCTGTACAACTGTATTATGGTTATCTGCATGAGACTGTGATATAATACTGCCAATTAGTATTAGCAATACTTTATTCTGACCTTTACTATCAATCGAACGAGTACGGAATTAGATAATTTACACTTCTAGCAGACATAGGCTGTCTACAATTATTTATGTAGCTCCCTTACTATGGGCCACTAAATGCGATCCTACCCTTTGAGTAAGGGTGGAGAGCTGCTCAACGATCCCCTGTTGAGGAAGAATCAGTAGGTCGATTAAAATCAAAGGATGGCCCACTGATTTTAAAGGGATGCAGTTTATTTCTGTTAAACTAGTGCTAAGTCTCAAGGGTCCCAGTGCAGTCTGTTGGTGGTGGTCAGGGAACCAGCATATGATAACAAGTTTTTAGTTGGAAATTTTGTACTGTATACCCATTTACTACTGAGTTTTTCGTATGATCATGCAGAACACCAACAATTCATGATAGATCATAAGGACAAATTGCCAAGATAATAGTAATATGAACTCACGAAGCTAGAAGTGCTTCCATGTTTTACTGGTAAGAGTAAAGGGATATGAAGCTGAATATTTTTCGGATAGTCTGTGCCACATAACCTTTTATAAAACTTAGTGAAGCTACTAGAATTTTTGCAATCGTACTAAATCAAGTTAAGGATGTAGCAGGAAACATTGACTGGAAAGAAAGATGAATGAATTTAATGTCAGTGGAAGAAGAGAATGGTTACATTAAAATGCAAGTGGCATTAAGTGACCTAACTAGTTATGTGGCTGAGCGTTTGAAGAATTTGCCTTACAAATTCCCTAAGATTCTGGTGTCAGCACTCCTCGGTATAAGGGAACTATGTGACTTGGATGTCAAAGTCAAGCAGCAACATATTCCCTGAAGCCCAGGAAATTCTTGCAAGGAACTTCTCATAGACCCTCAGTATACATGAGTAATATTTTCCAGGCAGCATATATTATTCATTGGGCATACCAATGACATTTTTAGCATGTTTGACTTTTTCAGGGTGGGTAGAAGAATTTATAATACCAAGCTTCATTGTATGGAACTGCATGAGAAGTGCACTCACGTTGAGGACATTTACTGCCTAAGGGTACCGTCACACAGTGAAATTTTGATCGCTACGACGGCACGATTTGTGACGTTCGAGCGATATATCTGTGACGTTCGAGCGATATCGCAATGTCTGACACGCTCCTGCGATCAGGGACCCCGCTGAGAATCGTACGTCGTAGCAGATCGTTTGAAACTTTCTTTCGTCGTCTAGTGTCCCGCTGTGGCGGCATGATTGCATGGTGTAACATATATCGTATACGATGTGCGCATAGTAACCAACGGCTTCTACATCGCACATACGTCATGAAATTATCGCTCCAGCGTCGTAGATTGCAAAGTGTGACAGCAGTCTACGACGCTGGAGCGATATTGTTACGACGCTGGAGCGTCACGGATCGTACCGTCGTAGCGATGATAATTG
Source organism: Ranitomeya imitator (assembly GCF_032444005.1). Taxonomy (NCBI): domain Eukaryota; kingdom Metazoa; phylum Chordata; class Amphibia; order Anura; family Dendrobatidae; genus Ranitomeya; species Ranitomeya imitator. The sequence continues at coordinate 387,469,634 of NC_091285.1, read as the reverse complement.
CACTGTGTGACGGTACCCTAATTCATCAACATAGGGCAGTAATGAGAAACTACTATGCTTATCAAGCAATGAAAGCAGGATACTGTGAATTAGTCCTGTTACTGACCACACTCAAACAGAAAGATTGTAATCTTGTTAAAAAGGAGAAGTCCACATTTCCCTTCCCCCTCAGAAGACCTTACAAGTTTCACTATCTCCAGATAGCCGGAGGGTTTAAGAGCAACTGCTTATCTCAGCCCACTGAATGCCAGTATCAATCTAAAAGCTTTGACAGGCACTGTCATGGGTAAAAAACAAGACTAGCTGGCTGAAGTCAGAAAAATGATTTATTAAACAGATAGATTTGTAATGTACGTGTGAAATATCTGACAATTGTGGAACGTTATGGTGTTTAGGTGATCTGTTACTGAAAGAGGTAGAGAGGGTTGAGGAATATCTGACTATTGTGGAAGGTTATGGTGTTTATGTGATCTGTTAGGGTACCGTCACACTAAGCGACGCTGCAGCGATACCGACAACGATGTCGATCGCTGCAGCGTCGCTGTTTGGTCGCTGGAGAGCTGTCACACAGACAGCTCTCCAGCTACCAACGATCCCGAGGTCCCCGATAACCAGGGTAAACATCGGGTTACTAAGCGCAGGGCCGCGCTTAGTAACCCGATGTTTACCCTGGTTACCAGCGTAAACGTTAAAAAACAAACACTACATACTTACCTTCAGCTGTCTGTCCTCCGGCGCTCTGCTTTCCTCTGCACTGTCAGCGCCGGTCAGCCGGAAAGCAGAGCGGTGACGTCACTGCTGTGCTTTCCGGCTGGCCGGCGCTGACACAGGATGCAGGAGGAGTGCAGAGAAGCACAGCGCCGGGGACAGCTGAAGGTAAGTATGTAGTGTTTGTTTTTTTAACGTTTACACTGGTAACCAGGGTAAACATCGGGTTACTAAGTGCGGCCCTGCGCTTAGTAACCCGATGTTTACCCTGGTTACCAGTGAAGACATCGCTGGATCGGCGTCACACACGCCGATCCAGCGATGTCAGCGGGTGATCCAGCGATGAAATAAAGTTCTGGACTTTCTTCAGCGACCAACGATCTCCCAGCAGGGGCCTGATCGTTGGTCGCTGTCACACATAACGATTTCCTTAACGATATCATTGCTACGTCACAAAAAGCAACGATATCGTTAACGATATCGTTATGTGTGACGGTACCGTTACTGAAAGGGGTAGAGAGGGTTGAGCTCCGGCCTGTGCTGTGCTGGCAGATGGAGCAATAACACTCATTTGCCTTGTTGTTAATATCAATAAAAAATACCCCGATCCTAAGATAGTTTTATTTCCTTTTCTTACATTTGTGTTAAAAACATTAAAATGCAGCAAACTACGGTAGTCTGAAATACATAAAACAATTTATTTCCAAAGTTTTCACAAGTTGCATATCTAATATATAATTGCCTAGAATACTACTTCCTGCAATTTGTGCCAACTTCCGTGGCTTTGTCCGGAGCTAATGTGCGGAGATAATGTCCGGAGCTAATGTCCGGAGCTAATGTCCGGAGCTAATGTCCGGAGATAAGTGACGTCAACAGTGTCCAGTGTCTGATTGGTTGCCGCCTGCTGCGAGCGACCAATCAGAAACGTGCCGTACTGTGACACACTCCGCCCGCCATTTTGGTGTGATTTTTGAATTTTTACCTTACAGCAAGTTTCTACTGCGTGGAGGCGGGTCTTTCATCCCTCCCCTCATAAGCATGTTCATGGATCCTGTGTAACTGTACCTTAAATAACAAGAATTGTCAAGAGCTGGTGAGTGCAGCCATTTTTTGTTCTTTCTTACTATTATTTATTAGTTGTATTATTCTTACATTTGAATAAATAAAGTATATATGGATTCTAGACTCCCGATTCTTTAGAATCGGGCTGCCATCTAGTAACTTATAATTACCACTGAGTTATATATTACATAAAGTGTAAATTGGTTATTCTGAATGCAATAGGAGCAAAGACCCTTACTTGTCACTTACTGGGCTCCTTGCTACAATTTTGATAAATCACTGATTTACCTGTTGTATATCTACCAGTTCTCTGAATACTAAGCTCTCTATAACTTCATCCACACCACTAATTGGCAGCTTTCTGTGCACACTGTGCATAGGCAAAAAACTGCCAATCAGGGGTGGGGTTATATAGAGCTCATGAAAATTGAAAACTACATGGCAGCAGGTTTACTAGTCCTGTAGTGATAATCTCCTGCTGATAAAACAGTTATTATATCAAATATAAAGGAAGCAGTCCAGTAAGTCATACATCGCTGGAATCAGGGTCACTATCTCTCAGATTAGGTAGGAAAAAATTGTGACAGATTCCCTTTAATGTCTTGCTCCACCTAACAGTCAAGCTTTGTGTACACAGAAAATGGATCCATGGGCAGATATGTTTAGCAAAACAGGGCGTCCCAATGAGGGTGGCGTATACTCACAAAGTGACTAAGCTATAATGGTTTTTTAACGTATTAGCTGTTAAATTATATTTTACTATTTCCTGTTTGTCAAGATTTCTGTTTTGCTTTCACTATATGTATTGTAAATGAATATCGATGCAATACACTTGAACTTCCCTTTGAACGTGTTACATATTCATGATATACCAGACTCTAACTTGACATTTTGAATGTCATGTGATATGTTAAATGTCATGTTATAATTCCACACTTCATGCTATGCAATGCATTAAATGTCAAGGTATATGGAATGTGTCATCAGGAATTACCTATTGTTTAAATCGAGTTTTTGTGTACAATGCCTATGTATACAGTATATATATATCTGGCAAAAATTAAGAGACCACTGCAAAATGTTCAGTTTGTCTGATTTTTCTCTTTATAGGTATATTTTTGAGTGAAATGTAAATTGTTCTTTCATTCTATGAACTACTGACAACATGTCTCCAAAATTACAAGCAAGACATTTTGTATTTATTTTCTGAAAATGAGAAACGGTCAAAATAACCAAAAAATGCATTTCTTGCAGACCTCAAATAATGAAAAAAAAACAAGTTAATAATTGTTTAGAATCAACAACACTAATGTTTTAAATCAGGAAGAGTTAAGAAATTATCGTATATACTCGAGTATAAGCCAGCCCAAGTATAAGCCGAGACCCCTAATTTTGCCACAAAAAACTGGGAAATACTAATGACTCGAGTATAAGCCTAGGGTGGAAAATGCAGCAGCTACCGGTAAATTTCAAAAATAAAAATAGATACCAATAAAAGAAAAATTAATTGAGACATCAGTAGGTTAAGTGTTTTTGAATATCCATATTGAATCAGGAGCCCCATATAATGCTCCATACAGTTCATGATGGGCCCTCTGCGATGCTCCATATTAAAATATGCACCATAAAATGCTGCAAAAATGCTGATTATGGCCCCATAAGATGCTCCAGACACATTTGCCCCATATGGTGCTGCACAAATGCTGATTATGGCCCAATAAGATGCTCCATAGAGATATTTGCCCCCATATAATGCTGCACAAATGCTAATTATGGCCCCATAAGATGCTCCATACAGACATTTGCCTCATATTATGCTGCATATGGCCCCATAAGATGCTCCATAGACACATTTGCCCCATATAATGCTGCACAAATGCTGATTATAGCCCCATAAGATGCTCCAGACACATTTGCCCCATATGGTGCTGCACAAATGCTGATTATGGCCCCATAAGATGCTCCATAGAGATATTTGCCCCCATATAATGCTGCACAAATGCAGATTATGGCCCCATAAGATGCTCCATAGACACATGTGCCCCATATAATGCTGCACAAATGCTGATTATGGTCCCATAAGATGCTCCATAGAGATATTTGCCTCATATAATGCTGCACAAATGCTGATTATGGCCCCATAAAATGCTCCATAGAAATATTTGCCCCATATGCTGTTGCTGCGATAAAAAAAACTAAAAAATCACATACTCACCTCTCCTCGCTCAGGCCCCCGCCACTTGCTATAGTCACCTGTTCCCCGTTCCACCATCGAGTCTTCCGCGTCCTCTGCAGTGACTGTTCAGGCAGAGGTTGACGTGCACACTGATCGCTGAGCATCACTGCAGAGGATACGAAAGACGGAGCGGCACTGATTTGGGACAGCTGAATATGCCCCTGTTATACTCACCTGTGCCTAACGCGGTCCCTGCATGTCCCTGGTTCTCCGGGTGCTGACCGCTTCATCCTGTATTGAGCGGTCACATGGCACCGCTCATTACAGTAATGAATATGTGGCTCCACCCCTACGGGAGTGGAGTCGGGTCCATATTCATTACTGTAATGAAAAGTACCATGTGACCGCTCAATACAAGAAGAAGCTGTCAGCGCCCGGAGAACCCAGGACCTGCAGGGATCACATCAGGAGCAGGTGAGTATTATTAGACAGTTGCCACTCCCATGACCCTGCCGACCCCTGGGAATGACTCGAGTATAAGCTGAGAGGGGCAATTTCAGCCTAAAAAAATGGTCTGAAATTCTCGGCTTATACTCGAGTATATGGTAATATTTTGGGGAATAACCATCATTTTTAATCACAGCTTTCATGCGTCTTGGCATGCTTTCCACCAGTCTTTCACACTGCTTTTAGGTGACCTTATGCCACTCCTGGTTCAAAAATTTAAAGGGACTCTGTCACCCCCTCCAGCCATTAGAAACTAAAAGAGCCACCTTGTGCAGCAGTAATGCTGCATTTTGACAAGGTGGCTCTTTTAGTTATTGGTGCAGTCAAAGCAGAAATAAAGCGTTTTATAATTTCGCAAAAATACCTGTCTTTTGTCATGGAGGCAGGTCTTAACCCCCCTGCTGCACACGCGACACTGCTGTCACTCAATGCTTCTTCGGCGCCAGGCGCCGTGCCCATCCGCGCTGTTTTCAAATAAAATCCGGCGCCTGCGCTGTTTTGTTCTGCCTAGGGCAGATGCAGTGAGCACTGCCCGTCTGACCTCAGATGTAGTCTCGCAGACTGTGCCTGTGCAGCCACCCAGCTTGTGAATCCCAGCCCCGCACTGTGCATAATGCATAACACACTGCAGGGCTGGGATTCACAAGCTGGGTGGCCGCACAGGCGCAGTCTGCGAGACTGCATCTGAGGTCAGACGGGCAGCGCTCACTGTGCCTGCCCCAGACAGAACAAAACAGCGCAGGCGCCGGATTTGATTTGAAAACAGCGCGGAGGGGGCGGCGCCCTGCACCGAAGAAGCCTTGAGTGACGTCAGTGTGGTGTGTGCAGCAGGGGGGTTAAGACCTGCCTCCACGACTAAAGACAGGTATTTTTGCAAAATTATAAAACGCTTTATTTCTGCTTTGACTGCACCAATAACTAAAAGATCCACCTTGTCAGATTGCAGCATTACTGCTGCAGAAGGTGGCTCTTTTAGTTTCTAATGGCTGAAGGGGGTGACAGAGTCCCTTTTAGCAGTTCTTCTTTGTTTGGTGGCTTGTGAATATCCAGCTTCCTCTTGATTTCATTCCAGAGGTTTTCAATGGGGTTCAGGTCTGGAGATTGGGCTGCCCATGACAGGGATTTGATGTGGTGGTCCTTCATCCACACCTTGATTGACCTAGCTGTGTGGCATGGCGCATTGTCTTGCTGGAAAAAACAGTCCTCAGAGTTGGGGAACATTGTCTTAGCGGAAGGAGTCAACTGTTTTTCCAGGATAACCTTGTATGAGGCTTGATTCATATCCTTCGCAAAGAACAGCCTCCTCAATTACAACCTTGCCTTGCAATTTACAACTTACTCAAAAATATACCTATGAAGAGAAAAATCAGTCAAACTGAAAATTTTGCAGTGGTCTCTTAATTTTTGCCAGAGCTGTGTATATATATGTATATATATATATATATATATATATATATATATATATATATATATATTCAGGGCAATGCTCTATTTTCTGATCACAATCTGTAATAAAGAAAAAAATGAGAGATGACATTAGCCAGCAGGGCTATTTTAGGTCTTTAACATCTTTTTTCAGGAAAACTACATGTACATTAGATGCAGTAAATAGACTCTAACCCCAAGAGTGTAACGATCGCGTTCACAGAGGTCACAATCAGGCCTCTTCAGGTGAGGGGCCCGCTGACGCTAGCGTAAATTTCAACTGGATGTGGCTTTGTGCGCTGACATATATACCAAGATTGGGCCCAGAAAAAATGACATATACCACCATGAGGGCTATTTATAACAGGCTGGAGCTCGGAATAAGGAATATATTCATATATACCAGGATGAGGCCCAGGATAAGGAACATGTTTACCAGGGTGAGGCGCAGGATAAGATACATATATACCAGGATGTGCCCACAGTGGTGAACATATACACCAGGATGGGGAACGTATACCAGGATGTGTCCAGGATGCAGAAGATATATACCAGGATAGCCCAGAAAGGGAAACATATATACCAGGATGGGGAATATACAGTGTGTCCATAAAGCAGGCTTGAACTGGCCCACCGGAGAACTGGAGGATTCTCCGGTGGGCCCAGGCACTAACACCTGCTGGCATACTGGCCAGCAGCTGCCTAGGGCCCCAACTGCTCCATTGAGTCAAGGGGGCCCGCCCTGTGCTAGTGTAGCAGCAGCTGGAGACAGGATCCTGTCCCTGCTGCTAAAGCAAAATGAATATTCACGCTTCCCCACGCCCCTATGGGTGTGGAGAGGCGTGGATACCATTTCTCTTTAATAGCGGGCAGCGTTAGCCGCAGGCTGCTGCTAACACTGCCCACATGTATAGCCCCACCACCGCACGACACACACACAAAGCACCGCACCACATACGCACGCAGACACACAGGACAGCACAGCCCGGCATCCTGCTTCCTGTCTGAGACAGCCCAGCTGGATGATGTCATCATCCAGCGCGCTGTATAAGACAGAAAGCTGCCAGCGATGAAGAGGCTGCTGGGATGAGCTGCTGCTGTGTGTGTGGAGGTGAAGGACAATAATATTGGGGGAGACAATGATGGAGGTGATGGGCAATGATGGTGGTAGGGGAGACAATGATGGAGGTGATGGGCAATGATGGTGAAGGGAGGCAATGATGGAAGTGATGGGCAATGAAGGTGGGGAGGCAATGATGGAGGTGATGGGCAATGATGTTGGTGGTGGGGGGAAATGATGGAGGTGATGAAATGGGCAATCATGGTGGAGGGGGAGGCAATGATGGAGGTGATGGGCAATGATGGTGGTGGGGGAGACAATGATGGAGGTGATGAAATGGGCAATGATGTTGGTGGGGGAGGCAATTATGGAGGTGATGATGGAGGTGATGAAATGGACATTGATGGTGCTGGGGGAGAAGGCAATGATGGAGGTGGTGGAATGGGCAGTGATGGGGGTGGTGGGGGAGAATGATAGGGGTGGTGGGGGAGAAGGCAATGATGGAGGTGGTGATGAGGACAATGATGGGGATGGAGACGGGCTGCATTATACTTTATGAGGGGGCTACATTATATTCTGTGGGGGGACTGCATTATTCTCAGGGGACTACAATATGTTCTGGATAGCTACATCGTACTATATGAGGAGGCTACAGTATACTCTATGGGAGACTGCATTATATTCTGTGGTGGGGCTGCAATATTCTCAGGGGACTAGATTATATTCTGGGGCAACATATTACTATATGAGGGGCCTACAGTATACTCTATGGGAGGCTCCATTATATTCTGTAGTGGGGCTGCATTCTCTCAGGGGACTACATTATATTCTGGGGGGCTACATCATACTATATGAGGGGGCAGCATTATGCCCTATGACGGGGCTACAGTATCAGTATACTTTAAGGGTGGGCTGCATTATATTCTGTGGTGGGCTGCATTATACTATATGAGGGGGGCTGCATTATACCCTATGAAGGTGCTATATTAAATTCTATGGTGGGGACTGTGTTATACCTAAGGGGGTTGCATTATATTTTGTGGGGTGCTGCATTATATTCTATGAGAGGGGGCTGCATTATATTTTATGAGGGGGCTACATTATATTCCATGTGGGGGTGACATATTCTATGAGGGGGCTACCCCTCTATGATTTTACCCCAACCCTTGCTACATAATTAAGATGTGTACTACCTTATATTATATTGATATTAGCGTGTTTTACCACACAATTGGTGGTCTTGTATCTATTTCTATGTAGCTACATAGTGGGCCCCAAGAATGATTTTCTCTGGTGGTTCCAAGGTGCTCCAGTCTCACGCTGCCGTAAAGTCATGGTGCACTTTTGGTGCCCTTTCTCTGGTCCAATCATATCAGATCTGTTCATAAGGAGAGCTAACAAGAACCAACCAAACAACACAAACTCATTTAAGCTGTTGCTGAGCCCCCAGTCAGATTAACCCCTGATAAACTGAACTCTGATTAAAACACTGCCAGGTCTGTGACATCACGCACCCACAAGCTTATGCAAGCTGTGTGGTTTTCCATGCCAGTCGAGATGTGGACGGTACAGAGGAAAGTTCAGTGTGTTCTGTGACAGTGATGCAAGATTTTTGCAGAAGATTGTGTTTAGCGATGGGGGGACCTTCCACATCTGTGGATATGTTCATCACCATAACGTCCCAATATGGGCTGCTGAACATCCTCATGCCTATGTTTAGTATGAACACCCATAAAGTGAACGTGAGGTGTGGCCTGATGCATGATAAGGTGATAGGCCCATTTTTTTTTGCGGTGCAGTCTGTGACAGCAAACACGTATCTTGACATGTTGGAATTGTATGCAGTGCCATAATTTCCAGAAGGTGTCATCTTTCAGCAGGACGGTGCCCCTCCACACTACGCCACCATTGTTCGTGAGTTTCTGGATAGAACATTCCCCTGGCGGTGGATAGGCAGGTGGATCTGATGCCCTTAGACTTTTACTTTTGGGGTTATGTGAAGCAACATGTGTTCATTGAACGAATCAATTACATTAAATCACTTAAAACTGAGACTCACAGACGTTATTCACTCTGTTACACCAGACATCCTTACCCGTGTGTGGCAAGAACTTCACTATCATTTGGATGTGTGTAGGGCAACAAATGGAGCCCACATCAAACTGCACTGAATATGTAAGAAACTGGGAGTGTTTTTCTTTTATTTGAAGCAGATTTCACATTTCTATCATCTTTTGTTGCTTTCCAGTGACTGGTCAAAAGTGCATCATGACTTTACGGGCACACTGTATATACCAGGATGGAGGAAATAAGTGCATATATACAGAGTATATATATATATATATATATATATATATATATATATATCTCAGGCTCCGGTCAGAATGAGCAACAAATATACCATGATGGGTCACATATATGCTAGGATGGGCACAGGATGGGCAACATATATACCAGGAAGGAGCCCAGGATTGGGGACATTACTACACAATGGGGGATTTAGTACGCTTCTTGGGCCCATACATCTGGACAACATTGGGGGCGGGGGTGGATGGTGTTTGTGTGGGGGGGCATGTCCAAATTTTGCATCAGGTTCCATCGGACTCTAGTTACGCCAGTTACTCTAGTTACTGTCTGACATTATCTTTGTATTAAAGCATGAAGTGACTATTACAGTGTAAATCTATGGATTGTCAGACAGAGGCTTCATAGGCTTACATTGTAAAAGAGACTTCTGGCTCACACATAGAGAGCATAGAGTGATTGTGCTTCTTTAACTCCAAAATTATTAAAACTCGGTAAACATGTTTATCCATTATGCATCATTATATTATTGTTATATATATTGATGCTTCATGCTATGCCTCTCTTCTGTTAACTGAATGTAATATCTCAAGGAGTTGACCTCAGAATACCTTAAGACTTTTTATGATGTTAATCAACTTTCAAACATTTGTCTTCCATATGTATTAGCTAAAAATGATGACAAAATTCATACGCATTTTAAGACAAAAATTTGAGCTTAGTGTACATTCCACAGGAAAAAGGCAATAACTGTTACTGCTGGGTTATTGATAACACATTTACTTTATGTATTTGCAGGCCATATGTATTTAAAGGCTCTGATCTATTGACAATTTATGCAGATTGTAGTCTTTTCAACTATCATGTAGTGTGGTCTTTTTTATAAACTATGCAGATACCAACACTACGAGATTTACAGTGCTTTACTTAAATTTTCATTTTAATCTTAATCTTGCAAATCATTGTAAAGATCTCCCGATACACCTCTTACAGCTGTCAATCAAGCAATGGTCCAGTGATTATTTGGCCAGTAGGTATTTCACCTGTCTCTCCCATTCACAGGAGTGTTTGAGTCTGTTCCTTATGAGAGAGGGCCTATCTAGCAGTGGCTTATTTCTTAGAATAGAAAAGGATTGATATTCCGAAATCCTCATGTACCCCTGACAGTCATAATTTGACAATAATGGGTTTGGCCGAAATTAGCCTAATGTGTATGGAGGCCTTTAGAATAGGGCAGCTAAACTTAGATATTTTGGACTTGATGGGAGTCCGCAGGACACAAAAAGACTGCCTAAAGCAAATGCGGGCATTTTTGGGATGTCCGACCAGTTCACTGCACCTTCACACCTGTTTGGAATCTTTTTCCACCCCTCTTCCTTAATTGACAGCCCTTTCCTTACAGAGGCCAGAAGGCAGAGATGTATGGAAACCAAGTAAGTATTAAAGTACAATGGACTATCACCCAAGCTTGGTTTGGACAGTCATCTTATGCTGACAGACAACTTTTAAGGATAACATACATATTCAGCAGCTGTGGGTTGACACCTTCTCCACCCGCTATTCCCTTTCCTGCCATGTACCTGCATATATCTGATTTCAAAGGTCAGAGGGGTGCAAGCCTATGCCAGACACCTCTGGTGGTGGCTTATCTTCCCTGAGATCAAAAGGACAGGCCTTGCCACATTCTAAAGGTACCTTCACACATAACGATATTGTTAACGATATCGTTGCTATTTGTGACGTAGCAACGATATCGTTAATGAAATCGTTATGTGTGACAGCGACCAACGATCAGGCCCCTGCTGGGAGATCGTTGGTCGCTGAATAAAGTCCAGAACTTTATTTCGTCGCTGGACTCCCTGGAGACATCGCTGGATCGGCGTGTGTGACACCGATCCAGCGATGTCTTCACTGGTAACCAGGGTAAACATCGGGTAACTAAGCGCAGGGCCGCGCTTAGTAACCCGATGTTTACCCTGGTTACCATGCTAAAAGTAAAAAAAAACAAACACTAGATACTTACCTACCGCTGTCTGTCCTCTAGCGCTGCGCTCTGCACTCCTCCTGTACTGGCTGTGAGCCGGAAAGCAGAGCGGTGACGTCACCGCTCTGCTTTCCGGCTCCCAGACAGTACAGGAGGAGAGCAGAGAAGCAGAGCGCAGCGCTGGAGGACAGACGGCTGTAGGTAAGTATCTAGTGTTTGTTTTTTTTTACTTTTAGCATGGTAACCAGGGTAAACATCGGGTTACTAAGCGCGGCCCTGCGCTTAGTTACCCGATGTTTACCCTGGTTACCGGCATCGTTGGTCGCTGGAGAGCGGTCTGTGTGACAGCTCTCCAGCGACCAAACAGCGACGCTGCAGCGATTCGGATCGTTGTCGGTATCGCTGCAGCGTCGCTAAATGTGAAGGTTGATGTCAGAAGATAGTTGAAACATCCAAATCCCCGTAATATAGTCAACTAGTCCCATCAAAATCTGCAGGGTCTGCTGACTTTGCTCTATGGTATATCAACACTTAAAACTTTTTTTTATAGATATATATGGTGAGGAATTTTCAATAGATTACCATGAGATTTGAAATTAATGTTTCTCTGTGGAAGAAAAAAACAGCTACTTTTCTTTGAAATTCTTAAAATAATCCAGCATGTAGCAATAAAAAAAAATCTCAGAGAGTGATAAAAAGATGAAGTGTAGTCCTGGCCTTAGTGGTCAATTAAATAAAATGTTAGAAACTCTTTTAAGAGATCTGTTGGCAGCTGTCAGAGACTGCACGGAAGCCAAAAATCACTTTGTACAAACCACAGAGATCTCCTGCTTCACTAGCACTGGAAATGAATGGACCTTTAACTAACCAGGGAAAGTCGATCTGGGCAATAACAAATCAACGTTCTACCAAGGGAGCAATGTGTACAGAGCTGCATTAGCTAATGTTCGTCTTCCACTGTCTTTTGAGAGTCACAGAGAGGAAATAGAGTCTATTCTGCTTTACATACCCATACAGCCTAAGTTTTCCCTTGTCTAGAATAATTTTGCTGAGTACAATCCTTCAGGGACCCAATCTAGTTTACTATTACACTTTTACTACTTCCCATACAGATATAATGATGCTCACTATCCTCGACAATTTGGATAATTGTTAAGAAAAAAAAAATCTCATCATTGCCGAGTCCTCCTTGAAAGGAATCGTTTCCTGGGGGAGAGATCTGGCTCCTCTCTCTGCAATTTAGAGTGCGTTTAATAAACAAAGGGAGCAATCCATTGTTGAAATCTGCCATAAAAGGATGAAAAGGATCTTTTGTTTGACAGATAAATCTCACAGGAGAAGTAATAAGAAATGTAACAATGGATTAATATATTTACAGTCAATCATTTTTTTTAATAGTAGAAATGGAATAGTTTGGAATTTGGAGACAAATATTGAAATTCTCCCAGTGCATTCTGTTCTCGTAACACATCTGTAAACTGTACACGGGTTGAACACGTGTGTGCTACAAAGCCATTTAAATATTAGAGCGTAGAAATAAATAGTGCTTTAAGATTTCACATAGTGGTTGCTAGGAAACAAGGATACATTTAGTTTCTCGCTGGTAAAAATTCCCCATAGCATAGTATTGTTCCCCCGAAACGGTTATGTCAACAAGACCATGTCAGCCACAGACCCCCAAGAAACGCCTGTTGAGTACCATGCATGCACTTGATATATTTAAAATGAAAAAAAAAATAGATTTATATTCAGTAGATACATCTGTATTTGTATAACACATAATGGGAAACACGTATCATTTGACAGACGTTTGTGCATATGTTTTTTTTTTACAGGATACAAAAAATGTACTCTGCTGCGCTTATTCATCCTGTATCCTTTTTTGTAACTTTGCAGCCTATGGAGGACAAATGCAAATGTTTTGTAATGTTTGCATCCGTTTTTTCTTCCGTTTTTTTTCTTCTACAGAACCAGTCACATGATATCTTGAAACTCCCACATGTCCTTTAGAACAGGGATGCAAACATATGTTAAAAAGAAAAATTGTTATATTTGATTTAAAATGCATGTTCCTGGATGAGTTGCACAACAGATCAGTATTTTTGGATTATAAAATAAAAATGTGTAGCTTTCAAAAGTTACAAAAACTTTGCACAATGCAAGCCAAATTCAAGTTAATCCAATTTTATTATTTAATGGCTGCTGAGGATTTTATCAAAACTGTCAAAAAGAAAAACTGTATTTGTTGCCCACAGCGACCAATCAGACTTTGCCTTTAAAACCCCCTTTAAGACCTGTGAGGTACCTATTCATAGGTCGCTCCTCTCCCTTTGATGTGGGCTCCGGCACTGAGCCCTCACCTTTTCAGGCACATGACAGCTGTTCTGATCAGCTGGCATGGGCCCCTAACAGCTGTGTGTGGAATCGTGATCCACCCACGGCTGTTAGCATGTTAAATGTCGCTTTCAATTTCTGACAGCGGTATTTAACTTGCACATGCCAGAAGCGCCTCATAAAGCACATCCATCGGTCCCCTGTCACATGATTGCTGGTCGACGATGAGTTGGTATGACAACCAGCGGTCTTCAGGAGACCTCCATGCTTGTCATTGCTGATCTGCTATGAGCGCCACCCCATGGCTGGTGCTCAAAGCAGGTGATCATTCCTGCTATGTGTAGCACATGCAATCAGATTATCACAGCTTCAAGTCTCCTAAAGAGGCTATTGATAGAAGCGAAATGTTAAAAAAAGTTTTTTTAAATATTAAGAAATTAAAAAAATAGAAAACTTCAAACAAATCACCCACCTTTTTCCCCATTCATAGTAAAATAATTATTAAAAAAACCCTCAAAAATGCACATTTGTGTTCGTCGCGACATTGCAATAAAATGCAATAACAGGCGATCAAAACATCTTGTCTAATGCAAAATAGTATATAAAAAAAGACAACTTGGCGCACAAAAAATACACCTTCACCCAGCTCCAGATCCTGAAAAATAGAGACACTACGAGTCTCAGAAAATGGTGCCATTTTTATTTTTACAAACTTTAGATTTTTTTCACTACTTACCGTATTTTCCGCTTTGTAAGACAAATTTGGGGGGGAAATGGGGGTGCGTCTTACAAAGCGGATATACCGCTTACCGTTACAGGCTGGGATGAGGGGGTGTCCACCGCCGCTGCTGCTGCCCGTCACCACTGTCGCCCGCTGCCGCGGTTGTCCGCTGCTGCCCGCTGCTGCCCCGGGAGATCCTGGAAACTCCGGTGCTGCGGGGGGCTCTGGCGACATTTTGTGAAAGACCAGAGCCCCCTGGCAGTTTGTCAATGCGTTCCTGTATGACTGACTTCGGGAAAATGGCCGCCGGAATTTCGAGAGATGAGATTTCAGTGCTGAGATCTCATCTCTCGAGATTCCGGCGGCCATTTTCCCGGAGTCAGTCATACAGAAACGCATGGACGAACTGCCGGGGGGGCTCTGGTCTTTCACAAAATGTCGCCAGACCCCCCTGCAGCCCCGAAGACAGCCCTACAGCCCCCGAGACAGCCCTGCAGCCCCGAGACAGCCCTGCAGCCCCGGAGACAGCCCTGCAGCACAGGAGCCCCCATGCAGCACAGGAGCCCCCCTGCAGACCCCCTCATCCCAGCCTGCAGCACAGGAGCCCCCCTGCAGCACAGGAGCCCCCCTGCAGACCCCCTCATCCCAGCCTGCAGCAATGCTCCACTCTTGCCTCCAGCAACGACCCTGGGACCCTGATCCACTGCAGCCACAACCCCTGGTGAGTAATAAGACGCATGGATTATGACGCCCCACCAATTTATAAAAAAAAGTTTTTTTCCTATTTTTCTCCTCAAAATTTGGGGTGCGTCTTATAATCCGGAGCGTCTTACAAAGCGAAAAATACGGTATATAAAAAAAAGCTATATATGTTTGGCATCTCGTACTGGCCTTGAGATTCATAATGACAGGTCAGTTTTAGCATTTAGTAAACATGGTAAAAAAAGACAAAAAAAAGAACTGCACTTTTTTTGCAATTTTACCGCAATTGCAACTTTTTTTTACCATGTTCCAGTACACTACACAGCATAATTAATGGTGTCGTTCAAAAGTACAACTCATCCTGCAATAAACAAGCCCTCACATTGCCATTTTGATGGAAAAATGAAGAAGTTATGACTCTGGGAAGAATAGGAGCAAAAACCAAAAGCGCAAAAAATGGAAAATCCCAAGGTGGTGAAGGGATTAAATTCTTAAGATGCTCTGGTAAAATGAAGGTTGCTCTGTGATGGTTCTCATGGTCCTGTGCTTTCCTTCCGCCATTTCCACCATCACAAGCGCACAATGCAGGTCTATGAGAACTAGAACAAGGCTCTCATAAACTTGCATTGAAATGTGAGCTCCGGCTTGCCCACCAAACATTGGACTTTCCAGCAGGTCAGAAACTGCTGGAGACCGACCAGAGCAGTGGCGATAGATAGTGAAGACGGAGGTGGGTTAGTATGAGGCTAGTGCAGGGACCCTAGATTTGCAGCACAAATTTAGCGCTGCAATAAAAAAATGCTGTAGTGGTGCGTTAATTGATGCTGTGTAGAGATGAACATTTCAATTCCTGCCGCAATGGTCTGGTGTCCCGCCTGGTTTCCCATGGCAGCCAGTTTATATTTTGGCGTCTTGCATCCTTTGCCCAGCACCTGGTGTGACTGTGGGGCTTACTAGGCCCCTGTGATTTCATGACATCCCATGAGACCTAATGGCTAGGCCAATCTGTAGATGCTGTGTGTATAAGTAAAGACCAGTTGTCATGAAAGACCAGATTTATCTGATCTTTGTTTGACAGCATTTACACTGTAGTGCACCAACATCTCTCCTAGTACAATCACAGTTTACTGTATTGGATTCCAGGAGTTTGACCCCCACAATTGGTCGAAGATCATTATGTCTACTGGTTTTGCTGTGTTCACTTATTTTGCTCTGGACATCAAAAAAGGGGTAGAAAGAACCACTGTCTACAAAGCAAAGCGGGGAAATGGTAACGAGCCAGTATACAGGATCATTTTACATGCATGGATACTTGGACATACAGATGTAAGCTTTCTTAAGCTAATGCACATAAAAATGTGGAAAGTTAGCTTTTAATATCTGATGCAACAAAAGCAATTGAAGTTGTGTAGTTACTAGTTAGCTGTCAAGTTGCACTTTTTTGTATCGGCATAGCTTTCTGCATTATAATATCGATGTAATTTTAACCCTGCTGTTGTCTTCGGTCAAAAACGACCGACCTTGAACTTCAATATTCTTTAAAATATTCAAGATGCGGCTCTGAAACCCGTGGCCGACCGTCCCATCCTCATTTAAGTCAATCAACCACACGTTTCAGAACTGCATCTTGAACACCCCCAAAAATACCAAATTTCAAAATAGGTCTCCCCAGACCGAAGACAACAGCAGGGTTAAGAAACACTACATCTGTACCCTTTGATTAGATCTATAGAGGATGCATCATTATCTAGATTTTTCCATTTTGGGGTCTACATCATGCTAGATGTTGCCTTATTTTGATAGATTGCTTTTGATCAATTAGGCTTGCCAGTAGTACTTTGCTGTGGCAAGGGCCATGTGCCAGACAATACTTTAGATTTCATTGTTGGGGCTTTTACATCTACCGTATATTGTGGCCAGATACAGGGGCATACACTATGTATTTCTAAATATTTTCTTAATTTCATGTTGTAGTAATGTTATAATTTTCTAATAAAGACCTGATCTTTTTGTACATACTTACTGTATATATTCTGTTAGATGAGCCATCTAAATCCATGTATTGTGCTGGTTGAGCTAACTAATTTCCAGTGTGTACTCTTCTATCTATGTATTGCATAGTTGACTATTTATTTAAAAGGTCATACTTATTATTCACAGACCCATAGACTTGTATTGGACCTTGTCATCCGTACTGCCGGAAAATAAAATGGATATGTGAGCAAACCCATAGGTTATAATGGGTACGTGAAAAAAACAGATACCACAAGTATCGGAAACACTGACACTTGAGGCGTAAATACTGTATTGTTTTGATTTCATATTCTTGGCTGACTATAATTTTGATCAAATCTAAAACATGACTAGAATTGGTGTTTGTTTTGTAAAAACATATTTTAACACATTAATATATTTACAAAATTCTAAAGATAAAATATAAAATTAAAAAAAAAGATTTAATCCTGTTGGCATTTAATTACAGAAAGATTGTATGGGTCTCTCTTACTCAAACTAATATTAACAAAGCTTGACTGCTTGGTACTAAATATGTCAAAGATTAAATTAGATTTTAATGTCTGAAACGAGTTTTCCCTTTGCAAATCCCTTTGCCATTTAAACCAGGACATGTTAATGCCCATTCACAAAGTTGAAAAACATGATCATTCCTATTGATTACATTAGACCGTAGTGTCCAACAGTGCTTTGATATCGTTTTACATATACCTGGTGTATACTTATAAGCCCTTTATAACTCAGATGTGGTAAAACAGGCCTTTTGTAAATCCATTCATGTGAGAGTTACAGGATGGTGATTATTTGCAAAGTAAAAAAATTGGATTCTTTGAAACTCGATGGTAAAAAAATTTTGTTTGATGTAAAAGGAATGTGAGCGGTGACAGTAAGATCAATGGCAGTATTTTCACTCAGTGAAGCATGAGAACCTGTGATAAGCGCAGTTAGTCAGAGGAATAGTGACGGACATTGCCCTTTTACGGCTCGCATTTGGTCTCCAATATTGATCTTAACTGTCACTGCCAACAAAGTATTTTGAAGCTACATCTGTGTCTACACAATGCTATACATAATGCTCCACCGATGGATCAATGTCTGCTGGTGTGCAAAGAGTTAAAAATCTCATCTTCCATATTTGCATTATTGCATTTACTGCACTGCTGAAAGCCATTATAATCCTGTACTGTCAATCACAAACTAATCCATCATATTCGACTTCATCATTCTGTCTCTAACCGGCACTGTGTGTAACAGATGTCCCGAAACAGCAATTTAACCGTTTTAACGGTATTTCTGGATTTACACATTTTAGTAAAAATAATAAAACTTACATCGTCACTATAATGTACATATTAACTCTAATGTAAGCATTAGAACATTTCTTAATAAATGTCCTTTTTTATTTTTAAGTAATTTTAGTTCACAGCATGGATTCGCGTGATGACTGTGTGCATGAGCTATATATGTTATATTTCAAATATAAACAGGTACTGGACAGTATTATCAGATAAATTTGGGAGGGAAATGTATTAACTGACTTAATATGCCTATCAAAATAAATATTTTATTTGTCAAATGCATCTTAGGATTCAAAGTAAACAGTTTAATAATTAATTTTCTGCATTCCCTCTTTACTAGCCAGGAAAGCCCCAGGGATATTCCACCTTCCCTGCAGCTTCCCAATAGGCCGCCAGCAGGCTAGGATGTTTTTTCCTAAGAATGTATTCTAGGCTCCACTGACAGCTGAAAGCCAAAAATAAACTTAGAAATAATAAGGAATTTGATTGATCAAATCATATCATTTATTATAAGTATGAGGATTGCAAATCATGACATGGGCTGTTTATATTGGAACCACTGCATTTATTTATTATGCTTTGCCTATGTAGCACTATCTTATTCCGCAACACTTTACAGACATTATCATCACTGTCCCCGATGGGGCTCACAATCTCCCTATCAGTATGTCTTTGGGGTGTGGGAGGAAACCGGAGAACCTGGAGGAAACACATGCAAACACGGGGAGAACATACAAACTCCTTGCAGATGTTGTCATTGGTTGGATTTGAACCCATGACTCGAGCGCTGCAAGGCTGCAGTGCTAACCACTGAGCCACCATGCTGCTACTGTATTACCTAGATTTCCATATCTGAAATTAAAAGGTCATTAAAATACCAGGTTAATGGAGGTTTCTAACATACAGTTACATGCCGTTTACAAAATTAAATTAACTATAGGAGTCCCATTCACATTACAAATTTTCTTCTGCTCCCTCACTGATAGCTCCCTGCTTCCTCTTAGCTGTCTCTGTTCACCCAACTAGTGTCTACATTTCATTTGGTCACTACATGAGATTGCAAAATACCTTAAATATTGCATTACAGGTTTAAGAAAGGCATGATTTACATATTGACTTTCATATCCATATTATAGGTCATCAAAAAAATTGGGTGGAGGGGTCCAACACCCGGCCTCCCCTTAATCAAGTGCAATCTACTGCAGTTTTTCTCCCATTCTCAGATCAATGAATATCACATCAATATGTAAGTCCCGGACAACCACTTTAACTCCTACTTGGCATCCTTGTCTGTTAGGGCTAGCGGAACGCTCCAAATAATTAGAGAAAAGGAATAAGGTGCGTTCGCAGCCCGGGGTCCACCGCACAGAGATGGAACCTGCTGCTAAGCAATGATGAATTATATGGTGGTACAATGAGAATACCCACACCGGTTAGCTTCACCCTGTGTGAAAGAAGCGAACCCTGTTGCGTCACAGGGCCACAGTATCGCTCGTAACGGAAATAATATAGTAGCATGAGAGTGCATGCAGTGCCGCTCTGGCGGATGCCACTAACCACCCAGACTTGGGTTTGGAAAGCGCGGTGATAGCGCACGGCGCAGCACTGGCAGTCACAGCAATAGACGCTGTTTGTGTACTCTGTACAGTCGGGCGCTAGATTACAATCATCCTTCTTACGTGAGCATTCAAACACAAGGGAGGGGATGATTAAAGAGCGACTTTCACTCACAACACACACATAAACAAGTGTATACTAGCGCATGGCCGTGAGGCCATGCGAACCTTTTAGAGCTGCAGCCTCAGGACCTTCCTAGAGGACCAATGAGAACTGCTACATTAACTGAGCAACTTCAGGACCTTCCTGGAGGACCAATAGGAGCTACTGCAGTACTTGAGCATGTGACTCCAGACCTCCACTGAGAGGTCTTCCTTTGGGCATGCTCAGAAGGGGAAAAGCAGGACTTAGTCCCAGAGACGTCTGCTCACCGCTGATCAGTACAGGCTACAATGGCAGAGCCTGGAGAGGCAGCAGTAACCCTTTGCACGGTATCAGGCTGAGTGAGACGCTGGGACCGACGTCACCACTGAGCAGACTCCACTGCGGCTGATGCAGAATGAGAGACTGCAGCAGACATGGTTCAAGATTCCCCCTGTGCAGCGACGGGAACTCGACTCCTAACACTTGTCCCTGAAAAAAAATATCAGTCATTTATGAAGAGACCACAGTAGTCACTAGACATGTGCCACCTGGCAACATCATTAAGAAGACTGCAGTTGATAGTCAATGTATCTCTAACATCCAATCTGTTGAAGTTGACTCATAAGCTAGTTGGCAGTAGCCATGACTGCTTTTCCCCTGTGGTATTAATAGGATTCTCCAAATAATGTGATTTCATAAAAAGCATGTCAAAATTAAGTCCACATAAGAAGCTCTAAAGACAATATGTTGCTGTAGCGCTCCGTTATGTAGATGGATATCATAAGAACTGACAGTTTTATAAAATGTTAAAGTGCTGGCGCATATGAGCAAAATATGTACAAAATGTAGAATTTTTATATTGCAGTGTCTTTATTTGCTAAGCTGTCTCCTAGATTAATGAGTTTAGCGGGTATCCCATTTGCTTTCATTATAAGTCACACTCTATACTGTCATTATTCTTGACATCTGTTACACTTTATCTACAGGAGGCTGTTTTTATTTGGAAATTGAAGGGGTTTTGCATATTAACAACATTTCACCCACCAATAAGAAAAGGGATAAGCGTCTGATCAGTGGGGTCCACCCTCTGGAATCACTACTGATCATGAGAATGAGGCCTCCCCATTTGAATTCAGCAGTGATCAAGCAGCTGCACTGATGCGCTATCGGATCTCAACGGCGCTTATCACATATCTCCTAATGGAGTGAAAAGGAAGCATTAAATAAATGTCCAATTGCTCGCATCCTCATATAGAACAGAAATGTTACCCTCTATTACATATGATCATTAGAGCAGCACAACTAATGACAACAGTTGTTTCTCTGTACACAATGGATATAAAGTGTCATTCTTTGAATACAGTAAAATGAAATTAGTTTCCAATGTGCTAAACAAGATAAAAGATAACTTGAACATATGCGGTCACATAATATGTTTACTCTAGAATCTGAATGCTGCTGAACAAGTAGATATTGATTAGAATCAAGGGTTCTCCAGCAGTTTATTGGATATTTGGCCTTGAAAACTCAAGTACTGTAACATTTATGCTTTATGTTTCTATGAGAAAGGTACTGAATGCGGCAAAGCAGGCTTTTTACCCATTATGTTATTTGGGGCATGTATACTTATCTGTCATTAACCATTTTATTATAAGTCATACTGAATAACTGAACTATGATAAAGGTCAATTATCACCATTAAATGCAATAGATTTTGCTCTCAGCACTTGATCAATTGACTTGGATTAAAAATTATATATCTCCCAAGCAGGTAAAATGTTAATTAAATCTGTTTATGTACATGAGACTTATGTCTTAACTTGTCAAGTATTCTGCAGAGAAAAGAATTTAATTAAAATGATGGCAAACCTTTGTAATATAATGGATATGTGTACTTCTTCTCTGTCCAGACTCTGTTGGCATGACAGGGATAACTAAGTGTTGTGCTTCCTTATCTTTGGCAGTATAATGCTTGTTGGTCTTTGTCCTTTAAGGGGCTGTTAATGGTGATAACAGACTTAAAGGCAATTTCTGGGCATTTGATATTGAAGATTTATGCTTAGACTATACAGGAAATAAATATATCTTTGTACCGTGTTAGCCAGTAGATAGAAATAATTGAGAGTCCTCAGTGGTTGATACCTTTTAATGGCTAACTAAAAAGATGGTAACAAATTGCAAGCTTTCGAGACTACATACGTCTCTTCATCAGGCAAAGACTAAAACAAATTCTGAAGAATCACATATTTATGCACAACATAGTATAGAAAAAAAAAGGGGAAAAAAACCATGGATAAGCCAGGTGACATGAAGCAGAATTACCATGGGTGATAAACAGTTACGTCCATAAATATTGGGCCAATTCTTAGATAAGGATTGTTTTATTGTCCTGTGATTAGGGTCTCTGTTGTGGTGACCCCACATGGTCTGATGGGCAAGTTCCTTAGTTGATGTAAAAAGACATAAATCCGTGTGACACATTCATTCCTGCACTGAGAGTGTCAAAGGTCGTCATCAGTTTATATTCCCAGACTCTCCTATCTTTCTGCGATTTGAAGTTACCTTTTAGTACAAGTAATTTCATGTCCATAATGTTATGATTTGGGAGACAGAAATGTATTGCCACAGGTATATCCATTCTTTTTTCTCTTATTGTATGGCGGTGAGAGTTCATCCTTGTTCTCAGTTTCTGCCCTGTCTCCCCCACATACAGACCCCCAGTTGGACATTTAGTACAAATAATTAGGTACAGCACATTAGAAGTGAGGCAGCTGAAGGTACCTGGGATCTTGTAGTCCTGATGTGAATTGGGGATCTTTATCTTTTAATCAATTTCATCCTACCATCAACTTGACACTCAACTACTCCTGCACTGAAATAAACTTTTTGGACACCATCATTAAGCTGCAGAACAATAAAATAGAGACATCCCTGTATCAGAAGCCAATCGACCGTCCAACATACCTTAAATGGGACAGTTTCCATCCAAAACACATAAAAAACTCTATTGTCTACAGCCAAGCCATCAGATACAATCGTATATGTTCCAACCCAATGGATGGAGATGAACACCTGGGTCGCCTCAGAAAGACCTTTTTGAATCAGGGCTACCATCCAAGAACAATTGAAAATCAGATCACAAGAGCCACCAGTATATCAAGGAATCACCTGCTACATTACAAAACTAAAGAAGAAAATAACCAGGTACCTCTAGTAGTTACCTACAATCCAAATCTGGAGGTGCTAAGGGGAGCTGCACGGAAATTACAACCTTTACTGCAAAAAGATGCCCGCTTACAATCCATTTTTCCAGACCCCCCACTACTGTGTTTTTGGCAGCCCCCAAATCTAAGAAGCATCATTGTCAAGAGCTCCCTGTCCTCTCCAACCGCCGCAGGTACCTTTCCTTGCAACCAGAAAAAATGTAAAACCTGTCCATTTATAATGACCACGGACAAGTTAAAGATCCCCAATTCACATCAGGACTATAAGATCCCAGGTACCTTCAGCTGCGTCACTTCTAATGTGGTGTACCTAATTATTTGTACTAAATGTCCAACTGGGGGTCTGTATGTGGGGGAGACAGGGCAGAAACTGAGAACAAGGATGAATTCTCACTGCCATACAATAAGAGAAAAAAGAATGGATATACCTGTGGCAATACATTTCTGTCTCCCAAATCATAACATTATGGACATGAAATTACTTGAACTAAAAGGTAACTTCAAATCGCAGAAAGATAGGAGAGTCTGGGAATATAAACTGATGACGACCTTTGACACTCTCAGTGCAGGAATGAATGTGTCACACGGGTTTATGTCTTTTTACATCAACTAAGGAACTTGCCCATCAGACCATGTGGGGTCACCACAACAGAGACCCTAATCACAGGACAATAAAACAATCCTTATCTAAGAATTGGCCCAATATTTATGGATGTAACTGTTTATCACCCATGGTAATTCTGCTTCATGTCACCTGGCTTATCCATGGTTTTTTTCCCCTTTTTTTTCTATACTATGTTGTGCATAAATATATGATTCTCCAGAATTTGTTTGTCTTTGCCTGATGAAGAGACGTATGTAGTCTCGAAAGCTTGCAATTTGTTACCATCTTTTCAGTTAGCCATTAAAAGGTATCAACCACTGAGGACTTTCAATTCTAAATATTATGCTTAGACTATGTAATCAATATCAGATAATTGGGCTACAACAGCCCCTATTATCATGGTATTAGCTGTTTTGGTGTCTAGGTGTAGTACCCACCTTTCAATGTTTCCAGCCAGCAGAGATAATAGCTGCTGATCGTGGGGGCAGCCAGATGTTGCCCCCCCACTGATCTGATATTGTATGAGTCATTAATATCAAATTCCCAGAGAACCCCTTTAATGTTTTTTTTTGTTCCCATGTGAGACACTGTGCCAGGAAAAGTGAAGGGTCATAGGAGAGTTTATTTTATTGCACCTTGGTTGGTTCTAGAGTTACATCTCATGTGTCCTCCACCTTCTTGTTGCACCATATTTCTAGTGTGCTTTCACCAGCAGACTATCGCCCACCCACCTATCGCCTGATACCCAGGACTTTAACATCGTACTGTACATATTCATTGGATGGTAAAACATACATTGGCATCTAAACATACACCAAGTCATTGCAAAGTGTGACCACTTAACAAAGTTTAATCCATAGTGTCCTATGGTATCAATTTAAATAAAGTAGGCGAGAGTGATATTCTTAAAAATCCCTTTTAATATTTGCAATGAATAGCCTAATCATGAAGTAAAACTCTTGTTTTGCCACTATTATGCCCACTAATCACTATGTATGTCACGTATGCAGCAAAGTTGTAGATAAACAATTCACACTGACTGCTGGGATTATACTTGACATTCATGAATAGCAACAAACATTTTGTCCCATGACCATGAAAATGTAATAAGGTCAAAGTCTATATTACCTTGTTCGAAGTTCAGTTTTGCTGCATGGTCCAAAAAATGACACCTAGTGGGTGTTCAGACCTTGCGCCATTATCTCAGACATTTCTCTTGTTACACGCTGGTATTCACAGCCAGATCCACTGATCTATAAAATGTGTCAATCAATACCCATCTTAACACAATGCCTTTTTCAGCATCAGCTTTCATTCAGGCACACATTCAGTTTGTTTCAGCAAGTCATTTACTGTGTGGCTGAAGACAGCTGGGGCATTTTCCAAGTGAAGACATTACAGGAGAAGGAACGTCTGGAAGATTCATTTTTTCTTCCTGACCATGAATAAATGTTAGAAGACCAGTATTTACAGCATTCATTTAGCGCCCAAGCATGTTGTGGAATTTTAACTTGCAATCAGTGGGCTCAAATGTCTTTCATTCTGAGCAGGAGCCAAGATAGGAGACATCTACGAACAGATAACTGTCAATGTAAATAAGTGATACGAGACTTGCCGAAAGACATATTATATTATAGCTCTAGCTGCTGAATTCTCTGTTGCCCCATTAAATCTTTAATGATGACACCAAGAATAAAATAGGAAATTCTAATTGTATATTGTTTTATTTTGGGGAGAGACAATAAATAATATATGACTTTAATTGGATAATCATGTTGGATAAAAAAAATGATTTATTTTGTTCAAGGCAACGTGATTGTTATATAGAACTTATCATTGCCATGAATTGAGCCTATTATGATATCTCTTCATAGTCACCATGGCGATCATTAGCTTCCTCTAAAAATAAAATAAAATATATTTAATTACATGGTCATTCCCTGTAGTCAACTTGAAAGAATAATGAAGAAGAGACGGTTAGGTCACATTGCTGGTTTTATAGTTTCTTCCATGTGTGATAAACCTTTACTGCCTACACTGCAGATGTGGCAGAGCCTATCATTGTCTCCATTTGTAGTAACCACAGATAACAAATTGTGACATCATCGTTCTGCCAAATGATTTAGTTTGGCTTTATCTGTAGTGGCAATCATCACGTCACATCTGTTTGGAGGCTAAATATGGTGGACAATGTTTTTTGTAATGAAGGTTTCTGAATTTTAGGTACTTAGATTCCCAGAAATCATTAGGTATCTGTGGAGGTGCAAAGCTGAAAGTGTTTAATATCCCTGCAGCACTCCCGCAGGAGAAGCTAGGTATTACACACCTCCAATTAAAATCAATAATCTTTATATGTAATGCACAAACATATCACATTCTCTGGAACAAGAAATGCTCTTGCAAGCCCTCTCTTCTCCAGCTAAACAATGAGATTCTTTGAATAGATGACCAATGTTTGCACATATCTGGCTATATGCAGAGAAGTTGACATATTTAATGCTTTATTTACTATCTTAAAACAGTGTAGCTTCACATTGGCTCCCCTCACTCAGAAAACATGATATGATAGAGTCAGGATAAAACATACAAAGGATTAGGATTAAGATTGACAACTGTCCAGAAATCCCTGGACACTCCGTAAATATAAGGCATTTTTTTAACCCATCCATAAAATAATTAGATGTGTCCGTTATTTTTTTTTTTAAGCTGGAGGAACGTCACCAAATTATTCTGACTGTAATTATCATCATTTTACAGTTCACAGTGACTGCAGCTGATGTCTTCACATCAGGATAATGGAGTGTAGACATTTATCACTTAGAATCTTAATGATTTATTATGGTTTTCCAATGTATCTGTAAAAACTGCTGGCTGTCTAGGATTTTGTTATAAGCTCATCAGAAAAAAATATCTAAAATGAAGTTGGCAACCCTGATAAGGATGCAGCAACAAGAAGTATTGTAGGTTATGTGCTACATAGTTATTAAGTGGCATGGGGAAAACACTGTGCATTAAGTAGATATGGGATTTACATTGTATTATTGCCTATTATATTTTATAAATGGAAGATTAATGTACTTCCATATTCAGTATTTACACTTGCAGGACATATAAATATGTGCTGTGTGTATATATAGATATCCCTACATATGTTCATACATATATTGAAAATAAATACACATTGGGAACTAGAAAATTCAAGTAATTTTAGAGAGCGCTACTTGACCCCCTTGCTATTTATCACCAGTGATAGGTTCTGGTGTCAGTCACAGCTATTTTTAGAGGAAAGAGTAATATGAAATGTCTCCATGCACAGACCATTAGCCTATCCCATTACTGAAACACACTCAAAGCAAGCACTACATATTCATGAAGGAAATAGTCTCACTAAGAAAAAATAAGATTATTTGTGATCTGTAATTTATTTTGAGTATGAAAAATAATCATTGGCTGATAAATCACTTATTTTAAAGCAGAAATCAATCAGCCCAAAAACATTAATGTGAAAAATGCTCATGTCTAAAAGACAACAGATTGATTAATTACTGAAGACATCCATCAAATCATGTGTGAATGCACAAACGCATTACATTGTTCCACTCCTTTACAAAATGATAGGAGGCAGAAAGCATATGCTGGTGTGAGATGTTCCCTTTTGTCAATCACAGACTGTAGCATGTGCATTTATACTGTTACATAGGCAAATACAGATCCATTCCTTTCCCAGTAGTGCAAAAGCCACAGTAGTTGTAGAATAAGGCTGCCATCACACTAGCAGTATTTGGTCAGTATTTTACATCAGTATTTGTAAGCCAAAACCAGGAGTGGAAGAAATAGAGGAAAAGTATAATAGAAACATATGCACCACTTCTGTATTATCGCCCACTCCTCGTTTTGGCTTACAAATACTGATGTAAAATACTGACCAAATACTGCGAGTGTGACCGTAGCCTAAGAGTCAGCATATTTGGTGCTAATTTGCGTGCAGAAAATTAGCTGCTTTGCAGAATTTTTCCTCTTTTACATTGACTTGCGCTGTGGATTTTGTAATGAGCAGTCAAGTCTAGGTGCATATTTTAATTGTGAATTTCACCCATTGCAATATATGAAATAAAATCTGCATGAAACAAATGCAGTTTCTGATGCAAATTTTCAACAAATTTGTCATGTGTGTATTTACCCTAACAACCCCCTCCCACATTACATGGAAGTTAAGGTACCTTCACACTCAGCAACTTTACAACGAGAACGACAATGATCCGTGACGTTGCAGCGTCCTGGATAGCGATCTCGTTGTGTTTGACACGCAGCAGCGATCTGGATCCCGCTGTGCCATCGCTGGTCGGAGCTAGAAGTCCAGAACTTTATTTCGTCGTCAGATCGGCGTGTATCGTCATGTTTGAAAGCAAAAGCAACAATGCCAGCAATGTTTATACATGGAGCTAACAACCAGCGAGAACGATAAGTGAGTCGCCGTTACGTCACTGGATCGCTCCTGCATCGTTCTGGTGTTGCTGTGTTTGACGTCTCTACAGCGACCTAAACAGCGACGCTGCAGCGATCGGCTCGTTGTCTATATCGCTGCAGCGTCGCTGAGTGTGACGGTACCTTAAGGTTTACTTTGACCAGCTTAGGACTACTATTTAATGTATTTTGAGGCTTCACATCTCTCCCCTCCCTTATGTCAAGGAAGAGAAGGATCGGACATTTTGAAAAACAATATCTGGTCCTGTTCACCTGGAGATAAGGCTCTGCTACAGCTGTCTGGCATTGGCTTACTCTTCTGTCCACATTGAAAATACATGACTGCTTGGCTGAGTAGAATGTGCGTGTGTATGAATGAGTCAGGAGAGACAGCAGTTGGCTGATTGCTGTTGATCGTGTAAGGGAACCACAAGTTATTGTAGTATTGTACATCCATTATCAATCAACTTACATCTTTTAGAGCAAGGGTCCCCAACTCCAGGCCTCGAGGGCCGACAACAGTGCAGATTTTCAGGATTTCTTTAGTATTGCATCGGTGGTAATGTGATCATCTGCACAGGTGATGATTCCAACCCCTGTGCAATACTAAGGAAATCCTGAAAACCTGCACTGTTGGCGGCCCTCGAGGCCTGGAGTTGGGGACCACTGTTTTAGAGGTTACTTTCTACTATAAATCTCAAACACATGCTTATATTGCCTTCCTCTAAGTTTTCATGAGGTAAAATTGTGCATTTGAGTTTCATAATTGTAGTTTACTATCAACAGAAAGCAGAAGGTTTATGTAGCTTACCATCTTCCATTGACTACAAGCACTGTTGGCAACAGGCCTCCATAAACAGCTGACAGAATTCCATATCTGGCTGGAGATGGGTAACTGGAGGACTGCTGGCTTCTTATGCAGTGTAACCAAATAGCTCAATTTATGAAGCTAATCATATATGTTGTTACAAGAGATGAGCAGATCTACCAAAATTCAAATTCACCAAACTGCGGAGATTTTATTGGGAAAGTTGGGGAAGTTTTTCTCCACAAATTAAATGTCCCTGATTATGCTCTTGGTCTCTCCAGACCTCAGAGTACATTAAACATAAAATGTAGAAAATACAATACTTATACTCCCCTTACTGCTCACCTGCCTGGCCCCTTCACTCTTCGCTATCTCCCATCTTCTTACTGCTCCCAAGCACAGAATCCTCAGGCCTCTTCTCACTAGGCCATGATTTTCGGCTCTAAGGCCCAGGTTCTGCACAATCACTTGTAAAATTACAATGTCATGGCGTGACGCCGTGCACTGTGACCTTGTGTGTTCATGCTGTAAATTGTAATTCAGGGCTAGGCGGCAGTGATAAGAAAACGTGCCGAGGACCAGACGTTGGATGGCACAGAGTGGAGTGGCCAGAGAAGTGAGTGGTATGACAAGTATAAATATATATATATACAGTGGGGCAAAAAAGTATTTAGTCAGTTCGCAATAGTGCAAGTTCCACCACTTAAAAAGATGAGAGGCGTCTGTAATTTACATCATAGGTAGACCTCAACTATGGGAGACACACTGAGAAAAAAAAATCCAGAAAATCACATTGTCTGTTTTTTTAACATTTTATTTGCATATTAAGGTGGAAAATAAGTATTTGGTCAGAAACAAAATTTCATCTCAATACTTTGTAATATATCCTTTGTTGGCAATGACAGAGGTCAAAAGTTTTCTGTAAGTCTTCACAAGGTTGCCACACACTGTTGTTGGTATGTTGGCCCATTCCTCCATGCAGATCTCCTCTAGAGCAGTGATGTTTTTGGCTTTTCGCTTGGCAACACGGACTTTCAACTCCCTCCAAAGGTTTTCTATAGGGTTGAAATCTGGAGACTGGCTAGGCCACTCCAGGACCTTGAAATGCTTCTTACGAAGCCACTCCTTTGTTGCCCTGGCGGTGTGCTTCGGATCATTGTCATGTTGAAAGACCCATCCACGTTTCATCTTCAATGCCCTTGCTGATGGAAGGAGGTTTGCACTCAAAATCTCACGATACATGGCCCCATTCATTCTTTCATGTACCCGGATCAGTCGTCCTGGCCCCTTTGCAGAGAAACAGCCCCAAAGCATGATGTTTCCACCACCATGCTTTACAGTAGGTATGGTGTTTGATGGATGCAACTCAGTATTCTTTTTCCTCCAAACACGACAAGTTGTGTTTCTACCAAACAGTTCCAGTTTGGTTTCATCAGACCATAGGACATTCTCCCAAAACTCCTCTGGATCATCCAAATGCTCTCTAGCAAACTTCAGACGGGCCCGGACATGTACTGGCTTAAGCAGTGGGACACGTCTGGCACTGCAGGATCTGAGTCCATGGTGGCGTAGTGTGTTACTTATGCTAGGCCTTGTTACATTGGTCCCAGCTCTCTGCAGTTCATTCACTAGGTCCCCCCGCGTGGTTCTGGGATTTTTGCTCACCGTTCTTGTGATCATTCTGACCCCACGCGGTGGGATTTTGCGTGGAGCCCCAGATCGAGGGAGATTATCAGTGGTCTTGTATGTCTTCCATTTTCTAATTATTACTCCCACTGTTGATTTCTTCACTCCAAGCTGGTTGGCTATTGCAGATTCAGTCTTCCCAGCCTGGTGCAGGGCTACAATTTTGTTTCTGGTGTCCTTTGACAGCTCTTTGGTCTTCACCATAGTGGAGTTTGGAGTCAGACTGTTTGAGGGTGTGCACAGGTGTCTTTTTATACTGATAACAAGTTTAAACAGGTGCCATTACTACAGGTAATGAGTGGAGGAAAGAGGAGACTCTTAAAGAAGAAGTTACAGGTCTGTGAGAGCCAGAAATCTTGATTGTTTGTTTCTGACCAAATACTTATTTTCCACCATAATATGCAAATAAAATGTTAAAAAAACAGACAATGTGATTTTCTGGATTTTTTTTTCTCAGTTTGTCTCCCATAGTAGAGGTCTACCTATGATGTAAATTACAGACGCCTCTCATCTTTTTAAGTGGTGGAACTTGCACTATTGCTGACTGACTAAATACTTTTTTGCCCCACTGTATATATATACATTACAGACCAAAACTTTGGACATACCTTCTCATTTAAAGATTTTTCTGTATTCTCATGATGAGCTTCAAGAGGTCGTCACCGAGAATGGTCTTCCAACAATCTTGAAGGAGTTCCCAGAGATGCTTTGCACTTGTTGGCCCTTTTGCCTTCACTCTGTGGTCCAGCTCACCCCAAACCATCTTGATTGGATTCAGGTCTGGTGGCTGTGGAGGCCAGGTCAGCTGGCGTAGCACCCCATCATTCCCCTTCTTGGTCAGATAGCCCTTACACAGCCTGGAGGTCTGTTTGTCGTTGTCCTGTTGAAAAATAAATGATGGTCCAACTAAACGCAAACCGGATGGAATAGCATGCCGCTGCAACATGCTGTGGTAGACATGCAGGTTCAGTATGCCTTCAATTTTGAATAAATCCCCAACAGTGTCACCAGCAAAGCACCCCAACACCATCACACCTCCTCCTCCATGCTTCACGGTGGGAACCAGGCATGTAGAGTCCATCCGTTCACCTTTTCTGCGTTGCACAAAGTCACGGTGGTTGGAACCAAAGATCTCATATTTGGACTCATCAGACCAAAGCACAGATTTCCACTGGTCTAATGTCCATTCCTTGTGTTCTTTAGCACCAACAAGTCTCTTCTGCTTGTTGCCTGTCCTTAGCAGTGGTTTCCTAGCAGCTATTTTACCATGAAGGCCTGCTGCACAAAGTCTCTTAAAAGTTGTGGTAGAGATGTGTCTGCTGCTAGAACTCTGTGTGGTATTGACCTGGTCTCTAATCTGAGCTGCTGTTAACCTGCGATTTCTGAGGCTGGTGACTCGGATAAACTTACCCTCAGAAGCAGAGGTGACTCTTGGTCTTCCTTTCCTGGGGCGGTCCTCGTGTGAGCCAGTTTCTTTGTAGCGCTTGATGGTTTTTGCCACTGCACTTAAGGACACTTTCAAAGTTTTCCCAATTTTTCAGACTGACTGACTTTCATTTCTTAAAGTAATGATGGCCACTCAGTTTTCTTTATTTAGCTGCTTTTTTTATATATATATATATGTATATATATATATACACACACACACATTTTTTTATCCTTTAGATGGTGTTCTACATCCAGCTGTTTCAGCATGGATGCGAATTACAAAAATAATCCGCATTTTGGCGAATGCAGACATTTTTAATATTTAAAGAGAACTTGTCTGGTCCTCATGCCCTCTAACCCAACACCATTCACTTAAAAATTCTCTGCCTAACAATCCCTGTATAACATTTTTAAATAAAAATTAGGTTTAAAAAGATTTATGTCCCAACTGTCTATGCTAATTAGGGCTTTGACTAGTCGATGGGACATTAGTTGCTCCACACTA
The DNA here is from genome assembly GCF_032444005.1 of Ranitomeya imitator. Lineage (NCBI taxonomy): Eukaryota > Metazoa > Chordata > Amphibia > Anura > Dendrobatidae > Ranitomeya > Ranitomeya imitator. Next base: position 387,436,920 of record NC_091285.1, on the reverse strand, counting down.
GTCAGTCATCTTACTATGCTATCACGCCCCTGTGGGCGTGATAACATAATTAAAAAAAACACACAAAAATTGAGCTTAACTTTAGTTGGTGCACATGCTGAAGTTAAACACATGTTCACATTGGCCACAAAACATTACAACCTACAAGAGAAAAAAAGTAAGCAAAAACCCTGATGTAACTAAGTAAAAAAGCAAGTGTATTTAACCCTGCTGTTCTGTTGGTCAAAAATGACCGACTTTGAACTTCAATATTCTTTAAAATATTCAAGATGCGGCTCTGAAACCCGTGGCCGACCGACCCATCCTCATTTAAGTCAATCAACCACAAGTTTCAGAACCGCATCTTGAACACCCCAAAAAATACCAAAGTTCAAAATAGGTCTCCCCAGACCGAACAGAACAGCAGGGTTAAATAACACAGAGTTTTTAGTAATACTGTTTTTTGATCAAAAAATAGCACAAAAGCCATCCCACTGCATCAATGTAACTCTGATCGGGACAGTCCTACACTGTCTAATATTAATTAAAACCTTACCATGTGTCAATGTTGACCTCAGTGTGAATAAGGGCAGACAAAAGGACTGGGCCCAACCAGTGAAACACCAGACTGGGGAAGCCTTATATACAATCTCTAGCTCAGAAACAGGGAGGCCACACCCCAACTTGCACAGAATGCAACAATACAAAGAAAAAAGACACAAAAATTTAGATTAATTTAAGTGGTGCACATGCAGAAGTTAAACGCATGTTCACATTGGCCACAAAACATTAAAACCTACAAGAGAAAAAAAGTAAGCAAAAACCCTGATGTAACTAAGTAAAAAAGCAAAAGGGTATTTAAATAACAGAGTTTTTAGTAATACTGTTTGTTGAGAAAAAAAATAGCACAAAAGCCATCCCACCGCGTCAAGGTAACTCTGATCGGGACAGTCCTACACTGTCTAATATTAAAACCTTACCATGTGTCAATGTTGACCTCTGTGTGAATAAGGGCAGACAAAAGGACTGGGCCCAACCAGTGAGACTGGGGAAGCCTTATATAAAATCTGTAGCTCAGAAACAGGGAGGCAACACCCCAACTTGCACAAAATGCAACAATACAAAGAAAAAAGACACAAAAATTGAGCTTAACTTGAGTTGGTGCACATGCAGAAGTACATGTACATATACATTATCTTAAGCACCTCCAGGGTTGGATTGGCTATTTAGACAGGCAGGTTTTTTTTCTAAAAGTGAGAAAGATAATCTTAGATAAATACCTTAAACTTTAAGTGCAAAGTCTGCCAAAAAATATTTACAAAGGCATACTTAACTCAACTATATTATACCTAAGATGGTTGTAAGGAGCCTGAGACATGTATTTCTTGTGGTCTAAGACCATTCCCAATGTGGACATGTGTAATACCATATGAGTGAACCAGAGACCTCCACCACAAACAAGAAGACCATAATATAGATATCAACTATTAATAGGATCTAAGCATTCGCTGTAATTGCTCATGAAACTATTCAGAGAGATGCAAGGAGCATTAATTTTGGTGAAGGCCAGCTTCCTGAAAGACGTGTAGACTTAGCATCATTATAAAAAAGGAACTTTCCAGTGATAATTATTTATTTTCAATGCACAGTTCTTGTTCAATTAATTAGATTTTTTTGTCTTGCTGTTCATAAAAAATCCATTTGCCATTCATTCAAAGCTTGGTTGGCCTTCAGTATAGTAATAGAGAGAGAGAGTATAAAGCGCTTTGACTTGCTGCTTAGCAGCACTTTGTCTCGGCTCCCACACTGAATGTTAGCGACAACAATTATTGGCCTTGTAAATTCTGCAAAGTGTTGTTTCGCTGTTGAACAGGATGTAACAACAGGATGTGGGTGATTGTGACTCACTGCTACCTACTGCATCTCTTCTGCAGCCCACTGATGTGTTTACCTGATAAAAAGAATTAGAGAAACTGAATAAGATTTAACCCATGTATCTAGAGATATTAAGGTATGTAACATCATGCATGTATTTTGCACAGCACAATAAAAATTGTAGTGGGCATTTACATTGCAAGATTATGAAGTAGCGTTGTTAGAAACTCTTGTTTTACAATTATTGCCATGTAAACAGGATGCCAATAATGAACTTGCAAAATGCTCATTCATTAGGTGTAGTGATGAGCAAATGTGCTTGGATAAGGTGTTATCCAAGTGTAGTATCCCGGTACCCGTTCTACTGCTGTTGAATGAGGCAGTTGTCGTGTTGCAGTAGATTTGTTCCAGTGTGTCAGAATTAGTTTGGGCACTGTGAGTTGGGAGAGGTAATACATTGCATTGTATACTGACAACTTACAAATGTGATTTGCTGCCATCTACTGGCCAATATGTGTATATGAAAGTTAAGTGATTATTCTCCTCACAAGCTTCCATAGAAATGGCTAGGAGGAACCTTCCAGTGCAGGGTTCACACAGATTTCCTGAGGTATCTCCTAGCTCAGGACTCTCAGACTTCCTGTGGTAACTTCTAGTTCGGGGCAGTTCAAGCTGTCTAAGGAAGACTGAGGAAGCAGAAACTACTGCTCCTAGGATTGTCTTTATGCCAGTCCAAGCTGGGGGAACATCTTTATCCAAGTAATCTCCTCCACAAAGGAGTGAAGTCTCATCCAGGAGAGATAACGCTGCGCATGTGCTCTTCTGCATGCTGGTTATCCTGTTTGCTTCTAGCTAGGACCATATCCATATGGCTGCCATACCACCGACTTTGTTTAACCTACCCCCTGCGAAAGGGAATGGTAGGCTCAAAACTGTGAGTACTTCCACACTACAGTGTGTTTCCATGGAGATCCAATCGCTCTCCATGGAAACACAGCAAGTGAAGAGAAATCTGCTCCAGCCACCCTGAGAGGCCATAAACTCGCTTGAGGAGAGAACCATTACTTTCATATGCACAATATACTGTGAACTTTGCCTTTGAAAGACTGTACCCCGTTACCTCGTTCAGTAAATTTGTTATATTTACAAGTTCGCCTGCGTGTCTGGCTGCTTGAGATTGCACAAACACCACAGGTGCTCCAAAAGCTGCACTCAGATATTACCACTACAGGAGTGCCCCCAAGGGGGTCCTATACTATTCACAAGTGCCACCTCCCACTGTTGACAATTATGGACATGAGGGAAGTGCTGAGGGGTCCAGCGACCCGCTTCAGCTACAGTGATATCATTATCTACTGCCAGTGGGACTACATGCCCCAGCTGGCCCTTCTGCTTCATCTGGCACCTCGCCAGTGGCCCACCACACGAGAATTCTTGTGTGCTAAGTGCCTTCAGCATGCTCGAAAAACATGTTCGAGTTCCCGCATCTGCATGTCTCGCAGCTGTTAGCCAGCCGCATCACATGCAGGGATTTCCCATTTTTTAGGCAATCCGTGCATGTGTTGTGGCTGTCTAACAGCCATGAGACATGCTGCCACTGGGACTCAAACATATTTTTCGAGCATGCCGTAGGCACTCATTAGCACTTAAGCGTTCTTGGATAATGCCTTATACCCCTTATCCCATGTAAAGCACCATGGAATAAATTGCGCTATAATAAATAATAATATTCACTGATTATTAATCAGGTGCAATGTAAATGATAATCATTCCCTGTGGTGCATCGTTCTTTGTAAACAGGACTTGCACTATCAAAAACTATGGCAGCCTATGCGCACTGAGAAATCTAACATAGATTACTTAGTGCACATCGCTTGCTTTGGTCTAGCTGTGTAAACAGGCAGTCAAACAACTGCCAATCAGGTCATATTGTGCCACTGGTTAATTGGTGTAAATGGACCTTTAGGCTGGGCATACATATTAGGTGGTTGCTAGCCGAATGATGCTTCAACAAGTCATTCAGCTGACAGCCATCTTAGCTGACACTATCATACACAGGGCTACTCGCTCGGTTGAGTGTTTGATATGAGAAACTCAGCAGCTGACATGGTGGCTTTAAAGGGAACCTGTCACCCCGTTTTTTCAGTAGGAGATAAAAATACCGTTAAATAGGGCCTGAGCTGTGCATTACAATAGGGTATTTTTTGTCCCCCGATTCCCTACCTATGCTGCCGAAATACCTTACAAAAGTGGCCTTTTTCGCCTGTTAATCAGGCTGGTCAGGTCGGATGGGCGTGGTCACAGCGCTGTTTCTCCCCCATATCTTGCTTATGTTCCCGTTGGTGGCGTAGTGCTTCTCGCATGCGCAAGTGCCGAATGCACTGCACAGCTGTAGAAAAAGAGCGCGCTCGCCGCTATTCAGCGGTTTCTCGGTGGGCGCGGCCATCTTCCTGAGGCCGCGCGTGCGCAGATAGTCTCCTGCTTCCCGGGGCTTCAGGAAAATGGCCGTGGGGTGCCACGCGTGAGCAGATGGACATCGCGGCGGCCATTTTCCTGAAGCCGAGATTCGAACTCGGCTTCAGGAAAATGGCCGCCGCGATGTCCATCTGCGCATGCGCGGCATCCCGCGGCCATTTTCCTGAAGCCCCAGGAAGCAGGAGACTCCATCTGCGCACGCGCGGCCTCAGGAAGATGGCTGCGCCCACCGAGAAGCCGCTGAATAGTGGCGAGCGCGCTCTTTTTCTACAGCTGCGCAGTGCATTCGGCACTTGCGCATGCGAGAAGCACTACGCCACCAACGGGAACATAAGCAAGATGTGGGGGAAGAAACAGCGCTGTAACCACGCCCATCCGACCTGACCAGCCTGATTGGCAGGCAAAAAAGGCCACTTTTGTAAGGTATTTCGGCAGCATAGGTAGGGAATCGGGGGACAAAAAATACCCTATTGTAAAGCACAGCTCAGGCCCTATTTAACGGTATTTTTATCTCCTACTGAAAAAACGGGGTGACAGGTTCCCTTTAAGCTTATGTCAGGGAGAACAATGCAATCTGCAGATCACAATCGGTCATTAGCAATCAACATTACTTCTGACCATCAGTAAGCTGCACTACCATTCACATTAGACCATGAGCCGAGCTCATCGATATTGGCAGGATCACTTGACTTTAGTTTAATATGTATGGGGGCTCTTCGAGTTACTTAATTCATATTGAGTTAAAAACATTTAATATGTCAATTTTGAATTTCATTATTGTAATTGCTACAAATGTGAAAATGTCAGCCTCTTAGAGAATATTTTTATCAAAGTTTGTGAGCCCATCTGCCAGGGAAAAGACAACCTCTTTTAGCTCGGACGCTGGTTTGCACATTTGAGAGCTAACTATCCTTTGTCTTACATCCTATCCAGCTATCTTTCCAAACCTGTGTTTAATTAGAACAGTAGTGTATACCTGTAACCTATTTGTTAAAATGGTAAGCTTATCAGTGGCTGATGGGTTCACACACTTTGAATTAAATTTGCGCTAAGATTATAACATTTCTGAGTGTAGGAATAAAATAATTTAAATTCATATATTCAGTGGGACACATTAAAGGGAACCTGTCACCCCGTTTTTTGATATGAGATAAAAATATGGTTCAATAGGGCCTGAGCTCTGTTTTACATCAGTACCTTTCATATCCCCCGATTTCCCACCTTTGCTGAGAAAATGCCTTAGTAATCTCTCCGTTTTCGTATGTCAGTCACCCCGGCCCGATGGGCGGGGCCTAATCGCCGATTCTCCCCACCTCCGGCTTTGCTCTACTAATCTTCCTTCCTGCGTTGGCGTAGTTTTCTGTGCCTGCGCATTGAAGTGGTCTCGCGCGTGTGCAGTATGTTTTGCCCAACAGTGGGCAAAGCATTCAACTCATTATTGCGCATGCGCCAGCATTTTCCTTGACGTTCTGTGCCCCGGAAGTCTTTCTATGCTTCCAGGGCACAGAGCATAGGGTCAAAAGCGAGATGCTAATTCAATGCGCAACCGCAGAAACTGACCGCGATCTGTGCTATTCACAGATCTAGTTACTTCCGACACGTCGAGGAGCGGGGGGAGAGACAGCGATTAGGCACCGCCCATCGAACCAGACTGGGGTGATTGACATATGAAAACGGAGATTAATAAGGTATTTTTGCAGCAAAGGTGGAGAATCGGGGGATATGAAAGGTACTGGTGTAAAGCTGAGCTCAGGTCCTATTGAATCATATTTTTATCTCATATCGAAAAAACGGGGTGACAGGTTCTCTTTAATAAAAAACAATAATTCTTAGATAAAATGTGTCAGATTCTCAAAGTGTTAAACTAGATTTTTAAAGAGTGCTGTAGAATTGTGTGTATCTGTTGGCAGCCATGACTGACATACAAATGTTTTTAATTCCATATAAAGTTCTATTTTAGTCTTTCTGCATTTGGGAGTTGTGATTTCCTCCATTTTAGTCTTCCACTCTTTCCACCAATCTGACCAAAGCTTTAAAAAATTAAAAAAAAAAACAGAACAGTAAAGCTGAATCTCTTTCTTTGACTGCATTTGGAGGCTGATATCTGATGAGAGGTATGTCTGTATATAATATAGTTTTATCTAAAAGAGGTCACCTTGTGTTTGGCAGGTGAGCGCACACACTTTTATCAAAATGTTAAGCCTAATGAGATGTATAAGAGGCTATCATTTGGCACGTTAGGTAGTTAAGTGCTATACTACTACTGTGCAGCCAATTGGTTACTGGTAAAGAAGATATTTCTATTCTCCAAAACAGAATGTAAAAGTGTCAAAATATTCTCCAAATTCTAAAAGGTATATTCAAATGGTTTTAATTGGGCCTCTATCTTCTCTATTTTTGGAATCGTAACACATGTATTCATTGGCTTTAAGTTGTTTTATTATTTTAATGGGTTTTATTGGTTTTAACTTACCGTTAATTACTCAGTATTAACATTTTTTATAAAACATATTGTATGGTGGGTGCCTGATACATAGTGGATGAGATATATGTATCGCAGAGGTGCTTGTTCTCTGTGATATAAACCTGGAGTAATGCTATAGTACACATAGTACTAAGAGGGTTTATTTGACCATGTTAGTTTCAGCTCTAAATGTGAGCAGCTGAAGAGTAAGAGCGAGTAGGCTGCTCACCATATCTCCACTCCAGTATGTGGTTCACATTGTAAAGTGGGACCTATTCATCTGACACATAGTTCTCTGTATGGAGGTGGGTAGTCCTCCTGGATTGTAGTATGTCTTTACAAAAGGACTAAGAAGCTGGACTCTTAAGACAAGTGGGCGAACCCGCACTATTGTATGGACTCTCTACTTGATGTTTCACTTTGTGTCGGACAAAGGCTGTGTTTAAGTTTTTCCTTTGAAATGGTTTAGGAGGACTGAAATAAACCTGCAGGACTTTAAATAGAAACAATTTCTGCAATACCGCAGATAGCTCTCAAGTGAGTAGCATTGTTACAGTATACAGTGGGGGAAATAAGTATTTCCTGATTTTTTTCTAAGTTTGCCCACTGACAAAGACATGAACAGTCTATAATTTTAAGGATATGTTAATTTTAACATTGAGAGATTATCAAAAATAACATCCAAAAAATCACATTGTGTAAATTATATAAATGTATTTGCATTCTGCAGTTTCCCTCTGGCAAACAAGACTTAATACTTGGTGGCAAAACCCTTGTTGGCGAGCACAGCAGTCAGACGTTTTTTGCAGTTGATGATGAGGTTTGCGCACATGTCAGGAGTAAATTTGGTCCACTCCCCTTTGCAGATAATCTCTAAACCAATCAATAAGATTTTGAAGCTGTCGCTTGGCATCTTTGAGCTTCAACTCCCTCCATAAGTTTTCTATGGGATTTAGGTCTGAAGACTGGCTAGGCCACTCCATGACCTGAATGTGCTTCTTTTTTGAGCCACTCCTTTGTTGCCTTGGCTGTATGTTTTGGGTCATTGTCTTGCTGGAAGACCCAGCCACCACCCATTTGTAATGTCCTGGCGGGGGAAGGACGTTGTCACTCAGAACCTTACAGTACATGGCTCTATCCATTCTCCCCTTTGATGCAGTGAAGTAGTCCTGTGCCCTTAGCAGAGAAACACCCCCAAAACATAATGTTTCCACCTTCATGCTTGACAGTGGGGACGGTGTTCTTTGGGTCGTAGGCAGCATTTATCTTCCTCCAAACATGGCGAGTTGAGTTAATGCCAAAAACCTCAATTTTTTTCTCATCTGACCACAGCACCTTTTCCCAATCACTCACAGAGTCATCCAGGTGTTCATCGGCAAACTTCAGACAGGCCTGCACATGTTACTTCTTCAGCAGAAGGTTCTTGCGGGCACTGCAGGATTTTAAACCTTCATGGCATAATGTGTTACCAATGGTTTTCTTGGTGACTATGGTGCCAGCTGCCTAGAGATCACTAACCAGTTCCCCTGTGTAGTCTTAGGCTGATCTCACACCTTCCTCCTGATCAAGGATACCCCATGAGGTGAGATTTTGCATGGTGCCCCAGATCGCTATCGATTGACAGTCATTTTGTATTTCTTTAATTTTCTTACTATTGCACCAACAGTTGTCTCCTTCTCACCCAGTATCTTACTTATGGTTTTGTAGCCCATTCCAGCTTTGTGCAGGTCTATGATCTTGTCCCCGACATCCTTTTAAAGCTCTTTGGTCTTGCCCATGTTGTAGAGGTTAGAGTCTGTCTGACTGATTAATTGAGTCTGTGGACGGAAGCCTTTTATTAAGGTGACTATGTAAGACAGCTGTCTTTAATGCAGGTAACGAGTTGATTAGGAGCATCTAACTGGTCTGTAGGAGACAGAACTCTTAATGGTTGGTAGGGGATCAAATACTTATTTCTCACTGCAAAATGCAAATTAATCTTTACAATGTGATTTTCTGAATTTTGTTTTTGATAATCTATCTCTCAAAATTAAAATTAACCCACCCTTAAAATTATAGACTGTTCATGTCTTTGTCAGTGAGCAAACTTACAAAATCAGCAAGGGATCAAATACATATTTCCCTCACTGTATATACATATTGTGTTACATTTTGTTACCAAGCTTTTTTTTCCTGTGGCATTTTAAAGTTTCAAATTCAGCACTGGTTATGATGCTCTCTTCTTAACTTCCAACATATGAACAGGTTTTGTACTTGACATTTCAGAAGAGAAGGGAATTACCGAGGGCTTGGTGTTACCAAATAATTAGCAGAGACAAACACTGAACAATCTATTGCATGTATTTTCAATTTGAGGAAGTTTTAATGACTTGCTTTATACTTGACATCATGACGATCATTACCACCCTTTTTGTACTTATTAAATCAAGACCAAGGTTAAGAAAGTTAAAAGTTTACCATCCCTGTTATGTCATAATAATAGTTATAGTAATCATATCCATTCGTTAGAGATTGTGCCCTTCGTGGCTTACCGTTCAATGGAGATGACTCTCCCCTCTTTTTTTCATTTACTATAAAAGATATATAATCTTATAGCTGAATTGGAATTCCCAGTAAATGCATTTGACATTGTAGCACTCATATTTAACGACTTAATATATGTCATCTGTATTCTGATTCATTGTGCGCCCTGACAGCATGTCTGGAGCTGTATGTCAGTCTCTACTTCCAATACCTGTTGCCAAGTCAAAGGGCAGGACTTTGAGCTTTCCTTCATCTCTGTGAGAATTCCTCTGGAGACTGTATTCACAGATAGAAGGTTTAAAAGATTGTTTAGTGTATCAGCAATGCCCATGAGGGTCTGTACTAAAAGGTTACCACAATCAGGTCAGACTGGGCGGTGTGCAGAATTGTTTATGCCATAAATGTTGTATAAAGCCAGTGGCATTATGCTGATCATTTATGGTTCTTGATTAAATAAATAATTTCCTAATGAGCGAATGTGATAAACCATTATTTCAAGTTACATGACGATCTGAAGAGCCACAGTTTCCTATCAGCAGGCATTTACAGCTCCTATTTGGTATATTTCAAATGTTACAGTGATGATATAAAACGTAATGGTGCTTTCCATGTCTGTATTACTGAGCTTGTCTAGGTTAGAGCACTTCCATTATTATGATGCCCCAAGAATGATTTCTTTTCACGGTTCACTTGTTTGTCTTGTAAATGAGCAGTAGTGCTTGAAATCAGGTCATAGTCTTAAAGAAAAAGCTTATATATGCAGTATATCAACTAATCTTAGATATTCATAGCTGAATTCCACCACAGTTACATCTGCATGTATTCAGACAAAAATTCACAGTATGCTTGCCCATAAACTACCAGTATGAGTAGCACTACTTTTATTGGATTCCAAAGGTGTTAGAGATTAAGTAATAGAAAATGAAATATGTTGACAAAAAGTAGGACAAAAAAAACTATTGAAGCAAAGTTGTTTTTTTTATCTCCGGAATGGATCCTATCTAGAATAGACAATGTCAAATATTTTTTTCTTCATTAAAAAGGTTTTAATATTTAGATATCAATACAGTCTCATAGTAACATAACAGTAAGTAGAACTGCAGGAGAATAATTTGGCTCTGTGAGATTAGAATAAAAGGTCTTGTTTTGTTTACTTTCCAAGAAAACAATGCAAATCTTGTCCATATGTTGTATCTAAAATTTAAGTTCCGCTCCATTCACATAGAGTTGAAAGATGTTGAAAGGTTAATATTAAATGGCTAGGTATGCAGTGCGAAAATAAGCAAGTTTGCAATTTACCGTACTTGCTTTTTTTGGCTGCCTCTGTACTTATAATAATAATAATCTTTATTTTTACATAGCGCTAACATATTCTGCAGCGCTTTACATTTTGCATACATTATCATCACTGTCCCCGATGGGGCTCACAATCTAAATTCCCTATCAATATGTCCTTGGAGTGTGGGAGGAAACCGGAATGCCCGGGGGAAACCCACGCAAACACGGAGAGAACATACAAACTCTTTCCAGATGTTGTCCTTGGTGGGGTTTGAGCCCAGGACTCCAGCGCTGCAAGGCTGCAGTGCTATCCACTGCGCCACCTTCTGGTGTACTTCTGCTATATCTTCTTTTGTGTGTTGTTGTTTAAAGTAGTATTCCCATCTCCAAGATCTTATCCCAATATGTAGAAGGTGCAATAATAATATCAGCAAATACCTCCAATTAGAAATGTAGTGTAGTTCTTCTGATTAACTATGTGCAGGGCATTGCAGTAGCTTAGGTATCCATGGTTATGACCACAGATATAATGATAGTTAGTTGGTTGTTAGTGGTCGTAACCATCAAGGGTCAAGCAACCAGGAATTTGGAGGCTGGGGATTGAGCATTCATGAGGTTAGGTGAGAGAGACTATCAACCAGTTTATGCTGCCCCATTTGAGATCAGCATAAAGTAGTGAATGAAACCCAGGAAGACGGAAGGTTGATGTGTGCTGCTCTCATACGTATCGATGTTGACAAGAGCCCTCTAAAGAAGAACCCCTTAAAGAGAGAATGTCTACTGGTTGATGATGCCTCTTCTGATCCATGTGAGGCCAATATAAGGTAATAGCAGAGATCATAATTTCAGTTGTTTCACTTTCTAGGTTTTTTAATGTATTTTTGATAAAATATTGTTTTATCTGCTGCAGCTATGCTTGTTTTCTCAATGATGAGATTCTTGTGTATTTTTTGTATTAAAGACTTCTGGGTAGCCCTGTAGTTTCAGCAGATAAAACAGTAATTTGATCAAAATTACAGGAAGAAACACATTGTAAGTGATACACTCCAGGAATCAGAGTCTCTCTACCTATTATATGCTGCTCTCAGATTGGAAGGCTCTAACCTGGTGACAGATTCCCTTTAACCCCTTCACGACCTTGGATGTATAGATATGTCCAAGGTCGTGTCCCTGTATTTGATGCAGGTTCTGACGCTGAGCCCACATCTTTACCTGCACATGACATCTGATCTGATCAGCTGTCATATGTATCTAACAGCAGCAGGTGGATTCGCGATCCACCCACGGCTGTTAACAAGGTAAATGCGGCTGTCAATCTCTGACAGCGGCATTTAACACGCACCGATCAGAAGCGCGTCTGAAGACATGTCCATAGGTGCCTGTGTCACATGATCGCCAGGCGATGATGGCTTGTTCTGGCAGCCGGTGGTCTGTTGAAGACCCCCATACCTATCATAGTAAATCTTCCAGGAGATAGATCATGATATATGCTACACATAGCAGGGCTAGAACCCTGTTATATGTAGCACAGGTAATCAGATGATCACAGCTTTAAGTCTCCTAAGGGATTTCTGAAGCAAGTAAAAAGTAAAAAAAAAGTGTTTTAAAAAATGTTCGAAAAATTGAAAAAAAAACAAAAGGCATGACGAGAAAACAAATCAAACCTCTAGAATAACGTTTATTTGATCGCCGCAACATTGCAATAAAATGCAATAACTGGAGAGCAAAACATCATCTCTACCCCAAAATGATATCAACAAAAACATCAGCTCGGGCAGAAGTAAGCCATCACCTAGCCTCAGTCAAGAAAAATGGAGAAGGGTCTCGGAAAATGCCAACATTTTTTTTTCATATAAATTTTGGATGTTTTTTCACCACTTAAATAAAAAAGAACCTATACTTGTTTGGTATCTGCATACTTGAACTGACGTGGAGAATCATATTGCCACGTAAGTTTTAGCATTTAGTGAACATGGTAAATAAAAAACCCAACAAACAATTGTGGAATTGCACTTTTTTTGCAATTTCACTTCACTTGGATTTTTTTCTTGCTTTTCAGCACACTATGTGGTGGATTCAATGATGTGATTCAAAAGTACAACTTGTTCCACAAAAAACAAGCCCTCACATGGCCATATTGATGAAAAAAATTAAAAAATTAGGGCCGTGGGAAGAAGGGGAGCAAAAAACTGAAATGCAAAAATGGAAAATCGCAAGGTGGTGAAGGGGTTAAAATATGATTTATTTGTTGAAGTGTACCACATCATCATCTCTAGCTAGGAGTGATGGCTGTGGCCCTCAGATAATAAAAGCAAATCTATTGTTTGTTAATTTTTAAAGTCCTATCTGCTAGAGAACTGGATAGATGCATAATTAAGACCAAATATAACTGATGCAGAAGTTTTAGATGTAGGAATCTCACTAGAAGACCATGACAAAGCACAAAGTTTGATGATACTTGTAACAAGCCTCACTGGGAGCTTGTCTGTCACTCATGGCCTAAAACATTGGAAGTTAGATCATAAATAATTTAGTTCTAAATATTTTCTGAAAGAAAAATAAATCAATTATCATTTTCTATTACTTCATTCCATTTCATTCATCTACACTCAGGGATATCCGTAGTTCAAGAATTTATGAATTCATAGGACTTAAAGAATTTATCATGAAGCAATGTGCTCTCTTTTTCTGTTCTGCTTTCTGATACCAAAGGTCCCATTCTGACAATATCATGGCATCCCTTTTTAATGGAACCCTGCATTACACGCAATACAGAACAAAATTTGGTTGGTTCATGCTTCCTCAAGGCTTGTTGCTATCACTATGGACAGATCCTCTTGGGCACGCCTGCATGAAAAAGAGGATGCTGTAAGAATGCTAAAGTGGAGGAGTCAGAATTTGCAAGTTTTCCCACCTACAAGGAATAGAGAGGTCTGTAATTTTTATCGTAGGTACATTTCAACTGTGAGAGACAGAATCTTAAAAAAATCCATAAAATCACATTGTATGATTTTTACGTAATTAATTTCCATTTTATTGCATGAAATAAGTATTTGATTAAATAGAAAAACAGAACTTAATATTTGGCACAGAAACCTTTGATTCCAGTTTCAGAGGTCAGACGTTTCCTGTAGTTCTTGACCAAGTTTGCACACACTGCAGCAGGGATTTGAGCCAACTCCTCCATACAGATCTCCTTCAGATCTTCAGAACTTTCAGGTTTTGGGGCTGTCACTAGACAATATTGCGTCTCAGGTCATTACAAATATTTTCTGTTGGTTTCAGGTCTAGAGATTGACTCCTTAGTTGCCCTGGTTGTGTGTTTTGTGTCATTGTCATGCTGGAAGACCCAGCTATGACCCATCTTCAATGATAATTATGATTAAGAGCTAGTGTAGCTCGAAACGTGTCAACCGTTGCGCTAACATTTTTTAAACTATTCTTTAGAGTGTAAAGGAAGAGTTTAGTGAGTATCCACAAATTGTAATGTTTCACTATGACTTGTGAAGACTAGAGAAGGTTCTGTATATACTGTAGTATAGCACTCACTGAATGTGTTGGGGGACACTCACTTGGCGGCGGGATTAAGGCACACAGGAACGATTTTTCCACTTAAACATTCTATTCGGTTTATTTACACAGCATAAACCTTATAAAGAATAATCCATTTCATTACATCAGTGGAACCTGTTATGACTACCAGTCTGTACCAATAGCAGATACACTTGTCTGCCTTTACTACACCCCCCTTGTCCAAGGTTACCTTCCAGGAGCTCTGCTCCACATGCTGACTCCTTGTCAGTCCTGGCTTCCAGAGGAACTGCCTTACTGGGATCACTGCAGTCTGTCAGTTCCAGATCCTCAGAAGTATGGTAGATTTCCCCAACTTGCACAGCTGTCACGGACTCTGCAGGCACATATCCTCCTACATGTGCTATCCAGGAAAAACTGTCCTTCCAGGACCTTCCAACACAGAAACCATGTAACCAAACAACAGTCTCATTATATCCCATGACACACCCATTGATCCATTGATGAGAGTTAGGTGGTTAGCCAGACCCGCCCAGCTCTCCAGCTAACCTGCAAGCCCAGCCCACATAACTTAGCAAGGCTTGTGAAACTACAGGTCCCAGAGCAACATTCCAGGCTTACAGCGCTAAGGACCTCTGCCTCTGTGACACATACCGGCCATTCACAATAACGCCGGTCACTTTCTCACAATACATATACAGTGAGAAAAATAAGTCAGAAGACGTCCCTTTACGATTGCTGTTTTACTTTATTTGTTATTGATCTTTAAAAGGGAACTGTAATTTCAACAAACTTTGCCTAAATCTATAAAATATTCAATTATACAAAACTTTGTAGTATATCTTATTAGAAAGATCAGATTCCGTCCCGACTTATGAAACAATTTTTCACTCCCCTTGCCTACTGAATTTTTCATCCACTCTGAAAAAACCCACTCAAATCCATTCAGCTCTATGTTGAAGCAAGTCGGGAGGAGACATGAAGAGCATGGTGAGGAAACAGGCAGAGTGAGATTGAAACATTGTGCAAAGCTCTTTAACAAGTGTTTTGCGTCATATGAGAACCAAAATCAGATCAAGACAGCTCAGCTTTTCTTATAGTTTCCTACATATTGCTGCAGTTTGTCCCTGTGTGGTAAAAAAGTGAATGAAGAGCACAAATCCTGGATGGATGAATGCAGAACTTAAACACATGCTAAAAAGGAAGAAAGAAATGTTTATCAAATGGAAAGAGGGAGACATATCTAATGAAGAATATAATGCTGTCTGCAGAATCTGCAGGGGACGAATCAGATTATTAAAGCTGACAATGATTTAAAGCTTGCAAGAGATGTCAAAAGCAATAAAATGGATTTTGGGGATATGTCAAAAGTAAAAGAAAAGTCAAAGATGCTATAGGAATTTTACAGGATGAAAATGATGAAATGGTAAAAAAGGATGTTGAGAAGGCCGAACTTTTAAATTCCTATTTTGCCTCTGTTTTCTCTCAGAAAGGAATTGTAACATCAACTGATCTAAACTGTCCTATTAAAGGAATAGAAGAATCCAGGATATCTATAAACAGAAAGATAGTGAGGAAACACTTAGCTAACATAAATGAATTCAAGTTTCCAAGTCCAAATGAATTACAACCCAGAGTACTGAAGGAGAAGGTGGAAGAAATTTTTGAACCACTCTTCATAATCTTTGAAAATTCTTGGAGAACAGAAGACTGGAAAACAGCAAATGTTGTTCCTATCTTAAAAAAGGGGAAGAAGGTGGACCCAGGGAACTATAGGCCGGTGAGTCTGACTTCTATACCAGGAAAGATCTTTGAACAAATTATTAAACAACATGTATGTAAGCACCTAGATAAGAATGAAGTGATTAACCAGAGTCAGCATGGGTTTGTAACTAATAAGTCATGTCAGACTAACTTAATTTCCTTCTATGACAGAATCACTGGGAGATGGTGTAGATGTAGTATATCTTGACTTGAGCAAAGCATTTGACAGAGTAACTCACACCATCCTTATTGAAAAAATGACTAAGTATGGAATGGAGAAGGCAACTGTTAGGTGGATTCATAACTGGCTTAGTGATCAGACCCAAAGAGTGGTCGTAAATGGCTGCACATCCAGTTGGAAGAATGTCTCAACACAGGGTTCTGTCCTGGGCCCTGTATTGTTCAACATCTTTATCAGTGATTTAGATGAAGGAATTGAGGGTACACTAATTAAATTTGCTGATGACACAAAGCTAGGAGGGATAGCTAATACTAGAGAACAGAGCGAGAGAGGATTCAAAAAGATATAAATAAACTGGAGCAGTGGGCAGCAAATAACAGAATGATTTTTAACAAGGAAAAATGCAAAGTACTACATCTTGGCAATAAAAATGAAAAAGCATATACAGAATGGGAGGAATAGGGCTAAGCAACAGCTCATGTGAAAAAGACTTGGGTATACTCATAGATCACTGACTGAACATGAGTCAACAGTGTGATGTAGTAGCAAAAGGGCAATTCTGGGAAGTATTCACAGAAGCACACAGTCTAGATCACATGAATCATTATTGCCCTCTACTACTCTTTGGTCAGACCTCACCTGGAATACTGTGTCCAGTTTTGGGCACTACATTTTAAAAAATACATCAACAAACTGGAGCAAGTTCAGAGAAGAGCGACCAGAAGGGTCCTGGTCTGCAAACCATGTCCTATGAGGAACAGTTGCAGCATTTGGGAATGTTTAGCTTGCAAAAAAGAAGATTGAGAGGAGACTTAATAGCTGTCTACAAATATCTCAAGGGCTGTCACATTATAGAAGGATCATCTTTATTCACATTTGCACAAGGAAAGACTAGAAGCAATTGGATGAAACTGAATGGGAGGAGACACAGATTAGATATTAGAAAAAACTTTTTGACAGGGTGATCAATGAGTGGAACAGGCTGCCATGAGAGGTGGTGAGTTCTCCTTCCATGGAAGTTTTCAAATAGAGGCTGGACAGATATTTGTCTGGGATGATTTAGTGAATCCTGCTTTGAGCAGTGGGTTGGACCAGATGACCCAGGAGGTCCCTTCCAACTCTACCCTTCTATGATTCTATGAATCCCTCTCTATGTGCTGAGCTGTGTATAGGAGAGCTGCTAATTTCCCCCCTCCCCCCAGCTTCTAGTGGATTGCAAGTTAGAGATAGAGTATGCAGATGGGAAAACTGATGGAAATGCAGGATCCATGTAATTTCACAGCTAGAAATAGTATTATTCCTCATGTATACACAGAGCTGTTTATTTTGAATAGTTACTTGAATGAAGGTAAGGGTAAGTAAGCAAAACTTCAGTTATTTAGGTAAATGTGATCAGCACACAACGTTCCACAGCTTGTCTAATCTAATGAAGAAAACCGCTCAAATAATGTATACTCCTTAACAAATCAGTTTATTAACAGAGTACATCTGCTTTATATTACATGGAGACAAATTAAAGAGGCTTTTATGATGCTCTGAAATTGCCTGTTAAACAAAGTACGAATTAATACTAAATAAATTACATTCTTTTTGTGCTGATTCCATCCAGCTGCACCCCTGCCTTGATAGCTACATGTAAAAGGAACACAAATTACTTGTTAATTTTCAAGTGACATCTCTAAGCAATCAACAAATCCATATTAGCACGTACATCTCTCGAAGCAAGGTGGCTTTCTTCAGTGGAATAATTACGGTAGCTACTGCCAAATATATTGCTGCAATTGAAGATGTTACTGTAATAATGTAAACCTTGGTGGATAGCTTGAAACTAAGCTCTACACTTGGCCCCACTCTTGATTTCTAAAAAATAAAGACATGTAGACAGCGGTTACAACAATCTATTCTTTCTTGACGTTTCCTTCTCTTTTATACTTTTTGGCCCCACTCTTGATTTGCAGCTATTTAAAATTTCTAGTAAGATCCTTAGCTTCCTTAGTTACCATAACTTATGCTTTCTAAATGTTTTCCCCTCTTCTATAGTATGAACGCATTTGTCTTATTTGCCTCTCTGATTTTTATTCACTTACAGTCCCTCTTAGTTAAAAATCACA
The DNA here is from genome assembly GCF_032444005.1 of Ranitomeya imitator. NCBI lineage: Eukaryota > Metazoa > Chordata > Amphibia > Anura > Dendrobatidae > Ranitomeya > Ranitomeya imitator. The sequence continues at coordinate 387,418,739 of NC_091285.1, read as the reverse complement.
ATCAATTTCCTATTTAGGCCTCACAGTCAGTGGTCAGAAGTAATAATAGAAGTGATTTACCAGAATTTACAAAAGACTACACCAACATAAAAAATAATATCACTTTCAAATAACCATTCCAGGAGGATCCCATAGACATTACGCACGTTTCTTATGCACTGCTTACCCTGCTGTGCCAGATCTGTTGTTAGACGTATTGACATGGCCACCTCTAAATGGACCTCCATCAATTTTAATGGGGTTTCATTCATGATTTAAATCCCCTTGATAACAAAAATAGCAACTACTCGATTCTGGATGTTAGATCAGGCACCGATTTTAGGATTTTTCCTTTTTATTCTATTAAGTTGACATATTTCATAGAATAGCAAACTATCATAGGCTAACAAACCAAAACATATTTCATGAATGCAGCAGCACATGTGTGATTGTTTGCATTGTCGTTTTTTAATTTAGCACTTAACTATCCACGACAATTAAACTAAAAGTATACCTTCAATCATAATCTGACATGAATTCTGGATATAAAAATAATGTCTACTAAAGGTCTTGGGTGACCGTGCCTCTAACTTGCTCCCTATGAATAATTTCTAAAGACAGATTGCATGTTTCAAAGCCGTATGAATGTAACCAATTAAGAACACCTCAAGTAAGCTGGACAATGGCTCTGAATAATTTATCATTACGCCACAATCAATATTATATAGCTGTGCATGCTAGATATATATAGAAACCACATAAACCCTTATCAATTAGGTGAAGGCTATTTATTCCTCGATCTATAGCCCTACAATATAAACTAAAGATTCTTCATAAAAAAGAGTAGATATGGACAATCAGGGAAAGTGGGGAAGTTATAGCTGCACTTGTAGCCAAAAGTTACAAGATAATAGTCTGTGTTTCTTGCAGTAAGTTATGTAATCAATTAGCGTGGTATGCCTCATGCACGTACCATATACCTCTGTATGGCACCTCTGATTAGCCCTGTCTTACAGTGCTTCTAGGGAGGTTATATAGTAGATATAAAATTTTGGAATGAAGCATATTATAGTAAAACATTGTAATTTATCTTTAGTGGTAATTCATTTCTTAAAATCACGTATCTGGGATAGGAATAAAGGACTACAAAGAATAATATAAATACTTCTTATTGTTCATTTAGACAGTTTTTCAGCTTAGTTTTGGTGGCATAGGATCCTCATTTCCTCATCTTATTATTGTCTACTTTACAGTTTCTTTGTTTTTTACACATTGATATTTATTTTCAAAACCTCTGTTGTCAGTTGAACGGGTGGAGAGACTGTGTCTATGTGAATTAAAATATAGCTTTTAATGAGCCATTAAAACAGGAAAAAACAATGTTACTGATGGTGCACCACAAAACTACAACAGTAGGATGGTTAAGAGGTTAAGACGGTAGTCAAAACGCGTTGGTTGAAACGCTGCACTATGTATATGTAGCTGTAATGTGCTGTAGTATTTTTGTAGTGGACCATCATCAACATTATTTTTTTCTATTTTAATGGCTCATTAAAAGCTATATTTTAATTCACAAAGGCACAGTCTCTCGCTGGATTACACCTGTTCTCTATCAGTGCGCAACTGGCTTCTCAGCCATTTTCTGTGCGAGAGTGGACAAGGAGAAATCCGCTTAATAGGTGAGCTGACTACTTTTGTACCTTTTTCAAATCAAAATAGATTAGCTGTTGTCTATCCGTTTTTTGGCATGCTTCTCTCAGGTATGTTTAAAAATTATACTTAAAGGGCACAGACCAGTTAAAGTATTAACAGAATTGATCCCCTGCAAGTCCAGCACTTGCCTGGTCTTACCTGATCCCCACTGGACTATATTTTCTGATCAAATTCTGGACAAACTGGAAAATGGCTAGAAATGATTAGTCGGCCAGTCACTGGATGGGGATCTGACCTCTGCCCCAGTAATTGACTGAGTGGTTGTCTCCTATTGTTCAATACAGGACAAGGAAGCGTAGACCAATACAGACTGCGTAAAATCTAGAATTGAACTTGAGACCAGTAGGTGATGGTAAATCTCGTTTGTTTTATTTTTAATAAATATTATTTTGATGGGTTTTAAAATTATTTCCTAAATAGAAATTGCATCTAATTTTTTTTCTGGATTATTTCAATAATGCTAAAAAATAATTGCAGTAAAAGTAATCATATTCAAAAACTCTCCAGGACCCTTATCTTGTTAATGTCATGTAGTTCCGATTTATTCTCTTTTACTGATTTTATTAGGGTAGGTTCCAAGCTATAATTATCTTATGATGTGTCTGTATGACATGGGCTGGGACTTTCAAAGAGTCTCATAATGGTGGCAACTTGCATTTGTGCAGCTAAGCCATTTGAAGCAATTACCTTAATTTTAAACATAATTAGAGAAGAAATTAGACTCTGCAGTAACCATTATTTTGCTGTTCATTATATAGATTCTCAGCTCGGCCATCACACACTAGTATATTGTATATTTTTGCTGGAGGAACATTCACGTCTCAACACATAATATAAACTACTTGTACCCTAGGGCTTTATGTCCTGCTCCTTACCCTGCAGTTATTCAGTGCTCTGTACACAAGTCATGTAGGGTTGAAGGCTCCTCTTTACGCTTTGCTGAATTTCATCCTATATTTTGCACAAATACATGCCAGGATTTTTAATAAAACGTGTAGTTTGGAGGTAATGGGCGCTAGAGGTTTAGGAATATATTTAGTATATTCTTATAGAAAAGGAAGTGAGACTTCATGATTGTTAAAGGAAGTATAACTTGTGTGGGAATCAGTCCAAAATAGCATGGAATAAAAACTGTCACCTTGATAACTGCTCGAAAAAACTGGAAACCAGAGGACCAGATAAAGAAATGTAAAGGGAATAGATGTCACTGGCAATGGACTTCAATGCTCAGTCTGGGAATTACTGTACATAACTTTTTATGCTTCAGCTGAAGGCTGGGCAAGCATTCTTTTTAATATTTGCATGTTTATTGAAGCACTATCTCTGAACTTTGTTGATGTAAAAAAAAAAACCTGACCGCTCTGAAACTAAAATATGTAATTCAGATAAATTCCCTACAATGCAACTTGTACAAAACAATGAAATATTGATCACAAGTGGCTCCCTCTGGAGCATAAAATGAGCCTGTTGCGGACAATCTCCAGACCCAGAATGAGAATAATATTATTTGCCTTTACTTCTTTACTATTAGTTTAATACATAATTAATTGTGAACCTACTTCTCAATTACCTTGATGCCATAGTGATAATAAAGAACAATTCTGTTTTATTTCTTAAAATACACGTGGTCTATAATAAAGAGATTAGTTCTTGTACATAATATGATTTTTTTTCTTTGCAAGATAAGTGGATGCCAGGTTCCATTGGTGTGGCTTATCACATTGGGGAACAAAGGATTGGGCATATAGCCATACATCTAGTTATGTAAGCTTTAACAGGTTTTCCCATAAACATAATTTTTCATGATAAACGCATAATTGCTAGGGTCTCATGGAATCCCCATCAATCTTGAAAATGGTCCGTGTGTGAATGGTGAGCGTGATCATTGCTCCTTTCACTTCCATAGAACCGCTTTAGTTATCTCCAATAGTCAAATAAAAGTGAATATACTAGTGGGCTTACATGTACACTACTACTGTTCCATACACCCAAAGGACTTGAAGATCTCCTATTTCTGGATTGACTAGGATCCCAGTAGTTGGATCCTCGAGTGATCATTCATTTATTACTTATCCTTTGGGTAGATAATTTCAGCATGTAAACCTTGCACTTCATAGAAGTCTGCATCCCAGGACATAGTCAACCATGTCTACGGCATGGGAAGAGGAGGTGAGAATTGTCAGCTTTAAGGAGGATTACCAAGGGCATTTGCTAATTCTGTGTCTGTGGAATGTAACACATAGAAGCCAAATTGGAGGGTGTCCAAAACTGTTGGAGGATCACAAGGGTTGTTATTTTACATGACAGGTGTTCATAGACCAGAGGAAGAAGCAATAAGGCACAATAGTTAGAAAAGGAGATAGTGTAAAGAAATTATAGTGTAGATAAATGTATTAGGCAAGATAGTAACCTTTGTGGAAAAACAAACAAACTTCAAGTCTAAAATTGAAGCTAGATTGTTAGAAATTCTGAATTTCCCCCCATACATGTGTGTGTAAAATAAGGAAAATTAGGATAACCATGTGACATATATGGCAGTTCTTTCTTTTTTCACCAGGTTATCAGCCACTTATTCAAGACTCGTCAATACATACCGATGATAATTTACCCTGTTCTAGTTGAACTGTATAGGGAAGCTTTATGCCAACCCTAAAAATACTTTTTTGATCATCTTATATTTTCCTAGAATTATACTGTATATACTGTACCTAGGAAACAGTCAAGTATAAGTGTATATCAACATTATTTGTATTATGCTTAATAGGAATGTTTATGTTTCCATATATTTTACCTGTACATTTACGGCTGATTCCTAAGTGCTGGGTACGTAAGCACAATCTGATTTAATGGAAGCAACGCTAAAATAAAGAGTCAGTAGCTAAGATATTCTGTGAGAAAAGGAACTGACCTTGGAAGTACATCTTAAATGCACTCGTAACTATCCCTGATGGACCAGGTTGTTTATTTGTACATTTACTAAAAAGTACATTTTAACAAATGGTTAAAACCCGGCATTTATTGACGTTACCTATGTGAAGATGAGGCAGCATGGATAAGGACTGAAAGATGAATATGGCCTTCAGGCAGTGGCCATGTGTAGCCATGAGTGAATCAGTTACTAATTTGTTCAGACACCATAAACACCAGGAAGGGCGGCTGTGCTTCTGTAAGATGTTTTTGCAGATGCTGACTTAAGTAAACACTTTGATTTCCCAATTTCACAGTCCCTATAGTCTGTTTTATTCTCTGTAAGCTGCTTTTCAGACACACATATAGTAAAGTCTGATGTGTCTTCTTTGCTCAGATGGAACTTGTGTTTTTTACTCCATTTATTCAATTTGTAGATTAACAGGTGCACGTTCTAAATATGTTCTTCAGTATTGTATCTGGATCTGTTACTAAGTAGTATACAAGGTCTACTGACTTGTCATTAATATGCAGTGTTAAAAGAAACCAAACAAGTAAACATGTATATCTTATATGCAGTATTATCTTGGTTTCGCCAAAGACTACATAATGCAATAAATGAATCATTTCTAAACTTTTTGACCATGTTCATGTGGTTTGGAATGACAGTGAAAGCATATGGAATTCATTTTGTCCATGTGGCAGACACAATCCTGTTTTGGTGACACGGTCACAGTTTAGCCATGTCTTTTGCAGTGATTCTGCACTGAATCAGCCAGAAAAAGCACTGCAAAAGTGCGGCATACAATGATCAGTATGCACAGTAATGTCAAAACAGCATTGCTGTGCACATGTTCCTTCTTTTGTCTCTTCGTTTAACTTCTTCTTAACTTCTTCAGGATTTGGAAACCCTTGAGCGGTTAAAAGGACATGCTCACTCTTTGGACGGTTTCCCCTTGGAGGTCGCCAACATGATAGATTAAAAGACGCCGGCAGTGAAGCAACCCCAAGAATGCTGGCTCACCACTAGCAATGTTGCTTCAGAAGAATGACTGCCAGCGTTTTCCTAAAGCAACTTCACCTGGAAAAATTTGACAGCTGCATCGGCGTCTGAAAGGCCAATTGCACATAGTCTGACAAATCAGATGGAAACCGGTTTGCTCCGAATATTTATAATATAGGAATTTTCAGTTTTTTAGAACTTATTTTAAAAAAAAATGGAATGTTAACCCCTTTCTGACCTCGGACGGGATAGTACTTCCGAGGTCAGATTCCCTGCTTTGATGCAGGGCTCCGTGGTGAGCCCGCATCAAAGCCGGGACATGTCAGCTGTTTTGAACAGCTGACATGTGCCCGTAATAGGCGTGGGCAGAATCGCGATCTGGCCGCACCTATTAACTAGTTAAATGCCACTGTCAAACGCAGACAGCGGCATTTAACTACCACTTCCGGCCGGCCGGCCGGAAATGATCGCATCGCCGACCCCCGTCACATGATCGGAGGTCGGCGATGCTTCAGAATAGTAACCATAGAGGTTCTTGAGACCTCTATGGTTACTGATCCCCGGCAGCTGTGAGCGCCACCCTGTGGTCGGCGCTCACAGCACACCTGCAATTCTGCTACATAGCAGCGATCTAATGATCGCTGCTATGTAGCAGAGCCGATCGTGCTGTGCCTGCTTCTAGTCTCCCATGGAGGCTATTGAAGCATGGCAAAAGTAAAAAAAAAAAGTAAAAAAGTTAAAAACAAATGTGAAAAAAATAAAAAAAATATAATCAAAATAAATGAATTAAAAAAAAAATCAAATCTACACATATTTGGTATCGCCGTGCTCAGAATCGCCCGATCTATCAATTAAAAAAAGCATTAACCTGATCACTAAACAGCGTAGCGAGAAAAAAATGCGAAAAACGACCTCAGATCATGAAAAATGGAGACGCTACGAGTATAGGAAAATGTCGCAATTTTTTTTTTTTTTTTAGCAAAGTTTGGAATTTTTTTTCACCACTTAGGTAAAAAATAACCTAGTCATGTTAGGTGTCTATGAACTCGTACTGACCTGGAGAATCATAATGTCAGGTCAGTTTTAGCATTTAGTGAACCTAGCAAAAAAGCCAAACAAAAAACAAGTGTGGGATTGCACTTTTTTTGCAATTTCACCGCACTTGGAATTTTTTTCCTGTTTTCTACTACACGACATGCTAAAACCAATGATGTCGTTCAAAAGTACAACTCGTCCCGCAAAAAATTAGCCCTCACATGGCCAAATTGACGGAAAAGTAAAAAAGTTATGTCTCTGGGAAGGAGGGGAGTGAAAAACGAGCACGGAAAAACGAAAAATCCCAAGGTCATGAAGGGGTTAAAGGTATTTTAAGAAATTTGAAAGGAATAATTGCTTTTTGAAGAATTAGATACAGTCACTAGAGTGTTGTTTAAACCCCATACACCTCCTTTAGGCCTCCGGTTCATGAATGTACTGAATGATTCATGTTCTATCGAAGGGAAATTTTTCTTTATATTCGTGCATTCTACAATCTTTACATACTATCATGATTTATATTTGATTTTGCTTGAGTACTGCACAGAACTTTGTTGCCATTCTGTATGACCTAGGTGATAAACTAGGAAATTGTTAAATAAAAATGACTAACTAATGCAAAAACATTTAATCATTCCCTACTGTGGCAGGGGAATTGTGCTTAAAAAAGACTGTTTTGCATTTACAGCCTTCATGAAAACAGGACAAGGAAAATAAATGAAAATCATTACTGTATACAAACATTTGCATAAGAAAGAACTAGGGAGACATATGAATATTGGAAAGGCCTGGGAGCCTTTGGCATCATTCAAAAAAACTGTTTAAGAGAAAATTTTGTCTTCAGAAACATATTTATTGTTTGTTCTTCACAATGTAAGTAAACTAGAATCTTGTAAAGTTATTCACTAGGGAAAATGTACATTTATTGTGTTTTTTTCCTTCTCCAACTTTTGTTTCTTATTATTTTCACAGTTTATTTTATATATTCTTTTGTGTTCATTTTCATGAACAAGATTAATACTTGGTTTAATACTTTTTTAGATTTTTTTTCTATACACATTTCCAATCCTGTTGAATGAGGTGTGGTAAAAACTAATATTTTTTGCTATGCCCAGCTGGGTCATTGGTAACAGGCTTCGATTTTCAAATCTAGTGCAGATGAAAAAGTATGTATGAGTGAGATCCATTGATTTACTGGAGTATTGTGTGAAGGAGTCAGTGGGTCAGATTTATGATTAAATTTACAGCGTTTTTCTGACAAATATGTAGAAAACTATGACATTTCGGTTTAATAAAGTGAGCAGAGGATGAAAAGAAACCTGACATTACTTAAAGAGGTTGTCCACTATTTTAACATTGATGGCCTATCTTTAGGATAGTTCATCAATGTCTGATCGGTGGTGGTGCGAGATTTGACCCTCCCGCCGATCAGCTTGTCGGTGGTTTCCGGAATTGCTCAGTTACAGAGTCGCACAGCACAGCTCCGTCTATTGTATAGTGGATGCAGCTGGATGCTGCACATCCGCCTATTATTCAAATCAATTCAGCACTTGAAGTAGACAGACCTACGCAGCTCTGTAACTGAGCAGTTCCGTCCGACACCGAGAACAGCTGATCAGCAGGGGCACCGGATGATGCACCCCCACCAATCAGACATTGATGGCCTATCCTGAGGATAGGTTATCAATGTTAAAGTAGTGGACAACATCTTTAAGAGTGGGGATCCAGTTAATAACATGTTTGGAAGTAGACCTGGTGTTCTCTATCTTTTCCAGATTTACCTTTACTTGAGCACCATATGGGTATGCCCGTCACCCATTGCAATTAGTGAGAGTCTATGCACTGCTCATACAGTGGCAGTTGGGAAAGCAATATCAAACTATTTCCATTAGGGAGATGAAGAGGAAAGAAGAAAATGGAACCTCCCTTGTCTGTATAAATATTGATTCAAGTTTGCCTGTGAATGTTTTAATCAAAAAGAATTTCCATCTAATGAAAACTGTAACTATAGACATTCGACCAATTTTTTTAATGATATATTTCTGTTCTTCACATTTCTGCTACCATCTCTTAGCTCCTTTTTTCTTTCTCAATCTTTTTTCATATAGCGCAGTCTTTCTTTATGTTGCTCATGACTAATAGAAAGGCATTGACTGGGAAATATTAGAGGAAAGTGGGTCACGTTTGATCCATGGTCTGAAAAGGCAGAGGAATATGAACCTGGATCATTAGTTTCTGTAGGTGAACACAACAGATCATTTATAAAAAGCCAGCAGAGATAATGTTCTGATGGCTTTGCTACTTGCTGGAAACAATAATTGGTGTTGTTTCTGCATGACGGGTACAAAATTAAAAATACCCATTTGTCAACATATACTGCGAGCACTGAGATTCTAATTTGACAGTATGGCTACATAACCTTTATTCCTTCTCCCAAGAAATAAATGGCACATATTAGCGGTACAATTTGCAAATTCGACCATTAAAACTTTGTAGAAATGTTAGTCAATATTACAGTCCAATGTAAAGAGAGCGATTCCATTCATCTATGAGACAAGAAGCATCTCATTTATAACCATGAAGAGTTAAAGATTATTCACTCATGTGCAGCACAGAATTAACAGCCAGAAGCTGGTAACTATCTCTCTGGGGTGTCCTTACCATATTTAACTGTAAGTAAGGTCCAGTAATATGCCGTGGTGTGTGATTTCTGCTGATTTACAAGCCAATTATTATATAGCTTGAGTATTTTGTACCACGGGCTTCGATTTTATTACAATTATTGTCCTGTTAATGAAAGCGCAGGTATCATATATTACAATAATGGAAACTGTGTATTTAAATGTAATGATCAGTCATTTTTGTAGTTAACCTCTGAAAATGAAGTAATTGGATATTATAAGTGCCGTCCCTTGTTCTTTAAGGTGTTCTAAATTCTATGAAAAGTTCTAAATTACATTGTATCAGACTATAAAAGCTCACCAAGTATATGTTGATGTGACCGCTTTTGTGAAGCAGGTCAGTGATACCTGTGTAGTCGAGCAAAGGACCACTTGTTACTACTGAATTGAATTTTAATGGTTCTTGATGGTCTAGTCACTTAGAACTTGCACCTGAAATCTCAGACCTGATGTACAAGTCTGTTGAAAGACAAGTCTGCATTTACTACTTTATTGATTTGGCAGTGTTATTTAAAGAGAACACTATCCAATCAATAAAGCACGATTTATTGACAGCACAATTTTGTAATGTAGAGTAAAGCCATAGCTGTAATGGTGCTGTAATACTGATTACATTGATACCTTTGGTGAAGAAATCCACTTTGTTGTTCTTCTGTAATTACCATATGAAGTTCTCTCCTATTTCTATTTCAGTGCACAGGGGTCGGACTGTGCACTGGGTCTTCTCCTCCCTGTCTGTTATTCCCCGGCCTCTCCACCAGCCTTCAGCCTGTGAATGAGCTGCCGCATCTGTTTGAAATCTGAACAGTGGCCTGTCTGTCACAGACCGGAGGCTGGCAGAGTTTCGGGGGATCACAGACACAGAGGAGAAGACCCAGTGCACAGCCCGGCCCCTGTGCACCAAAATCTAGTTACTAGAAAACTTTAAATGGTGATTAAAGAAGAACCACAAAGTGGATTTTTTTCTCCAACGTTATTAATTTAATCAATATTACAACGACATTACATCCAGGTCTTAATATTACAAAATTATGCTGAAAGGTTCTCTATGAAAGGATTTTCTAGTACTTTAGCATAGGCTACTAATATTACATTGGAGGTGACCCAACTCCCAGTACCCAGACTTATCATCTGATTGAAGAGTTAAGGTGTAGTGATGAGCAAGTGTACTTGTTGCTCGAGATTTCCCGAACATGCTCGGGGGGTCTCCGAGCACTTACAAATACTTAGTTTTTGATGATGCAGCTGAATGAGTTACAGCTGCTAGCCAGCATAAGTACATGTGGAGGTTGCCTGGTTGCTAGGAATCCCCACATGTAATCACGATGGCTAACAGATGTAAATCATTCAGCTGGGGTGATGAAAACTAAATTTCCGAGCACTAAAAAATACTCGGAGGACACCCGGGCGTGCTCGGGAAATCTCAAGTAACGAATAAACTCGCTCATCACTAATAAGGTGCTTTGATGAGTGCTGTCATTGACTGCTACTCCAGTGCTGCCATTGATTACTAGGCCAGTGCTGCCATTGATTACTAGACCAGTGCTGTCATTGATTACTAGGCCAGTGCTGCCATTGATTACTAGGCCAGGGCTGCCATTGATTACTAGACCAGTGCTGTCATTGATTACTCGGCCAGTGCTGCCATTGAGTACTAGGCCAGTGCTGCCATTGATTACTAGGCCAGTGCTACCATTGATTACTAGACCAGTGCTGTCATTGATTACTAGGCTAGTGCTGCCATTGATTACTAGGCTCAGCTCCTTTACTTTTTTAGTGGCTGCAACTGGTAATGCAGTTTAATCTGGTTCACTTGTTTAATCTGGTTCACTTGAATTGGAATGAGGTGCCAAAAGCTGCAGCACCCAGTGCACCCCCTACAACATGTGTGGCAAATCATGAAGGGGAGTGTTGCATTCATTCATCCATAGATCACCTAATTGTATCATACCCACAGTGATACTATATTGAAAGCCTATTATAAGAATAGGCTATTAAAGGGAACCTGTGACCTGAATTTGGCGGGACCTGTTTTCGGTCATATGGGCGGAGTTTTCAGGTGCTTGATTCACCCTTTCCTTACCCGCTGGCTGCATGCTGGCCATAATATTGGATTGAAGTTCATTCTCTGTCCTCCGAGTACATGCCTGCGCAAGGCAAGATTGCTTACTTACTACGGAGGACAGAGAATGAACTTCAATCTAATATTGCGGCCAGCATGCAGCCAGCGGGTAAGGAAAGGGTGAATCAAACAACTGAAAACTCCGCCCATATGACCGAAAACTGGTCCCGCCAAATACAGGTGACAGGTTCCCTTTAATATCAAAGTCTTGGAAAGCACTTTTAAGGAACACCCTGTGAGTGATATCTAGATACTTTGTGGCAGTGTTTTGTGTTTCTTTGGGGGCACTGTTTAGTTATTTGAACACTGTATCATTGGATTATTTGGGCACAATATGGTCCACCATGTAAGTGTAAGCGACAGTAAGTCGCAAGTGTAGGACACAGAAAATCAAGTACTATCTACAAGGATATGTCTGAAGGAAGGCTAGTATTGTCAGTGTCACTAGTTAATGAGTGTTAACCTGTTGGAAAAAATTAATAGATTTACTATGGAATGATATATTGTCTATATACAGTCTGTATTGAGAATCTAGAATACAAATGAATGTAATTGTCGGCTCACTAATAGCTGTTTCTAGAAAAGCTCCTCATGCTCTTCTGATGAATTGCCTATTTTATTATTGCGTCGTGTACCATACCTAGGCTTTGATGACAAGATTGGATTACAAGATATAACGCTTTTTCAGCCAGAATGTACTGAAATTATTCCAGTAGATATCTGAAGTGTCAATACTTTCAGCTTGATGATATGTTTTACTTCCCAGTGTACTTTTCTCATCACTGGGTGTAATATGATCATAATAAATGTTGGATTGTGGAAAGATTTGAAATAATATTTCGCAGCTATCAGACTATGAATAAATGGATGTCTACGCAGTCCAACAGTCCTTAGACTTCCGAGCTTTGTCAGACAGCTCAAGTGTAGAATCTCTGCCTAAAACCGTGTAGAATTTGAATCGCATTTTGACAACTTCCTTTGAGGATTAAAGCTGATTTGCACGGCATGATTAATGACATGACAAACTAAACTGTGCTCTATTTTCATTGCACTGGTAGAGTTATATTGGACACTGTTCTATTAAAGGAGGCTGGATGCAATGAAACCAGGACAGTTAATACTCTCAACATGTAGGGAGTGGGGATCAATCTCAATCATACTGACCATTACAATAATGGAATCTTAGCTCTTTCCAACACCTGCGTTAATTAGCTATAACTCAAGACGAGAGCCAGGTTCTCTGTGTGCAAATGTGATCTGTTTTCCAGGTGGAAGTCATTTATCACCATTGTGATAAAGGACAGACACTGATAACCTGCCCTGTTTTTTTTCATTTGTTTGTTTTTTTACAGTGATTTGAATATTTTTTACAGTCTTCGGGCATTGATTTTTTTCATTACAGAGTGTGAAAGTTTTTTTAATAGAATTACATCATATTCATTAACTCCTTCTTTTGAATGGGCATAGGACATTTCTGAAGTTCAAATTTCTTTTAGTAATTCAGGTTGAATCTTTAGGAAAAGATGGATCATGCTTAAAGGGATCCTGTCACATGAAAAAACACCATTAACATGCATATACAGGGTTAATCTGTAGGTTAATAGCATTCTGAACCTGCCCGGCGCCATACTTAGAGCCCCGCTGCCAGGAGGAAATTAACTTTATTAGCCCCCATAGGCATTCAGGTTTCAGTCATAAAGGTGACACCAGCACGGTTTCAGTCACCACTCTGTGTATAGAGAGCGGCTTACGAAAGCAGGGCTGTGGAATTGCTAATCCAAACCACCGACTCCAACTCTGACTCCTCAATTTCCATGACTACCAACTCCAATGCCAACTCCATAGCACTGCCTCACTACTGAGCATGTATATATAGTGCAGTACAGATTCATCTTGGGTAAAAGCCGGGATCCTTAGATCATGAACAGAACAGACATTTATAGGACATTTCATAACTTTCCCAAATTCTTATGAAAACATTTACAGCACATCCTGCACTGAACTACTGTACCCAATTTAGTTTATATGTTAAGAGTCAGAGTTGGTCCATTTTATACTGACTCTAACTCCGACGCCGCCAAGATGGACACCAACGCCACGACTCTGACTCCACAGCCCTGGCCAAAACAACATCCCCAGCACTGACTGACAGAAGGCTCATCATTAGGACTGGCTGTCAGTTACAGCCGCCTCTATACACAGAGCTGTGATTGAAACCTGCCGTCCCTATGACTGAAACCCAAATGCTATTGGGGTTATAAAGTTAATTTCCTCTTGGCAGCGGGGCTCTAAGTCCTGGTGATGGGCAGGTTCAGAATGCTATTAACCTGCAGAATAGCCCCATATCTGCAGTTTAATAGCGATTTTTGCATATGACAGGTTCCCTATAAAGTATTAAAATGTAAGAATAAGCAAATATCTGCACATCACGTACTGCTCATGTCAGGTGTGGTATTATGTTGAGGGCTCAGGAGCTGAATCCGAACCATTCAAAGTAGGTGCCAGCTGTGATATACTATCAGCAACAAGGAAGTAATAAAAACTAGCTTTTAACAATATTAAAACATGAACAAAAAAAACTAAAATAAATTATGGTTTTTTTCCCATAAAGGGCAGTACTGAGGACAGCATCTTGGCTCCCACCTTCATTACATTTCATTCAAGTTTTTAGTAGAAATAAGGTTTTTTTCTGTTAGTTAAGGAGACCAACACCAACATATTCATGTTTTAACATTGTCAAAGGCCATGTGCTTTCCACATTTACCGTATTTTTCGGACTATAAGACGCACCGGACCATAAGACGCACCCCAAATTTGGGGTGAAAATTGCAGAAAAAAAGATTTTTTATAACATGGGGGTCCGTCTTATTGTCCGAATTTACAGTATCTTATGGCGGTGGCAGAGCAGGGTCACAGGAGGCAAGGTGGGGTGATGCTGGGATGAGGAGGTGCTGGGATGAGAAGGTGCTGGGATGAGAAGGTGCTGGGATGAGGAGGTGCTGGGATGAGGAGGTGCTGGGATCAGGAGGTGCTGGGATCAGGAGGTGCTGGGATCAGGAGGTGCTGGGATCAGGAGGTGCTGGGATCAGGAGGTGCTGGGATGAGAAGGTGCTGGGATCAGGAGGTGCTGGGATCAGGAGGTGCTGGGATCAGGAGGTGCAGTGAGAGGTATGGCGTGAGAGGGGTCCCTGGCGTACCATGCAGGCTTACCTAGGTGGCAGAGGTGCGGTGGCAGAGGTCCGGTGGCAGAGGTGCGGTGGCGGGGGTGTGGCAGCAGAGGAGGCGCAGGAAGCGGGGTCCCTTTCCCCGGTATGGTGATGCAGCAGGCCCGGTATGCAGCAGAGCCGGGTGAATCCTCTTGTTATCGGTGGGCGCGGCCATCTTCCTGAGGCCGCGCGTGTGCAGATGAAGCGCTCTGCTCCCGGGGCTTCAGGAAAATGGCCGCGGGAGGCCGCGCGTGCGCAGATGGAGATCGCGGCAGCCATTTTCCTGAAGCCCCGGGAAGCAGAGCGCTCCATCTGCGCACGCGCGGCCTCCGGAAAATGGCCGCCACCACCGATAACAAGAGGATTCACCCGGCTCTGCTGCATACCGGGCCTGCTGCATCACCATACCGGGGAAAGGGACCCCGCTTACTGCGCCTCCTCTGCCGCCACACCCCCGCAACCGCACCTCTGCCACCGGACCTCTGCCACCGCACCTCTGCCACCTAGGTAAGCCTGCATTGCGACTATTAGACGCACCCCCCATTTTCCCCCCTTTTTGGGGGGGAAAAAGTGCGTCTTTTAGTCCGAAAAATACGGTACATTAAATAAATACCTGCATATCACATTCCTTTCTTTGTGCATACATTTCTTAGGTCTCATCTATTTGGAATTTATGCTTAGAAATTCTCTCAGTATATATATCTAACAAAAACTTTTATTAGATAACCACATACCAATAGAGTGCTCTTTTGCTTTTGCTGGTATACCTAGGGAATCCGCAGCCTCAGTTTTGTTAAAAAGCAGTCTTTAATAGAGTTGTTTTTTTTCTTTTATTTTATGTGACGTAATGACAAATGTATGCAAGTATATTGGCCTACAGCTGCATAGTGAATGTAACTGATGAAGATGTGTGTGAGCACTATTCTTATCTATTGCTTTTAGGGACTTTTATTACTGTAAATCATGAAAAATCAGGAAGACATATTCCATCTTCTACATAAGAAATACTAGAAAATGTATAATTTCCTGATTTAAATCCCTATTGTTTTGATCATCTCAAGAGTCATTTTTATGTAACGATACATAATAATCGGCCACCATATTTTATTCTAAGAATTTTGGCATTTCGTCTCTACTTAGAATTTTTAGCAAGTCTGTAATACAACAGTGTATGCATGATTAAAGAGCTTTGCCTTGAAAGAAGCAATTTAATTGCTAGAGTAAAAAGAATAGCAGCATTTTTTTAATTTCAGCAGGTAGTAATGAAGAAGTCATACTTTAAAGGTATATTTTTGCACATAGCATAAAATGCGTCATGTTGGAATATAAAAGTTGAATATATGAAGAAATATGAAGTCATACAAGGTAGCTGTATAACTGAAGCAGATTTTCGCTCAAGTCCTAGGTATAGCTAAAGATAATAAATAGTGATGAGCGAACGTGCTCGGATAATGTGTTTTATCTGAGTATTTTGGGCGTGCTTTGATAATATATTCGAGTCCCTGCGGCTACATGCTTTGCGGTGGTAAACAGCCACAACACAAGCAGGGATTGCCTGTTTGGCAATCCCTGCATGTGTTGAGGCTGTCTACTGTCGCAAAACATGAAGCTGCAGGGACTCGAATACATTATCCGAGCATGCCGAAAGTACCCAGATAGCAACCGAGCATGCTCGGATAACACGCTATCCGAGTACGTTAGCTCATCACTATTAATAAAAAAAATAAATAAAAAGGATTTAAAAAAATAAACTTTGCCATTTTTGATATGAGGAAAATGAACCAGTACCTTGTTTGTTAGTGGCAAAAGGAAGGTGATCCTTTAAGAATAACAGATTGTAGGTGAAATTAGAGGCTTATGTTTCCAAACAATAATAACGAGTGTCATGTGTAAGTTGATTGCGTGTTTTTTTTTTAGAGAACAGCGATCTGTGAAAGTCTGATTTTCACAACACAATTGTGGAAATGTTGAGTGACATGGCATGAACAAAGAACATTTCTGAGAACCTCAGAAGATTTGTTCAAGTACATTTTGCTGGAAAGATTATATAACCATCTCTTTAACCCCTTTCTGCCAGCTGATGGAATAGTACGTCAGCTGGCAGTATCCCCCGCTTTGAGGTGGGGTCCAGCAGTGAGCTCACCTCACCACGACATGTCAGCTGTTTTCAACATTGAGGACATTTATGACAAGTATTACCCACCCCAAGAGTGGTCAACTAACAAAGCCCAGTCCAAGACCAAGATGAATATTAGTCTGTGAGGTCACAAAGGAATCCAAGGTGATGTTTTAAGCAACTAAAGGCCTCTCTGACATTTGCCAATGTTGCTGTTCATGAGTCCACCAATAGGACACTAAGCAACAATGATGTGGCAGGATTGCAGAGAAAGCCACTGTTCTTCAAAAAGAATTTTGCGGCCCATCAGCAGTTTGATAAAGATTGCCTAAATAATCCCAGAGGCTATTGGAAAATATTTTGTAGTTGGATGAAGCCAAAATAGAGCTTTTGGTTTAAATGAGAAGCAGTATGTTTGCAGAAAGAAAAACACTGTGTTACAGCATAAAAATCTCATACCATCTGGGATAATCGGTGGTGGTTGTATCAAGGTTTGGGCCTGTTTTACTGTATTTGGGCCACGATATTTTAGCATCATTGATGGACCTACGAATGCTGAATTACTAATCAACAATTACGTTCTCCAAAGTGTCCAAGGCACTGTTTTGCAACAAAACTACGCCATGTTGCATGTTGGTTGGTCTACTGTTGCCTGCATAGTACAAACTGGCCACAGTGGCCTGTAGAGTCTCCAGACTGGACTTTCATTGAGCAGATATGGAATGTTATTGGTTGACAATTTCAAAGGAAGATGGCAGCAGTGAGTCTTGATGATTTAAGGGCCCAAGTACTTTCAGTGTGGCAAAATATTCCCCAAGCAACCATAAATAACCTCATTGATAGCATGCCTAGGTGTGTAAATGTGTGTATTTCTGCGCTTAACACTTAAACGCAATAATTATTATAATTAATAAATCAATATGTTTTGAAAATGTTTCCATTTTTATATCATTTCCATATCACTAAACATGTCTATCGATCCTGTGATTTCCAAAATTCCACGATACCTCCTTTTTGATGTTGCAATTTCAATGTCGAGGAATATATATCTGTGTATCTATCTATCTATAGATTTTTATATATATATATATATATATAAGGTATATATATATATATATAGATATAGATATTTATACATATTTATCTCTCTCTATATATATACACGCATACACACATATTTTTCTATCTGTCTATATATATACTTATTTATCCATGGATATTATTTAATTTTCTGATAGATAGCCATATGCTAATGAAAATAAGCTTATTATTTGAAGCTGCCTGTCAATGAAGCTTCATTAACACTGTTATCACTGCCTGACATTTATCTTATAATTTTCTGGAACTGGCTGTCGCATCTCCATGGCAACCCAAATTGCAATGGAAACAAGTAAGATAATAAAGGCATCCTATGAGATTGACAGTTCCTAAGCCTGACATTTGCATCATGAGATGAGCTAGTGGCTCAATTCATAATTTTTTTTTTCTAAAATCTAATACTCAAATCTTGCGGAACTCTGTACTTGATTAGTCAGTAGGTAATCGCGTCTCTTTTGCATCACTGCCGATATTTATAAGGAGAATGTGACTACAGTATTCAGAAGCTTTCGCTATGGAGGTATTATTATGACGCAGTTTAATTACATGATTTTTCTGTTTTCAGACAGAACCATTTACAATGTCTTAAGAACTAAGACTGATTCAAATCCACCTTCCAGCTCATTACAGAGTTAATAAGATTTATGATTGATGGACCGATATATTTCAGTAGAGATTTTCGAAATATGAAGACTTAAAAAAAAGCGGACCAATGCCTATTAAAAGGTTTAATATATTAAATTGGATAATAACTTTTCTGTTTTTTTATGAATAAGCATTGAAGCCTATTCATATTTCTCCATTGTTATTGTCATAGGTACTGTTTTCTTGCACATGATGTAATGAAACTAGTCAAATGGGTATAGTGTAGAATATCAATTTAGATGAGGAATCTGTCCCACATGTTTCAATCATAAGTATGTGGTGTCCTCTTTTCCCAAACATTTTTTTTTTTTTAAAGATTCGTCACCCAGTCATACGCCAGTGGAAGTCTAAAATGCACAGGTGCACCAGCGATGGCCTTGCGCACATTTGTGCTATTACTCCCACAAATTGTTGTGAAAATGATAATAGTTGTGGGAGGCACTGTCTCTTTGACTAAATCTCGCCCATTCTTTAGCACAATGGCAATAGTGGGCGAAAATTAAAAACAAAATTAAGTGTGTGCCAACATTTTCATTTTTTTTCTGACACAAATCTAGCCCAGTTCTGCCTTAGAAATCATTCCATTATATGTAGAATCTTGATACTTTAACCTCAGCCATAAATGCATCTTTTATTTTCACCCTCGTATAGTTTGACACAAAAAGACTTTGTCATTTTGTTTTAAAGCTGTTTTCCCCAAATAGATACCAGGGGAGTTGGCATGTCTAGGGGAGAAGATACAAAACAATCTTCTCAATTTCACATTTTAATAATTCAGAGGAGCTTTTTCTTCTAAACAAGAACGTTGTTCCTGAGATTTGTAGACAGTTCTTTAGCAGTAGTTTTGCGGTAATGATGCATAGCCAATATCTTGTAAAGTTTTATAAAACCATTTGTGGATGGAGCACGTTTGGAAGAGACATTGTTAATGCCTGCGAGACATATGAAAAATCAGACACATTAGCTAAAGGTGACAATTGTCATCAATTGCCACGTCTGGATGCATTCCGCTTCTGTTTTCAAAGAGTTGTACGTGAACAACTTTCACAATAACCAGAGCATTCGGCTTACAATAAAGAAACTGCTTTCAGATCCCAGCTAATGGAATCCTGAAAAGGAACTTTCCTGTACATCTGTCAATAAAAGGTAAAATCTCTTCCATTTAAGTCTTGCAACAATATCTGTATATAGAAGACTGATGAAATACAGCTCAATGGCAAAATTCTCTCATGGCAAAACAGAACTGAGTTCTGTGCTAAGCTAACAATTAAATATGAAAAAAGTGGAAACAGAACCTTTACGTATTGAATTACGTTTTCCTCTAAAGTTTCCAAACATATTCCCATAGAGTACAACATTTCATTATTTTGTGAACTTTGAGGCATGGTTGACTTTGTAATATTATCTATTTCCACTGAATTTGTGCAAAGTGTAATCTTCTAGATACCTAATTAATAAGAAACACCTACACTCTGTAAAATACTGTAAAGATTGCTGAAATTCACTAATATCAAATGAATGTTTAAAAGTCATTTGAAGTAAACAATTATTTTTAATAGACTGTGATATTCTTGATATGCAGAAATTAGTCATTAGAAGCTAGCTTCCTCACGAATATGATGTGAATTTTACCATAAAGGTGACCTTAAGACTTTGCAAAGCAAAGAAGTCACCTTGCATGTCTAGAATGAGATATCATAGGACATTTTTTGGTCAGTCTTACCTTCATCATTAAAACTTTTGGTTCATGGCTCAACCCAAATGACATGAAAAGAAGGAAAAAGTTGGCAAGCCTCCAAAAATGAATTAATCTGAAATTAATTTGATTTTGCAAGCTTCCATCTGGCTGTGTTTGGGCAAAGCAATAAGACAGATATATAAACAAGCTATGGTACATATTCAGTGTACCAGATGCAGAAAATGTAGAAAAATAAAAACTCCACTAAAAGATTGGCTTTAGGGTAAAGTTTAAAGAGGATTTCACATTTCAAACATTTGCAGATATCTTTAGGAAGACATCTGATTTCTATTTACTCAGGTGGTCGGCTGCTAAAGACAAAATTAACACGGTGCGATATTTGATTTGTTAATACAAATAGAAAAATTGAGGATGGGAAAATGAAAACATAAAATTTGTATTTTTTATGAATTGTTACCTGCGTAAAATAAAATGAAAAGATAGAAAGGCAGGCTAATAAGATCTAAAACTCATTTACAATATAGAAAACAAAATATTGCTTCAAAACAGTCCAGCAAGCAGCCCAACTGCAGATATCTATATATATAATTGTCTAAGGGGTACTTCCGTCTGTCTGTCTTTCTGTCTGTCTGCAACTTCCGTCACGGAAATCCCGCGTCGCTGATTGGTCTCGCCAGCTGCCTGTCATGGCTGCCGCGACCAATCAGCGATGGGCACAGTCTGATTAGTTCCTCCCTGCTCCCCTGCAGTCAGTGCCTGGCGCCCGCATAATCCCCTCCACTCACTGCTCACACAGGGTTAATGCCAGCGGTAACGGGCCACGGGTACCGCACTCCGTAACCACTGCTATTAACCCTGTGTGACCAAGTTTTTACTATTGATGCTGCGTATGCAGCATCAATAGTAAAAAAATCTAATGTTAAAAATAATTAAAAAAAACAAAAAACCTGCTATGCTCACCTTCCGTAGTCCAACGATGCGCTCGCGGCTGCCGCCAGTTACCGTTCCTAGAGATGCTTTGCGAAAATACCCAGAAGACTTAGCGGTCTCGCGAGACCGCTAAGTCATCTGGGTAATTTCGCAATGCATCTCTGGGAACAGAAGATGATGGCAGCCGCGCACATAGGGACAGCTTCGCTGGATCCCGGCGGCGGGTGAGTATATAACTATTTTTTATTTTAATTATCTTTTTTCAACACGGATATGTGCCCACACTGCTATATACTATATGTGCAGTGTTATATAGCGCATGGGCTGCGTTATATACAGCGTGGCTGCTACATACTTGGCCAGTGTTATATACTACGTGGGCAGTGTTATATACTGTGTAGGCTGCGTTATATACTATGTGGCCAGTGTTATATACTATGTGGGCAGTGTTTTATACCGCATGGGCAGTGTTATATACCACGCGGGCTGCGTTATATACCGCGTGGCTGCTATATACTACGTGGCCAGTGTTAGATACTATGTGGGCTTTGTTATGTACTGTGTGGCCTGTATTAACGCATCGGGTATTCTACAATATGTGTGTACTGCGTGGCCTGTGCTATATATTACATGACCACTGTTATATACTGCATGGCCTGTGTTATATACTACGTTGCCTGTGTTATATACTGTGTGGCTGCTATATACTGTGTGGGCTGTGTTATATACTATTTGGGCTGTGTTATATACTGCGTGGCCTGTATTAACGCATCGGGCATTCTACAATATGTATGTATATATGGAAACAGAAACACATGGGCTACTTGCACAGTGAACAAGTCTGTAGGAACATGTTCACACACCACCAAGAAACCTGAAGACACAAAAGAGAATAGTAAAACCAAAAACACTCAGTTTGAAAAAAAATTGCAGTAATCCGCAAGTGCTAGTAAAAGATGTAAAAAACAGGGTATTTGGTTGATACGTTTTTTGCAAAAAATGTATCAACCAAATACCCTGTTTTTTACATCTTTTACTAGCACTTGCGGATTACTGCAATTTTTTTTTCAAACTGAGTGTTTTTGGTTTTACTATTCTCTTTTGTGTCTTCATGTATGTATATATGTATATAGCAGCCACATAGTATATAGCACAGGCCACGTAGTATTTGTCTGCTATGTACTACATGGCTCCTATATACTATGTGGCCTGTGCTATATACTATGTGGCTGCTATATACATACATACATACATACATATTCTAGAATACCCGATGCGTTAGAATATATATACATATATATATATGTGATGTGCAATGTATAAGGACATTTTAATGCCAAACGAATACTGAAATGTCACAACCATCCCATAAAATCTAATCACTGCAATCATATGAAAAAGTGAGATTGCTGCTATCAGTTACTACAAGTGATTAATGGATTAGGCAAAATTTGAATCGCCTGTCCACATGGATTTTCCTTGGAAACTTGATACACAGAGAAGTTTTCCCCATGAATTTAATGTCCCTTTAGTATGTTGTGGGGTCTCTCCAGACCCCAGGCCATAATAAATGTAAGATGTGTGCCATGGCCTTGCATTCGCATGCATACAATCATCATAGCTAGAAATCCCAGCCTAGTGTTAGAGGCCCAGAGATTTTATTGCTCATGGCGGTGATAATAAAATGTGACGAGGACTGGATGGGTGATGGTAAGGCGAGGATTATATTTAAAAAACCTGACCAGTATCTCCTTAGTGTGAACAGGTGCAATCTGCAATGACTGCATGATATGTAGAAAGAAAACACAGCAGCACTCTGTCAGGGCAAAGGCATTACATCTAAGCTGTATTATTACTCAACAACACGTACTTAAAAAAAATGAAGGTTCTTAGCACATAAGTTGGCCAATTCATGTGTGCCCGTCAACCATGGCAAGGTGACACTTCTCTGATGCGTCCTATCCTACTGGACATGCCACTCTCGGGCTAAAACGCCTACAATTACATGGACAAACATGTCTCTCTCAGGCTATAAGCCTATAATTTATATGAGCAAGTAGTAAGTGAGGAGCGGAGGGTCCGGAGAGGTGAGTTGTGAGGTAAGTATAAGTATTGTTTAACCTTTTTATGGCCCTTTAAATTTTATAAAAATGGTGGTGAGTAGCCGCTTTAGTGCTTAATACGCCCAAAAACAAATATAAAAAAAAATCAGCATTTTGGCCAGTATGGATGTCATATTTGTGTTCAATTCAATTGCACTCAATAATATTCACTCATCTCTAGTCAATATATGAATATTTGAACATATCAGTGAACATGCTGGCTTGGGTGTAGGGATGCATCAGATGTGTTAGGATCGCCAGTCGGTTTGGACATAGCCGATTGTCATTCTAGGTGGCCACCTAGTACATAGTTACAATACTAGCTGCTGAATTTTCAAATAGACAAATTGTATTATCAAGCTGAATATCAATTGTACAAGACAGCATCCAGCTTATACGATTGCTCTTGTGTTACATTCATTAGCATACCATTTTCTTTCATTTATGGTAAAATGGCACTATGCTAAATAGATACAGTATATTGTTATAACATCAAAGTATGTTTTCTTATCTAGGAAAAGTCAAGAATGAGCAAAAGTATTTTTCCAATATATTTATCTACCTTCTTTATTTTTCCCCCAAAAAAATGTTCTGTGCACATAATTGCTAGGCAGAAAAGGTCATATTTGACTTTAGTCTGTGCTGAAGTGCTGCTGTGTATCAGGCATAATGCTGCCATAGTCTTTATTTATAGTGACAGGCAATTAAAAGCTATATATTAAGCGGTGATATAAAGAGGTAATGTAGAAAAAGCTGGAATTCTGGAAATGGCATATGTTATTCATTATTTTCTCTATTTTTGACAATTAAATGATCAGGCAGTAAAAAAAAATAGAGAAGATAAAAATCTAAATATTCTAATAGTTCTGGCCATAAGGTACCAATAACAGAAGCAAGAGAAACCTCTTGTGGGGCCAACCGATATAAAGGCCAACTTATGTTTTGTGTTGCCCGAAGCCTAATACTGTTTGTCTGTACTTTCTGCATCTGATTCTTATTGCTTACTGTGAAGCTATAAAGAAAAATGTTTCCATATTGTAGGGAGTGCCGTCATCTTCACTTGGACTACTTGGGACTTTCAGTGACTTTTTGTATAATGACAGAGCACCACTGATTCTTACAGCAGCTAGCTATGTGCATGGACTACATCTGTATGTATCATTCATAGTGCATTTATGGGAAGAAGATGGTAGTGCCAAGGGGTTTACTTGTTGCATGATTAGTCTTTAAACACATGTTAACTATGTCATGAAAAAAAAATAGTAGCAAGAGGGACCATGGCTTTTGAATTTATATTTAGAGAGTCTACATTGTATTACCAGGTATTTACACCAGTCGGTAGTAACATTAAAACCTCTTGCCTTGTATTGTGGACTTTCCAATTGCGCCATCAAAACAGTTTTGAGCCATCAAGACATGGTCTCATCATGTAGATAAAGTAACATAAAGTAAAAACATAGACATAGAGAAGACAGCAGCAAGCATCTCTTTATCATGTTTGAGGCCATTATGAAGACGGACCGAAATGTTGTCCATTTCTCTAAGTATAAATATGGAAGTCAAAATGTAACGTATATTCTCAATAAATATGTCTCTTCAAAAAAATATTGAGTTTTGTTTGCTACAGTTTACTAGATCTCTTAAAGAGTTCATTCGTTTCTGGCACCCCGACATTAGTAGTAGGTTCATTAAAGAGAGCATATCACCAATCTCATGCTGCCATTTTTATTTAATAAAACAATGTGCAGTCTCAGATTTGTGAGTTTTATAAATATAATCCAACACTAAAACCTTGCAGAAGTGTCTCTAATGTCCACGGAAAGGGCCTGACTTTCTAGTAATTCAGTCCCGATCATCAGGGCTGTGAGAACAGGGCACAGTGGGCTCACTCAGCCCTCGGTGGCTTCTTTAATAGTGATATAGCGAAATTTTGTGAGATCTAGTTCTTTATACTAATCCAACGCTACTGCTGCCACATGATATCTTCTGTTATGATGTTACCATTCTGTAACAGCTCTTTTGAGATTTTGCTCATTGATTCAGAATGGCCATGGTGGGTTATATGATCATGCTCTGCAGCAGGTATTCCTCCAACTTAGAAGTTAAGGCCTGGCTTTTGGTGGACAGTAATGCTACTTTTGCGAGGTTTTGATGCTGAACTATACTTAGAAAAATAAACAATTTGGGATTGCCCATTGTTTTAATAAATAAAATGGACACATCCAGATTGATGATAGGTACGCTTCAAGTCATGTAAATTATGAGAAGTGAGGCTTCCTTGGATAAGACTTTTTTTCCTTCACTTGCTTGTGTTCTTCGACTGCAAAAATGTTTAGATGGGTGGAACATGGATCCATTAGGGCCATATAGGGTATTTTATATTACACAGCATCCAATCACTTTGATTAGGGCCTTTGTGTGTGTTATTGTCTTTTTCTATATTATTAATAAAGATTACAGTTTTAGGTATTATTAATATGTGAGTCCTACTAGCATATTACCCAGGCTAAATACCTTTGTCAGCTTATCTTCTTCCCGTAGCACTTTTAACATTGTTCTGTAGGTTTTTTTTGGAGACCAGGAGTGATCAAAATGAATTATTTGACTTTAACTGTATTTACTGTTAGGAATCATTTTATTATTATTTTAGCAAAGCATACCTTTAGTAAGTAACCCAAAGAGTTTGGCACAGTAGCAATATTTTTGGAACATTATGAAATCATTGTGAGATTTGTGTTGACAGTTTTAAAGCCCGTCTTAGGTGCTAGTACATTTCTACATGAAGCTTTTGATATAAAGTTGCAATTCTTTGTACTTTTGCTAAAAGCATGCCACTAGATGGTTTCTATAGGCTTCAATAAGTCTGCAAACTTTTTCCATGGGTGCAGCAATAGGTGGCGCAGAAGTAGCAGTCACATGAAAACTCAGAATCTAGAACAGTTTAAAGGCCCTTTGCCATATAAGAAAATACAAGTATTAATAATGTTCTATAAGGTGGTGGCCCTACTTTATGTCCAAGCTCTCCAACTACACAGGAAGGCATGGACAACTAATGTATAGTATTTTTTTGTTTCATTTATCCAGATATAACTCTATGATGTCCTTCTGCTTGTAATTGTATGTAGACGGATTAAATGAGGTTTTTTACCAATATTATGAGTATGTCATACACTACATTAATTCAGTAAATGTATAAGCTCAATAACCCATAGATTATTTAACACAGACTGCTTTCTACGAGGGTTCTCAGAGGAGTTTGGATTTAACTGCCTGTTGATTTCTTTAGAACATAAGCCATATACTTGTTAACATGGTAGCAGTTAGCGCCATGTTTTACATTGGAATTCACAATATATTAATGTAGTGTCGGGATGGTTTGTCAAATAAAACAGACTGCTAGTTAGCAGAGCTCTTCACATTGCCATTAGCTGTATTGTTAAAGCCTGTTCCATGCTCCATATATCATTAGGACATGGCAGGCTATTGTTCCATAACGCCAGGCCCTGCACACAAAAGATGATTTCTGAATTGTAGTTGAGGATCCAGTTGCCATCGGGCAATGATTCAGACAGTAAAACATGGATAAAGCTTTGAACACTGTTAGCTGTATCCAAATGCTCGCCCCTCAATTTGGAAAACGCTCAAGAGTCTTCTTTGGCAGAGTGTTAGTCTGTCATTTCTTATTGAAACAGAGCTTTTACAGATGCAAAAATACATCTCTTTTGTTTGTCCTTTACACTGGCTCACTGGATGGGCTTTTAGGGATATTTTTTCGGACCCCAATATGGCTCTGTTAGCACTTCTATGAACTGATGCTTATAAGCCGCATGTTTATACAATTTATAATCTCTGTATTTAAATAGTAAATTACTGATTTCAGGAGATAACATTGTCTGTCGGCTCAATGCCAAACGTCATTCATTTATGGAGTCCAAAGGATGTTTTCACTAAGAGGACCATTGATTCATTAAAGGAAGTTTCAAACCTTTGCAGATTAGAAGCACAAGATGTCATCTGTCAAGTTGTAATCCTTTCTTTGTATCAGCAAAAGGTCCATCTATCGAATTCACTTTATGTACTGTGACTGTACTCAATAGACATTCATTTTGAAAGTGTTTTGTAGGAGTAGAAAATGTGAAAGCACTCCTATACAAATACGCCTACTCAATGCATACAGGAGAATTATCGCATGTAATATCGCGTATGGTCTGTAGCCAAACATTGCTTTATCTGTATTATTTTTTATGTGCTTAGATCTGTACAGGTAGATTACATCATTGGTATTTATATACTAGAATATTTGTAAAATGATTGACTTCATCTCGATATTCCTTCATGTATATGATTCATATATTTATATACTGTATTTTCTGGCGTACAAGACTACTTTTTAACCCTTGAAAATCTTCTCAAAAGTCAGGTATCGTCTTACACGCCAGGTGTCGTCTTATAGGGCAGGTGCGGAGTAATCTGCGGTCGCCGCATATTGTGGGGGGAGCGACGCCAATGACAAGGAGAAGGGGCTCCTCACCGGGAAGGTGTAAGTGAAGCAGAGGCTGAGAAGGAGATAATAGGATACAAGGGTGAGCCAGATTAGTGAAAGAGGAGTGTTTTTCTAGGCATAGCACCGCTCTCTCTCTCTTACACCTTCCTGGTGAGGCGCTCCCTCACCTCGTCATCGGGACCACTCCCCCCCACTATATACTTCGACTGCAGATTGCTCCGCACCCACCCTATAAGACGACACCCGGCATATAAAAAACCCCCGACTTTTGAGAAGATTTTACATTTTAACTGGAAAAGTTGGGGGTCGTCTTATACGCCCAGTTGTCTTATACGCCAGAAAATACGATGGATATATATATATATATATATATATATATACAGTACAGAGCAAAAGTTTGGACACACCTTCTCATTTAAAGATTTTTCTGTATTTTCATGACTATGAAAATTGTACATTCACACCGAAGGCATCAAAACTATAAATTAACACATGTGGAATTATATACTTAACAAAAAAGTGTGAAACAACTGAAAATATGTCTTATATTCTGGGTTCTTCAAAGTAGCCACTTTTTGCTTTGATGACTGCTTTCCACACTCTTGGCATTATCTTGATGAGCTTCAAGAGGTAGTCACTGGAAATAGTCTTCCAACAATCTTCAAGGAGTTCCCAGAGATGCTTAGCACTTGTTGGCCCTTTTGCCTTCACTCTGCGGTCCAGCTCACCCCAAACCATCTCAATTGGGCTCAGGTCTGGTGACTGTGGAGGCCAGGTCATAAGGCGTTGCACCCCATCCCTCTCCTTCTTGGTCAAATAGCCCTTACACAGCCTGGAGGTGTGTTTGGGGTTGTTGTACTG
Organism: Ranitomeya imitator; assembly: GCF_032444005.1. Taxonomy (NCBI): domain Eukaryota; kingdom Metazoa; phylum Chordata; class Amphibia; order Anura; family Dendrobatidae; genus Ranitomeya; species Ranitomeya imitator. Next base: position 387,390,138 of record NC_091285.1, on the reverse strand, counting down.
TTGAAAAATAAATGATGGTCCAACTAAACGCAAACCGGATGGAATAGCATGCCGCTGCAAGATGTGGTAGCCATGCTGGTTCAGTATGCCTTCAATTTTTAATAAATCCCCAACCGTGTCACCAGCAAAGCACCCTACACCATCACACCTCCTCCTCCTCTATGCTTCACAGTGTGAACCAGGCATGTAGAGTCTATCCATTCACCTTTTCTGCATCGCACAAAGACACGGTGGTTGGAACCAAAGATCTCAAATTTGTTCTCATCAGACCAAAGAACAGATTTACACTGGTCTAATGTGCATTCCTTGTGTTCTTTAGCCCAAACAAGTCTTTTCTGCTTTTTGCCTGTCTTTAGCAGTGGTTTCCTAACAGCTATTTTACCATGAAGGCCTGCTGCACAAAGTCTCCTCTTAACAGTTGTAGAGATGTGTCCGCTGCTAGAACTCTATGTGCATTGACCTGGTCTCTAATCTGAGCTGCTATTAACCTGTGATTTCTGAGGCTGGTAACTCAGATAAACTTATCCTCAGAAGCAGAGGTGATTCTTGGTCTTCCTTTCCTGGGCGCGGTCCTCATGTGAGCCAGTTTCTTTGTAGCGCTCGATGGTTTTTGCAACTGCACTTTGGGACACTTTCAAAGTTTTCCCAGCTTTTAGGACTGACTGACCTTCATTTCTTAAAGTAATGATGGCCACTCATTTTCTTTACTTAGCTGCTTTTTTCTTGCCATAATACAAATTCTAACAGTCTATTCAGTAGGACTATCAGCTGTGTATCCACCAGACTTCTGCTCAACACAAATTATGGTCCCAACTCCAGTTATAAGGCAAGAAATCCCACTTATTAAACCTGACAGGGCACACCTGTGAAGTGAAAACCATTTCCGGTGACTACCTCTTGAAGCTCATCAAGAGAATGCCAAGAGTGTGCAAAGCAGCCATCAAAGCAAAAGGTGGCTACTTTGAAAAACCTAGAATATAAGACATATTTTCAGTTGTTTCACACTTTTTTGTTAAGTATATAATTCTACATGTGTTAATTCATAGTTTTGATGCCTTCAGTGTGAATTTACAATTTCATAGTCTGCATCTTCCACCCATTGCTCAATAGAGGCAAAATTAAGCCAAATAAAGTGGTTGGCATAAAGGAGCAAAACAGCGATACTTGCCTTAAAAAAGTTTACTTTAGCTTCAACTTAACTGTTCTGGTGTTCTACACAGTAATATTCGAGCATGCTCATGTGCTAATCAAGTGTCTTCGATGTTCTCAAAAAATGGATTGCCTGTTTTTTAGGCAATCCATGCATGTATTGAACCTGTCGAACAGTTGTGAGGCATGCACCCCTGGCGACTTGGAACAGATTTTTCTAGCACGTCAAAGACACTTGGTTGGCACATAAGCTTAATCGGATAATGCCTTATCCGAGCACGTTCACTCATCACTAATGCCTACCCATGTGACCACTGCCGCCAATCACTGACCTCAGCAGTGTACGGTACAAGACTGCTTAGCCCAATGATTGGCTGCAGCTGTCACAAGGATATACAATATGTGACAGCAGCAGCTGTTATCAGTAAACGTCACTGAAATGTTTTAGCCCACTCTTTAGGGGAGGTGGTGAATGTGTTGGTTGGAAAATCATATCTATAAAATGTTCACTATATTACTTTTATGTTTTAATTAAAACACTATTAAAATATCACATCCCTATCACATGCATGCTCCTATCTGTAAGAGGAGAAGTCAGACGATTTTATTGGAGCATTGCCCACTTCTATGTTGTCGTGACTTAAAAACTGAAGTGTTTGGATGAAAACCTCATCAACATCACGCACTAAAGAACTGTCTGTTATGCAGACTTCAAAATGATGATCAGTGTAATGTTCTTATCTTCAGCTCCTCTGAAAGATCTTTTGAAATCCCAGTGATGTTTTAAGTTGAAATGCCCTTCACAGCTAGAAATAATTCTGTTTTTATTTAGAAGACAGCAATGGCAACTAGAAGCACCACTTTTAAGTCCATATTAAACGTGCGAATAGTGATTACTATTGGATGCATTTTTAAAGCCCTTGCATTCCTGTTATTGACATCTGTCATGTCATCTGACTTTACATGTTCTGCATAAATTGTTCTACTTCTCATTTTTTTATAACCGCAAGTGTTATTGCATCAAAACAAGAGAAATGGTTTAACGACAAACATGTTTTTTGGTGGAATGAAAACGTCCTCACTACAAAATATATATTGTATTATACATATAAATATACTGCCGATGGCAGTGTGCTCTTTATTGTGTGTGACAATACTTAAAATATTAAAGGTGCACATATAATGAAAGTATGAGTCAATTCTCCGTAAAAGACAATATATAGCAGTGTAGTAATTATACATTGTATATAATTATATATGGGCGGCACGGTGGCGCAGTGGTTAGCACTGTAGCCTTGCAGCGCTGGGGTCCTGGGTTCTAATCCCATCCAGGACAACATCTGCAAAGAGTTTGTATGTTCTCTCCGTGTTTGCGTGGGTTTCCTCCGGGCACTCCGGTTTCCTCCCACATTCCAAAGACATACTGATAGGGATTCTAGATTGTGAGCCCCATCGGGGACAGTGATGATAATGTGTGCAAAACTGTAAAGCGCTGCGGAATATGTTAGCGCTATATAAAGATTATTATTATTATTATTATTATTATCCAGTGTCAAGTCACCATACCCCATCCACATGAAGTTATAGATGAGCCTCCGATCACAGCATTATTTATGACTTCCTCTTCAGGACCTTGAGATATGTTTGCGCAAACACCGATAAAGTGATTGTGTGAGACTTACATTTTTAGAAGTAGTAAATCCTCCTTATCCCCCTTCCAAAATGTGCACAGATATAGTCAGAAAAATACCGTATTTTTCGGATTATAAGACACACTTTTTGTCTCCAAAATTTGAGGGGGAGATGGGGTGCATCTTATAATTTCAATATACATTACTGGCTGCGGTGGAGTGGCGTCCCGGGGTCGCTGCAGGCAGAGGCAAGAGTGGGGCGATGTTGTGGACCTCAAGCTGGGAGGAGGGGGGTTCGGAGGTGCGACGCTGCAGGTGTTCAGTGGTGTGGGGTCTTTGCTGACTTTTTGTGAAAGCCCAGAGACCCTGCTCTCTCATGGTTTACATTGCATTGGACTCCAGAAAAATGGCTGCCAGGGGCCATGGAATTGTAGGGCCTCCAGGCTTTCACAAAATATCGGCGGAGACACCACACCACCAAACACCCACAGCATCGCACCTCTGAACACCCCTTCCAGCCTGTTGTACGCAGCATCGTCCCACTTCTGCCTCCGCCAGCAACGACCCTGGGACCACACTCATCCACAGCCACCACTCCCGGTAGGCAATAAGACACAAATTATAAGAAGCACTACCATTTTATTAGAAAAGTTTTTTTCCTATTTTTCTCACCAAAATTTGGGGTGCATCTTTTAATCCGGTTCTTCTTATAAACCACAAAATACGGTATGTCATTTGATCCAGTTTGCCATTACTGTATATTGCCATTTGTTATTTGCGATTTTCCAAAGGAATGCATGTAAACCTACTACAGTTCATACATTTGGGTAGTGTTGGAAAAGCATAAAATCAAGAATGCAGAATTTATATTGGAAATATTGCATAGGGCCATGAGACTAGCCATGAGAGTAAAATATAGTATGAACCACTTTGTTTTAGCAATATGGTTCTAGCAGTAACTATCATTCTAGCTCCTTAATCTTTGCCCCAGGCAAAAGTGATACCCTGTCAGTGATTAAGATGAAGTGTCAGGTCACTTGCTGGTCCACTAAGTTAAATTGGACATTGACTCCAGCCTGCCACTCACACAGGGCCACTCGGGCATAAACAGCTTCACTTTTTCTCCCATAAATAATAATCTCTTCTTTGACATTAATTGCCAAGGGATTCTATCTTGATGAGCATCTGCGCAATACACAGCTTTATTTTCTGAGCAAATAATTGAGCCTGCTCTGCACTTCAATGATTTAATAAAATATGTTTAATTGGCGCAGAACATAATATTACATATATTTCAGTGTCAAGCAGCTTAGCATCTTATTGTGCCATAGACATTGAGAAAGTGCACAGTGTTGGTATGTGTCTGTCCCTATCCATACATTTTGTATACGAGCACGTTCTTGAACTGTATATTGGAAAGCAAAAATACTTTTGCTCTTACAAGGCTAATGATTCCTTATCAGAGATGTGTTCAGGTAGCCGTAGTCATTTGGTGAACTGCACATCTGTATTAACCATAAAGTGAATATTAAATGCATGATGTTAGAAGCATATGTGAAAAGGAGCAAATACAAGTGGTAGGGGTAGGAAAAATATTCCTAGTGTGTAGTTTTGGGTTGTCATAGTAAATATAGTGAAGCCATGGATCTTACAGATGAACATCCATGCAAGAGCTCTTCCTGGCACTTGACATAAGCAGGCAAAGAATGATTATGTGGTTGCATGATTTATTGGCATCATGTAGGGTCCTTAATCCTATTTTCGAGGGGTGTATCTCACTAACCCGCCATAAATCTATGACACTTTTCAGTTACATACATGTCCTCTATTTCTTACCACTTTTTTCAGATCATTCCCATTTTTTTAAGGTTTTCCACTACCCTCATTTAGCTTTTCTTCTCTGCTAGGCAATAAGTATTGTCTAACTCTTTGACGGACACAGAGAAGAGATGGCCCCAGAACAGGAACTGTATATGTATCCTTTGCCACTAATATTTAATCATAATACACCCCTTTATGTATCAGAAGGTTTTTGGACCTTTGGAGGTGGAAGTGGCCCTCTTACCTCTTGGTTCCCAGTGCCACTGCACTGGTTGCCCCAATGGTATGTCCCCTGGTTTAATTAGTATATATCGTTTAACATTTAAAGTATGGCCACTTGGTTATTTCATCCTCGTAGACTCATGGATTTAATTCAATAATGACAACATTAACTAACAATATAAAATATTTCACATGGTCCCCCATGAGACTGAATGTGTTTCCCAATTACAGTATAGTTAGTGGCATACTGTGTTTGGCAATGGGAATAGACTGAATCCACCCTGCAAAGTTTACAATCTGTGTTTTGCTGCCTTAGGCACGAGGAGATAAAGTGACGTGCCCATGTTTACAAGATGCTGAGAATGGGATCAGAACCAGGCTCCCCTTGTTTTACTGCTGTCATCAGCTTACTACAAAGCAGCAGCTAGGATTACATGTTTGCTTGGAAATAATAATCAAATATTTATTGTGAATTGTAAAGATATTGTGTGGTGAAGTCCCCAAAATATGGCCTAAAATAGCAGTGCATGACACACTAAATGAAATGTGTCTTCAGAATATGGGCTATTGCTTAAATCAGGATTTTATGTTAAATGTATTTTTTTCTTAAGTTTTGATAATTTTTCTTTATTCTCATATCACCATGTAAAAAAACTTTAAAAAAAATACAATTTTCCCACTTAGATGAAGGCCTAATATTAGATTTTTATTTCGTGTTTTTTACTTAAGCAGTAATAGATTGAGTCAGATCTCATTTGTTTGTGTAGAAGTTACCTGAGCATACTGTAATATGGAGAAAGATCATTGTAAAGAAAGTTGGAGGACATGAGATGTGGCCATCACCTATTGTGAGTAGTGGATTCTGTGTTATCCATTGTATATATAGCTGATATAGTCATCTGTACATAACAGAAAGCATTAATATAATGAAAAGCCTATTGATCTCTGATATATTGTTTTAACAGGGTTGTCAAATACTAGGACAACCCATTCTTTAGCTAAATGTTTGGCCCAATAAAATAAAAAAATATATATACTCACCTTCTATACCGGCACTGTTCCAGTGGTGTTGGCTCTCGCTCTTCCGGGGCTCGCGTGCAGTTGTTATGACACTTGGCCACGGCTCCCAATTACTTCTGGGGTCACTATCTCTGCCTTCATATGAATTGAACATAAAGAGGAAGTGAGAGCAGCATTTAACATAAAAAAATTGATTTCTTTAGTTGAGGTAACAGGTTGGGTACATTTACTAAAAAAACCAAATGAATGAAATTGCAAAACAATGGAGGACTTCTTTGAAACTTTCTCCGATTATGGACTGTGATGTACCGACCAACCGAGGGTCTCCTAACCTGTACTCAGTGACCTCTTGGACATTGATAAGACTGTTGAATTCGAGTCAGACGACTTGCAGCTGGTTTGGACTTCACATTTCACAATTGGTCCGTGTTTCACGAACGTCTGAAGTTGTCCAAGTCAATTGGATCAGGAGGATCTATTTAGATCTGATGTAAAATGCCTCAACAATGATTCACCAAATCCTTGATGGATTCCATAAAAACAAAGTGAACTACAAGAAGGGAAAGGAGGTATGAAAGGTAATATATGCTAGTGCTGATATGAAGGCTTAATTCTGCTCATTATTCCTGTGCAATTTGTATGGAGAACATGTTTTTCCATTATACATTGGTTCATCCTGTAATCTAAAAGAAATTGGAATAAAAACAGCTGTAAATACAAGTGGAATTCATTCTCTATATAATACTACATCATAAAGAATATAATATAATGATTATATAAAGTATCCTATCTAAAGAGTGCTGTGTACATATTGGGCAGTTATAAACCTGAACACAGAGACATATATAGAGCCCGAACGCTCTCTGTGAGTCTTTGAAACGTTATGGTTCCTGATTACGCTTTAAAGATCCTCATTTTTAGCTTTTCTTCTCACAAAAGCCAGTGCAGCACAATAAAATGACAAAGTAAGCTGAATGTGGAGATTATTACCGTATTTGTTTTCTCCTTTTTCTATGTGTCTAATAACCAGTATTCGTCTAAATAGGAAGCTTGTAGTACTTTCTCTCTTGCAGCCGATCGATGGTCTCAATAACCTTAACCCCAATGGAAATCTTTGTGATAAACAAAGCTGGAGTCTAGAGATTGTCTAAATTGCCTAGATCTTGTCTAATAAAGAGCAGATCTTATGAAAACAGAGGCTACTTGTCCTATTGATTTTTATTTTCTCTTCTGTACTGTACAGTATGTGAAACTTCTTGTGTGTTTAAAGTTCTAATGCATTTTTTTCTTGTACAAAATGCTTTTTCAATTCATTATTTAAAAACAATAGGTGAAATTAAGTAAATTTTCCATGTAATTTCATCACTAAACTACTTCTAGTTAATGATATCAGATATGTCAATGGCTATATATATTTATTTTATTGTATTTATTATTTGCCATCAAAATGGCATTTAAAAAACCATAGCTAGTGTTCAACTTCCACCATAAAAACCTTACTCACTTTCCATCATTCTGAAGATTTATGGTTTTCATAAGCCAGCAGCATGACTACTAGTGGTGATCCCATTAGCCATCTGGTAGCCACTATAAAACATATAAACATACCCCCCCCCCTCCTTTTAAATAGCTGAAGAGGGGGTATTGTATTTCCTAAGAAAATATCTGTTTGCACTATGTTCCACATGCTTTTTTGTATGCCATGGATTTTTTGAGTCCTGGCAAGTGATTACACTTCAGAACAAAAAAAAAAAAAAATTAAAGTAAGGCTTTATTCAGACATCAGTGATTTTCTCATATGTGAAAAATAGACCAGGTTTCATCAGTGTATAATCAGTGAGCCAGTTTTTACCATCAGAGTTTATTTTGTTTTTTTTCCTATGATAATTTTTCACAAGCTTCTCCTACCAAAACAAGCATTAAAATCGGACAGCACACAAATGGCATCCGAGTGCTGTCCAGTTTTTTCATGGACCCAAAGGGCAAGTTTGATCCACGACTCGGATCAAATTCGGACATGTTTCAGTGTTAGACTTTGAGGGTACTGACTTCTGAATGAGCCCTAAGTTAGACTTTGAGGGTACTGACTTCTGAATGAGCCCTAAGTTAGACTTTGAGGGTACTGACTTCTGAATGAGCCCTAAGTTAGACTTTGAGGGTACTGACTTCTGAATGAGCCCTAAGTTAGACTTTGAGGGTACTGACTTCTGAATGAGCCCTAAGTTAGACTTTGAAATGTATGAGATTCAGCCCTAAGTTAGACTTTGAAATGTATGAGATTGAGCCCTAAGTTAGACTTTGAGGGCACTTACTTCTGAATGAGCGCTAAGTTAGACTTTGAGGGCACTTACTTTTGATTGAACCCTAAGTTAGACTTTCAAATGTACTAAAATCTGTTGCTGAATTTTCCATTTTTACATCCTATAAACACACATATACTTTTATTGGCAAAAATATAGTTGCTTCATATATGTTACAATTTTATGGATATTGTGCTGCCTCATTTTTATAATATTTTGTAGATGCCCATATAATGTTGCGGTTATATACATGAATTCTAAAGTCGGGTGTGCAAAAACCAGAGGGTAGTGTAAATAATAAATAATCTACTCCATTCAATTATCTCAACCAGATACTCAGTTCTATGTACTAATCATAACATAGCCACAGGGGGGTTATTCCAAGTGGTAGGGTAGCGTATAGCTTGCTTCTACTTAGTAAATAGCCTTAGGGGTATAGCCTATTTTTAAAGTCATACCCTGTTAATGGGAATAGTATGGCACACATTACTTACATTTTTTTCTCTACCTGATGTAACTCATTGTAACATGCTAGATCCTGACTTTTTCACAAAGAGTAAACGTCCTCCTAATATTCTTCACTATTTTGTCTGGTTGGTATTATTTGTAGGTAGGAGGACATCTCAGTGTTGTGATTACTTTTCCTACAGAACAATGATGAATGAGGTTGAGGCTAACAGAATACATTAGTCTTTGTATTTGAGAAGTGTATTGCAGGCTACCGGCAGAGATGGACATAAAACCCACAAGATGTATCACTACGGATAATGCATAACATAAGTCAGTTTAATCAACTAACAACGGTCACAAGAGGAGCTGACAAAAACTGTAGTTGATTGCTTGTATATAGGACAAATCCAACAAGGTCAATTCACACAGCTAACTGTACTAGGACATAATTTTTCATGATCGTTGTCTGATGAGACTTTTAGTATCATTAAAGTTAATATACAGTAAGTACCGTAACTAAAGATCAAAAGTTTTATCAAAAGTCTGCAATTGGTAAAATGCAGATTTTTTTTATTTGCTTCCATGTATAATCCGCAAAATGGCGGCTGCTGGACAACATTTTTCTGAATCACAAGGGGCCATATGAAGGTTAAAAATATTTAAAAAAAATTATACTCCCCTTAAAGCTCACCTCTTTGGCCCTTTCGGTCTGTACCATTGTCTATCTGGTCCTCTTCTTACTGTGCCTGAAACGCTGAAATCCCGACCTTCTTCAAGCTAGATCAGGACTTCCGGCTCTGATGAGGCCTGGGATGGTTCTGTACATGCCCGCATAAGGTCACTAAGCTTGCCATGATTTTACGTGCACATGCACAGAAAAGTCTCTGGTCTCATCAGAGCTGGAAGTCCTGGCTTAGTGTGAATAGAATTTCAGCACTCTCAGCAGTAATAAGAAGATGCAGTGCAGGCCATATGGGGGTGGTGAATAGAGATGAGCAAGTTCGCTCATATTCCCTCTTATTCGGCAAGCTATAACATAGTAACATAGTTATTTAGGTTGAAGGAAGACTTTAAGTCCATCTAGTTCAACCCATAGCCTAACCTAACATGCCCTAACATGTTGATCCAGAGGAAGGCAAAAAACCCATGTAGCAAAGAGTAAGTTCCACATTGGGGAAAAAAAATCCTTCCTGACTCCACATATGGCAATCAGAATAGTTCCCTGGATCAACGCCCTATCAAGGAATCTAATATATATAGCCTGTAACATTATACTTTTCAAGAAAGGCATCCAGTCCCTTCTTAAATTTTAGTAATGAATCACTTATTACAACATCATACGGCAGAGAGTTCCATAGTCTCACTGCTCTTACAGTAAAGTATCCGCGTCTGTTATTATGCTTAAACCTTCTTTCCTCCAGACGTAGAGGATGCCCCCTTGTTCCTGTCTCAGGTCTATGATTAAAAAGATCATCAGAAAGGTCTTTGTACTGTCCCCTCATATATTTATACATTAAAATAAGATCACCCCTTAGCCTTTGTTTTTACAAACTAAATAGTCTCAATTGTAATAACCTATCTTGGTATTGCAGACCCCCAGTCCTCTAATAACCTTGGTCGCTCTTCTCTGCACCCGCTCTAGTTCAGCTATGTCTTTCTTATACACCAGAACTGTACACAGTATTCTAAGTGTAGTCGAACTAGTGATTTGTATAGAGGTAAAATGATGTTCTCCTCATGAGCATCTATGCCTCTTTTAATGCATGCCATTATTTTATTTGCCTTTGTAGCAGCTGCCTGACACTGGCCACTAAATGTGAGTTTGTCATCCACCCATACACTCAGGTCTTTTTCATTGAAGGTTTTGCCCAGAGTTTTAGAATTAAGCACATAGTTATACATCTTATTACTTCTACCCAAGTGCATGACCTTACATTTATCCCCAGTAAAGCTCATTTGCCATTTACCAGCCCAAGCTTCTAGTTTACATAAATCATCCTGTAATATAAAATTGTCCTCCTCTGTATTGATTACCCTGCAGAGTTTAGTGTCATCTGCAAATATTGAAATTCTGCTCTGTATGCCCTCTACAAGGTCAATAATAAATATGTTAAAAAGAAGAGGGCCCGATACTATCCCCTGTGGTACCCCATTGCTAACCGCGACCCAGTACGAGTGTGCTCCATTAATAACCACCCTTTGTTTCCTATCCCTGAGCCAGCTCTTAACCCACTTACACATATTTACCCCTATCCCCATTATTCTCATTTTATGTATCAACCTTTTGTGTGGCACCGTATCAAAAGCTTTTGAAAAGTCCATATATACTACGTCCACTGCTTTCCCTTGATCCAGTCCTGAACTTACCTCTTCATAGAAATTGATCAGATTTGTCTGACAGGAATGGTTCCTAGTAAACCCATGTTGATATTTGGTCATGAGGTTATTCCTCTTCAGATACTCCAGCATAGCATCCCTTAGAATACCCTCCAGGATTTTACCCACATAAACAGGCTCTCCATGCATGTGTCGTGACTGTGACACAGCCGCGACACATGCAGCTGTGGCACCGATCAGCTGATCGGCCATCGCGATCCAGGAAGCAGGGTTCCCTCTGCAGCTTATTTGGCAAGCGCTATAGCTTGCCGAATAAGAGGGAACCCGAGCAAATTTGCTCATCTCTAGTGATGAAGAGCAGAAGGCCTAAGAGGTGAGCGGTAAGATGAGTATTAGCATTTTTTTTTCTTTTTACATAGTTCTATTATGCTCCAGTGCATAATAAGGGACATTCAATTCACGGAGAATAATTCCAAGTGAATCAATGTTTCCTGCAAAATCTGCACATTTTTGTGAATTCAAATTTTTCCAGATCTGCATATCTCTATAAGAAATATATAGGAATTTATGTGTAGTAATTGTGACTCATAATCCATTGACTTCAGACAGAGTTTTCACATTAGGATTGAATATTTAACAGTATGATCTCTCAGTAGCTATAGTTAATTTCTATAGCTATTGAGACTCAAATATCCTATCCCAATATTTAATAAGTGAAATAATAATATTAGCAAATACCTCCAATTACAAATGTATAGTTCTGATTAGCTATGTTGCTTACCCCATGTACAGGGCATTGCAGTGGCTTTATTATCCATGCTTAGGACCACTCAGATAGTGACATTATTTTATGCATTTCCCGGCCCCTATGCCTATTTTATCGTTAATCAAAACAATCTCTTTAATTCATTGAATTATATTTTGCTGCTTGTAATGAGTTATGTCAAGCTACTTTTCCCTTTATTTGCCTCTGCCTACACTATTTTCCCCTGCATTATGTCTTAAAGAAAGTATGGCATAATGAGGGCGTGTTGGAAATGTTAACTGGCATTCAAGGCATATTAATAGGCAAACAATACGCGAATTCATCCCTACTAGTTAGAGCGCTCTGCCTATCTCACTTTCTCTCACTCACACGTATAGACTATATATATGCCCAGCTGAGATAAAGCAATGTGCCTTGGTTGCAACTGATGTTCTTCGCTCACATGAAACAGTTTTCATCTTGGCGTACCGCTTTAAAAATAGTTTGAGACAGCAAAAAGGTTCTCACACATCACATTTCAAACAGGATTCTGAAAGTTTTCTGCTTTTTACACTTCTGCTTGTGAATCGAAGCCTTTGTTCAACAAACAATGGGCTAAATTTCTCAAACTCACTCATTCCTTGAACAGAGCGCGAGTGGGATCAGATCGGCAGTATAAAGCCATTTTCAACATTCTGGGGAAAGTTAGACTAATTTAATGCACACATGGAGGCTTCACACAATCTACAGATTCATCACTGGCATCTTGCATTAGTCATCTGACAGATTGCCAAGTGTTTCATATTCCTTTCATATGACTTTATTACCAAAACCGTCTTTTATTTTATCCCGCCACTGAAGCAAAATAAGGCAAATGCATTTTATTTCTAGAAGCTCGAGCTGCAATGTAAAATTATAATGGGCTATTTTCTGCATTATTTGCTACATGATGTCTAGTTATTGAAGTCTAGACTTGGCCACCATCCGTGATATTTCTGACAACTCCATTGCTGATTGTAGCCTGATGTAAGTCAGAGCCTAAAAGATGTAACCTTCATTGATTTATGAAGACCTTTCTCCAGACAGCACCTGTTTTGGCCAGACTTAGGATTTATACTGTCAGTTCTAATAATGCTTTTATACTTCTTTCTCTTCAGTAACGGAACAACCAACAAGATGAATGGAGCTTTGGATCACTCAGACCAGCCAGACCCAGATGCCATTAAAATGTTTGTTGGTCAGATCCCACGTTCATGGTCAGAAAAAGAACTCAAAGACCTTTTTGAGCCTTATGGAGCCGTCTATCAAATCAACGTTCTAAGAGACAGAAGTCAGAATCCACCCCAAAGCAAAGGTAAAAATGTCTAATGTTAGTCTGGAATTGTATGTTCTTGCTATTCTTTTTCCACAGTATTTTTAGAATATAGAATCTAATGTAAATGTTATGAAGGGAGTGATTGCAGTGATGGTTAAAATAGTTGATGGATTACAACCATTTTGACCATCTCCTATAGGCTGTAGGATGTATTTCTTTCCTTGTATGATTTTGCTGACCATGTGGATCTCTTTGGACATATCTGCTTCATTGAGATTTGTTTTAGATTTATGTTAGAGAAAAACTCCAAAGATTGTGCAAGGTAAAAATATAAAAATAACAAAGTATGTCTTGGCAAGAAATGCTCTCATTTTGACTTCAGACTCTTGAAATTCTCATGTTGTTGGTCTTTATCCCTGAGTAACATGTTTTAATACTTTTCATGTGACATTTCAAAATGGAATGGTTGCCAGAGAAATAACTTTTATATTTCTCATTTCAATGAACAAAGTCTGTAATATTAAGAGAGACTGTAAGCTAATATTCTGTACTACACGGAGGAGGTTCTGTCACAAAAAAGGAATCCAGGATATTCTTGCTTTATTTTTCACTTTATCTTGAGGCTGCATCAGGGATGATTTATTTTTTTGATCTTGCATTCAGTTTACTGTTGGTTTGAGAGGTGTCACATGGTACCATGCTGACTATTTCTACGTTTTATACTATGCTTAATACGTTGTTAAAGGCTATCTATCACCATGTGTATGCTGACGAATCTGAGGGCAACATAAAGTAGTGACAGAGACCCTTATTTTATCACTTAAAGGGACACTGTCACCTGAATTTGGAGGGAACAATCTTCAGCCATGGAGGCGGGGTTTTTGGGTTTTTGATTCACCCTTTCCTTACCCATTGGCTGCATGCTGGCTGCAATATTGGATTGAAGTTCATTCTCTGTCCTCCGTAGTACATGCCTGCACAAGGCCCCCCATACACATTATACTAACTTTGTTCTAAGCTGATGATATCGGTGTACTTGGCTGACAATCTAATGTCTATGGTGGTCTCCCGACTCTCCTCCTATAGATGATGTTAGAAAGATGAGAATCTAGTATGTCCAATTTAGGAATACCAATCCTGTTCTTGGCATGAAAAGCCATCACCGGAGGAGTATATCATTGGCTCAAGAGGAGTCAGGAGAGATAACTGCCGGGTGAATGATCAGCCAAATCATAATTCATTTGACAGCTATTTATTGTGTATAGGGACTTTTAGTCGAGAGCTTTGTCCATCTATTCATAAGTGGGCTAGCCCTGTTCTGAGTTGACAGCTTTATCCTTAAACTGTGCATAAGTAAAAATTTGTCAATCAGCATTGGGTGGGCAGGGGATTCTGTTGCATATGAATATCAACAGACTTGAGAGAATAGGAACATAATGCAGAGAACTCTTGTGGTGGGCTCTTGCTGCAACAAAGAGTGATTTTATGAAAAGCACTGCAAGATGACAAGTAAGTAATCCAGAGATGGAATCATGGTGTCGTAAGTATGTTGCCCTCATTTAGGCCAATATAAACCTAAAAGACTGCCTTAAACAGAATTGTTTGCTGTAAGATGATGATCAAATAGGTTAAAATGCACAAGTAAGGAAAGCCATGTTACATAATACTAGCATGTGTTTGCCTTCCATATTTCCAATTTTGATTTTTGGGTGACTGATTCGCTTTAGACTACTTTCAATTCGCCTTAACATGGCCATATTTTTGCATCCTTAATATGGCTAGATTAATATAGACTGATGGGCGATCTAAATTAGGCTGAGTTGAACCATGAGAGGTCTAATTATCAATATATGGACTTTTAAATGCATTTGTATTACAGCTGTGTGAGAATGGCCTTAATCAATTAAAAGCTACTGATGTTTTCAAAGAAAAAAGTCAGATACACTATATTGTTAGGCTACGTTCGCATTTGCGTTGTGCGCCGCTGCGTCGGCAACGCAACGCACAACGCAAATTAAAATGCACCAAAACGCACGCAAAAACGCTGCGTTTTGCGACGCATGCGTCCTTTTTTGCCTAAATTTGGACGCAAGAAAAATGCAACTTGTTGCGTTTTCTGCGCCCGACGCTTGCGGCAAAAAAAAACGCATGTGTCGCACAACGCAGCTCAACGCATGTCTATGCGTCCCCCATGTTAAATATAGGGGCGCATGATGCATGCGTCGCCGCTGCGTCGCCCGACGCAAACACGCAAAACGCTAATGTGAACGTAGCCTTAAAGAAGATACTACTGAGCACTGCAAGATCTTAAAGCAAACCTGTCATCAGGTGTCCATTGCGGTAAACCACTTCCGCTGCTTTGTTCTAATTCTAAATAACTTCTTAAATGTGTCTTTCTTACAACACCACAACTAAGCGTACCCCAATGTCCTTTTGGGGATTTTATCACAGTGTTGTTGATGCATCTTGTTAAAGGGAATCTGTCATGTTGAAAATGGTATCTGATCTACAGGCAGGGTGTTATAGAGTAGGAAGAGTTGATCAGAATGATATACAGTTTTATGGGAAAAGTTCCACCCAACTTTCCATTGTATTCAATAAAATTTCTATTGTTTGTATGTATAGGGTCCAGTGGGTGGTCCTTCTCAGTGATTGACAGTCTCCCCAATATAACTGTGCATGCAGGTTGCTGTTATTTTCCAATAGGACAGTCCAATGGACTATATGGAATATATATATATAGAATATAGGGATTTCAATGCATAAAGCACAAGTTATACTGAATCTTTTCCTACAAACATATATATCATCCTGCTTACTCAGCTTCTCTTTCTTCATGCTGTCCACAGATCAGACTGCATGTACAACATGACTGGTTTGGTTCAAGGTTCCAGAACTTCCTCAATGTGTAATATCAAAATTAACAAAATGCATGACACCAGTATGTAAAGCAGAAAACTGATGCCGGTTATGTGGAAATATCTGCAGCAACCAGTATCAGTAAGATCAGGCTAAGCTTTGTCTGCGTTCTGTATTCATTCTTGATCCCAGATTGGTTAGTTGGTTAGTTGACCATCTTGTTTGGAATGATATAGTCATGTGCTGCTCTGGAATTGGAAAAAAAGGCATACACAGTGTGATAAATTAGATCTTTAACACATTCATCGCCAAATGCAGTGAATGTTTGCAGTGGCCTGAAAGTGGTAAGAACAAAAGTGGAGATATTATAGTTATTTGGTACCCAGTGGAATTGGATTTAGCTCTAAGAGGGCTTACATGGAAAGATATCTTGTCTCCTGACTGCAGTACCTGCATGCTCTTTCTCATGGATGACGGCCCTTCTTCATCCTGTTAGTTTATCCGGGAGATTAGGAGAGCTGCATGCTTTAGATATTGACATCTTTCATTTCACTTTCATGAGACTTACAAGGTCTGTTATCGTTCTTAGATCAGGCTTAACCTTGTTATTTCTCATTTCCATTTTAACCTAAGGAGCAGGAAGGGGAGAAATGAATGTGCCCTATAATTTCATGTGTCTGAGATAAAATGGAAGATGGCTTGACCCTATTCATTTGTTCAATCGGCAGATTTGACTCATTAGAAGTCAGCATTAAAATTCAGCGTTCATTCCTGGCAGCTAGCAAATCAGCACAAATGTAAAATACACAAAACATAGGAATAGTAAAAAAGCAGTGATTGATCCAAATAAAACTGCTAATAGAGTATGCTTGTAGAGGAATAGCATTTTGTTTTTTTATTGTTTGTCACATGCTGAAAAAAGTGATTAATACAAGAATCACAAATTGCACAATACAGATGACAGTATCATAGGGGTATAAACATAACCTTGCACAAAAATGAAAACATTGAAAATTCTAAATGTGTACAGCTACACAATTATAGTGTACTAGATGGCAGCCCGATTCTAAAGAATCGGGAGTCTAGAATCCATATATACTTTATTTATTCAAATGTAAGAATAATACAATTAATAAATAATAGTAAGAAAGAACAAAAATAATAGGCAGTATATGGAGAAAACACCAAACAAAAGTTCAAAATTGGTGTGAAAATGTCACTGAACCACTTCACAACTAAATATATATAGTTTTGGTAAATGGTATTATCATTTTTTTGACGAAATTCGGCAGGAGCTTGAAGAGCAACGTCACTGGGCCCGCCTCCACGCAGTAGAAACTTGCTGTGAGGTAAAAATTCAAAAATCACACCAAAATGGCGGGTGGAGTGTGTCACAGTACGGCACGTTTCTGATTGGTCGCTCGCAGCAGGCGGCAACCAATCAGACACTGGACACTGTTGACGTCACTTATCTCCGGACATTAGCTCCGGACATTAGCTCCGGACATTAGCTCCGCACATTAGCTCCGGACATTAGCTCCGGACATTAGCTCCGGACAAAGCCACGGAAGTTGGCACAAATTGCAGGAAGTAGTATTCTAGGCAATTATATATTAGATACTTACAAATTGAGGCTACACTCACGTAAACATAAATCCTGATAAAACATGATTAGTCTACAGACCACAATGCCGGAACCCACCACAGATTCACTGACCTGAACTAACAGCCTCACATATACAGATGTTAACTCAGGTCAGCAGACCCTCGGTTAGTCCTGGCATTACGGTCTGTGCAATCTCTGTTCAATATTTTTATGTGAATGTAGCCTCATTTATATAAAATCATTTTGTTAAAATCACACCCGCACCACTAATTGGCAGCTTTCTGTGTACACTGTGCATAGGCAGAAAGCAAAGATGGGAAAAAAACCTAGAGACAGATTCCCTTTTATGTACAACTAGATGGTGACCCGATTCTAACGCATCGGGTATTCTAGAATATGCATGTCCACGTAGTATATTGCCCAGCCACGTAGTATATTGCCCAGTCACGTAGTATATTGCCCAGCCACGTAGTATATTGCCCAACCACATAGTATATTGCACAGCCCACGTACTATATTGCCCAGTCACGTAGTATATTGCCCAGCCACGTAGTATATTGCCCAGTCACGTAGTATATTGCCCAGTCGCGTAGTATATTGCCCAGCCCCGTAGTATATTGCCCAGCCATGTAGTATATTGCTCAGCCACGTAGTATATTGCCCAGCCACGTGGTATATTGCCCAGTCACGTAGTATATTGCCCAGTCACGTAGTATATTGCCCAGCCACGTAGTATATTGCCCAGTCACGTAGTATATTGCCCAGCCACGTAATATATTGCCCAGTGACGTAGTATATTGCCCAGTCACGTAGTATATTGCCCAGTCACGTAGTATATTGCCCAGCCACGTAGTATATTGCCCAGCCACGTAAGATATTGCCCAGCCACGTAGTATATTGCCCAGCCACGTAGTATATTGCCCAGTCACGTAGTATATTGCCCAGTCACGTATATTGCCCAGCGATGTAGTATATTGCCCAGCGACGTAGTATATTGCCCAGCCATGTAGTATATTGCCCAGTTATGCAGTATATTGCCCAGTGAAGTAGTATACAGTACAGAGCCACGTAGTATATTGAACAGCGACGTAGTATACAGCACAGAGTCATGTAGTATATTGTTATTTTTTAAATTATTTTTAACATTAGATGTTTTTACTATTGACGGTGCATAGGCAGCATCAATAGTAAAAACTTGGTCACACAGGGTTAATAGCGGCGATAACGGAGTGAGTTACCTACTGCATAACGCAGTCCGTTATCGCTGGCATTAACCCTGTGTGAGCGGTGACTGTGGGGAGTATGGAGCGGGCGCCGACTGCAGGGGAGTAGGGAGGGACTAATCGGACTCTGGCCGTCGCTGATTGGTCGCGGCAGCCATGACAGGTAGCTGGCCAATCAGCGACTTGGATTCCATGACAGAGGCCGCGACCAATGAATATCCGTGACAGAAAGACAGAAGGACAGAAAGACGGAAGTGACCCTTAGACAATTATATAGTAGATGGCCAAAAAGGCCATGTGGACAAGGATTATCTTCAAGACAAAACCCCTTTGACCAAAACTGCTATTTCAGATTTAGGCTGAGTTACAGAGTGATTTTGGCCTCTTCAAATATCAATTGAGTGCTGGAAATATTATATAGATTCTTCATCTGCCGCCAGCCCACAGACAAAATAGAGTTAGTGATCCCTCCTTGAGGGAGTCCAATCCCTGCTCGGTTCAATATGGGTCTTACTGATCTGAATTGGTGGATTAATACACTTTACTTACAATGTCAACTTTCAAGCTATTAAAAATGAATAGTGTAAATCCATTGCTCATAAAATCCTGGACCACAATGTTTGGCTCCCACTGCACAATATGAAATTTAGGATTTTGTTTTGCCTTTGAATGTTTATAAATTAGTTTATTATTATTATTATTATTATTATTATTTATTTATTTATTTATTATAGGCTCTATTTATCCATGACTTTAAGTTTAGATTTTTCTTCTTGTTATTTTTTCCCTCAGTATTCTTACTACTTTTTTCTATCTGAAATTTGACATATTCGGGTATCCGAAAGTTATTTCTGCCCTTTTTACTGTTCACTGTCCATCAAGTATTTATAATGCATTTTCTAGTCTAGAACATGATTTTTCAATTACTATGATTTTACCAAAGAGAAGTACTGTAATATAAAACACTTTAACATTTTACTCACATCAATTACCTCTGCTTTATATTAATATTACCTTAACTCACTCTTGGACTGAAATATGAATAATTGTACTTGTACAAGTGTGCCCGAATGACTGAAATAAAATGAACTATCAGAAGCCCCAAGGACATTTTAAAGCTTCTCTTACCCTATGTAATAGTCTTCCTCTTCTGTTAGTACATATTCAATAATATAAAGTCACACTTTATATTAATAAAATTTATTTTTTTATATATTTTTATGTCTCGTTATATTGTCATTTAAGAAAGTATATAATTAAAACAGAGACTTTTAAAATAGATATACTCCAAGAGCCCTGGAGGTAGACTAAGGGTACCGTCACACAGTGCCATTTCGATCGCTACGATGGTACGATTCGTGACGTTCCAGCGATATCGTTACGATATCGCTGTGTCTGACACGCAGCAGCGATCAGGGATCCTGCTGAGAATCGTACGTCGTAGCAGATCGTATGGAACTTTCTTTCATCGCTGGATCTCCCGCTGTCATCGCTAGATCGGTGTGTGTGACACCGATCTAGCGATGCGATCCAGCGATGCGTTCGCTTGTAACCAGGGTAAACATCGGGTAACTAAGCGCAGGGCCGCGCTTAGTAACCCGATGTTTACCCTGGTTACAAGCGTAAAACTAAAAAAAAACAAACAGCACATACTTACATTCTGGTGTCCGTCAGGTCCCTTGCCGTCTGCTTCCCGCACTGTGACTGCCGGCCGTAAAGTGAAAGCAGAGCACAGCGGTGACGTGCTTTCACTTTCACTTTACGGCCGGCAGTCACAGTGCGGGAAGCAGACGGCAAGGGACGTGACGGACACCAGATGTAAGTATGTGCTGTTTTTTTTTTTTTAGTTTTACGCTTGTAACCAGGGTAAACATCGGGTTACTAAGCGCGGTCCTGCGCTTAGTTACCCGATGTTTACCCTGGTTACCCAGGGACCTCGGCATCGTTGGTCGCTGGAGAGCTGTCTGTGTGACAGCTCCCCAGCGACCACACTACGATTTACCTACGATCACGGCCAGGTCATATCGCTGGTCGTGATCGTAGGTAAATCGTATAGTGTGACGGAACCCTTATAAATGTGTCCTACAATAGTAAGAACAGTGATCTCGCGCTAGGGTAAGGGTAGATGGGTAAATCACTTCAGTTCCAATGCTGGAAGAGTAGGAATAAAAATATTTTATTTCTAGTATTCAGTCATGATAGATATCCCCATAGATAGTATAACTCAGTTAGGGCCTTAAATTTCTTATTCGGGATTGAAATCAAATAAATACTAAACCTCAGAGTTGGATACTTCAGTTCATGCAAGTGTTGCGTGTATAACTACCTGATCAACCTAATCCAATTAGTAGGCAAACACAGTCGCATACCAATATGCATTATTTCATTGTAAATAGTCAATAGTGCACCAAGTTGCGGCAGGGCAAAGTGCCTCTTTTAGAGTTGTAGGGCGTATGTCCACTGGCACTATAAAATGCTATGTGCATCCAATATATGCACGATGATGTTGATGATGTAGACCTTCAGATTTATACACATTCAGGGCTGTAGAGATTTTAAGCTCTCAGTAGCTGATATAGATTAGTGCATATGTTCCTACCGTCAATTAGTGATAAATGCCAGCAACAATATATGGTAAAATCTTCACCTACCAGGTTTACCTTCATGCACATCCAATGTCCAGTTGTTTCTTATGAACTTGTCCTGTCTGCGCTTCTTACTGCGGAGGCTCCCCGTTCGGTGGTGCATGCTTGGAGAAGAGAAGCCCTAGGCAGGGGAATGGAAAGTGAGTACTGTTGTGGGAGGATGATGGTCTGTGATGTCATGTTGCAGCCTCCAGTTAGATCACACTGAAGAATAATGAATGGGTCTGTCCTCAAATCAACGTGTTTCGGAAACCCCAGTTTCCTTCCTTAGGATTAGTTCCATTCAGTAAGTGCAATCCAATGGATAAGTATCATATAATCATAGAATGGTAGAGTTGGAAGGGACCTCGTGGGTTACCTGGCCCAACCCCCTGCTCAAAGCAGGATTCACTAAATCATCCCAAAGAGATGTGTGCCCAGCCTCTGTTTGAAGACTTCCATTGAAGGAGAACTCACCACCTCTCGTGGCATGGCACCCTGTTCCACTCATTGATCACCCTGTCAAAAAGATTTTTCTAATATCTAATCTGTGTCTCCTCCCATTCAGTTTCATTCCATTGCTTCTAATTTTTCCTTGTGCAAATGAGAATGAAGATGATCCTTCTACAAAGTGACATCCCTTGAGATATTTGTAGACAGCTATTAAGTCTCCTCTCAGTCTTCTTTTTTGCAAGCTAAACATTCCCAAATCCTGTAAACGTTCCTCATAGGACATGGTTTGCAGACCAGTCACCATTCTGGTCGCTCTTCTCTGAACTTGCTCCAGTTTGTTAATGTATTTTTAAAAATGTGGTGCCCAAAACTGGACACAGTATTCCAGATGAGGTCTGACCAAAGAGGAGTAGAGGGCAATAATGACTTCACGTGATCTAGACTGTATGCTACTGTTAATACATCCCAGAATTGTATTTGCCTTTTTTGCTGCTGCATCACACTGTTGACTCATGTTTAGACTGTGACCTATTAGTATACCCAAGTCTTTTTCACGTGTGCTGTTGCTTAGCCTTATTCCTCCCTGTTAGGACTGGCGGAACGCACCCAGAAAGATGATATAGATGCGTTCGCAGTCCGAGGTCCACCGTGCAGGTGAAAACCCGCTGCTAGTAAATTGCAGACTATATGGCGGTACACTAAAGTAAACACACGTGGGTTCAACCTCACCCAGCGTGAAGGAAGCAATCCTGTTGCGTCACAGGACCGCGGTACCGCACCTAAAGCGCGAGCAAGCAGTCAGCGTACTTAACCCCAACTGGGATTGAAGTCCGATTAGACCCTTGCTGGCACTACACCGCAACTGGGTGTGTAAGGAAACTAATTAGAAATATATAAATGCACAGGAGTGCGAGCAATGCCGCACTGACGGACGCCACCAACCACACAGGCTTGTGTATGGAAAGCGCTAGGCAAGCGCACGGCGCCGTACAGGCGGACACAGCAAGAGGACACTGTAATGTGTGTATCGTGCAGATGGTTAGTCGGGCGCTAGATAGCTACCAACATCTGCGAGCAGACAACAACTCTAGGGAGGGATATTTAGGAGCTTTCATCCATCAACATACATCCATCTACACACACACATATATAATTATGAGACAATACTAGCGCATGGCCGTGCGGTCATGCGCAGTTTATATAGTTGCAGCACAGGACGTGGCTACAGAACTTTTGCCCTTCCAAGACCTGCCAAGAGGACCAATGGGATGTGCCGCAGAGCCTGAGCACCTGACCCTCGATCTCCAACGGGAGATCTTGCCCTGGGCATGCTCAGTATGTGCAGACAAGGACTTAGTCCCAGAGAAGTCCGCTTGCTGCTGACCAGTACTGGCTTTAATGGCAGAAGCTGGAGAAGCAGCAGTAACTCTTAGAACAGAGTGAGATTGAGCAAGACGCTGGGACCAACGTCTTTGCTGAGCAGACTCCACTGCGGCTGGAACAGAATGGGAGACCGCAGTGGAGATGGCTCGAGATTCCCCCTGTGCAGAAGCGGGAACTCGACCTCTAACATTACCCCCCCTCCTTGGGCCTCGCTACGTTCGAAGGCAGCAATAAGCTGCAGAGCCCGAATGTGCTCAGCAGGCTCCCAGGACCTATCCTCAGGGCCGTAACCCTTCCAGTCCACCAAAAAATATTTTTTGCCACGTACCACCTTGCACCCCAAGATAGCGTTCACCTCGAAATCGTCCGTAGACGAACCCGATGTCTCGGCAGATGACTCAGAAAACCGGGACATGTATACGGGCTTAAGGAGGGACACATGAAAGGTGTCGGTGATACCAAGGCGTGGAGGAAGGGCCAGACGGTAGACCACAGGATTAACCTGTTCGAGGACCTTGAAGGGACCCAAGTAGCGAGGAGCAAATTTAGTGGACTCAACTCGCAGCCTGATGTTACGGGCGGAGAGCCACACCAAGTCGCCAGGAGCAAAGGTCGGAGCGGGGCGCCGATGAGTATCGGCGGAGGACCTCATTCTCTCCTTAGAGGCCCGAATGGCATCCTGAGTGCGGTCCCAAATATCCTGTGCCTCCACAGCCCAGTCTGCCACCCTGGAGTCTGCGGAAGACACGGGAATAGGCACAGGTACCCGTGGATGCTGACCATAGTTAAGGAGGAATGGAGTTTGTCCAGTGGAGTCGGCTACGGCGTTGTTCAGCGCAAACTCTGCCCATGATAGCAAGGATGCCCAGTCATCCTGCCTGGCTGAAACAAAATGTCGCAGGTATGTGACCAAGGTCTGGTTGGCCCTCTCTACCAACCCATTCGTCTCGGGATGATAAGCGGAAGAGAGATTCAACTCAATACTGAGTAGACGACAAAGCTCTCTCCAGAACCGAGACGCAAACTGGGGACCTCGGTCACTGACAATTTTGTCAGGCATACCATGTAGGCGGAAGATATGTTTAATGAACAACGCTGCCAAGGCCCGTGCAGAAGATAACCGTGGTAGCGGCACCAAATGCACCATTTTTGAGAAATGATCGGTGATGACCCAAATAATGGTACAGCCGCGAGATTTCGGTAAACCCACGACAAAGTCCATCCCGACCATCTCCCAGGGCCTATCTGCCACTGGCAAGGGATAGAGCAACCCAGCTGGCCTTTGACGCGGAGATTTATTTTTGGCGCAGGAGACACACGCCAGAACATAATCCCTGATATCCCGGACCATATGCGGCCACCAGTACGTCCTCGCCAGTAGCTCAGATGTCCTTTTTGTCCCAAAGTGTCCACCCACCCTGGACGAATGAGCCCAAGAGAGAACCTCCGGTCGCAAATTAATGGGCCCAAAAGTCTTGCCCGGAGGCACAGACTCCAGTGAAACCGGCGCTATGGTTCTCAGGCTCTCAGCAGGGACAATAAGCCGAGGCTCCTCTTCCTCCTCCTCAGTTGACATAAGGAAGCGAGAGAGAGCGTCGGCACGAATATTCTTCTCCCCGGCGAGATAATGCAGAGTAAAATGGAACCGGGAGAAAAATAAGGACCATCTGGCCTGACGAGAATACAGCCGCTGGGCTGTGTGTAAATACACCAAATTTTTGTGGTCCGTGAAGACCTGGAAAGGAAACCGTGCACCCTCCAGAAGATGTCTCCACTCCGAAAAGGCCAACTTCATCGCTAGCAACTCCCTATCCCCGATGGAGTAATTTCTCTCCGCTGACGTAAAGGTCTTTGAGAAAAAGAAGCATGGATGCTTCCGACCTTGAGCATCCTTTTGATAGAGGACTGCTCCAGCACCAACGGATGAGGCATCCACCTCCATTAGGAATGGCTTATCAACATCGGGGCGACGTAAGATGGGAGCGCTAGCAAAGTGGGACTTAATAGAAGTGAAGGCCTTGGAGACCTCTTCCGACCACAATTTGGGATTTGCTCCCTTCTTGGTGAGGGCTACCAAGGGAGCTACCAGAGTTGAGAAGTGGGGAATGAACTGGCGGTAATAGTTAATGAACCCCATAAAGCGCTGCACCGCTTTAAGAGAATGGGGCTCTTGCCAGTCCATCACAGCCTGTAGTTTGGCAGGATCCATAGCCAATCCCTGGGCGGAGATGATATAGCCCAGGAACGGTAAAGACTCCTGCTCAAACATACACTTCTCCAACTTTGCATAAAGAGAGTTTGCCCGTAGGAGGTCGAAGACTCTGCCAACATCTCTCCGGTGGGAGTCCATATCTGTAGAAAAGATGAGAATATCATCCAGATAGACTACAACTGAGGTGGAAAGCATATCCCGGAAGATGTCGTTGACAAAGTCTTGGAAAACAGCTGGAGCATTACAGAGCCCGAAGGGCATCACCAGATACTCATAGTGCCCATCTCTGGTGTTAAACGCCGTTTTCCATTCGTCCCCCTCACGGATGCGAATCAGGTTATAAGCACCCCGCAGATCTAATTTAGTAAACACTCTAGCTCCCCGAAGCCTATCGAAGAGCTCGGATATCAGGGGCAAAGGATACTTGTTCTTAACCGTGATAGCGTTAAGACCCCTGTAGTCTATGCATGGACGTAGTTCCCCATTCTTCTTCTGCACGAAGAAGAACCCTGCCCCAGCAGGTGACACTGACTTCCTGATGAACCCTCTTGCCAGATTCTCTTGAATGTACTGAGACATGGCCTCCGTCTCCGGGAGAGATAATGGATAAACTCGACCCCGGGGAGGCTCCGCACCAGGCAAGAGATCGATAGGACAGTCATAGGGGCGATGGGGCGGAAGGGTCTCCGCTGCCTTTTTGGAGAACACGTCTGCATAAGACCAATATTGCTTGGGGAGAGAGGATAGATCTGCGGGTACCTCTGTAGTAGCAACCTGAACGCACTCTCGGTGACACCTACCCCCACATGATTCACCCATCCCAGAATTCTGCCAGAGGACCACTCGATGTGAGGAGAGTGGTACCGTAACCAAGGTATCCCCAACAGGATCTCATCAATCCCCTCAGGAATGATGAGCAGAGATATAATCTCCTGATGGGATGGTGACATGGACAGAGTAAAAGGGATGGTCTGATGTGTTATCTGTGCGGGGAGTGTCGACCCATTCACCACTCGTACCATTATGGTTGAGCATAACCAGGGGTATTGCGTGACGTTGGGCGAAGGCAGAAGACATAAAATTGCCCTCCGCCCCAGAATCCACGCAGAGCTCTACCGAGTGGGAGGATGAGCCAAAAGTAATTGTCCCCTTGAAAGACAATTTGGAGGCAAACGTCGCAGTGTCTAGTGCACCTCCACCTACTACCACTAGACGCTGACGTTTCCTCGACCGCTGATGACATCTGGTGGCAAGATGTCCTGACTGTTGGCATACATGGCAAACCTGGAGTGCACGGGCGGTCCGGGACTTAGATCCCGCTCGTGACACCACCTTAGGTTCATGGGGCTCAGGAGCCTGGACTGGAAATTCTAAAGGTTTGGCGAAGGTGGGAGCCAGCCGAAACCTCTGCCTACACTGGGCTCGCTCTAACCTCCGCTCGTGAAAATGGAGGTCAATACGAGTAGATATAGTTATTAATTCCTCCAGTGTGGCGGGAATCTCCCTAGTGGCCAGGGCGTCCTTAACGTGGTCAGCCAGCCCCCTCCAAAATATAGGGATAAGGGCTTTATCCGACCACTCCAGCTCAGATGCTAGAGTGCGGAAGTGGACGGCAAAAAGGCTGACCAAGGACGAGCCCTGAGTCAATGCCAACAGTTGGAGCGCCGTATCATGGGTGACACGAGGTCCTAAAAAGACCTGTTTCAGAGTGCTCAGGAATAACAGAGCACTCTGCACCACAAGATCGTCACGCTCCCACAGCGGCGTAGCCCACTGCAACGCCCTGTCCGACAATAAGGAAATGATAAAGCCCACCTTAGCCCGCTCTGTAGGGAAACGAGAGGCCAGAAGCTCGAGATGTATTGAGCACTGACTCACGAAACCCCTACAGGACTTACTGTCACCAGAAAATTTCTCTGGTAGCGGGAGGCGAGATAGCGTCGGTACAGGGGCAGCAGTGGACAAGGTAGCTGCAGCCACACTTGCAGCCTGAACAGCGACAGCAGTAACATCCACAGCTGAAGTTGAACGCTCTAGAGCCGCCAACCTTCCCTCCAGCTGCTGGATGTACCGCTGTAAACGCTGATCGTCCGTCATTTACTAGCCAGACCTTGGCGCTAGTATTATGTTAGGACTGGCAGAACGCACCCAGAAAGATGATATAGATGCGTTCGCAGTCCGAGGTCCACCGTGCAGGTGAAAACTCGCTGCTAGTAAATTGCAGACTATATGGCGGTATACTAAAGTAAACACACGTGGGTTCAACCTCACCCAGCGTGAAGGAAGCAATCCTGTTGCGTCACAGGACCGCGGTACCGCACCTAAAGCACGAGCAAGCAGTCAGCGTACTTAACCCCAACTGGGATTGAAGTCCAATTAGACCCTTGCTGGCACTACACCGCAACTGGGTGTGTAAGGAAACTAATTAGAAATATATAAATGCACAGGAGTGCGAGCAATGCCGCACTGACGGACGCCACCAACCACACAGGCTTGTGTATGGAAAGCGCTAGGCAAGCGCACGGCGCCGTACAGGCGAACACAGCAAGAGGACGCTGTAATGTGTGTATCGTGCAGATGGTTAGTCGGGCGCTAGGTAGCTACCAACATCCGCGAGCAGACAACAACTCTAGGGAGGGATATTTAGGAGCTTTCATCCATCGACATACATCCATCTACACACACACATATATAATTATGAGACAATACTAGCGCATGGCCGTGCGGTCATGCGCAGTTTATATAGTTGCAGCACAGGAAGTGGCTACAGAACTTTTGCCCTTCCAAGACCTGCCAAGAGGACCAATGGGATGTGCTGCAGAGCCTGAGCACCTGACCCTCGATCTCCAACAGGAGATCTTGCCCTGGGCATGCTCAGTATGTGCAGACAAGGACTTAGTCCCAGAGAAGTCCGCTTGCTGCTGACCAGTACTGGCTTTAATGGCAGAAGCTGGAAAAGCAGCAGTAACTCTTAGAACAGAGTGAGATTGAGCAAGACGCTGGGACTGACGTCTTTGCTGAGCAGACTCCACTGCGGCTGGAACAGAATGGGAGACCGCAGTGGAGATGGCTCGAGATTCCCCCTGTGCAGAAACAGGAACTCGACCTCTAACACTCCCATTCTGCATATGCTTTTTTCATTTTTATTGTCCAGATGTAGTACTAAGATGTAGGATAAGTAACTCCACCCTCAAGTAGGTTTATTCTTATTGAAAACCAAGCAGCTTTAGTTCACTGTTTAACCCCTTAAGTTTTAGGACGTCCAGCTCAAATATCAATTAACAGTCGATCCGTAACATCTGCTTGATATAATTGCCTCCTCTCCAATTTTGGTGTACTTTCTGGATACCCAAATTTGTGTGCCTTTAGACAAGCCTCCATGATGTGAAGCATAATGCTTGGCTGATCCAAAAATGTATTGGAGCAAGATTTATGGCGAGGAGCACATAAACACACGTTAGTTTTCAGACTTGCCGAATTCATTAAGCGGCGTGTTAGGTCTCGAGTTCCCACTTCTGCACAGGGAGAATCTCGGGCCGTCTCCGCTGCGGTCTCCCATTCCTATCCAGCCGCAGTGGAGTCTGCTCAGCAAGGACGTCGGTCCCAGCGTCTTGCTCGGTCTCGCTCTGTACAGAGAGTTACTGCTGCTTCTTCAGCTCCTGCCATTAAAGTCAGTGCTGGTCAGCAACGAGCGGACTTCTCTGGGACTAAGTCCTTATTTGCGCACACTGAGCATGCCCAGGGCAAGATCTCCCGTTGGAGATCGAGGGTCATGTGCTCAGGCTCTGCAGCGCATTCCATTGGTCCTCTTGGCAGGTCTTGGAAGGGCAAAGTTTCTGTGGCCACTTCCTGTCCTGCAACTATATAAACTGCGCATGACCGCACGGCCATGCGCTAGTGTACAATTATTATGTGTGTGTGTAGATGGATGTATGTCGATGGATGAAAGCTCCTAAGTATCCCTCCCTAGAGTTGTTGACTGCTCGCGGATGATGGTAGCTCTCTAGCGCCCGACTATCCATCTGTATGTTACACACATCACAGCGTCCTATAGCTGTGCCTGCCAGTACGGCGCCGTGCGCTTGCCTTGCGCTTTCCATACCCAAGCCTGGGTGGTTAGTGGCATCCGTCAGTGCGGCATCGCACGCACTCTTGTGCTCATTTGTTACTAATAAGGTTCATTACACACCGAGTTGCGGTGTTGTGCCAGCAAGGGTCTAATCCGACTTCAATCCCTTTCGGGGTTAAGTTCGCTGACTACTTGCTCGCGCTCTATGTGCGGTACCGCGGTCCTGTGACTTAACAGGATCGCTTTCTTCACGTTGGGTGAGGTTTAACCCACGTGTTTATACTTTTAGTACCGCCATATAGTCTGTCATTCACTAGCAGCGGGTTTCGCCTGCACGGTGGACCCCGGACTGCGAACGCATCTATATCATCTTACTTGGTGCGTTCCGCCAGTCCTAACATTACACTAGCGCCAGGGTCTGGCTAGTGATGACAGACAAACAGCAATCCTTCCGGTATATCCAGCAGCTGGAGGGTAGGTTGGCGGCTCTCGAGAGCGCAACCTCAGCTGTGGATGTGACCGCAGTTGCTGTACAGGCTGCCAGCGTGGCTGCAGCAACTTTGTCCATTGCCACCCCTGTTCCGACATTTTCTCGCCTCCCGCTGCCAGAAAAATTTTCTGGTGATAGCAAATTTTGTAGGGGATTTGTGAGTCAGTGCTCTATTTATCTTGAGCTCCTGGCTGCACGCTTCCCCACAGAGTGGGCTAAGGTGGGATTTATTGTATCTCTATTGTCGGACAGGGCGTTGGAATGGGCTACGCCGCTGTGGGAGCGTGGCGATCATGTGGTGCAGAGTGCTCCGCTGTTTTTGAGCACTCTGAAACAGGTCTTTTTAGGACCTCAAGTCACCCATGATACTGCGCTCCAACTGCTGGCATTAACTCAGGGTGAGTCCTTGGTCAGTCATTTTGCCGTCCAATTCCGCACTTTAGCATCTGAGCTGGAATGGTCGGATAAAGCTCTTATCCCCATATTTTGGAGGGGCTTGGCTGACCACGTAAAGGACGCTCTGGCCACTAGGGAGATTCCTACCACACTGGAGGAGTTAATAACAGTCTCCACTCGAATTGATCTCCGTTTTAACGAGCGGAGGTTAGAGCGAGCCCAGTGTAGGCAGAGGTTTCGGCTGGCTCCTACTTTCGCCAAACCTCTGGAATCTCCGGTCCTGGTTCCTGAGTTACATGAGGCCAGAGAAGGGTCACAAGCGGGATCTAAGTCCCGGACCGCTTGTGCACTCAGGGTCTGTCATGTTTGGCAGCAGTCAGGACATCTAGCCACCAGATGTCCTCAGCGGTCGAGGAAACGTCAGCGTCTAGTGGTCGTAGGTGGAGGTACACTAGACACGGCGACGTTTGCCTCTAAATTGTCCTTTCAGGGGACAATTACTATAGGCTCATTCTCCCACTCAGTAGAGCTCTGCGTGGATTCTGGGGCGGAGGGCAATTTTATGTCTTCTGCCTTCGCCCAACGTAACGCAATACCCCTGGTTATGCTAGCTCAACCTGTAACGGTACGAGTGGTGAATGGGTCGACACTGCCCTCACAGATAACACACCAGACCATCCCTTTTACTCTGTCCATGTCGCCATCTCATCAGGAGATTATTTCTCTGCTCGTCATTCCAGAGGGAATTGATGAGATCCTGTTGGGAATACCTTGGCTACGGTACCACTCTCCTCATATCGAGTGGTCCTATGGCAGAATTCTGGGATGGGGTGAATCTTGTGGGGGTAGGTGTCAGAGGGAGTGCATTCAGGTTGCTACAACAGAGGTACCCGCAGATCTATCCTCTCTCCCCAAGCAGTATTGGTCTTATGCAGACGTGTTCTCCAAAAAGGCGGCGGAGACACTTCCGCCCCATCGCCCCTATGACTGTCCTATTGACCTCTTGCCTGGTGCTGAGCCTCCCCGGGGTAGAGTCTATCCGCTATCTCTCCCGGAGACGGAGGCAATGTCACAGTACATCCAGGAAAATCTGGCAAGAGGGTTCATCAGGAAGTCAGTGTCACCTGCTGGGGCAGGGTTCTTCTTCGTGCAGAAGAAGAATGGGGAATTGCGTCCATGCATAGACTACAGGGGTCTTAACGCCATCACCGTTAAGAATAAGTACCCTTTGCCTCTGATATCCGAGCTATTCGATAGGCTTCGGGGAGCAAGGGTATTTACTAAATTAGATCTGCGGGGTGCTTACAACCTGATTCGCATCCGTGAGGGGGACGAATGGAAGACGGCGTTTTACACCAGGGATGGGCACTATGAATATCTGGTGATGCCCTTTGGGCTCTGTAATGCCCCAGCCGTTTTCCAAGACTTTGTGAACGATATCTTCCGGGATATGCTTTCCACCTCGGTCGTAGTCTATCTGGATGATATTCTCATCTACTCTCCAGATATTGACTCCCACCGGAGAGATGTTAGCAAAGTCTTCGACCTCCTGCGGGCAAACTCTCTCTATGCCAAGTTGGAGAAGTGTATGTTTGAGCCGGAGTCCTTACCTTTCCTAGGCTACATCATCTCAGCCCAGGAATTGGCTATTGATCCTGCCAAACTACAGGCTGTGATGGACTGGCAGGAACCCCATTCTCTTAAAGTGGTGCAGCGCTTTATGGGATTCATCAATTATTATCGCCAGTTCATCCCGCACTTCTCAACTTTGGTTGCTCCCTTGTTTGCCCTCACCAAAAAGGGGGCGAATCCCAAATTGTGGTCTGAGGAGGTCTCCAAGGCCTTTATCTCTATAAAGTCACACTTCGCTAGCGCTCCCATTCTACATCGCCCCGATGTTGATAAGCCATTTATCATGGAGGTGGATGCCTCTTCTGTTGGTGCTGGAGCAGTCCTCTTCCAAAAGGATGCTCAAGGTCGGAAGCATCCATGCTTCTTTTTCTCCAAGACCTTCGCACCAGCAGAGAGGAATTATTCCATCGGGGACAGGGAGTTGCTAGCCATGAAGTTGGCTTTCTCGGAGTGGAGACATCTCTTGGAGGGAGCACGTTTTCCCTTCCAAGTCTTCACAGACCATAAAAATTTGGTATACCTGCAGACAGCTCAGCGGTTGAATTCTCGCCAGGCCAGATGGTCCTTGTTCTTCTCCCGGTTTCATTTCACCCTCCATTTCCTTTCTGGGGAGAAAAACATTCGGGCCGACGCTCTCTCTCGCTCCGTTGTGTCATCTGCGGAGGAGGAGGAGGAGCCTTGGCTTATTGTCCACACCGAGAGCTTGAGAACTGTGGCTCCGGTTTCGCTGGAGTCTGTGCCCCCGGGCAAGACTTTTGTTCCATCCAGTTTGCGACCGGAGGTTCTTTCTTGGGCGCACTCGTCCAGGGTGGGTGGACATTTTGGTACTAAAAGGACATCTGAGCTACTGGCGAGGACATACTGGTGGCCGCATATGGCCCGTGATGTCGCGGAGTATGTTCGGGCGTGTGTCTCTTGCGCCAGGAACAAGACTCCTCGGCAACGGCCAGCTGGTTTGCTGTATCCTCTGCCCGTGGCGGACAGGCACTGGGAGATGGTCGGGATGGACTTTGTGGTGGGCTTGCCCAAGTCTCGTAACTGCACCATTATCTGGGTGATCACCGACCATTTTTCCAAAATGGTGCATTTGGTGCCTCTTCCACGGCTACCATCTGCACGGGCGTTGGCTGTCTTGTTTCTCAAGCATATCTTTCGCCTACACGGTATGCCAGACAAAATTGTTAGTGACCGGGGTCCCCAGTTTGCGTCTCGATTCTGGAGAGAGCTTTGTCGTCTACTCAGTATTGAGTTAAATCTCTCTTCGGCATATCATCCAGAGACGAATGGGTTGGTTGAAAGGGCCAACCAGACCTTGGTCACATATCTGCGACATTTTGTTTCTGCCAGGCAGGATGACTGGGCATCCTTGTTACCGTGGGCAGAGTTTGCACTTAACAATGCCGTAGCCGACTCCACCGGTCAGACTCCATTCCTCTTAAATTACGGCCAGCATCCGCGTGTTCCTGTGCCCATGCCTGTGTCTTCCGCTGACTCCAGGGTGGCAGACTGGGCTGTGGAGGCACGGGACATTTGGGATCGCACGCAGGATGCCATTCGGGCCTCCAAGGAGAGAATGAGGTCCTCCGCCGATGTTCATTGGCGCCCCGCTCCGACCTTTGCCCCTGGCGACTTGGTGTGGCTCTCCGCCCGTAACATCAGGCTGCGAGTTGAGTCCA
Source organism: Ranitomeya imitator (assembly GCF_032444005.1). Lineage (NCBI taxonomy): Eukaryota > Metazoa > Chordata > Amphibia > Anura > Dendrobatidae > Ranitomeya > Ranitomeya imitator. The sequence continues at coordinate 387,356,525 of NC_091285.1, read as the reverse complement.
CTAAGTTTGCTCCTCGCTACTTGGGTCCCTTCAAGGTTCTCGAACAGGTTAATCCCGTTGTCTACCGTCTGGCTCTTCCTCCACGCTTGGGTATCACCGACACCTTTCACGTATCCCTCTTGAAACCCATATACATGTCCTGGTTTTCCGAGTCATCTGCCGGGACATCGGGTTCGTCTACGGACGATTATGAGGTGAACGCTATTTTGGGGTGCAAGGTGGTACGCGGCAAAAAGTTCTATTTGGTGGATTGGAAGGGTATGGCCCAGAGGACACGTCATGGGAACCTGCTGAAAACATTCGGGCCCCACAGCTCATTGCTACCTTCGAGCGTAGCGAGGCCCAAGGAGGGGGGGGCCCTAGGAGGGGGGGTAATGTTAGGTCTCGAGTTCCCACTTCTGCACAGGGGGAATCTCGGGCCGTCTCCGCTGCGGTCTCCCATTCCTATCCAGCCGCAGTGGAGTCTGCTCAGCAAGGAAGTCGGTCCCAGCGTCTTGCTCGGTCTCGCTCTGTACAGAGAGTTACTGCTGCTTCTTCAGCTCCTGCCATTAAAGTCAGTGCTGGTCAGCAACGAGCAGACTTCTCTGGGACTAAGTCCTTATTTGCGCACACTGAGCATGCCCAGGGCAAGATCTCCCGTTGGAGATCGAGGGTCATGTGCTCAGGCTCTGCAGCGCATTCCATTGGTCCTCTTGGCAGGTCTTGGAAGGGCAAAGTTTCTGTGGCCACTTCCTGTCCTGCAACTATATAAACTGCGCATGACCGCACGGCCATGCGCTAGTGTACAATTATTATGTGTGTGTGTAGATGGATGTATGTCGATGGATGAAAGCTCCTAAGTATCCCTCCCTAGAGTTGTTGACTGCTCGCGGATGATGGTAGCTCTCTAGCGCCCGACTATCCATCTGTATGTTACACACATCACAGCGTCCTATAGCTGTGCCTGCCAGTACGGCGCCGTGCGCTTGCCTTGCGCTTTCCATACCCAAGCCTGGGTGGTTAGTGGCGTCCGTCAGTGCGGCATCGCACGCACTCTTGTGCTCATTTGTTACTAATAAGGTTCATTACACACCCAGTTGCGGTGTTGTGCCAGCAAGGGTCTAATCGGACTTCAATCCCTTTCGGGGTTAAGTTCGCTGACTACTTGCTCGCGCTCTATGTGCAGTACCGCGGTCCTGTGACTTAACAGGATCGCTTTCTTCACGTTGGGTGAGGTTTAACCCACGTGTTTATACTTTTAGTACCGCCATATAGTCTGTCATTCACTAGCAGCGGGTTTCGCCTGCACGGTGAACCCCGGACTGCGAACGCATCTATATCATCTTACTTGGTGCCTTCCGCCAGTCCTAACACGGCGTATGCCTTTTAATGAATAAGAAGTGTCTTATGCCATGTCTCATAAAAACTGGTGTGAACAATATTAGTCTCAATGAATCGGGGCCTAGGTCACTGGTCTGACGCAGGTCCCTGGTGGCTTCTTCCTGCCTTTCTTCCTTTGACTAAAAGGTATTTCCCTACATACACTAGAGCAGAGATTTGTCATTGAGAAAGGGACCAGGAGAAGCCACAAGAATAAAATATACATGGCTGCAGTAACATAGCAAATATCTGATTCTTGCGTCCTGTGGTTCAAGCAACATGTATCTCCTGTCAGTTTCCCTTTAATGATTGATGGTACATTTGTATATCAAGGCATACTTACATTTTGACTGAGATAACTAATGTTTGTTAAAACACCCACTCACGTACAGTACATCCAATATCACACATTAGTGATTAGTTTAATTAAAAAGGTCGGTTGAAGTGACAAACTTAGCCCAAACCAAAGCGGCGAGAATGATGATGTACGTATTATCCAATTTAGACAATCCAGTCACTTCATTTTTCCTCTAAATTATTAAACCAAAATGAGACTTGTTTAATAAAAAGGAAAAAAAAATAAACAGTTTCAGAGTCTTCTCTTGTTTTGCAGAAATAAAACCACTTTCTACACTCGTGGAGCATTAGTGTAGATGAGGAAGGTCATAGGGTCCTCACTAATGAGACATCTTATATTCTGTGGTATTCTAAGACACATTACTTAGATTCTGAAGCATCATTTAAGAATGACAATTCATAAAATGCAGAACTTCAACTGTTTATGTAGCAAAACAACACAATTTGGGCTAACACGAAGGTCACGAACAAACAGTATGTCCAGATTCCACCATGCTTGATGTTTTAAGGTCAAAAAAAGTATGTTCTTCTTCTTCTTTGTCTCATCTGAGGCTCCAATTTAACAGGGACTAAAATAGGTATTGGGTATTATCCTAAAAAAAATTTTTAAATGTGCAACCCAAATGTAAGAAAGTAGCATTTTTATATAAAAAAATAAATGAATACAAATAAAATGGCACTTTAAAATTATCCTAATGTAGTTTGCACTGATTGCCTGATCAACTTGCATAATGTATTCCTATGGTAAGCGTATGATACATTTATTTGCATATTTGAATTGAATGTGTAAATGTGTGAATATATTTGCTTTTCCTATTAACAATCTAATAATGCATCTCTACAATATGCATCACTGGCATGAAATGGTTAAATAGGCAATTTAACCTTTTTTGCCATCTGATTTCCCCCTAGAGAATCACTTTGTACTGCAATTGATGTCTTGTATATTTCATATAAAGAAAATGGTTTGGCGTATTTTGGGTATTAAATTTCTATTTGGCGTTTCAAATCACAACAATGGCTAAAGTAATTTATTTGAAAGTAAGTGAAATCCATCTCTGAGAAAATGGTCTCGGCTCCCAAGCCGCAGAAAAAATTGTGCTTACCGAACTGCATTTTGTGTAATATGTTTGATTCATTTAATTCCATGTCACTTGTTTTAATACATTTCACCTCTCCAGAAGATTCAGTGTGATAGCATTTATTCAGAACTGTAGTCCAATTTATATTTTGAGCTACAGCAATTCATATTTAGTAGCATTTGATATCTGGGTTAATGTCAGATTATGTTCTATCTACATAACTATATTGTTTGAACTCTGGAGAATTATAGACAGAGCCATTTTATACTTGTTTCAGCTATCAAAAAGTCTATTTTTTTACATTAGGAATATTGTGCTTAGCTTGCAAATTGAAGTTATAAAATATAGGAGTGATCTTTAAAAATGCCTTTTTTCCTGCATGGTTTATTTTGGCGGGAGTAAAGAGGTTGTACACAAATGGGACAACTCCTTCTGAATTCCTATATTTCCCCCCAATAAAATAATAACACCCATGCTCACCTCCGGTGCCATTCCTTCAGTGTCGACACTGGCTCTCCAGGGGCTTGCGTGACATCTCTGTGGCCAGTCAGTGATGGCTTCACTCTCTTCCCCTTTGGACAAATCAAGATATCCAGTGGAAGTGAGAGAGCAGTCACAGCTCTCACTTTCTCTGGATGTAATTCCGTCCTTAGGAGAGGAGATTGAAGTCAATGCTGATTGACCACAGAGATCGCGTGACATAATGCAATGGGGGAGCCAGTGCCAACACCGCTGGAATGGCAATGGTACTGGAGGTGAGTATAAGTGTATAAGAATTATTATTTTGCTGGGGGAAAACACTGGGATTGAGAAAGGGTTGTCCGAGGAATGGACATCCTCTTTAAGGTCTCCTGCAAACAGTTTCATGTGGAGTCACACCCTTTGAGGTACATGGGATGTCTGTGTGAAATTGTGTGAATCAGAGAGAAATAAAATTGTGACATGATGTATTACTGAACTACTATCCTGAAAAAAATCCTTGTTTCTATAGCAAATTTCTTCTCCATATGGCACCCAATGGATCATGATATGGCAGTTTTGGGGGGTTGCTACATCTTTGTACTTTGTAATTATGTTGCTCTGCCACGTGAATGAGTCCTAAGCTTTGTTAGGGTATGGGTACACAACATACATAACAGTGAAAACTTGACCAAGTCAAAATGCTTGTTAGAGAACATGGTGATCATTCATGATGCCTTATCTCTATTTCACCATTAGACTTGTGACCCAACAGCTAGACTGCAGCTGTGCTGTTAGTTGTCCACATGGTTTTGGTTGGGGGATTTCTAGTGCAGGCTAGACATGTGATTTTTTTTTCTCTTGCAGTTGTATTTTAACAAAAAATGATTGGGATATGAAAGCTAGTGCTCATGCTCCCTCCATACACACTCAGCTTGGTGAACCAGAACCTTGACTGTGAGCTATGGATTATGTCATTAGTATATCTTTACACTGTTACTCATAATTTGCATGCAAAAACAAAAATACTTTAAATGAGGGGTGTGCAGCAATGAATATGGCCAGCCACCTGTACATATTGGTAATGGATTTATAAATACATATGTGGGAATAGACTTTTGCAAATTAAGCAGTTGACAAAATGTGCATCAGTTGTCGCAAGTGAATGTTACCATGAAATTGCTTCTCCGGTGAAGACAAGGTGTCGCCTATACACAGTACAGATAATGATTTATTGATCGGTGGAGGATTTATTGCTGGGACCCACATCGAACGGCAGAAGGCAGTGTGCATGTCCAACCTTTGCTCCATTGACTTTGGGGCTGTCAGAAAAAGCTGGGCATATCACTCATCAGCTGCATAAGGAATGAATGGAGCAGCAGTTGTGTATTTGCATTGCCACTCAATTCTGACAGGGTAAAATATCCCCGTTGGGAATTAAAAATAGTCTCATTCTGCCAATCACACCAGGTCCTAGTGGTCATACCTTCACTGACCTATAAGTTATTACCTTTTCTTTGGATGGGGTATAACTTGTCTTCATTGGAGAACTCCTTTAACACTTGCTGTTTTTGATTCTCATACATTGTCGGTAGTCAATGTTTGATACACTTTGTGCTAATTATTGTGCCTATGCGAGGTGGTGATTTTTTTTCAATTTTTGATAATGTCATATGCACATATCTTTTTTGCCACTTTATATTGTCTTTTCTTTTTCTGAATGTTTTAGCATTTGTTTGAGGAATAAAAAACATTAATTATTTGCCTATATTACTACATATATCTACGAAGATGCATGAAACGGATATTGCTATTTCATACATTTCTAGCATATCCACGGGATAAGCCATAAAAGTGTGGTAGAAGCAGGTCCATCATTTATATCGGGAACGGGACCCTAACAACTGTTAGTGGAGAGATGGTCAGAATACGCATACAGATGAATAGAGAAAGATGTCCTCTATGTGCATGGGTATTCTAGCCACCACTCCACTGACAACTCTAGGACCCCGTTCTTAAAATAGATGACAATTCTATTGGTGGGGCCTGAATTTTCAATATATGTATGGCACTTGCAATGGGTATGCCATAAATGTATGAGATGGGGAATACCCATATATACTATAGGAACCAGCAGTAAGATGGTATATAAAATAATATAGAATTGTGCAGTTGTATCATATATGATAATTTTGGGTTTGTATCATGGATATTTTGGTTTTGGAAGTAATATTAGACATTGTAGCGCTATCGGAGAGTAAAGCCGAGACAAGACTATTTTAGCAACTCTAATACAGAACTTTGCCTTTCCTACTGGCTCAAATTCTACGCAACTAAAAAGCTGGAAAGCTGCCATTAGTAATCAGACAGCATTCCCTGGAAACTTTTACTGTTTGTGAGAGTATTAGTCAAATATTTTAATGGACTTTTATTTTTATCTTCTACTACTATGCTAGCTTTAGTTTGAAGCCGGACAGCTTGAATTGATTGATTGCATTTTAATGAATATGACCACATAAAATTCTAATTTGTCAGATATTTTTATCAAGTTGACAGACTTTATTAAGGGCTTCTCAAAAAAATTACATAGCAAAGTCTGGTATCTCAGAATACAGTAACTCGTCCATGGTAATTATCAGAATTGTTTGAATAGAATTACACCTGACTTTTTTAGATATGCTGCTTTATAAATGAAAAGACAACTCTTCAAAGAATTAAAATCAAACATGGTCAGATGTGGTAATAATAATCCCATTGTTTGTTGTGATAGATGACCTCGAAAACTTGTGTAATTATATTTTTTTATTTTCTTTGTTAATATTTTAATTGTAAAAACTATACATTTTCTCTAAGATCATCAATATGGTATAAAAAATGAAGGAAACTAAACTGTGGCTCTCACCCAGAAAGTGTCCTTATTCTTGGGCTGTCTTACAGATTGATGGTTGGGATAGAGTTGGAACAAAGTAATGTCTGGTATTGATGGGGCCACATTTTGCTAATTCTCCTTGATGTGACACTAACGCATTTTCTGGTAGTCACAGTGCTTAGTGAGTATCCTGGCGAAGTATTGTGGGGGTGGCTGTGCCCAAACATTGCTCTCCCAAGTGCCCATCCAGTCGTGTACCCTGCTTCTATGACTCTTCAATATGTTACCCTAACTGGAGCAATCTGATTAAGAAAACACAATCATGCAATCACTACCCGCTGGTATTAACTTTTAGTAGTCTTTATTGTTAGCTGTTTGCAGAATAATGCAGAAGTGAATGTAAAATAGTTCTGAAATCACATGTGAATTAAACTGTCATTTCAAGTTTATCTGTGCTGGAAATGCATGGCAGATACTGTATAATTTGCCTTTCAGATTTTGTGCACATTGCCTCCCGCTTCATCCCAAACTCACTAGATGCGTGCCAAGCAGTGGGTGGAAAAATAGCTTTATTATCAGAATAAGTTGTGTTTCATTATGTATCCTTCATTTGTTAATTGTCAAGTAGAATCTGATTGGTTCTGCAGGCAGCGGCACTGGGCTTATTTGCATTAGTGTTTATACAGTTCTAACTTGAATGTCTTCATTCAGCCACCCAGGCTACAAAGTATCGAAGGTCGGAGTTTGGGCAACACAATGGAGTTTATTATATCTAAGCTTTGCATTCTTATTACTGAGAGCAGATATTTTACAAAATGAATCTACCGTATACCCCCCCTAATTTTGCCACAAAAAACTGGGAAAACGTATTGACTCGAGTATAAGCCTAGGGTGGAAATGCAGCATTTACCGGTGAATTTCAAAAATAAAAATAGATCATTCTTGCCCCATAGCTGTGCCATATAGTGCTCTGCACCGTTCATTATTGCCCCATAGCTGTGCCATATAGTGCTCTGCACCGTTCATATTTCCCCATAGCTGTGCCATATAGTGCACTGCACCGTTCATATTTCCCCATAGCTGTGCCATATAGTGCTCTGCACCTTTCATATTGCCCCATAGCTGTGCCATAGAGTGCTCTGCACCGTTCATATTTCCCCATAGCTCTGCCATATAGTGCTCTGCACAGTTCATATTTCCCCATAGCTCTGCCATATAGTGCTCTGCACCGTTCATATTTCCCCATAGCTGTGCCATATAGTGCTCTGCACCGTTCATATTTCCCCATAGATGCTCCACATATATCTGTGCCATTGCTGCTGCTGCAATAAAAAAAAAAAAGCCATACTCACCTTTTTTGCTTGCAGCTCCCAGCGTCCGGTCCCGGCGTCTCTCCGCTCTGACTGATCAGGCAGAGGGCGCCGCGCACACTATATGCGTCATCGCGCCCTCTGACCTGCACAGTCAGTGCAGATAAGCGCCGGGAAGATGGAGCGGCGCCGGGAAGAGGGAGCGGCGCCTGACGACTGGAACGGGGACAGGTAAATATGTGATACTTTCCTGCTCCCGGCATCCGGCTCCTTCCCCCGTACAGCTGGTCTTCGGTGCCGCAGCTTCTTCCTCTATCAGCGGTCACCGGCACCGCTGATTAGAGAAATTAATAGGCGGCTCCACCCCTATGGGAGGTGGAGCCGCTTATTCATTTCTCTAATGAGCGGTCCCACGTGACCGCTGAACAGTGGAAGAACTGCAGCACCGAAGACCGTGGGACGGCAGAGGGAGCGCCAGGATCGCTGGAAGCAGATAAGTATGCCTCAGCGCCCTCACCCTCTCACCCGCCGACCCGGCCACCCACCTTGACTTGAGTATAAGCCGAGAGGGGCACTTTCAGCCCAAAAATTTGGGCTGAAAATCTCGGCTTATACTCGAGTATATACGGTATAAGGTTTTACAGTCATATTTTTCATTCCTCTAGAACTGTATTTAAACTGTTGATGAATCACTGCTGCTTGGTGTAGTTTTGATAAAATCCTTGTTTTATCTGTTGTAGGTGTAGCAGTGGTCAGAATGATAGGGTGGGTATAACTCTGCCCCCCTCACTGATTGGCAGATTCATGTGCACATTGTCAGCAAGAAGCCAATCAGTGGTGGAAGATGGGGTTACATATATTAGCCTGGCTCCACGTGAGACCTAGTCAGGCAGTGATAATCTCATGCTGATAAAACACACTGATTGTATTGAAACTACAATACACAGTCTAATGAGTGACACATCTTTGAAATCAGGCTCACTTGCTCTATATTATGCTGCTCTCAGATTAAATAGCAAAAAACTGCTGAGAGATTGCCTTTAATGCATAAGTGTGAGTCAACCTGAAGGTTCACATACAGTACATCTTAAATGGTTGTCTTATGAACACTTTAGCTTATTTCCTGATTCCTTCATACACTTGGGTCAGCCAAGTTCTCTATGGGGAGAGGGAAGATAGATACTCAGAGACATTTAGTAGCAGTTTATGTACCTGGAGAACTAAAAATGTGAGTGTTTGAATTCATAGTGCACAGTCACTATCATTAGTTAGGAGGTCTCTAAGTCAACCCACATTAGTCCCATCAAAATTATTGAATTCGACCAACAATAATGTAATGTGTATGAAGACTGTTAGTTTCACCAAAGCTGAACAACAAACTTACTAAAGTAAGAGCTCAGACAGTTCTCTCTTAATTTATTCACCGGATATGTGAAAACTATATACAGGTGCTTCTCACAAATTTAGATTATCATCAAAAAGTTAATTTATTTCAGTTCTTCAATACAAAAAGTGAAACTCATATATAGAGAGTCATTACAAACAGAGTGATCTATTTCAAGTGTTTATTTCTGTTAATGTTGATGATTATGGCTTACAGCCAATGAAAACCCAAAAGTCATTGTCTCAGTAAATTAGAATATACAAACAAAAAAACACTTGCAAAGGCTTCCTAAGCTTTTAAAAAAGTCACTTAGTGTGTTTCAGTAAGCTCCATAATCATGGGGAAGACTGCTGACTGTCCAGAAGGCAGTCATTGACACACTCCACCAGGAGGGTAAGCCACAAAAGGCCATTGCTAAAGAAGGTGCCTGTTCACAGTGTGTTATATCCAAGCATAGTTGTGGAAAGTTGAGTGGAAGGACAAAGTGTGGTAGAAAAAGGTGCACAAGTAACCGGGATATCCACAGCTTTGAAAGGATAGTTAAGAAAAGACCATTCAAAAATTTAGTGGAGATTCACAAGGAGTCAACTGCTGCTGGAGTCATTGCTTCAAGAGCCACCACACACAGACATATCCAGGACATGGGCTACAAGTGTCGCTTTCCTTGTGTCAAACCACTCATGACCAATAGACAACGCCAGAAGCGTCTTACCTGAATCAAGGAGAAAAAGAACTGGACTGTTGCTCCGTGGTCCAAGGTGTTGTTTTCAGATTAAAGTAAATTTTGCATTTCATTTTGAAATCAAGGTCTCAGAGTCTGGAAGAAGAGTGGAGAGGCACATAATCCAAGCTGCTTGAGGTCTAGTGTGTCGTTTCCACAATCAGTGATGGTTTGAGGCGCCATGTCATCTGCTGGTTTAGCTCCACTGTGTTTTATCAAGACCAAAGTCACATTTTAAAGCACTTCATGCTTGCCTCTGCCAGCAAGCTTTTTGGAGATGGAAATTTAATTCTCCAGCAGGTCTTGGCATCTGTCCACACTTCCAAAAGTACCAATACCTGGTTTAAAAACAACAATATCACTGTGCTTGATTGGCCAGCAAACTTGCCTGACCTTAACCCAAAGAGAATCTATGGGGCACTGTCAAGAGGAAGATGAGAGACACCAGACCCAACAATGCAGATGAGCTGAAGGCTGCTATCAAAGCAACCTGGGCTTCCATAACACATCAGCAGTTCCACAGGCTGATCACCTCCATGCCACGCTGCATTAATACAGTAATTGATGCAAAAGGAGCCCTAACCAAGTATCAAGTGCATTTACTGAACATACATTTCAGTAGGCCAACATTTCGGATTTTAAAATCATTTTTCAAGCTGGTGTTATAAAGTATTCTAATTTACTGAGATAATGACTTTTGGGTTTTTATTGGCTGTAAGCCATAATCATCAACATTCACAGAAATAAACTCTATAATATATGAGTTTTACTTTTTGTACTGAAGAAATGAAGTAAATTAACTTTTTGATGATATTCTAATTTTGTGAGAAGCACTGTATTTGGTATGATGAGTCCAGTACTTATGGACTAACTGTACATATGGTGATTGTTACCACTAATGATAAGAATATATCCTTCATTTATGACAACTCACTTTACATTCTTGTCTATTGTCAAAGCTACTGTAGTCTTCACGTGCATAAGTAATTTCTTATGTCATACAGTTTTTTGGGTGTGTGCATGTCTTCTCTCCATTTACATATGTCAGGAGGACAGGGTATTAAGTAAAGATAGTCATATTAATGGATCTGAGAGTACATGCATGAATAAGCATTGAGAGTGACTTATTTTGGTATATGACATTACGTATACTCAATGCCAATAATTCTTGTATTTAAATTTATAATGTTTAAAAAAGTTTCTTGTAAGTTTCTTGCAAAAGTATTAAAGTTAGACACGAGAATGCAAATACGTAAGTGCTGCTTGGCCTACATACAGTACACTTTTGCATTCTCCTGTTTTTCCTGTTTGTTAGAGCAGCTAGTCTTTTAGTAATGATGGTTTATTTTGTTGTGGATTTGACAGTGAACGGCATAATGGACAGAATTTAAGTAGAAAAATTCTACTATGCACCTTATTTAGCTTGAAGGATATTTGGAATTGGAACATTGTAAATGGGTCACAAAAACATATTCCAATATTTATGAAAGAACAGCTATGATAAACTCACCACTTCATTGCGTTTTCTCAGACTCCTATCCTTCCCAGTCTAATACATTTGTATTATGTGAATTACATAGAAGCTTACTCCACTACATTTTCTCACCTGCATGAAAAGAATTGGAGTATATAGTCAAAGATGAAGTATAAAAATATTATATTCATGATTAGACATACAAGGCAGCAATTAATATAAAAAATGTATCAAGGAACAAAGTAATTCAAATCAGATAACGGGTACCAAAAAGAGGGAAAGTGTGAAAAGTGTGAGTATCCCAAATATGGTTTAGGGTAGGGGGAGCGTAAACTGAATTACTATTCTATATAAAACTCTCACGGTGCTAGCGGGGATGTCACCGCAGTTCAGTCTGGCTGGGAATGCAGCCTCAGTGACTAGTCACTGAGGCTGCACTTGCAGCAGTTCAGTCACCAGTGGTTCTCAGCCTAGATGGTCACATCTTGGCACCGTGGTCCAGGTTGAAAACTGTTTTTCCCCCAGATATGGATTATGGCGTGGGACAGAACGACGGACGGGTATGGTATATTATTGTTTTATTATTTTTGGTTTATTACAGGAGAACGAGGGCTTCAGAGGAATTAGACGAGGTTGTAAGTATGGTTTAATTGAGATTATTAAAGGAGTCTGTGTAATTTTTTCAATTACAGGACTTTATTCTTGGTGTCTGTGTTTTCATACAATGTGACTATGGGATTAGTAATGAGGCTGTCTTATAGACGCCTCTCCATTACTAACCTCGGGGTTTGATGTCACTGGGCAATGCAAAGGTGACATCAACCCCACCAACTATCACCCCAGTTGCCACCGCTACAGGGCAAGTGGGAACAGCCGGGCAAAGCACTAGAATTGGCGCACCCAATAGATGTGCCTTTTCAGGGCAGCTGCCAGCTGCTATTTTTAGGCTGGGGAGGGCCAATATCCATGGCCACTTACCAGCCTGAGAATACCAGCCCCCCGCTGCCTGCTTTAGCAAGGTTGGTTGTCAAAAATAGGGGGGACCCCATGCCATTTTTTAAAATTATTTATTTAAATAATTAAAAAATACAGCGTGGGGAACCCTCTATTCTTGATAACTAACCTTGCTGAAGCCGACAGCTGAGGGTTGCAACCCCCAGCTGTGAGTTTTGCCTGGTTTGTTAACTAAAATACTGGGGAATCCACGCTGGGTTTTTGTAAATTATTTATTTACAGCGCAGGAACACCTGATGAATGCTCCCATCTGCCGCTCCTGCTCTCACTGTTATTAACAGCAGCAGGTTTCAGATGATGGGTGCAGTTGTCCCATCAGCTGGTACCCATGAACGGAGGTAAACTTTATACCTCAGATGACAGCTGAGCACTCTCTGATGAGTGGGGGTGATTTCACCGCCAATCAGAAGTGTTGTTTGCCGCTCTGTCATGCACATTACAGCGCAGCAAACACTGAATGTTCATGCTCCCATTCAAGTGAATGGGGTCCAGGTTCGGGCCCAGGTACTGAACTTTTTGTAAATGTTTGGTCGAACCTGCCGGACCTGAACATCGAGGTGTCCACCCATTTCTACTCAGAATGATTTGATTCAGATGAAACGCTCAATGGAATCCTTCACCAACTATGCAGCAGAATTACTCTAGACTCCATCTGACCTCTGTTCAGTGGTGTCCTTCTTTCCAGAGATGCAGAAGACTATTGTTTTTTTGCCCATCTAAAAAGATGTACACCGCTAGATCAAAGGCAAGATGGCGTCCACAGTGCCTCATTATAGGTAATCTTCCACTGGGAGTTCCATCTGAATTAGGTGTTTCAGAAATTTACACGGAAACCCTGGTATAAGTGCTCAGTGTAGGGCGCAGGATAAATGTGAGTCGAGACTAATGGCGATTTTTGAGAGGAAGAGTGAACAAATCAATAGCAGGTCAAGAATTGGTTTTATTTATTTGTTACACTGTTCCTTGTGTGGTAAAAGTGATTAGACACATTTATTCTTTGGGTAGGTGCGATTACTGCAATATTAACTCCATAATGATCGGAGATTTTTCGGTTTTGTGTTTTCGTTTTTCGCTCCCCTCCTTCCCAGAGCCATAACTTTTTTATTTTTCCGTCAATATGGCCAAGTGAGGGTTGATTTTTTGCGGAACAAATTGTACTTTTGAAAGACATCATTGGTTTTACCATGGTGTGTACTAGAAAATGGGAAAAAAAATTCCAAGTGCGGTGAAATTGCAAAAAAGGTGCAATCCGACAGTTGTTTTTTGTTTGGCTCTTTTGCTAGGTTCACTAAATGCCAAAGCTGACCTGCCATTATAATTCTCCAGGTCATTATGAGTTCATAGTCACCAAACATGTCTAGGGATTTTTTATCTAAGTGTTGAAAAAAAAAATTCCAAACTTTGCTAAGAAATTTGTGCAATTTTCCATTACCCATAGTGTCTCCATTTTTCATGATCTGGGGTTGGGTGAGTGCTTATTTTTTGCGTGCCAAGCTGACTTTTTTAGTGATACACTTTTGGTGCAGATACGTTATTTTGATTGCCCGTTATTACATTTTAATGCAATGTCGCAGTGACCAAAAAAAGTAATTCTGGCATTTTGACTTTTTTTCTCACTACGCCATTTAGCGATCAGGTTAATCTTTTTTTTTAATTGATAGATCGGGCGATTGTGAACGCGGCGATACCAAATATGTGTAGGTTTCATTTTTTATTATTGATTTATTTTGAATGGGGCGAAAGGGGGGTGATTTAAACTTTTATATATTTTTTTTCATATTTTTAAAAACATTTATTTTTATTTTGGCATGGGAGGCTAGCAGCTGCCATAACTTGATTGGCTCGGCTTACATAGAGGCGATGCCCAGATCGCCTCTATGTTGTGTAATTACAGCATTGCTATGAGTGCCGACCACAGGTGACCTCTGGTTGTTATGCCGACGCACCGATGACCCCTGATCATGTGACAGGGGTCATCGGTGTGCGCATTTCCTGCCAGATGGTCGGAAGATCTAGTTAAATGCCGCTGTCAGAGTTTGGCAGTGGCATTTAACTAGATAATAGGCATGGGCGGATTACCATACCGCCCGCGCTTATTGTGGGCACATGTCAGCTGTTCAAAACAGCTGACATGTCCCGGCTTTGATACGGGCTTACCGATGGAGCCCGCATCAAAGTGAGGGTTCTGCCATCGGACGTACCATTCCATCTGATGGCAGAAAGGGGTTACATTTATATCGTATTTTTATGTTTGGCTGCTGTCAGATACAAAAAGACACTTTTTTTGCAGAAACTTGCATCGCCATATTTTGAGAGCTATAATTTTTCTACATGTTTACCGACAGAGTCATTTTATTGCACCATTTTCGGACACATAATATTTTTTGATCACCTTCTATTCTGATTTTTGGGAGGCAGAATGAACAAAAAACAGTAGTTCAGGAAGTGTTTTTATTTGTTTTGTTTTTTATGCCATTACGCATGTAGTAAAATTGATACAGTAGCTTTATTCTTTGGGTCAGTACGATTACAGCGATACCACATTCATATCTTTTTTTGTGTGTGTTTTGGCACTTTTACACAATAAAAACTATTTTAAAGAGAAAAAATAATTATTTTTGCTTTGCTTTATTCTGAGAGGTATAACTTTTTTTTAATTTTTCCACCGTTGGAGCTGTATGGTGGCTTGTTTTTTTGTGGGACAGGATGACCTTTTCAGCTATAACATTTTTATATACACTGTGCTGCACTAACACAAGTTAGCTAGATCATGGACTGCACACTGCATGCACTAACTTGCTAGCCCTGGTGACCCGGATGTAATGATGACATCGGGTCATCATGGCAGCTATCAAGGCACAGATGATTGGCCTCGGGGAGACCAAAACATCCAACACTGCGGAGACACCATCACGTGTCACCATTACATGCATCATGGCAGCTATCGACCCCTCATGATGACGTTGCGGGGGTACCAATCGGAGTGCAGAGGGAGCCCCCTCCCTCTGCCAGCCTTCTAAATGCTGTGATCAATATCGATTGCAGTATTTAGAGGGTCAAACTGCCATGAGCGGTGCACGCAGCTTTTGTGCATGCAAAATTGCCCGGACGTTTCCATAAGTATGGATACGTCCAAGGTCATAAAGGGGTTAAACTATAGAGCTAGCCAATGCAGCTGCTATAAGGCCAGTAAGAACAACTTAACTCCTTTTAAAAATGTTCCATTTTGTAAAGGTCATCACTTCTTCCCATCACCGTAGCGAGAGGTACACGGTGAGGTTCCTCTGTGATTGTGTCATACCACTAGTCATCACTTGATTGCCCAATTTGGATGTTTGAGTCACATACCCTTCACCTATATTTACAGTATATTGGTTTAAATGACAAGTTGTCTTCTCCTCCCAGTACAATTGGTTCTTTTATCCAGCAGAAGCAACAAATGCTCTAATCTATAGCAGTTCGCTCTTGACCATTTTTTCAACAATCTTCATAAAAGGTCTTGTATTTCTAAACACTCATTGGGAAATGTGATCAGGCATATAGTAATGTAGATTCATTTTGGATTTTAAAACCACCCAGTGAATTAGAAGACTGAAAATAGAGCAGAATCCAAACCAGTTCCATTCATTTGGGAGCATATTCGCTAATATCCATGTGTGTGCAGCTTGTTTTCCAAGCGCTCGGAAGAGTTGTATTTAGCAGATTCCTTTGTAAATGTATTCAGCGGAGAGCCACTAACAATATTGAGCAGAGATGCCTTGGTTCAATTATAATCAGCAGATATTTGCTTCTCCATATTTTGTGAACTCTGCTGGACTAATCTGGGCCCTGCTGTTGCACACAGAAAGCTTCTTTATCCGTTCCTTTAAGAGCAGTGAAATGAAATAGGTAGTCGTGTAATCATTTACTTATCTCTTTGTATCAGAGCTTATGATGTCTGTAATGTTGGAAGCTGGCATTACTGGGTTTCAGAAACAATTATTTCACAGTACCGTATACTTTGTAGAAAGAAAAATCAGCAAATTATAGCCCAAGCATCACATTTCTGATAATATTTAACCCCCTCCTACCTCGAATACCAGCACCAACTAGTTTTTAGGTACAATTTTTCTATGTGGTTACTGTTTGGGAAATAGAGGTGTTTGTGATACTTAATTTGGGATTTATAGAAGAATGCCAATTTCCAATTACGCTTTAGAAAAAGTATGCGGTCTTTTAAAGGGCATGTGTAAGCTGTAAGATTCCCTTTGAAGAGTTTTTTCCAGTTTACTTCCATAAAACTGAAAATTATAGCGGTAATGATTGCACAGTAAAAAGTTCTGCAATTTAATATGATATATTCTGTCTCAATTTCTCACTATTTTCAAGAAGGTAGCATGTTTGTATCTAGAGACTAATGTGGAAATGGGGAGTAACTGATACAGCGAAAGCTTGCAGCACTTTTGATTTTAGAATAATCGGGCCAGAAAATGTCTTTACCACATATCCGAAGGTGCTTATGACTTTTAGGAATTGTCATTTTTCATTTTTGCAAATTGCACCCAATGTTTTTGGATGCCTGGTATAGGATTTGGAGGTCTAGATCAGACATGGTGCATTTTTGTATGAATTATTTTACTTTTTTAATAATTATAAGTAATGAAAGAGGTTTATGGCAGCTAGAAATCCTGCCACTATGATAAATGGAGCATTCGACGTGTAGGTTCATTGTCGGCCTAAAGACCTTAGAGCAGTTGCTGGAGTGAATGTGTAGATGGGCGATAGCCTCTAGTGTATACACCGGCTGCAGCCACTAGTGGCCGCCCTACGCCCGGCTTCCCCATCATTCAGCATGGCTACACAGGTTGGAATTTTATTTGCAGGAATTCAGTGCACAAACTTATTGAATGTAGGACTTTTGGGAATGTTGGATTAAAAATGTGAAACTTAAATTAGTCAATTTTTTATGTAATGGCTACATAAGAGTTGAAAGACCGTTCACTGAAAGCATTGTCATTGTTCATTTTGTCATTAAATTGTATTTATACACTAGTTCTATGACTGCTTATTAGAAGGCACTTTAGCACTTTGCAAAAACCCGGCAGCTCCCCACAGACTTCTCTGCAGCATCTTAGTAATCATTTATTACTAATGCTACACTTCAGATGCAAAGCAGTGTTCTGCTAGTCTTTGTGATTCAGTTCTTGCACAAAGTCTGACTTACTGAAGCTCTGTCTGACATGACTATTCTTTGTGGACTTCTTTTTCTTCCATTATTAAGCATTGTTTTCTCCCGTCCTTGAGTAAGCGGAAACTCATGAAACTCATGAAGCTTCATGACTTTTATATTGTAAGATCACTATTGTCCTAAATGAAAACTAGGTCTCAGAAAATAGAAGAATCATTACATTGTTGAGGGTTCTATGTTTATTGAGCCATATACAATGCTGCTCAACGGATAAAACTGATTGAAAGCTGCATTCAAAGAGAGGGCTTTTTTCTTTGTGATATTTAATTGTTCCATCATTGCAGCTATGTCCCCATCATGATCACAATGTTTCCACCTGAACTTTGTATGTATTACAAACTTATCCTTGACCAGGTAGTCCATGGCACAATGAGCAAAGGGCGTTAGAATTTCTTCTTCCTAGAAGGGTTTTATTATATTGATTTTACTTACGTTATATCATCATTTTTGTTTTGCGATTCACTGGTTTCCAATGACGGCTCTGGTTGAATCAGTGGTTTAAATATTTGTTCAATTGGGTCAAAATTCAAAAAAGTGTATGCATTACTTCTGCACTATAGGCTTTAAAGCCTATAACGAAGGCAGTAAATCCAAGGTAACGTTTCACCCCGTATACAGCCCCTAAACGGTTGCAATACCATTAGGCTCGCTTATTATGTTCGCTTGTTGAGTATTTGCTTGCATAAATTTGTGCAAGGTTTTTGCATCTCTTGGCAGGAAAAGCGATGTTTTTGCCACGTGTTTGATGCATTTTTGTATGCAATTTTTGTATGCATTTTGTACAGCAATGAATGCTTATTTGAGCTAAAGAAAGATATTTAAAATAAAAATTTTGTGATGTAATTTCTTGGTTCAACACCACCTTTTTCATGCTGATGCAGTAGCATCAGGGTAATGGGATTAGGGCTTGGTGTCAGCAGCTGTCATTGACACCTAGCTGTAGGTTTAGTAATGAAAAGGTGTCAGCCCGACATCCTCATCACTAAGCCGATAAGTAAACACACACATAAACACACACACACACATTGTCACTGTCCACCAGTCTATGTATGACCATTAACAGAAGAAATGTACATAGGCTGTAACCAGACAGCAACTGTTAATTTAAAAAAAAATGTGTGGGATCTCACGTAATTTTAATAACCAGCAGAGGGAAAGCCGACAGCTGAGGGATGATGTTAATATTCTGGGAAGGAGCCAATAGCAATAAAGGTTCCCAGGCAATTAATGTCAGCTCACAGCTGTTTTCTTAGCTTTTACTGGCTAGTTTACAAGGTGACCCCAGAAAAAAATTGACATAGGGTTTACCTAAAAAATCTATCCAGCAAAGGCTAGGCAGACGACTGTGGGCTGTTGTTAATAGCCTAGAAAGGGGCCATGGATATTAGCCCTTCCCAGACTAAAAACATCAGCTCTCAGCCATCCCAGAAAAGGCGCATCTATAAGATGCACCAAATCTGGCACTTAGCCTTGCTCTTCCCACTTTCCTTGTAGTGATGGTAAGTGGGGTTCATATTTGTAGGGTTGATGTCACCTTTATATTGTCAGGTGGCATGAAGCTCACAGGTTAGTAATGAAGAGGCGTCTGTAGGACATCTTTCCATTAGTAACCCCATAGTGATATTGCGTAAAAACACAGACACCCAGAATAAAGTCCTTTATTTGAAAAAATGACACAGAGTCGTTAATGAATCTTAATTAAACCATAATCACCAAATGCCTAATCCACAGAAGCCAATGTCTCCTGCAACAAAAATAAAAGAATAAACTACAATATTCCTCACGACGATCCTGATCACTTTGAGAGCAGTCACTGATGTGACTGCTCTCAAAGACAGCTGGCGATATACTGACAGGAGGTAATCACTCCTGCAGTGTATCCCTGAGTTGCTGGGAGAGAGTTCACCAGAGTTCATCAGCTGATCAGCTTCAGTGATCTCCCTTACGGCACCACTACTGCATGAGAAAGTTCTCATGGAGCAGTGCTATAAGTGAGAGCACCAGAGCCGATGAACTCCAATTCTTTCATGGCAGCTCAGTGATACACTGTGGAAGTGATTACCTCCTGCCGATTGCACATACACAAAATTATACTGCCAACTGCACACCACATTATACTGCCGACAGCACGTGCACCAAATTACGCTGCCGACTGCACGTGCACCAAATTACACTGCCGACTGTACATACACCAAATTACAGTGTCGACTGCATAAACACCAAATTACATTGCTGACTGCACATACACCAAATTACACTGCCGATTGCACATACACCAAATTACACTGCTGACTGCACATACAACTGATTAAAGTGTCAACTGCACGTACACCTGATTACACTGACGACTGTACATACACCAAATTTCAGTGTCGACTGCATATACACCAAATTACACTGCCGACTGCATATACACCAAATTACATTGCTGACTGCACATACACCAAATTACACTGCCGATTGCACATACACCAAATTACACTGCTGACTGCATATACACCAAATTACACTGCCGACTGCACATACAACTGATTAAAGTGTCAACTGCACGTACACCTGATTACACTGACGACTGCACATACACCAAATTATACTGCCCACTGCACATATACCTTATTACACTGTCGACTGCACATACACCAAATTACACTGCCGACTGCACATACTCCAAATTATACTGCTGACTGCACATACAACTGATTACAGTGTCAACTGCACGTACACCTGATTACACTGACGACTGTACATACACCAAATTACACTGCCGTCTGCAGATGCACCAAATTACAATGCCGACTGCAGATACACCAAATTACACTGACGACTGCAGATACACCAAATTACACTGACGACTGCACATACACCAAATTACACTGACGACTGCACATACACCAAATTACACTGACGACTGCACATACACCAAATTACACTGACGACTGCACATACACCAAATTACACTGACGACTGCACATACACCAAATTACACTGACGACTACACATACACCAAATTACACTGACGACTGCACATACACCAAATTACACTGACGACTGCACATACACCAAATTACAGTGTCGACTGCAGATACTCCAAATTACACTGCTGACTGCACATACCGCAAATGCCATAAGAGCTGTCTTGTAATCATATTCCAGCCTAAGGGACATTAATCAAGACAGAACTGTGTGACTCCTGGAAAGACTGGGACTGCCCACCAGACTCATCACAGATACTTTAGATTGTGTAAACACTATGGTGGTCATTTACATGATAACAGTATCTATTTAAATCAAGAATAATTAATGTTATGTGGTAGTTTGACCAGAAGTATTTATATGACCTTGATTACTAGAACGCTTACAGGCTGCATTTGCAGTGCTTTTATTGTTACCATGCCAATAGTTGGGGCGTTATATACTGATTTGATTAACAAAAGTTAACCATGAAAAGCTCATGACGATTATTTTCAGTTAACCCTTAATACTGGCTATTGTACACATTCAGAGGGGCTTCTTTAGCTTATCTTCTTGGTAAAGTATAAAAGGAGAGAAATACTAGTTGTACCAAAACATCGGTATATATTGGCTATTGGCTATGTTGTCTAATATCTACTGCATGTCTATGGCAGACAATATTAAATTATTGATGCGACCACAAGTTATTAATTTAAAGAGTAGCCATCGTTTTAATTTTTATTTAATGAATCAATAGTACATACGAAAATAAGCATATATCTTATCAGAGAAAATCCGAGGTGGCAGTTACTATGGATACAATTCCATGTAGACCGGAAGAGGGAGGAGCTAGAGGCAGAGCTCCTCCCTCCCTCCTTCCCCTTCTTTCTATATAGACTCTTATCAGTAGCAGCCACCATCTCCTATCTCCGTACCGGGAAAGTGTCATCACTGAATACAGATTTCACCTCAGAATTGAGAATTGTGATATTTTGGCAGAGAAAGAAGCAGATTTTTCTAATAGGATATATTACGAAGTTGCTTATTCTCACGTGTACTAATGATTTGTGGAATAAAAATTAAAACTATGGCTACTCTTTAAGTAGGATTGCCAAATATATTGAAACACCTCATTCATGTGAATCCATAAGCTAACCATATGCCTTAGGTTTAAACAGTCCAGCTTATCTGGTATACAGAATAGAATACACAACTAAGTACGGTAAGTGTAATGTAAGCGAATCCTGGGGCAGATTTATCTGTGTGTCATGAAAAACCGGCCTAAATGATGGTTTCTGAGCTTTGTCACAAGTGACTTGTGCCACATTTATCAAACAACTGAGACATTGTATAAACTACTCTGACTCCTAAGGCCCTTTATCGTTTTACAGAAGGTTGTATTTTACTGTATACGCCAAAGATGTGATTCATCAAAGTTGTCTGACATATTAATCAAGACCATATATTTTGTCTTACGAAAGCACATATATGACCACAACAGTAATAGAAACATAATAGACAAAATAGCAAAATCCGTCATAGTTCATAGATCAAAAGATTACTTTTAAAATAGTTATTATTGTTCTTAATCGATATTGAAACAATTAAAGAGGATCTGACATCAGATCTAAGAATGTGATCTGTATGTATCATAAACTAGATCACCTGGCTCTGATGGGGAGGGTGTACTTTCTTGGCAAATCCATCCCAGAATTACTTTATAATCCTTTCTAAACTCAGTCTCAGCATTTCATGAGTCCTGCTGCACACTGCCAGATTTTATGAGGCCAAGTGTATTCAAGCTGTAAACTTCTCCGCCTATCTAAAATGTGTGTCATGTTTCTTTCATTGTCCTCCTGGTTTGCTGTTGAATTTTAGCACATATGCAGTAGAAGCAACAGTCTTCATGTGCTGCAGCAAGGGTCCTCAACCTGTAGCTCGGGAGCCACATGTGGCTCGCAGTCCCATGAATTGTGGCTCACGACTGTCTGCCAGCTTGGTGCATTATCTCCAGGTCTAGCAAACAAGTATGAAGAGCACATCTGAAAATGGTGAAATTTGTGAGCAGACCAATGTCTTGGGGTTTTGAGATAATTTCAGTATGGTGCACTGGAGACAAGATGATACCACCTGTCAGAGGAGGTGTTTGAAGCTGGATGTGACAGAGTCTTGGAAGTGCTTTATAAATTACTGAATGGGGGTATTGTGGGAATCCCTAGATCTTAGTATGCTGCTTTGGGATGATTTTTATGGAAAAGCTTCAGTTACCATTTTGCCTGTAATTGGGGCTTTGGTTGCCACTATTGTGAGGGGGGAAGTAGCTGAATGTGGCTCGCGACCCTCTATCAAGGCTGGATGTGGCTTGCGACCCTCTCTCGGAGCTGAATGTGGCTCTCAAGGTCACAGTAAGAAAAAGCCCATCTTCCAACAGAATTTTCCATATGTACCAACTGTTTCTATCACCACCTGCTATAAGTTCTCCGATGTTAACTGTGTATATATGTGCATTATATATATGGTAGAACTTAGGTACCAAGTTCACCAAGATTAACTCTGCATATGTGTACATTTTATCTAAGGTAGAACTTGGGTATCAAGTTCAGCAAGGATAAATCTGCAAATGTGTACAGTGCATCTGAGGTAGAACTTGAGTAGCAAGCTCATCAATGGTAACTCTGCTTATATGTAGATTATGTCTATGGTAGTAGTTTAGTATCACGTTCACCAGTGATAATGCTGCATATATGCTGCATTTTATCTAATATAGAGCTTGGGTACCAAGCTCATCAAGGGTAACTGCATAAATGTGTATTATACCTGTGGTAGCAAGTGGTATATGTGCTCAGACTTCTGGAAGGTCTTGGCTGTCAATCACAGTATTGGGGGGTGGAATGGAGGAAATTAAACTGACTATTGTTCCACTTACCCCATAACATGATTTACATGTTTTCAGGGAAAACAGAAATAAATGTTTTGTGAAGGCTGGAAGAAGTCTGAAAACATTCCAACAAGTGCCATGAGTAATGTATAATGAGCTTAACACTCTGGTGACCGTAGATGGGTATAGTTGTTCTAGAGACTGATCCGCTCATACGAAGATTGTCACAATCTTACAATCATCATGCAGCCAAGCTACCCATTCATATCTATTAAACGAAGATGAGTTACAAAATAAATTAAGCACATTGCATGGTTCCTACCAGATTAGAGTATTAACCAGTGACAATTCTGTATTTCAGAGGACAGTGTTGGGGCTCATACATATAAGGTTGGCCGAACCTGCCAGCACCAGCCAACCATCTGATACGTATGAGGGCTTCTCAACAAGGATTTGACATTTTACATTGGAACACCCAATTATATTGCTCTTGGGATAAGCAACCTCCATTAGTGACAGTTTTTAACTTCAGCCTGCAAATCATTGCATTTCTTGTTTTTATTTATTTGTTTGCCTAAGATGCCCCTGATGCTGTTATCTTTTGTCCCATAATATGAATTTTACCCCAAATAGTTGGATCAGAGCAAGAATGTGATTTTGCTGTGATATTATGTAATTCCTGATCTTCTTCCTAAGATGAATAAACAGCTTTGGAATATATGCATTTTAGTCACATCTCTTTTTTGTTCATGTATTTACTTTGTTTCAGTTTTTTAGCCCTTAACTCAGAGTCTCACCTAGATGTTCTTTAACAAAAGATAATCAATAGTTTTTTAGCCTCTGGCTGGCATAACATTATATCTGATAATTGCTTGTTTTTCATTTCCTCTACTATCTGAAAACACATTTGCTGCTGAAAGTAGCGAGCAATAAAGGTTACAATGAGGAGGGGGAAATAACTTTTTGGTTGCTTTATTTTCAATTAAATGATGGCTGAAGTGAGAGATTCTGCTAGGAAAGATTTACTGTCTGGATCATTCCCTGCAATTCCGCATTTGTAGAAGGACTAATTTGTACCAGAGATGGAAGGTCAGAAGGTGGTAGCAAGGGGACATGCATGTGTTTGTTTCACCACCCTACTCCCTTGAACCGATGCCTATGCAGCATCAATAGTAAAAAGATAAAATGTTAAAAACAATAAAAAAAAAAAAAAATCTTGATATTCTCACCTTCCGGCGTCCCTCGCAGCCTTCCCGATGCTCCTGATGCTTGCGATGCTCCCGTTCCCAGTAATGCATCGCGGCAATGACCCCAGATGACGTAGCGGTCTCACGAGACCTCTACGTCATCGGGTCATTTTGCAAGGCATTACTGGGAACAGGAGCATCGCGAGCGTCACGAGCATCGGGAAGGCTGCGAGGGACGCCGGAAGGTAAGAATAACACGATTTTTAAGGTCAAAATAGGCTGGGTCATGAAGGGGTTAAAATTATTTTTAACATGGTGTTGTGTTATGTATGCGTTTTCGCAGCGGAAAAACACGGTGAAGACGCATACACAACAGGTGCACAAAGCCACAACGGGTTCGTCAAAAAAACGGACCCAGTGCACCCGTTTTTTACAATCTGCACAGGATCCATCTTTTCAACATTTTGACGGATCCTGTGCCAATTGTAAAAACGGAAGTGTGAAAGAGGCCTAAGCCGCAGGGATGGACAGAGACAGGAGAGGGTCCATGTGCAAGAACAGTATGTGGACCTTTACAGTCCAATAGTTTGTTATAATGCACCCCTCTATGTAATGCTTATACATTATATACAGATGTGTCTTTCAGCTTGAGGCCGGCGTCACACTCAGCGTATGCAAATACGGTCCGTATATTACGGCCGTAATACGCTGAAAAGTCCCGAAAATAGTGGTCCGTAGCTCCTCCGTAGGCAGAGTGTGTCAGCGTATTTTGCGCATGGCATCCTCCGTATGTAATCCGTATGGCAGCCGTAATGCGTGTTTTTATCGCAGGCTTGCCAAACCGACATACGCCTATACAAGGGATCCATGTGTTAAAAAAAAAATAAAAACATATATACTGTCTATATATATATATATATATATATATATATGTCAGTAGACACACACATATATATATATATATATATATATATATATATATATATATATATATATTATTCCTTCATACAGCGCGAGATAGCAAAAAGCCGGTAATTCAATTACCGGCTTTTGCTTTCTCCTTCCTAAACCCGACATGATATGAGACCTGGTTTACATACAGTAAACCATCTCATATCAATAGTAAGGTGGCATTAACCCTTCATTACCCCATATCCCACCGCTACACGGGAATGGGAAGAGAGTGGCCAAGTGCCAGAATAGGCGCATCTTCCAGATGTGCCTTTTCTGGGGTGGCTGGGGGCAGATGTTTTTAGCCAGGGGGGGGGCCAATAACCATGGACCCTCTCCAGGCTATTAATATCTGCCCTCAGTCACTGGCTTTACTACTCTGGCGGAGAAAATTGCGCGGGAGCCCACGCCAATTTTTTCCTCCATTTAACCCTTTATTTTAAGAGCTAGAACGGCCAAATTTTGCATAGACACACTACTAACATTAGTAGTGTGGATTATGCAAAAAAAATGGTGATATGAGATGGTTTACTGTATGTAAACCAGGTCTCATATCATGTCGGGTTTTAGGAAGGAGATAGCAAAAGCCGGCAATTGAATTACCGGCTTTTTGCTATATCGCGGCTGTATGAAGTAAGAATATATATACATATATGTGTCTCACTGACATATATGTATATATATATACCTATTCTATGTGTACATATTTATTCTACCTATTCTACTGTAACCTGTCAGTGTGATTTTACTGTACACCGCACTGAATTACCGGCTTTTCTCTGTAACAGCGCTGCGTATTTCTCGCAAGTCACACTGCTGGTCCGTGTGTAATCCGTATTTTTGGGGCTTCCATAGACTTTCATTGGCGTTTTATTTGCGCAGTACGGTGACAAACGCAGCATGCTGCGATTTTCTACGGCCGTAGAAAGCCGTATAATACTGATCAGTAAAATACGGCAGATAGGAGCAGGGGCATAGAGAATAATTGTGCCGTATTTTTTGCGAGTTTTACGGACGTAGTTTCTGCGCTCTTACGTCCGTAAAACTCGCAAGTGTGACGCCGGCCTGATACTTGTGGCATGAGCTGACCAGCTTTAAAAAAAAAAGAAGAGCAAGTGTCATAAAGGTTCTGGGATACTCTGCCATGAGATGTCTATGCTCTATGAGCATGTGGCCACTCAGTGGTTGTGATATGATTGCAGCCTTACATGGGTGGAATTCTCCGGATATTTTGGATGTGGTTTCTAGATAAATAAGACCCTATAAACAAATTTAAGAAAATAGTGGACCTATTTATATTCTAAGGTTTGTGAAATCATTTTTACCACACATTTGGTCAAATTATTTACAAAAAAGCCTCCTTTAAGGGTATATTCACCTGTCAGTTTTGTTACAGAAATTTCTAAATCTGTTCTATTAATCTGAATGAGGTAGAAATCCATGTTCATGCTTTTCCGATAACCATGCTATTTTTAGCAATCCTTTGTGAGGAGATGCTCATGTGATGTGTGTCTACGTGTGGCCACCCAGGAGTTGTGATGTGTTAGCGATTAGTGATGAGCGAGTGTGCTCGTTACTGGAGTTTTCTGAGCATGCTCGGGTGTTCTCCGAGTATTTTTGGTGTGCTCGTATATGATGTTTGAGTCACCGCAGCTGCATGATTTGTGGCTGCTAGACAGCCTGAATACATGCAGGGATTGCCTGTTTGATAGGGAATACTAATGGCTGCAATAAAACAAAAAGTTAAAAATTTAAAGGCGTCTGAATACTTTCCGTAACTATTGTATATCTGTATATAAGATAAAAATATAACCTGCAATGAAAGGGAAACTGTAACTAGATTTTTCCACTTTGTCTGAGAGCAGTGTAATGTAGGGGCAGAAACCCTGCTTCCGGTGATGTGTCGCGTACTAGGCTGCTTGCTATAGTTTTAATAAAATCAACAGATTATTAGCAGGAGATTATCAGTTGTGGACTAGTAAACCTGCTTCCATGTAGTTCAATGACCTTTTATTTTCAGCTTTCTACCTATCCACAGTATACATAGAAAGCTAGATCTGCAGATAAAACATTCCTCTAGTGATAATTTCCTGCTGATAAAACTGTTTTTTTTTTTTTAATTAAAATTATAACAAGCAGACCAGTAAGTGACACATCACTGGAATCAGGGTTTCTGCCCCCTATATTATGCTGCTCTTAGATTGGGAGGCAAAAACTTGGTGACAGATTCCTTTAAAAAAATGAATCAATAAATAAAGAAGAGTCTAATATCTATATTTCTGAGTGGAGGGGGCGATTTAGCAGCTTAATGCATAATACTGTACCCCAGCCAGAAGTATCAGATAACCGGCATAATGCACCATACTTCACAGGAACAAGGGGACATGATTGCAGCACTGACACTGCATCGTATCAAGGAGCGCATGATGTGGCCGCAGCATGAAATTAATCCATACATCAGGGAGGTTTATACACACACATCAGTGCCATGGATGCCTTCCAAAACAACAAGGGCTTTGATAATGATAAATAAGGGTATTTTAAGTTAAATGCTCCATCAGATATTTTCTATGAAAGTGGAAGCGAGAAAATGCCCTGAAGAAGAAAATGCTTCATATTTATTGATGTATTTCAAAGGCTACAAAACGCTTCTCGGCTGCCGCTGGTTTACCAGGTGGCCTGTTGGAAACAACAAATGAAAATTAAGAGACTATTAGCAGTTTGTTGTTGCAGAGAATAATTCTGCCATTATATTTGCAGCAAAAAAACAACAACACATTTTGGAAATCTCCTGGATCAGGGAAGACTTTGTATCAATTAGAGGCGCTAATTAGGATTTTCCCGAATACTAGGTACATGGCTTCAGATAGAGCGTTGTGCAGGTAAACGTCTCTGCCAAATCAATCTAATTCTGTTGCTTGAGGCACCGCACAGGTACGGAGTAGGAGATATTGACATGGACTCGCTTCATTAAGCAATGCAAATAATGTTCTGGCGTTTAATAGCAAAGTAAATTTACTATAATGGATACTGATGTCTTAAACAAAGACGCGCTGTCATAGAGATCTGCAGCGCGCTAGGAACGTTTACCGCCATGAATTCTTAAAGAGCCCCGCGCAACTTTACACTGAGTGTTACAATTAGAGTTCTCTGTTCAATGGTCATCTCTATCCTTAGGGTGTATTCTTAGCTGTACAATATTGCCTTGGAAAAATGGTAGGGTTGTGATTGCTGCGGCACGAGACTACTCATGTTAAAGTCCATCCGAACCACAGTTATATTCACAAACATATATTGCCCTGGAGAATTTTAAAATTGAGCCTGATATATCTGGAAAAAAATTTCTGATGTTGCGATGTGAAAATACTGTACAGCAATCAAAAAGTATACCAGAGTCAATATTTCCAATCTGGAAGAGGCCCGAGGGACACACGCCACAACTTCTTGTATGCAATTGTAAAACCTAGAGATAAATCTTATTGGAAATGGATAAAGGTGGTTAAATATAAGGATATAACTTATTTCCATTTATGCAAACTCTTTCTTTGCTTATCGGTCCCAAGTAAACACTTGGGACCGAAACGTTGCACATGGGCCAATAAACTGCACATGTAATTCATCTATTGGTGTGCTGCCTTCATTTTTTTGGGGAACTGTTAGACAGTGTAGCCAGGGAATGGTAGGGAATTTTTAAAGCAAGTATATTAGAAAAAAAATTACATTATACCATCAATTAGATAGGAAGCTAGGAGCAAAATGACATTGCCTCCTGACTATCCCATTAACCCATGATGTCTATAAATTAAAAAGATTCTCGATTCCAAATTTACATTGGAAGTCAAGGGGCAGAGTCAAATGGATTTGAATTATTGATAAAATCTCTGTGCTAAAACTAGCAGGATCATTCACCATTGTCTTTGATGGAGAGCAGAAGTGCCCATGACAATATCATAAACTATTTACTATATGATCTGTTGCCCAATTTTGCAATTGGTGGTGGGAGATCCAGTAATACTGATGTAAAACACTAACCAAATACTGAATGTGTGAATGTGGCCTACTCTTGAGCATGCTGCAATTTATTTTGCGCGCAGACCATTGTTGCTAGTCGAAAAACGTTCATGTGAACTACAGTACTACTTTGACTTGCATTGATCAGCGTTCAATCTGTATGCTATCAGATTTGTATAAAGACCGCAGTTGGACTTTAAGGGTATGTGCACACGCTGCGGATTTTGCAGTGTTTCCACAGCTGCGGATCCGCAGCGGTTTCCCATGAGTTTACAATACCATGTTAACCTATGGGAAAGGAAATCCGCAGTGCACATGCTGTGGAAAAAAACGTGCGGAAACGCAGCGGTTTACATTCTGCAGCATGTCAATTCTTTGTGCGGATTCCGCTGTGGTTTTACACCTGCTCCAATAGAAAACTGCAGGTGTAAAGCCTCAACGGGATCCGCAGTAGAAACCGGGATAAATCCGCAGGAAAAACCGCAGTGGTTTTTGCACTGCAGTTTTTCCAAATCCGCTGCGGAAAAATCCGCAGTCCT
This sequence comes from Ranitomeya imitator, assembly GCF_032444005.1. Lineage (NCBI taxonomy): Eukaryota > Metazoa > Chordata > Amphibia > Anura > Dendrobatidae > Ranitomeya > Ranitomeya imitator. The sequence goes on along the minus strand of NC_091285.1, from coordinate 387,326,751 downwards.
CCAGAATACGTGTGCACATACCCTTAGGCCACATTCACACATTCAGTATTTGGTCAGTATTTTACATCAGTATGTCTAAGCCAAAACCAGGAGTGGAACAATCAGAGGAAAAGTATAATAGAAACACGTCACCACTTCTACATTTTTCACCCACTCCTGCTTTTCGCTTACAACTAGTGATTAGCGAGTGTACTCGTTGCTTGGGTATTCCCGAGCAGGCTCTGGTGGTCTCCGAGTATTTATGACTGCTCAGAGATTTAGTTTTCATCCCGGCAGCTGAATGATTTACAGCTACTAGCCTGCTTGATTACATGTGGGGATTCCCTAGCAACCAGGCAACCCCCCATGTACTTAGGTTGGCTACTAGCTGTAAATCATTCAGCTGCCGTGATGAAAACGAAATCTCCGAGCAGTCATAAATACTCGGAGGTCACCCGAGCGTGCTCGGGAAAACCCGAGCAACAAGTACACTCGTTCATCAATACTTACAAATACTGATGGAAAATACTGACCAAATACTGGATCTGTGAACGTGACCTAAGGCTACGTTCCCACGATGAGCTGTTGGTGAGTTTTTGATGTCGCAGCATTTTTGCACCCATTAAGTAAAATAGGCTACTTATTTTTAAAAATATGCAGCATAAAATACTCACCAAAATCTCATTGTGGGAACTTAGCCTACTACTTTCTTCTTAAGGAGCCATAATGCCTGTGTTTCTTGTTGCTGGTTGCATATTTTGGTTTTAGATACAGGTTGCAGCTTGTGAATATACTCATGCTTGGAAGTTGGCAGCCAGATTGGTGAGAGTCTAAAATCCAGACCCCCCACTAATACCAAATACAAAGGGAGCATGATTCTTAAGGTACCGTCACACTAAGCGACGCTGCAGCGATACCGACAACGATCCGGATCGCTGCAGCGTCGCTGTTTGGTCGCTGGAGAGCTGTCACATAGACAGCTCTGTTATGTTTGCTAATGGCAGGTGTTATGAAGGCAATCCAGAAACACAGTGTGCTTAGCGATCAGAGCGCACACAGTGATCTGACAAATACCCAAAAATACAAGAACGAGCTCTGAGACGTGGAAACTCTGTAGACTGCACACCTGATCCTATCCTAAACACAACTAAAAGCGGCTGTGGATTGCGCCTAACAACTACCTAGGCAACTCGGCACAGCCTAAGAAACTAGCTAGCCTGAAGATAGAAAAATAGGCCTGACTTGCCCCAGAGAAATTCCCCAAAGGAAAAGGCAGCCCCCCACATATAATGACTGTGAGTAAGATGAAAAGACAAAACGTAGGGATGAAATAGATTCAGCAAAGTGGGGCCCGATATTCTAGGACAGAGCGAGGACAGTAAAGCGAACTTTGCAGTCTACAAAAAACCCTAAAGCAAAACCACGCAAAGGGGGCAAAAAAAACCCACCGTGCCGAACTAACGGCACGGCGGTACACCCTTTGCGTCTCAGAGCTTCCAGCAAAACAAAAGACAAGCTGGACAGAAAAAAGCAACAAAAAAACAAAAAGCACTTAGCTATACAGAGCAGCAGGTCACAGGAACAATCAGGAGAAGCTCAGATCCAACACTGAAACATTGACAAGGAGCAAGGATAGCAGCATCAGGCGGAGTTAAGTAATGAAGCAGTCAGCGAGCTCACCAGAACACCTGAGGGAGGAAGCTCAGAAGCTGCAGTACCACTTGTGACCACAGGAGTGAATTCAGCCACAGAATTCACAACAGTACCCCCCCCTTGAGGAGGGGTCACCGAACCCTCACCAGAGCCCCCAGGCCGACCAGGATGAGCCGCATGAAAGGCACGAACAAGATCGGAAGCATGAACATCAGAGGCAAAAACCCAGGAATTATCTTCCTGAGCATAACCCTTCCATTTAACCAGATACTGGAGTTTCCGTCTAGAAACACGAGAATCCAAAATCTTCTCCACAATATACTCCAATTCCCCCTCCACCAAAACCGGGGCAGGAGGCTCAACAGATGGAACCATAGGTGCCACGTATCTCCGCAACAACGACCTATGGAATACATTATGTATGGAAAAGGAGTTTGGGAGGGTCAAACGAAAAGACACAGGATTGAGAACCTCAGAAATCCTATACGGACCAATAAAACGAGGTTTAAATTTAGGAGAGGAAAGCTTCATAGGAATATGACGAGAAGATAACCAAACCAGATCCCCAACACGAAGTCGGGGACCCACACGGCGTCTGCGATTAACGAAAAGTTGAGCTTTCTCCTGGGACAAGATCAAATTGTCCACTACCTGAGTCCAGATCTGCTGCAACCTATCCACCACAGAATCCACACCAGGACAGTCCGAAGACTCAACCTGTCCTGAAGAGAAACGAGGATGGAACCCAGAATTGCAAAAAAATGGAGAAACCAAGGTAGCCGAGCTGGCCCGATTATTAAGGGCGAACTCAGCCAACGGCAAAAAGGACACCCAATCATCCTGGTCTGCAGAAACAAAACATCTCAGATATGTTTCCAAGGTCTGATTGGTTCGTTCGGTCTGGCCATTAGTCTGAGGATGAAAAGCCGAGGAAAAGGATAGGTCAATGCCCATCCTACCACAAAAGGCTCGCCAAAACCTTGAAACAAACTGGGAACCTCTGTCAGAAACAATATTCTCAGGAATGCCATGCAACCGAACCACATGCTGAAAGAACAAAGGTACCAAATCAGAGGAGGAAGGCAATTTAGCCAAGGGCACCAGATGGACCATTTTAGAAAAGCGATCACAGACCACCCAAATGACTGACATCTTTTGAGAAACGGGAAGGTCAGAAATGAAATCCATCGAAATATGTGTCCAAGGCCTCTTTGGGACCGGCAAGGGCAAAAGCAACCCACTGGCACGAGAACAGCAGGGCTTAGCCCTAGCACAAATCCCACAGGACTGCACAAAAGTACGTACATCCCGTGACAGAGATGGCCACCAGAAGGATCTAGCCACTAACTCTCTGGTACCAAAGATTCCAGGATGACCAGCCAACACCGAACAATGAAGTTCAGAGATAAGTTTATTAGTCCACCTATCAGGGACGAACAGTTTCTCTGCTGGACAACGATCAGGTTTATTCGCCTGAAATTTTTGCAGCACCCGCCGCAAATCGGGAGATGGCAGACACAATGACTCCTTCCTTGAGGATACCCGCTGGCTCAGATAAACCCGGAGAGTCGGGCACAAAACTCCTAGACAGAGCATCCGCCTTCACATTTTTAGAGCCCGGAAGGTACGAAATCACAAAGTCGAAGTGGGCAAAAAATAACGACCAACGGGCCTGTCTAGGATTCAAGCACTTGGCAGACTCGAGATAAGTCAAGTTCTTATGATCAGTCAATACCACCACGCGATGCTTAGCTCCTTCAAGCCAATGACGCCACTCCTCGAATGCCCACTTCATGGCCAGCAACTCTCGATTGCCCACATCATAATTACGCTCAGCGGGCGATAACTTCCTGGAAAAGAAAGCACATGGTTTCATCACTGAGCAATCAGAACCTCTCTGTGACAAAACCGCCCCTGCTCCAATCTCAGAAGCATCAACCTCGACCTGGAACGGAAGAGAAACATCTGGCTGACACAACACAGGGGCAGAACAAAAACGACGCTTCAACTCCTGAAAAGCTTCCACAGCAGCAGAAGACCAATTAACCAAATCAGCACCCTTCTTGGTCAAATCGGTCAATGGTTTGGCAATGCTAGAAAAATTACAGATGAAGCGACGATAAAAATTAGCAAAGCCCAGGAACTTTTGCAGACTTTTCAGAGATGTCGGCTGAATCCAATCCTGGATGGCTTGGACCTTAACTGGATCCATCTCGATAGTAGAAGGGGTAAAGATGAACCCCAAAAATGAAACTTTCTGCACACCGAAGAGACACTTTGATCCCTTCACAAATAAAGAGTTAGCACGCAGGACCTGAAAAACCATTCTGACCTGCTTCACATGAGACTCCCAATCATCTGAGAAGATCAAAATGTCATCCAAGTAAACAATCAGGAATTTATCCAGATACTCACGGAAGATGTCATGCATAAAAGACTGAAACACAGATGGAGCATTGGCAAGTCCGAACGGCATCACTAGATACTCAAAATGACCCTCGGGCGTATTGAATGCAGTTTTCCATTCATCTCCTTGCCTGATTCTCACCAGATTATACGCACCACGAAGATCTATCTTAGTGAACCAACTAGCCCCCTTAATCCGAGCAAACAAGTCAGATAACAATGGCAAGGGATACTGAAATTTAACAGTGATCTTATTAAGAAGGCGGTAATCAATACACGGTCTCAGCGAACCATCCTTCTTGGCTACAAAGAAGAACCCTGCTCCCAGTGGTGATGACGATGGGCGAATATGTCCCTTCTCCAAGGATTCCTTCACATAACTGCGCATAGCGGCGTGTTCGGGCACGGATAAATTAAATAATCGACCTTTAGGGAATTTACTACCAGGAATCAAATTGATAGCACAATCACAATCCCTATGCGGAGGTAGAGCATCGGACTTGGGCTCTTCAAATACATCCTGATAATCAGACAAGAACTCTGGGACCTCAGAAGGGGTGGATGACAAAATCGACAAAAATGGAACATCACCATGTACCCCCTGACAACCCCAGCTGGATACCGACATGGAATTCCAATCCAATACTGGATTATGGGTTTGTAGCCATGGCAACCCCAACACGACCACATCATGCAGATTATGCAACACCAGAAAGCGAATAACTTCCTGATGTGCAGGAGCCATGCACATGGTCAGCTGGGCCCAGTATTGAGGTTTATTCTTGGCCAAAGGTGTAGCATCAATTCCTCTCAATGGAATAGGACACCGCAAAGGCTCCAAGAAAAACCCACAACGTTTAGCATAATCCAAATCCATCAGATTCAGGGCAGCGCCCGAATCCACAAACGCCATGACAGAAAACGACGACAAAGAGCATATCAAGGTAATGGACAGAAGGAATTTGGACTGTACAGTACCAATGACGGCAGACCTAGCGGACCGCTTAGTGCGCTTAGGACAATCAGAAATAGCATGAGTGGAATCACCACAGTAGAAACACAGACCATTCAGACGTCTGTATTCCTGCCGTTCAACTCTAGTCATAGTCCTATCGCACTGCATAGGCTCAGGTTTAACCTCAGGCAGTACCGCCAAATGGTGCACAGATTTACGCTCGCGCAAGCGTCGACCGATCTGAATGGCCAAAGACAAAGACTCATTCAAACCAGCAGGCATAGGAAATCCCACCATGACATCCTTAAGAGCCTCAGAGAGACCCTTTCTGAACAAAGCTGCCAGCGCAGATTCATTTCACTGAGTGAGTACTGACCATTTCCTAAATTTCTGACAATATACTTCTATATCATCCTGACCCTGGCACAAAGCCAGCAAATGTTTCTCAGCCTGATCCACTGAATTAGGCTCATCGTACAGCAATCCGAGCGCCAGGAAAAACGCATCGACACTACTCAATGCAGTGTCTCCTGGCGCAAGAGAAAGTGCCCAGTCTTGAGGGTCGCCGCGCAAAAAAGAAATAATAATCAAAACCTGTTTAACAGGATTACCAGAAGAACGAGGTTTCAAGGCCAGAAATAGCTTACAATTATTTTTGAAACTTAGAAACTTAGTTCTATCTCCAAAAAACAAATCAGGAATAGGAATTCTTGGTTCTAACATAGATTTCTGATCAATAGTATCTTGAATCTTTTGTACATTTATAACGAGATTATCCATTGAAGAGCACAGACCCTGAATATCCATGTCCACACCTGTGTCCAGAATCACCCAAATGTCTAGGGGAAAAAAAAAAAAGTGAACACAGAGCAGAAAAAAAAAAAAAAAAAAATGATGTCAGAACTTTTTCTTTCCCTCTATTGAGAATCATTAGTTTGGGCTCCTTGTACTGTTATGTTTGCTAATGACAGGTGTTATGAAGGCAATCCAGAAACACAGTGTGCTTAGCAATCAGAGCGCACACAGTGATCTGACAAATACCCAAAAATACAAGAACGAGCTCTGAGACGTGGAAACTCTGTAGACTGCACACCTGATCCTATCCTAAACACAACTAAAAGCGGCTGTGGATTGCGCCTAACAACTACCTAGGCAACTCGGCACAGCCTAAGAAACTAGCTAGCCTGAAGATAGAAAAATAGGTCTGACTTGCCCCAGAGAAATTCCCCAAAGGAAAAGGCAGCCCCCCACATATAATGACTGTGAGTAAGATGAAAAGACATAACGTAGGGATGAAATAGATTCAGCAAAGTGGGGCCCGATATTCTAGGACAGAGCGAGGACAGTAAAGCGAACTTTGCAGTCTACAAAAAACCCTAAAGCAAAACCACGCAAAGGGGGCAAAAAAAACCCACCGTGCCGAACTAACGGCACGGCGGTACACCCTTTGCGTCTCAGAGCTTCCAGCAAAACAAAAGACAAGCTGGACAGAAAAAAGCAACAAAAAAACAAAAAGCACTTAGCTATACAGAGCAGCAGGTCACAGGAACAATCAGGAGAAGCTCAGATCCAACACTGAAACATTGACAAGGAGCAAGGATAGCAGCATCAGGCGGAGTTAAGTAATGAAGCAGTCAACGAGCTCACCAGAACACCTGAGGGAGGAAGCTCAGAAGCTGCAGTACCACTTGTGACCACAGGAGTGAATTCAGCCACAGAATTCACAACACAGCTCTCCAGCGACCAACGATCCCGAGGTCCCCGGTAACCAGGGTAAACATCGGGTTACTAAGCGCAGGGCCGCGCTTAGTAACCCGATGTTTACCCTGGTTACCATCGTTAAAGTAAAAAAAAAAAAAACGCTACATACTTACCTACCGCTGTCTGTCCTCGGCGCTGTGCTTCTCTGCTCTGGCTGTGAGCACAGCGGCCGGAAAGCAGAGCGGTGACATCACTGCTCTGCTTTCCGGCTGCCCGGCGCTCACAGCCAGAGCAGAGAAGCACAGCGCCGGGGACAGACAGCGGTAGGTAAGTATGTAGCGTTTGTTTTTTTTACTTTAACGATGGTAACCAGGGTAAACATCGGGTTACTAAGCGCGGCCCTGCGCTTAGTAACCCGATGTTTACCCTGGTTACCAGCGAAGACATCGCTGAATCGGTGTCACACATGCCGATTCAGCGATGTCTGCGGGGAGTCCAGCGACGAAACAAAGTTCTGGACTTTCTTCCCCGACCAGCGACAGCACAGCAAGGGCCTGATCGCTGCTGCCTGTCACACTGGACGATATCGCTAGCCAGGACGCTGCAACGTCACGGATCGCTAGCGATATCGTCTAGTGTGACGGTACCTTTACTCGCATACATCTGTGTACGAGACGAATGAATGCTTGCTCTCCACTAAAATTGCTGTTGCTCCGAGTTTTCCATAACTCCTATTCATTTCCGTGAAGCGTGTCATTCTTATTCATCTATCACTAGAGAACCCTTTTATATATTAACTTTTAAAAACATTAGCAATATTATTATTGACAATAACAATACTAAATCGGCCTGGCTTTAGAGAAAATCGAATAATATCAGCCATTATTCATGTACCTATACCAGAGTAGGAGGAATATATTCATTGTTTCTGGGCCCATGTACTGGCAGAATAGACAAAAGCTCTTTGATGTCTTAGGTACAAATCTGAAGGACCCATATTATTCAACATTATGCTTTAAAAAAAAAGAAAAGCTTTTAATATTCACTTTCCTCTACAGCAGCTTCACAAACTTTCAACCAGGCTTCAAAATTTGGGGAGTTTATAAACTCCCAGCATCTATTCACAGACAGTAGTCAGCATTTTACTTTTTATTTTATAACAATCTCATATTAAATTTGAAAAGCAGAACGGTAAAATAAGCGGTTGCCATTTTTTGATCCATCATTCCCCTTTGCTGCTTGCATTCTCCCTTCACCTTTTCTGCCTGTGTGGAACATTGATGTATTTATTATGTATTTAATATTCCATAATAATTTCAGGCTTTGAATCTAGTAACGTAAAGGGTTATATTTTTGCCCGCTGCTTAGCATTGCTGTGTGTGCCCAGAATTTTAAGCTGCAGAACAAACCTTCTAAACAACGGTGTCATTTTTTATGCAGCTACACCAGTGTTTTCCAGTGAACACATTAGCAGTAAACTTTCTATGTATTATGCATGCAGCATTGGAGTGCAAGATTCAGCTAAAAGCTGCGATTGTCCTACTGTATGTGGCAAAATTACATTAAAATTCTTCAGATACATTTACGGCCATTAGATGTTTAAAATTGCTTAATGCAAGTGGCTTACTTCAGAGAGAAAGAGAAGCAGACTCTAGCAATTTTGCCCTTGATATCTTTTCTATCTGTGTCGCACTTTCCATGGAATTTACATAATAATGATAGAAAGTGTTGCAGCACACGTCCCAGCGTTAGTTACTCTCCCAAAAGAGTAAAAAAATGCAGGCGATTTAAGCAATCTAGGTCAAACAAGACCTCGATTTTACAGCGGAGGACATTTATACGGAGCATTTGTATTCACTGGAGAAGAGGAATGACAGAGCGAGGCTCTTCTTGTTGAAGTCCCCAGTGCAACCAACGGCTGACAGCAAACCTGGACTTGCGCCCAATTAACAGGCAATGCAGTCATAACGTACAAGATTCATAGACAAAAAATTGTGCGCAGTGGGATGATTTTTTAGTTTTAGATACTTAAGAGTTGCAGGACTGAGAATTGCTATTCTCTTGATGCAAGATTTATCTGGCGATGTGATGACACTAATAGCATCAAAACCTATTAGGGAAATACAGTATCTACAGCTCATTAGAAAGATAGATGCAAACAAATATTATAGTTATCTCATTGAGGATACAAATGGTATCGATGGAAATGGCAGCCACTTAAATTGTCTTTAATCATTTGGAATTTTGCCGACTAATCATCCTTCAATTTACACATATGGTTGCCATTAACTTTTATTGTAATAAAGGATATTGTTGAAGGTGATAGTGTTAACTGTGTACTTTGTATTACATTACTAGGATATTAGTGTTAAAATACTGTTTACACTTTTAGCAAGCAGTCTTTGCTATTGCCAAAGAGATTAACGCAATAAATAAAATGTAATTAAGGAAACTTTTCCAAGTATTAAAGGACTTGTCAACTATTGTACTTCAGAAGTGCACCTTTCCCTAGCCACCAAGTTTCTTGCTTGCTTGGGAAAGGTGTGCCCCTGCTTCTTTGATGTTTGATGTTTTGGCCCTCTGACTGCCTTAAGATGCTTTATGAGGCAGCTTTGCCTTTGCAGCATTAGGAGAGCACTGTAGCACTAAAGCTGGCTGTGATTGGAAACTAAGAGTTGACTCCAGTGATCCCAGCCAGCTTCAGAGCAGCGCTTACATCTCTGTTGAAAAGAGATTGTCAGCACTGCACTTGTTTGGCGAGCACCGCTGTTACTTGTGGATAGGGTTGAGCGAAACGGGTCGAAAATTTTCAAAAGTCGCCGACTTTTGGCAAGGTCGGGTTTCATGAAACCCGACCCGACCCCTGTGTGGGGTCGGCCATGAAGTCGGCGATCTTTTGAATCTGGAATCGGAATTCCGATACCGATTCCCGATATGTTTAAGATATCGGGAATTGGTATCGGAATTCAGATTTAAGTGTAAAATAAAGAATTAAAATAAAAAATATCGCAATACTTACCCTCTGATGCGCCCTGGTACTAACCGGTAACCTTCCTCCTTCGAATCAGCGCTTCCAGGACCTTGCGGTGACGTCGCGGTGATGTCGCGGCTTGTGATTGGTCGCGCGGCCGCCCATGTGACCGCTTGCGCGACCAATCAGAAGCCGTGACGTCACCGAAGGTCCTTCAAGCGCTGATTCTTAGGAAGGAAGGCTGTCGGAAAGAAGCAGGGCGCGTCCGAGGGTGAGTATATACCTAATAGGAATATACTCACCCTCGGACGCACCCTGCTTCTTTCCGGCAGTCTTCCTTCCTAAGAATCAGCGCTTGCAGGACCTTCGGTGACGTCGCGGTGACGTCAAGGCTTCTGATTGTTCGCGCGAGCGGTCACATGGGCGGCCGCGCAACCAATCACAAGCCGCGACGTCACCGCGACATCACCGCAAGGTCCTGGAAGCGCTGATTCGAAGGAGGAAGGTTCCCGGTTAGTACCAGGGCGCGTCAGAGGGTAAGTATTGCGATATTTTTTATTTTAATTCTTTATTTTACACTAAAATATGGATCGGCCTGAAGGAGAGTTTCCGCTCCTTCAGACCCTGGGAACCATGGAAACCCAATGCACTGCATTGGGTTTCGGGTTTCGGCCGACCCCGACCCCGACTTTTTTATAGGATCGGCCGATTTCACTTTTGAAAAAGTCGGGTTTCGTGAAACCCGACCCGATCCTATAAAAGTAAAGGTCGCTCAACCCTACTTGTGGACGTTCTCTAAGCCACTAGCTATAAACAGTTTCTTCAATAGTGATCATAATATGTTTTTTTTTTATTCACAATGCATTTCAACACTGTACTGGCATCTTTCTCAAGTGAAAAAAGCAAATGTGCAAATCATGACAACAGCTGAGAAGTAAAAGCCAAAATTGGGTGCCAATTACTCATGGGGATGCCCACAGGGATATTTAAATCAATAGGGAAGGGAGGAAAGGGGAGAGAAGTTCAACTGGCAACAAATAAAGAGAAAAAAAGGTGAATTATACACGTATGATACAATATGTTAGGCACCGGGATTCTCCCACTGCACGAGGTAGATCCCAAGCCTTGTTTGCCTCTGCAGTCTCCAATTCTGCTTTGGCCACAGTGGGAGCTGCTCAGCAAAGACGTCGCTCTCAGTGTCTTGCCCAGAATCGTGCTGTTCGCTTGGTTACTGCAGGCTCTCCAGCCAAAGCTAAAGTAACCAGCAGCAGTGAACAGGCATTCCAGAGGCTACCGTAGTTTCTGGGGAAAATGGGGGTGTGTCTTATGAAAGGAATATACTTACAAATCCTGTGGCGGCGGTGGTCCCGATGCAGCCTCCCGTCCCAGGCTGATGCAGCTGTGGTGCGGCAGCTGTGGTGCGGCAGTGGTGGTGCTCTGTAGTGTAGTGGCGGGTCTCTGTGGTGGTGGTGGGGCTCCTCTGGCTTTTGTCAAAGCCCAGAAGCCCCCACAGCTCCGTTGCTGCAGTGCGGTGGTCTCCAGCACACAGCTGCCGGGGGCGGTGCATGCTCAGATTCTGATTTCGGTCATGAGATCTTGGGACGAGATCTCATTGCCGAGGTTAGAATGTATGTATTTTTATAAGAGATAAGAGACACTATTGTATCACTTTTATTTTTTATTAAGCAGTCTCTGGAAAGATTATGTATATATATTTTTTTGAGTGTTGTCCCAATTACCAGTATAGTAAATAAAATTTATATTATCCTCAGACAAACGACATCAAGAAAAAGAAGACTGGAGCATGTTACCATTCAAACCCAATACTGTTAAATATCATCCAAAATAAGAGAACAACAAATGACTTTGGAGGGATACATACTGTATATTATTAACAAATTGGGGAGAACCTCCAAAAAATTCCTCTCTATCAAACCATAAAATGTAACTTTTAATGGGCATACCTTTACAATACTGAGTGTATAAAACCAGTCCCTAATCTGTCTCAAAGTAGTTTATCCCTAACAATCTTGATTGTGAGTATTCATTGGATGGACCCAGGGGTGAAAACACTTATATGGCAGAATAGGACAGACAATATTATAGCACTAGTCCCCCCCATTATGTGAGTGATAATTCTAAATATTTTTCTATCCACTGGCTAAAACGTTACCAAGATATATATTTTCCCTTATCTACAGCAGACTCCTTTTATGAAGAACAAAAGAGAAATTAATGTTAACTAATCAATATTGGTATCAATCGGATGCGATAATCTAGCCAGGCCAGACATTAATGTCGTCCTGAGGCAGGCATATTAAACAAAGATAGGCATGTGCCACAAAGGCTCAAAGACGGCGTATGAACTATTGAAATAAATTAGTGTCAGAAACTGATAATGTAAGATCTTGAATGGTTTGATCTATAAATTATTTAGACTTTGCAAACCTTTACGTGTACATAGGTATTGTATATATGGACTGATGGCCACGTAAAAAAAACAAAAAACAAAATGAATAATGAGGTAGGAGCAAGCGTTAAACATGATATCAGGATGAGTAGATTGTAGGGATCACGACAGAAACAGATGTAACCTTCCACCTGCAAGAGAGTAATACAAGCTGCCATAGCCGATGTGCACTAGAGAAGATTTATAGCTGGCCCAATGAGGCCAGAGCTCCAGGGAGAACTACAGTAGGCACCGTAATGCTAAAACAATCAGCACTAGGCTGGCGGACAAGTCAACTGCCAACAGCCAATTCAAGAAATATACATACATTAGTCTTGCATTCCCATTTTTGGAGCGTAGGTCACTGAACATGATAGCATAGCGGTAGAATTATCACTTGCTTACACACTGCTTCAGCACTTTTATGTTCCGGTTTCTCAGAACTCATTAGTTTTCACAACCCTCGGAAAATTAGCACACTTTGTCATTTCTTCTATAAATGTGTGATATGTTAACGTCCCATAATACATATCACTAGCTTGTTTCTATACTTCTGCGTCCCAGTTGTGAAGATATATTCATTTCCTGATCAATGAAAAGGCAGAAATGTTGTCCCTTATTCCATATAAATAGTTTTGTCTCATGCATTTGCATTGGGAGATGTTTCAGAGGAATTACATTTCTTTGTGAGCACACACGGTTTTATAATAGACATAATAAAGGTCTTAAAATTCCTGCATTAGAAGCTTCGAAATATGAAAAAAAGAAACAATATGAATAATACAATATATTTTGCTATTACCCTTTATTGTTGAAATAAATCATTTTACAGTATGACTGCAAGGCAGGTCTTATCACTCTGTGAGGAACAGATTAGAAGTGCCTGCAGCAGAAGGAGCTAATGAGGTGACTGCCTGGGGATTGAAGGGATGTGTATGTTTAGGAGAAGTTGGAAGCCAAGACTGAATTCTGGACAGGGTTGAGCCAAAATCTGCATAGAAATGCAATCTAGACGGAAAGGAAAAAGAAAAATAATTGCAGAAAAATAAGTTGCCGGTATGGTAGATTTCAATAGCATCAAATACTCTAAACACGTTTCCTACATACATCAATAGCATGCTGGGGCTAATGACATGATGTATAGGCTAATGATGGTGTGAGTCAAATTATACAATGAGCGGCCATAAATGAAGGGTCATTTAAGAAATGTTCTCCTAGATAATTCTTTGTGACCAATGTGGGGCCAAAATGGATGATCGAGGGCACTCCTGTTGGCTTGGAAAGTGCGGAAATATGCTGAACTGATGTCTCCAAGGCAACATATTGTAAGTTACGGAATGTTAAAATTAAATATCTACCTTGAGTGCAATTTCATCTTAATTGGAGGCCAGTGGAAGTATCGCCATGTATTCTGGACAGAGTCTCCAGCTGTAAATTTTATGTTGAATGATAATTGCTGAATTGCAAGTTATGTTCTTTTAACAGATTGTCTGTGTAATCTCCGCCGTCGCCCTGAGATAGGTACGCAATTATGTCCCATTTTGTGTGCCATTTTCCAAATTAAATTGCTAGATGTCTACCGTATTATTCATACTAAGGGAAAAAAATGACAATCCAACCAAAGCTGTAGCTAAATATACCAGAAAATACCTAGGAATAAAATAAGAGATACTGTTCACACGGAAAATAATGTTCTTTGTAGATTTATTTCCTTAAATGTTCGTGCATGCAACAATATTATAGTTCTATAGAACCTACACAGAGGAAAAATGGCCTCATAGAAGTCTATGCCCCCGAGATTCCTTTTGTTGGATTCTCCATGAATCTCTGTAATTTGACCATAGTATCCCGTAGAAGCTTATCTCCATAATAAGCAGTATTGAGGCACCATAATACGGTAACACGTGGAGTATGAGGTCGTAGGGACTGTGCGTGCCTCGCTATAAATTCTGAGATATGCATGACTTCTATGGGTAAGAAGTATTATTAGGTAGATTAATGTTGCCAAACATTTTATTATTAAGCTTGATCAATGCTTCTGTTTTAATTGCTGCATCTAGTCAAAAGAAGGAAGAAAGGTTGCTTACTTCTAATCATGTAAATCCCTGAATAATTGCTGCTGACTTGACTTCAACAAATGTCAATGGCAATGTCAAGGATATAAAAGCATGGACGTCGTGTCTGTATTCAGCTCAGGGTTTATTTTCACATTTTAGCAGAATATAAGAGCATAGAAAAATATATTTTTTTAAATGGATAGCAAACGTAGCACAATAGATAGACACAATGGTCATCTTATTACTCATTCAGATGAAGGGAGCTCGGCTCCTGCTCTCCTGTCTTCCTGCAGGAGCGCTTCTCAAGTCACAGAGCTCCACTCTATAAATCCCATCATCTAGAAGCCTTGTATACAAACACGTCCATGCCTTTCATGGCACTTTTAATTATACCATATAGATTATGTATTCCAAGTGTGTAATATAGAAATTACAACCATCAGTGGCTTTCTGGTGTGATGCTAAGTGTACTTTCCAGTTTAAAAAAAAACTTTTGGGATTTTTCTATGCTCCTATGTTTAAACGGGATCCTGATTGAGAAGATTCCATTTTGGATTGAAGCAGATATCTAGAGAAATGGGCATAATTGCTTTGGAATATTTGTGAGTGATGGAATCTACCAGTCAAAACGTTGAGGAGCACTGTTTTTTATATATGAATTTTTCTCTTTAAATTTTTGCTTCCATTCTAAACTTGGTTGGAGCGATTTCGTCTGATAAGACTTTTTTATCTCTACCTTGCATAGTTTAGCAGAATAAAATAAAAGTAATTACAATAGTGATAAAAACATGGTTGTAGAATGTCTTGTATCACTTGTCCATCATAGAACTGTTTGATCAAGGGAGGGGGGGGATTACAGTAAAATACCAATTTATTAGGCACGTTTTATAGATTTTTTACAAGCAAATGTATTATATAGAAGTTTAGAAAATGCATGATAATACCTACTTAAAGAAAATTAAACTTTTTAAAGCATGTACCAAGTCTATCTGGATAATGCCTATAGCCTTGGTCCTCAGCCTGTGTCCATTAGTGAGAACGCGTCATGTATCTACTGGGTACTTTCATTGTCCTTACCCTTTCCTACAAATAAGTACAACCCATTTAATGATCATCGTCTATGGGATTACTCTTGTGAAATATTTTTTTGTGGGGGTAGAAACTTTGTTATTTTGGTTAATAAATTCAACTTTCAATAACACCATATGAACATTGAAGTCTGCAATGGCTGTGTGGGACCAGATTTTTAACCCCTTTCTGCCATTAGACGTACTATTGCGTCCATGTGGGGTGGGCTTTACTTCCCAAGGACGCAATAGTACGTCATATGCGATCGGCAGCGCTCACGGGGGGAGCGCCGCCGATCGCGGCCGGGTGTCAGCTGTTTATCGCAGCTGACATCCGGCACTATGTGCCAGGAGCGGTCACGGACCGCCCCCGGCACATTAACCCCCGGCACACCGCGATCAAAGATGATCGCGATGTGCCGGCGGTGCAGGGAAGCACCGCGCAGGGAGGGGGCTCCCTGCGGGCTTCCCTGAGCCCCCCGCAGCAACGCGATGTGATCGCGTTGCTGCGAGGGTCTCACCTCCCTCCCTGCTCCCTCCAGCCCCGGATCCAAGATGGCCGCGGATCCGGGTCCTGCAGGGAGGGAGGTGGCTTCACAGAGCCTGCTCAGAGCAGGCACTGTGAAGCAGCCTGCACTCCTATCAGATCAGTGATCTGACAGAGTGCTGTGCAAACTGTCAGATCACTGATCTGTGATGTCCCCCCCTGGGACAAAGTAAAAAAGTAAAAAAAAAAAATTTCAAATGTGTAAAAAAAAATTTAAAAAAATATTCCAAAATAATGAAAAAAAAAATAAAAATATTATTCCCATAAATACATTTCTTTATCTAAATAAAAAAAAAAAAACAATAAAAGTACACATGTTTAGTATCGCTGCGTCCGTAACGGCCCGACCTATAAAACTGGCCCACTAGTTAACCCCTTCAGTAAACACCGTAAGAAAAAAAAAAAAAAAACGAGGCAAAAAACAACGCTTGATAATCATACCGCCGAACAAAAAGTGGAATAACACGCGATCAAAAAGACAGATATAACTAACCATGGTACCGCTGAAAACGTCATCTTGTCCCGCAAAAAACGAGCCGCCATACAGCATCATCAGCAAAAAAATAAAAAAGTTATAGTCCTGAGAATAAAGCGATGCAAAAATAATTATTTTTTCTATAAAATAGTTTTTATCGTATAAAAGCGCCAAAACATAAAAAAATGATATAAATGAGGTGTCGCTGTAATCGTACTGACCCGAAGAATAAAACTGCTTCATCAATTTTACCAAACGCGGAACGGTATAAACGCCTCCCCCAAAAGAAATTCATGAATAGCTGGTTTTTGGTCATTCTGCCTCACAAAAATCGGAATAAAAAGCGATCAAAAAATGTCACGTGCCCGAAAATGTTACCAATAAAAACATCAACTCGTCCCGCAAAAACCAAGACCTCACATGACTCTGTGGACCAGAATATAGAAAAATTATAGCTCTCAAAATGTGGTAACGCAAAAAATATTTTTTGCAATAAAAAGCGTCTTTCAGTGTGTGACGGCTGCCAATCATAAAAATCCGCTAAAAAACCCGCTATAAAAGTAAATCAAACCCCCCTTCATCACCCCCTTAGTTAGGGAAAAATTAAAAAAATGTATTTATTTCCATTTTCCCATTAGGGCTAGGGTTAGAGTTAGGGCTAGGGTTAGGGCTAGGGTTAGGGCTAGGGTTAGGGCTAGGGCTAGGGCTAGGGTTAGGGCTAGGGCTAGGGTTAGGGTTAGGGTTAGGGCTAGGGTTAGGGCTAGGGTTAGGGTTAGGGTTAGGGCTAGGGTTAGGGCTAGGGTTAGGGCTAGGGTTAGGGCTAGGGTTAGGGCTAGGGTTAGGGCTAGGGCTACAGTTTGGGTTGGGGCTAAAGTTACAGTTAGGGTTTAGATTACATTTACGGTTGGGAATAGGGTTGGGATTAGGGTTAGGGGTGTGTCAGGGTTAGAGGTGTGGTTAGGGTTACTGTTGGGATTAGGTTTAGGGATGTGTTTGGATTAGGGTTTCAGTTATAATTGGGGGGTTTCCACTGTTTAGGCACATCAGGGGCTCTCCAAACGCGACATGGCGTCCGATCTCAATTCCAGCCAATTCTGCGTTGAAAAAGTAAAACAGTGCTTCTTCCCTTCCGAGCTCTCCCGTGTGCCCAAACAGGGGTTTACCCCAACATATGGGGTATCAGCGTACTCAGGACAAATAGGACAACAACTTTTGGGGTCCAATTTCTCCTGCTACCCTTGGGAAAATACAAAACTCGGGGCTAAAACATATTTTTTGTGGGAAAAAAAAAGATTTTTTATTTTCACGGCTCTGCGTTATAAACTGTAGTGAAACACTTGGGGGTTCAAAGTTCTCACAACACATCTAGATTAGTTCCCTGGGGGGTCTAGTTTCCAATATGGGGTCACTTGTGGGGGGTTTCTACTGTTTAGGTACATTAGGGGTTCTGCAAACGCAATGTGACGTCTGCAGACCATTCCATCTAAGTCTGCATTCCAAATGGCGCTCCTTCCCTTCCGAGCTCTGCCATGCGCTCAAACGTTGGTTTCCCCCAACATACGGGGTATCAGCGTACTCAGGACAAATTGGACAACAACTTTTGGGGTCGAATTTCTCCTCTTACCCTCGGGAAAATACAAAACTGGGGGCTAAAAAATAATTTTGGGGGGAAAGATTTTTTTTTTTAATTTTCACGGCTCTGCGTTACAAACTGTAGTGAGACACTTGGGGGTTCAAAGCTATCACAACACATCTAGATGAGTTCCTTAGGGGGTCTAGTTTCCAAAATGGTGTCACTTGTGGGAGGTTTCTACTGTTTAGGTACATTAGGGGCTCTGCAAATGCAATGTGACACCTGCAGACCATTCCATCTAAGTCCTCATTCCAAATGGAGCTCCTTCCCTTCCGAGCCCTCCCATGCGCCCAAACAGTGGTTCCCCCCCACATATGGGGTATCAGCGCACTCAGGACAAATTGGACAACAAATTGTGGGGTCGAATTTCTCCTTTTACCCTCGGAAAAATACAAAACTGGGGGCTAAAAAATAATTTTTGTGGGAAAAAATTTTTGTTTTATTTTTACGGCTCTCCATTATAAACTTCTGTGAAGCCCTTGGTGGGTCAAAGCGCTCAGCACACATCTAGATAAGTTCCTAAGGGGGTCTACTTTCCAAAATGGTGTCACTTGTGGGGGGTTTCTACTGTTTAGGTACATTAGGGGCTCTGCAAACGCAATGTGACACCTGCAGACCATTCCATCTAAGTCTGCATTCAAATGGCACTCCTTCCCTTCTGAGCCCTCCCATGTGCCCAAACAGTGGTTCCCCCCACATATGGTGTATCATCGCACTCAGGACAAATTGGGCAACAAATTTTGGGGTCCAATTTCTCCTGTTACCCTCAGGAAAATACAAAACTGGGGGCTAAAAAAATAATTTTTGTGGGAAAAAAATGTTGTTTTATTTTTACGGCTCTGCATTATAAACTTCTGTGAAGCACTTGGTGGGTCAAAGTGCTCACCACACCTCTAGATAAGTTCCTTAGGGGGTCTACTTTCCAAAATGGTGTCATTTGTGGGGGGTTTCAATGTTTAGGCACATCAGTGGCTCTTCAAACGCAACATGGCGTCCCATCTCAATTCCTGTCAATTTTGCTTTGAAAAGTCAAACGGCGCTCCTTCCCTTCCGAGCTCTCCCATCCACCCAAACAGTGGTTTACCCCCACATATGGGGTATCCGCGTACTCAGGACAAATTGTACAACAACTTTTGGGGTCCAATTTCTTCTCTTACCCTTGGGAAAATAAAAAATTGGGGGCAAAAAGATAATTTTTGTGAAAAAATATGATTTTTTATTTTTACGGTTCTACATTATAAACTTCTGTGAAGCACTTGGTGGGTCAAAGTGCTCACCACACCTCTAGATAAGTTCCTTAGGGGGTCTACTTTCCAAAATGGTGTCACTTGTGGGGGGTTTCAATGTTTAGGCACATCAGTGGCTCTTCAAACGCAACATGGCGTCCCATCTCAATTCCTGTCAATTTTGCTTTGAAAAGTCAAACGGCGCTCCTTCCCTTCCGAGCTCTCCCATCCACCCAAACAGTGGTTTACCCCCACATATGGGGTATCCGCGTACTCAGGACAAATTGTACAACAACTTTTGGGGTCCAATTTCTTCTCTTACCCTTGGGAAAATAAAAAATTGGGGGCAAAAAGATAATTTTTGTGAAAAAATATGATTTTTTATTTTTACGGTTCTACATTATAAACTTCTGTGAAGCACTTGGTGGGTCAAAGTGCTCACCACACCTCTAGATAAGTTCCTTAGGGGGTCTACTTTCCAAAATGGTGTCACTTGTGGGGGGTTTCAATGTTTAGGCACATCAGTGGCTCTTCAAACGCAACATGACGTCCCATCTCAATTCCTGTCAATTTTGCATTGAAAAGTCAAACGGCGCTCCTTCCCTTCCGAGCTCTCCCATCCGCCCAAACAGTGGTTTACCCCCACATATGGGCTATCAGCGTACTCAGGACAAATTGTACAACAACTTTTGGGGTCCAATTTCTTCTCTTACCCTTGGGAAAATAAAAAATTGGGGGCGAAAAGATAATTTTTGTGAAAAAATATGATTTTTTATTTTTGCGGTTCTACATTATAAACTTCTGTGAAGCACTTGTTGGGTCAAAGTGCTCACCACACCTCTAGATAAGTTCCTTAGGGGGTCTACTTTCCAAAATGGTGTCACTTGTGGGGGGTTTCAATGTTTAGCCACATCAGGGGCTCTCCAAACGAAACATGGCGTCCCATCTCAATTCCAGTCAATTTTGCATTGAAAAGTCAAATGGCACTCCTTCGCTTCCGAGCTCTGCCATGCGCCCAAACAGTGGTTTACCCCCACATGTGGGGTATTGGCATACTCAGGACAAATTGTACAACAATGTTTGGGGTCCATTTTCTCCTGTTACCCTTGGTAAAATAAAACAAATTGGAGCTGAATTACATTTTTTGTGAAAAAAAGTTAAATGTTCATTTTTATTTAAACATTCAAAAAATTCCTGTGAAGCACCAGAAGGGTTAATAAACTTCTTGAATATGGTTTTGAGCACCTTGAGGGGTGTAGTTTTTAGAATGGTGTCACACTTGGGTATTTTCTATCATATAGACCCCTCAAAATGACTTCAAATGAGATGTGGTCCCTAAAATAAAATGGTGTTGTAGAAATGAGAAATTGCTGGTCAACTTTTAACCCTTATAACTCCCTAACAAAAAAAAATTTTGGTTCCAAAATTGTGCTGATGTAAAGTAGACATGTGGGAAATGTTACTTATTAAGTATTTTGTGTGACATATCTCTGTGATTTAATTGCATAAAAATTCAAAGTTGGAAAATTGCGAAATTTTCATAATTTTCGCCAAATTTCCGTTTTTTTCACAAATAAACGCAGGTACTATCAAAGAATTTTTACCATTGTCATGAAGTACAATATGTCACGAGAAAACAATGTCAGAATCACCAGGATCCATTGAAGCGTTCCAGAGTTATAACCTCATAAAGGGACAGTGGTCAGAATTGTAAAAATTGGCCCGGTCATTAACGTGCAAACCACCCTTGGGGGTAAAGGGGTTAAAGGTGGTATCCAGAACTTTATGAAAAACAAAAAATGTGCCTAAGCACTAACTGGCAGGTAATTGCAACTTACATGCCTGTTGTACATGGCACCATTCTCCCCCGGCACAGAGCAGTCACAGACGCTCCTGCTGTGGATTTAGTAGAATCTGCAGATGCCACGTCTACAGAGCGGAGGATTATTTTTCGCTCAAGCTCTGTTGATGGGGCAGGACTTCCAGGGTCATTCTGATTGACATTCAGATCCCCGCTGCCTAACTGGGGGAGCCAGCTGTCAATAAAAATGACCTCAGAAGTCCCGGCTGGTTGCATCAGCAGAGTCAGCTGAATCCCTGGCAGGAGCGGTCTGTGACCGCTCTGTGCAGGGGAAGAATGACACTTTGCACAACAGGCAGGTAAGTTGCAATTACCTGCCTGTTAGTGCTTAGATACATTTTTGTTTTTTGTAAAGTCACAGATACCCCCATTAATAGAAATAAAAGATAAATATTACTAGTTTCATCATACCCTGGACGCAGAAGTGCTTTGTATACTGGCACTGGTGTAACTTGAAGCTTATGGGCCCCAGTGCAGAATGTCCAACAGGGCCCGCAAATAACACATCTTGAATAGTAATAACCTTCATATGGGGCAAAGGGACCTTTTGGGCCTCCCTTAGTCTCCAGGTCCCAGGTGTGATTGCAACTCCTACCCCTATTATTGTTACACCCCTGTATACTAGACAGGTTTTTCCTATACAATGAAGAATATAGGGACAGATGTATCTGCAAACAGACTACAAACATACTATAACTAGTCTGATCCTGCAATCATACACATTTCTTGATGTCTTTGTAAGCCACTGGACTTATTGTAGCAAAAAAAGGTATAGGGCATCTAGAAAGCAATATGACTTCAAGATCAGACTACGCAAGGTTTTATGTAGTCTGTAACCATAGAGACTCAAAGGTGTGTATAGGGGCCAAGTGCACCAATTAGTAGGCTATTTTTAAACAAAAGTCACATAGTTTTGTTATTTTTGATCGATTGGATCGGCACAATTGCTTGCAATGATGCACATATCCTAGAAATAAACTATAACCAAGCAGAACATCTTGTGGCTACAGAAAACGCAGCTGGTTACCAATTTATATTATTGGAAAGGACATAATCAGTTGAAGTAGATACACACTGTACAGCTTTTTACATTTTTTTCATTGAATGCGAGAAACACGGCTGAAGATTTGCTTTTGATCTTCTAAATAGGGGGACGCACCTGGTATAACTGGCCTCTTGCTTGCCTCTCTTGAACTGCATTGGATTGACAAGATGACAATATCCCAATTGAGATTTCAGGCTCGTGTGAAGTAGACACCTGATCTGCCTGCAAATGCATTTACAAAAGACTTCCATTCACAGAAAAAAAAACTCAGTAGGACTCTTCTCATTTAGCCTTCTGGGGATGCAGTCTCTTGATCTATCAGCTCTTAAATCCTACTGCAGTGTTAACCTCTGTGATGCCGGAGGGTTTTGCTACACAGTGGGTTGTAGGCCCCTCTGGCAGTGCAGGGGCTAACCATCTTTTCAGTTCAGAAGACAAATGTATCTTGCATTGAATCTGTCAACTAGGATTCCATTACTTGCTAAGAGAATACAGAACCCTGTCATCAGATAATCATAACGTCTGTTTTGAAGTGCTTATTTTATTAGCCTGGAAAGTAAAGCAGATTTCAGACTTTTAAGCCACGGCAGGCTTTGAAAGGCATACTGATGTGTGTTCTCACATCCTGTGGTCAGGGTTCAGATCTTGGCACTAGATGATAATGCTCTCAACTCTAGGAGATCTCTAAATTGCTGTTTGTTGCCTGCTTAAAATGAGCAACACAAAGTGTCATTCCTTTCAAATAATGATAAACCAAACATATGTATGCTGCCACTGCTGCTTGTACATTGTTAGAGAATCTAAAGGCTGCTTTTTTCTAAGGTCAGACTGCTAAGAAACTGATAAAGAATGATAACATTTGATATTAAAGCGAAGCACCTTGGGGGCTCTGATTAGATTATTTCTTTATATGTCTGAGAATTTCTGAAACCTTTCCCCTATAAAGGCTACACTGACCAACTCAATCAGGTGTTATAGGCCAAGCATGGCTATGTGTCTCAGATGATAACAGATGATAGCATAGTTATAGGGGGTACAAAGATAGCAGTCACAGATATCTAAGGGTGCTCAAATACTAAGTTACACAAACCGGTGGCACTAAACGACCACCGATTGGTAATTATTTACAGATTGGTAATTATTTACAGATTGGTTCGGCTTTTAAAACCTGTGCTGATCTGTAATATATTGGTCACTGCGCATAGGCTACCTATATTTTTTGGAGCACAACTTTTGCCTACACAGGACGGTATGCTGCCAAGAATGATGATCTTTAAGTATCTTAAAATCATCTCACCCAACGAGAGTTTTTTCATTCATCTGATGATTGGCAGGCTGTTTACACTGCAAGATTATCGTACATGACAAAGTCAATGACTCAGTATTGCATACTTGAATTCACTCAGTCAAAAAAGCAAAGTGGCACTCTCTGGATGCAATATAGGGCTAAGACAGAGTACTAGGAGTAGCCTAGTGTATTAAAACAAGTCTGTGTATTAAAGGGAGTTTGCCACCGCATTTGACCGATGTAAACTCTTTATATGGGCATAAAGGTTATAGACTGCTCAGGAGAGTGATACCTGTATGTCTCATATTAGCTGTGTTGTTGATAAGAAATCATCTTTTATCACTTTATATAAATGGCCTCTTCCAGGCTCTGTGGATGTTGCCTGGAGATAACTCTGCCTCCAGAGCATATTTTACAGGAAGGAGGCGTTCCCAGTGTGATGTGTAATGGTTACCAGTGTGATATCAAATGGTCACTCTCTGCTTTTTTTATGTCATTCCAGAGCTGTGTGTGACTATAACTAACACATCTGCAGGTTTCTCTCAGCTTCCAGCTCACAGGCAGACCAGGTTGTAATATTGTTGCAATACCGCAGAGCTGAGAGAGAAGCAAAACATGTGTTTGCAAGAAGACAAATTTCATTTCTCCTGTTCTTTGTTAATTACATGTCTCACTGATAACTCCCCTTCATGTAAAACAAGCTCTGGAGGCAGAGTTATCTCCAGGCACCATTCTCCCCAGAGCCTGGAAAAGGTCATTCATATCAAGTCATAAAAGAGGATTTCTCAACAACAATGCATCTGATATAAGACACATAGGTAGGGCTGTTTTCAGCAGTCTATAACTTGTATGCCCTTATAAATAATTTAGATAGATCAAATTGGGTGACAGATTTCCTTTAAAGGGGCCACAGTGTTCTCTGGAGTTAATGTGTTCTTCTATAAAGAAATGTTATAGACATTGTATGCATATGTCTACCCTACTTCTATCTATATAAAGTACAGACAATTACTTTATTGATCTTCTTGCCAGAACCTAGTAAACTTTAGACTTGTGCTGGAACTTAGATGTGGTTTCCTCTTTTATGAAATTAGACCCCAAATGCTGAAATAAAAGCAAGTACTCACCCTCCCCAGTTCCAGCACCATCTCTCAGCCTTTGCCTAGGTCTCAGTATTTTGGTTGCAGAAATGACATCAGGTTAAGAGCATGCATCACCGCTGTAGCTGATCACTAAACTCAGCAGCTCAAGCCCTCTGTCTCAGCAATTGGCTACAGCAGTGATGGACTCTTTCGACATAATATCATAGCTGCAACTAAACAACGAGACCTGAGCAGCCGTGGGTAGCCCTCTCTGGACCGGAGAGTGTGTTATTTTAGGTCTTTTAGAACATTTCGAGTCAACGTTCCAGAAAGTGGAAAACAGCAAAAAGTGTATTGTATATCCCAGCAGTAAGAGGGTAATTTGCTATTTTTTCTTTTTTTTTCACCACTAAATGGAAATGTACATAATGCTTGTATTTATTCTTCATAAAATGAATTTTAAGGTCAGCATCCACAAGAGATCAGATTAACAGGGGTAGACACAATCCCAGTATGCACTAATCATAAACGTGCTATAATATTAGATCTCCAAAAATTCTATGTCGATAAATCGACATAGAACATTAACTGAACTGCAGAATCTGAGAATTGTCCCGTGTTATGGTTCAAAGGCATCATCGTTTATTTCCTAGCTGTGGATCCACACTTTAGCTGTGTCGTAATTCTGGACTTGCAGTGTATTGTAGCTTAAGGGAAGTATTAAGTGAGAAGATTCATTCATTTATAATTTAGGACAGATTTAGCTTTAGCTTAGATTCATATAAAATTTTCAAAATATCCAGAGTTATCAATTTCCATTAAAATGTCACCTTGCAGATGACTAGCTTCTAATGTACTCAACACGCCAATTAAGTTTCATATCACAAAAATTCTTAAACTATATAGCACAAAATTGAAAATTAGACATTTGGACGGTTTTACCAATACAGATGACAATATCTTTCTTTCAAAGGTATTGCATGGGTGAATCCTCACTTACTGGTGGCTCAGTGTAGACAGCGGTATAAAATATCTGCGGAATAACTTGCGTCCACAGCTGATCAGAATAAATGAAGAAGGATTGTAATGAAACTCTAAAAATAAAAATATAATATAGATACTTGAAATGATAACTAAACTCAAATACCCCGTGCAACTGTATGCCATGTGACTGAGGGAGAACTTTTAATTTAGCATTCCAAAGGTCTGTACCTGTTTATGATGTGAATGTTGACAATTATTCTCTGATTCCTGAATATAGTTGACAAGTTTCACCGTTAAGATACATGTGAAGTAAGTATGAAGTGTGACTTCATCCTTGAACATTAGTTTTTGTTTTTCATTTAACACTGAAATTCTTTAAATTTAAAGCCATCAAATGCAGTTGAATGACTATACTGGCATATCAGGCATGTCACCCTCCACAAAGAGAGACGTTATCCCTTAGTCCGCGGTTAGAGGCCTCTCATAGAGCCAAATAAGATCTCTTGCTTTGCACTGAGGAGGAACAATATCACAAAACACGTGCTTGCAAATAGAGAATCTGGTTTGGCTTTTATTCTATGTCATGTGGCAAGGCTTAATAAAGGATCAATACTGACTTTTAAGATTGCTACTTCCAATAGATGGCACTAGAGTTTAAGTTCCCTTCTGCTCTGGAGAGGCAGTTTGCATATTTAATTGCCCAGAAGAGCAGTGCATGGCCTATAAGTCTCCTTACACTGGCATATCACTCTCTACAAGTACAGATGCTACCCATAAGATTCATGCCATTTGAATACATTTGGGAAGAGTCCTCACAAATTTGCCCACGGTCAAACAGCCTGTATAAATTATTAAGGGTCCATTTTCTTAGTTTTAAACATGTTTTCCCACAGAGCTATGTATCCATATACTCAGCTCCTGTTGGAAAATATAGCAGCATGTTCAATAATACTTTGTGAGCGCTATCTGTCGGTGCACTGTAGATATTTCAGGCTATGTTTATCTTCGTAGATCCAATATATCCTTTTCATATGCTGGATCTAAAATGTTGCACTGTTTATTACTTAGTGTACCGAGTTCTTTCCGTTCTAGTAACAGTTTGTCCTGCTTATCCTTTAAGTGGTTCAGCCAAGTTCCGCACAGTTCCTACCCTGTTGATGTAAATATTATTCACAGTAACAGCTTATTGTATAAACCTTCTATGAATATAGTGGATCTATTAAGTCATGTATTAAGCTAAGATCATCTATTTTTTATTAAACAAAGACTTGTTTTTTGATTCCTTAAAGTGTTAATGACAAATCATTTATAATAAGCACAAGAAATACAATTGAAGCCGATCTACCTCATACGGTAAGACCTATCTGTACTTTCAAACTAATGAAGCATCTCTGGTGAATCCGTCTATGAGCAGAACGCTTGTACACAAAATTAGTTTTGTGAGAGACAGAGTATTTAAATAATTTTGTATTAGGAAAACATTCGCCGCATCATCTGTTGAGGCTTCGCCTGTAAACAGGTTATCTCTGAGAACCTGATAATCTGCAGCTCTACGCAATGTTCTCCTGAGGTGTTTGGTAAAGATTTCCCTGAGAAGAGAAACAGATGTGATTTGAAAAGATTTGCTTTGAACCAGATGGGTTTCTTTAGTGTGAATATATTCTATGATTTAAAATGAAAATATTTGTAGAAGTCACTATTTGCCAGAAAAAAAAAATTGAAATTATATGTATTGTGGACATTTGGCAGAGAAATTAAAATTGCAATACAACAGCACTCCCCACTGATAAGCACGGCATGACAGGTATGTACAATATTATCCGGTTTCTGAAACAGGACTAAAAACACATTTGGGACTTAACTTCGTTTCTTGTAAAGCTGAAGTTTTCTTCCCATTTAAATATGCTGCTGATTTTTATCAGGTGCATGATACAGTGGGGAAAAAAGTATTTAGTCATCGACCAATTGTGCAAGTTCTCCCACTTAAAAAGATGAGAGAGGCCTGTAATTGACATCACAGGTAGACCACAACTTTGAGAGTCAAAATGAGAACACAAATCCAGAAAATCACCTTGTCTGATTTGGCAAGATTTATTTAGCAAATTTTGGTGGAAAATAAGTATTTGCTCATTAACAAAAGTTCATCGAATATTTTGTTATATCTCCTTTGTTGGCAATGTCAGAGGTCAAACGTTTTCTGTAAGTCTGCACAAGGTTGGCACACACTGTTGGTGACATATTGGCCCATTCCTCCATGCAGATCTCCTCTAGAGCAGTGATGTTTTGGGCCTGTCGCTGGGCAACACAGACTTTCAACTCCCTCCAAACTTTTTCTACGGGGTTGAGAGCTGGAGACTGGCTAGGCCGCTCCAGGACCTTCATATGCTTCTCAAGAAGCCACTCCTTCATTGCCTTGGTGGTGTGCATGGGATCATTATCATCCCCATTATCAGACCCATCCACATTTTGTCTTCAATGCCCTTGCTCATGGAAGGAGGTTTGCATTTAAAATCTCACGATACATGGCCCCATTCATTTTTTCACGTACGTGGATCAGTCATCCTGGTCCCTTTGCAGAGAAACAGCCCCAAAGCATGATGTTGCCACCCCCATGCTTCACAGTAGGTATGGTGTTCTTTGGATGCAACTCAGCATTCTGTCTCCTCCAAACACGACGAGTTTTGTTTCTACCAGTTATACTTTTTTTTCATCAGACCATATGAAATTCTCCCAATACTCTTCTGGATAACCCAAATGCTCTCTAGCAAACTTCATACAGGCCCGGACATGTACTGGCTTAAGCAGGGGGACACGACTGGCACTGCAGGATCTGAGTCCCTGGTGGCGTAGTGTGTTACTGATGGTAGTGTGACGCCCAGGAGACCGGGGTACCCAGCACCGGACCAATGGGGTCTGTCTCTTGAGGGAGATGTCACGGGTGGCTTGACCCGGTGCTGTGGCCTCAGGCAATGCACAGTGTAAGGGGTATCATGAGGGAACAGGCACTTACTTGATCAGCAGCAGGTTCTCTCAGTGATGATGATCCTGATCCTGGATAGATAGCTATTGTCCAAATGAAAGTCTGAGGCACTGAAACGTTTAACCAGTTTACTTCAACATAAAGGGATTTACAACCAGTCCTGTCACCGGAGTCTGTATGGGAACTCTGAGTTACTTTGACCCTGCCGGGGTCTTCGCCTCTTATTGTACGCAGTTTTTGTGTGGCCCTGCTGCTGTATGTGAACTGGCTGCCGGCCCAATCTGTCCCCTCCGGGTCCTGGTTCGACGGGCAACCCGAGTCCTTTTATCGGCTTACCCCCTCCGGGAGTACCGCTGAACTCTGTGTCTGTTGCTGTGTCCGGCCCTAGTGAAGCTGATATCACCTCACGTTTTTCCGGTTGCTGTATTATATATAATGAATACAGCCACGGATCCGGTATCCGTCTTTGCGCCTGTTCTGGGTAGTGATTAATGCTACCCGGTTCTCACAATGTCCTTTTTCTCTGTCCCTTTTCTCCTCAGGCCGGTGATTTGGGCCTGGAAACCGTCATAGGGCTGTTAGAAATTCAGCTGTATGACCTCTCACTTTCAGCTCCTTAGCCCAACTGCCAGTTCTTCTCTCAGACCAGAATGGATCAAGGGGAGTCTCTGGAGCTCCCCCTTCTAGGCCGGAGGTGGTAGTGCAGTCTTGCTATTTTAGTATTTGTATTTAGTGTCAGTAACTGTTTTTGTGGCAAATACCCCTAGGGGTGCCACATTCCCCCTTAGTTAAGAACAGTACTCCGGGACTGTGGGACGATAACATTTTGAAATAACAATTAATATGTACAGAGTCTTAAAAACGAAAAGTTACAAAAACCACTCAAGGAAACAAAAATAGAGTTCTGTAAAAAGTCACTTCAAATAGCGTCCATTAATACAGTTCTATCCTTGAAGGTACTAGGAAAGGCACTGCACTTTGTGTCCAAGAATTTAGTTCCATTTTTCCAACGGAGTTACCAATATAAAGTCTAAAGAAAGTTCAAAAAGAGCAAAAAGCAAAGTTCAAAAAGCAGTCTTTCCGGAGCTTTGATTTAGTGCCTCCGGGCTGATAAAAAGTTCAAGAATATGCAATAAGTTCATACAGACAAGTCTCTGTAGGTACTGGGCTTAAACGTTGCAGAATAATAACAATGACTATAGTTTTATAGTTGGTAATCCGCATACCTGGCCGGTAATTGACCCTGGGTACTACGCTGTGATCTACGTAATAGCGGTGTCTCTTCATGTGGTGTACTACTGTCTACTGTGGATGTAGTATCTGCCCGCTCTGCTTAAGATAATTCCACGACTATGGAGTTGGCAAGTCCACCGTGAATGGGATTACTCTGATCAGGAATCTGTTCTTCCTGGCCTGGAACCTCCCGTAGTACGGGGTCAGCCTCTTCCTGTCTTGGGACTTCTGGTATTTGGTTCGGTGTTGGGTAAAAGGCCACCATGGGAACCACTACTGCACCATGGTATGTTAGTAGGGTTTTGGGAAAGTCTCCTATACAGGTGTGATACATTTCCTCTTCTTTTTCCTTTACTGGTTGGACCTGCATGGGTTGAATAACTTCTGGTTCTGGCTGGACAACTTCTGGCTCTTTCAATGCTTCCGGACATAATTTAATATTGTCTCTTGACACTAGTACAGATGTTAAGCCTCCGTTTTTGCTAATGAGACACATTTTAGGATTATCCATTCTTGTTGGTAAAACTGTGTAGGGTACGGCTTCCCACTGATTGTCTAATTTATTGGTTCGACGATTTCTCTTGAGCACTTGGTCACCCGGTCTTAATGGGGTCGCTAGAGCATTCTGGTTGAAAGTTCGCTCTTGTCTTTCTCTAGTTTGCTGAAGGCTTCTTTCCACACTCTCTTGCACTTGGCGATACTGCTTTTGCCGTATGATATCCCAGTTGGAGTCTTGAACTTCTGCGTCTGGTTTCATTCCCATTTCTAGATCGATTGGTAATTGGCCGGGTCTTGCACGCATAAGGTAAGCTGGGGTGCAGTTGGTGGAGCTCACCGGGACATGATTATACAGATCCATCAAGTCAGGCAATTTCTCTGGCCATTGATTCCTTTCTGTCTCAGGTAAAGTCTTTAGTAGGTCTATTACAATATGGTTCATCTTCTCGCATAAGCCGTTTGTTTGTGGATGATAGGTCGTCGTCCGGATCTTTTTGCAACCATACATATTACAGAATTCTCTGAAGATCTCTGATTCAAAGGCTGTACCTTGGTCGGTGAGAACCTGTTCC
Organism: Ranitomeya imitator; assembly: GCF_032444005.1. Lineage (NCBI taxonomy): Eukaryota > Metazoa > Chordata > Amphibia > Anura > Dendrobatidae > Ranitomeya > Ranitomeya imitator. The sequence goes on along the minus strand of NC_091285.1, from coordinate 387,296,089 downwards.
GGATATTAATGGGGTCTACAAAAGTACGTTTGGAACGCTTTGGCTGCTGTTTTTGCTGTCTGATCTTTTACGGGTACTACTACCAAGAAGCGTGAATAATGGTCCACGATGGTCAAGGCATAGACATAGCCGGACCGGCTTGGTGTCAACTTCACATGGTCTATGGCTACAAGTTCAAGTGGTTGTTTGGTGATAATGGGCTGCAGTGGTGCTCTTTGGTTCTTTTGATCGTTTCTTCTGAGGTTGCACGGGCCACAGTTTCTGCACCACTGTTCGATTGATTTTCTCATCCCGACCCAATAAAATCTTTCTCTTAGAAGTACTTCTAACTTTTTCCAACCGAAGTGACCAGCACCATTATGGTAAGCTTCGAGGACCATCTTCACATCTTGTTTAGGCACGATAATCTGCCAAACCAATTCATGTGTTTTCGGATTGGTGTACCTTCTACAGAGCTTCCCTTGATACAGGAACATTTTGCCTCTCTCTTTCGAGAGTTGATGCGTCTCTTCTGGGGCATCCTCATCGGGATATGCACTTTGCTCAGTCAGCAGTTCCTTCACCAACTTCACAGCCAGATTGCTGTCTTGGGTGTCAGCCCATCTATGGTGTGCTAACGGATTAAAATTCACCTCTTGTTGTTTCTGATAGGTACTTGACTGATGATGTTTTGCCTTGGGATGATGGAAGGCTGGTAGTTCAATTTCTTCAAGCTCCCCCATTTCTTCTTCTACATCTCTCAAGTGTGGCATCCGGGATAGGGCATCGGCATTTCCATTCTTGCGACCTGCTCGATACTTGATTATGAAGTTGTAATTAGATAACCGGGCTATCCATCACTGTTCTAACGCACCTAATTTGGCTGTGTCCAGATGGGTCAACGGATTGTTGTCAGTATAGACAATAAATTCTGCAGTGGCCAGATAGTGTTTGAAACGTTCAGTCACAGCCCAAACTACTGCCAGTAGTTCCAATTTGAAGGAGCTGTAATTTTCTGAATTTCTTTCAGTTGGCCGGAGCTTTCTACTTGCAAAGGCGATGACTTTCTCCCGACCTACTTGCTTTTGTGACAGCACCGCTCCTAGTCCCACATTACTGGCATCGGTGTAGAGGATGAAAGGTTGATGGTAATCTGGGTATGCCAGAACCTCTTCTCCGGTTAGTGCCTTCTTTAGTTGTTCAAAGGAGTCTTCCCTTTCGTCGTTCCACTGAAAAGGAGGGTTTCGGTTTGAAGGTTTCTTCGTCTGCCCTACCAAGGCGTCTTGCAAGGGTGCTGCCAACTTGGTAAATCCTTTTATAAATCTGCGATAGTAACCCACCAATCCCAGGAATTGCCTCACTTCTTTTGCGTTGGTAGGTCTTGGCCAATCCCTTATGGCGCTTATTTTCTCGGGATCCGGTGCTACTCCCTCCGAACTCATGATGTGTCCCAGGTACTGTACCTTTGGCTTGAGAAGGTGACATTTGGATGGCTTGATTTTCATGCCATACCTGGATAAGGCTTCGAACACTTCTGCCAGGTCTTTTAAGTGTTGTTCGTAAGTCTTTGAGTAGACGATCACATCATCTAGGTACAGGAGGACGGTCTCGAAGTTCTTGTGTCCGAGGCAGCATTCCATCAGCCGCTGGAAGGTACCGGATGCGTTGCAGAGTCCGAATGGCATGCGATTAAATTCACATAGACCCATTGGTGTGGTGAATGCCGTCTTTTCCTTATCTCTCTCAGCCACAGGGACTTGCCAATACCCGCTTGTTAAGTCTAAGGTGGAGAAATAATTGGCAGATTTCAAAGCAGTCAAGGACTCTTCTATCCTAGGCAAGGGGTAGGCGTCTTTATGAGTGATGTTATTAATCCGCCGGTAGTCTACGCACATTCTCATGGTTCCGTCCTTTTTTTTGACAATCCCTAGAGGGGCTGCCCAGGGGCTACAGCTGTCTCTTATTACCCCGGTCTGTTTCATCTCCCTCAGCATATCTTTTGCACATTGATAGTGAGCGGGCGGTATGGGTCTATATCTTTCTTTTATTGGGGGATGGTCACCGGTGGGGATTGTGTGTTCTACCCCTTCTATCCGTCTGTAGTCCAATGGGTGTTTACTGAAGACTTGTTCATATTCCGTCACTAGCCTATACACCCCTTGTTTTTGATGGATAGGTGTTGAATTTATGCCCACGTGTAGCTGTTGGCACCAATCCTCCAATTCTCCATCTGAGCCGTTGACTTCCACCTGACAGGTTGGTTCTAAGGGCTCAATGGTTGTGATGGCATTGTTGTCAACAGTATATAGCTTTGCCACTGTAGCATACCTTGGCAAAGTGACCTCTTCCTCTCCACAGTTCAAAAGTCGTACCGGCACTCGTCCCCGGTGTACCTCGACTACCCCTCGTGCTGTGAGTATAGTGGACCTGCTGTCGGTGTACACTGGTTCTATTAAGGCTTGATAATCTCGTCCCTTAGTACCAATGGCTGCTCTACACCATACCAGCATTTCTGTTTTTGGTGGGATTACAATAGACGTTGGATCACTTACCCTCACACTGCCGATTTCCCCACCTGCAACTTCTACCTGTTGCCTTAACATCAATACTTTTATTTCCCTCCGGAGAACTCTCTGCTGGTAGGATTGGGCAGTTTCAGCAATTTGCTGTAAGACAGAAATAACTTCGGCTAAGCAGTTCTCTAACACATTCATTCCTATCAATACAGTTGGTTCACAGTTCCGCCGGTCAACATCAACAACAATTATACTCTGTTTCTTCAATTCTACTTTACCAATCTTTATGGTCATCTCCCTGAATCCTAGTTTCGGTACCAACTTACCATTACTGGCCCATATATCTAGTTCAACATCAGAGGGCCCTTTATCAATATCTGCATCAGCCCAGTACCTCTTATAAAGGATATACGGTATAGATGAAATCTGGGAACCTGTGTCCAGCAAAGCGTTGAGGGGAATTCCGTCCAGCACGATAGGGATAATGGGTCGTCCTCCGATGTACCTGTCGTGCCAGGGTGTTGGGCCTTGAAAGTTCATTCCTGTGAAGCGGCCCGCATTCCCAGGGGATTCCCGTTTAAATCACAATCTCGTGCAAAGTGGCCTGGCTGCTGGCAACGGCGGCAAATGGGCTGTCCATCCGGTTGGTAACGGTCGCTGGGTCGTCCTCTCCATGTTGGGTATTTCCGGGGTCTCATCCATGGAACATCCTCTCTACGGTTTGCCAACTCCATCTTGGGTCCTCTCATCTCCTGCATGGTTTTAGCCATTGAAGCAACAACATCAGTTAAAGAGTCAAGCTTTTGTTGAAGAGCCTCATTAGTACTGGGCCCCAGGGGCTTAGCAATGGCCCCGGACATAGCTGATGTCACTGGCACTCCCTGTTGTTGAGGTGCCTCTGCCATAGGTTGCGCAGGATCCTGATCCCGAGGTGCCTCTGCCAGCTGGAGACGTATAGCGCTCTCCTTTAATTGGGCAAATGTCAATTCAGGGTTCTTAAAAACAAGCATACTCACATGCCCCCGGTGAGAAGGGGTGTAGAGTCCCTCAATAAATTGATCTCTTAGCAGTTTATCCGCTCCGGTGTTAAAAATGGGTTCAGCCAGTGTAAGTGATTTAAGGGCTTCCTGCAGGTTTAAGGCAAAGTCTCTCACGCCCTCATTAGCTTTTTGTTTGCAATTAAAGAATCATACTTTAGCTTTGCTGCCGGCAGTGGTTTCAAATGTAGCTTTTAATCCAGCAAATATGCGTTCAACAGTGCCGTTTAGATCAGCTGCCCATGCTGTGACTTCTCGCTTAGCATGGCCACTTAACTGCATCATCAGGAGACTAACACGCTGAACTTCACCCACGGGGAACATGTCAAAATGGGCCAGCATCTTTTCTCTGAAATCGTCAAGGGTATTAGGCTCACCTTCATACATTGGAAGCCACGGGCCACCTGGGGTATATGGCATCAGCACCGGCATGATGGACGCCACTCCTTGCACCGCTGCGCTATCGGACTCTCTATCGACACTCTGTCTTTCAGCTGCATTAGCGTCGTCGGGTGCTGCGGCGTCTCCGTGCTGCGACATACTGTGCCCCCTTAGTTAATCCGGACCCTTCCGGTCCTCCGCTTCCGTCGGGATAGTGTAGATTCGTTCCGCTGTGCAGCAGGATTGGTTTTCCCCTTGCTCTGACGTCAGAGCGCTCAGCTTGGTGCCGCCCACAATGACACGCCCCCTGCTGCTCCCGCCCGCCGCGCGCTCTGTAATGGCGGATTCTGAAGTTTTTCAGTCAGACTGGGGCTCAGGTAATGGCGTAGCTCAATTAACAGTCTCGTGCCTAACGGTTATGAGGTGATGGCGGCCATCTTTACTCCATTATAACCAATGGGGAAAAGTCACTTTCAATAGTTTTTAATGGGAAATGGAATTTTCTTTAATAAAGTCAATTTTCAAGATTTTTCATCCAAGTTTTCACAGTTTTGGGCTCCAATCACGGCACACAATACCCGGTATACGGGCTGGCTGAATCCTGTTCGTGACGCCAATTGTGACGCCCAGGAGACCGGGGTACCCAGCACAGGACCAATGGGGTCTGTCTCTTGAGGGAGATGTCACGGGTGGCTTGACCCGGTGCTGTGGCCTCAGGCAATGCACAGTGTAAGGGGTATCATGAGGGAACAGGCACTTACTTGATCAGCAGCAGGTTCTCTCAGCGATGATGATCCTGATCCTGGATAGATAGCTATTGTCCAAATGAAAGTCTGAGGCACTGAAACGTTTAACCAGTTTACTTCAACATAAAGGGATTTACAACCAGTCCTGTCACCGGAGCCTGTATGGGAACTCTGAGTTACTTTGACCCTGCCGGGGTCTTCGCCTCTTATTGTATGCAGTTTCTGTGTGGCCCTGCTGTTGTATGTGAACTGGCTGCCGGCCTAATCTGTCCCCTCCGGGTCCTGGTTCGACGGGCAACCCGAGTCCTTTTATCGGCTTACCCCCTCCGGGAGTACCGCTGAACTCTGTGTCTGTTGCTGCGTCGGGCCCTAGTGAAGCTGATATCACCTCACGTTTTTCCGGTTGCTGTATTATATATAATGAATACAGCCACGGATCCGGTATCTGTCTTTGCGCCTGTTCTGGGTAGTGATTAATGCTACCCGGTTCTCACAATGTCCTTTTTCTCTGTCCCTTTTCTCCTCAGGCCGGTGATTTGGGCCTGGAAACCGTCATAGGGCTGTTAGAAATTCAGCTGTATGACCTCTCACTTTCAGCTCCTTAGCCCAACTGCCAGTTCTTCTCTCAGACCAGAATGGATCAAGGGGAGTCTCTGGAGCTCCCCCTTCTGGCCGTAGGTGGTAGTGCAGTCTTGCTATTTTAGTATTTGTATTTAGTGTCAGTAACTGTTTTTGTGGCAAATACCCCTAGGGGTGCCACAGTAGCCTTTGTTACAGTGGTCCCAGCTCTATGCAGGTCATTCACTAGGTCCCCCCATGTGGTTCTGGGATTTTTGCTCACCGATCTTGTGATCAGTTTGACCCCACGGGGTGAGATCTTGCTTTGAGCCCCAGATCGAGGGAGATTATCAGTGGTCTTGTATGTCTTCCATTTTCTTATTATTGCTCCTACAGTTGATTTAATCACACCTACAGTTGATTTCATCACACCAAGCTGCTTGTCTATTGCAGATTCAGTCTTTCCAGCCTGGTGCAGGGCTACAATTTTGTTTCTGGAGTCCTTTGACAGCTCTTTGGTGTTCACCATAGTGGAGTTTGAAGTGTGACTGTTTGAAGTTGTGGACAGGTGTCTTTTATACTGATAACAAGTTCAAACAGCTGCCATTACAACAGGTAATGAGTGGAGGACAGAAGAGGCTCTAAAAGAAGAAGTTACAGGTCTGTGAGTGCCAGAAATCTTGCATGTTTTTAGGTGACCAAATACTTATTTTCCACCATATTTTGCAAAGTAAATTTTGCCAAATCAGACAAGGTGATTTTCTGAATTTGGTTTCTCATTTTGACTCTCATAGTTGTGGTCTACCTATGTGTCAGTTACAGGCCTCTCATCTTTTTAATTCGGTGAACTTGCACAATTGGTCGCTGACTAAATACTTTTTTCCCCACTGTTTCTGATCAGATTCCATATGATGCAGCAGCCATCAGCAAACCTAACTTTCATTATGGGAAAATCTGGTGACATCTAGAAATGGATGTTAAATTATTTAGGATAGTATTATAATATGTGTATATATATATATATATATATATATATATATATATACAGTATATGTTAGGTCTCGAGTTCCCGCTTCTGCAAAGGGGGAATCTCGAGCCATCTCCGCTGCAGTCTCCCATTCTTATCCAGCCGCAGTGGAGTCTGCTCAGCAGGGACGTCGGTCCCAGCGTCTTGCTCAGTCTCACTCTGTACAGAGAGTTACTGCTGCTTCTTCAGCTTTTGCCATTAAAGCCAGTGCTGGTCAGCAGCGAGCGGACTTCTCTGGGACTAAGTCCTTGTCTGCATACACTGAGCATGCCCAGGGCAAGATCTCCCGTTGGAGATCGAGGGTCATGTGCTCAGGCTCTGCAGCACATTCCATTGGTCCTCTTGGCAGGTCTTGGAAGGGCAAAGTTTCTGTGGCCACTTCCTGTGCTGCAGCTATATAAACTGCGCATGACCGCACGGCCATGCGCTAGTGTACAATTGTTAATGTGTGTATGTTGTGAGTGCAAGTCGTCCTTGGATACCCCTACCCTATTGAATGTCTGTTTGCGGAAGGTGTATTGTTGCTATCTAGCGCTCGACTTATCCTACTGCACGAATCACACATTACAGCGTCCAGTTGCTGTGACTGCCAGTACGGCACCGTGCACTTCCTCTGTGCTTTCCTTACCCAAGCCTGGGTGGTTAGTGTCGTTCGTCAGTGCGGCACCGCATGCACTCTTGTGCCTTAATATTGTTATATAGTTTCCTTACACACCCAGTTGCGGTGTTGTGCCAGCAAGGGTCTAATCGGACTTCAATCCTAGTTGGGGTTGAGTTCGCTGACTACTTGCTCGCGCTCTATGTGCGGTACCGTGGTCCTGTGACGCAACAGGATCGCTTCCTTCACGCTGGGTGAAGTTTAACCCACGTGTGTATACTTATGAGTACCGCCATATAGTCCGTCATTACTTGGCAGCAGGTTCCATCTCTGCACGGTGGACCCCGGGCTGCGAACGCACCATACTCTATCTGTCTTATTATTTGGTGTGTTCCGCTAGCCCTAACAGTATATATATATATATATATATATATATATATATATATATATATATATGTATATACTGTATATATACAGTGCCTACAAGTAGTATTCAACCCCCTGCAGATTTAGCAGGTTTACACATTTGGAATTAACTTGGCTTTGTGACATTTGGACTGTAGATCAGCCTGGAAGTGTGAAATGCACTGCAGCAAAAAAGAATGTTATTTCTTTGTTAATTTTTTTTTTTAAATTGGGAAAAGTTTTTTCAGAGGGTCATTTATTATTAAACCCCTCAACCCACCAGAATTCTGTTTGGTTCCCCTAAAGTATTAAGAAGTAGTTCAGGCACAAAGAACAATGAGCTTCACATGTTTGGATTAATTATCTCTTTTTCCAGCCTTTTCTGACTATTGAAGACCCTCCCCAAACTTGTGAACAGCACTCAAACATGGTCAACATGGGAAAGACAAAGGAGCATTCCAAGGCCATCAGAGACAAGATCTTGGAGGGTCACAAGGCTGGCAAGGGGTACAAAACCCTTTCCAAGGAGTTGGGCCTACCTGTCTCCACTGTTGGGAGCATCATCCGGAAGTGGAAGGCTTATGGAACTACTGTTAGCCTTCCACGGCCTGGACAGCCTTTGAAAGTTTCCTCCCGTGCCGAGGCCAGGCTTGTCCGAAGAGTCAAGGCTAACCCAAGGACAACAAGGAAGGACCTCCGGGAAGATCTCATGGCAGTGGGGACATTGGTTTCAGTCAATACCATAAGTAACGTACTCCACCGCAATGGTCTCTGTTCCAGACGAGCCCGTAAGGTACCTTTACTTTCAAAGCGTCATGTCAAGGCTCGTCTACAGTTTGCTCATGATCACTTGGAGGACTCTGAGACTGACTGGTTCAAGGTTCTCTTGTCTGATGAGACCAAGATCGAGATCTTTGCTCATGATCACTTGGAGGACTCTGAGACTGACTGGTTCAAGGTTCTCTGGTCTGATAAGACCAAGATCGAGATCTTTGGTGCCAACCACACACGTGACGTTTGGAGACTGAATGGCACTGCATACGATCCCAAGAATACCATCCCTACAGTCAAGCATGGTGGTGGCAGCATCATGCTGTGGGGCTGTTTCTCAGTCAAGGGGCCTGGCCATCTGGTCCGCATCCATGGGAAGATGGATAGCACGGCCTACCTGGAGATTTTGGCCAAAAACCTCCGCTCCTCCATCAAGGATCTTAAGATGGGTCGTCATTTCATCTTCCAACAAGACAACGACCCAAAGCACACAGCCAAGAAAACCAAGGCCTGGTTCAAGAGGCAAAAAATCAAAGTGTTGCAGTGGCCTAGTCAGTCTCCTGACCTTAACCCAATTGAAAACTTGTGGAAGGAGCTCAAGATTAAAGTCCACATGAGACACCCAAAGAACCTAGATAACTTGGAGAAGATCTGCATGGAGGAGTGGGCCAAGATAACTCCAGAGACCTGTGCCGGCCTGATCAGGTCTTATAAAAGACGATTATTAGCTGTAATTGCAAACAAAGGTTATTCCACAAAATATTAAACCTAGGGGTTGAATAATAATTGACCCACACTTTTATGTTTAAAATTTATAAAAATTTAACTGAGCAACAAAACTTTTTGGTTTGTAAGATTTATGCATCTGTTAATAAATCCTGCTCTTGTTTGAAGTTTGAAGGCTCTAACTTATTTGCATCTTATTAAACCTGCTAAATCTGCAGGGGGTTGAATACTACTTGTAGGCACTGTAAATATAATGTACCGTACATACTCGAGTATAAGCCGACTCGAGTATAAGCTGACCCGAGTATAAGCCGTCACGCCTAATTTTGCCACAATTAACTGGGAAAACTTAAAGGGAACCTGTCACCCCGAAAATCGCGGGTGAGGTAAGCCCACCGGCATCAGGGGCTTATCTACAGCATTCTGTAATGCTGTAGATAAGCCCCCGATGTTACCTGAAAGAGGAGAAAAAGACGTTAGATTATACTTACCCAGGGGCGGTCCCGCTGCTGGTCAGGTCGGATGGGCGTCTCTGGTCCGCTGCGGCGCCTCCCATCTTCTTTCCATGACGTCCTCTTCTGATCTTCAGCCACGGCTCCGGCGCAGGCGTACTTTGTCTGCCCTGTTGAGGGCAGAGCAAATTACTGCAGTGCGCAGGCGCCGGGCCTCTCTGACCTTTCCGGCGCCTGCGCACTGCAGTACTTTGTTGTGCCCTCAACAGGGCAAACAAAGTACGCCTGCACCGGAGCCGTGGCTGAAGATCAGAAGAGGACGTCATGGAAAGAAGATGGGAGGCGCCGCAACGGACCAGAGACGCCCATCTGACCTGACCAGCAGCGGGACCGCCCCTGGGTGAGTATAATCTAACGTCTTTTTCTCCTCTTTCAGGTAACATCGGGGGCTTACCTACAGCATTACAGAATGCTGTAGATAAGCCCCTGATGCCGGTGGGCTTACCTCACCCGCGATTTTTGGGGTGACAGGTTCCCTTTAATGACTCGAGTATAAGCCTAGGGAGGGAAATGCAGCAGCTGCCGGTAAAAGTCAAAAGTAAAAATAGATACTAATAAAAGTAAAATTAATTGAGACATCAGTAGGTTAAGTGTTTTTGAATATCAATATTGAAACAGGAGCCCCATATAATGCTCCATAAAGTTTTTGATGGCCCCATAAGATGCTCCATATTAAAATATGCCCCATATAATCCTGCATAAAGGTTAATAATGGCCCTATAAGATGCTCCATAGACACATTTGCCCAATATAATGCTGCACAAATGTTGATTATGGCCCCATAAGATGCTCCATAAAGATATTTGCCCATTTAGTGCTGCAGAAACCTTGATTATGGCCCCATAAGATGCTCCATACAGACACTTGCCCCATATAATGCTCCACAAACATTAATTATGGCCCCATAAGATGCTCCATAAAGATATTTGCCCCATATAGTGCTGCACAAACGTTATGGTTCCATAAGATACTCCATACAGACACTTGCCCCATATAGTGCTGCACAAACGTTAATTTTGGCCCCATAAGATGCTCCATAAATATATTTGCCCCATATAATACTCCACAAACATTAATTATGGCCCCATAAGATGCTCCATAAAGATATTTGCCCCATATAGTGCTGCACAAACGTTGATTATGGCCCCATACAGACACTTGCCCCATATAGGGCTGTACAAACCTTGATTATGGCCCCATACAGACACTTGCCCCATATAGTACTGCACAAACGTTGATTATGGCCCCAAACAGACACTTGCCCCATATAGTACTGCACAAACGTTTATTATGGTCCCATACAGACCCTTGCCCCATATAGTGCTGCACAAACGTTATGGCCCCATAAGATGCTCCATACAGACACTTACCCCATTTGCTGTTGCTGCGATAAAAACTAAAAAATCACATACTCTCCTCTCTGTTGCTCAGGCCCCCATCACTTTCAATATTCACCTGACTTCGTTCCAGTGCCGCTCCCTTTCTTCTGCACTGACGTTCAGGCAGAGGGCGTGCACTAACCACATCACCGCACCCTCTGACCTAAGCATCACTGCAGAAGATGCTGAAGACGGAGCGGCGCCGGAGCGAGGAGCAAGTGAAAATCGCGCAGAGCAGCGCTCCCCCTTCCCGTTATACTCGCCTGCTCCTGGCGCTGTGCAGTCCCTGCTTCCTCGGGCCGCAGCTTCTTCCTGTACTGAGCGGTCACCGTTACTGCTCACCCTTATGGGAGGTGGAGCTGCATATTCATTACTGTAATGAGTGGTAACATGTGACCGTTCAGTAGAGGAAGAAGCCAGGGAGCCAGGGACCTTGAGGGATCGCGCCAGGAGCAGGTGAGTATGATTAGACAGCCCCTGCTCCCCCTCCCCTGTCGACCCCTGGGTATGACTCTAGTAAGCCGAGAGGGGGCCTTTCTGCCCAAAACAATGGGCTGAAAATCTCGGCTTATACTCGAGTATATACGGTATATACAGTATTTTTCAGAATATAAAACTCACTTTTTTCCCCAAAATTTGGGGGTAAAATGGGGATGCTTCTTATAATCCAAATTGTAGCTGCTGTGGAGCTTACCGGCTGCAGTGGAGCGGGGTCACTGCTGCCGGAAGCTTCTGGTGGAGGCAGGAGTTGGGTGATGGCTACGGGACCCAGGCTGGTATGATGAGTTGTGAAAGCCCGGAGACCCATACGCTCCATACTCTTCAATGTGGTGGACACCGGAATAATGTCTACCATAAATTGAGTTCTCGACACTGAAATCTCATCTCCCAACATCTCAACTTTCCCAAAATCCATCGCATTAGAAAGTACGGAAGGTACGGGGCTCCGCTCTTTCACAAAATGTCAGCGAAGCTCCTGCACCACTGAATTCCTCGTCATACCAGCCTGGGGCCCGCAGTCAGGGCCCAACTCCTGCCACTGCCGAACACCTTGTCCGGAGCACACAGCATCTCCTGCCTCCGCCAGCAGCGACCCTTCCATCTGGGACTTCGCTCCACCAACACTGACCCCCGGTTAAGCTACCGCAAAAGTCGATTATAACACAAACCATTTTATTAAAAAAGCACTTTTTTCCTATTTTCCTCCCCAAAATTTGGGATGTGTCTTAGAAACTGGTGTGTCTTATAATCTGCAAAATGCGGTATATGATGTACAGTATATATATGCATTAGTGATGAGCGAGTGTACTCGTTGCTCGGATTTTCCCGACCACGCTTGGGTGACCTCTGAGTATTTATGACTGCTCGTAGATTTAGTTTTCATTGCGGCAGCTGAGTGATTTACAGCTACTAGCCTGCTTGATTACATGTGGGTATTCCCTAGCAACCAGGCATCCCCCACATGTATGCAGCCTGGCTAATAGCTGTAAATCATTCAGCTGCCACGATGAAAACTAAATCCCCGAGCAGTCATAAATACTCAGAGGTCACCCGAGCGTGCTCGGGAAAACCCGAGCAACGAGTACACTCGCTCATCAATAATACGTACCGTATATATATATATATATATATATATATAAATATATATATATATATTCTATCTATATATATCAGCATATTATATACAAAAAAGTGTGCAAACAAGACCTTAAGTGAGATTAAAATACCAAAGTTTATTATATAAAAAAATATATTTAAAAAACAATGATTGACGTGCTGATTCAATGCAACGGCACACACACAGATGTAATGCTTGAGGTACAATATATCACAGTGAAACCTCCAAAAATAAATGCAACACAAAGGACAATTAAAAAAATGAACCAGCTTATATGTGTTAGTATTTTAAATTAATATCAGACAATAAATTATAAATAACAGCAAGAAGCCTAAAGGTAACGTGCAGTTTCTAATCCATACATTTGCTGAATGAATAAGTTAAGTTTACGTGCAAATGCAGATAGAGGTAGATAAGATTTTCAGAAATAGTAATTACCCAAGCATAGTTGTGTGTCTGGATCCCCTATTCGTGTTTCGGCGCTTGCCTTCTTCTGGGACCTATTAGTTTTGGCATGATTCAATTGTCTCCATGGGAGACTAGAAGCTGCCATAACCCGATCGGCTCTGCTACATACAGGTGATGATCAGAATCACCTGTATGTAGCAGAATTACTCACTTGCTATGAGCACCGATCACCGGGCGGCACTCATAGCAAGCTGGCAGTGACAACCATAGAAGTCTGCAGGAGAACTCTGGTTGTCATGCCAACCCATCGGTGACCCGCGATCACGTGACAGGGGTCACCGATGGCCGGATTTCTGTCGCATTTGCCGGAAGCGCGTGTTAAATGCTGCTGTTATATTTTGACCGCAGCATTTAACGGGTTAACAGCCACAGGAGTATCGCAATTCCTCTTGCGGCCGTTAGCGTCACATGTCAGTTGTTCAAAACAGCTGACATGTCAGAAAAGATGTGGGCTCACCGCCAAAGCCCACATCAAAAGGAAGGTGTCCGACATCGGCGTATTATTATGCCCGATGTCGGAAAGGGGTTAAAACAATGTTAAGGTTTCCATACACATTAGACTAACGTTGTCCAAAGACACCGATATTCATAGGTTCGTCCAATTGCCTGATATGTATGGCAACCCGTAACTTTCACCTTGCACATGATCTCAGGGGAGATGAGGATCCAGAAGATTTGCCATTGAGAACAAAAATAGTTGGGTGGGATAGTTGCCTCGTGAACAGCCTTCTATAATGTATTGGGGAGTCATAGCAGATATAACATTATTTCTATCAGTGCTTTTGCTTGGCTGAGATCTGCTATTTGGTTGTAGTTGTTACTTGACTCAAAGATTTCTTACAGAGAGGTTTCAGAAACGGGACATCTTATTTTTGTATTTTCTATTATTTCAATAGTACCTTCTTATTCTTGTACCACGTGGCAAGGTGGCATGAGAACAAAAAAAGTACAATTGTACAATGGAGGGGGAAAATCCTTTCTGATGACTTCAATACAAACAATCATTAAAAGCAAAGATGTCATGTTGAAAATAGTGCATGATCTACATGCACCATAAGTATAAGTGATATTTTGATCATTTAAATCCCTGTATAACAGAAGAAAAAAACCCCCATAAAAAGTTAGATACTTTATTAGATAACAATAATTAAGGACATACAGGTAAAAACCTCAAAAAACCCCTATCTACTCCATCCGTCAGTCCTACAGGGGAGAGGATATAATCCCCTACAATACACCCTAATACATACTGGTAGAATGCCCCTCATAAACCATATATAAACATATGTGATTTGTGATACCAAATAGCAGCTATAAGGGTGTATTGATGTAAGTGAAAATTACCCTAACAGCTACAAAAAATAAACCTAAAAGCTGATGCTACCTAGATGCGGAGGTTGGCACCCTAAGAGAAATAACGAGAATGGCGCCCCCGCTCGTGCGATGACTATCCCTGGTCTCCTACCTTCCCCCTATAAGAGATAGGTACAGAAACAGAAGGCCAGATGGCTGAGAATAACTTGTACAAATATGTGATACCAATAATATAGCACCTCTGGCCCTCCCCCACAATGTGATGTAAGACCAAAGGATAGATATATTTACCAACTATAGCATCACTATATATATAATAAATAGCAGATAGCAACTAATAGGACAAACAGAATAAACCAGTACTCTTGTTGGCTCATGGATAATACAAAGCCAACACTACTAAGGACTAACTAATAATATACAAAACATAAACACCACATAGATATATAACACAGCGCCACCATATATATCTGGATACAAAATAAATCGATACATACAGCAGTGTGGATAATACAGTGAATACACCATAAAATCAAAATAGTAATGATATACTTATCCACTGCATTCAACCGTCCACAGCTGATAATAAATCCAGATGTCGCGGCTCAAACCATGATGACTGGGCAAATAACACCTCCAGACAACCTCTCGACGCGTTTCCCCCACAAAGTTGGGTTCATCAGGAGAGACTAGATGACAGCATGGCAGTAACAAATTGCAAAGATCGGGCAGCCCTATTGTTATATATCTATGTGGTGTTTATGTTTTGTATATTATTAGTTAGTCCTTAGTAGTGTTGGCTTTGTATTATCCATGAGCCAACAAGAGTACTGGTTTATTCTGTTTGTCCTATTAGTTGCTATCTGCTATTTATTATATATATAGTGATGCTATAGTTGGTAAATATATCTATCCTTTGGTCTTACATCACATTGTGGGGGAGGGCCAGAGGTGCTATATTATTGGTATCACATATTTGTACAAGTTATTCTCAGCCATCTGGCCTTCTGTTTCTGTACCTATCTCTTATAGGGGGAAGGTAGGAGACCAGGGATAGTCATCGCACGAGCGGGGGCGCCATTCTCGTTATTTCTCTTAGGGTGCCAACCTCCGCATCTAGGTAGCATCAGCTTTTAGGTTTATTTTTTGTAGCTGTTAGGGTAATTTTCACTTACATCAATACACCCTTATAGCTGCTATTTGGTATCACAAATCACATATGTTTATATATGGTTTATGAGGGGCATTCTACCAGTATGTATTAGGGTGTATTGTAGGGGATTATATCCTCTCCCCTGTAGGACTGACGGATGGAGTAGATAGGGGTTTTTTGAGGTTTTTACCTGTATGTCCTTAATTATTATTATCTAATAAAGTATCTAACTTTTTATGGGGTTTTTTTTCTTCTGTTATACATTATTATGTTCCCTTAAGTGTATTGATTAGTTTAGTAAGTCGTTCATTTAAATCCCTGCCCTTTTTATGTTTTGGAGCCCGGTGGTTGTCCTTTTTGGTGATTAACAGTCTTCCCTTCTATTAGTCACTGAGTACTGATTCCTCCTGCTCTACAGCTAGCTGCTCACAGATAGAACTGCGTCTACAATGTGAGAACTTCCCAATAAAATTGATATCCTGATGATCTTAAAACATAAAGATTTAAGTGAGTTTGACACTAAGATGAGTTGAAAGAGATGTGTCAAAAATAGAAGGGAGAAAAATCGACAAGGATGAACTGGATCATACATATCTCACCAAATTTGTCAAATTATACTGCCATGACCTAGCGTATAGGGTTCGATTTACCCAGAATTCAGCAGCTGTTAAAATTAAATACGTACTGCGCATCTATTCTATCTCATGCTACTCGCAGACAAAACAGCTTGATCTTTAAAGGTTCCTTGTAACATTAAATTTGTAAGTATTGTTTGTAGAATCCAAGATCTTCAGATTCGGGACTCTGGTTTTCATTGTCCAATTGTTAAAGGGCCACTGTCACCCCCCTGCAGCCGTTATAAACTAAAAGAGCCACCTTGTGCAGCAGTAATGCCGCAGTCTAACAAGGTGGCTCTTTTAGTTTTGTGTTCAGGTATTACTAAAATAAAGCAGTTTGAAACTTTGCAGAAACACCTGTCTTTGTCCACGGAGGCGGGTCTGAAGCCTCCTCTGTGAAGCGCCCAACTGCCGTCACTCATCTCTTCTGGGGCGATGGTCGCCGCCCCCTCCGCGCTGTTTTCTTTTCAAATCCGGCGCCAGCGCTGTGTAAATATTTGTGGGGCAGGCGCAGTTAGCTCTGGCAGTCTGACGTCCCAGCCAGGCTTGCAGACTGCGCCTGTGCTGGCAGTGCGGCTACCCACCTCGGTAATCCCTGCCCCGCACTGTGTTATGCATTATGCACAGTGCGGGGCTGGGATTCCTGGGCATGCGCACTGCGTGTGTCAGCCACTCACCCAGGTTCCCCCGCTGACACACGCAGTGCGCATGCCCAGGAATCCCAGCCCTGCACTGTGCATAATGCATAACACAGTGCGGGGCAGGGATTACCGAGGTGGGTGGCCGCACTGCCAGCACAGGCGCAGTCTGCAAGACTGGCTGGGACGTCAGACCCCCAGAGCTCACTGCGCCTGCCCCACAAATATTTACACAGCGCCGGATTTGAAAAGAAAACAGCGCGGAGGGGGCGGCGACCATCGCCCCAGAAGAGATGAGTGACGGCAGTTGGACGCTTCACAGAGGAGGCTTAAGACCCGCCTCCGTGGACAAAGACAGGTGTTTCTGCAAAGTTTCAAACTGCTTTATTTTAGTAATACCTGAACACAAAACTAAAAGAGCCACCTTGTTAGACTGCGGCATTACTGCTGCACAAGGTGGCTCTTTTAGTTTATAACGGCTGCAGGGGGGTGACAGTGGCCCTTTAAGTGTGCACAACTTCAGATCTTCTGATATGGAGTGTCATGTCATTCAATGTCATAGGTTATACAAAGTGTTAACACCAGGATAAAATAACTAACTGAATATCAAGTAAAGATTTATGGCTTCTCTATGTTATGTGTTACAATATTTCACTGACATTGTATATTTTCCAAGGCAAATTAAACTTTAGGTATTGTTCCTGTTACTTTTAATCAGCATCATAAAATAATACTGTTTATGGGAAGTGAGTTCAGATTATACAGTTCCTAAATTGATTGGGCAGGTTGAGGAAATGATCGTCGTAATAATAATTTGCATTTATATTGTGTCATTTCATTTGCCTAAACCAGATCCATTTTGGTATGCAGGAGGATTTGCTCATAAATATAATTATTCCGGCTCCCCTTTTCACAAGCAGGATTCATGCAGCTGGTTTATTTGAAGGGTCGAGAGGGAAAAAAAAACCGGATCTTTCAATTATTAGTTTTTCTAGACGTTTTAACCTCTTAAGCACAAGAAAAAATTGTGCAATATACAGCTGGCGGTCTCTGTAGACTTGAGTATTTCAATTCTCAGTTTCTTCACATCTAGTTTAATATGATGCTTTGGAGGAAACAACTCTTGATTCATATTTAACAGACTTGGTAATCCTTTTATTGAGGATATGCTGTTTTAAAATGCGAGCTACTGCTACAAAACGCATGCCTCTTATATGCTAATAGCTAACTGCATACTTATTCTGATTTCAAATCCAAAAAAAGCAACTAGGCCCAAGAGCTATATAGATAGAATGTAAATTTTATTAAACACAAATTTAAAAACCAGCATAAAAATATTAGATAGTATGACGACACACTTTAGAAAAGATACAGACAACAAACTAGTACCGCAAACAAGAGGCAGGATATTGCACTAAACTAATGACCACTGGAAGAATATACAATGAATGTAACCAGAAATACAATACATATGAAACTTAATAAATGTATGTGACAGATATAAGGAAATACAATATATAATACTACCCAGCTGGTCAAGACTCTGAATATCATATAAAAATATCACAAGTGCATTGTGCCAAAGTGCAAACAATCAGAAATGGTATGACCCAACAGTAACTGTGCAAGCATATATAGACTAAAAAATATCCCAAGTGGGGAATACACTAATGTTATAGACTATAAAGGTGCCAGTCAGACATGTATATATAGGGCCAGGAGTGCAACAATGATAGGAGGCGTGTCCAAGGCAACCAAGGCACGCCAGCCAATGGGAGCACACGCCGCAGAGGTAAACACTGGCACATTAATGGAGAGACCGATAAACGGGAAAGGACATGAACTCCTCACATTAAAAGAAAGAAAGGTGCAAGTGCTCATACCTGAATAAGTGCAGGAAGTAAATAGAGTGAGCAAAAATGTGCCACCGAGTGACTGAAATGAAAAAGAGGGAAAAAATAATATCAAAAACAATATGGAAGTGAGGGGAATAGAAACAAATACAAATAAGAATTGAATAATAATAATAGAATATATATACCGGATCACATATATAATACTGGACTCCATATATAGATATATACACACCGAGCATATACCGGACTATACACACATATATATACACTAACTATTGAACCCGTTCTACACCCGGGTGGCGAGCATTTATATTGGTATATGGTCTCCATCCTGGTATGTGCTGCTCCATCCTGCGTCCCCATCCTGTCATGTGCTGCTCCATCCTACATCCCCATCCTGTCATGTGCTGCTCCATCCTGCGTCCCCATCCTTTCATGTGCTGCTCCATCCTGCGTCCCCATCCTGTCATGTGCTGCACCCATCCTGCGCCCCCATTCTGTCATGTGCTGCTCCCATCCTGCACCCCCATCCTGTCATGTGCTGCTCCCATCCTGTGCCCCCATTCTGACATGTGCTGCTCCCATCCTGCACCCCCATTCTGATATGTGCTGCACCCATCCTGCGCCTCCATTCTGACATGTGCTACACCCATCCTGTGCCTCTATTCTGACATGTGCTGCAGCCATCCTGCGCCTCCATTCTGTCATTTGCTACTCCCATCCTGCACCTCCATTCTGTCATTTGCTGCTCCCATCCTGTGCCCCCATCCTGTCATGTGCTGCTCCCATCCTGCGCCCCCGTTCTTTCATGTGCTGCTTCCATCCTGCACCCCCGATCTGTCATGTGCTGCTCCCATCCTGCGCCCCCATTCTTTCATGTGCTGCTTCCATCCTGCACCCCCGTTCTGTCATGTGCTGCTCCCATCCTGCACCACCGTTCTGTAATTTGCTGCTCTCATCCATATGCCCCATACGCTGCTCCATAAAGGTTTATGGCCCCCATAAGATGCTCCATAGTATATGCCCCGTACACTGCTCCATAAAGGTTTATGGCCCCCATAAGATGCCCCATAGTATATGCCCCGTACACTGCTCCATAAAGGTTTATGGTCCCATAAGATGCTCCATAGTATATGCCCCGTACACTGCTCCATAAAGGTTTATGGCCCCTATAAGATGCTCCATAGTATATGCCCCGTACACTGCTCCATAAAGGTTTATGGCCCCCATAAGATGCTCCATAGTATATGCCCCGTACACTGCTCCATAAAGGTTTATGGCCCCCATAAGATGCTCCATAGTATATGCCCCGTACACTGCTCCATAAAGGTTTATGGCCCCTATAAGATGCTCCATAGTATATGCCCCGTACACTGCTCCATAAAGGTTTATGGCCCCTATAAGATGCTCCATAGTATATGCCCCATACACTGCTCCATAAAGGTTTATGGCCCCCATAAGATGCTCCATAGTATATGCCCCCGTACACTGCTCCATTATGGTTGATGACCCCCATAAGATGCTCCATATTATATGCCCCGTACACTGCTCCATTATGGTTGATGGCCCCTATAAGATGCTCCATAGTATATGCCCCCGTACACTGCTCCATAATGGTTGATGGCCCCCATAAGATGCTCCCTATTATATGCCCCCGTACTTCTCCATTATGGTTGTTGGCTCCCATAAGATGCTCCATAGTATATGCCCCCGTACACTGCTCCATTATGGTTGATGGCCCCCATAAGATGCTTCATATTATATGCCCCGTACACTGCTCCATTATGGTTTATGGTCCCCATAAGATGCTCCATAGTATATGCCCCCATACACTGCTCCATTATGGTTGATGGCCCCCATAAGATGCTCCATTGTATATGCCCCCGTACACTGCTCCATTATGGTTGATGGCCCCCATAAGATGCTCCATTGTACATTGTATATGCCCCGTATGCTGCTGCGATATATAAAAAAAATACCATACTCACCTATCGTCGCTGGGCGCCGAGTGCTGAGGGGCCTGAGCAGGCGGGGACACCGGCGCGCTGTGGGGGTCAGGTGCCGGTATCGCCGCTAGCTCAGGCCCCCCAGCACTTGCTATATTCACCTGGCCATGATCCAGCGCTGCACGCCGCTCCGTGTTTCGGCTCCTCTGGCTGTGACTGTTCAGTCAGAGGGCGGCGCGCATTAAGCGCGTCATCGCGCCCTCTGAACTGTGAACGTCACAGGCAGAGGACCCAGAACATGGAGCCGTACGCAGCGCTGGAACGGGGGACAGGTGAATATAATACTTACCCTCCTGGCGCGTCCACGGTCCCTGCCTCTCCGTTGGAGATCGCGGTGTGCGTTCAGTGTTTACGCATACCGCAATCTCCTGGGAGCGTCACTCTGTGGGGTCCAGACTGCGCCTGCGCTTGCGCAGTCTATAAAGGCTTCGGACAGAGTGACGCTCCCAGCATTATATTATAGATACATACACATACACACATACCGGACTATAAATGCATATATATATATATATATATATATATGTTTCGGATATACTATCCTTTCTCAAGCCTTGGCTTGAGAAAGGATAGTATATCCGAAACGTTGCCACGCCGTTCAGGCATTAAAGTCCACTTTTTTCCATTTTGTTGTGCTGTTTTCCTTTTTCTTTTTTTATCTTTACCACCTACAATAGTGGTTTGGGAAGCTCTGCACGTTTTTTCAAGGTAGTATTTTGATGCTGTTCCTTTTTTCATTATATATATATATATATATATATATATATATATATATATGTGACAAAGCATATATGCATGGCAGTGTATAAGAGGGATAGATACACAAAACAATAAAATGCCAAAACAACCGAGTGAATGGAAACCAAAAAAAGTGTATACAGTATTTTTCGGATTATAAGAAGCACTTTTGTTCCCCCAAATTTTGGGGTAAGTGGGGGGTGCGTCTTATAATCCGAATCTGTGTGCTGTGCTGTAGAGGAGGGGGAGCAGCTCTGCAGAGGTGTCAGGGGGCTGGAGTGGGCTGGCTGCAGGCTGCAGAGACAGCAGGAGGTCCTGTGCTCCCGCTCATTAGCCTCATGTAATATTCACTGCACCTGCTCTCCATCACCTTGGTGCTGAAGCTGCACGAGTTGATTCACAGGGGAGCAGCAGGGGTGCCTGCATCCCCCCCTTCCCATCATGGATATGATCCCCCCTGTCACTCTTATATGCCCCCTGTGCTGCTGGCAGACAGATACCCCCGTGCTGCTGGCAGAGACATGATAAAATTACAAACACTTAACTCACCTTCAGATGATGGCTCCGTGCTCACAGCTCCTTGGTTGCTTCCTGTGTCTGTGCTGACATCCGATCATGTGATCGGCACAGCACAGTGATGACATCTGTGTGCCCAGGTCACATGATCCATGGTGGGGGAATGTGTCTACCAGCAGTACAGGGGGGGCATGTGTCTGCCCACAGCACAGGGGGGGCATGTGTCTGCCAGCAGTACAAGAGGGCATGTGTCTGCCAGCAGTACAGGGGGGGCATGTGTCTGCAAGCAGTACAAGGGGGCATGTGTCTGCCAGCAGTACAGGGGGGCATGTGCCTGCCAGCAACACAGGGGGGCATATCCCTGCCAGCACAGAAGGGCATATTGTGACCGGGGGGCATGTGCCTGCCAGCAGAGGGGGGCATATAGTGACCCAAGAGGGCATGTGCCTGCCAGCAGCACAAGGGGGCATATGGTGAACCAGGGGGGCATGTGCCTGCCAGCAGCACAGGGGGCATGTGTCTGCCAGCAACACAGGGGGACATATCCCTGCCAGCACAGGGGGGCATATTGTGATCGGGGGGGCATGTGCCTGCCAGCACAGGGGGGCATATAGTGACCCAAGAGGGCATGTGCCTGCCAGTAGCACAGGGGGGCATATAGTGAACCAGGGGGGCATGTGCCTGCCAGCAGCACAGGGGGGCATATTGTGAACCAGGGGGGCATGTCCCTGCCAGCAGCACAAGGGGACATATTGTGACCAGGGAGGCATGTGCCTGCCAGCACAAGGGGGCATATAGTGACCCCGGGGGGGGGCATGTGCCTGCCAGCAGCACAGGGGGGCATATAGTGACCCAGAGGGGGCATGTGTCTGCCAGCAGCAAAGGGGGGCATATAGTGACCAGGGGGGCATGTGACTGACAGCAGCACCAGGGGGCATGTGCCAGCACAAGGATGGGGGTTATATAGATACCAGGATGAGGGACATATGATTTGTGAGACGGACACTGGAATTATAAGACAGACCCTCATTTAAGATAAAAATTATTTTTTTCTCTTTTTCTTCACCAAATTTGGGGGTGCGTCTTATAATCAGGTGCATCTTATAAAGCGAAAAATACGGTATATCAGATGTACACAAATGATACATAAAACCTGATTTCAACCTTGGAGTTAGTTCATTGCACTTGTACAGCCATGAAACAGTCCTTCTTCTGAAATTAATAAACACAAAAAAGGTAACATAAATAATTGAAAAAAGTGAAAACAACAGGCAAGAGTAGTGACCTTAAGTGACAGTAAAGATGGCAATCTCACTCTGCTCATAAACGCTGGCCATATGTAAAGGTGAAGAAGTCAACAATAAGTAAAAGCAATTTAGGTTCCATAGGAGGGAACACAATTTCAAGTATTCTTTTGCATTAATAAGGTTAGCACTATGTGAAAATGGCAGGTATTCAAAAATTGTGTTCTAGGAGCTTTAAATTAGGCCAGTTTCACTTTTCCAACATTCAGGGTCCTTGTACATTCAATGTACCTTCGACATTGTCTGGACCAGTGGCAGGTCTAAACTCAACAACCTTATGAATGACTATGAGGCTGTTCTGCACAGGTCAGGATATGTGCAGGCGGTCTAGACCACATGTTGGACATGTTAAACCAACCTTATATGTCTGGTTATGAGTTGATGTGCTAATAATTGCATTAGAGATGTACTGTTTGTTGCCATTGTTGATTAAATCAAAGTACACGAGCCATTGTAAATAAAGAAAAGTACACGCATTGTAAAATGAAATAATTGTTAGGCACTGGATTATTGTATTCAGATTGTAATACTGCTAATTCCTGTCACATGACATTCCCTTTTTGTTTAATAATGAAAGAGTTAATCAGGTCACAGACCCCCTTCCACAAAGACTATTTTGGCAGTTTCCATAATTGTAAGTAATTGCACTAGAGATATTAAAGGTCCCGTTTGTATTAACACAGACCAACTCAATTTCATAGTTTAATATACTAAAAATGGAGTATATGAAAAAAATTAAAATCAAATTTATTTCACTCATTTAGGTATCATGGGGTCAGTTACAGATCAGTGCATAAGCTGATTAAAATCTTTCTATGTGATGATAAATGCAGTATGCTAATTTCATTCAACAGAACGAAGTTTACTGTATGGCCATACGCTTCAGTACAGAGATTAAATGGTTTAGAATATGAAAGACATCAGGGGGTCGTACTTGAAATGTGCGGAGGGAAAAAAAAATAAACCGTAAAGGAAGCAGATAAGTAGTGTTGAAATTACCAGAAAATTAAACCTCTCAACCACAAAACAGGCCTTTCATCACACCAAGAATTCATCATAAAAGCCACATTTGCCAAATATTGATATGCCTGCAGACTCTTGAAAAAGCAGAACAATCTTCTAATGCCAGATGGCTGTTGGCACACAGAAGCAGGGGAAATGAACTAAAATCCAGAATGTGAAAAATTCATGTCATATATACAATGTGATATTTTATATTAATTCATCAGTTTGTAGAAAATTATTGAGAATAAGTGACCAAGTTTCAAAAACATGGATATCAGAGATCAGTACACACCCTCAGTATGGTGTTGAGTAATGCCACCCAGGTTAGAAGGATCTGGTGTTTATGTGCTTTCAACGCTACTTTGCTTGCTGGCAGTATCCATGAAAATTCTTCACAAGTTCTCAATATCCCAAAAGAAATGGTACAAGGACAAATTTGACTGGGCCCTCTCTCTAGAGCCAAACTGGATATGGCGCTCCTCATTCTTGGATCATTCGTCCTTGGTCAAATAACATTAAAATTTGAAGCAACATCTGATGGCTACTAAGATATGACCTGTAAAGGAAGGCACAGCTTTCCTCTTATTTTCTCAGATTTAGGCCTCAGGCACACACCAGTTTTTTCGATAGGATCTGAGAAAAAAATGGACTGTACTGTATCTCATCAGTGAGCTGGAGCTGATTTTCATGCATTTTAATGTGTCCACTTACACCATCAGTGTGGCATCAATTATTTCTCTTATTCAAAATAAAAATTAGAAGGTTTCTATGTTTCTCCTACATATTATACGGTGAAAAATGGACAGGAAAGGGATGCAACGCTTATTTATTAATGGACCCATTGACTTGAAAGGACAATATTAATTAACAAATGGGAACAAAATTGGACCTTTCTCTATCATTTTTGTGGACTGATAGTTCGCAATAAAACATGCATATGAAGAAGCCTATAGAATACAATGGGCACATGTTCAATCTGTGAAAAACACAAAAGATGTATGACAAAAATGGACATCTGAATGAGACCTATCTGAGATTAGAATATTTCACATTCACATTATTCATGCATCCCTAAAATTATCATTTTATAACAATATAAATCATATGCTATAACTATTCAGACTAAAACGCACATCACTAAAGTACAGAAAATAATGAAATGTCTTTCCAAATATCCTATTGAGGTAATGACGTCCAACACCAAGAATTCCAAGTGGAAGGTGGATCATTTTAGAAAGGCAGAACCTGGGTCTCAACAGCTTAGCTACATGGGATGCTGAGGTAGCAGTCACACGAATGCAATGGCACATAGCTCCACCACAAAAGGACACGGTGCCTAGGGGACCCTCTCACACATTACACAATAGGGTTCAAGAGATTCAAGTTACAGCTCTGATGGGCGCTCTACAGTTATATTTCCATGGGTTGCTTCCTCTCCATTTTCGATGTTATATCAAAAGGAAATGTAATAACATGAGTACATAAGAAAACAAATAAAATGAAGAGGATACGTTCTTAATATATATGGTAACCCTTTATTGTGCTCCAGTAGGCAGATGGTTGGTTTGCCTATATGGTAAATCCAGTAGTGTCTGCAGGTTATCACTTAAAATTTTGGATGTCAAAACAAATCACCCATTTTTTGTTAAGATGGAAATTTCCTTTTATAAAACATGATTGTAGTAAGAAATAAAGTACAGTAAGACATACTGCAGTGTGCAAAAGTTTTAGGCAGGTATAGAAATGTTCCAAAGTATGAATGCTTTCATAAATAGAAATGTTAATAGTTGAATTTTGCCAGATCTCCAAAGAGAAATCTAAAACAAATCAATATTTGATGTGATCACCCCCGGCCTAGCATCAATTCTTCTAGTTACACTTGCACAGAATTAAAAGAAAAAACTCTGCGGGAAGGTTCTAAACTTCTTGGAGAACAAAACCACAAATCTTCTGTGAATGTAGGCTTGCGGAAATCCTTCTCTGTCTTCATGGGGGCCATAACATCACTTACAGAACTCCTTGTTCTTTTTTACAGGGAAGATAGTCCTTAATGACATTGGCTATATGAGGCTGTTTTCTTGTTGCAGAATAAATTTAGAGACAGATTCCTCCCTGATGGTAATGTATGATAGGTAAATATCTACCTGTATGTCACAGTATTGAGGTTACTAAGAAATGGTAATGTTGCGGACCATAGTTTCAATGGTCAGGCAAGAAAATTAAGTTCAGCAGAGGAAAGACTCGTCAGTCATCATGCTCAGACCTCGTCAAACCAGGGATTCAAGCTTGAGGAGGATAATTTGCATATTCCAGGTCCCTTCTGGGAAAAGCGAAGAGTCTCCCTCAGCAAGAAGATCGTTGGGTACAGCCAGGACCAGCTGCTTGGAAAGCATCACCAAACCAGGGATTCAAGCTTGAGGAGGATAATTTGCATATTCCAGGTGCCTTCTGGGAAAAGCGAAGAGTCTCCCTCAGCAAGAAGATCGTTGGGTACAGCCGGGACCAGCTGCTTGGAAAGCATCACCAAACCAGGGATTCAAGCTTGAGGAGGATAATTTGCATATTCCAGGTGCCTTCTGGGAAAAGCGAAGAGTCTCCCTCAGCAAGAAGATCGTTGGGTACAGCCGGGACCAGCTGCTTGGAAAGCATCACCAAACCAGGGATTCAAGCTTGAGGAGGATAATTTGCATATTCCAGGTGCCTTCTGGGAAAAGCGAAGAGTCTCCCTCAGCAAGAAGATCGTTGGGTACAGCCGGGACCAGCTGCTTGGAAAGCATCACCAAACCAGGGATTCAAGCTTGAGGAGGATAATTTGCATATTCCAGGTGCCTTCTGGGAAAAGCGAAGAGTCTCCCTCAGCAAGAAAATCGTTGGGTACAGCCGGGACCAGCTGCTTGGAAAGCATCACCAAGCCAGGGATTCAAGCTTGAGGAGGATAATTTGCATATTCCAGGTGCCTTCTGGGAAAAGCGAAGAGTCTCCCTCAGCAAGAAGATCGTTGGGTACAGCCGGGACCAGCTGCTTGGAAAGCATCACCAAGCCAGGGATTCAAGCTTGAGGAGGATAATTTGCATATTCCAGGTGCCTTCTGGGAAAAGCGAAGAGTCTCCCTCAGCAAGATCGTTGGGTACAGCCGGGACCAGCTGCTTGGAAAGCATCACCAAACCGCGCGCCTTAAGGCGCGCAAATTTTTGCCTGTAGGACATTATTGCAAGAAAACTTGGCTGAGTAGATTACACAAGAAGGAAAACACACAGCAAGTCAGCAGGATCTAGGAGCAACATGGCAGATGTGACAACCTACATGGTGAGCTGCAGCATGTGCTACATGTTCACAGATCGACCAGAAGAAGGATCCAATTTCACCTGTCAGAAGTGTAGACTAGTTGTCCTTTTAGAAGAAAAGGTGTGGGGTCTGGAAGAAAGAATAGCAACTTTGAAACTCCTCAAAGAGAATGAAGACTTCCTAGACAGAACAGAAGCATCTCTACTGGTCACAGAAGGTGAAAAACGTGTCAGAGAACCTACAAAAGCAGATGAGTGGAAGCATGTGACCAAAAGAAGCAAGAAGACCATGGAGAAATCCCCAACCACACAACTGAACAACCGATATCAAATCTTTGTAGAGGATGAAGATGGCACACCTAAGGGTGAAGCAATACCAGCAAGCAAAAAAGAAAAGGGCACACAGCAACAAGTGACAGCAAAAAGTACAGCCAAGAAGCAACGAAGAGTGGTGGTGGTGGGAGACTCTCTACTGAGAGGCACAGAAGCAGCCATCTGCACACCGGACATAACCGCAAGAGAAGTATGCTGCCTTCCAGGTGCGATGATCAAGGATGTGACTGATAGGATACCAAAGCTCTTTAGCTCCAAGGACGTCCACCCATTTCTTCTGATACATGTTGGCACCAATGACACGGCAAGGAAGGACCTACCGACAATCTGCAAAGACTTTGAAGAGTTGGGGAAGAAAGTAAAGGAACTGGATGCACAGGTAGTTTTTTCTTCTATCCTTCCCGTAGACGGGCATGGCACCAGGAGATGGAACAGGATCCTCGATGCGAACAACTGGCTAAGACGATGGTGCAGACAACAAGGATTCGGATTCCTGGACCACGGTGTGAATTACTTGTACGATGGACTCCTCGCCAGAGACGGACTACACCTCAACAAACCTGGGAAGCACACATTCGCCAGAAGACTCGCTACACTCATCAGGAGGGCGTTAAACTAGAAGAAGAGGGGACGGGAAGAAAAACATTTGACTCGAACAAAGAAGACCCAGGAAAATATACTCAGAAGGGAGGTAAGAACATTTCTAAACCAATCCACAGCGAGGAAATTGGAACAAAACAAAATCCTCTAAACTGCATGCTCGCAAACGCCAGAAGCCTGACAAACAAGATGGAAGAACTAGAAGCAGAAATATCTACAGGTAACTTTGACATAGTGGGAATAACCGAGACATGGTTAGATGAAAGCTATGACTGGGCAGTTAACTTACAGGGTTACAGTCTGTTTAGAAAGGATTGTAAAAATCGGAGAGGAGGAGGGGTTTGTCTCTATGTAAAGTCTTGTCTAAAGTCCACTTTAAGGGAGGATATTAGCGAAGGGAATGAGGATGTCGAGTCCATATGGGTCGAAATTCATGGAGGGAAAAATGGTAACAAAATTCTCATTGGGGTCTGTTACAAACCCCCAAATATAACAGAAACCATGGAAAGTCTACTTCTAAAGCAGATAGATGACTACCCGGATATTAACTGGGAAACAGAAACCTGTGAAACCCATAAAGGCAACAGGTTTCTGCTAATAACCAAGAAAAATTATCTTTCACAATTGGTGCAGAATCCAACCAGAGGAGCAGCATTTTTAGACATAATACTATCTAATAGACCTGACAGAATAACAAATCTGCAGGTGGTCGGGCATCTAGGAAATAGCGACCACAATATTGTACAGTTTCACCTGTCTTTCACTAGGGGGACTTGTCAGGGAGTCACAAAAACACTGAACTTTAGGAAGGCAAAGTTTGACCAGCTAGGAGATGCCCTTAATCTGGTAGACTGGGACAATATCCTCAGAAATAAGAATACAGATAAATGGAAAATGTTTAAGAACATCCTAAATAGGCACTGTAAGCGGTTTATACCTTGTGGGAATAAAAGGACTAGAAATAGGAAAAACCTAATGTGGCTAAACAAAGAAGTAAGGCAGGCAATTAACAGTAAAAAGAAAGCATTTGCACTACTAAAGCAGGATGGCACCATTGAAGCTCTAAAAAACTATAGGGAGAAAAATACTTTATCTAAAAAACTAATTAAAGCTGCCAAAAAGGAAACAGAGAAGCACATTGCTAAGGAGAGTAAAACTAATCCCAAACTGTTCTTCAACTATATCAATAGTAAAAGAATAAAAACTGAAAATGTAGGCCCCTTAAAAAATAGTGAGGACAGAATGGTTGTAGATGACGAGGATAAAGCTAACATATTAAACACCTTCTTCTCCACGGTATTCACGGTGGAAAATGAAATGCTAGGTGAAATCCCAAGAAACAACGAAAACCCTATATTAAGGGTCACCAATCTAACCCAAGAAGAGGTGCGAAACCGGCTAAATAAGATTAAAATAGATAAATCTCCGGGTCCGGATGGCATACACCCACGAGTACTAAGAGAACTAAGTAATGTAATAGATAAACCATTATTTCTTATTTTTAGGGACTCTATAGCGACGGGGTCTGTTCCGCAGGACTGGCGCATAGCAAATGTGGTGCCAATATTCAAAAAGGGCTCTAAAAGTTAACCTGGAAATTATAGGCCAGTAAGTCTAACCTCTATTGTTGGTAAAATATTTGAAGGGTTTCTGAGGGATGTTATTCTGGATTATCTCAATGAGAATAACTGTTTAATTCCATATCAGCATGGGTTTATGAGAAATCGCTCCTGTCAAACCAATCTAATCAGATTTTATGAAGAGGTAAGCTATAGGCTTGACCACGGTGAGTCATTGGACGTGGTATATCTCGATTTTTCCAAAGCGTTTGATACCGTGCCGCACAAGAGGTTGGTACACAAAATGAGAATGCTTGGTCTGGGGGAAAATGTGTGTAAATGGGTTAGTAACTGGCTTAGTGATAGAAAGCAGAGGGTGGTTATAAATGGTATAGTCTCTAACTGGGTCGCTGTGACCAGTGGGGTACCGCAGGGGTCGGTATTGGGACCTGTTCTCTTCAACATATTCATTAATGATCTGGTAGAAGGTTTACACAGTAAAATATCAATATTTGCAGATGATACAAAACTATGTAAAGCAGTTAATACAAGAGAAGATAGTATTCTGCTACAGATGGATCTGGATAAGTTGGAAACTTGGGCTGAAAGGTGGCAGATGAGGTTTAACAATGATAAATGTAAGGTTATACACATGGGAAGAAGGAATCAATATCACCATTACACACTGAACGGGAAACCACTGGGTAAATCTGACAGGGAGAAGGACTTGGGGATCCTAGTTAATGATAAACTTACCTGGAGCAGCCAGTGCCAGGCAGCAGCTGCCAAGGCAAACAGGATCATGGGGTGCATTAAAAGAGGTCTGGGTACACATGATGAGAGCATTATACTGCCTCTGTACAAATCTCTAGTTAGACCGCACATGGAGTACTGTGTCCAGTTTTGGGCACCGGTGCTCAGGAAGGATATAATGGAACTAGAGAGAGTACAAAGGAGGGCAACAAAATTAATAAAGGGGATGGGAGAACTACAATATCCAGATAGATTAGCGAAATTAGGATTATTTAGTCTAGAAAAAAGACGACTGAGGGGCGATCTAATAACCATGTATAAGTATATAAGGGGACAATACAAATATCTCGCTGAGGATCTGTTTGTACCAAGGAAGGTGAAGGGCTCAAGGGGGCATTCTTTGCGTCTGGAGGAGAAAAGGTTTTTCCACCAACATAGAAGAGGATTCTTTACTGTTAGGGCGGTAAGAATCTGGAATTGCTTGCCTGAGGAGGTGGTGATGGCGAACTCAGTCGAGGGGTTCAAGAGAGGCCTGGATGTCTTCCTGGAGCAGAACAATATTGTATCATACAATTATTAGGTTCTGTAGAAGGACGTAGATCTGGGGATTTATTATGATGTTATATAGGCTGAACTGGATGGACAAATGTCTTTTTTCGGCCTTACTAACTATGTTACTATGTTACTATGCTTGCTTCACTACAAAATCGAAAGATGTCCAGCAGTGCCATAAGCCAGAACTGGCAGTAGCTAGTGGACCCAGGTACTTCCATCTATTATTCAAAGAAATCTGACCAGAAGTGGTCTTCATGGAAGAATTTCAGCTAAAATGCCATGCCTTTCACATGAAAACCACACTACGGGACTATAAATAAAAACATAGGAACTGAGGTGCAGAAAATAGCAGCATGTGCTTTGGACAGATGAGTTAAAATGTAAAATATTTGGCTGTATCATAAAGCAATTTGTTTGCCAGAGAGTAGAAGAGTGGTATGGTAAAGGCGTCTTTCAAGTTTGAGGCTGAATTACAGCAAATAGAGTTGGGAATTTGGTCAGAATTAATGGTGCCCTCAATGCTGAGAAATACAGGCAGCTACTTATACATCATGCACAGAATAAATATGGAGCCATTCAAATGCTTCTTTGATAGCAAAGAAGCATCTGACTGGCTCCAAATGTATTCTATATTAGGTCAATGACATCAAACATGTAGACAAAGTCATTAAAAACTATCTTCAGCGTCAACAAGAACCAGGAGTAATGGAAAGGATGATTTGGCTCCCACAAAGCTCTGATCTCAAAATCATCATTTTCCTGGGATAACATGAAGAGACAGAAAAATTTGGGCAACCCAACATCCACAAAAGATCTGCGATTAGTTCTCCAATATGTTTGGAACACCCTACCCACCAAGCTCTTCATAAATTGCACGCAAGTGTACCTATAAGATTTGACACTTTGATACTGAGCTAAAGGCAACGGGCAGTCACACTAAAGTATTGATTTGATTTAGATTTTTCTCGTATTCATTCTTTTCACTTTAACCGATAAAAATGAACTACCATATATACTCGTGTATAAGCCAAGTTTTTCAGCACATTTTTTTATGCTGACAAATGCTCCCCTCGGCTTATACACGAGTCATTGTCCCAGTTTATGATGGGAGAGGGGGAGCGGCGCAGCAGCGAGTCACAGGAGGCAGGTGTGCCCGCTGCTAAAGAGAAATGAATATTCACTGCACTGGCAATGAATATTCGTTTATCTTATAGCGCGCACAGTTACAGCCGCAGCCACCAGATTCCAGCAACTAAAGGGCTCTCATGGGTGAACGCTCATAAAGGTAATGAATATTCACTTCTCTCCACTACTATAGGCTGGAGAGAGGTGAATATTCATTAACTTAATGAGCGGGGACACGTGATCGCACAGCCGCAGGAGCTGCAGAAAGCCGGAAAGAGATGCTGCGAGGGCGCGCAGGGAAGGTAAGTAGGATTTTATTATATGCTTTTCTCATGGGGGCCATGCAGACAAGGATGGGAATAAGGAGCCATGCAGACATGGATTGGAATAAGGAGCCGTGCACACAAGGATGGGGATAAGAAGCCATGCAGACAAGCATGGGAATAAGGGTCCATGCAGACAAGGATGGGGATGAGGACAAGGATTAGAGGACAAAGCATTCCCGGCTTATACTGTAGTCAATAAGTTTTCCCCCGTTTTTCAAGGCAAAATTAGGTGTGCCTCGGCTTATACTCGGGTCTGTTTATATATACTAATACAATATATATTATTAATATATGGTATTATCATTTCAATCTTTGAAAGCATTCTTACTATGCAGCACTTTTACATACCTGCCTAAAGCTTTTTCACCGTACTTTGCATATAGGCATAAAATTCAGTTGTTAAAAGAATGACTGGGGTGTATGATATAATGATGGCTTAAGCTCAAAGTGTTAGGGGTTGAACATTTTTTATGGTGTTCGTAAAGGAAGTATATATGGATTCATGGTTACGATGCATTTAGGATGATCAAAAGTCCACTCAAAGAAGAAAGGATATTATTGCTATTCTTTACACCAAGTCTTATCTCATCTGTTTTCATCGAACACAAATGAAGCTACACTGCTATAACTGCAGCATTGTGGGAAATCACCAGGGATTTCCAGTAATCAGTTCTTGTGCCTTACTACAGTATATCGGAGTGATCATTAAGAATTATATATGCATTTGCTGCTTCTACACTGACCTAGTAAAATGGTAGCATCATTGCACCATGCCCATAAAAGTAATGTTCCATTTAAAATGATGGTATCTTTAGAATCTTTAGACTTTTTCTTCTGTCAGCATTGAGGTTCAAACATACCGTATATTGAAGATAAATGACATTTAGCTCATAAGCGCCACCTTCAGGAGCATAGGACACAGCAATAGAAACATTAGGAAGTATAGCAATACGGATAACCTAAAACAGATGCAATCCCATATTGCCAAGCATGGCTTCTAAACATTATCTTTATCAAATAGGGCATATTACATATTGGTTAATTACTCTTCAGATCAGCGGCTATATAACACTGGAACTGTGATGAAAAATTGCATATTTATAACATTAGGAATTAACTCCAATGATATTCTGAAGCAAGATCAGATCCATGTCTGGTCAGCAATGTGCATTCTTTATATAAAAGGGAAAAGCACACATTTGTAATTCATATTGAAATGCTCTTTATTACATGCAGAACATTTCAAGTCTCATATGCAATATCTACATACTTTCATAAGTCATGAATTTCTTGTATTAACCTGAGTAGTCTTTTGTGAATTATAATGATGGAGTAGTACCCTGAGTCCCAACGCTGCTCCACTTATCTATATTACCTGTAGAAATATTATCGGTTATCTTCTGAGATAAGAATTTTCCCTGCAGCTACTCTACAGTATATACAGAATTTAGGCACCAGAAGAAAAGAAAAATATATAACAGGAATACATACGTACTGTATATACGAATGTATGTGTTGTATGTGTATAAATATATATTTGTATATATTCATATGCAAGGCTGCCACTAGGAATTTCGGGGCCTCATACTGGCAAAATTTTCGGGGCCCCCTAGAGACTCTGCCCAGGCTCCATCCCTCAAACTGTCCACAGCAAAAACTTCACTTCTCACCAATCACACATTAACAGTTCCCATCACCAGATCACACATATCCCCAGCAGCCTTTATTTTGGCCAAAAGATTTTTTGAGCCGCCACCACCACCACGGCACAATAGACTCTTTTGGCCGGGCCCTACTCTAACTTATTAAACATTTTGTAAAATATGCAATACAATTTAGGTGTATTTTTAAATTTTTAAAATGACCAATAATATCACACACAAGTTACAAATACCACCATATCATGACCAGACACCATATTACCACCACATACCGCCAAACCATGTCCAGACCACATATTAAAACCACAGTGATCGAATACTATCACATACAATGGACAAATACCGCCACACCATGACCAGATCACATATTACCACCACATAGTGACCAATAATACCACATACAAGGAATAAATACTACCACACCATGGCCGGACAACATATTACCACCACTTTGTGACTGAATACTACAATACTGATCAGTAAAAAAAAACACAATACTAATATCACCATATGTGCCATTATACACAGGAGATATGTACTTTGTATGCAGTGTCAGTGTAAAGGTAATACAGTGATCGCTGGTGACGTACACAGGGCCGCTGTATATACTATATAGTGTATAGTATCAGTGTATAGGTAACACACTGACTCACTAGTGAAGCCTCCAGGTGAAGTCTTTCATCTTCATCCAGCACAGATCAACATAACTTCTTCCAGCCAGGGCTTGTCTCTGCAGGAAATAACACAGCTAGAGCACCACTTGCAGAACACATTACTTATTTTTTCCCAACTTCTACACTACACCAAATGAAGAAAAAAGGCAACATAGTATCACTCTGCACAGTAACAGGATCGCTTCCTGATTTAAAACAGTATACTCAAAAAATAAAATAAATACATCACTGCAGTAATAATATCCCTTAATTAGCCCCTATGGTAATAATATCCCCCATCCTGGCCCTTGTGTGTCTCATTCCTGGCTCCAGCTATATGTTCTCCCATCCTGCCTTCATGAGTATCCATTCTGCCCCATGTGATGTCCCCATCATGCCCCATCTGTCCCGTGATCCTGCCACAACTGTCCCATCATCCTTCCCCTTCTGTCTCATTATCCTGCCCCATGAACCTGCACCATCTGTCTCCATCCTGCCTCATGATCCTGCCCCATCTGTCTCCATCCTGTCCGATCTGTCTCCATCCTGCCCGATCTGTCTCCATCCTGCCCGATCTGTCTCCATCCCTCACCATGTCTCCAATCATGCCCCCTCTGTCTCCATTCCTGACCTGCGTCTCCATGCCTGCCCCCATATCTTTCATCCTGCCCCTGTGTCTCCGGTCCTGACTCCTGAGTCTCCAATCCTGCCCCCTGTGCCTCCAATCCTGCCCTCTGTGTCTCCAATCATGCCCCCTGTGTCTCCAATCCTGCCCCTATGTCTCCAATCCTGCCCCATGTCTCCAATCATGCCCCCTGTATCTCCAATCCTGCCCCCTGTATCACCAATCCTGTCCCCTGTGTCTCCATTCTGCTCCATGTCTCCATTCTGCCCCCTGTGTCTCCATTCTTCCACCGTGTCTCCAATCCTGCCCCGTGTCTCCATTCTGCCCCTGTATCTCCATTCTTGCCCCATGTCTCCATTCTGACCCTGTGTCTCCATTCTTGCCCTGTATCTCCATTGTGCCCCATGTCTCCATTCTGCCCCATGTCTCCATTCTGCCCCTGTGTCTCCAATCCTGCCACGTGTCTCCATTCTGCCCCGTGTCTCCATTCTGCCCCCTGTGTCTCCAGTCATGCCCCCTGTGTCTCCATTCTTCTCCATTCCTGCCCCTTGCCTCCATTATGCCCCTGTATCTCCATTCTTGCCCTGTCTCCATTCTGCACTTTTATCTCCATTCTTGCCTTGTGTCTCCATTCTGCCCCTGTATCTCTATTCTTGCCCCGTGTTTCCATTCTGCCCCTGTGTCTCCATTCTTGCCCTGTGTCTCCATTCTGCCCCGTGTCTTTATTCTGCCCCATGTCTCCATTCTTCCTGTCTCCATTCTACCCGTGTCTCCATTCTGCACCTATGTCTCCAATCATACCCCCTGTGTCTCCATTCTGCCCCTAGTGTCTCCTATCCTGCCCTGTGTCTCCATTCTGCCCCTGTATCTCCATTCTTGCCCCGTGTCTCCATTCTTGCCCATTGTCTCCATTCTGCCTGTGTCTCCATTCTTGCCCCGTGTCTCCAATCCTCCGTTTCTCCATTCTTGCCCCTGTGTCTCCATTATGCCCCTGTGTCTCTATTTTTGCCCCGTGCCTCAATTCTGCCCCCTGTGTCTCTATTCTGCCCCATGTCTCCATTCTGCCCCATCTCTATTCTGCCCCCAGCAGGATGGACACCTGTCTCCATCCTGCCGGCTTGCCGCTTTCAATAATAAAAAAAACAACCTTTCCTCTTACCTTGCCGCACTCCTGCGCCGAGCGATATTCCCTCCAGGCTGAAAGCGCGCATTCGCTGGGGAATGACGATGACGTCAGACGCCGGCAATGTGTGCACTGACGTCAGCTGCCAGCCTCCTATTGGCTGGCAGCTTTAACTATTGCCATGTGGGCCCGGGCTCGGGCTCGCACGGCAATGGAGTGTAACTAAACCCTGCATCTCAGATGCAGGGTTCAGTAAATCCTGCCGCTGGGGCCCGATCAGCAGAAGAGATGGGGCCCGATTAGGGCCCCCTGTACTGACTGGGCCCCATACGCCAGTCAGGGCAGTAATGCCCTGATGGCAGCCCTGTTCATATGTACACTGCTCATAATAAATGAGTACATCTCCTTTGAAAAGTAATATTTTAATCAATATCTCACTGAACCCAAAAACAATCCCTGAAATTTTGACAAGACGGATTTTAATAGAACATTTTCCTAACCTATAACATGAAAGTAAAGTTACATAACTTCGATTACAAAATCTTCATTTTACTCAGATTAGTTGATGCAAAAATGAATACACCTCACATCAAAAGCAACTACATATAGTATTTTTAAGGACAGCACCAAGTCTTAAATGCATGGAATGAACAAGTTGGCAACATACTGCAATATCTGTCTTCTCCCATTCTTCATGAACGACCTCTTTTAGAGCCTGGAAGGAGACTGATGCTCAGCTTGTCTCTTCAGAATCCCCAATAGGTGACGTTCTTGAGTGCAACAGTGGCCTTATATGAGTGTTTTTGATCATTGTCATGTTAGAACAGTACACCAAGGGTGCAGAGTATTTGTAGCACCATCTCTTTCAATATAGAGCAGTACATCTGTGAATTCATGATGCCATACCATATGGTTTGTCTTCCTTCTTCTTCAGCTAACTACAGTGAATGTAAATGTCAATTTTTTTCAACCCTTCTCATTTGAAGATGCTCCTGTTTAGGTGTTATTTTCTCTGGTCGGCAGGAACATCTCTGTGAGATGGTTGCAGATCCATCTTTGTTACATTTTTTGTATGACTTTTGTTACAGTATTCTGAATGATAAGTAAAGTTTTGCTCATTTTCTTGTAGCATTCACCTTTCTTGTGTAAAGAAATTATTTTCTCTCAGGTCTTGTGACACTTCTCTTCCATGTGGTGCTATTGCTGACAGCATGAAATGGGAAGGGGTTTTCTTTGGTAAATAATGCCCTTTTCTATTTAATAAATAGACTTACCTGTGGTTGAATTATTGTTAATTAGAATTGTGTAGTCTAAATGTTAGCTTTGCACCTAAGACTTACATTGGGGTGTATTCAGTTTTGCAATATGGTTTTGCATGAATTTGTAAGAACATTTACTTTTTTTGGGTGTGTAAAATAACAAATCTTGTTTGCAAATTTGAAATGTAGTTAGTGTTTATGATTATTTTAGTTATTGTTGAGTAAAAGTGTAAAATAAGAAAATACATTGTAGGTGTAGACCTAACCTGCCTGGTTTCACAGTAATATAAAATAAAGCAGAATATCTAGGTCAAATGATTATCTGATATATCAGACAATGGTGAAGTTTGTGAACTCCAGCTGTCACTGTTTTTAGAGTAAGAGGCCTCTGTAGAAGATTTAAACTCTTTTAGAAATCTCACACATTGTGAGTAAAAGGCCATTGAAATCAATGGTCCTTTGCTTAGCTTTGCTTAGGATTTTATTTCCAAAATCTCTGAGTAGTGCCATAAGGATTTATTCACTCTATTAAACCCTTTCATTCAGGAAAGTCAGTGGTGGTCCCAGATCATAGATTTCCTTTAGGTTGTATTCTTACATGTCTGTATGACATATTAGAAGATGATTTTAACTGCATTTCACCTTGAAAGTTTTATTCTTAAGTTTGTTAATTGATACAATCGCAAAGTGCTTGTAAAATCAAGAAACTTTACAATTTTTGTTTTTCATAAGAATGGAAGGAGTTTTTATTCTATTGTTTTTCTCGAAGCTCAGATTACTAGTCAGTGGTGTTCGGTCTCCAAGTCAAGGAGCACAGTTCTTTTAGTTTGTAAGCTCGGCTAGGAAGATGGCCAGATCTCTTGAGTGTATTGTTACTTCCTGATCCATCCAACTTCAATGCCACTTTGCTCCTCCAATGCTGCTGAGGCAAAACTGCCTTTGTTTGTCTGCTTATAGTATGGGAAGGTGCACAGGTTGGACAATGCCGCTGGTCCAGACTGGCAATCAATCAGTAACCCACCACCATTCAGAAAACCGGGAGGCAGGCAAGATGAAAAGCACTTTAAGGGCATATTAATACAGTAGTCTCATTCAATAATTGTCAAATATGGGAACGGAATCAAACACAGAAACGCTAGACTTTTGTAATATTGAATCATTTCCTGTTTTGCCAGGAAACATCCAGGCCAAAAATATTTTTCACCTCTTAAAAATCTTGTATATGTGACATTTTTGAGGATGATGAGTGGCTTGAGAGATAAATTAACTCCTTAGACTACATACCAGCTGTTTAAAGATTAAGTGTATTCAAGATATTTCTCTCTGGAGTATGCATGGAAATGACTGAAATATTGATAATCATTCATAAAATGAATCAATCGTGTGCTTTTGTTAAGACTTTACAATAAATTTAAATGATGAATGCTAATAATGTGAGTGAGTATCTAGACTGCAAAATTTGAGAAAATTTAATATTTGCAGGACTAAGAGCACAATAATCAACTATGGGCCAGTGAATACTCAACAGCAGTGGGCCAGAGAACTGACTTAGTGAATGTGAGAAACATTTGTTACCCATACAAACCTATGTATTCTATAATTTTTTTAGTACGTTTTATAAAATAAAGGACAAATACTGATATTTGGTTGTTACTAGGGTCAGAAGTTGGAAGTTGATATATAATATTTATATCAAGCAATCACGCAAATAGAATCTGCCTGACAAGGTGAAGTAGACCAAAAGCTATAAAAGCTAGACATCATGACGCGATCCAAAGAAATTCTGGCAGAAATGAGAGACAAAGTATGTGAGATCTATCAATCTGGAAAAGGTTCTAAAGACATTTCTGGGAGTCCAGAAAACCACAGTGAGAGTAATTATCCATAAATGAAGAAATCATAGGACAGTTGTGAACCTTCTCAGGAGTGGACGGCTGACAAAAATTTCCCCAGGAGCGCAGTGACAACTCATCTGAGGGGTCCCAAAAGACTCCACAACAACATTCAAAGAAGTGTTCATGACTCCATCATAAGAAAGAGACTGGGCAAAAATGGCCTGCATGGCTGAGTTCCAAGACAAAAAGCACTGTTGAGCAACAAGAACATAAAGGCTCATCTCAGTTTTGCCAGACAACATCTTGATGATTCCCAAAACTTTTGGAAGAAAACTCTGTGGACTAACGAGACAAAAGTTGAACTTTTTGGAAGGTATATGTCCCATTACATCTGGCGTAGAAATAACACAGCATTTAAAAAAGGAACATCATACTAACTGTAAAATGTGGTAGTGGTAATGTGAAGGACTGTGCCTGTTTTGATGCTTCATAACCTGGGAGACTTGCTGTGGTAAATGGAACCATGAATTCTGCTTTTGCCAAAAAAACTGACGGAGAATGTCTTGCCATCTATTCGGGACCTCAGTCTGAAGCGCCCTTGGGTTATGCAGCAGGACAATGATCCAAAACACACCAGAAAGGCCACCTCTGAATGGCTAAAAGCGAACCTGTCACCAAGTTTGGCCAATATAAGATACGGCCACCCCCTTTCAGGGCTTATCTACAGCATTCTATAATGATGTATATAAGTCCTTGATCCGACCTGAAAGATAATAATCCCATCTTATAATCGCTGCCCTCCTGCTTGCTTTTTGGCTCCCCGACATCGCGCTCGTAAGCAGGCGAACTTATCTGCCCTGTTAAGGGCAGACCAAAGTACTGCAGTGAGCAGGCACCGGGAATGGTCAGAGAGGCCCAGCACCTGCGCACTGCAGTACTTTTCTATGCCACCAACAGGGCAGATAAATACGCCTGCGCAGGAGTGTGATGCCGGGGAGCCATAAAGCAAACAGGAAGGCAGCGATCATAAGAAGATGGGAAGTGCCGGACCCGAACCTGCAACACCCATCGGACAGGACTGCCCTCCCCGGGTGAGTATAATAAAACATTTTTCTTATCTTTCAAGTTGGATCAGGAGCTTATGTACAGCATTATAGAATTCTGTAGATAATCCCTGAAAGGCGATGGCCGTAACTTATATCAGCCAAACTTGGTGACAGGTTACCTTTAAGAAAAACTAAATTAAGACTTTGGAGTGGCCTAGTCAAAGTCCTGAACTCAATCCGATTGAGATGTTGTTGCATGACCTTAAAAAGGCGGTTTATGCTTGTAAACCCTCCAATATGGCTTAAAGGGAACCTGCACTAATGCTGCATTCTGACGAGGTGGCTCTTGTAGTTCTTGTTCCTACCACTGCTGAAAGAATTGTTTATCAAATTTGTCCCTCATACCTTGAATTCGTATGGGGGGCAGGTCTTTCCCCCAACACAGATGCACCACAGCCGTCAGTTACTTCCTCATGTTTACAGGGCGCCGCCTACTCAGCGTTATTGAATTTTCCCAGCACCTGCGCTGTGATCTTAGGCCTTGGGCATGCGCAGTTAGCAAATTTGATAAACAATTCTTTCAGCAGTTCAGCAGTGGCAAGAACAAGAACTAAAAGAGTCACCTTGTCAGAATGCAGCATTAGTGCTGCACAAGATGGCTCTTTTAGTTACAAACGCCTGGGGGGGGTGACAGGTTCCCTTTAATTACACCGATGAGGGGGCCAAAATTCCTCCAGAGCATTGTAAAAGACTCATTGGCAGTTAACGCTTGATTGCAATTGTTGCTGCTAAGGATGGTCCAACCATTTATTAGGTTTAAGGGGCAATCACTTTTTCACACAGGGCCCTGTAGGTTTGGATTTCTTTCCCCTTCATAATAAAGACCTTTATTTAAAAACTACAATTTTGTGTTTACTTGTGTTATTTTTGTGTAATATTTAAATTTGCTTGGTGAGCTGAAATATTTACGTGTGACAAACATGGAAAACAATAGGAAATCAGGAAGGGGTAAACACTTTTTCACACAACGGTACGTAATAGTAACTTATTTGTGCATGATAAAGACAATCAATCAGATGTTCAATATGAATCAATAAAAAAACAAAAGGAAAATCGCATGTGCCTGTGAGTACACATACAATATGTATAATGATCAATTATATATCCAGCATTAATTAATCAAAAAATGAATGTCCAGTGTAAAGTAATCTCTAAGAATCAGGCATTATAAATATGCCTTATATATCATATATAAAAATTCAGATATATTTGTATGTATGCGTATATGGTACACATACGATTCAACTGCATAGCAACAAAGTAAGCAAATGAGTCAAACAGAGCCTCATACTAGACAAATATAGAGTATCAAAACAGATATATGCAAAATACAACAATAAAGTGTACTTCAATAGAATTGCACATAATTACCCAGTAGGTAAATATTCAGAAACTCACATTATATTGATAGGGCAGCCACACGATGTGATCGCAGGTCGCTGATGGGTTGCTATGACAGCTGGAGGTCCACTGAATACTTCCGTGCCAGTCATTACGCAGCTCCTTTGAAACCTAGCCTGTGGCCACTGTGTTTTTT
This sequence comes from Ranitomeya imitator, assembly GCF_032444005.1. Classification (NCBI taxonomy): domain Eukaryota; kingdom Metazoa; phylum Chordata; class Amphibia; order Anura; family Dendrobatidae; genus Ranitomeya; species Ranitomeya imitator. The sequence goes on along the minus strand of NC_091285.1, from coordinate 387,253,887 downwards.
ACTATATGCTGTGATGCTGTGCTGTCGCTGTATATAGCACAAGCAATCAGTCGATCAGATCTTCAAAGTAAAATAAAATATGAAAAAAATAAAGAAAAACATAAAAGTTTAAATCACTCACCATTTCCCACATTAAAAACAAAGATATCATAAAAATAAAAACAATACACATATGTGGCATTGTCACCTTCAGCAAAATAAAATCTATCAAAATATAAAAATAATTAATCTGATCGGTAAACATGGTAAACAAAAAAAGTCAAGAATCAATTCTACAAAAAATACTGTAACAAATGATCAAAATGTCACATTTATCCCAAAATGTCATCAATAAAAATGTTGTCTAATCTCGCCAAAAGTAAGCCATCACATAGTTTTATTGACCTACAATTAAAAATGAGTCTCGGAAAATGCCAACACAAGCACAGAGAACTTTTTTTTTAAACCACTAAAATAATTGCAAAAAATGGAAATGTTTGGTATCTCAATAATTGTACTGATAAGCAGAATCATATTACAAGGTTATTTCTACCACAAAATTTACACCATAGAAACAATCCCCCCCCCCCAAAAAAAAAAAAAACCTATGTCAGAATTGTGATTTATTTATAATTTCAGTACTTGTATTGAAGAGATTAAGGCCAGATGAAGCTCCATATACAGCTGTGTGACTAGGAACGCCAATGTGATGAAAAAATATTGAGGGGGACACAGATGAGGGTCCCAGAAGCCAGAACCTAGCAAACATGAAATTATATGTTTTCTTAGTAATGCTGCATGTTATCAATTTATGAGTAGGAATGTCCCCTTTACTGTCATTTTCTTATTTTTCTTCTCCTTGCTTGGAATGTTAGGCTAGGTTCACATTACGTTAGTGCAATCCGTTTAGCGGATACGCTAACAGATTGCGCTAACGCAATGTCCAAAAAGGGATTGCGTTCGGCAATCCCGCTATTGCAGATGCCCGATCTGCGCTAGCGAGGAACGGACCCTGAATGCTGCAAGCAGCGTTCGAGGTCCGTCCGAAACTAAGGGCACATCGCAGACGCATGCCAAAAATGGCATACGTTTGCGATGCGTTAGGGATCCGTTAGCACATTGCAGTCAATGGGTGCGCTAACGGATCCGTTACATAGCGTTAATTGGGAAAATTGCGCCATGTAACGGAGTCCGTTAGCGGACACCCACTAACGCAATGTGAACCTAGCCTTATCATTTTGGCTTGAACTTGGAGTGATTTTACTGTCAGCTGGCATCCACAGTCATTCAATACCTAAAGATATGTTACTACAGGAAGACGAGTGTGACTATTATGTTGTGTTGTAGGAGCTGGAATGGCTTCATAAATCCCTTCTTTCACTAGACGTCTAATTTATCATCATTTAGCCTATGTCTTGAACCTATTTTAGGGCATTTACTAATCCCTCTTTCTTTCTGATCTGCAGGTTGTTGTTTTGTAACGTTTTATACAAGAAAAGCAGCACTGGAAGCACAAAACGCATTGCACAATATTAAAACTTTACCTGGGGTGAGTACATTCTTCTTCTTGTCGACACAATGTCATGATTAAGTGTCATTTATTTGTTCTACTTATTGCTAGAGAATAGCTTTCTTTCCAAATAACCAATGAGTACATGATGAAGTGTGCACTGCTCAAAATGACTGGGCAGCAATGGAATGGACTTATGATGGTGCCGGGCTAATCCCTTAATTGTCTCAGTCAGATGGCTTTGTGTACAATACAGTGAATGTACTTTAGGCTTTATCTTGGAAACAAACATTACCGCAGTACCTCACCGTTGTAATCCGGTCTACTTTGATTTTGTTTTGGCTGATGTGTATTGAATTTTGAGAAATGTTCTTCTTTTCAAACTGCAAAAGCATTTAACTTAAGTCTTTAGGCAATGAACACGTAGATGAGCGCCAGTGCTGAACAAAGGTTTGAAGATATAAGTAGCGTTGTAGGGTACTGAAAATATCCAGATGGCGTCAGAAAACTTATCGATAGGCAATGCTTCATGCCAAAAAAGAGTATTAGAAAGAAAGCTATATAGAAGATATCTAAAAGATAATCTGACACTCATCTGTAGACTTCTTTTTTGAGGTCCTTGCCCCTTGATTGATTGCACAGAGCAGGACACTGCCTGGTCGAAAGAGAAGTCTTTGATGCTTTTCTAGAGTTAATGGTTATCAGTTAAGTAATCCAGGTGGTTTGAAGAGACAGGGGATCCAAAAAAATTTGACATCTGCTAATTAAGACTTTTAAAAATTTAATAAAGCCTGATTGAAGTCTGCCAACTTCCTATACATTTGGTATAAAATATATTTAAATCAACATTGTGTATGATACTATTTGCTGCACCCCTTTAGTATAGAATTAAGGTACCGTCACACTAAACGATATCGCTAGCGATCCGTGACGTTGCAGCGTCCTGGCTAGCGATATCGTTCAGTTTGACACACAGCAGCGATCAGAATCCTGCTGTGATGTCGTTGGTCGCTGCAGAAAATCCAGCACTTTATTTCGTCGCTGGACTTCCTGCTGACATCGCTGAATCGGCTTGTGTGACGTCACCGCTGTGCTTTCCGGCCGCTGTGCTTACACAGGGCAGAAAAGCAGAGCGCCGAGGGACAGACAGCGGAAGGTAAGTATGTAGTGTTTGTTTTTTTTTTACTTTTACGCTGGTAACCAGGTTAAACATCGGGTTACTAAGCGCGGCCCTGTGCTTAGTAACCTGATGTTTACCCTGGTTACCGGCATAGTTGGTCGCTGGAGAGCTGTCTGTGTGACAGCTCTCCAGCGACCAAACAGCGACGCTGCAGCGATCCGGATCGTTGTCGGTATCGCTGCAGCGTCGCTTAGTGTGATGGTACCTTTAAGCATTTCAGATAACCTAGTCATTGACATTTTGTCTGGTTGGTGAACATTACTTACAGATAATCCAGTACCCTGTACCACACACTGCCTCTCCATCCTGCACAGGATTGTTTTTTTAGCCACTCCCTTGCGGTAAGAAGGAAATGAGGCAACTTACCAATAGAGACATTCAAAAAAAGCAAAAATGCTATGGATTTAAGGGATCCAACATTAGGCCGACCACATCAAGAGAAGTCAGTTGTGGCTGAAGGGGCATGGTGTGCTAAAAAAATCCATTAGTGGTGTTACTATCCAGACAGCTTAAATACTATCCTAAGAAAACAACAATAGATGTGGTGGGAGGTAAGCAGTTTGAATAAACCATACTTTTGCTCTTCATGCTGATAAACTGATAGCAACTCTCAAGCTATGTGCCAAAGTTCAGCAAAGTGTGCAGAATTTTCCTGACCAAATCTGGACTACTTTCGCAGGAAATCCGCGCACTTTTTTTTCCCATTTTTCTCTCTTTTTTTGAGCGTTTTTTTTTTTTTTTTGCAGATTTTTCACATTTTTTTTTGGAGCTTCCCAATGCAATAATATAGTGGGAAATCCAAAAAAAAAAGTCTGCAAAATTAATGAACATGCTGCGTCTCTTTCCAAGATGCGTTTTTAGCGCAAAGCGCAACATGTGCACAAGAAAATCGGAATGCATTAAAAATGATAGGATGGCTAATGTAAGCGTTTTTAAAGCATTTTTGTCACAGAAAACCACCAAAAAAAATGAAAAAAAAAAGCTAAAAATTCACAACGTGTGCACGTAGCCTTAATCAGTTTTGACCAAAGTATTCTTTTAACATTTTAAACAGAATCAAATGTGAATTAAATCATAGCGTGTGCTAACTATTTTTGAATGACTGTTTCATGAGTACATTAAAAATAGAATAAATGTTGCTAATATATATGAATATACCTGGTCTGGACTGCCCAAAGACTATAAACGCCCAGGCAGTCCACACTTTACTCTGCACTGATGTTCTAAAATATCATGCAGCTTTCATGAGATTGTGCAGTTACAGGAGAGGGTAGCTGGCTTTCAGACACAGCCAGACTCCCCAAAGAGAAGATAAACATGGTTTATTACCATGTTTCACTTCTCGATCTTTGTATCCACAGTGCTGGACTAGTGCTTGTATATACAAATTAAGAAGCACTGACACTGCTTCCTTCTCTGGATCCAGTGATCATGTGATCGCTAAATGTAGTGAATGTGATAGATCAAGATCTGCCGGAAGACCCTATCGGCTCTGCGGTGCAGCCAGGAAGTGAAATTTCCACTGTAACTGGGGCTAATAAAAAAGAATGTATTAATATTTTCAAATGTCCTCCAAAGATTTTTTAAGACCCTTTACAGTGTGTAAAATAAATATGTAAAGTGAAAAAAATAATATAGAATAGAAAATATATACCGTAATAAAGCATAAATAAATAAATAAAACAAAACAAAAAAGACAGTCTAAGGGTGGTTTCACACTTGCGTTTTTGTCTGCAGCGTTTTTTTTCAAAAAAAGCATGCGGTTTTTTTTTCCTATATTTAACATTGAAAACGCATGCGTTTTTGTTTGCACGCGTTTGGTCGCGTTTTGCAACGCATGCGTTTTTTTACTGCATGCGTTCATTTTCAGAAATGCAACTTGTAGTATTTTTGAGAGGCGTTTTTTGGACCAAAAAAAACGCATGCGTTTTCATGCGTTTTTTTTTAATCAAAAAATACATTGGAGTCAATGGGGACGCATGCGGTTTTTTGTGCATGCGTTTTTTTTTGCGCTAAAAACGCATGCGTTTTTATATTAAAAAAACAGAAAACACACTGATATGCCACCCCCCAACATAAAGGTGATAAAGGGATCCTAACCCTAACCCTACCCCTAACCTTACCCCTAACCCTAAGGGATCCTAACCCTAACCCTACCCCTAACCCTAAGGGATCCTAACCATAACCCTACCCCTAACCCTACCCCTAACCCTAACCCTATGGGATCCTAACCCTAACCCTACCCCTACCCCTAATCCCTTTAGGGTTAGGGGTAGGGTTAGGGGTAGGGTTAGGGTTAGGATCCCTTAGGGTTAGAGGTTGGGTTAGGGTTAGGGGTAGGGTTAGGGTTAGGATCCCTTTAGGGTTAGGGTTAGCGGTAGGGTTAGGGTTAGGATCCCTTTAGGGTTAGGGTTAGGGTTATGATCCCTACCCCTAACCCTAACCCTAACTATTTCTGTTTATAGTGGGTTTTTTACTTTATTATGATGATTGGCAGCTATCACACATTTCTCAGCATGCGTTTAAAAAACGCAAACGCATGAAAAAAACGCATGTAAACGCGTCAAAACGCCGCATTTTTTTCACCACATGCAAAAACGCATGCGTCAAAAAAAACGCAGCGTTTGCACGCTTTTACATGCGTTTTTTCACCATGCTTTTTTTGCATATTTTACCGCAAAAACGCACCCAAAAAAACGCAAATGTGAAACCAGCCTAAATTACTGTTTTTCGCCCTATCCCATCTAAAAAAATATTTCCAACATTTAAAAATAATATTTTTAGCATTCATTCGTGGTTAAAAAAAATTAAAATAAAAAAATATGAAAAATAGAAACATGTTTCTTATTTTTCTTTACTCAGCAAAAAAAATATAGAAATCACATAACAATTATTTCCCTTATAACGCTACAAATTAGAAGCTAAATTATTAGAATATTTGAACGACAATTTTTTTAGCGCTGTTAAAAGCACATATGATATAAATTCCAAAAATGTGCCTTTGTCAGGAACTTGGTCCTGAACTGGTTGTCTCTCTTTTCTGAAATATTTGCGTTGTTTTTGACTCATCATTTTTCAGAAATGGCCATCAGCATTGATATGAAATTGTTATATTCTGCCCAGATAGTGCTCAGTTATGCCTTCCAGTGTCGGCATAGCCCACTTCAATTACATCCAGTGCTTCCAAGATTGCAAAGGCTGATATTGAGCAAATATTGCACCATGCAATTCATGGGCATCATCTCTGTTCATTTGTATCATGACCAGTAGCCGCTTAGTAAATAAATGTGGCAGTCTTTCCGAATAGATGCCATACACAGTATCATTTAATTGGATAATTTAGCATGAGCTGCATTAATTGGGTTAGTAAGCCTTTGAGATATTAAAACCTGACACTTTCCCTTGGAGAATAATTATCATCTAGACAACAAAAATGCACAGAGGTTTTTTTAGTCCTGCAGCATTACAATATTGGTCTCACATGCAATGCCAGCATAGAAACAAATAGTATATGCCATTCCCCCAATTTATTATTTAATTAAAGAAAACAGAATAAGGCCATGTTCACACAGTGCGTTTTTTACCGCGGAACCGCGGCGGTTTTGCCGCTGCGGTTCCGCAGCTGTTTTCCATGCAGGGTACAGTACACTGTACCCTATGGAAAACAGGACACACTGTGCACATGGTCCGGAAATTGTAAAAAAAAAGACGCGCTGAATAGCTCCCGGAAAAAAGAAGGAGCATGTCAATTCTTTTTCCGGAGCCGCAGCGGTTCTGCACCCATAGACCTCCATTGTGAGGTCCAAACCGCAGTAAAACCCGCAGATCAAAAATATATCTGCGGGTTTTACTGCGGTTTGATGTGCAGAACCGCTGCAGCAGGAAGTGCGGGGGAGCGGGCGGAAGTGCGTGGGCGGAGTGTGGCTGCCCCCCCCGTGCTCCGATCCCGCCCCCCCGTGCTCCGATGCCCCCCCCAGTGCTCCGATGCCCCCCCCCAGTGCTCTGATGCCCCCCCCGTGCCCTAATCTCCCCCCCTTATACTCACCCGGCGTCCCGGTGTCCGTCCGGCCGTCTTCTCCCTGGGCGCCGCCATCTTGCAAAATGGCGGGCGCATGCGCAGTGCGCCCGCCGAATCTGCCGGCCGGCAGATTCGTTCCAAAGTGCATTTTGATCACTGAGATATAACCTATCTCAGTGATCAAAATAAAAAAATAGTAAATGACACCCCCCCCCCTTTGTCACCCCCATAGGTAGGGACAATAAAAAAAATAAAGAATTTTTTTTTTTTTTTTCACTAAGGTTAGAATAGGGGTAGGGGTAGGGTTAGGGGTAGGGTTAGGGTTAGGGGTAGGGTTAGGGTTAGGGTTAGGGGTAGGGTTAGGGGTAGGGTTAGGGGTAGGGGTAGGGGTAGGGTTAGGGGTAGGGTTAGGGGTAGGGTTAGGGGTAGGGGTAGGGTTAGGGGTAGGGTTAGGGGTAGGGTTAGGGTTAGGGGTAGGGTTAGGGTTAGGGGTAGGGTTAGGGGTAGGGGTAGGGGTAGGGTTAGGGTTAGGGTTAGGGGTAGGGTTAGGGTATTTTCAGCCATTTTAACCCTAAAAAAATTCCTAGAAAACACACAGACTCTGGCTAGAAAACTGCATCAAAAAAACGCATCAAAAAACGCATCAAAAACGGACCAAAAAAGGACCAAAAAAAGGACCTGCGTTTTCTGCCAAAAGCTGCAGTTTTTTAAAAAACAGTCAGGAAAAAAAAAGGATGGAAATCCTGAACGTGTGAACATACCCTAAAAGGCATTTTGATCTGTCAACATCAACACAAATTCAGAATTAAAAACGGAGAATCAACTATGCTATTTATTTCTGTGGGACAATCAACTGCCAAACTGCAGTCCTAATTGTGGGATCTCTAGAACAAATACGAATCATAAATAGTAAACATCTGATAAATTGTCAGGTTCAGAAAAAAAGCAATGTGGCAGATTTTACAGACTTTTTTTAATAAAACACCACAAATAAATTAAATTACTTTTAAGGTAGGTTCATACTGAGCTTTTTGAGGCATTCTTCAAGCAGAAGCTGAGCAGAAATTCTCAAAAATCCTCCTCAAAAGCTCAAAACTCCTCAAAAACTGTCAAAAAGTTTATTCTCAGTTTCCATTCCAAAACTCTGCAAAAAGACTCAGGCTCCTATTCATAAAGAACAGTGGTTTTCACAACTGAAGAAACGGGTGGAGTTGAGGCGTCTCATTAAGAGGTGCATGTGTCTTAATGAATCAAGTGAGGTGTGAAATGGAGTGCTCCTACGTGTGCACCTCGACACAAATCTTACTCCAATCAAGGACTGATGTAAATTTTGTGGCATAAGGAAACCCACCCCTTGTCATAAATTTGACAAGAAAGGGTTTTCATGCCCTAACTCCACCCACCCAAAATTTTGCACAGGCTTCTCAAAGCATTTTACTCCAGTATTCTGGTACACAAGCTGTGAAGAATTGGGGACTCTGTATGAACACAACCATAGTATAGTATCAATTACACTAGACGATTCATGGATCTGTATCATTCAATGTTAATCAAATGAATCTATATCAGAAGTTTTCAGGTCAGGTGAAGTTGTCAGGATAAGACACATGATTTGAACAGTTATTCACACGCACTCTAAGGTTATGTGCATATTGCATCTCCTTGAAGCAACTACTGCCCAAAACCCACCAGAAATTTCAGGCTTTGGAAACCATTCATGTTACTTACAGTATAGATTACATGATGCCAGCGGCAGAGCAAGAATGGCAGCAAAACCACCAAAGAAGCTGTTTCAGAAAAATGACTGGCATTTTTTTGAAGTGGCTTCAAAAGGAAAGCAGCAGCTGTGCCGGCATCTGAAATATGCCATGATATCCAAGAAGTATTGTTTCTCCTTTGCGGAGATTTACATGCTAAGCATGCCGAGATGAGGGGACTTAAAGCCGCAATGCTCCTCTGGAAAATATGCTAATTGTCTCTTCAGAGAAAGAAGACTAGAACTCTAGTGCCACCTATTGGAAGTAGCAATCCTAAAAGTCAATGCTAAAAGTCAAGCCAAACCAGATCTCCACTTTGTACTGACGAGGGGCAGTACCCCAAAACACAGAGTCTGCAAATTGAGATTTTGGTTTGGCTTTTATCCTAAGTCATATGACAAGGCTCGTTAAAGGGTTGACATTGACTTTTAGAATTGCTACTTCCAATAGGTGACACTAGAGTTCTAGTCCTCTCTGAAGAGACAATTTGCATATTTCCCAGAGGAGCATTGCGGCTTTAAGTCTCCTCATCTTGGCATGCTTAGCATGTAAATCTCCGCAAGGAGAAATGATACTTCTTGGATAATGGTCAGACGCCTCTCACTCAGCCAAACCAGATCTCCTCTTTGCACTGACGAGGGGCAGTACACCGAAACACAGTGTCTGCAAATTGAGATTCTGGTTTGGCTTTTATCCTAAGTCATGTGACAAAGCCCGTTAAAGAGTTGACATGGACTTTTAGGATTGCTACTTCCAAAAGGTGGCACTAGAGTTCTAGTCCTCTTCCTCTCTGAAGAGGCAGTTTGCATATTTCCCAGAGGAGCATTGTGGCTTTAAGTCTCCTCATCCAAGCATGCTTAGCATGTCAATCTCTGCAAGGAGAAACGATACTTCTTGGATATCGGTCAGATGCCTCTCACTCAGCCAAACAAGATCTCCACTTTGCACTGACGAGGGGCAGTACCCCGAAACACCGTGTCTGCAAATAGAGATTCTGGTTGGCTTTTATCCTAAGTCATGTGACAAGGCTCGTTAAAGGGTTGACATTGACTTTTAGGATTGCTACTTTCAATAGGTGGCACTACAGTTCTAGTCCTCTTCCTCTCTGAAGAGACAATTTGCAAATATGCCAGGTGCACATATTCTAAGAATGACTTCCACAGAGGGGTTATCCTTACCTTACCATCTTACAAAGTGATGTCATATTGCTAAGATATAGTCAGTGGGGTTGATAATGCAGTGACCTCTAGATTTGCCCTTCATGTCATTTGTGGTTTTTCCTTCTGCTGCCCTTGTGCCAACCACTGAACATTGATCTGCAGGACAGCTCTATTGCTTTCAATGAGGTCAGTTGCATTTCCCAGCACAGCTTGGTGGCTGGGAGTGCTGCTATGCTACAAAAACTTAGACTGGAACCCAATGCCAAACTAGTGCGGTGGCATCTTCATTCTAAGGATCCGTGGATGTTTTAGAGATTCAACCCCACACAACCATGAGGTGATTACATATCTTCGCGACATAGTGGTCATACATAATAGACTCTTTGCTAATGCTCCTTTTGCATCTAGTTTGTTGTTCTTGTTTACTGGGAAAAATGAAAGTTGTGATAAAACACTGACTATAGTGGCATCTGTGTAGCATATATGTCATGTGTTTTTAATAACTTTTCATGAGGTACGCATTAATAGGAAGACATTGTAGCCATTTAATGATGGATGTCATTGTTGCTGGCTCTAGCGACATCTATACATCTATCCTTCTATCTAAAACTGAATCAGTAAAAACTGTACTCCTGGCTTTTCCTTCCTCTACTAACCTTCCTAAACCCAATATTACCATTTCCATTTGTGTTTCTACCATAACTCCCAAGCAGCACACTTGCTGACTTGAGGTTGTATTTGACTGAGATCTTTCCTTCACTCTCTCCATCCCTATCACTCGCTTCTTCATGCCACCTACACCTCGAAAACATCTTTAGAACTTGACCTTTTCTCACCTTTGACTTGTCAAAAATTCTTATTGTTGCTCTTCTTCATTTTCATCTGAACTACCGCATCTCTCTACTTATCTTATACTTAAACTCTTCCCTCTCCAATCCATCCGGAATTTAGCAGCCAGGATCATATTCATCTCCAACCTCTACAGCTATGTCTCTACCCTGCTCCAGTTACTACATTGATGCCCATCTGCTACAGAGTCCATTCTAAACTTATCACTCTCACCCACAAAGTTCTGCACGGTTCTTTACAACCCTCATTTCCGTCTATCACCCTTCCCGTGCCTTTCGTTCTGCTAGTGACCTAAGACTAACATCCTCAATAATCCAAACCTCCTACTCCCATCTCCAAGACTTCTTGGATTCGTCTTCAATCCTTTGGAATGCACTACCCCAGACAATTTGATTTATTTCCAATACCCACAGTTTTAAGGGTGCCCCAAAAAACACAGTTCTTTAGAATGGCCGATCACGTCACTTATGTAACTATTCCCGCTTTGCACTTGCAACATCTTCCTCCAAATATGGTCCCTTGTAGTATCTGGTTACACACGCTCCATGCACTTAATAGCCCTCTGTGTCCGTACATTTATTGGCTGGTGACCGCCTCATACAGTGGTATATGAATACCCTATTTATTATATTGGTGGCTGGACCATACCACACAAGCACTTTTTAGCAGTTACCTTATGTGTCTCCCTATTTTCTCATAGATTTTGAACTTGCGAGCAGGACCCTCACTCCTCCTGGTATCTGTTGAATTATGTGTAACTTTATTGTCTCCACAATCCCCTCTGAGATGCAAAGTGATGTGGTATATGTTTGCGCTACAGAAATACATTTTCTTAGTATTATTATTATTGAAAACCTCATGAAGTCCACATTTAATGGATGCCATGACAGAAACTGTGTAGTGGATATACTGACGTAGACTGAATAAACCAAAGCAAAACATTTGAATGCAGTAATATGATAGTATATGAAATAGGAAATAGTAATCATTTGTATTCTTTATTATGAACTCTTTATCATATGGAGAAAAGAAACAACAAAAAAAGTATACTTTTATGCGCGGGCTTTTATTCTACCTTTTGCTGAACATTTAGTGCAACAGAATTTAATAACTTAAAGGCATTATGTGATATTTTACCTATCTAGTTACTGCAGCATGCCATATAATTCATAGTGCGTATAGAACCATGTACAGAATATAGCTCCTTCTAGACCATTACAGAGGAGGTATTCAAATCAATGAAAAATATTTTTGCAAAACTAGGCCCCAAGGATGAAACAAACCAAACTTAAAATTCACATGGAAAGCCTTGAGAAGGTTGCAAACAAGTCTTTGTTTTTTTTTGTTAGTTTTTTTTTTTTTCTCTTTTTGTATCTTATGCTAAGCTTTTTGAGGATGCTGTAACAAAAATGCTGTATGAATGGGGATTTAGGCTGACAAGAGACAACAATCGTAGGAGTAAAATATGCCTTGTGCATGTTTACTTGTCATTATCTTCCCTTGTTCTTTTACTCAATCACAGATAAAGCATTCTCTTATTGTATGTGTCATTGTATCAAGTCATGTTTACTTAATTGTCTCACTTGAGATTTCTGTTATTTTAGATAAAGTAAAAGCTCACTATTGTTTCAGAGTCAGTAGAGCAAATCAATTTCCTAGTGTTTAGGGGAAATAATTTTTGCATTTTGTGGTATTTATTTATTTAGTGATTTTACTTTTTTATTTCAATAATACCTCCCTTATTATATCTTTACGATTGCTTACATGTCCTACAGATAGCCCCAATGCACAGACATAAAGCGTTGTAGTTTCAGCAAGTTTTTGCTGTTTAATCTAAGAGCAGCATAACATAGGGACAGAGAAACTGATTCCAGGGATGTTTCACTTACTAAGAAGTGTGCTATAGTTTCAATACAATCAGTGTTTTATCAGCAGGAAATTATCAAAAGAGGACTAAGTGTCTAATCTAAAACCAGTCCGACTAATCTGTGTAACCCCGTCTCTACCACTGATCGGCAGCTTGCTGACAATATACAATGTTTACAGGAAGCTTCAAGCCAGGGATGTGGGTTGGGTTATACAGAGCTAAGCATTCTGACCAATGCTACATCTACAGCAGAGAAAATACGGTGTCACGCCGGTGTCTCGCACGCCTTCTCAGTGCTGCCCTACTCACTGTATTCATCGCTCTGCTTCCCCAATGTCAGACTATCTCCCTGAGCTGCCTTGAGCTCACTGCCAGCTCTACTCCTCGAGAGTACCCATCTGGCTAGAAGGAGGCGCGGCCAGATCCTGCAGGGCTTGCTTTCTGCAGCCTACAGTTAAGTCCATATATATTTGGACAGAGACAACATTTTTCTAATTTCGGTTATAGACATTTCCACAATGAATTTTAAACAAAACAATTCAGATGCAGTTGAAGTTCAGACTTTCAGCTTTCATTTGAAGGTATCCACATTAAAATTGGATGAAGGGTTTATGAGTTTCAGCTCCTTAACATGTGCCACCCTGTTTTTAAAGGGACCAAAAGTAATTGGACAGATTCAATAATTTTAAATAAAATGCTCATTTTTAGTACTTGGTTGAAAACCCTTTGTTGGCAATGACTGCCTGACGTCTTGAACTCATGGACATCACCAGACGCTGTTTTTCCTTCTTTTTGATGCTCTGCCAGGCCTTCACTGCTGTGGTTTTCAGTTGCTGTTTGTTTGTGGGCCTTTCTGTCTGAAGTTTAGTCTTTAACAAGTGTAATGCATGCTCAATTGGGTTGAGATCAGGTGACTGACTTGGCCATTCAAGAATATTCCACTTCTTTGCTTTAATAAACTCCTGGATTGCTTTGACTTTATATTTTGGGTCATTGTCCATCTGTAGTATGAGACGACGAAAATCAGTTTGGCTGCATTAGGCTGGATCTGAGCACACAGTATGCCTCTGAATACCTCAGAATTTATTCGGCTGCTTTTGTCCTGTGTCACATCTTTAAGAAATACTAGTGACCCAGTGCCACTGGCAGCCATGCATGCCCAAGCCATCACACTGCCTCCGCCGTGTTTTACAGATGATGTGGTATGCTCTGGATCATGAGCTGTGCCACGCCTTCGCCATACTTTTCTCTTTCCATCATTCTGGTAGAGGTTGATCTTGGTTTCGTCTGTCCAAAGAATGTTCTTCCAGAACTGTGCTGGCTTTTTTTAGATGTTTTTTAGCAAAGTCCAGTCTAGCCTTTTTATTCTTGATGCTTATGAGTGGCTTGCACCGTGCAGTGAACCCTCTGTATTTACTTTCATGCAGTCTTCTCTTTATGGTAGATTTGGATATTGATACGCCGACCTCCTGGAGAGTGTTTTTCACTTGGTTGGCTGTTGTGAAGGGGTTTCTCTTCACCATGGAGATTATTCTGCAATCGTCCACCACTGTTGTCTTCCGTGGGCCCCCAGGTCTTTTTGCATTGATGAGTTCACCAGTGCTTTCTTTCTTTCTCAGGATGTACCAAACTGTAGATTTTGCCACTCCTAATATTGTAGCAATTTCTCGGATGGGTTTTTTCTGTTTTCGCAGCTTAAGGATGGCTTGTTTCACCTGCATGGAGAGCTGCTTTGACCGTATGTTTACTTCACAGCAAAACCTTCCAAATGCAAACACCACACCTCAAATCAACTCCAGGCCTTTTATCTGCTTAATTGAGAATGACATAACGAAGGGATTGCCCACACCTGTCCATGAAATAGCCTTGGAGTCAATTGTCCAATTACTTTTGGTCCCTTTAAAAACAGGGTGGCACATGTTAAGGAACTGAAACTCCTAAACCCTTCATCCAATTTTAATCTGGATACCCTCAAATGAAAGCTGAAAGTCTGAACTTCAACTGCATCTGAATTGTTTTGTTTAAAATTCATTGTGGCAATGTCTATAACCAAAATTAGAAAAATGTTGTCTCTGTCCAAATATATATGGCCCTAACTGTATCTCTAGGCAGCAGGGGGTTTACTATGCAACTTCTCCCTCCACTCCTTGCCCAATCGTTGGTTCCCAGTTGCTTGTCTCTGGATCCAGTGGGTGCATGTTTGTTCTATTGCTTCTGTTATCCACCCCGCTAGTATATCAGTCCTGTCTGACCTCTTTGCTCTTGACCTTGTCTTTATACTACGATACTATGCTGTCCTAAGAATTGATTATCTGACCAAATTTTTGCCTTTGTCCTCCTATATCTTGTGCCTGGGTCTCTCACCGTTCAGTCCGCTGCTGCAGACCCTGAGATTGCCCTGGATTTGTACATGGTGACTATTTGCGGCGAAGCCTACCCTCACCAGAGGCTCTCGTGAATACCAAGAAGTCACTGTGTTACCCCCCTCTAGGGTAAGCCCGGCTTGTGGCACAGTGGATCCACACCCATCAGCGTTACACAGGGATTCTGTCAAGCAGTACAGTAAGTGTTACATGGCTGGACTTAGTCTCTCTGCCACTATGTCATCCTGCTTACAGATTACATAGCAACAATCTTCTGAGAGATTCCCTTTATGCACTGCTGTGTGGGTGTAAACACATTGATGAGATTGTGTTTCTTCCTGCTGAGCAGCATGCTTCAGAGCATTTTTTGAGTAGTCTGTGGTAGTGTCATGATTAGTGTTGAGCGATACCTTCCGATATCGGAAAGTATCGGTATCGGTTGGGATCGGCCGATATTCAAAAAATATCGGATATCGCCGATACCGATACCCGATCCCAATGCAAGTCAATGGGACCAAAATATCGGAATTAAAATAAACCCTTTCTTTCCTTGTAGGTTCATTCTACATCAAGGAAAACAACTAAGAATAATGTAGGATGTATTGTGGGAGGTGGCGGAGACATTAAAGGCAATGAGGTTTAGCCCAATCAAATAGAATAGCATGTTTTTTTTTTTTTTAAAGACGTTCGGAGTGAAAAAGATATTGAGTATGTAAATTTTTTTTTATTTTGTCAGATATTGATGTTTCACTATTCCACGCCCTTCCCCTTCTTTGTTTTCTTTTTTTTTTTTACTTTTCCCACACTTTCATCTTCATCATCATCAGCATCTTTGACATCAACTTCTTCTTCACCTTATTCATCTTCTTCTTCATCTTCTACCTATTTTTTTTTTTATTACATTCTTCATATTCATTTTATTCAACTATTATTATTCTTCCTATTCTACATATTCTTTTTATTCCACTGTTATTATTCTTCCTATTCTACTTCTTCATCATATTCTCATTTGTGACAGGCATTCCCGTAGTTGTTATCTATAAAAGTTGGAAGATTACACCTTCCGTTCTGCCAGTCACAAAAGTTACATTTGTCCGCATTCAGTTTGGCCTGCAGCATCAGGCTTTATCCAGGGGCACCACGAGGAGGAACGGACTCACCCCCATACACTGCTTAGTCTTCTTCTGCATATAATTTAGATAATATCTTTTGCTCTGATATTAAGTCTTATGCTTAATGTTCTTCTGCTCTTTGTTCTGCAGCCTCTTGTTCTTCTGCTTCTCGGTCTTCCATGTCGTCGTCTCCAGGGTCGTCGTCTCCAGTGTCGTCATCTCTGCCGTCGTCGTCTCAGCCGTCGTCGTCTCCGCCGTCGTCGTCTCCGCCGTCGTCATCGGGGTGGTCTTCCGGGTCGTCGTCGTCGTCATCGGGGTGGTCTTCCGGGTCGTCGTCATCGGGGTGGTCTTCCGGGTCGTCGACTTTAGGGTCTTAAACTTGGAAATGTAGCAGAAGGTACAAGAAGGCTGAGAAAATGCCAAGAACCAGCTGATGGAACTGGAACTCGGATGGCTACCCGAAGGTTCAAGAGCCTATGGAACTACCGAGGACCAGCTGACGTTACTGGAACCCGGTTACTAAGCAGGAGGTACCCGTGCTAAAAAGCACTACCAAGGACCGCCTGGCGTTGGCGGAACTCGGATACCCAGAAGGAGGCACCTAAGCCAAAGGCTCTGCCCAGAACCAGCTGACGTTACTGGAACCAGGATGGGGAGCAGAAGGTACAAGAGCAAAAGACACTGCCGAGAACCAGCTGACGGTACTGGAACCCGGATGGGTAGCCGAAGGTCCAAGAGCCAATGGAACTACCGAGGACCAGCTGACGTTACTGGAACCCGGTTACTAAGCAGGAGGTACCCGTGCCTGAAAGCACTTCCAAGGACCACCTGACGTTGGTGGAACTTGGATACCCAGAAGGAGGCACCTAAGCCAAAGGCTCTGCCCGGAACCAGCTGACGGTACTGGAACCAGGATGGGGAGCAGAAGGTACAAGAGCAAAAGACACTGCCGAGAACCAGCTGACGGTGCTGGAACCAGGTGGTGGACCCGAAGGCCCACAGGAGAAGAGAGAACAGCTAGGCCGTGAGGCAGCCGCAGTTACCGAACCCCAACAGTCCTACAGGGGGAGCTGGGCCTACTAGCACTACAGAACCAGCCTTGACTACCAGTTCACGCAGCCCACATAGGAAGCTCCTAAACTGGAGGCACCCTGGAGTTGGCTAACCCGACCGCACCACGACGGGGCAAGCATAGGCGTCTCAGTGAGCTTGACACAACCCGGAAACAGCTGACGGTGCTGAAACCAGGCTTGGCACGAGGGAGTACCTGTGACAAGAACACTGCCGAGAACCAGCTGGCGGTGCTGGAACCCAGATGCGTTGCCCCAGTGTGCAAGAGCCAATGGCACGACCGAGGACCAGCTGGCGGTGCTGGAACCCGGTTACTAAGCTGTAGGTGCCCGCGCTTAAAAGCACTACCAAGGACCGCCTGACGTTGGCGGAACTCGGATACCCAGGAGGAGGCACCTAAGCCAAAGGCTCGGCCCGGAACCAGCTGACGGTGCTGGAACCAGGTGGTGGACCCCAAGGCCCACAGGAGAGGAGAGAACAGCTAGGCCGCGAGGCAGCCGCAGTTACCGAACCCCAACAGTCCTACAGGGGGAGCTGGGCCTACTGGCACTACAGAACCAGCCTTGACTACCAGTTCATGCAGCCCACATAGGAAGCTCCTAAAATGGAGGCACCCTGGAGTTGGCTAACCCGACCGCACCACGACGGGGCAAGCATAGGCGTCTCAGTGAGCTTGACACAACCCGGAAACAGCTGACGGTGCTGAAACCAGGCTTGGCACGAGGGAGTACCTGTGACACACTGCCGAGAACCAGCTGGCGGTGCTGGAACCCAGATGCGTTGCCCCAGTGTGCAAGAGCCAATGGCACGACCGAGGACCAGCTGGCGGTGCTGGAACCCGGTTACTAAGCTGTAGGTGCCCGCGCTTAAAAGCACTACCAAGGACCGCCTGACGTTGGCGGAACTCGGATACCCAGGAGGAGGCACCTAAGCCAAAGGCTCGGCCTGGAACCAGCTGACGGTGCTGGAATCAGGTGGTGGACCCCAAGGCCCACAGGAGAGGAGAGAACAGCTAGGCCGCGAGGCAGCCGCAGTTACCGAACCCCAACAGTCCTACAGGGGGAGCTGGGCCTACTGGCACTACAGAACCAGCCTTGACTACCAGTTCACGCAGCCCACATAGGAAGCTCCTAAACTGGAGGCACCCTGGAGTTGGCTAACCCGACCGCACCACGACGGGGCAAGCATAGGCGTCTCAGTGAGCTTGACACAACCCGGAAACAGCTGACGGTGCTGAAACCAGGCTTGGCACGAGGGAGTACCTGTGACAAGAACACTGCCGAGAACCAGCTGGCGGTGCTGGAACCCAGATGCGTTGCCTATTAAAGATTGTCTTCCTAGAGCCCCAACTAGCGGTGTTGGAGCTAAGGGTAAGCAGGGGGAGCAGAGTGTAGGCCGAAGCCTGCACTGGAGGCAGCTTTGTGTCTGCGTTGCGTTTGCAGGACACTTTGACGGCTACACAGTGGGGGAACAGCTGGCGTTGCTGAACCCCACTAACACAATGGCGTGTGTTTTTCTCTGTGCAGCTAGCACTTGCGGTCAAAAACTAGCGATGTTAGAGCCCATGTTGAAGCAGGAGGAGGAGGAGGAGAGGAGCAGAGTGTAGGCCGAAGCCTATTTGAACCAATTTCAAAGGAAACCTTTAACCCCCCCTCAGGTGTTACAAAGTACAAGAGACACACCTTGTGCAGTATTAATGCTGCACAAGTGAAAGGTTGCTCTATTAGTTTGTCTACTTGCACACGCTGAATGAAAGACGTACACAATTTAGCCCATTCTACAGTCAAACTGTAGTGGATGCGTGACTTGGCTTTTTAAGGAGACGCAGCACAGGTGTCCCAAATAACGCCTTGGTGCTTGGCGCAGCTTCCTGAGCGTTGTTATTTGCTGTACAGGAGTCTGCGCTCTTGTGTTATCCCTTGGCAATGCCCTGTTAGAGCTGCCCGTCTTATGACCTCATTTCATGTTGGCCGGTGCGGTTAACGATGGCCATAAATCCCAGACCCACAGTGCCTTTTCATAAAGTCACACTGCGGTGCTGTGATTCGTGGCCTTGAGCAGTAAATATTTTGGCCGCTCACACACGTCCTTACACCTGCTTCAGACTGGGCGGCCTCTGCTGATCCCTTCTCGCATGCCGCGGCCATGAGGCTGCACAGTCTGAAGAAGGCGGAAGGAGATGAGTTAAGACAGGTGAAGATATGCACTGCTCGTGCCCATCAATCACACCCTCGCAGTCAAAATAAGACAACGAGGAGCATTGTTTCAGGCAGGGCGGACGCACAGGCGCAACAAGCCAACCAATGATGTCAGAAGACGGGAAGCGCTACCAAGGGGGGTGCTGCGTATCATTAGAAAGGAAAGTCACACCTCAGGGACAGTGGAATGGTCTCAATGAGACACATTTTGTACGTTTTGAGTTCCACGTGGGCAAGGACAAAAAGTCAGCCACCTTGTACAAATGCAGCAGTACTGCTGTACAAGGTGGCTGTTATACATAGAAACACCTGGGGGTGGGGGGCAGGCTCCCTTCAATTTCAGTTCATGTGCCTGCGTGGCGTTTGCAGGACACGTTGCCAGCTACACAGCAGGGGAACAGCTGGCGGTGCTGAACCCCACTAACACATTGGCTGGTGTTTTTCTCTGTGCAGCTAGCATGTCCGGGCAGAAACTGGCGTTGTTTGAGCCCAGGGTCAGCAGGAGGAGGAGAGGAGCAAAGTGTAGGCCGAAGCCTGAAATGGTGGCAGCTTTTGGTCAGTTGTGCCAGCGTGGCTTGTGCTGGACACGATGCCGACTACACAGCAGGGGAACAGCTGGCGGTGCTGAACCCCACTAACACATTGGCTGGTGTTTTTCTCTGTGCAGCTAGCATGTCCGGGCAGAAACTGGCGTTGTTTGAGCCCAGGGTCAGCAGGAGGAGGAGAGGAGCAAAGTGTAGGCCGAAGCCTGCACTGGTGGCAGCTTTTGTTCTGTTGTGCCAGCGTGGCTTGTGCTGGACACGTTGCCGACTACACAGCTGGGGAACAGCTGGCGTTGCTGAACCCCACTAACACATTGACTGGTGTTTTTCTCTGTGCAGCTAGCAGTTCCGGGCAAAAACTAGCGGTGTTTGAGCCCAGGGTCAGCAGGAGGAGTAGAGGAGCAGAGTGTAGGCCGAAGCCTAGTTGAACCAATTTCAAAGGTTACCTTTAACCCCCCCCTCAGGTGTTGCAAGGTACAAGAGCCACACCTTGAACAGCATTAATGATGCACAAGTCAAAGGTTGCTCTATTTAATTTTGCTCCTTGCACACGCTGAATTAAACACGTACACTATTTAGCCCATTATACTGTCAAACAGTAGTGGAGGCGTGACTACTAGTCTTTTTAAGGAGACGCAGCACAGGTGTACAAATTTACACCTAGGTGCTGTGCGCAGATTCCTTACCGTTGTTATTTGCAGTACAGGAAACTGTGCTCTTGTGTTATCCCTTGGCAATACCCTGTTAGTGCAGGCCGTCTCATGACCTCATTTCATGTTGGCCGGTGCGGTTAACGATGGCCATAAATCCCAGACCCACAGTGGCTTTTCCTAAAGTCACACTGCGGTGCTGGGATTCGTGGCCTTGTGCAGTAAATATGTTCGCCGCTCACACATGTCCTTACACCTGCTTCAGACTGGGCGGCCTCAGCTGATCCCTTATCGCATGCCGCGGCCATGAGGCCGCACAGTCAGAAGAAGGCGGAAGGAGGGGAGTGAAGACAGGGGAACATATGCACTGCTCGTGCCCATCAATCACACCCTCGCAGTCAAAATATATGAGACAACGGGGGGCGTTGTGTCGGGCAGGGGGGACGCACAGGCACAGCCAGCCAACCAATGATGTCAGGAGACGGGCAGCGCTAACAATGGGGGTGCTGCGTGTCATTAAAAAGGAAAGTCACACCTCAGGGACATTGTAATGGTCTGTAATGAGACACATTTTGTACTTGTTGAGTTCCACGTGTGCAAGGAGAAAAAGTCAGCCACCTTGTACAAATGCAGCAGTACTGCTGTACAAGGTGGCTGTTATACATAGAAACACCTGGGGGGGTGGGGGGCAGGCTCCCTTCAATTTCAGTTCATGTGCCTGCGTGGCGTTTGCAGGACACGTTGCCAGCTACACAGCAGGGGAACAGCTGGCGGTGCTGAACCCCACTAACACATTGGCTGGTGTTTTTCTCTGTGCAGCTAGCATGTCCGGGCAGAAACTGGCGTTGTTTGAGCCCAGGGTCAGCAGGAGGAGGAGAGGAGCAAAGTGTAGGCCGAAGCCTGCACTGGTGGCAGCTTTTGTTCTGTTGTGCCAGCGTGGCTTGTGCTGGACACGTTGCCGACTACACAGCAGGGGAACAGCTGGCGTTGCTGAACCCCACTAACACATTGGCTGGTGTTTTTCTCTGTGCAGCTAGCACTTCCGGGCAGAAACTGGCGGTGTTTGAGCCCAGGGTCAGCAGGAGGAGGAGAGGAGCAGAGTGTAGGCCGAAGCCTGCACTGGTGGCAGCTTTTGGTCAGTTGTGCCAGCGTGGCTTGTGCTGGACACGATGCCGACTACACAGCAGGGGAACAGCTGGCGGTGCTGAACCTCACTAACACATTGACTGGTGTTTTTCTCTGTGCAGCTAGCAGTTCCGGGCAAAAACTAGCGGTGTTTGAGCCCAGGGTCAGCAGGAGAGGAGCAGAGTGTAGGCCGAAGCCTAGTTGATCCAATTTCAAAGGTTACCTTTAACCCCCCTCAGGTGTTGCAAGGTACAAGAGCCACACCTTGTGCAGCATTAATGCTGCACAAGTAAAAGGTTGCTCTATTTGTTTTGCTCCTTGCACACGCTGACTAAAACACGTACACTATTTAGCCCATTATACTGTCAAACAGTTGTGGAGGCGTGACTTGTCTTTTTAAGGAGACGCAGCACAGGTGTCAAAATTTGCACCTAGGTACTGGGCGCAGATTCCTGAGCGTTGTTATTTGCTGTACAGGAGTCTGCGCTATTGTGATCCCTTGGCCATGCGCTGTGAGCGCTTCCTGTCTTCTGACCTCATTTCATGTCGGCCGTTGCGGTTAGCGATGGACATGAATCCCAGACCCACAGTGTGTTTTCAAAAAATCACACTGCGTGGCTGGGATTCGTGGCCTTGTGCAGTAAATAGGTTTGCCGCTTACACATGTCCTTACACCTGCTCCAGACTGGGCGGCCTCAGCTGATCCCTTATCGCCTACCACGGCCAGGAGGCCGCACAGTCTGAAGAAGGCGGAAGGAGATGAGTTAAGACAGGCGAACATATGCACTGCTCGTGCCCATAAACCACACCCTCGCTGACAAAATAAATATGACAACGAGGGGCGTTGTTTCTAGCAGGGCGGATGCACAGGCGCAGCCAGCTAACCATGATGACAAAAGACAGGAAACGCTACCAAGGGGGGTGCTGCGTATCATTAGAAAGGAAAGTCACACCTCAGGGACAGTGGAATGGTCTCAATGAGACACATTTTGTACGTGTTGAGTTCCACGTGGGCAAGGAGAAAAAGTCAGCCACCTTGTACAAATGCAGCAGTACTGCTGTACTAGGTGGCTGTTATACATAGAAACACCTGGGGGGGTGGGGCCAGGTTCCCTTTAATTTCAGTTCATGTGCCTGCGTGGCGTTTGCAGGTCACGTTGCCGGCTACACAGCAGGGGAACAGCTGGCGTTGCTGAACCCCACTAACACATTGGCTGGTGTTTTTCTCTGTGCAGCTAGCACTTCCGGGCAAAAACTAGCGGTGTTTGAGCCCAGGGTCAGCAGGAGGAGGAGAGGAGCAGAGTGTAGGCCGAAGCCTGCACTGGTGGCAGCTTTTGTTCTGTTGTGCCAGAGTGGCTTGTGCTGGACACGTTGCCGACTACACAGCAGGGGAACAGCTGGCGGTGCTGAACCCCACTGACACATCACCTAGTGTTTTTTCTGTGTAGACAACACTTCCAGGTGGCAACTGACAGTGTTGAAACCCAGGGAATCAAAGAGGAGCAGAGTGTAGGCCGAAGCCTGCAGTGGAGCAAGTTGAAAGGGAACCTTTAACCCCCCCCCCCCCCAGGCATTTGTTGCTGAAAGAGCCATCTTGTACAGCAGTAATACTGCACATGGAAAATGGTGGCTCCGAAAATTATGCTCCTTGCAAACGCTGAAGTACACACTCATATAATGTGTCCCCTCACACCGTCAAACCATCCCGGAAGTGGGACTCTCCTTTGTAATGTGACACAGCACAGCCGTCATTCCAACCCCCTTGGTGCCGGGCGCCACCTCCTCAACGTTGTTTGGTTCTGTCACGGAGCCCGCGCTGTAATGTTATCCCTTGGCCATGCACAGTTAGCGGTGCCCGTCTTCTGACATCATGTAGGTGTCAGCCTGGCAGTGCCTGTGCGTCCAAGCTGCCCGAGATCCAACCTTGCAGTGTCATCTAATGTAGTCCCACTGCGGGCCAGGGATCCATGGGCATGCGCAGTGCATATCATCGCCTCTCACTCACCTCCTTCCTGCTTCAGACTGTGCGGCGTCACGGCCGTTGCATGCTATTAGGGATCAGCTGACGCCGCCTAGTCTGAAGAAGCGTGAAGAAGGGGAGTGAGAGGCTAGTATATGCACTGCGCATGGCCATGGATACCAGGCCCACTGTGGGATCACATTAGACGACACTGCGAGGTGTGATTTCGGGCAGCGTGGACGCACAGGCGCAGCCAGGACGACAACAAATGATGTCAGAGGACGGGCAGCGCAAACTGTGCATGGCCAAGGGATAACATAACAGCGCAGGGTCCATGACGGAATCAAACAACGCTAAGGAGGCAGCGCACGGTGCCAAGGGGGTAGCAATGACGGCTGTGCTGCGTCACATTACAAAGGAAAGTCCCACCTCCGGGACGGTTGGACGGTGTGAAGGGACACATTACATGAGTGTGTAGGTCAGCGTTTGCAAGGAGCATAATTTCAAGAGCGACCTTTCCCTTGTGCAGTATTAGTGCTGCACATGGTGGCTCTTTCAGTAACAAACGCCTAGGGGGGGGGGGGCGACAGGTCCCCTTACATTTTAGTTGTGCCAGCGTTGCGGTCGCATGACACGTTGCCGGATACACAGCTGGGGATCAGCTGACGTTACTGAACCCCAATAACAGAGGAGCGACTGTTGACTGTGCACACAGCACTTCCAGGCACCAACTGGCGGTGTTAGAGCCCAGGGACAGCAGGAGGAGCAGATTGGAGGTATTGCCGCACACACAGCTGGGGATCAGCTGACGTTACTGAACCCCAATAACAGAGGAGCGACTGTTGACTGTGCACACAGCACTTCCAGGCACCAACTGGCGGTGTTAGAGCCCAGGGACAGCAGGAGGAGCAGATTGGAGGTATTGCCGCACACACAGCTGGGGATCAGCTGACGTTACTGAACCCCAATAACAGAGGAGCGACTGTTGACTGTGCACACAGCACTTCCAGGCACCAACTGGCGGTGTTAGAGCCCAGGGACAGCAGGAGGAGCAGATTGGAGGTATTGCCGCACACACAGCTGGGGATCAGCTGACGTTACTGAACCCCAATAACAGAGGAGCGACTGTTGACTGTGCACACAGCACTTCCAGGCACCAACTGGCGGTGTTAGAGCCCAGGGATAGCAGGAGGAGCAGATTGGAGGTATTGCCGCACACACAGCTGGGGATCAGCTGACGTTACTGAACCCCAATAACAGAGGAGCGACTGTTGACTGTGCACACAGCACTTCCAGGCACCAACTGGCGGTGTTAGAGCCCAGGGACAGCAGGAGGAGCAGAGGAACAGAGTGTAGGCCGAAGCCTGATTGGAGCAAGTTGAAAGGAAACCTTTAACCCCCCCCCCAAGACGTTTGTAGCTGAAAGAGCCATCTTGTGCAGCACTAAGGATGCAAAAGGAAAAGGTTGCTCTTTTAATTATGCTCCTTGCAAACACCGAAGTAAACACTAAAAATGTGTCCCTTTATACCGTTAAACCGTTCCGGAGGTGCGAATTTCCTTCGTAATGGGACACAGCACAGCTGTCATTCCTATCCCCTTGATGCCGTGCTCTGCCTCCTCAGCGTTGTTTTAAGCTGTCACGGAGCCTGCGCTGTTCTGTTAGCCCTTGGCCATGCCCAATTAGCGCTGCCTGTCTTCTGACATAATTTGGTGTCAGGCTGTCAGTGCCTGTGCGTCCACGCTGCTCCAGATCCCACCTCGCAGTCTCGTCTAACGTAATCCCACTGCGGGCCTTGGAATCATGGGCATGCACAGTGCATAACCTCGACTCTCACTCCCCTCCTTCCCTCTTCTTCAGACTGTGCGGTGTCACGGCCGTGGCATGCTAGGGATCAGCTGACGGCGCACAGTCTAAAGAAGGCGGAGGGAAATGAGCGAGAGCCCGAGGGGAAGATATGCACTGCGCATGCCCATGGATCCCAGGCCCGCAGTGTGACTCAATCAGAAGACACTGCGAGGCGGGATCTCGGGCAGCGCGGCCGCACAGGCGCAGCCAGCCTGACACCAAATTATGTCAGAAGACAGGCAGCGCAAATAGGGCATGCCCAAGGGATAACAGAACAGCGCAGGCTCCGTGACAGCTTAAAACATCGCTGAGGAGGCAGCGCATGGCACCAAGGGGGTAGGAATGACGGCTGTGCTGCGTCACATTACGAAGGAAAGTCCCAGCTCCGGGACGGTATAACGGTATCAGTGAACACATTTTATAAGTCTTAAGTTCTGCGTGTGCAAAGAGCTAAAAAAAAAGAGCTACCTTTTCCTTGTGCAGCATTACTGCTGCACAAGATGGCTCTTTCAGTAACAAACGACGGGGGGGGGGGGGGGGGACAGGTTCCCTTACATTTAGGTTGTTGTGCCAGCGTGGCGGTCGCAGGACACATTGCCGGCTACACAGCTGGGGATCAGCTGACGTTACTGAAACCCAATAACACTGGGTCGTATGTTTTTACTGTGCAGCCTGCACTTCTGAGCCGCGACTGGCGGTGTTGGAGCCCAGGAATAGCAGTTCAGGTGGTAGAAAGATGAACACAGCAGGAGACCTGGATGACACCCAATTACTTAATCAGGCAGAGGAGTGGCAAATTCCTGCGAGATCCAGGCCTGGTTCATTTTCAGGAAAGTAAGCCGGTCAACGTTATCGGAGGATAGTCGCATGCGACGGTCTGTTAGTACACCACCTGCGGCACTAAAGACACGTTCCGATAAGACACTAGCCGCAGGGCAAGCCAGCACCTCCAATGCATACTGGCTTAGCTCTGGCCATGTATCCAGCTTAGAGACCCAAAACTTGAACGGGGAAGAGCCGTCTGGGAGTACAGTAAGAGGGCAAGCCATGTAGTCTGTCACCATCTGACGGAACCGTTGCCTCCTGCTGACTGGAGCCGCCAGTGATGGTGTAGACATTTGGGGCGGGCACACAAAAGTGTGCCAGAGTTGTGCCATACTGGGCTTGCCTTGGGCAGAGGCACTGCTTCTGCTCCCTCTTTGGGCAGAGCCTCCCCCACTGCCTCGACGCACTGAGCTGCTTTGTAAAGCACTAGCAGCACTCCTCTCAGTTGGACAGGAGAAGATGATGGAATTCACCAGTGTGTCGTGGTACTCCCGCAATTTACGCTCCCAGGTCAACGCAGGGATGAGGTTTTGGACGTTGTCCCGGTAGCGAGGATCGAGGAGGGTGAACACCCAATAATCAGGCATGTTGAGAATGTGGTCGATGCGGCGGTCGTTTCTCAGGCACTGCAGCATGAAATCCACCATGTGCTGCAGAGTGCCAACTGGCCCAGAAACGCTGTCCCCTGCTTGAGACATGATCTCTGCCCGCTCGTCATCACCCCACCCTCGCTGTACACACTGACCACTGGACAATTGTGTCGCTCCCTCCTCTGGACGGAGCTCTTCCTCCTCCATTGACTCCTCCTCATCCTCCTCACAAATTGGCCCCTGCGTACCCCTTTGTGAGGAACCACGTGGCGCTGACTCTCCAGAAGCTGATGGAAAAGGTGACTCCTCATCCTCCACCTCTTCCACCACATCATCCCTTAACCCTTGCAAAGTTTGCTGAAGCAGGCAGATAAGGGGGACAGTCATGCTGACTAGTGCATCATCTGCACTTGCCATCCGCGTGGAATAATCAAAAGGACGCAAAACCTGGCAGACGTCCTTCATAGTGGCCCACTCTGTGGTTGTGAAGTCTGATCGGCGCTGACTGCGACTTCTTTGCGCCTGATGCAGCTGGTACTCCATAACTGCTTGCTGCTGCTCACACAACCGCTCCAACATATGTAACATGGAATTCCACCGGGTAGGTAGGTCACATATGATGCGGTGTTCCGGAAGGCGGAATCGGCGCTGCAGAGCAGCAATGCGGGATCTGGCCAAGCTGGAACGCCGCAAGTGAGCACACTCTAGGCGGACCTTGTGCAGCAGGGCATCAAGATCCGGATAGTCCCTCAGAAAACTCTGCACAACCAAATTGAGCACATGTGCCAGACATGGGATGTGAGTGAGGTTGCCAAGGGCCAAAGCTGCCACCAGATTTCGGCCATTGTCACACACTACCATGCCTGGCTGGAGATTCGCTGGCAGTAACCACACATCGCTCTCCTGCTTGATGGCATTCCAGAGCTCCTGCGCTGTGTGGCTTCGATGCCCCAATGAAACTAGTTTCAAGACGGCCTGCTGACGTTTGGCCACGGCTGTGCTCATGTCGGTCATAGGTAAACGTTCACAGGTCCATGTGGAGGTGGACTGTGACGGATCCTGCAGAGAGGAATCAGAAGAACTGGTGTAAGAGGAGGAGTCGATGCGTACAGACTGGATTCCTGCAATCCTTGGAGTGGGCAGGACACGTCCTGCGCCACTCGCACGATCTGTACCTGGCTCAACAACATTAACCCAATGGGCAGTGAGGGAAACATATCGCCCCTGTCCATGCTGACTGGTCCACGCATCGGTGGTGAGGTGGACCTTGCTACTGACGGCGTTCAGTAGCGCATGTTTTATGTTTGCCTCAACATGCCTGTGCAGGGCAGGGACAGCCTGCCTGCTGAAGTAAAAGCGGCTGGGCACCTTGTACTGTGGGACTGCCAATGCCATCAAGTCACGGAAGCTGTCAGTCTCCACCAGCCTGAACGAGAGCATTTCCAGGGACAACAGTTTGGCAATGCCTGCATTCAGAGCCTGTGCTCGGGCGTGGTTGGCCGAGAATGCCCGCCTTTTCTCCCATGCCTGGACTACCGATGGCTGTAGAGTAGACTGGGAGTGTGAGGATGACTGGGAAGGTGGTGCTGTGGGTGGAATTACACTAGGTCTCTGAACAACAGTGGAGGAAGAGGCAACACGAGATGAAGAGGTGGTAGCTTCCGCTGTTGGTTGGCCTACGTCTTCACTGTGTTTCTGTAACTCCACCGCGTGCCTGTTCCGCACATGTTTCCACATATTTGTGGTATTGAGGTTGCTGACACTTTTACCTCTTTTTACTTTCTGATGACACAGCTTGCATTTGACAAAACAAATGTCATCTGCAACTGTGTCAAAAAAGGACCAGGCACTGCAAGTCTTGGGAGCGCCCTTTTTTGCTTTGGAAAGAGACAGGCTCCTAACGGGTGCCAAAGTGGAGGCTACAGGCTCCGCAGTCTTCCCCCTCCCTCTCCCTCTTTGGCCCGTAAGGGGAAGCTCTTCCTCAGAGCTGCTCCCACCACCTTCCTGTTCCTCACGCCACGATGGGTCAAGGACCTCATCATCTCCACTACCCTCTGCCACCAACTGCTCCTCCTGGGTAGTCTCGGCAGCACAGTACGCATCAGAAAGCGGCACCTGAGTTTCATCATCAGATGCGTACTGCGCTGTGGTCACCGGAGGCACTGGCCCACCTGCCTCTTCAGAGTCAGAGAGATAAAGCTTTTGGGCATCACTGCACACTGCCTCTTCTTCCATTTCTCCAATGCTGCTTGGCTGGCCCCCTGTTTCCAAGCCAAGAGATTCAGAGAACAGAAGTAGAGACGGCTCCTGTCCTGGGCTCTCTGACTGCCTGGCCAATTTGGCAGGTGGTGAAGAGACTGATGGCTGCTCTCCAGTGCTCTGTGCCTGAGAGGATGTGCCATCCACCCGACAACGGCTTCAATTTGGTCTTCACGTAGCAGCGGTGCACGGCGCTCTCCGACAAAGCTGCGGATGAAGGACTGTTCCCTGCTGAAACTGAGTGACGACGAGTCACCGGCGCCCGCAGCAGGCACAGAATCACCACGTCCTCTCCCTGCTCCTCTCCCTGCTCCGCGCCCACGCCCACGTGCCTTACTCCCTGCCCTCTTCATCTTGGTTGACAGATAAAGATAAGCAGAAAAGTACTAAGGCCTTAGTGTGCTTATTCCTGAAATGCTCCTCCTAACAGGTGTAAGAAACACTAATGTTGTAAATTGTGGACTAAACTTTATTATTTTTCAAATGTGGCCTACACAAGTGTTAAGTTGTGTTTGGTGAACTTAACTTTTTTTTTGGTGCAGATCGGGCTACAGAGCTAGTTTAAATCACACGGAGACCGTGCAGACAGCCGTAAACGGCGCTGCAAGGCCAAAAAACCCTCCTCTCGGTTATCCTATATAGTGTTTTTCCACTATTTAGCTGGATACGAGTGGAAAGACACTAATAGGAATTTTTTTTTTCAAATTTTAAACTGGCTGCACTATTTGAAAAAAAGGAAATTGTTTTTCAAGGTATGAGGCAGTAACGCACCCTGAGCTGAATCCAACCGGCTATGGCTGCACACAGACTACAGGGCGAGCTGCGCTCACACAGAGACCGTGCAGACAGCCGTAAACGGCGCTGCAAGGCCAACAAACCCTCCTCTAGGTTATCCTATATAGTGTTTTTCCACTATTTAGCTGGATACGAGTGGAAAGACACTAATAGGAATTTTTTTTTTCAAATTTTAAACAGGCTGCACTATTTGAAAAAAAGTAAAATTTTTCTCAAGGTATGAGGCAGTAACGAACCCTGAGCTGAATCCAACCGGCTATGGCTGCACACAGACTACAGGGCGAGCTGGGCTCACACGGAGACCGTGCAGACAGCCGTAAACGGCGCTGCAAGGCCAAAAAAACCTCCTCTAGGTTATCCTATATAGTGTTTTTCCACTATTTAGCTGGATACGAGTGGAAAGACACTAATAGGAATTTTTTTTTTCAAATTTTAAACTGGCTGCACTATTTGAAAAAAAGGAAATTGTTTTTCAAGGTATGAGGCAGTAACGCACCCTGAGCTGAATCCAACCGGCTATGGCTGCACACAGACTACAGGGCGAGCTGCGCTCACACAGAGACCGTGCAGACAGCCGTAAACGGCGCTGCAAGGCCAAAAAACCCTCCTCTAGGTTATCCTATATAGTGTTTTTCCACTATTTAGCTGGATACGAGTGGAAAGACACTAATAGGAATTTTTGTTTTTCAAATTTTAAACAGGCTGCACTATTTGAAAAAAAGTAAAATTTTTCTCTAGGTATGAGCCAGTAATGAACCCTGAGCTGAATCCAACCGGCTATGGCTGCACACAAACTACAGGGCGAGCTGGGCTCACACGGAGACCGTGCAGACAGCCGTAAACGGCGCTGCAAGGCCAAAAAACCCTCCTCTAGGTTATCCTATATAGTGTTTTTCCACTATTTAGCTGGATACGAGTGGAAAGACACTAATAGGAATTTTTTTTTTTCAAATTTTAAACAGGCTGCACTATTTGAAAAAAAGTAAAATTTTTCTCAAGGTATGAGCCAGTAACGAACCCTGAGCTGAATCCAACCGGCTATGGCTGCACACAGACTACAGGGCGAGCTGGGCTCACACGGAGACCGTGCAGACAGCCGTAAACGGCGCTGCAAGGCCCAAAAACCCCCCTCTAGGTGATCCTATGTAGTGTTTTTCCACAATAGAGCTGGAGACTGGTGGAAAAACACTAATAGGAAATTTGAGAAAAAATGTGCAGCAGGCTGCACTAAGAGCAAAAAAGGACAACTGTGTGAGGCAGTGTGAACCCCCCCTGAGCTGAATACAACCGGGTATATGGCTGCACACAGACTACAGAGTGAGCTGCACACACACACACACACACACACACACAGAGACCTTGCAGAACGCTGTTAAAACAGCGCTGCAAGGCAAGAGCAAGGTGAACAGTGAAGAACACACAGCGTTTTGCTAAATTAGCCTTTGGAAAGGAAAATAAAGCAATTAGCAAGCTCAACTGGCCCTCAGTTAGAACACAGCATCCTGTCCCTAACTGAAATCACAGCAGAGTGAGCGCAAAATGGCGGCAGCGTTTTTTATAGTGCAGAGTGACATCATTTCAGCAGCCAATCCAAGCCTTGCCAGTACTTACATGCCCACCATGCTAAACAGGATGTGCCCACACTTCCAATCATTCCTCATTGGCTGCTGCGTTCAGTTTGAATTCTGGGAACTTCCGATTCCGGTATCCGATACGCGGGAAGTATCGGAATTCGGTATCGGAATTCCGATACCGCAAATATCGGCCGATACCCGATACTTGCAGTATCGGAATGCTCAACACTAGTCATGATGCAGACTTCCACCAATCTGCAAGGAAAGAAGTAGGTGTTTAAAAAAATTGGAGAAAGGTCAGTTACTCTTTAAATCAGATTTTCTGGTAATTTGTTGTGCTAACACATACAGTTGGGTCCATATATATTTGGACAGAGACAACATTTTTCTAATTTTGGTTATAGACATTACCACAATGAATTTTAAACAAAACAATTCAGATGCAGTTGAAGTACAGATTTTCAGCTTTCATTTGAGGGTATCCACATTAAAATTGGATGAAGGGTTTAGGAGTTTCAGCTCCTTAACATGTGCCACCCCTGTTTTTAAAGGGACCAAAAGTGATTGGACAGATTCAATAATTTTAAATAAAATTTTCATTTTTAGTACTTGGCTGAAAACCCTTTGTTGGCAATGACTGCCTAAAGTCTTGAACTCATGGACATCACCAGACGCTGTGTTTCCTCCTTTTTGATGCTCTGCCAGGCCTACACTACAGTGGTTTTCAGTTGCTGTTTGTTTGTGGGCCTTTCTGTCTGAAGTTTAGTCTTTAACAAGTGAAATGCATGCTCAATTGTGTTGAGATCAGATGACTGACTTGGCCATTCAATAATATTCCACTTATTTGCTTTAATAATCTCCTGGGTTGCTTTGGCTTTATGTTTTGGGTCATTGTCCATCTGTAGTATGAAACGATGACCAATCAGTTTTGCTGCATTTAGCTGGATCAGAGCATACAGTATGGCTCTGAATACCTCAGAATTAATTCGGCTACTTCTGTCCTGTGTCACATCATCAATAAACACTAGTGACCCAGTGCCACTGGTAGCCATGCATGCCCAAGCCATCACACTGCCTCCGCCGTGTTTTACAGATGATGTGGTATACTTTGGATCATGAGCTGTACCATGCCTTCACCATACTATTCTCTTTCCATCATTCTGGTAGAGGTTGGTCTTGGTTTCTTCTGTCCAAAGAATGTTCTTCCAGAACTGTGCTGGCTTTTTTAGATGTTTTTTAGCAAAGTCCAGTCTAGCCTTTATATTCTTGATGCTTATGAGTGGCTTGCACTGTGCAGTGAACCCTCTGTATTTACTTTCATGCAGTCTTCTCTTTATGGTAGATTTGGATATTGATACGCCGACCTCCTGGAGAGTGTTGATCACTTGGTTGGCTGTTGTGAAGGGGTTTCTCTTCACCATGGAGATTATTCTGCGATCATCCACCACTGTTGTCTTCCGTGGGCACCCAGGTCTTTTTGCATTGATGAGTTCACCAGTGCATTCTTTCTTTCTCAGGATGTACCAAATTGTAGATTTTGCCACTCCTCATATAGTAGCAATTTCTCGGATGGGTTTTTTCTGTTTTCGCAGCTTAAGGATGCCTTGTTTCACCTGCATGGAGAGCTCATTTGACCTCATGTTTACTTCACAGCAAAACCTTCCAAATGCAAGCACCACACCTCAAATCAACTCCAGGCCTTTTATCTGCTTAATTGAGAATGACATAACAAAGGGATTGCCCACACCTGTCCATGAAATAGCCTTGGAGTCAATTGTCCAATTACTTTTGGTCCCTTTAAAAACAGGGTGGCACATGTTAAGGAGCTGAAACTCCTAAACCCTTCATCCAATTTTAATGTGGATACCCTTAAATGAAAGCTAAAAGTCTCAACTTCAACTGCATCTAAATTGTTTTGTTTAAAATTCATTGTGGTAATGTCTATAACCAAAATTAGAAAAATGTTGTCTCTGTCCAAATATATATGGACCTAACTGTATATAGGTTTCCCATAGTATGTTAGAAAACTGATTTTTTTTTTACTTTCGATCCTCGCTAATTGAATTGCAAACTGTTTTATTTTGCGGGCTCCTGTGAATTTCAGGAAACTAGACTCAAAATTGTTCCTGTCATGACTACCTGTCCCTAACACTAGGGGGCACCTTAGCTCACCCTGTTCCCCAGGTTTCTTCTGAAGGTGAAGATGCCAGAGCCACATACCTTGCCTTATCTCCTGAATTTACTCTCTGTCTGTACCCTTCCCCCACCCAAAGAAGAGGGGAAGTGCACTGAAGTACACAAACCAGACGAACAATTTAACACAAACAGGGGAAACAGAGAAAAACAAGCATACAAATATACACTCACATATAACAGAGCAATGCACCGTGGAGTGGAGGATGGGGTAAAAACCAAAGTAGGAGAAGGAAGGGGATTATCACACTCACTAAACCAAGCAACAGTCACAGATATACCCAACAGACACCTCCTCCAAAAACCACTAACTACTATCCTCCTAGCCATGCAGCACAATAATAATCTTAATAATAATCTTTATTTTTATATATCGCTAACATATTTGGCAGCGCTTTACAGTTTTGTACACATTTTTGTAATCTATCTCTGACAATGTGTGTCAGTGAGGACCCAGATTATATATGAGATAGGATTGGCTAACGGTGCTCAGCTGAGAGCCTTAGCTCCCAGAGCTCTCAACATGGCAAATTTATCCCTGCACTGCCAAAATAAATGTACAATGTTTTAAAAAAAGGTGAAATGCTTCTGTTCAGCTCTGGAGTATCAGATGCTATGGTCTTTTGTCTTCTCTCTGTCGCGGTAACCCCGTGACAGTTCCTCTACAGATCAATCCATCCATCTCTGTTATTTTTTTGAGACAACTTTTTTTTGGAAACTTCCTTTGTATTGGATTTTAAAGGACGCACTTGGCTTTCAGGGGCCAATGGGTGTCATAATTGCATATAAATAGTAATGAAGGCCTACATTGAAAAGTAAAGTATAAGAGGAGAATCTATGATTTGAAGCTTTATTATGCTTATCCTCAGGACTTGAATGACTCTCAGAGGTGAGGAACCAAATTATAAGCCAGTCAGTTGAATAAAAAAATGTATATGACTAAACAAATTTGATTTGGCCTGTTGTAAATGTATATAATATAATTAATATATTAGCATAAGGCACATACGGTATATTGAATGACATTCATTTATTAGAGTGCATTTCTTCTTGACATTCTCGAATACCTTACTTTTTAATTTTTCAATTATTTTTCACTCTAGAATTTAGTTTATTAGTTCACATATTTATTTAGTTTATTAAAGGAGTTCAGCAATTGTCTATTTTAGACTAAAACTTTCCATATGGAGGTAACAGAGACACGAACATCTTGATTCAAGATTTTTTCGAGAAATCAGAAAACGTATATAGTAAAAGCTTTAAAACAGGTGTAATATTTCCATCCATTGTCACATTGCAAATTTGAAATGTCATATGCAAAATAAATATACCGTACTTACAGCTTAATAGGTGAAAAAATGGAATCACATAAGTCTATTTTTTCAGTTGCTACTATATTTATAAAATTGGTCTTTTTGGAAAAGTTACTTGCAGTTTTGAGTTTTTGCAAAGAAAAGTTTCAGTTATGGTAATTAAAAAATATAAGGTTATAATTTATAGGATAAAAATAGCAAAAAAATGTACAGTTCTATGTAATTTTGATGGAGAAATATTAAACATGACAGCTAATAGGAATTCATTATCGGGTTCAGTGACAGATGTCATTTCTTTCTTTAGTATAATTTATACGTTTATTAATATATTACCATTTCGAAGACTCAATATCATTTTCATGTTTTCTTCTAGACTTCCAGCTGAGATATTCATATGGCAGATATTGTTGACTTCATTCAGAAGGCTCACCATGTGTTAACATTTTCTGTTTTCAGAGCTTTCATGTGCTCACAAATGGAGAAACAGATCATGTTCCATGGTATCACAAAGTCTTTTGAGATGAATCATATTCATTGCCATATCTTTTTTTTAGTTTTCAGATGTCACATGTTTTTTATAACGTATTTTTTCATCACATTCATTGTCAGGTTTTATCTACCCCTACAGTTTAAACCTATTATCTCTACATAGATATCAGCTGGACTGTATTTTTGTCATCTATTTCATTTTCTGTTTTCATTGTGACAGACACAATGTCAATGATGTCTAATGGCAGAATATATTGTATATTACATTATTATCACTATTGTATTAATTACATATTGTTAATACAACATAATTACTATATAAGATACAATTAGATATAATAGATATTATTTTAGATATATCATGAGGTAATACTATATGATTATTTCTGAATGGTGACTTTCTGGCTATGAGCAAATAGAAATGAAGTACACTTTATATCTATAGATATACTTTATACCTATACTATTACAATATACTATTCTAAAATTGGATAGTATACTCAGGTCTTTGTGCCTGCAGGTTGCTAAACTTTGGCGTGCAGTTACAGAGCCAAATATATTAGAACAGTATGTTTTTAGGGTAAATAAAACATATGTAGTGATGATGAGCGAACATGCTCGGATAAGGTGTTATACGAGCATGTACGAGCGTGAGCGTGATCGTGTGCTAACCGAGTGTCTTCAGCGTGAAAAAATTCATAAGAACTAAAGATTTTTATGACGTCAGCTGTTTACTATGTGAAGAGTTGTAGTGCTCAGTTGGTTGCAGTCCACTGAATGGGAAATAAGTCATCAATGAAAACCGGCAATAAAGTTCATCGCACAACGTTTCGACTCTTCTGACTCTTTATCTGAGTGTCGCTAATAATGAAGATGGATATCATTCATATATGGTATCTAATATGAAATAGTATATGTAAATTCACTGTTTATAGAATGCACAATATATACATATAAATGTACATATATATATATCTATATATCTATATATATAGAGAGAGATATATATATAGATATATATATATATATTTATATATATATATCTATATATATATATCTATATATATATAGATATATAGATATATATACAGT
Source organism: Ranitomeya imitator (assembly GCF_032444005.1). Classification (NCBI taxonomy): domain Eukaryota; kingdom Metazoa; phylum Chordata; class Amphibia; order Anura; family Dendrobatidae; genus Ranitomeya; species Ranitomeya imitator. The sequence goes on along the minus strand of NC_091285.1, from coordinate 387,217,569 downwards.
CATGGCCAGATAATACTCAGTTTCTCCCTGAAAATGATTGCAAACACAATCTCTTTGGTATTATCTTCATTTAATTTTTCTTAAATGAAAAAACACAAAAGAGAATGAAGCAAAAAGCAAAACATTGATCATTTCACACAAAACTCCAAAAATGGTCCAGGCAAAAGTATTGGCACCCTCAGCCTAATACTTGGTTGCACAAGCTTTAGCCAAAATAACTGCGACTAACCGCTTCCGGTAACCATCAATGAGTTTCTTACAATGCTCTGCTGGAATTTTAGACCATTCTTCTTTGGCAAACTGCTCCAGGTCCCTGATATTTGAAGGGTGCCTTCTCCAAACTGCCATTTTTAGATCTCTCCACAGGTGTTCTATGGGATTCAGGTCTGGACTCATTGCTGGCCACCTTAGAAGTCTCCAGTGCTTTCTCTCAAACCATTTTCTCGTGCTTTTTGAAGTGTGTTTTGGGTCATTGTCCTGCTGGAAGACCCATGACCTCTGAGGGAGACCCAGCTTTCTCACACTGGGCCCTACATTATGCTGCAAAATTTGTTGGTAGTCTTCAGACTTCATAATGCCATGCACACGGTCAAGCAGTCCAGTGCCAGAGGCAGCAAAGCAACCCCAAAACATCAGGGAACCTCTGCCACGTTTGACTGTAGGGACCGTGTTCTTTTCTTTGAATGTCTCTTTTTTTCTCCTGTAAACTCTATGTTGATGCCTTTGCCCAAAAAGCTCTACTTTTGTCTCATCTGACCAGAGAACATTCTTCAAAAACGTTTTAGGCTTTTTCAGGTAAGTTTTGGCAAACTCCAGCCTGGCTTTTTTATGTCTCGGGGTAAGAAGTGGGGTCTTCTTGGGTCTCCTACCATAGAGTCCCTTTTCATTCAGACGCCGACAGATAGTACAGGTTGAAACTGTTGTACCCTCGGACTGCAGGGCAGCTTGAACTTGTTTAGATGTTAGTCGAGGTTCTTTATCCAACATCTGCACAATCTTGCAATGTCAATTTTTCTTTTCCGTCCACATCTAGGGAGGTTAGCCACAGTGCCATGGGCTTTAAACTTCTTGATGACACTGCGCACGGTTGGCACAGGAACATTCAGTACCACAAAAAGCTACGTATAAAAACAAGACGTTAGCTCAAGGAATGCAAAATATCAAAATTCTTTATTTATAAATTTACTTAAAAACACATAACAACAGGGTACCTCATATTGCAACAAGAATCATCCAGACAGAGGCAAAAAACAAATAACAATACAAATGCATGTTATATCCTACTCCTATGGTCCTTATATAGAATATGGCTTGGGGGCGCAATAGAATCCTGCATACAGCGTCACATACGCCACCTGAACTAAATAAGACCTAAGTGGAGAGCGCACTAAACAGGAAAAACCCTCTGACCGTTCAATGGAGCTCAATAGGAGCCAGGTTCCATAGTATAAATAGGATAATTAACGTTATAGGTATATTACCGGATGATGTGCCTTTGTCTGGATGTACATCCCGACGCGCGTTTCACCAAGTTCTTCTTCCGGGGGCGTTCCTTGAGCTAACGTCTTGTTTTTATACGTAGCTTTTTGTGGTATTGATCGTAGTACGGAATGTGACCAGGCTCTGTTGAGTGTTAGGTCGTTTTTGGGATTAATATGTACATACAGGAACATTCAGGTCTTTGGAGATGGACTTGTAGCCTTGAGATTGCTCATGCTTCCTCACAATTTGGTTTCTCAAGTCCTCAGACAGTTCTTTGGTCTTTTTTCTTTTCTCCATGCTCAATGTGGTACACACAAGGACACAGGACAGAGGTTGAGTCAACTTTAATCCATGTCAACTGGCTGCAAGTGTGATTTAGTTATTGCCAACACCTGTTAGGTGCCACAGGTAAGTTACAGGTGCTGCTAATTACACAAATTAGGGAAGCATCACATGATTTTTCGAACAGTGCCAATACTTTTGTCCACCCCCTTTTTTATGTTTGGTGTGGAATTATATCCAATTTGGCTTTAGGACAATTCTTTTTGTGTTTTTTCATTTAAGACAAATTAAATGAAGATATAATACCAAATAATTTGTGTTTGCAATCATTTTCAGGAAGAAACTGAGTATTATCTGACAGAATTGCAGGGGTGTCAATACTTTTGGCCATGACTGTATATATATATTTGAATTCCTCTGAAAACAGAAAAATACAAAGTCTTAAGTTACTAAATCAAAAAAGGAAAACAGATATTGTCAAAACCATACATGATTAAATATATGTAACGGAGACAAATTCAAGGGAATCTTTCAACAGATTTCTTCTACTTCATTTGTGAGCAGCGTAATGTACAGACCGAGACCCCTACTGCACAGCTTGTTGTAATTTTAATAAAATCACTGATTTATCATCTAGAGATTATCACTAGAGTAAACCTGTTGCCATGTAATTTTCTTTATTCATGAGCTCTGTACAACTCTGCCCCCACCTCTGATTGGCAGCTTTCTACCTAGGCACAGCTTACACAGAGAGCTGTCTATCGGTGTGGGCTCAGCATTCGGAGAACTGCTAGATCTGTAGCAGATAAATCAGTTTTATTGAAGACTGCAGCATGCATCCTAGTAAGGGATACATCACTGAAATTGGGGCTTCGGCCCCTGGCTCATGCTGCTCTCAGATTGGGTAACAAAAACCTTTTGACAGAGTCCCTTTAAATGGTCACTTGTGCCCACCAGAGTCTATTTTACAGTTAAGGATGCGGATACGAGTGAATTTCTTTCTATGGAATTCAATATACTTAGCAATACACATGTGTCTGACTGTTTTATGTATATAAAATATATAGATAACCTTAGTAAAGGCCAGAAAAAATAACAATAAATGAATAGCAAAAAATGATGGATTCACCTGATAAAAATGGAGAAGGGAAGGGGAAAAAAAGAAGACATATCATAGTCATGTGAGTCTCAGATGTTTGCTTCACGTGCTCATGTTACGTCTTCTTTTTCATTCCTTCTCTCCTCCATTCTTTAGCTGGTGTACCCATCCAGTTTTGTTTCATATATTAGATAAAGTTGGACCTAGAATAGTAGTTTAGTCGTTCCTCTCTGTGAACGAAAGCACCAAGCATTATTTCTTTTAATTTGTACAATAATGTAACCACTAAGCTTGAGCCTCTTGAGTAGAAGTTCATGTGTGCCCATTGTCCATTACTGTGCCATACTTACCGTAGTTTGGGAAGTCACTATTTACCACCTAGCCCTCTCGACTCCAAAAGCATAATTTTTTGACATGTCTAGCTGAATAAATCTGTTTTGCTAAACATTAAACAACTCTACAACTTCAGTAGCAAGCAAATATCTCTCCCTTCAGCGAGTAACGTACTCCAAAGCGTCGCACACTGTATGTAGCGTAGCGCTTTTAAAAAAAACAGCGCAATAAATGATCTCTTACTCAGAAGATAATGTTATACTCAGAAAAGTAGGAAAACTGCAATCTAGAAATTGTAATTTAGTCTTCCAAGATGCTTTGTTATTCAAAAATAAAAACGAAGCTCTCAATCTTCTGAATCTAACAAATATAAATGATGAAGTAAGATATGAAATCATAGTTAAGAAATTTCAGCAGTTTAAAAAATGTTGAATCTGTGCCAGTTGTGAATGTGATGATGCATGATTTTGAGATTTTATATTTGGGGAAATAAACAGTTTTTTTTTATACATAAAAAGATTAAAAAACAAGATCACAGGATGTTTACTGCGATACATTGAATATATAGTTGAGCTGTTACTGCTGCTTTGTAACAAGGGTAGGTGTAGGAACCTTGATTCTTGTAAAATGCTGCTGGCTAAGTTTAAGTGTCCATTTATCATATTACCAGCCTCCTAGAATGTAACTTAATAGTATTTCTTCTGATCATTTTCCAATTATAATCTTCTTCCTTACCATCCATGAAGATTATATCATTTCTGTACACTACACATGCTATATTATTTCTTCCTTTAAGCTATGTATCCAGATATGACACAGTATTTGAGATGCTGAGCTGAGATTAATATCATACGGGCAGCATTGGTTTGATTGTTATCATAAAGTGGATATTCGTCAGGATCTACAATTGAGACTAAAGATGGCACTGAAAGATTATAGCGATCGAGTGTTCCTAAGACTGGTCATTTCCTGATAATCTTACAGTGTAAAAAGTCTTTTGATCACCCATTGAATGAGCAAATTCTTTTGCACTGTACAATTTATCATCGTTCTCTGCAGCACATTGTCCTTTGTAAACAGAATTTGTGCTACCGAGAAAAATGGCAGCCTATGTGCACTGAACAATACATTTATGGATCATTCAGGGCCCATCATGTAGCTTGGTTTGCCTGTTTGAACAGGCTATTCACCCCTTAGTGACTATGCCAACTTTGACCTTAATGACCAGGCCAAACTTTTGAAATCTGACCAGTTTCACTTTATGAGATAATAACTCTGGAACGCTTCAACGGATCCAATTGATTATGAGATTGTCATTTTGTGACATATTGTACTTCATTATAGTGGTAAAATTTGTTCAGTATGACTTGTGTTTATTTGTGAAAATATCGGACATTTGTCGAAAAGTTCAAAAACATTGCAACTTTCAAACTTTTAATTCTAATGCCCTTAAATCAGAAAGTTATGTTACACTAAATAGTTAATACATAACATTTCTTCATGATTTTTTGAAACTTTTTTTTTGTTAGTAAGTTAGAGAGGTTAAAAGTTGACCAGCGATTTCTCATTTTTTTTAACAAAATTTACTAAACAAGTTTTTTTAGGAATGACATCATATTTGAAGTGACTTTTGGGGGCCAATATGACAGAAAATACTCAAAAATGACACCATTCTAAAAACAGCACCCCTCAAAGTTATCAACCCCACATTCAAGAAGTTTATTAACTCTTCAGGTGTTTCACAGGAACTAAAGCAATGTGAAAGGAAAAAAATGAACATTTAAATTTGTTTCAGAAAAATGTTACTTTAGCTGCAAATTTGTTATTTTCACAAAGGTAACAGGAGAAAATGGTCCCAAAATTTGTTCTCCTATTTCTCCTGAGTATGCTGAGACCCCATATGGGGTAGAAATCCACTGTTTAAGTGCACGGCAGGTCTTGGAAGGGAAGGAACGACATTTGACTTTTTGAGCACAAAATTGGCTTGGTTCAAGAGCTGACACCATGTCACGTTTAGAGAGCCCATGATGTGCCTGAACAGTGGAAACCCTGCACAAGTGACCCCATTTTGGAAAAAAGACCTCACAAGGAACGTATCTAGATGTATGATGAGCACCTTGAACCCCCAGGTGTATCACAGAAGTTTAAAACATAGAGCTGTGAAAATGAACCCTCAAAAATGTACTTTTAGCCCCAATTTTTTTATTTTCTCAAGGGTAACAGGAGAAAATGTGCCCCAAACATTTGTTGTGTAATTTCTATTGAGTCTAACGATACCATATATGTGGAGGAAAACTACTGTTTGAGCGCTCGGCAGGGCTCAGAAAGGAAGGAGTGACATTTTGGGATGGATACTTTGATGAAATGGTCTGCAGGCGTCATGTTAGCTGCTACACCGAATTTTATAACATTAGGTCGTCATATTGAAAATTTTCATTTTTTCTCGAAAATGTTAATTTAGTCCCAAATTAGTAACTTTCTCAATGGATAATAGAAGAATACAGACCTGATAATTTGTTGCACAATTTGTCCCAAATACGACGACACCCAATATGTGGTCAAAAACTTCTGCTTTGGCACATGGCAGGGCTAAAAAAGGAAGGAGCGCTTTTTGCCTGGCATAAATTGTGAATGTCATGTGGCATTTGAAGAGCTCCTGACATGTAAAAACAGCAAAAAAAAAAACAAAAATAACCCCATTTTGGACACTAAACCCCTCAAGGAATTAATTTAGGGGTGTAGTGAGTATTTTAAACCCATAGGTGCCTCACAGGATTTTATGACGTTGAGACATGGAAATATGAAATTTTAGTGGTAAAAATGTAATTTTTGTATTTCCTGCAACATTGTCAGGTACACAAGGGTCAATAGGTGAAACTAAACCCTCACAATTTAATGCACAATTTCTCCTGAATGCGGTGCTGCTTCATATGTTGTCAGAAATTATCGTTAGGCCACACATCAGGGCTGAGAAAGAAGGAGCGCTATTTGGCTTTTGGAGCACAGATTTTGCTAGAATAGTTTACTGGCAACATTTACGGACCCCTGAAAGTACCAGAACAGCAGAAAACCCCAAAAAAGTTGACCCCAATATAGAAATTGCTCCTCTTGGTGATTATTTTGTAACGTCCAAGCCAGGCTTTTTTTCTGGAGAATTTCAAATCTGTCAGTCTAGTACCCATACATTTTGCCCCCATACAGTGTAGAGTCCCCATATATTGTAGCGACCCCATACATCGTGCCCCGTTTGTGCTTCTGGTGATAGCACATGTAAATTAAGTGCCTTCTCTCCATTACAATAGTGCCAAACATGTGGCTGCTTACTGTGGTTTAGGCACAGTGGGTCTTCAAAGGACGGGGCATTTAGATTTGGGAGTGCAGAGTTCACTTTTCGCTTTTGGTCTTTGTTGGCCCAATACTGCAGTGTCAGATGTACAGCTGACAACCATGGAAATTACTATTCCCTTATTTCCCATTGTCATTTTAAAAGGCAATGAGGGAATAAGTTCCCTTAATGACCGCTGTTTTAATATGCATTGGCGGTCGTTAAGGGGTTAGACCACCACCAATCGGTAAATATTTACCCATTGGCAGCTGTTTAGTTCTGTTTGTTGGTCCATGTAAACGGACCTTTAGGAAGAACGTTGGTGTAGTGATGAACACTATCTTTATCAAAGTGGTTGTTAGATGTATATGGCTGCATTCAACCAAAAACTACAGGTTGTGTGTTATATTGCATCTCATCTGTATTGAGGTGAATGCGGCTGAGTTGAATTATAATGACCTGTAGTCAGATGTAGCACTATTTTGTTTTTAAAGAAAATGGCCTTTATTTTCTATGTATAGCAAATTTCTTCAAGTTCCATGATCTCATGATGTCCATAATCTATGTACAGAAATTTCTAAAATGTTTTTCACATGCAATAATCTTATGAGGTGGAGAAGATTTCACTGCCCTACAAACTTTAACTTTTTGTGTTAAATGCATGAAATAGGCTGTTTGTTATGGTAATCTGTTCCTTGATTTCAAATCTGCTTTCAGAATTTTCCTATTGGGCAGGGATTTGAGTAACACATAACATTTTTAGTTTTTAACAGAAATTACTTAATACAATTTTTTTTTTATTATTTAAAAAAAATGTTCGATTTCCTTGAATATTTAGTTGCAGACATGTCCCCTTTTAGTCCCCAACAGAAGTCTGAGAGCTTTTTTGGGCACCATTTTCCTTTATAACAACCTTCAAGTAGTACGATGTCCAGATGAAACCATTGTCCCTGCTTGTCACGGACATCTGCATAGCTATCTGAGAAAAATCCAGGAAATGTATGTTGAGAGACATATTGTATCCCTATTCTTTCTGGCATTGTAATAACTCAATCACAAGATCTTTTTTGTTGCCAAGGAATTTCACATGTTTTTTAATGTCTCACACTCCAGTGCCTCAGTCTCACTTAGTCAAAATCAGTGTCTTTCATAATTTCCCTTATTTGTGACCCCCACGAAAATTCCTTCCTTGATCTTGGTCTCACTGATTTGTGGAAATTTGTTTCTAAGGTATTAAAAACCCCTGCCATCACAATCCACCACCTTGACTAAGTTCTTCATTATCCCAAGTTCTATGTGAAGTGGCGGAAGGAAAACTTTTTCTGTAGCTACCAGAGGCTGATACAGGACATTTTCTTCCAGGAGTCAAACAGTTGTTTGGTGGTCAATGTTTTTTGTGAAATGCTCTTTGTGTTCTCTGCTCTCTATTTGCAGAAAAAAAAAAGTTGTATAGCCAAGCTGCAACCCAAGCACGAAGGCTATTACCTTCAGATCACCACAAATATTTCACTAGTAGATTTCATGATGGATTTTTGACAGCAGAAGGCGCATATTTTCATATCTTTCTTTCACACCTTCTGCATAAACAAGAGAAGCAGATATGTTTGTGTTGCCATTATGCAAAAATACCACTTTTAAACTGGTTTTTGAAGAGTCTATAAAAAGTGTCCCTACTTGAAGCCTGTGCTCTTATCCAATTGCATCTAGCAGAGAGTTTGCATCTTTGCAGTAACCTAGGTCCCCTTCCATTGTAAATAAGTGTTCAAGCTCCTGCTGCCTATGGCGGAAAGAACATATTTTGGTCCCCTTCTTCAACAAGTGCCAGCCTTTGAACCCCAAAGCCAAAATATCTGCCTCACATTTTGGTAGGTTCAAATCACAAACTAAATCATTTTGATCAAACTGTTTTAGTTTGTGAGGCTCCCCAGGCTCATGGCCTAGAAAATCAGGATGTTCTCAATCAGCTTCTTTTTCAACTAAATCAGCATCTGAATCATCTTCCTGCTCCAAGGTTCAATATGTTGGTGGAGCGGAGACTGTCAGCTCTGAGCTATGTGAGACTGGCTTAATTTCTGAAGAAGTGTTTGGATATTTCACTGAATTTATTGTTTTACTTGTTACTCCAGCAATCTTTCTCATACAGAAATAACAATCTGTTGAATGGAGTCTTGGCTCCCTCCATGCCATTGGAACAGCAAACACCATGTGCTATTGTTTACCATTGAGCCAACTTGTGAGAAGTGTAACACAAGATGAGCAACAAATATGGGAGGCCCAAAGTTTGTGTTGATCTCCAATTTTGCACTAAAAATACAAATAACTTTTCTTCACCAATGGTGTTACGCTTCTTTTATGTGATTTTAAAGTCACTTAGCCACAAATATAGCAAACCTTGTTCGGGTGGTTAACACAACTGCGCGAAATGTTTAACAGAATGTCCTACGGCATAAGTACAACAGCAAAATTAAAATTGAATTAATTATATTAACATTTAAAAGTAAAGAAAATGTAGTGATAAAAATGCTACTCAACTAATATGCACAAAAGACTGTGAGATAATGAAGCTTTTTGGTTAACCGGTGAAACCACAAAGCTTGCAAATCCCTAAGATCAGTCCACCTAGGAAAATACCTGGAGCTGTTACCAAAGTATGAAAGCAAACCGACTTCATGAGAACAGTGCAAAGTTATAATAATCCCAGTGCATAAAAGCGAAAGTTATTTTTGAAGAGGCAGTGTAGGCTAAATTTATTATAAAAAACTAAATTATGGAAAATTGGTGCCCAATAGGAAAATTAGGATTGCAAATTCCGAATCAGCATTCAAAAATGCTTTAAGAATAACCAACAGAACTTATTTAACAAAATCTTTGTTGATCAATGTTTTATAGTGTCTGCATTGGAGAGTCCATTTTTTATTCCTTGTAGATCCCCTGTAGATCATCTGTTAACTATTAAGGATAAGAAATCAAAATCATGCATTACATAGTTATCAATCCATGTGAATGGGTGTCATAAATAAAATGGTTATGCTACAAATTCAACTTAATACCTAAATTGGTTATTTCATTCAGTCCCATAAAAACAAAGAACATTTCTTTTTAAAGAACAACAAATTGTTTGGGACACATTTTTGTAGATTTTTGAGCACCTTTGATTGTCTGCAGCTTGATGGGGATATGGGTCCTTGTATGCCAAAGATCGCTCAATAGACATCTGATGTGTACAGCTCAAGAGACAGTAGCACACAACTGCTGTCTGAGTGCACACAGAGCAGAGTACAGACTCTATAGAAAGCAGAGGCCAATCTGCAGACAAAAAGGACACAAAAATATATAATTTTGTCCCAAAAGTTTAGATACTCTTTAATCGGGGCCCTGCAAAAATTAATTCTTTGGATCAGTAGGGGTCATAGCTGTTGGATTCCCAATTATCAGAAACTCATCACTTGTCTCATTGGATAACCCCTTCATTAGTACAGTATAAGCTGTCACTGCAGAAGAAATGAGCAACTGCCAAATGCTTCCCTAATAATATGAGCTGATCTTCTTGGACTCTCTCAGTTAGATAAGGGGTTGTCCAGACAAACAATCTCTACATGCCAAATTATATCTTAAAGTGAATCTGCGAGTAGGATCAACCTTTCTAAGCCATCTATATGGATATTTAGGTCATGGAAAGTTGCATAAAATGATTCCTTGATATCTGTGATCATGTCTTGCTCCAAAGAAATCCATATTTGTCTTAGTATGTAAATGAGTTGTTAAGATTTATGGGCCGGACACTGATCTCCTTGAGAATCTGCCTCCAGAGCTTATTTTAAATGAATGGGAGAGTTACCAGTGTGAGACATCTAGATCAGCAGAGCAGATTGTCAGTCATTATATATCACACTGGTAATGCCGCCTTTCATTTTAAATAAGCTCTAGAGGCAGATTCTCAGAGAGATCTATAGATCTTAACAGCTCATTTACATATTAAGAAAAACATGGATTTCTCTGGAATAAGACATCCGATTGCAGGTATCGAGATATCCTGTTATTCAACTTTATATGACCTGCATGCCCATATAGACGTCTTAGGAAGGTTGATTCTACTGACTTTCCCTTTAATAAGAAATAAATATAAAACACAGGTAGGTCCTTAGGTAAAAATATTGATCTTTGGGGAACTTCTTGTGAGGTTTACATAGTTTTATGTACTATGCATGGAAATACAGAATAATAGTAACAGTTTTTATACTCTATATATCTGGGCTTACAACATTCCACTGTGAAAGTCAACATCAAAACATATTAGATAAGCCTTTGATTTGTTTTTGTTTTTTTTTTCTTCATGATGGACACAAAATAAAGAGGGGGTGTATAAATGATTAATGCAGATTTCTTGGAAGAAAATATTGCAGGGTGCTGTCCGTTTGATTACAAGCTTCAGAATTAGTCAACATTTCCATAATTCTAAACCAATATACACCTGTTTCCCCACTGTGATGTGAAGGCACAACTTAATTTAACAGATGCCCTGCTGTGCTAAATCTCTCATTAAATACCAAGCTAGTTCTGTAATTTAAAGTTGCAGAGCCATGGTTTTAAAAGGATTGCTTTTGTGTTATGGAATTAATAAGAACTTAATGATGCCCTTTTGCAAGAAGCCTTCGATTTCCAACATCAAAAAGGAAGAACACATAAATGATAGCTGTGTGATACCTGTTATTTTCCGGAAACTACAGATGTTAAATTGTATTGAGCACATTTATTTTCAACTCAATGGTCATTGTATCATCAGCAACAATTCCAAGAAATGATTATCAGCAGTGTTATTTGTGTTTCACCTTTAGTGAACACATCTAATTATGGTATAGTAAATAAATAAAAGAAATCATCACACACACAAACATTCCTCTGTGGATTTTATCACATCTCCATGGCAACTCGAAATCTGCAACAAAATCTGCCTGTGTTACATGAGAGTTTGACCCAGATATGCATTGCAAAGAGTAAAATTTAAGGTGCAAAGTCAAACTTGCTGTGGTGCTAAAATACCATTCCATCTCCCCTTCATATAAATGAGATTTTGTAAAATCTTATCCACATTCCTGCTGCTTATTAGCCACATATGGATGTACCCTTCTTATTATTGTGATTATAAGCAAGGACCCTTTCACATAGTGTTTTCTCATATGTACATTGGCCCAGGGGCAGCCACAGACAGCTTGGGGTCCCTGTGCAGGAAATGTGTCTGGGCTCCCCTCCTTTTAAGGTGACAAAGCTAAGGGAGTGTGCTATACATAAGTGAGTACACTTTATACTAAGGGACTGTGTTAGACATAATAATCGATAATAATGTCTTTTTCCACCTCCCCCTGTTCTTAAACCCATTATAAATCTCCGCATCCCATTATTGCCCTCTCCCCCACCCCCATGAATGCCCTCTTCACCACCTCCATTATTGATTTCTACCCCACCACCCCATATCATTGCTTATTCCACCACCCCTATCATTGCCCTCTCCATCAACCCAATCATTGCCTTCGGCCCCATCACCCCCATCATGGCCCTCTCCACCACCTACACACACAGCACCATTCACCTCTCTACACACACAGCACCATTCACCTCTCTGCACACACACCTCACCTCTGCTCGCACGGTATCCTGAAGCCACAGCATCGCCGGCAGCTTCCTGTCTCGCACAGCCATGGCGCTGAATGATGATGTGATTCAGCCGCTGCTGTGTGACAGGAAGCGCAGACAGGAAGCAGGATGGATCCAATCCCTGCAGCTCCACTATGTTGCCTTTTTCTCTTGCAGGCAGCGGAGCTGCAATCCCATGATGGCAATCTGGCCAGGGGCACCCCGGAGCCAGATAAACTGGCCAGTTTGCCCTCATTATTATACACTCATAGTGCTCCATATAGTATAATGCACCGCCATAGTCATCCATGTAGTACAATTCACTTCCCATAGTATAATGCACCCCATAGTTCTTCATATAGTATAATGTATTCCCCATAGTCCTCGATACAGTATAATGCATATAGTATAATGTAGCCCCCTCATAGAGTATGATGCAATCACCCCTCATAGAATATAAATATAATACAGCTCCAACAAAGTGTTAATCTGCACAGCGGGGAAGCCCACTCAGTGCACAGGTAATTGCATGAACTGATGCTGCCAGCATGTATACAGCAGTAAGTGCTCCATGAGCCGGGGTGCCACTCCAAAGAAAATAGCCGCAATGTATACAAAAATTGAAAGGAACGGATGGCACTCACCGGTTAAAAAACTTCTTTATTCCAGTACTTTAAAACATCGGCGTCAGGAGGATTGGAGCAGGAGTGGAATGGACGACAGCCGTTTTGCGTTGCAGTGGCGCTTCTACTGGTAACACCTGCAGGGGCCCCCTGGAGCCTCCGGGCCCCGGTGCAGCCGCACAGGTTGAACCAGCGGTATGTCCGCTCATGCATTGGCCCATTCAGGGCTTCCATCTGATCCCTCGGCAAAACAGAATTTGGGGCATATCTGTGGATGGAGCCTTTGTTGCTTCACTTTAGGACCCTTTCACACATCAGTTTTTCGCTGTCAGTCACAATCCGTTGGCTTGACGGATTGACAGATCCATCGCTGATTGTGAAAAACCGATGCAACAGATTTGTTTTTTCGACGGATCCAACTAATGGATCTGGCTATATAAATCTAAATCGGAGCATTCTCAGTTAAAAAAATGGAATCCGTCTCCGGATTCCACCATTTGACAGATCCGGCGCCCATAGGCTTCCATTCGAGCAAATGACGGATCCATTGCTGTCTGTTTTTTTTTACGTACACAATGAACGTTACTTTGTCCGTTGACTACGGCCGCCGACCAAACATGGATCTGGTCAGCGACAGATGAAACATGAGGCCATCCGTTGCAATCCGTCGCTAATACAAGTCTATGAGAAAAAACGGATACAGCGGCATCAGTTGCCAGATTCGTTTTTTTCTAAATTCAATGGATTGTGACTGATAACAAAAAACTGATGTGTGAAAGGGGCCTTAGTCATTTTAGTAACTGAAAATGAAACATTTCCAATTTTGCTCAGGTATATCACCAAAAAGTATCTTTTTATGAGTTAACTTAGGACGAGTTCCACGTTGTGAAAATGGTTCAATATTTTTTGCCATGATTTTCTGAAAATGCCGAAGAAAATGTTCTCAAAATTTTGTAAAATTGCAGCAATTTTTTTTAAAAAGTGAATGTCCTATGCTTGTTCCAACTTTTCATGCAAACATCCATTTTTGACAGTTATGACACTTTTTAAAATACATAATTTTTTGAAGACTGATTTTTCTAAAAAAAACATGGACATGTCTGTTATGGATCCAATGTGCTGGTCAAATTTGCCTGTTCAAGTGAATGAGTATTTCAAAAAAACAGGTAGCACTTTGCTGTTTAATAGTAAAAAGGGACATGGGCCAAAAATGGACGAAAATTGTAACCATCAGACTGATCAAAAATGGTGCACTTGTTCTTGTCCTCAAAAATAAATTTGATGAGGCCTTAGCAAGGTCACACACAAGCCAAGCTATGAAGACACTAAATTATGACTTCTTAATGTTGTTCACTTATTTGGATGCTTGCCCTGGGTGATACAATAGTAAGTAAAGGAAACAACAATTAATTTTTACACAATTTGAAAGGACGCATCACTCTGCACATCGTTGGAAATTTTTGCTATTGTATTTGTTTAAACTCATTGGATAGATGAATGAGTTCTTTTTCACTGTACATACAGAAGATGCATACTACTATTAGGATAACACCATGAATTGCTGACATGCCTGCCAGCTGAGGATCATGAAATACCTGGATCTTTGTACAAGATACTCAGATGTTTCTCCCTGTAATCAGTCTTTGTCACAGTAAATTGATATGGTGAAGATAATTCAGTATTTGATGGATGTTGATTTTCTTTCCTTTATTGAGCTCGGAGCGGTTATTCTGAATAGAACCATCTAATGCGATATGTTCAGAAAATGTATGGCTTTATATGGAAAACATTCTATAGGCTCAGGGTGCTGACTATTGAGTGTGGCGCATATTATTTGGGTCCTTTGTACACTTATCTTCATATTAAGTGCATTTAGTAGACTTTATAATCAATGGATTGGAGTACACACATTGGTGAAGTACATTCAATATCACCATACAACATTATGTGTATCAGATGGATGTATCCACAATAATGATGCCTGAACCATTCTTTCTTTTCTGATCAAACACTTGTCTCGCTCTACTATGAGGTTTCTGGTTTATCACATGTGGCATTCCATTCCTTGATTGTTATTTTCACACATGTAAGGTGATGTATTCCTGACTGTTCTTGACTTTTTTTATGCACATACTTGTTAACTATCTCAAAATATCCTGGTGCCTCCAGGAGTCCTTCCTGACTTGCAAAAATCTGGAAAATCTGGAAAATCTATTGTACTCTGCGCAAAAGCCTCCCAAAAAGGTAGAGCATATAATGATTCTTGTGTTTGATGCCTGTGTCCTCCATCATTGGATGGACCCCTAATGTCTGAATGCACTTTTAGGAGGTGGGGAAGTTAAAGGGGGTTTCTTAAGTCCTATCATCAGGCGCTTCTGCTTAGCTTCCAACTTTACCTGGGGCAGTGCGCTCCTGAAAAATGAGAGTTCACACCCTCGGCATGGTCGCACTATTGCTCCAAACTGTGCTTTCTCCCAGAGTGCTAGTAGATACAGTTTTGACTCTTCAATATAAGCAAAGCATGGGTGCACTGAGACTGGTCAGATCCATCAAGCAGGGCACGTTTCAGAGCAGCATTTGCAGAATATAAAGCCTACCACATACTCCTTGCCTAGACAACCGGCCAAGCTGGGACTGCAAGGTGACAGGTAAAGTAGGCAACGGCCTTTACACTATAATATTAAACATACCTCAATTTTAACCCCTTCACGAGCTATGAGGTAAATATACGTCTGGCACTTCATGTGGGCTACGGCAATGAGCTTGCATGTTTTCCGGCAAATGTCAGCTGATTTCATCAGATGAGATGTGCCCCTGACAGCTGCGGGTAAAATTGCAATCCAAACATGGCTGTTAACATGTTAAATGCCGATGTCAATCTCCAACAGCGGCATTTAACATGGCCGCACCAGAAACGCATCACTAATCCTGCTCATCAACGCCCGTGTCACATGACCGCGGGGTGGCGATGGGTTGGCATGACAACCCGGGGGCTGTAGTTGTCATTGCCGATCTGGTATGAGCCCAGCCCTGTGGCCGTCGCTTATAGTAAATGATTACTTTAGCTGAAGCTCTGCTGTGTGTAGCACGGGTGATTGGATGATCGCAGATTCAAGTCTCCAATGGAAACTATTGAAGCAAGTAAAAAGTAAACAAATTGTTTGTTTTTTTAATATAAAAGTTCCAATCACCCTCCTTTTGCCCCATTCAAAATAAAACAATAAAAGAAAAAAAATGACACATATTTTGTATCGCCGCGTTCATAAACGTCCTATTTATCAAAATATAAAAATAATCCGATCAATAAACATCGTAATGAGAAAAATACCATTTAAATAAAAAAAGAACCTAGACATGTTTGGTATCTGTGAACTCGCAATTTTTTTGGCAATTTCACTGCACTTTGATTTGTTTTTCCGTTTTCCAGTACACAATATGGTAAATCCAATGGTGTTGTTCAAAAGTACAACTCGTCCCACGAAAAACAAGCCCTAGCACGGTCATAATGACCGAAAAATAAAAAACTGATGGCTTTAGGAAAACAGGGAGCAAAAAAGACGGAAACGTGAAAGCGGAAAACCCCAAGTTTGCAAAGGGGTTAATAAGGAGCAAACTGCAAAGTTGCCTGTTTTTACCGGTACTTTGTGATATTACTCATTGTGAGTTTTTACCTCCGTTTTTATAAGCCAAAACCAGGAGCGGAACAATCAGAGGAAAAGTATAATAGAAACACATCACCACTTCTGGATTTGTCACCCACTGCTGGTTTTGGTTTTAAAATACAGAGGTAAAATACTGACCGAATACTCAGCAAAGTTGGGGTGTGGTAGGAGGAAGTGGCCCTGGAAAGGGGCAAGTTCAAATTTTCCATGGCGTGCACCACTCACTGGCCTGGTTGGTGTCTTTCACTATGATTTTTAGTTACACATCTTTGACATGATGCCTTCACACCATAGTTAGAAATGATATTAAAATGGAAATTGTCCACATTTCATATATATCAATGGCACAATATTGGAAATACTCATCCTAATTTGCAAGATAATTACTATATTCTGAAGTATCGTTGATTAAAGTGGATGGTTTATTTCTTGGCTTATTTTGTGACACTAGTTTTGTGTAGAGAATATGCCATCCACATCTGCTAACCATAACTGGATAACATGCAACCACTAAGCGAAAGCCTGGAAGCGTTGTGCATTGCATATTAACGTGTACGCTTCCATTCACATTCCACTTCCATTGCAGAGGATATTCCTTGGGCTATCACAGAACTTTTATCTTCCTGGCAGTTTTGAATTCCAGGTTTTGTGTGCCATTTACAACTTGGCGTCTATTGTCTACAGGGACAAAGCAGAGTGCATCTGGATCATAGCCAGGACTGATACACATTAACAGTCGAACAAACGAATTCATCTGTGCCTGGCTGATTTTCAAGGGTGTCATTTTCTTCTTTTTTACTTTGCCTTCAAATTTCTCTAGATTTTGCATTTTTTTAAGTCCTTTTCTACTTCCCTGGATTTAAACCACCTTTCATATCAATAGCAATGTCTTTGCTGAAACTCTTTTATGATTGAGTATCCATTACAAATTATATTTACTGTGCTGTCATATTTTTAGGAAAGAGATCTACCGGTAATTTAAAATTGCACATATTTCCTTTTTCGCCAGATTTTGTATCTTGCAGTACCTATTCTGAAACTGTAGGAGTCACTGTGATTTCTATTCAAAATTGCACAAATATGCAGAAAACATATATATAGATAGAATATATCTTAAAAATACACTACGGTTCCAAAGTTTAGGGTCACCCAGACAATTTTGTGTTTTCCATGAAAACTCATACTTTTATTAATCAAATGATTTGCCAAATGAATGTAAAATCTAGTCCAGACATTGACAAGGTTCGAAAAAAAGATTTTTATCTAATACTAGATGGCAGCCCGATTCTAAAGAATCGGGAGTCTAGAATCCATATATACTTGAAATTCGGCAGGAGCTTGAAGAGCAACGTCACTGGGCCCGCCTCCACGCAGTAGAAACTTGCTGTGAGGTAAAAATTCAAAAATCACACCAAAATGGCGGGCGGAGTGTGTCACAGTACGGCACGTTTCTGATTGGTTGCTCGTAGCAGGCGGCAACCAATCAGACACTGGACACTGTTGACGTCACTTATCTCCGGACATTAGCTCCGGACATTAGCTCCGGACATTAGCTCCGGACAGGAAGTTGGCACAAATTGCAGGAAGTAGTATTCTAGGCAATTATATATTAGATATAATTGCCTAGAATACTACTTCCTGCAATTTGTGCCAACTTCCGTGGCTTTGTCCGGAGCTAATGTCCGGAGCTAATGTCCGGAGCTAATGTCCGGAGATTAATTGCCTAGAATACTACTTCCTGCAATTTGTGCCAACTTCCGTGGCTTTGTCCGGAGCTAATGTCCGGAGCTAATGTCCGGAGCTAATGTGCGGAGCTAATGTCCGGAGCTAATGTCCGGAGCTAATGTCCGGAGCTAATGTCTGGAGCTAATGTCCGGAGATAAGTGACGTCAACAGTGTCCAGTGTCTGATTGGTTGCCGCCTGCTGCGAGCGACCAATCAGAAACGTGCCGTACTGTGACACACTCCGCCCGCCATTTTGGTGTGATTTTTGAATTTTTACCTCACAGCAAGTTTCTACTGCGTGGAGGCGGGCCCAGTGACGTTGCTCTTCAAGCTCCTGCCGAATTTCGTCAAAAAAATGATAATACCATTTACCAAAACTATATATATTTAGTTGTGAAGTGGTTCAGTGACATTTTCACACCAATTTTGAACTTTTTTTTGGTGTTACTGCCTATTATTCACTGACTGTTATACTGAGAGACTGCCGTTTATTAACCTCTTCTTTGCCAGAGCTGGTGAGTGCAGCCATTTTTTGTTCTTTCTTACTATTATTTATTATATATTATATATTATTTATTAATGTTTGGCTTGATGGGCACTTTTTGTGCACCATACGGTCAATCTGCTCCCACATCAGCTCAATGGGGTTTGAGATCTGGTGACTGGGCTGGCCACTCCATTACAGATAGAATACCAGCTGCCTGCTTCTTTCCTAAATATTTCTTGCATAATTTGGAGGTGTGCTTTGGGTCATTGTCCTATTGTAGGATAAAATTGGCTCCAATCAAGCACTGTCCACAGGTTATGGCATAGCATTGCAAAATGGAGTGATAGCCTTCCTTATTCAAAATCCCTTTTACTTTGTGCAAATCTCCCACTTTACCAGCACCAAAGCAACCCCAGACCATCACATTACCTCCATCATGCTTGACAGATGGCATCAGACACTCTTCCAGCATCTTTTCAGTTGTTCTGCGTCTCACAAATGTTCTTCTGTGTGATCCAAACACCTGAAACTTGGATTTGTCTGTCCATAACACTTTTTTCCAATCTTCCTCTGTCCAATGTCTGTGATCTTTTGCCCACATTAGCAAGGTGACATTAACCCTTTATTACCCCTTATCCCACCGATACTCGGGAGTGGGAAGAGAGAGGCTAAGTGCCCGAATAGGCGCATCTTACAGATTCACCTTTTCTGGGGTGGCTGGGGGCAGATTTTTTTAGCCGGTGGGGCAATAACCATGGTCTCTCTCCAGGCTATTAATATCTGCCCTCAGTTACTGGCTTTCCCACGCTGGCGGAAAAAATTGTGTGGGAGCCCACAGCAGTTTTTTTCTGTGATTTAACCCTTTATTTTAACAGCTAGAGCCACCAAATTTTGCACACAAACACGTCTAACGTTAGTAGTGAGGAATATGTAAAAAAAATAAGGGATATGAAATGGGTTACTGTATATAAACCATGTCTCATATCCTGTCGGGTTTGATAAGGGGATAGCAAAAGCCGGCAATTGAATTACCGGCTTTTAAGCTATCTGGCGCTGTATGAAATAAATATATATATATATATATATATGTGTCTCACTGACATATATTTACATATATATATGTATATATATATATATATGTATATATATATATATAGACAGTATATATGTTTTCACGAATGTTTGAGCCCATGGATCCATTATATGTCCATTTTGCAAGGTTGCGAGAAAAAAACGCAGTATGGATGCAATGCGGATTACATACGGAGGATGACGTGTAAAATACGCAGCCACACCCTGCCTACGGATGACATACGGATCACTGTTTAGGGAACATTTCTGCGTATTACGCCTGTAAAAAACAGACCGTATTTCCCTACGCTAAGTGTGACCCCGGCCTTACACAGTTAGCAAACACAAAGTACCATAAGAACACTGGAGTGATGGTTGTTGGAAATGGGCCGCTATACACCTATGAAAATATTACATTACAACCTAGACATTTGCAGCTAGAGTAGTCATTGACCACATTAACAATGTATAGAGGGTATTTCTGAATCATTTAATGTTAGCTTCATTGGAAAAACTGTGCTTTTCTTTTAAAAAATAAGGACATTTCTACATGACCTTAACCTTTGGAACGGTAGTGTATATAACCTATGGCTGTATTCGACAAATATATTGTTTTGTATAATGTTTATGATTAAATTTTTTGTATGTGCAGGCTTCTGCCTTGAAATCTGCACAGAAATGTATATAAGGTGACTTTTAAATTTAAAAGTGATGAAATGTAGTGTGTGCTGCCTTTCGTGTTCCATTTGTCTTTGATAGCCCTTACATTGTGGCATCATTATGTCTCTGCAACCTGCTGGCTTTACTTACATTTTTTTCTTTTTGTGAAATTCCTTTGAAACAATGTCATCCGGGACCCTTTTATCTGCTGTTGTTGACAATATAGCGTCATTAATCTTAAAGTCTGACACTCAAAGCTTGTGTCCCAAATGCATTTTTTTTACTCATTGCTTTATAAAAGGAAACTTCTAGCTCCTTATAACGGAACGCATCTACCACACATATTAATCATTTTTTATTATCTAAGTTACCGTAGATAATTTTCTAGCTATATTTTCAGACCTACTTTTAGTAATCGCGCACTCTAATTGTGCATTATTATCATGCCTCATCCCATCTCTTGTGCCATTTTCAACATTCCAGGTAGAAATCTCAGATACAATCCAGGGATGTTCACTAGCATTCTGCTTCTAAGTACCGATGGATCAATGAAAATCGTCAGCCTATAGGTTTTCCAAGACCTATCCCATACATCTTCTGAGATGGAGTCTCCGTGGATCTGTCTTGCTTGTCCAGCACGTCCAACAGATACTTGATTAGATTGAGATAGAGGGAATTTGCAAGCCAAGTCACAACACTTTGTTGTATCTCATATGATTCTCAAACTTTTACAGAACATTGTTTGCAGTGTTGTAGGGCGCAATGTCATGCAAAAGTAGGCCACAGCCATTTTTTAATACCATTGCCCTGAACTCATGCACTTGGTCTACAGCAGTGTTTAGATTATTGGCAGGTAACATTCAGATGAATTCTAGGACTGGTCTGCAGCAGTGACATCCCTTAAGGTGGGTTCACACAGCGTTTTCTTCTATGTTCAGTGGCTCCGTAGTGGCTTATATCCGAATCCCCATAATTCAGGATTTGGGTATATGCGCCAACGAATTGTCTATAATGATGCAGATGGAGTCACCTGAGACACAATTGAAAATGATGCTCAACAGAGCACACTCCATCTGCATCATTATAGTCAATGGTCCTTTTGGTGCGTACACACAACTCCCATTTTAGGATTCAGATGTTAGCTTTGACAGAGTCACTGAACATAGGAAAAAATAGTATGTGAACCCAGCCTTACTCTACAAGATGCACTGTGTTTGCACTTAACATTTATTTACAGCAAGAATCAACTCTTTAAGCATTTTAGGCTCCAGTATGGCTTCTGTGGAATCGGACCAGATGGCCAAGCCATTTCTCTCCCACGAGTTTCATTAGGGCTTGGCCACACGTGACTCTCTAGTCAATTCACTGGTTTTCCTTTCCTGAACTACTTTTTCTGGGCACTAATCATTGCGTACCAAGAACACCTTTGCAATATCTACCATTTTGGAGATGCTTTGTCACAATTTTTGCCTTTGTTGAACTCACTGACATCCTGATAATTGTCCATTTTTCCTTTTGTTAGCACATCATCCTCAAGGACTGCTTGTTCGCTTGTTTTTATTCCAACCCTTTGTGGAACAGGTGACATTGTCATGAGATAAAGAATATTTACTTCACCTCACAGTGGTTTTAATGTTGTGGCTGATTGGAGTAAATACAAACACCAAAGAGGGAACACTGTCAATGACCCTGCACTAGGTAGAAGGATTCTTTATCTCTTTACGTCCTTACTACCTACCGAAGGCTTTATAACATTTTATCCTAAAGAAGAAAGAAGTGTAGCAATATAAAGCTATAAAGTCTTCACATATCAAATATAACATTTATTATACACCTTGGGAAAGCAATCTAACCTTAGATATTGCATCAATGCCAGTGTTTCCTGGGTCATAATAAGGGGTATGTATTGCCTAAACCGTACAATAAACGTATTTTCTGCGATTTATCTGTATTTCAGCCTATGTTTAGCTATTTTTGTGTTTTTGTACTACAGGGAGTTAAACAGTTGGTTTTGTAAAAGCAAAGTAGACAAAGTTATGAGCTGGAAAAAAATCATTTCTTGTCTGTACCAAATTGCAAAAGATACTGTCTATTGTAAAACATAGTCTACTGGCTTTGGAGAGCTAATCCTGAACAGGTCAGTGAACAGTGACCTGCCATACAATTTCTCTTAACATGCCTTCATTTGTAGAGCCATAAGTTCAGTGATGATTGTCCTTGTTAAGAAACGTGTGACAAAATCCATGCTGTTCCAAAGGTCGTTGGTAGCTTTGTCCGATGCCTTTTTTTTTGTCTAGCAGAATTGCTAAAACTGCAAGAACATGACTTCTGTCTAAAATTAACACTTAGGTCTTTCCTGCATAAATGCCTTCCATTCAATCAGATATGTCACAATGTCACAGGTTTTGAAAAATTGCAGACTACTCTGTGCCACTGCACCCTAAAATACTCAGTCATGGAGGTGAAAGAAAATCAGGGCTTCTTATACTTTTTGTGATCCTATTTTATCCCATGGTCATTCATAGAATATTTTAAAGGGAATCTGTCACCCCATTTTTCGCATATAAGCTGCTGCCACCGCCATTAGGGGCTTATCTATAGCATTCTGTAATGCTGTAGATAAGCCCCCGATGTAACCTGAAAGATAAGAAAAACAGGTTAGATTATACTCACCCAGGGGCGGTCTGGTACGGTCCGGGTCCAATGGGCGTCACAGGTCTGGCGCCTCCCATCTTCATACGATGACATCCTCTTCCTTGCTTCTGTCACAGCTCCGTTGCAGGCATACTGATTTGCCCTGTTGAAGGCAGATCAAAGTACTGCAGTGCGCAGGTGCCGGGAAAGCTCAGAGAGTCCCAGCGCCTACACAGTGCAGTACTTTACTCTGCCCTCAACAGGGCAAATCAGTACGCCTGTGCAGGAGTCACGACAGACGCAAGGAAGAGGACATCATTGCATGAAGAGGGAAGATGCCGGACCTGTGACGCCCATCAGACCCGGACCGCAGCGGCCCGCCCCTGTGTGAGTATAATATAACTTGTTTTTCTCATCTTTCAGGTTACATTGGGGCTTATCTACAGCATTACAGAACGCTGTAGATAAGCCCCTAAAGGCAGTGTCCGCAGCTTATATGCGAAAAATGAGGTGACAGATTCCCTTTAAGGGGTTTTACTGGATTAGAAGACTATAGGTGGCTTCTTCCTGAAGCTGCATCATGCCTGACCACAGATTATACCTGGTATTGCACTTTATTGCCATTGTGGTGAATGTGAATGAGATGCAATGCCACGTGCAACCAATGGACAAATGTGATGTTATTTCAAGAAGAAAGCAGCCATATTTTTCTAATTCTGTATTACCCCTTCATTGGATTCGGTTGTGCCTACTGAAGTTGTTAGAGATAGGTCTGCTGTTAAGAGTGGATGGATATGATGAACCATGGTGGCTTAACTTGAGACTCGTTGGCCCCAAATCTCCAAAAGCCAACTGTAATGGTTTTTAATATTATTGGTCTTTTTATATGTGCCAGGCTGATCTTGTTGTCCCCTAGGCTCCAGGGCCTCAGTGTAATGGCAACCTCTGCCCCCCTAACTGAACGAACATATTGTAAGTAGGGCTGTATACTTGTAAAGACCAAAACTGTATTTGCTGTACATATAGTAAACTATATATAAGAGTGTCGCTGTTCATCCTATAGTAATATATATATATATATATATATATTTAGATATATATATATATATATATATATATATATGTCTTTTCATGTATGAACCTGTGCATTATATTTTTTACTGTATATCTGACCTGCTTGATATTCTAATGATACTTAAAATAACCTCAAATCCCGTAGCCCTTACCATTAATAACGAGGAAGGCTTCACTGTGATTTAGAAAATCTGTGTTTTAGCTGGGATTAATACTGACTGATGGATGGAGAAAAGCTTCACACCCAATGGCATTGCCTTTGTGCATGCCTTTTCATCCAAATGCTTTTCTTGCATATCAAAGAAAGGTGCCAATTAAGGCTGAATAATTTCAGAACGTTAAGCAAGCCTCCCGCACAGTAGTCATATACCGTAATTAAAATAGGCCATGATGTATCCATAATAATATTTATAAGGATGCCTGTGAAAAATTTAGATATTCCATAGATTTTCATTAATCTACCTAGTCTTCGCTCTGTCTATGAATATTTTATACTAGGCCAACTAACATAAAAGGTAAAATAAATAATACCCACAAGTATCGGAGTGTTATATATTATTCTATCACATAGCTACATTGTTTAACAAAGCCATTTGATTTAAGATGATGTAGTATGTTGATATACCTATTTAATTTTGTGGATTTTTATGCAGAATAACAGAGACGTAATTTGAAGTTCTTGGGCGTCAATCTAATATATGTCGCTGGGCTCCCACACTCCATTTATTAGGCCGGGATCACACACAGCGAGATACGGCCGAGTCTCGCTGGTTAAAACCAAGCTCTGGCATGGCACTTCGGAGCGGAGCGTGCGGCCGCACAGCAATACATGGAGCTGCAAGCTCCGCTCAGGAGTACCGGTGCCAGAGCTTGGTTTTAACCAGCGAGACTCGGCCGTATCTCGCTGTAGTCTGACTCTGGCCTTATACAGATATCTGCTTATGCGGAATTAGGGGCATTTCCTACCTCTTCACCCTCTCTACCCACACCACTAAGGCTGTATTTGTAAGTCATGTTTTGGTGTGGATTTTCCACATGAACTATCCATAGCATTTTATAGTAACAGCGAAAAGGATTTTACTTAATCTCCTCCAAATGATGGATTTTTTTGTCTGCTTCGAATCCACTCAGAAACCGTTTTTGATTGCTTTTTTTTTAATTTGATTTGCACAAGTCAAATCTTTGCTTATTATCAGCACAGATTTTACACCGTGCAATGAAAAGGATGAAATCTACAGCAAATATGCAACTAAATCCGCATGTAACTGAAGTGGATTCTGCTGCAGAAAAGCTGCAGATAATGGAAACATTTTTCAATGGAGCCTAAGTATGTATCAAGCATAGTCCCAGTGCTATAAAATGTCGGCAGCAGCAGCACAAAGTAGTCAGTAATGGCATCAATGCCCGACAGCCACTGGGCAATGTTCTATTAGGAAATGTTGGGTCCTGGAATTTATGTGAATGTTACTTTGACACATTCCACTTACTTAAACATTGTTGCAGACCAAATACAGACCTTCATTGCAGCAGAATTCTTAAATGATAGTGGCCTGTGTCAGTATCATAATGTTACCGTGCCACCTCAAAAACTGACAATGGATTGAGGAACATTACAAAGACTTTAAGGCATTGATTTAACCTTTAATTTTTCCAAGTCTCAATTTGATCAAACATTTTGGGATGTGCTTGAAAAAAATCCAATCCAATCATGGAGGATCCATGTCACAAATTATAAGACCTATATCAAAGATCCTGGCCTTCAGTGGCCTTTTAGAGTCTATGAAGAACGCCTTCAGAGGCTTTACGGAGTCAATGCATTAAAGACTTGTTTTTGTGGCACATGGGAGAGCTAAACGGTATTAGACAGGTCCGTGTAAATTTAGAGCTGAACAATGAAGATAAAAGAAGGTTGTATGCAATTCAAAAAAGGTGTAATAGGATCTGTTGCCAAACCTCTAAATCATTGATCTTTAGTAGACAGGCTCAAAGGAATTGCTCTCTCAAAGGGGTACTATAGTCCTAAATTACACTTTGTATTATAGTTCAGCGCCCCTATAGACAACAGATTACTGTCCGACAATTGCTCAGCTTACAACTATCTTTCCCAAGACCCCCATAAACAGGAAAGTTTGGCTTTGCCAAGCGCTCTTGTGTTCTTGTTGATAGGGCTGGTGCCAGACTGTTATGGCACAGCTTATCACCTGAAGAACTAAAGTATTGGTTGTCAGAGATCCTACATGCTAGATCCTTTTGATGTTGTGAGAGAATTGGAAGGCTCCCATACATATTAGACTGCTGGCTGATCCCACCAATATTAGTGAGTTTGGACTACATTAGGCTGATGTGAATGAATGCCTTAAGTTTTCATTGTAGATTTACGTTCGGAATGTTGCATGTTTTTGACTGCTCTTGGTGGTATCGGCTGTATCGGCTGTATCGGCGGAGCAATACAACTTCAGTTTCACCTAAAATTATGAAATAGTAATTGTAAGTGAGCATTCTCTTAGACAATATATATATACAGTACATACCAAAAGTTTGAACACACCTTCTCATTTAAATATTTTTCTGTATTTTCATGACTATTAAAATTGTACATTCACACTGAAGGCATCAAAACTATGAATTAACACATGTGGAATTATATACTTAACAAAAAAGTGTGAAACAACTGAAAATATGTCTTCTATTCTAGGTTCTTCAAAGTAGCCTAATTTTCCTTTGATGACTGCTTTGCACACTCTTGGCATTCTCTTGATGAGCTTCAAGAGGTAGTCACCAGGAATGGTTTTCACTTCACAGGTATGCCCTGTCAGGTTTAATAAGTGGGATTTCTTGCCTTATAAATGGGGTTGGGACCATCAGTTGTGTTGAGCGGAAGTCTGGTGGATACACAGCTGATAGTCCTACTGAATAGACTGTTAGAATTTGTATTATGGCAAGAAAAAAGCAGCTAAGTAAAGAAAAACGAGTGGCCATCATTACTTTAAGAAATGAAGGTCAGTCAGTCGAAAAAATTGGGAAAACTTTGAAAGTGTCCCCAAGTGCAGTTGCAAAAACCATCAAGAGCTACCAAGAAACTGGCTCACATACGATACGATACGATACGATACGATACACTTTATTGATCCCGTGGGAAATTATGGTATCACAGCAGCACAACTTAAATCATAAAAATCATAAAGGAATTACATAGTTGACATGACAGTTTGTTGACAGAAGAACATTATACATTATACATTAGAATAGAACATACACAACGAGTGAACTGAAATGTAGAGAAATAAGTAGACTTTCACCTTGGTGGTTTAACCCTAATGTTATTATTGTACATTCCCATGGCAGTTGGCACAAATGATTTCCTATATTTTTCCTTCTTACACCTCAGAAGTATTAGCCGGTTACTGAAGGTGCTCTTCTGTCTCATGAATAGCTCATATAATGGATGTGCATTATTGTTCATAATTGCCATACACTTTTTCAGAGTTCTTCTCTCCACTACCTCCCCAAAAGAGTCCAGCTTGCAGCCCACAGCAGAACTTGCCTTCTTGATAATCTTATTCAGCTTATTAGCATCAGAGGCCCGCACACTACTACCCCAGCACGTGATTGCAAAAAAGATGGCACTTGCCACTACAGATTGGTAGAACATTTCTAACATTTTGCTGCACACATTAAAAGACCTCAGTTTCCTTAGGAAATACAATCTGCTCATCCCCTTCTTGTAGACAAACTCTGAGTGGCATCTCCAGTCCAGTTTGCTATCCAAATGGACCCCCAAATATTTGTAACTCTCCACCTGCTCGACCTCCTGACCAGCAATAGTGATCGGTAAGCATTCCAACTTAATCCTGCTATAGTTGGCCACCAACTCCTTAGTTTTCTTAACATTTAGTTGTAGATAGTTACCAATCCACGAAATTCGACACCAAACTTCTGTATTCCTCATCCCCCTGATCTCCCCTAATGCATTTATAATGCACATGAGGAAAGCCCCAGGAAAGGAAGATCAAGAGTCACCTCTTCTTCTGAGGATAAGTTTATCTGAGTCCCCAGCCTCAGAAATCGCAGATTAACAGCAGCTCAGATTAGAGACCAGGTCAATGTCACACAGAGTTCTAGCAGCAGACACATCTCTACAACAACTGTTAAGAGGAGACTTTGTGCAGTGGGACTTCATGGTTAAATAGCTGCTAGGAAACCACTGCTAAGGACAGGCAACAAGCAGAAGAGACTTGTTTGGGCTAAAGAACACAAGGAATGGACATTAGACCAGTGGAAATCTGTGCTTTGGTCTGATGAGTCCAAATTTGAGATCTTTGGTTCCAACCACCGTGTCCTTGTGCGACGCAGAAAAGGTGAGCGGATGGACTCTACATGCCCTGTTCCCTCCATGAAGCATGGAGGAGGAGGTGTGATGGTGTGGGGGTGCTTTTCTGGTGACACTGTTGGGGATTTGTTCAAAATTGAAGGCATACTGAACCAGCATGGCTACCACAGCATCTTGCAGTGGCATGCTATTCCTTCCGGTTTGCGTTTAGATGGACCATCATTTATTTTTCAACAGGACAATGACCCCAAACACACCTCCAGGCTGTGTAAGGGCTATTTGACCAAGAAGGAGATCGATGGGGTGCTACACCAGATGACCTGGCCTCTACAGTCACCAGACCTCAACCCAATCGAGATGTTTGGGGTGAGCTGGACTGCAGAGTGAAGGCAAAAGGTGTTGTGAGTTCCGTTCTGGAGCTTCCTCCTGTGGTTGCTAATGGTATTTTTGCGAGTTCTGCCCTTGGGCTCCCTCTGGTGGTTTCAAGTGGAACTGCTGCTCCGTTAGGTAGCTGTGGCAGCTGCCTTCACTAATCGCCTTGCCTGGGTTTGTTATTTAAACCTGCTCTGGGCTTTAGTCTATGCCTGCTGTCAATGTTCTTGGTTGGATTTGATTCTTCCCTTGGATTTCTCATATGGCCAGTCCTTGTCTGCAAAAGATAAGTTTTGCTAGTTTTGTTTGTCCATTTGCTTGGACTCTATTGCTTTGCATTTTGTCTCTTTTGTCCAGCTTGTCACTATGTCTTATTCAGGCTAGCTGGAAGCTCTGGGAAAGCAGATTTGCCCCTCCACACCGTGAGTCGGTGTGGAGTTCATTTTTGTAAACTCTGCGTGGATTTTGTAGTTTTTATTACTGACCGCACAGTATCCTTTGCTCTCTGTCTATCTAGTTTAGTTTTGGCCTCCCTTTGCTGAAATCTAATTTCATTTCTGTGTTCGTCATTTCTCTCTTCTTTCACAGTCAATATTTGTGGGGGGCTGTCTTTCCTTTTGGGGGTTTCTCTGAGGCAAGATAGCTTTCTATTTCCTTCTTTAGGGGTAGTTATATCTGAGGCTGTGACGAGGTGTCTAGGGAGTGTCAGGAACATCCCACGGCTATTTCTAGTTGTGTTGTTAGGATTAGGGACTGCGGTCAGTAGAGATACCACCTTCTCAGAGCTGTTCCATGTTGCGTTTTAGCCACCAGGTCATTTCAGTGTGGCCTCTTAACCACCAGGTCATAACAAAAAGAGCCAACAAGTGCTAAGCATCTCTGGGAACTCCTTCAAGATTGTTGGAAGACCATTTCCGGTGACTACCTCTTGAAGCTCATCAAGAGAATGCCAAGAGTGTGCAAAGCAGTCATCAAAGCAAATGTTGGCTACTCTGAAGAACCTACTGTAGAATATAAGACATATTTTCAGTTGTTTCACACTTTTTTGTTAAGTATATAATTCCACATGTGTTGCTTCATAGTTTTGAAGCCTTCAGTGTGAATTTACAATTTTCATAGTCATGAAAATACAGAAAAATCTTTAAATGAGAAGGTGTGTCCAAACTTATGGTCTGCACTGTATATATATATATATATATATATATATATATATATATATATACATCATTAGATGAATGTTCTGATGTTCATGATTAAAATACATTTCATAGAAAACCGACTAAGATAGACATCCCAGCAGGTCTCTTTGTAGCTTGTTAAATGTGTAGCATCTCTGTCATATCTAAGATGAACCATGAGATTAATGTAACTGCTCTCTCCAATATGTGGTAGGTCAAGTGCCCCTAGACTTAATAAGTCAAGAATAACTTTGGTATTTTCTCCATTCATATCTTAATAGAACAATGTCTGCTACTACAGTAGTTAGGAGGAGAAATAATTGCTTGGACATTGATGACATGGTGTATCTAATTAAAGAAGGAGATAGGAATGGGCTTCCATTGTTAAAGTTCAAGTGTACAGAGGTCTTGGATGACGCTGAATGATGAGAAAACAGCTGGACTTTGTATAATAATGGTATTCTCTCGAGAGCAATTGAGAAGCATCAGATCAGCGAGCCTCACCGAGATTGCATTTTATGGAAGTAGTTTGACATTAAATGTAGAGGTGCACATCCAGATTAACACAAGGCGATAATCACACTAAGCATTTACAGTCATTAATGCCACTCAAGGCAGACACAAGGAAATTATTTTAAAGGCATTATACAATCTGATTTAAGCATCCATTTTCTTGTTTTTTTCTTTATGTAAGGGGGACAGTTTTATTTGTAAGATGGTTCGCAACGACATTACTTTATAAAATAATTGTTTACAGATATATCTGACGTGTTATGTCAAAATAAGCTTCTGAATTTGTCATATACTGAAACATTTACAACTGCTAATATGTTTATTTGAGAAATCATCTCTAATATCATCTTAGAAATGAATGCTATTACTGTTTTAACATTTTTCCGCCTCATTGAAGTTACCGGTAGCTTAAATGGGTATTCCCATCTCCAAGATCCTATCCCAATTAGAAATGTATAGTTCTTCTGATTCTCTATACCCCATGTGCAGGGCACTGTAGTAGTTTAGATATCCAGAGCCGCTGCCTCACCGCTGCCAGAGCCGCCGCCTCACCGCTGCCAGAGCCGCCGCCTCACCGCTGCCAGAGCCGCCGCCTCACCCCTACCTTCTGTCTCTTCCCCACTATCCCATAGAATGTAAGTCCGCAAGGACAGGGTCCTCTCCCCTCTGTACCAGTCTGTCACTTTAAACCTGTTTACTGTTAACGATATCTATAACTCTGTATGTAACCCTTTCTCATGTACAGCACCATGGAATTAATGGCGCTATATAAATAAATAATAATAATATCCATGGCTACAACCACTGACAACTAACTAACTGTCACTATATGAGTGATCGTAACCATGGATATCAGCTACTGCAATGCATTGTAAATGGGGTAAGCAACATTGTGAATCAGAAGAACTATACTTCATTTCTAATTGGAGGAATTTGCTAATATTATTATTATTACACCTACTACATATTGAGATAGGATCTTGGAGATGGCAATAGCCCTTTAAGAATACATCATAAAACGTTACTGTCAGTGGAAAGTTTAATTTGTTGATTTTTGTCAGACACACGTTAGAAAGCAAAAACAACGGATGTGGCCTGAATGGGCACTCAGAAAAATGCAGAAAAACTAACAGTATAAAGCATAAGTAGCAGGGGCCCGATCCCGCACACTACAGACTGTATTGTCATTGAGGTTGAGTGCTCAGTGCCAGGCAGCTGCTTTTAGACATGTAAAGCACCTTGAAAACAAAGCAAAGCGCGTACATCATTGGAGTCCATAGCAATCACCTTTTAGATTTTCCAGGATTTTCAGTAAATGCTCTTTATATTATTGGGAAATATTGAGCAATACTGTATTTTTACATTTTCTAGTAAAATCGACAAGGAACTTCACCGTTACTTTTATTAACTATTGGAAAAATGTTTGTTTTTTATGTTATGGTTTAGTTATAGTCTTATTGCTATCGGTAACAGCTTTTTTTCTTAGAATATTTTTTTTTTCATCACTATGAGCACAATTTTTACAGATCGTTTACCTGTCCGGAATTTTTACAGACAGTAAAACCGCTGTCTGAAGCAGAGTATTACAAAATGTAACTCTGCACTGCAGCCATATGTTCTCTTATAGTTTATAGAATATCCCATTGTTGGTGTTTCCATGGCATTTTTTTCCATGTCAAATTCAATGCAGATTTTACATACAGTAAATGTAGTTGCCATAGAAACAATCTGAGGAACTTCCTAGAATAGATTATTTGATCCACCTCTAGTTCTGCCTCTTGTAGAGGGAACATGTGTGCCTTTACACCTGCCGACCAGGATCTTCCACCAAATGGCTTTATATTATATTAATGGTCTGTTTATCCCGACCGACCAGAATTCCAAGGAAATAATCATTTTATACACAGGACTATGTGCTGCCGATATGCGGATAGCAGTTGTTTTAGCGCCAGTATGAACCAACCAAGAAGCAAAATGGTCTTTTATTGGGTGATTGTCAGCATGCTCACAACAGCTCATAAATGGAACGTTCCGATAAATGTTTGTAGCCTATAACTAGCTTGTAGAAATAGGCCTTAAGAAGAATCTGTCGCCAGTTTCTTGCTACCTAATCTGAGAGCAGCATGATGTAGAGACAGAGACCATGATTCCGGTGATCAGTCCACTTACCGGACTGCTGGCTGTAGTATAGTGATAATCTACTGTTCATAAAAAAGTGATTTTTATCAAGAGGACTAGTAAACATGCTGCAATGTAGTCCACTGTATTTATGAGCTCTATATAACCCAGTCGTCACCACTTTCTGCCTATGCACTGTGCACAGAAAAAGCTGTCAATCACTGGTGTCGGTGAGGTTATACAGAGTTTAGCATCCAGAGAACTAGTAAATATGGAGTAAACTAGAAAAAAAGACATTTTATAAAAACTGTAGTAAGTGATAAATTGTTGCAATCGGCGTCTATGTCTCTACATCAAGATGCTCTCAGATGGGGTAACAAAAAACAGGTGACAGATTCCAGTTAAGAGGTAAGTGAATACAGTATGCAAAAATCTCTCTACATTTATCAGACCTCTGAAAACAAGTGATCAGAGGATCCTGCAGGTAGCCACACATTTCCATAGACAGGGCTGTCAAACTCAAATACACAAAGCGGCCAAAATTAAAAACTTGAACAAAGTTGATATTTATTAAAAAAAACTAATATTGTGGAACTTTTTTCTTATCATTAAATATAAGGATGAACTTTTTCATATGGAAACAAACTTAAAGTATAACCGTCGGTTTAATTCTTATTTCATAGATCAATATTAAAGGGAACCATTAACACCAAAAATCGTATATGAGCTAAGGCCACCGCCATCAGGGGCTTATCTACAGCATTCTGTAATGCTGTAGATAAGCCCCTGATGTATCCTGAAAGATAAGAAAAACAGGTTATATTATACTGACCCCGGGAGTGGTCCCGCTGCGGTCCGGTCCGATGGGCATCATGGTCCTGTCCGGGGCCTCCATCTTCTTACAATGACGTTCTCTTCTTGTCTTCCTGCTGCGCCTCCGGCGCAGGCGTACTTTATCTGCCCTGTTGAGGGCAGAGTAAAGTACTGCAGTGCGCAGGCGCCAGGAAAGGTCAGAGAGGCCCACGCCTGCGCACTGCAGTACTTTGCTCTGCCCTCAACAGGGCAGACAAAGTACGCCTGCGCCGGAGCCGCAGCAGGAAGACAAGAAGAGGACGTCATCATATGAAGATAAGAGGCGCTGGACCCGGACCGCGATGCCCATCGGATCGGACTGCACCGGGACCGCCCCTGGGTGAGTATAATCTAACCTCTTTTTCTCATCTTTCAGGATACATCAGGGGCTTATCTACATAATTCCAGAATGCTGTAGATAAGCCCCTGAAGACGGTGGCCTTAGCTCATATAGGATTTTTGGGGTGACAGATTCCCTTTAAATGTGAAAGTAAGCAACTTTGTAATATACCTTCTCAGATAAATCTGCTTCTTTCTCTGCCAGGATTGATTGTCATTTTAATTCATTGCCCCATAAAATAACAATTTTAATGTAGTACAATAAAAGCTACATTTTATTGACCTCCTATAGAGGGGTCATTTCTAGTGGTGGTTTTTGGATCCAGTCCGATCCACCAGTGGCAGTGCCGGGTATTGATGCGAGAGACTCGTGCATATCACTTTTATTTTTTTGCCGATGACTCATGGTCTCCAAAAAAAACACTGATATGTGAATAACACCATAGACTTTAATGGGTATGTAAAAAAAACGGATTTAAAAATGTACATGAAAAGCAAATGTCTGAATAAGGCCTATATTGAATTCTACTGCCAGATGGTTGTATACTAATATTATGTGGCGTCACCTAGCAAACCAGAAACTGCTCTTAATTTATTACTGATTGAGAACATTAGGAGACAGTATTGATTTTTTATTTTATTTTATTGAAGTACAATTTAGAGTCTCTAAACCATTTTTCTGCATTATCTGTTGCAGCAGTGGTTATACCTCAGTCTCAGATTTTTTAGTTTTATCGTTATATTTGCATTGTTAGATTCTATGACCCCATAGCAACACAGATAGAACCAGAAAGACCAAATAATAGAGCCTTCTATTTTATTTAATGAACTGCCTGCTCAAAATGACTTAATTAAGCATTAATTAGTAGGTGGGAGATAAGATGACACCTGGGACAGTCAAACTCATTTGCAAGATCTTCTTTGGTGGTGTTATCTCACAACAGCACCTCACCTCTCAAGTGTCGGCTTGCTGTTATCAGAATGACAGAATAATTTGCTGTTTTGTGTTAAAAAGACTAAAATTAACAGAGCAACATATCAATTTTAATTGGATTTTTCGCACTTTCAGTGATGGAAAGCGCTACATCCAAGGTGTGTTTTTGTTACTTTTGATAGAAAGTGCACAACCAATACTGGAGCTTGTTTTAAGCCATTTTGTGAGCAAGAAATATCAAATTGTGCACTTTCTTCTTTAAGTAGTTTCAGATTTTACACCAGGTACAAAGATGGTGTCCAAATCAGTGACATCAAATCAAGCACATAGACCTGCAATCCGTAGACAGACCTTATAGGAGTGTAGGTCATGCGGAAGAGTTCAGTGATTTCCAATGTGGCACGGAGGTCGGATGCCACATTTACCACTAGTCGGTTAGTTGAATTTTTTACTTGTTAGCTCTGAACTCATCCATTGTATAAGTTCTATTATTTTGGAGTGGAAGTGTCTAGGAGGAGCGGCTGAACCACGAAGTGGCACACCACACCAACACTAAGGTACTGATTCATGAAGATATTATGGCATGAAATATCTTCAAATGTCACCAAATTTTCGCACAACTTGGATATTGCTCTAAAAGTTTACTATTTTTTGCCATTTTTGTGCCAGTTTCAGCCAACTTTCCAAAAATATGCAGAGAATGGACGGGATAGAGCATGGTTAAGCCCACCTGTCTTATTAATGAAAAGTTACACAGCTTTGGTGCCATAACCTGTGCCAGATATGTTCTTCTGTCTCTGCGAGGGCGTGTGAACTTGTAGGATGCACCCAATTCATTAAGTGACACTTGCCTCTTAATGAATAAAAGAAAATGATTCCAGCCTTAGGCTGGGTTTACATTGCGTTAGTGGCAGTCCGCTAATGGGAACCGTTACATAGCGCCACTAACGCAATGTAACGGATCCGTTAGCGCACCCATTGACCGCAATGTATCTAACGCATCGCTAACGTATGCAATTTTTGGCATGCGGTAGTGATGTCCCGTTATTTTCTGATGGACCTCGAACGCTGCTTGCAGCGTTTTTCGGTCCGTTCTCGCTAGCGCAGATCGGGCATCTGCGCTAGCGGGATCGCTAAACGCAATCCCTTTTTGTGCATTTTGTTAGCACATTCCGTTAGCGTATGCGCTAAACGGATTGCACTAAGGCAGTGTGAACCTAGCCTTAATGAATCTAGACCCGTAAGTGCCGGTGCCGACAGATGTTGAAGTGCCTGGCGCCTACTCTCTACTGCATTATTTTGTCTAAGGTTCAAGGATTGTGAGTCAGGTACTTCAGGAAATGGATTCTTAATATTTGAACAGCTCCACATAAGCCAAATATTACTATTTTCAATGCCCAGCGTTGATTTACATAGTAATGCAGACCTTTTTTGTGTTTTTTTTTTTAATTTTATTTCACTAAAAAAGTCAAATAGAAGTAATTCACCACAAAAATGATAGTGGTAGAATTTTTTGTTGGGTTGAATTGAAATTCAGTCCCTGTAGACCGTACAGGAGAATCTTTTAGACGGCTTATGTAGGAAGTAGGACTTAATTGTTAATTTTTACTTTGAGTCTGTATTCATCTCTACATCAGATATAGCCGCACAGATAATATGAAGTCACAGATGGGATTGTGCTATGTCATTTGACAGCCAATTAGAGCAATCTGACAGAAATGATGAATTAATCACCGCAGACAGGCTCACAATTCCCAGATAGAATTCCACCCAGGTTGAACCAGTTTCCCAGCTCTATTTTTAGTAGAAATAGATTGCTATGTTACCGGTCTCTCCTAAGAATTCTAAGCATTGCATTACATGTTACAATATTTAGAGAAATTGATTTCCCTTTGCATCTTTCCTTCCTACCAAACTGTCACTCTTCTGTTTGTATAGACAGATTTAAAGTCTAGATTCAAAAATTTCTAGCAGATTTACAATTTAACTAATTTTAAGGATTATTATTATTTTTATTAATGAAATATTAGATGTGATTTTTTGGCTGTCATTGCAATTTTATGTTATATTATATATATCATTGGTGCAACGTGTGCAGCCCTGCAAGGGTCAGAAAGGTGTGGAGGCTCACTTTCACATCCATAGCAGGTGGATTTTGCATTATGATGAGCTATTGGACTACAAAGGGCCTTCTGTCTGTGTCCAACACTGCTTATAAGGACATGTTCACTATTTTTTTTTACTAATTAAAATCAGATAGTGACAAATTATATTTTTTGTCATCTGTTTTTGTATTTTCTGTCCATGAATATGGGGCATCCATCTTCCCTGAGATTCTGCTAACAGTATTCAAAGATTTTCTTTTCAGCATTCACATAGATCATGGACAGATGACTTCTTTGAGAGTTTTCTAGACATGCTCTGAGACATGTACATAATGTAAATTTGCAGGGAGAAGGAACTGTGAGCATCACTTATGTGAATGTTGGATCCTATGTTGATGATCCTATGATCCTATGATCCTATGATGATCCTATGATCCTATGTGAATGTTGGATCCTATGGGGAATCTCTAAATGCAAATCCCCAAACCAAAATTAAAAAAAGCAGCTAAGTAGTTTCTATTGCGCTAACTTATTTACATTTTAATGCCATACAAGGTCCCCCCAATAGCAAATCTTTCACAGTCCACCGTGACCACTATTGCCAGTAAGATAGGAGATGAAAAAACGTTAGGATCCTGATGGTTATCGCGCTATGCTCTTGGTCTTTCTATTCCATACCATTGTGTCTAGTGGCTTTGTAGTCCATTACTCATCGCCTTTCTGCTTCTCTTCCTTTTACTACTGAAAATCCTCTATACCTCTGAAGCTCCTTTATCTGTACAGTTAGTTTAGCCTTAGCTAGACCCCTTTTACTGATGGGTCTAATGGCATTGGTTAAGTTTTCTACTCTGTCACGCTACCCTACTCTGCTTAGGAATTACTTTGTAACATATTAGTGAAGAAATAGACTAAATAATTTGTACACTTCATTTCTGACCAAGCATTATAGCATATAAAGATTTTTAGATGTACCAACCTAGAGAAAAATATTTTTTTAATGTGATGAACACAATGTGTCACACAATCAGCAGTATTTGTGGAGTCAAGAACCGGAGTCAACAGTTATTCCCATATAAATGTAGCAATATCTGAAAGTGAACCTGTCAGCAGGATTTTGCTAAGTAAACTACAGATACTGTCAGGTTGGTGCTGTTGTACTGATTAAAATAATACCTGGGGTGAAGAAATCCATCTTGTGGTTCTTGTGTAATCAGTGTTAAAAGTTTTCATCTAATGATATGCTCATGCTCGGGGTGGGACTGTAGGCAGAGTCTTATCTTCCTGCACTAAGCCAGAGAAACTAAGGAAAGATCTGCCCACAGGCCCACCCCAAAGCTCAAGCATGTTCCTCATCATATAGACAGACTGTTTGTGCTTTGGGGTGGCCTGTGGACAGGTTTTTTCCTTGGTTTCACTGGCTTAGAGCATGAAGATAAGACCACCTCGGAGCACGAGTATATAATTAGCTGAAAACTACTAAACTACTAACACTGATTATACAAGAACCACAAGACGGAATTCATCAACCAATGTATCATTTTAGTCAGTATTACGTCGCCAACCTGACACTGTCTGTAGTTTATTGAGCAAAATCCTGCTGACATGTTCACTTTAAGCCTCATTCAGACATCCATGTACAGACTATGATGAATAGACTGACCACGGTTCTTCTGAACTGAGCTTGACAGCTTCATATAGGCTATCAAGTTCTGGTCAGGATCCGTGTACAGCACCAGTCATGTATGTACACGGATCATGTTCCAGGGATGTCTGAATGAGGCTTTATAGTAAGACCACTCAA
The DNA here is from genome assembly GCF_032444005.1 of Ranitomeya imitator. Classification (NCBI taxonomy): domain Eukaryota; kingdom Metazoa; phylum Chordata; class Amphibia; order Anura; family Dendrobatidae; genus Ranitomeya; species Ranitomeya imitator. The sequence continues at coordinate 387,178,939 of NC_091285.1, read as the reverse complement.
CACTGATTCAAAAGTTATCCACAGTTGTTTCTCGAAGACTTCATTTTTCTTTCATCATCAGGATTTAGAATTTTTTACAGATGATGAAAGAAGGTTTAAAAAACTGTGAATGGGTTATGAATCAGTGTTGATCAGGAAGATGTTTCACTAAGATGTGTCACTGAATCTACGCCTATACTCCCGTATATTTCAGTAAATATTTTGACTGAACTATTATATTTGTTTATTTTCCATTAATACTGTAGTAGACTTCAAAGCAATGCACGTCTTTGAAGTAAGAAATATTTTAATTGAATTAAATGTTTTTGTTCACGTAAAAAGAAACAATACAGAAGAAATAAAATTGTATGGACAGCTCTTTAGCTGAGAAATGTATTCTGGACTTGAAAATCAAGGTTATTTTTTTACTGCACATAAGTATTAACTCATAAATGGGAAATTTTGACCTGACGTACAGTAAGACATTAAAGTGAGTGAAATAGATTGTTGAGTATCAAGAAAGCACATAGTATTATCCAGCAAGATGCTCACCCCCTGGGACTGCAGGCATGACAGGACATATTATGAGTTCAGAGCCTATAAAATATTTAAAGATTCTGAAGGAAAAGAAAGAATCTATAATGGAGGTGGCACTGAGATAGAAATTGAAAAAGGCAATGGAATAAAAAATACACACAAACATTTTAGCTATATTCCTCATGTCACTTTTCCACCTTATCAGCACCTAAGCCCCGCCATACTATGACATCAAAAAGGCATCAAGCCCTTTTCTACTTTTCTTTCATTGCCAATATATTTCCCTTGTGTTCTTCTCTATGATCTAGACACCTTAAACTTAGGCTTCTCGGTCCATAATACACTTCTTTACCCATCCACTGTCAAATGGCGGTGGCCTGTTTTAACCTTTTCATTGTATTTGCTAGTGCTAAGTACATGTGTGTGCATTTCTTTGCAAGCTTTTTGCCTGTATGGCGCCAGCATGTGAGAATTGTATTTTTTTCTGCAGCAGGTAGTATCTGAGAATTGCATTTATTTTCTGCGGCAGGTAGCATCTGAGAATTGTATTTTTTTTTTCTGCGGCAGGTAGCATGAGAACTGTATTTTTTTCTGCGGCAGGTAGCATCTGAGAACTGTATTTTTTTCTGCGGCAGGTAGCATCTGAGAACTGTTATTTTTTTTCTGCGGCAGGTAGCATGAGAACTGTATTTTTTTCTGCGGCAGGTAGCATCTGAGAACTGTATTTTTTTTCTGCAGCAGGTAGCATCTGAGAACTGTATATTTTTCTGCAGCAGGTAGCATCTGAGAACTGTATTTTTTTCTGCGGCAGGTAGCATCTGAGAACTGTATTTTTTTCTGCGGCAGGTAGTATCTGAGAACTGTATTTATTCTGCGGCAGGTAGCATCTGAGAACTGTATTTTTTCCTGCGGCAGGTAGCATCTGAGAACCGTATTTTTTTCCGGCGGCAGGTAGCATCTGAGAACTGTATTTTTTTTCTGCGGCAGGTAGCATCTGAGAACTGTATTTTTTTCTGCGGCAGGTAGCATTTGAGAACTGTATTTTTTTCTGCGGCAGGTAGCATCTGAGAACTGTATTTTTTTCTGCGGCAGGTAGCATCTGAGAACTGTTATTTTTTTTCTGCGGCAGGAAGCATGAGAACTGTATTTTTTTCTGCGGCAGGTAGCATCTGAGAACTGTATTTTTTTCTGCAGCAGGTAGCATCTGAGAACTGTATTTTTTCCTGCGGCAGGTAGCATCTGAGAACCGTATTTTTTTCCGGCGGCAGCTAGCATCTGAGAACTGTATTTTTTTTCTGCGGCAGGTAGCATCTGAGAACTGTATTTTTTTCTGTGGCAGGTAGCATTTGAGAACTGTATTTTTTTCCGGCAGCAGGTAGCATCTGAGAATTGTATTTTTTTTTCTGCGGCAGGTAGCATCTGAGAACTGTATTTTTTTCTGCGGCAGGTAGCATCTGAGAACTGTATTTTTTTCTGCAGCAGGTAGCATCTGAGAACTGTATTTTTTTCTGCGGCAGGTAGCATCTGAGAATTGTATTTTTTTTTCTGCGGCAGGTAGCATCTGAGAACTGTATTTTTTTCTGCGGCAGGTAGCATCTGAGAACTGTATTTTTTTCTGCGGCAGGTAGCATTTGAGAACTGTATTTTTTTCTGCGGCAGGTAGCATCTGACAATTGTATTTTTTTTCTGTGGCAGGTAGCATCTGAGAACTATATTTTTTTCTGCGGCAGGTAGCATTTGAGAACTGTATTTTTTTCTGCAGCAGGTAGCATCTGAGAACTGTATTTTTTTTCTGCGGCAGGTAGCATCTGAGAATTGTATTTTTTTTTCTGTGGCAGGTAGCATCTGAGAACTGTATTTTTTTCTGCGGCATGGAGCATCTGAGAACTGTATTTTTTTCTGCGGCAGGTAGCATCTGAGAACTGTATTTTTTTCTGCAGCAGGTAGCATCTGAGAACTGTATTTTTTTCTGCGGCAGGTAGCATCTGAGAATTGTATTTTTTTTTCTGCAGCAGGTAGCATCTGAGAACTGTATTTTTTTCTGAGGCAGGTAGCATCTGAGAACTGTATTTTTTTCTGCGGCAGGTAGCATTTGAGAACTGTATTTTTTTCTGCGGCAGGTAGCATCTGACAATTGTATTTTTTTTCTGTGGCAGGTAGCATCTGAGAACTATATTTTTTTCTGCGGCAGGTAGCATTTGAGAACTGTATTTTTTTCTGCAGCAGGTAGCATCTGAGAATTGTATTTTTTTTTCTGTGGCAGGTAGCATCTGAGAACTGTATTTTTTTCTGCGGCATGGAGCATCTGAGAACTGTATTTTTTTCTGCAGCAGGTAGCATCTGAGAACTTTATTTTTTCTGCGGCAGGTAGCATCTGAGAACTGTTATTTTTTTTCTGCGGCAGGTAGCATGAGAACTGTATTTTTTTCTGCGGCAGGTAACATCTGAGAACCGTATTTTTTTCTGCAGCAGGTAGCATCTGAGAACTGTATTTTTTCCTGCGGCAGGTAGCATCTGAGAACCGTATTTTTTCCGGCGGCAGGTAGCATCTGAGAACTGTTTTTTTTTCTGCGGCAGGTAGCATCTGAGAACTGTATTTTTTTCTGCGGCAGGTAGCATTTGAGAACTGTATTTTTTTCTGCGGCAAGTAGCATCTGAGAACTGTATTTTTTTCTGCGGCAGGTAGCATCTGAGAACTGTTATTTTTTTTCTGCGGCAGGTAGCATGAGAACTATATTTTTTTCTGCTGCAGGTAGCATCTGAGAACTGTATTTTTTTCTGCGGCAGGTAGCATCTGAGAACCGTATTTTTTTCCGGCGGCAGGTAGCATCTGAGAACTGTATTTTTTTTCTGCAGCAGGTAGCATCTGAGAACTGTATTTTTTTTCTGCGACAGGTAGCATTTGAGAACTGTATTTTTTTCTGGCGGCAGGTAGCATCTGAAAATTGTATTTTTTTTTTAGCAGCAGGTAGCATCCGAGAACTGTATTTTTTTCTGGAGCAGGTAGCATCTGAGAACTGTATTTTTTTCTGCAGCAGGTAGCATCTGAGAACTGTATTTTTTCTGCGGCAGGTAGCATCTGAGAACTGTATTTTTTTCTGCAGCAGGTAGCATCTGAGAACTGTATTTTTATCTGCAGCAGGTAGCATCTGAGAACTGTATTTTTATCTGCAGCAGGTAGCATCTGAGAATTGAATTTTTTCTGCAGCAGGTAGCATCTGAGAACTGTATTTTTTCCTGCGTCAGGTAGTATCTGAGAACTGTATTTTTTTCTGCAGCAGGTAGTATCTGAGAACTGTATTTTTTTCTGCAGCAGGTAGCATCTGAGAACTGTATTTTTTTCTGCGGCAGGTAGCATCTGAGAACTGTATTTTTTTCTGTGGCAGGTAGTATCTGAGAACTGTATTTTTTTTCTGCGGCAGGTAGCATCTGACAACTGTATTTTTTTCTGCTGTAGGTAGCATTTGAGAACTGTATTTTTTTCTGCGGCAGGTAGCATCTGAGAACTGTATTTTTTTCTGCGGCAGGTAGCATTTGAGAACTGTATTTTTTTTTTGCGGCAGGTAGCATCTGAGAATTGTATTTTTTTCCTGCAGCAGGTAGCATGAGAACTGTATTTTTTTTCTGCGCCAGGTAGCATCTGAGAACTGTATTTTTTTCTGCAGCAGGTAGTACCTGAGAACTGTATTTTTTTTCTGCGGCAGGTAGCATTTGAGAATTGTATTTTTTTTCTGCGGCAGGTAGCATGAGAACTGTATTTTTTTCTGCGGCAGGTAGCAAGAGAACTGTATTTTTTTCTGCGGCAGGTAGCATCTGAGAACTGTATTTTTTTCTGCAGCAGGTAGCATCTGAGAATTGAATTTTTTTTTCTGCAGCAGGTAGCATCTGAGAACTGTATTTTTATCTGCAGCAGGTAGCATCTGAGAATTGAATTTTTTTCTGCAGCAGGTAGCATCTGAGAACTGTATTTTTTTCTGCGGCAGGTAGCATCTGAGAACTGTATTTTTTTCTGCGGCAGGTAGCATCTGAGAACTGCATTTTTATCTGCAGCAGGTAGCATCTGAGAACTGTATTTTTATCTGCAGCAGGTAGCATCTGAGAATTGAATTTTTTTCTGCAGCAGGTAGCATCTGAGAACTGTATTTTTTTCTGCAGCAGGTAGCATCTGAGAACTGTATTTTTTTCTGCGGCAGGTAGCATCTGAGAACTGTATTTTTTTCTGTGGCAGGTAGTATCTGAGAACTGTGTTTTTTTTCTGCGGCAGGTAGCATGAGAACTGTATTTTTTTCTGCGGCAGGTAACATCTGAGAACCGTATTTTTTTCTGCAGCAGGTAGCATCTGAGAACTGTATTTTTTCCTGCGGCAGGTAGCATCTGAGAACCGTATTTTTTCCGGCGGCAGATAGCATCTGAGAACTGTATTTTTTTTCTGCGGCAGGTAGCATCTGAGAACTGTATTTTTTTCTGCGGCAGGTAGCATTTGAGAACTGTATTTTTTTCTGCGGCAAGTAGCATCTGAGAACTGTATTTTTTTCTGCGGCAGGTAGCATCTGAGAACTGTATTTTTTTCTGCGGCAGGTAGCATGAGAACTATATTTTTTTCTGCTGCAGGTAGCATCTGAGAACTGTATTTTTTTCTGCGGCAGGTAGCATCTGAGAACCGTATTTTTTTCCGGCGGCAGGTAGCATCTGAGAACTGTATTTTTTTTCTGCGGCAGGTAGCATCTGAGAACTGTATTTTTTTTCTGCGACAGGTAGCATTTGAGAACTGTATTTTTTTCCGGCGGCAGGTAGCATCTGAAAATTGTATTTTTTTTTTCAGCAGCAGGTAGCATCCGAGAACTGTATTTTTTTCTGCAGCAGGTAGCATCTGAGAACTGTATTTTTTTCTGCAGCAGGAAGCATCTGAGAATTGTATTTTTTTTTCTGCGGCAGGTAGCATCTGAGAACTGTATTTTTTTCTGCGGCAGGTAGCATTTGAGAACTGTATTTTTTTCTGTGGCAGGTAGCATCTGAGAACTGTATTTTTTTCTGTGGCAGGTAGCATCTGAGAACTGTATTTTTTTCTGTGGCAGGTAGCATCTGAGAACTGTATTTTTTTCTGTGGCAGGTAGCATCTGAGAACTGTATTTTTTTCTGTGGCAAGTAGCATCTGAGAACTGTATTTTTTCCTGCGTCAGGTAGTATCTGAGAACTGTATTTTTTTCTGCAGCAGGTAGTATCTGAGAACTGTATTTTTTTCTGCAGCAGGTAGCATCTGAGAACTGTATTTTTTTCTGCGGCAGGTAGCATCTGAGAACTGTATTTTTTTCTGTGGCAGGTAGTATCTGAGAACTGTATTTTTTTTCTGCGGCAGGTAGCATCTGAGGACTGTATTTTTTTCTGCGGTAGGTAGCATTTGAGAACTGTATTTTTTTCTGCGGCAGGTAGCATCTGAGAACTGTATTTTTTTTATGCGGCAGGTAGCATTTGAGAACTGTATTTTTTTCTGCGGCAGGTAGCATCTGCGAATTGTATTTTTTTCCTGCAGCAGGTAGCATGAGAACTGTATTTTTTTCTGCAGCAGGTAGTACCTTAGAACTGTATTTTTTTTCTGCGGCAGGTAGCATCTGAGAATTGTATTTTTTTTTCTGCGGCAGGTAGCATGAGAACTGTATTTTTTTCGGCGGCAGGTAGCATGAGAACTGTATTTTTTTCGGCGGCAGGTAGCAAGAGAACTGTATTTTTTTCTGCGGCAGGTAGCATCTGAGAACTGTATTTTTTTCTGCGGCAGGTAGCATCTGAGAACTGTATTTTTATCTGCAGCAGGTAGCATCTGAGAATTGAATTTTTTTCTGCAGCAGGTAGCATCTGAGAACTGTATTTTTTTCTGCGGCAGGTAGCATCTGAGAACTGTATTTTTTTCTGCAGCAGGTAGCATCTGAGAACTGCATTTTTATCTGCAGCAGGTAGCATCTGAGAACTGTATTTTTATCTGCAGCAGGTAGCATCTGAGAATTGAATTTTTTTCTGCAGCAGGTAGCATCTGAGAACTGTATTTTTTCCTGCGGCAGGTAGTATCTGAGAACTGTATTTTTTTCTGCAGCAGGTAGTATCTGAGAACTGTATTTTTTTTCTGCAGCAGGTAGCATCTGAGAACTGTATTTTTTTCTGCGGTAGGTAGCATCTGAGAACTGTATTTTTTTCTGTGGCAGGTAGTATCTGAGAACTGTGTTTTTTTTTCTGCGGCAGGTAGCATCTGAGAACTGTATTTTTTTCTGCGGTAGGTAGCATTTGAGAACTGTATTTTTTTCTGCGGCAGGTAGCATCTGAGAACTGTATTTTTTTCTGCGGCAGGTAGCATTTGAGAACTGTATTTTTTTCTGCGGCAGGTAGCATCTGAGAATTGTATTTTTTTCCTGCAGCAGGTAGCATGAGAACTGTATTTTTTTCTGCGGCAGGTAGCATCTGAGAACTGTATTTTTTTCTGCAGCAGGTAGTACCTGAGAACTGTATTTTTTTTCTGCGGCAGGTAGCATCTGAGAATTGTATTTTTTTTCTGCGGCAGGTAGCATGAGAACTGTATTTTTTTCTGCGGCAGGTAGCAATTGAACTGTATTTTTTTCTGCGGCAGGTAGCATCTGAGAACTGTATTTTTTTCTGCAGCAGGTAGCATCTGAGAACTATTTTTTTCTGCGGCAGGTAGCATCTGAGAATTGTATTTTTTTTTCTGCGGCAGGTAGCATCTGAGAACTGTATTTTTTTCTGTGGCAGGTAGCATCTGAGAACTGTATTTTTTTCTGTGGCAGGTAGCATCTGAGAACTGTATTTTTTTCTGTGGCAGGTAGCATCTGAGAACTGTATTTTTTTCTGCGGCAGGTAGCATCTGAGAACTGTATTTTTTTCTGCGGCAGGTAGCATCTGAGAATTGTATTTATTCTGCGGCAGGTAGCATCTGAGAACTGTATTTTTTTCTGTGGCAGGTAGCATCTGAGAACTGTTTTTTTTTCTGTGGCAGGTAGCATCTGAGAACTGTATTTTTTTCTGTGGCAGGTAGCATCTGAGAATTGTATTTATTCTGCGGCAGGTAGCATTTGAGAACTGTATTTTTTTCTGCGGCAGGTAGCATCTGAGAATTGTATTTATTCTGCGGCAGGTAAAAGCTCACCGACACAAAAAGAGGATTTAAAAATCCTCCAAAAAATTCAAAAAAGTCACAGAAAAAAGCAGAGATGTTTACCTGCAGAAGCCTCCAACCAAATGCACCAGCAGGGCGCAGCGGACCCGATAAATGATGGCAAACACACAGGTGCAAAAAATACCGATGAAACAACCACTTTCAATCCAGTGTTGGCTGTTTGGCATTAGTGCACAAAAAGATAAGAGATACTAGTCTGTATATGGCATAATTCACACAAGCAATGCAGAGCATCTGGTTTACAGCCTATTAGTAACGCACATACAGGCGGGCTGCCCAGTGCTACAAAATGCATGCTGTGCGAACAGAGGCCAATAGTTTACAGAGCCATCTTGGTCCGACTGCGCCCTGCAAGATAAAGTGACGTGGGTTGCCAGCTTACGTATTGAGGCCCCAATATAAACTAATACCTTACATACATTGATATGTGGTTTTCTTTTTGCACTTTATCTTGCAGGGCGCAGTCGGACCAAGATGGCTCTGTAAACTATTGGCCTCTGTTCGCACAGCATGCATTTTGTAGCACTGGGCAGCCCGCCTGTATGTGCGTTACTAATAGGCTGTAAACCAGATGCTCTGCATTGCTTGTGTGAATTATGCCATATACAGACTAGTATCTCTTATCTTTTTGTGCACTAATGCCAAACAGCCAACACTGGATTGAAAGTGGTTGTTTCATCGGTATTTTTTGCACCTGTGTGTTTGCCATCATTTATCGGGTCCGCTGCGCCCTGCTGGTGCATTTGGTTGGAGGCTTCTGCAGGTAAACATCTCTGCTTTTTTCTGTGACTTTATTCTGCGGCAGGTAGCATTTGAGAACTGTATTTTTTTCTGTGGCAGGTAGCATCTGAGAACTGTATTTTTTTCTGTGGCAGGTAGCATCTGAGAACTGTATTTTTTTCTGTGGCATGTAGCATCTGAGAATTGTATTTATTCTGCGGCAGGTAGCATTTGAGAACTGTATTTTTTTCTGCGGCAGGTAGCATCTGAGAACTGTATTTTTTTCTGCGGCAGGTAGCATCTGAGAATTGTATTTATTCTGCGGCAGGTAGCATTTGAGAACTGTATTTTTTTCTGCGGCAGGTAGCATCTGAGAATTGTATTTATTCTGCGGCAGGTAGCATCTGAGAACTGTATTTTTTTCTGCGGCAGGTAGCATCTGAGAATTGTATTTATTCTGCGGCAGGTAGCATTTGAGAACTGTATTTTTTTCTGCGACAGGTAGCATCTGAGAACTGTATTTTTTTCTGCGGCAGGTAGCATCTGAGAATTGTATTTATTCTGCGGCAGGTAGCATTTGAGAACTGTATTTTTTTCTGCGGCAGGTAGCATCTGAGAATTGTATTTATTCTGCGGCAGGTAGCATCTGAGAACTGTATTTTTTTCTGTGGCAGGTAGCATCTGAGAACTATTTTTTCTGTGGCAGGTAGCATCTGAGAACTGTATTTTTTTCTGTGGCAGGTAGCATCTGAGAATTGTATTTATTCTGCGGCAGGTAGCATCTGAGAACTGAATTTTTTTCTGCGGCAGGTAGTATCTGAGAACTGTATTTTTTTTCTGTGGCAGGTAGCATCTGAGAACTGTATTTTTTCTGTGGCAGGTAGCATCTGAGAACTGTATTTTTTTCTGTGGCAGGTAGCATCTGAGAATTGTATTTATTCTGCGGCAGGTAGCATCTGAGAACTGAATTTTTTTCTGCGGCAGGTAGCATCTGAGAACTGTATTTTTTTCTGTGGCAGGTAGCATCTGAGAATTGTATTTTTTTCTGCAGCAGGTAGTATCTGAGAACTGTATTTTTTTCTGTGGCAGGTAGCATCTTAGAACTTTTTTTCTGCAACAGTTAGTATTTGGTGTGAATAATAACTAAAACAGGCATGTTAAACAGTAGACTCTCATATAGTTATCTTCCTGCATCGTTGTCCATTTCTATTCTGGTTAAATTAATTTTGACCCTGCTCCTGTGACCTAGGGTATGTGTCCACGTTCAGGATTGCATCAGGATTTGGTCAGGATGTTTCATCAGTATTTGTAAGCCAAAGCCAGGAGTGGAACAATTAGCGGAAAAGTATAATAGAAACATATGCACCACTTCTACATTTATCATCCACTCCTGGTTTTGGCTTACAAAAACTGATGGAAAATCCTGACCAAATCCTGATGCAATCCTGAACGTGGACACATACCCTTAATTAATAAGTAAGACCTGTATCCATAAGAGATGTTAAAATATTAACCTTACCCTGAGTTATACATCATGATTATGCCCCATAATGTCTTCTATAATAAAAGGCATTGTTCCCTCCAATTGCTAAACTTTACAAAGCGAACTATAGTGCTTTCAATAGACTGCCTTGTCACTCCTGTTATTTCCAGCAAAGGTTGTATCTCTCGCTGTGTCAGTGAATATATTTATTTCCAGATGGTATTACAACTGGAAGAAATGTAATCTCTGTACTGTAATTTATTCTGCTATGTTGAACGCCTTGATCCCTATTAGACTTCTCAGCATCACTATCTAGACTCTTCTGAGCAGAGAGTGCTAAATGTTTTTCTTGCACTCAAGGGGTTAAACCGCTCTCAGCGCAGTTGCCTTTCTGAATTGAATTAGCCTATTTAACCAGCGTGTACACATAAATTCAGTACCTTTCATTTTATACACATTCATTCCAGCGGTTGACCTATATGTGTGTTTATATGTATAGATACTTCTAGAGAAATGCATTTGTTTTTATTCAGATCCCCTTCTGGTAATAAATGAATTTGCAATTATTATAGATAATCTTTCTGATGGAAGAAAATGCACATATTTATTGGTTAGTGCCAACAGAATAGTGGAAACATAAATACATTTCAATGTGATGCTAATAGAAATCCAATGTGTTTCCACATTAAAATGTGTATTACTTTTCTCATTGTAGCCACTAGATGACATCGCATTAGCATAATGCAGCGTCATTTGTTGACACAGATAACATCCGCTGACATTTTAGCATAAATGTGTATGAAGTACTTACTTATGGATTATCTCACCACCCATATTCAGAAAATTCACACATTGCCAATGTCCTGTAGAAAACAACCCATTACATATTATAAAGGCTGCCCCTACAGCAGTCAGGTGGACCCTGAAAAGTGGGGACCCATTCCAGGTTGATCTTCTTTCCATTCCAATAAGTGATGAGAACCTACAAAGGTATGTGTTCTTCATCCCATAGGTGCTTAGACATATGGTGGTGTCAGGCAGCACCCAGCAGAAACCTTATTTTATTACTTGCAAAGGGGCCCTCGTCTGCTATGTGTGCAAGTAGGAATCACATGAAAAGAAATTGATCAGCATTGATTTGCTGTTTGCTATTTTATTTTGAGAGAAAATAGAAAATGACTAAAAGATTTGAAAACTACAAAACTATTCAAAATATCCAGTATACCCAACACAATATAGTCCACATATTCTGATAGATTGGCATGTGTATCTGCCACAATCTGTCTTAAAGGAATCTATCAGCACGTTTTTGCCATATCTGAGAGCAGCATAATGTAGGAAAAGAGATCCTGATTCCAGTGATGTATCACTTATATTACTGGGTGCAGCAGTTAGTAACATAGTAACATAGTAACATAGTTAGTAAGGCCGAAAAAAGACATTTGTCCATCCAGTTCAGCCTATATTCCATCATAATAGTTGTGTGACACAATCAGAGTTCTTCGATATAGCATAAAGCAGAGCTCTGAGAGCTATCTCTGCCCACACCACAACTTTCTATGCACATTGTCTATTGACAGTAAGCTGCTTATCACAGGAGGCGGGGTCAGTTTTGCAGTCATGTGAGCTGTAAACCAAGAAGTGATAATCTCCTGCTGATCAAACCTTCATTGGGCCAAAGAAGTGACACACTGCTGACATCTGCGTTTCATCCCCTATCTCATGGTGTCTTCAGATTAGATAGCAAAAACCTGCTGGCATATTCCCGTTAATTAATTTCACAAGACTAGAGCCAGAAGACTGAGCCAATTTAGGCAACCATGATGCTCTTCTGTATGAAAAGAATTGATAAGAATGGGTTTTATGTAAATGATTATTTTAGGCTGGTATATTTACAAGGACCTTTTATTTACCTTTCTCTGACCATACAATAATCCATGTTATATTAAATTATGCGTATCATTATACTGTACATGTATGTGAACATTATTGTAGCCCATTAGAAAATGATCAGAAATGTAATGAATTATAACGTTATATTTTTTAGATGCATCATCCTATTCAGATGAAGCCTGCAGATAGTGAAAAGTCAAACGGTAAGTTTTTGGATTTGTACGTTTTAATCCGTTTATATGATAAATAAAAGGTTAGATAACATTTTAATGTAGCAGCCAATTTGTTCTTTTGCTGTTTCGCTTTTTCCTTCCCTTCTTCCGAGAACAATAATGTTTTTATTCTTTCATTGATATAGCCATATGGTGTCTTGTTTTTCTGCAGGACGAGTTGTAGTTTTAAATTGCACCATACGTTTTACCATTTAATATAAAGAACATGGAAAAACAGACCAAAAATTCCATGTGAGGTGAAATGGTGAAAAACATGTAATTCCGACATTATTTTTTTAATCTATGGGAGGTGGAGCCGCATATTCATTACTGTAATGAGCGGTACCATGTGACCGCTCAGTACAGGAAGAAGCTGTGGCACCAGGGAAGCAGGGACTTGCAGAAACCGCACCAGGAGTAGGCGAGTATAATTAGAGAGCCCCCGCTTCCCCTCCCCAGCCGACCCCTGGGTATGACTCGAGTATAAGCCGAGAGGGGGACTTTCAGCCCCCAAAAATGGGCTGAAAATCTCGGATTATACGCGAGTATATACAGTAATTGGTTTGTGTCTCCATTCTCTAAGACCCATAACTAGTTTTTATTTTTCTAACAATGGAGCAGTTTAGGGGCTTTTTTGTGTGTTGTGCTGAGCTGTGTTTTTTATTGGTACAATTTTCGGGTGCATAAAACATTTTAATCCCTTTATATTGCATTTTTGGGGGGAGATAGAGCAACCGAAAAACAGCAATTTAGCTAAAAATTTTATATTTTGATACATCAGACTTATGAACATGGCAAAACTAAATATGATTAATTTCTTTCTATTTTTGGATAAGGAAAAGGTAAGTTTTTTTATATTTCTTTAAACTTTTTTTTTTATTTTATCTTTATTTTTATGTCTCCTTAGGGGCATTGAGCCTACAATTTCTTGCAGATTTTTTTGCTGCTACTATATACTGCAATACTACAATATTGCAGTTTCCAATAACCCCCCTCCTTCAATTGCACATCAGGGAGCAGCGAGGGAGGGGATTGGAAGCCTGAATGGATGCCTCTTGAGTATCATGCAATTTAATGCTTCTGTCAGGTATTGACAGCACCATTTATGTGGTTATGTAGCAGCTGTCACAGATAGCTCTGATTATTATTACTATTATTATATATTTATATAGAACCATTAATTCAATGGTGCTGTACATGAGAAGCGTTATATCAAAATATAAATATCACTTACAGTAAACAACCTAACAATGACAGACTGATACAGAGGGGAGAGGACCCTGCCATTGCGGGCTTACATTCTACAGGATTATGGGGAAGGAGACAGTAGGTCGGGGGTTGCAGTAGCTCCGATGGTGTTGAGGTGGCCGTGTGATCATTACAGGTTGTAAGCTTTTTTGAAGAGGTGGGTTTTCAGTTTCCTTTTGAAGGATCCAAATGTGGTGGATAACCAGACGTGTTGGCACAGAATTTCAGAGGATGGGGAATATTCAGGAGAAGTCTTGGAGGCGATTGGGTGAGGAGCGAATAAGCGTGGAGGAGAGAAGGAGGTCTTGGGAGGACCGGAGATTACGTGAGGGAAGATATTGAGAGATTAGTGTGGAAATATACGGAGGAGAAAGGTTATGGATGGCTTTGTAGGTCAGTGTTAGTAGTTTAAAGTGGATACGCTGGGAAATTGGGAGCCGGTGAAGGGATTTGCAAAGAGGAGAAGCAGGAGTGTAGCGAGGGGAGAGATGAATTAGTCGGACAGCAGAGTTAAGGACGGACTGGAGGGGTGCAAGAGTGTTAGAAGGTAGGCCACAGAGGAGGAAGTTGCAGTAGTCGAGGCGGGAGATGATTAGGACATGCACAAGCATTTTGGTAGAGTGAGGGTTGAGGAAAGGACGGATTCCGGAAATATTTTTGAGCTGGAGGTGACAGGACGTGGCGAGAGCTTGGATGTTTGGATGTGTGGTTTAAAGGACAGAGCAGAGACAAGGCTTACTCCGAGGCAGCTGATTACCGGGACAGGGGAAAGTGTGAAGTAATTTATTGTGATAGATAGATCAGGTAGGGAAGGTGTGTGAGATGGAGGAAAGATAATTAGTTCAGATTTGTCCACATTAAGTATGGTGGTTAGAGGCAGGAACTGACTGTGTAACACAGCCGGCATCTGTCTTATGTGGCAGCTTCTGAGCCCGCGCCATCCCTATGACATACTATTATGTCCTAGGGAGGGAAGGTGTTAAAGTCATATTTCGATGTCAGTAATTGATGGCATTTGTTAACCCCACCGATTCTAACAACAAAGAGGCTACAATGGTGCCTTAGGGTGTACATCTTCTCCATAGCTTTTCATTTGCCACTAGAGTCCTATTTCTAAATAATCAAGTAGACCTTATTGATGATATGTATTTTGTGTACAAGCAAGTTGATAATGTGATTAAACTGGACATGAACGTGTTCTGTATGGCTGGAGGGTGTGTGATCATTTGCTTTAGTGGGCACAATGAATTCAAGTCTAATACTGGCCAAGAATTGAAATTACCTTGAAATCTTACTATTTTAGGGTTTGCCTAGGTAATATCGCATGACGGTTCATGTAATAAGTTTGTCTTTTCAGCAAATTTGGTTTCCTCGTGACTTTTCCCATGACTTACTATCTTCGTTTTGATCCTGTCGACACAGCTAGTTCCATAAACCCAAAAACGTTTCCATGGAACATTCTGATGTTAGGTGAAAATGGAATGGTACAATGATAATAACAGAAAGCTGCTTATTATACTGACAGTGCTTAATTATGGAAATATATGGGTTTATTATTTGTTTTTTGACTCCTCGTCTCTGCACATAATTACATTGTATTTTCATAGAGTAAACATTCACAGAAGATTCCATTACCCATGATACTATACACAACAGCTGCCAGTAGTAGCTGGGATAAATGTGAATGATAACTAGTAAACATTCCCATAAATTCAATTAATTGAACTTTGTAAAGAAATTCCTGCAGGTCATTACAGCCAGGAATGTTTCCTTATGAAAGAAAAGCGCTTAGCCTCATTAATTAGTAACCAGGGTTTTAAAAGATCTGCATATCTCCCAATGCAAATCATGAATGCCAATAGTTCCCAGTGGGCTTTTGTTTTCCTTCTAAATTTAGAACTCGTATTCATACTGATTTCATTAAAGAGAAAATTTAAAGATGAGTAAAATGGAATTTAATACGAGAATACAGATATACCGTCCTTTTGTATTAAAATTTGTTCTTAGGTTCAGTATGCCTTCTCTGATTATCATTAATTTTCTGTCAAGGACTATTTCAGAAATGTTGCCGCAGGTTGAGCTTATCTGTAGTCAGCATAATCCATTCTGAAGTATAAAGCTATTGACTTAAAGGACTGTTCTCCAAAAAATCAACATATCCCCGTCCATAAGATATCAGCAATTTCTGAGATAACTTTCTGATTGCTGTGAGTTATTATTTGGGAATACCTCAACAGTTAGAAGATATAAAAGTGTTGATGGAGTTACATTTCAAAGACCTGCTTGCCCATATGTGCAGTTAGAAGAGTTGATCTTACTGACCGAATCATTGTAAATTGAAATACACCTGTTTAGCTCTATTTGGAAGTTCTTTAGTAGTGAAATGAAAAAAAACAGCACATCTGTGGTCACTAGAGATGAGTTAATCACTGTGCTCAACTCCTGTTCACTGTCCAGGTCAGTGCTTCCTGGATGTGACAGGAGTTATGTGAGTTTCCTGAGCTTGCATGGCATCATCTGTGCATTAAGCAGCGCAAAGGTTATGATGCGCCAGCCCACCAAATGATAAGTCAAGCACGGCATTTTCGGAAGGTAAGGAAATTTCCACAACTCCTGTGAACAGACAGAGACCAATGACCTAGACTGTGAACTAGGTTTGCGCAAAGTGAACCACTTATTTCTATTGGCCACTACAACAGTTGAAATAGGGAATCCCCATATTGGAGAATGATATGGCCCAGCAGCAGGACCCAGATCTATTGTATATTTATAAGCTGGCAATTTTTGAGCTTTTTAATACCAAAAAAGGTGCAATTAGCCTATTATTAGTGATGAGCGAGTGTGCTGGTTGCTCGGGTTTTTCCCGAGCACGCTCGGGTGACCTCCAAGTATTTATGACTGCTCAGAGATTTAGTTTTCATCGCCGCAGCTGAATGATTTACAGCTACTAGCCAGGCTGAGTACATGTGGGGGTTGTGTGGTTTCTAGGGAATCCCCACATGTAATCAAGCAGGCTAGTAGCTGTAAATCATTCAGCTGCCGGGATGAAAACTAAATCTCCGAGCAGTCATAAATATTCAGAGGTCACCCAAGCATGCTCGGGAAAACCCGAGCAACGAGTATACTCACTCATCAGTACTTATTATACATCCTCCCCTTAATAATTTTATAAGGCCTCTAAGTTGTGAAGATTTTCAAAAAGGGTATCGAGGCACTCTCTGTAGTTTTCCTTTTAAATGTGTCAATACATTTTGGCTCCATTGGATACCATATGCTGAGATTTTGTGTCTCCATATTGACTCATGGACTCGGAGGCGACAGAAACAAATTTCTTTTACACATTTCTGAATTGTCTTTAGTACTTAAATAAGAAAATACTATACATATTTGCTATACCTGTAATTGTACTGACCTGACGAATCATATTGCTAAGCTAATGTTATTGTATAGTGAACATGGTAAACAAAAAACCCAAAAATAACTGTGCAACTGCGCTTTTTTCGCAATTTCGCAGCACTTGGAATTTACTTTCCAGTACATCGCATGTTAAAATGAATGGTGTAATTTAAAATTACAACTCAACCAGCAAAAAATAAGCCATCGTGTGACTATTTCAACAGAAAAATAAAAAAGTTATGGCTCTTGGAAGAAGAAGAGAAAAAAAGCAAAAATGCAGAAAAAAAAGAAAATAGCCATGTCAGGAAGAGGTTCAAAATCTTGCACCATTTACCCTCTACAGCTTCTAAGTTGCACTACTTTTGGCTGCAGAAGAAAGTTTGTGACTCGTTTCTCTGTATTTTCTGAGCTCTTCTCAGCTGATTTATGGCCATATATAAGATGAATGTGTGGCGAAACAAAGAGCCTAAAAAAGCCAAATGATGCAAAATTTCTAATAATACCTAATTGCAAAAATAACTTTCAGCCCCAAATACATATATCTAATTTAAGGCTTGTGCACATGACTTTAAAAATTGGACGAGTGCTATCCATCGTTTTGACAGATACAAGTGCTTCTCACAAAATTAGAATATCATCAAAAAATTAATTTATTTCAGTTCTTCAATACAAAAAGTGAAACTCATATATTCTACTGAGTGATTACAAACAGAGTGATCTATTTCAAGTGTTTGTTTCTGTTAATATCAATGATTATGGCTTACAGCCAATGAAAGCCCAAAAGTCATTATCTCAGTAAATTAGATTAATTAACAAAAAACACATGCAAAGGCTTCCTAAGCATTTAAAAAGTCCCCTTAGTCTGTTTCAGTAGGCTCCACAATCATGAAGTAGACTGCTGACTTGACAAAGGTCCAGAAGGCAGTCATTGACACACTCCACAAGGAGGGTAAGCTGCAAAAGGTCATTGCTAAAGAAGCTGGCTGTTCAGAGAGTGCTGTATCCAAGCATATTAATGGAAAGTTGAGTGAAAGAAAAAAGTATGGTAGAAAAAGGTGCACAAGCAACTGGGATAACCGCAGCCTTAATAATTGTTAAGAAAAAGCCAATCAAAAATTTTAGGGATATTCACAAGGAGTGGACTGCTAATGGAGTCATTGCTTCAAGAACCACCACACACAGACGTATGCAAGACATGGACTATAATTGTTGCATTCTTTGTATCAAGCCACTCTTGACCAATAGACAACACCAGGAGCATCATACCTGGGCCAAGGAGAAAAAGAACTGGACTGTTACTCAGTGGTCCAAGGTGTTGTTTTCAGATGAAAGTAAATTTTGCATTTCAGAGTCTGGAGGAAGAGTGGAGAGGCCACAATCCAAACTGCTTGAGGTCTAGTGTGAAGTTTCCACAATCAGTGATGGTTTGGGGAGTCATGTCATCTGCTGGTGTAGATTAAAAAATAGTCAGACATTTTTGCACTCCACTTGCACAGAAGGAAAAACTGAATACAAATTATAGTAATCACCTTTGGCACTCAAAAATGATACTTCTGTGAAATTTCCATACGATTGAAAAAGTCTTTATTCATAGCCGACAAAGTAAATGGACAAGACAAAATATTCCAACATTTCGGCTCTCTGGCCTTTATCAAGGATATCTGTTCCTGGGTATCATTTTTGAGGACCGAAGGTATTTACTATAATTTACTGGTGTAGGTTCACTGTGTGTTATCAAGACCAAAGTCAGTGCAGCCGTCTATCAGGACATTTTAGAGCACTTCATGCTTCCCTCTGCTGACAAGCTTTTTGGAGATGGAAATTTCATTCTCCAGCAGGACTTGGAACCTGTCCACACTGCCAAAATAATCAATATCTGGTTTAGAAACTACAATATCACTGTGCTTGATTGGCCAGCAAACTCACCTGACCTTAACCCCATAGAGAATCTGTGGGATATTGTCAAGAGGAAAATGAGAGACACCAGACCTAACAATGCAGACGAGCTGATGGCTGCTATCATAACACCTCAGCAGTGCCACAGGCTGATCGCTTCCATGCCGCATTGATGTAGTAATTGATACAAAAGCAGCGCATTTACTGAACATACATCTCAGTAGGCCTACATTTTGGATTTTAACCCCTTCACCCCGAAGCCTGTTTTCACCTTCCTGATCAGGCCAATTTTTACAATTCTGACCACTGTCACTTTATGAGGTTATAACTCTAGAACGCTTTAACCGATCCCGGTGATTTTGAGATTAATTTCTCATGACATATTGTACTTTATGATAGTGGTAAAATTTCTTTGATATGACTTGCGTTTATTTGTGAAAAAAATGGAAATTTTCAAAGTTTTAATTTCTATACCATTAATCAGAGAGTCATATCACACAAAATAGTTATTAACCCCTTAGTGACAGAGCCAATTTGGTACTTAATGACCAAGCCAATTTTTGCAATTCTGACCACTGTCACTTTATGAGGTTATAACTCTGGAACGCTTCAACGGATCCCGCTAATTCTGAGACTGTTTTTTCGTGACATATTGTACTTCATGGTAGTGGTAACATTTCTTCGATATTACTTGCGATTATTTATGAAAAAAACGGAAATATGGCGAAAATTTTTAAAATTTTGCAATTTTCAAACTTTGTATTTTTATGCCCTTAAATCAGAGAGATATGTCACGAAAAAAAGTTAATAAATAACATTTCCCACATGTCTACTTTACATCAGCACAATTTTGGAAACAAATTTTTTTTTTGTTAGGGAGTTATAAGGGTTAAAAGTTGACCAGCAATTTCTCATTTTTACAACACCATTTTTTTTTAGGGACCACATCACATTTGAAGTCATTTTGAGGAGTCTATATGATAGAAAATACCCAAGTGTGACACCATTCTAAAAACTGCACCCCTCAAGGTTCTCAAAACCACATTCAGGAAGTTTATTAACCCTTTACGTGCTTCACAGGAACTGAAACAATGTGGAAGGAAAAAATGAACATTTAACTTTTTTTTGCAAACATCTTAATTCAGAACCATTTTTTTTTATTTTCACAAGTGTAAAAACAGAAATGTAACCATAAATTTTGTTATGCAATTTCTCCTGAATACGCCAATACCCCATATGTGGGGGTAAACCACTTTTTGGGCGCACCGCAGAACTTAGGAGTGAAGGAGCGCCGTTTGACTTTTTCAATGCAGAATTGGCTGGAATTGAGATCGGACGCCATGTCACGTTTAGAGAGCCCCTGATGTGCCTAAACAGTGGAAACCCCCCACAAGTGACACCATTTTGGAAACTAGACCCCTTAAGGAACTTATCTAGATGTGTGGTGACGACTTTGAACCCCCAAGTGCGTCACAGAAGTTTATAATGTAGAGCCGTGAAAAAAAAAAATCGCATTTTTTCTACAAAAATGATCTTTTTGCCCACAAATTTTTATTTTCACAAGGGTAACAGGAGAAATTAGACCACAAAAGTTGTTGTGCTATTTCTCCTGAGTACGCTGATACCCAATATGTGGGGGTAAACCACTATTAGGGCGCACCGCAGAGCTTGGAAGAGAAGGAGTGCCGTTTTACTTTTTCAATGTAGAATTGGCTGGAATTGAGATTGGACGCCATGTCGCGTTTGGAGAGCCCCTGATGTGCCTAAACAGTGGAAACCCCCCACAAGTGACACCATTTTGGAAACTAGACCCCTTAAGGAACTTATCTAGATGTGTGGTGAGCACTTTGAACCTCCATGTGCTTCACAGAAGTTTATAACGTAGAGCCGTGAAAAAAAAAATCGCATTTTTTCTACAAAAATGATCTTTTTGCCCACAAATTTTTATTTTCACAAGGGTAACAGGAGAAATTAGACCACGAAAGTTGTTGTGCAATTTCTCCTGAGTACGTCGATACCCAATATGTGGGGGTAAACCACTGTATGGGCGCACCGCAGAGCTTGGAAGAGAAAGAGTGCCGTTTTACTTTTTCAATGTAGAATTGGCTGGAATTGAGATCGGACGCCATGTCGCGTTTGGAGAGCCCCTGATGTGCCTAAACAGTAGAAATCCCCCACAAGTGACCCCATTTTGGAAACTAGACCCCCCATGGAACTTATCTAGATGTGTGGAGAGAACTTTGAATGCCCAAGTGCTTCACAGAAGTTTAGAATGCAGAGTCGTGAAAATAAAAAATAAAAAATTTCCACAAAAAAGATATTGTAGCCCCCAAGTTTTTATTTTCACAAGGGTAACAGGAGAAATTGGACTGCAATAGTTGTTGTCCAATTTATCCCGAGTACGCTGATGCGCCATATGTGGGGGTAAACCACTGTTTGGGCGCACGGCAGAGCTCGGAAGGGAAGGAGCGCCTTTTTGGAATGCAGACTTTGATAGAATGGTCTGTGGGCATTATGTTGCGATTGCAGAGCCCCTGATGTACCTAAACTGTAGTAACCCCCCACAAGTGACCCCATTTTGGAAACTAGACCCCCCAAGGAACTTATCTAGATGTGTGGTGAGAACTTTGAATGCCCAAGTGCTTCACAGAAGTTTAGAATGCAGAGTCGTGAAAATAAAAAATATTTTTTTTTCCACAAAAAAGATATTGTAGCCCCCAAGTTTTTATTTTCACAAGGGTAACAGGAGAAATTGGACTGCAATAGTTGTTGTCCAATTTATCCCGAGTACGCTGATGCGCCAGATGTGGGGGTAAACCACTGCTTGGGCGCACGGCAGAGCTCGGAAGGGAAGGAGCGCCTTTTTGGAATGCAGACTTTGATAGAATGGTCTGTGGGCATTATGTTGCGATTGCAGAGCCCCTGATGTGCCTAAACTGTAGTAACCCCCCACAAGTGACCCCATTTTGGAGACTAGACCCCCCAATGAACTTATCTAGATGTGTGGTGAGAACTTTGAATGCCCAAGTGCTTCACAGAAGTTTAGAATGCAGAGTCGTGAAAATAAAAAATATTTTTTTTTCACAAAAAAGATATTGTAGCCCCCAAGTTTTTATTTTCACAAGGGTAACAGGAGAAATTGGACCACTAAAGTTGTTGTCCAATTTATCCTGCGTATGCTGATGCCCCATATGTGGGGGTAAACCACTGTTTGGGTGCACGGCAGAGCTCGGAAGGGAAGGAGCGCCGTTTTGGAATGCAGACTTAGATAGAATGGTCTGTGGGCGTTATGTTGCATTTGCAGAGCTCCTGATGAACCTAAACAGTAGTAACCCCCCACAAGTGACCCCGTTTTCGAAACTAGACCCCCCAAGGAACTTATATAGATGTGTGGTGAGAACTTTGAATACCCAAGTGCTTCACAGAAATTTATAATGCAGAGTCATAAAAAAAATATATATATTTTTCCACAAAAAAGATTTTGTAGCCCCCAAGTTTTTATTTTCACAAGGGTAACAAGAGAAATTGGACCCCATAAGTTGTTGTCCAATTTATCCCGAGTACGCTGATGCCCCATATGTGGGGGTAACCCACTGTTTGGGCGCACGGCAGAGCTCAGAAGGGAGGGAGCAGCATTTGACTTTTTGAGCGCAAAATTGGCTGTCGTGTTTGGAGACCCCCTGATGTAACTAAACAGTGGAAACCCCCCAATTCTAGCTCCAACCCTAACCCCAACACACCCCTAACCCTAATCCCAACCTGATCCATAATCCTAATCACTAACCCTAACCATAATCACAACCCTTACCCCAAAACAACCCCAATGTTAACCCTAACCATAACCCTAATCAAAACCCTAACTCCAACACACCCCTAATCCTAATCTCAACCCTAACCTCAAACCTAACCCTAATCCCACACACCCCTAATCACAACCCTAATTCCAAACCTAACCCTAATCCCAAGCGTAACCCTAATGCCAACCTTAACCCTAATACCAACCGTAATCCAAACCCTAACCCTAATCCCAACTCTAACCCTAACTTTAGCCCCAACCCTAGCCCTAACTTTAGCCCCAACCCTAGCCCTAAGGCTACTTTCACACTTGCGTCGTTTGGCATCCGCCGCAATCCATCGTTTTGGACAAGAAACGGATCCTGCAAATGTGCCCGCAGGATGCATTTTTTGCCCATAGACTTGTATTGCCGACGGATCGTGACGGATGGCCACACGTCGCGTCCATCGTGCACTGGATCAGTTGTGTTCTGGCGGACCGTCGGCACAAAAAAACGTTCAATGAAACTTTTTTTGTACATCGAATCCGCCATTTCTGACCGCACATGCGTGGCCGTAACTCCGCCCCCTCCTCCCCAGGACATAGATTGGGCAGCGGATGCGTTGAAAAACTACAGCCGCTGCCCACGTTGTGCACAATTTTCACAACGTGCGTCGGTATGTCGGGCCAACGCATTGCGACGGCCCGGTACCGACATAAGTGTGAAAGAAGCCTAACCCTAAATTTAGCCCCAACCCTAACCCTAAATTTAGCCCCAACCCTAACCCTAAATTTAGCCCTAACCCTAGCCCTAACCCTAGCCCTAACCCTAGCCCTATCCCTACCCCTAACCCTAGCCCTAACCCTAGCCCTAACCCTACCCCTAACCCTAGCCCTAACCCTACCCCTAACCCTACCTCTAACCCTACCCCTAACCCTACCCCTAACCCTACCCCTAGCCCTAACCCTACCCCTAACCCTACCCCTAACCCTACCCCTAACCCTAATTTTAGCCCCAACTGCTGTTCTCCTGCCGGCCAGCAGATGGAGACAGATGGCGGGCGCACTGCGCATGCGCCCGCCATTTTCTTCTGCCGGCGGCCAGGAGGAGCAGCAAGAGGATCAAGGGACACAGGTGAGTATTGTAGGGTCCCCGAATCCCCCTATTTCTCTGTCCTCTGATGTGCGATCACATCAGAGGACAGAGAATTACACTTTACTTTTTTTTTTTGCGGTCGCCGGTAAACAGTTAATTACCGGCGATCGCAAAACAGGGGTCGGTAAAACCGACCCCGATCATGATCTTTGGGGTCTCGGCTACCCCCGGCCGGCGGGCGCACTGCGCATGCACCCGCCATTTTTAAGATGGCGGCGCCCACCGGGAGCCACGAGGAGCACCAGGGGGAGATAGGTAAGTATTGGGGGGCCACCTGGGACCCCTTTTCTCTGTCCTCCGATGTGCGATCACATCGGAGGACAGAGAAATTAAAAAGAGATCGCTTTTTTTTTTTTTTTTGCGATCGCCGGTAAACGGTTAATTACCGGCGATCGCAAATGCGGGGTGGGTAAAACCCCCCCCGAATCATGTTCTCTGGGGTCTCGGCTACCCCCGGCAGCCGAGACCCCGGAGAAAATCTGACTCTGGGGGGCGCTATTTACTTTTTCCACAGCGCCGTTAATTAACGGCGCTGTGGTTTAAGTACCTTTAGCGGCCGCCGTTAAAAGGCGTATCGGAGGTCGCTAAGGGGTTAAGTAACATTTCCCACATGTCTGCTTTACATCAGCTCAATTTTGGAAATGTAAGTTTTTTTTGTTCAGAAGTTATAAGGGTTAAATGTTAACCAGCGATTTCTCATTTTTACAACAAAATTGTTGGCCTGATGGAAGCTCGCAGGGAGCCCCCCTCCCTGTTCGATGCTTCTCTATGCCTCTGTCACTACTGACAGCAGCATCAGAGGGGTTAAATAACTGAGATCAGTGCTAGCAGCGATCGTGGGTATTACTACAGCTGACACACGCACATGATCACCACGGTGATCAGCGTGAGGAAGCGCGATCGTGGCAGTGTAGATATACTGCTCTTTGCAGGAACGCACCTCCCGCAGAACAGTATATGTACGGCTCATGTCAGGAAGGGGTTAAAATGATTTTTCAAGCTGGTATTATAAAGTATTCTAATTTACTGAGATAATGACTTTTGGGTTATCATTAGCAGTAAGCCACAATCATCAACATTAACAGAAATAAACACTTGTAATACATCACTCTGTTTGTAATGACTATATATGAGATTAACTTTTTGTATTGAAGAAATGAAATAAATTAACTTTTTGATGATATTCTAATTTTGTGAGAAGCACTTGTAATACTCTTCCCCACGTTATTCCATGAGGCCGTGTGCAAGTCTGATTTTTTTTCTCGGTGTAAGTGGTCTAAGGAAAAAAATCACAGCCTGAACGTTATGTCTCTGGATTGCACTTGGCCATTCAAGTTTGTGGATCCATGGAAAATATTGGACTGCACTCGGATGACATCGGAGTGTGGTCCGATTTTCACTGACTGACTGAATGGAGAAGGTGGAGAAACCTTTTTTTTTTTTGCCGCTTCTGAAGGCATCAGATTACACTCGCATCATCCTCCACCAGGGTCTGATCACAGTGTGATTTGCATAATCAGACCGATTTTCTTTGTTGAGACAAAAAACGGTCGTGTTACTCTAGCCTCAAAAAAAGAATAATTGTCCCATAATGTGGATGACCCCTTTAACTGCTTTGTTCCAATTATAGTAAGACATCAAGGATTACCATTGTATGGTCTAAAGACACTTTATAAGCCCCTATGTCTAATTTTCTGAGAAAGACCAAACAAAACTATATTGACAAAACAGTAAAAAAGCTATAGCTATTTGAATGCGGCGATACAAAAGCAAATTATTTTCTTTTTATTTCACAAGTAATAAAACATGAAAAAACTACACAACTTTTGTACTGCCTGAACCATACTGACCTGTACAGTACAGTTAAGCTGCCATTTATACCATGTGATAAACACTGTGGGAAAAAACCTAGAAAACAAGGGTGAAATTGCAGTTTTTTTACTATTCCATCACCCAAAAATAGAACATTTTTCTATACAGTGTGTATCCAAAAAGGGTGATATTAAAAAAATGCAGCTTATCACCTTCCAATGGTAAACTTGTAGGATAACACATCAGTAATATTTTGCTTTCTATATAGAAAAAAACAAAATCATAGGCCAACGCGAAAATGGGAGCAGAAACCGTTTCCCACTTGCTGTACTTTAGTACCAAAGATAAGGACGTGTTCTTAGTTAATCAATTCAGTGCAAACGTTTAGACCTGGAAGGCTGCTTAGAACACTGGAATGACTCATTTCAGCTACAAAATAAGTCTTCCAAAAACTAATACAATATTTTTTGTTGTTGTTTTTCACATTCTTATTGGTAGATAAGGGTATGATTGATGGAGAATGGAAGCTTGATAAAAAAAAAGATTATTCTGCTCTTTACTTTTTTCTCTTTGTCTTCTCCATCCCAGTAAAATACATTTTTAGAAGGTAATGGATGGGAATTATAGAAAATGTATGGATAATAGATTTGGAAGAATTATTTGTGCTAATAAGATGCTCATGTTCCACAAAAGATCTTTTAGAGAAAAGTATTTCCCACATGCTAAAAATGGTAAAAGACGAAGGAGGGTGGAAAGGTTGCGGTCATATCCAAACACTGGAGCCAAAAGAGGTGACCATATGAGAAGACCAGTACTGTTAAAAAGAAAAAAACAAGTTTTTTATACCTATTCTGAAAGCAGCCTAATGTAGAGAAAGGACTCTGATTCCGGTGATGTGTCACTTACTGGGCTGCATGTTGTAGTTTTCATAAATCACCATTTATCAGCAGGATATTATCGCTAAAGAACTAGTAAGGCTTCTGTCATATAGTCCTCCAAATTCATGAGCATTTTATAACCCTGCTCCCACCACGGGTGGACAGTGTACACAGAGACATGTCAATCAGTGGTGTGTGTGTGTGTGTGTGTGTGTGTGTGTGCGTGTGTGTGCGTGTGTGTGTGTGGGGGGGGTTATACAGAGATCAGCCATTAGAGAACCGATTGATCTGTAGCAGTGATTGTATCAAAACTGCTGCAAACAGCTGGAATCAGGGTCATTACCCCTACATGATGCTGCTTTCAAATAGAGTGGCAAATTATTCTTAATAAAGACCCCTTATAGTTTGGTGCCCTGTTGGAGATTTTGCGTTGGGACTGGCAAGCTTCAAGCTATGTCACTGGTAGAGGGTAACTTGATGCCGGGTTGTTTTCAGCCATTTTGAATACTACCAGGGCATACAGTACTTGAAAAGTCTAATATGTAGTCTCGTAATGAATGCATTTTACAGTATAGGTAATATGAAATTCTGGACGTTTAGAACAGTGAGATTCATTTGCAGAATGTTGTAAAACATTGATTCTGTTTCCTGCCACAAATTATTAAAATAAGCTGGAAGGATTGTCATATTTTAATGTGTTCTTGATGTTTAGGGATTGCACAGAGCTCTTTAGATGTGTAAATGAGCCAGGACTTGACTGACCTCTGAGACAGTATAAATCATTATTTACCCAATGTCAGATCATTACTGTGTGCTGAATCAAGGGTTCAAAGCTATACCGGCCAGGACGAGAGTCAAATTGTAAAATGTAAGATTTTCTCTATAGCTTCCTCTATCCAATTAGAACATACGAGTATAAGAATATATATACGCCACCACCTCACCTAGGCATTTGATAGGACAATCTACTGTATCTCATAATGACAGAATGTCTTGCGTTATTTTGTAGCCATACCCTATTTATCCGTAATATCGTCACGTGTTTAAAGCCTAAAATAACATTGTAGGACAACTCTTTAGGCTGACCTTCAGTCTTGTAGAACCTGAGATAACAGATAATTATGATTCCCAATGAAAAAACATGGCTGTGTTCCATTAGTAAAATAAGCCCTCATCTAGTGATTTCTTAAAATGTTTTGGCTTTGTGTAAGTCCTTTTATACTTCACTAAATCTTGTACTATATTTTTTTCATATTTTCATTTCCTTTAAAATATTCAACATTCAATGTTGTCATCATCTGACTTCCAAGTGCAACAGACTGGATGATTT
The DNA here is from genome assembly GCF_032444005.1 of Ranitomeya imitator. Classification (NCBI taxonomy): domain Eukaryota; kingdom Metazoa; phylum Chordata; class Amphibia; order Anura; family Dendrobatidae; genus Ranitomeya; species Ranitomeya imitator. Next base: position 387,151,447 of record NC_091285.1, on the reverse strand, counting down.
CAGCATTTGCGTTTGCTCCCACTCAATCTCTGCCGAACACTTGGTGGAGAACATCCTTTCCTATGCTGTTGCTTTATCGCTTACAATTAAAAAATCAGGACATTCTGTTGTTCACAGTTTTTTTTTGCAGCACATTTCCAGAATATCCTGCTTCGAAGTGTTTGCCAAAAATAATAATTGAAACCCAGTAAGCAATGATTTATTGAGATCTATAGAGCAAGCTTTACTTCTGAATCACTAAGGACTTCAGCATATAGTTGAAAATGAACCTTGTACATTAGGACAACATGTTCTTCTTATTTTTAGTTAAAAAAATGTTGTTCTTCCACGAGACGCATAATAAAACATATTTAGTTACCAAAAGGATAGTTGTCCTTGCTGTTCCTGACATCTTAGGCTACTTTCACACATCAGTTTTTTGCTTTCAGGCATAATCCGACGAATTAAAAAAAACGGATCCGATGCAAACTGTGAAAAACTGATGCACCAGATCCGTTTTTTTGCTGGATCCGTTCTTATTTACCGGGCATAGAGTTTGGACTTCCTGTTCCGGGGAAGATGAGAGAGAGATACAGAGAGAGACTTCGAAATGGAAAATGACGCTACGGGGCATGATCAGTATAAAAATACTGGAATCGGTAGCCGGATCCACTCATTTCACCTAACGTTCCATCCGTTTATCGCTGGAACCATCACTGTGCGTTTTTTAGCCATACAGAAAAAACATTCCTCTGGACGTTTTCTCCGTCCGCCAGAAAAATTAATTTTGACGGATCTGGCAAAAAACAGATGAAACATATGGCCATAAGGCGCAATTCGGTGCTAATACAACTCTATGAGAAAAAACGTATCCAGCGGAAAAAAAAACTGATCCCTTTTTTTTTCAAAATTTGCCGGATTGTGCCTGATGGCGAAAACCTGATGAAGCAGGCGTCTGATGTCCCTATGTGCCACACATTGTGACCTCTGAGGCCTGGTTGTGGTTGGAAGTCCTAGGCTAGAGTGAGGACTCTGGAGATTTGGCGTCCAATGGCTGAAAGAAGAGCCACGTAGGACAGGGCAGCAGGCAATGAGTAGCAGGGGACAGAGTATTGGGATTTTAGTATATATAACAGTACTGAGAGAAACCAAACAAACTAGATAATTTGGAACCCTAGAGCAATAGAAAACCAAAACAGAAAAAAACAAGGATCCCTAAAAGATAACCTTTAATCACAATAGTTAAAAATAGAGGACTTTATATAACACATATGATAAAAAGTACAAAATGTACCTACAGAACCCTGTAATGGACTACAATAAATCCTGCCTGTCAGTGGAGGTTGGCACCCTAATTTTCCGCGGTAGGCGCCCCCACTCCTCGACGGCTCACCCTTTTAAATCCCTAGAAAAAACCTGTAATACAGGAAACCTGGTGAGCCCTAAAGTCCAGTCCTATGCTGATGACTACCTGACAGTGGAGGTTGGCACCCTAATTTTCTGCGGTAGGCGCCCCCACTCCTCGGCGGCTGACCCTAGGGTCCCTAATAGTCCCTATAATGGGGATAGACAAAAGATAATGTCCCACACACACCTCCAATACCCGTGAAAAAAAACCCTAAAAAATTGAAAAAATGAAAAACAGAAAAATGAAAAAACACAAAAAAATAAATTGCTTATCACAACTAATATGTAGCAGTAAATGGTGAGTATAGCATAATAGTATATGCCACCACAAGGATAACTCTACAGATAGATGGGTATAATGGAGTGTCAAGATATAATATGTCCAAATCAAATAATCCTGACCAGAATATGTATGATGACAAATGTGTATTAATCACACAGTGCCCGTCTCTTTACAATATTCAATGAGAGACAAATGTTCAATATTGACAAAAATAGCCCTATAGACAGAGCTCCTGTATCTTCATTGTAGCTGCCTAACCCCTGATGAACCCCTGTTATCCCCAATGGGGGGGGAAACGCGTCGGGCATTACCTGGGGACTTACTGACAGACTATGGTCAGGATGACATTCATTTCTCCACATGGATTTCTGGGTCGATTTGGAAATACCATAATACACCTCAATAAGCAGATAAGTACAACAGTGATACATTTGTAAACGCACTGTCTATCTGGCTAGAACGATTGTGTTCAAGTACCTTCAGGATTACAAAAGAGGTGTAGTTATGTTTTATAATTATTAGTCTATTTTTGGATATTCATTTATTCACCTGGTTTATCCATGTTTTTAGGAGCATATGTCCTATTACGATGAACAATATGTTGCCTTTCCACTGGTATATATATGTTACACATTGATCCAGTGTGTTCTGTAGGGCTATTTTTGTCAATATTGAACATTTGTCTCTCATTGAATATTGTAAAGAGACGGGCACTGTGTGATTAATACACATTTGTCATCATACATATTCTGGTCAGGATTATTTGATTTGGACATATTATATCTTGACACTCCATTATACCCATCTATCTGTAGAGTTATCCTTGTGGTGGCATATACTATTATGCTATACTCACCATTTATTGCTACATATTAGTTGTGATAAGCAATTTATTTTTTTGTGTTTTTTCATTTTTCTGTTTTTCATTTTTTCAATTTTTTAGGTTTTTTTTTCACGGGTATTGGAGGTGTGTGTGGGACATTATCTTTTGTCTATCCCCATTATAGGGACTATTAGGGACCCTAGGGTCAGCCGCCGAGGAGTGGGGGCGCCTACCGCAGAAAATTAGGGTGCCAACCTCCACTGTCAGGTAGTCATCAGCATAGGACTGGACTTTAGGGCTCACCAGGTTTCCTGTATTACAGGTTTTTTCTAGGGATTTAAAAGGGTGAGCCGTCGAGGAGTGGGGGCGCCTACCGCGGAAAATTAGGGTGCCAACCTCCACTAACAGGCAGGATTTATTGTAGTCCATTACAGGGTTCTGTAGGTACATTTTGTACTTTTTATCATATGTGTTATATAAAGTCCTCTATTTTTAACTATTGTAATTAAAGGTTATCTTTTAGGGATCCTTGTTTTTTTCTGTTTTGGTTTTCTATATATAACAGTACCATAGCAAGTACACTAAATTCACACCTATCCTTTAATGCAAAATGAATAGTAAAAGCATGATCTTAATGCTCCCATTCCCCTCTCACTCATCAGTTCAGTCACGTACAACTCTCTGTCGTTCTATTTATGATCGCTCGCCAAGGAATTTCTATCCCGCGTTTCTTCTTTCAGTCGCCAATAGTCATTCCCATGTCGCTCTTGATGGTGTCAATCCAGCAGGTTTTTTGCCGCCCATTTCTTCTGTTGGAATTGTCTTTGGTGCGTACATACTGTTCTAATATGCCCAGAAACGGGTCAGGAGCCTCATGTTCACTTCCATTTGAGAAGTCCTGGGTTTTGGAAACTTGCTAAAAGAAGAGGTTAGAAGGGTTTGTCTAGAATTTCTAGTAATTAACGCTGATCTGTCTGCAGATTTCACAATACAAACTACCGTATATGCCTTATTCATTTTCATCACTGTATTATTAGCTAGAACTAGATTCATAAAACGTACATTTAACTTTAGAAAGGGTGATATAGACATTCTTACATGGATATTCAAAGTAAAAATGACAGCCACATCAGGTCTAAGAGATCTTCTTAGTAATATATGCAGCTTGTATTGTGAGATTTAGTGACAGATCTTTTTTACGCTAACAGGAGGAAATACAATTGAAAAGTACTCACCTAATGAATTTGCAGATTTTTCTTGATTTTCCTGCAGTAATGATATGCTGCACATTCACAGGACCACTGAAGCCAATCACTGACCATATTAGCCTCATGCCTTATTGGCTAGTATCGCTGCTGAGGCCGGTGATTGGCTTCAGCGATCCTGTGGCCGTCCGGCGGTGCGCTAAAGCTGCCCCTAGTCTAGATATGTACAATTATTCTTTTCTTTTCTTCATCAGCATATTGCAAGTATACTTCAGCATCTAAATTGAACTTGAATATTAAAATATAATAGGACCACTGTACCACATTCTTTATGGTTTTTAATAAAACCTAAATTCGTTGGGCGTCACAGATGTTTCCATAATTTCAAATTGTGCTGTAATTATAGCAGAATCTGTACACCGAAGATTGCTGGGTTAGTAGATCGCAGCTGTAGTCAGCTATCATTAGTTGAAACTATCATAAGATACAATATTCTGTACCCAATGATTTTTTACAAGGATCACATGTTCTCCTGTGGGAAATAAGAAAGAAGTTAATTAGAGCACGTATCACAGAGAAATGCTTAGTGAAGCAAGGATGTCAAATTCCAAGAACCACAATCTAAGATTTGAGGATTGTAGACCAGAAATGGCATTTTAACGCAAAATATTGATTTTAATCAAGAGCACCGTGTTGAAGAGTGCACATCTGGTCAAATAATGATTAGCTGGCGTGCTGTGTATAAAAGCAATATATGCTAACTCACTTTATGTCACAATGAGATAATGACCTGGCCGAACCAAGGAATTTCTATTTGTCACATTGCTAACAACTGTGCGGTAACAGAATTAGCGCCAGGCTGACCACCCTTGGTCACGGTGTCACTGACCTGATGTTTCTGGCTGTTATAAGCATGGAGCCATTTCAATTAAAACTATGGCTGAGCTAGTGACTGCAACAAAAAAGCATTTGTAAGAAATAATGCAGGATATTGTGAAACCATTGAGATTGGGTTCAACAGGAGCAATAACAAAATGTTAGTTTTATTTACTATCTATTCACAGGTATAGTTAGGGTAGTTTCTTACTAATCTAGTTACATTTTATTTTAGGGTTATAAAATATTTATATATAGAAACAATAAAAACTAGACATTCCAAATAGAATTATAAATCATTTATTATATATATTTTACTAAAAAATAGTTATGTTTTTTAAAAGCATACTGTGAACCCATGGAAAGGTAACGCTATACTCACATTGTGATTTATGCATACGCATGTGCTATATGTTTTTTTTCTTCCAAAAATCTTTTTTTTTTGCAAACTATATGGATATGTATCTGATATATGTACTGTATATACTAACGCATTTATATGTGTGTGCTCATCTTTTTGTCTATCTACATATATTTGTACAGTTTATCTAATCATATCTATATATATATATAATTGCCTAAGGGGTACTTCCGTCTGTCTGTTGCGGAAATCCCGTGTCGCTGATTGGTCGCGGCTGGCTGGCCGCAACCAATCAGCGACAGGCACAGTCCGGCCGCGAATTGGCCCCTCCTTACCCCCCTCCAGTCAGTGTCCCATCCATACTCCCCTCCAGTCAGTGGCCACATAGGGTTTTAGCAGTCCTTTACACAGACTACGTTACCGGAGCGTTGCGAGGAGCATCGCTAAACGCCTGGCCTGGATCAAGGTGCCAACGGAAGGTGAGTATATAACAATTTGTTATTTGAATTCTTTTTTTAACAGGGATATGGTGCCCACATTGCTATATACTACGTGGGCTGTGTTATATACTGCGTGGGCTGGATTATATACTGCGTCTCTGTGCTATATACTACATGGGCTGTGCTATATACTACGTGGCTGTGCAATATACTGCATGGGCTGTGTTATATACTGCGTGCCCTGTGTTATATACTACATCTCTGTGCTATATACTACGTGGCCTGTGCTATATACTACATGGCTGTGCAATATACTGAGTGGCTGGGCAATATACTACATGGCTGTGTTATATACTACGTGGGCTGTTATATACTACGTGGCTATGTTATTTACCACAGATCTTATGTGGATGTATGATTGTGCAAGTCCATCTGTCTCTTCATGTAATCCCACACAGACCTAGTGATATTGAGACCAGGGCTCTGGGGTCGCCATATCATCACTTCCAGGACTCCTTGTTCTTCATTACATTGAAAATACTTAAATGATATTGGCTGTATGTTGGGGAATGTTGTCCTGCTGCAGAATAAGTTTGGAGACAATCAGATGCCTCCCTGATAGTAATGCATGATGGATAAGAAATTACTTGCATTTCTTAGCTTTGAAGATGCCGTTAATCATAACCAATGCCTCAACTCTAGTTGATGAAATCTAACCCCAAACCAGCAAGAAACCTCCTCTATTCTTCACTGTTGCCCGAAGATTCTCATTATTTTTTTCTGCTCTACGGCCCTTCACAAACAAACTAACGTCTATTACAGTGAAATATTTCACATTTTGACTCATCAGTCCAGAACACCTGCTGACATTGTGCTGCACCCCAGTTCCTATGTTTTCATGCATAGCTGAGACACTTAGCCTTGTTTCCATGTGGATGGGATATTTTATGGCCACAATTCTTCCATGAAGACTGCGGTAACCAGACATCTCTGAATAGTAGATGGGTGTAGATGGGTTCTCTTGGTGGCTGCCAGTTCTAAGGTGATGGCACTGTTGGACAGCTTCTGTCAAGGGTAATGTGTCTTTCATCCGCTGCACTAAGTTTCCTTGGCCAACCATTCCTATTATAATTCTCAGTGTTGCTCATTTTTTGTTGTCCTCAGTGCTGAAAAATAAAGGCAGATACATATCTATCATACAGCACCACCCGGGAGGCATTTGATTATCTCCAATTGTATTCTGCAGCTGGACAATGTCCCCAAACATGCAGCCTGTGAGTTAGGACATGGGCCTCACAGAGTCCTAACCTCAACATCATTTAGTCTGTATGGGATTACATGACTATGCAGAAGGATTTTGCACAAGTGACATCCACAGAAGATCTGTGGTAATTTTTTCTAGATGTTCGAAGCAACCTCCCTACTATGTTCTTTTACGAAGTGAGTGTAAGTGTACCTGGAAGTATTGATATTCTGATGCTGTTTTGAGGTCAAAGGTTGGTCACACTTTAAATATTGATGTCATTTAGATTTCCATTTTTTGCATTTTGTTAATTGATAAATTCTTACATTGCAACATTTTTTTCCCCGTCTGAGGACTATAATACTTGCGCAGCACTATATAGTGTCTATTCCAAACATTGTCTTCAGATGTAGCACATAAAAGTTGCATGAATGGAGCATGACGTCTTTTATTTTTCATGCAAATCAGATTTGGATAGTTCACTATTCTTGACCTTTGGATCAAGAAAAAAGACTTAATCATTAATTGGTTTTGTTGAATAAATTAATAGAATGTGCAGAAATGTAAAGTAACATGTGCTAATCAGGTATTTGATATAACGTGGGTGATGATCTGTCTTTTACGTGATGGCCCATGCTATTACCTAAGCAACGTTAGTCTTAATGACAATTAAATGAGCATATTTTACAGCAGTCTCTTGTTTTAACAGAAGGCTGCATAAATCTATAAAATCAATAGAACATTTTTCTGTATAATGTCCTGTATAACTTGTTGTTTTCAGTAATACTTAAATGTTACAAATGTTAACCTATTTATATGTCTTAAATGTATAGCATTGATCTTAGAAGCTTTGCTTGACTAGTAGAGTGCAAGTGTTAATCACCAACAGTCAGTCTCTCTTTCAGCACCATGGACAGTTATTCTTCTTTATTCCTTAACGATCTTGGCTACAGACTGACCGGATAATTTTTTGCCATATATTTCCATTAAAAAAAAAATAACTTTAAGTACTTTGTGAAAAAAGGCACCTTAAATACTGTATGTGGTGTTGTTGACTTCATAAAGTGTAGTAAATTATCCAGAATTTTTGTTACTGCCATGTATCAGATAATAATATGAAAGATAACCAAGAAGCTAGAATAAACTAAGAATCCAGTTCTTTAGTTGGTAAAGATCCAATATACAGTGCTGACACCAAAATTCTAAAAATCTTCAATCTAGGAAAAATTGTGATCACCCAATATCCCATTGTAGAACTCATTTGCCAATTTGGTGTGAATATGCAAGGCTACTGAACATATGCCAGGCCACTGAGAGTTTCTTTTGTTCAGATACAGAATTCTTCAAGGGCCCACAGCCATCTTTCTTAAAACCTGGGCAAGAAATTCTGCCACACTAATCAGACAGACTCACAGGTTTGTCAGTTGGTAATTAAATGCCATATGCTCACATTAACACATAGGAAAGTTGTTAATTAATGCACGCAATGCTTAATTCTTGGGTGTGTTTTTTCTTGCAAATCACAAGCAAAGTGTTAAAATATGTACAATTGAAAAATATTTTTCTCCTCAATTAAAAAGTGTAATTAAATGAATTATTTCCATAGTAAGTAGGCACACAATTGAATCTCCACAGAAAGCTAGTTATTTATTGAGAAAAATGCATTTCATTTTAAGACTTTTCAAGCAAGCAGGTTCCAGGTGTGATGTTCAGTTTCACATCAACGCATTAACCTAGTTCTAGAGAAGTATTCATTAATCCATTTATAGTATACCTAAAGACAGGGAAAATCTAAGTTCACTAAGACATAGTATTAGTTCTGTTTATTTTCCATATCAAAACACCTGATTTTAAATGGTCCCTTTAAACATTTGCTTATACAACTGTTACTGAAGCCTATTAAAAACATACCTTCACCTTTTCGGGGGGATAACTGCATTATTAAATGTAGTTGCTATTCTTCTCAGAACAATACTATATAGTACAGTTTATTATCCTCTTACTATGCTTTTCAGTACAGTAGTATATAATACAGTATATTATCCTCTTCTTCGAGAAGATCTTCCTAATAGAAGACTATTTTTCAATACAATTTTGGGTAATCATCTAAAAGAGGTTTATATATATCTGGTTGTTAAAGGGAACCTGTCACCCCCAAAATCGATGGTGAGGTAAGCTCACCGTCATCAGGGGCTTATCTACAGCATTCTGTAATGCTGTACATAAGCCCCCGATGTAACCTGAAAGAGGAGAAAAAGAGGTTAGATTATACTCACCCAGGGACGGTCCCGCTGCGGTCTAGTCAAATGGGTGTCTCAGGTCCACTCCGGCGCCTCCTATCTTCATTCCATGACGTCCTCTTCTGGTCTTCACGCCGCGGCTTTGGGGCAGGCGTACTTTGTCTTCCCTGCTGAGGGCAGAGCAAAGTACTGCAGTGCGCAGGCGCCGGGCCTCTCTGACTTTTCCGGCGCCTGCGCACTGCAGTACTTTGCTCTGCCCTCAACAGGGCAGACAAAGTACGCCTGCACTGGAGCCGCGGCATGAAGACCAGAAGAGGACGTCATGGAATGAAGATAGGAGGCGCCGGAGTGGACCTGAGACACCCATTTGACCAGACCGCAGCTGGACCGTCCCTGGGTGAGTATAATCTAACCTCTTTTTCTCCTCTTTCAGGTAACATCGGCGGCTTATCTACAGCATTACAGAATGCTGTAGATAAGCCCCTGATGACGGTGAGCTTACCTCACCATCGATTTTGGGGGTGACAGGTTCCCTTTAACACTGCACCTAGCTATTCCTAATGTATCTGATTTTGGGAAATGTGTTTGATAACCACCATGCTTCCATTAGAGCTGCCAAATATGATGTCACCCCGGGTTCTTAGAGTAAAACAGCAAGTTAACCTAATTATGGCAACCTCATCCTCATTTAGACACTTAGACGCAAGTTTCCCCAAGGAACTGAACTTTATTCCATACCAGCACGGATTCAGTCACCGCTCTGTATATAGAAAGTGGCAGCTGTAACCGCCCCCTGCACTGACTGACAACCGACCCTAATGCTAAACCTGTTGTCAGTCAGTGCTGGAGGCACGGTTATAGCTGCCACTCACTATGCCCAGATCAGTGACTGAAACCCGGCACCACCCCTATGAATAAAACTGGAGCTCTACCATGAAGAATAAAGTTAATTTCCTCCTGGAAGTGGGGGTGTAAGTGCCGGCGCTGTTTTAGAATGCCATTTACCTGCAGACTAACCCCCATATCTGCCAGTTAGCCCCTTTACCCCAAGGGTGGTTTGCACGTTAATGACCTGGCCAATTTTTACAATTCTGACCACTGTCCCTTTATGAGGTTATATCTCTGTAACGCTTCAACGGATCCCAGGGATTCTGACATTGTTTTCTCGTGACATATTGTACTTCATGATAGTGGTAAAAATTCTTTGATAGCACCTGCGTTTATTTGTGAAAAAAGCAGAAATTTGGCGAAAATTATGAAAATTTTGCAATTTTCAAAATTTGAATTTTTATGCAATTAAATCACAGAGATATGTCACACAAAATACTTAATAAGTAACATTTCCCACATGTCTACTTTACATCAGCACAATTTTGGAACCAAAATTTTTTTTTGTTAGGGAGTTATAAGGGTTAAAATTTGACCAGCAATTTCTCATTTTTAAAACACCATATTTTTTTAGGGACCACATCTCATTTGAAGTCATTTTGAGGGGTCTATGTGATAGAAAATACCCAAGTGTGACACGTTTCTAAAAACTGCACCCCTCAAGGTGCTCAAAACCATATTCAAGAAGTTTATTAACCCTTCTGGTGCTTCACAGGAATTTTTGGAATGTTTAAATAAAAATGAACATTTAACTTTTTTCACAAAAAATTTACTTCAGCTCCAATTTGTTTTATTTTAACAAGGGTAACAGGAGAAAATGGACCCCAAAAGTTGTTTTACAATTTGTCCTGAGTACACCGATACCCCATATGTGGGGGTAAACCACTGTTTGGGCACATGAGAGAGCTCGGAAGCGAAGGAGCGCCATTTGACTTTTCAATGCAAAATTGACTGGAATCAAGATGGGACACCATGTTGCGTTTGGAGACACCATTTTGGAAAGTAGACCCCCTCAGGAACTTACCTAGAGGTGTGGTGAGCACTTTGACCCACCAAGTGCTTCACAGAAGTTTATAATGCAGAACCGTAAAAATAAAAAATCATATTTTTTCACAAAAATTATCTTTTTGCCCCCAATTTTTTTATTTTCCCAAGGGTAAGAGAAGAAATTGGACCCCAAAAGTTGTTGTACAATTTGTCCTGAGTATGCTGATACCCCATATGTGGGGGTAAACCACTGTTTGGGCGCATGGGAGAGCTTGGAAGGGAAGGAGCTCCGTTTGACATTTCAATGCAAAATTGACAGGAATTGAGATGGGACACCATGTTGCGTTTGGAGAGCCACTGATGTGCCTAAACATTGAAACCCCCCACAAGTGACACCATTTTGGAAAGTAGACCCCCTAAGGAACTTATCTAGATGTGCTTTGACCCACCAAGGGCTTCACAGAAGTTTATAATGCAGAGCCGTAAAAATAACACAAAAATTTTTTCCCACAAAAATTATTTTTTTAGCCCCCAGTTTTGTATTTTCCCGAGGGTAACAGGAGAAATTGGACCTCAAAATTTGTTGTCCAATTTGTCCTGAGTGCGATGATACACCATATGTGGGGGGAACCACTGTTTGGGCGCATGGGAGGGCTCGGAAGGGAAGGAGTGCCATTTGGAATGCAGACTTAGATGGAATGGTCTGCAGGTGTCACATTGCGTTTGCAGAGCCCCTAATGTACCTAAACAGTAGAAACCCCCCGCAAGTGACACCATTTTGGAAACTAGACCCGCTAAGGAACTTATCTAGATGTGTGGTGAGCGCTTTGACCCACCAAGGGCTTCACAGAAGTTTATAATGCAGAGCTGTAAAAATAAAACAAAAATTTTTTCCCACAAAAATTATTTTTTAGCCCCCAGTTTTGTATTTTCCCGCTGGTAAGAGAGGAGAAATTGGACCCCAAAATTTGTTGTCCAATTTGTCCTGAGTGCGCTGATACCCCATTTGTGGGGGGGAACCACTGTTTGGGCGCATGGGAGGGCTCGGAAGGGAAGGAGCTCCATTTGGAATGCAGATTTAGATAGAATGGTCTGCAGGTATCACATTGCGTTCGCAGAGCCCCTAATGTACCTAAACAGTAGAAACCCCCCCACAAGTGACCACATATTGGAAACTAGACCCCCCAAGAAACTTATCTAGATGTGTTGTGAGAACTTTGAACCCCCAAGTGTTTCACTACAGTTTATAACGCAGAGCCGTGAAAATAAAAAATCTTTTTTTCCCCAAAAATTATTTTTTAGCCCCCAGTTTTGTATTTTCCCAAGGGTAACAGGAGAAATTGGACCCCAAAAGTTGTTGTCCTTTTTGTCCTGAGTACGCTGATACCCCATATTTTGGGGTAAACCCCTGTTTGGGCACACAGGAGAGCTCGGAAGGGAAGGAGCACTGTTTTACTTTTTGGCTGGAATTGAGATCAGACGCCATGTCGCGTTTGGAGAGCCCCTGATGTGCCTAAACAGTGGAAACCCCCCAATTATAACTGAAACCCTAATACAAACACACCCCTAACCCTAATCCCAACAGTAACCCTAACCACACCTCTAACCCTGACACACCCCTAACCCTAATCCCAACCCTATTCCCAACTGTAAATATAATCTAAACCCTAACCGTAACTTTAGCCCCCCAACCCTAACTAGCCTTAACCCTAGCCCTAACCCTAGCCCTAACCCTAGCCCTAACCCTAGCCCTAACCCTAACCCAAACCCTAGCCCTAACGCTAACCCTAGCCCTAACTCTAGCCCTAACCCTAACCCTAGCCCTAACCCTAGCCCTAACCCTAGCCCTAACCCTAGCCCTAACCCTAACCCTAGCCCTAACCCTAGCCCTAATGGGAGAATGGAAATAAATACATTTTTTAAATTTTTCCCTAAGTGGGTGATGAAGGGGGGTTTGATTTACTTTTATAGCGGGTTTTTAGCGGATTTTTATGATTGGCAGCCGTCACACACTGAAAGACGCTTTTTATTGCAAAAAATATTTTTTGCGTTACCACATTTTGAGAGCTTTATTTTTCCATATTTTGGTCCACAGAGTAATGTGAGGTCTTGTTTTTTGCAGGACGAGTTGTCGTTTTTATTGGTAACATTTTCGGACACGTGACATTTTTTGATGGCTTTTTATTCCGATTTTTGTGAGGCAGAATGACCAAAAACCAGCTATTCATGAATTTCTTTTGGGGGAGGCGTTTATACCGTTCCGCGGTTGGTAAAATGGATGAAGCAGTTTTATTCTTCGGGTCAGTACGATTACAGCGATACTTCATTTATATCATTTTTTTATGTTTTGGCGCTTTTATACGATAAAAACTATTTTATAGAAAAAATAATTATTTTTGCATCGCTTTATTCTGAGGACTTTAACTTTTTTATTTTTTTGCTGATGATGCTGTGTGGTGGCTCGTTTTTTGCGGGACAAGATGACGCTTTCAGCGGTACCATGGTTATTTATATCTGTCTTTTTGATCGCGTGTTATTCCACTTTTTGTTTGGCGGTATGATAATAAAGCGTTGTTTTTTGCCTCTTTTTTTTTCTTACGGTGTTTACTGAAGGGGTTAACTAGTGGGCCAGTTTTATAGGTGAGGTCGTTACGGACGCGGCGATACTAAATATGTGTACTTTTATTGTTTTTTTTATTTAGATAAAGAAATGTATTTATGGGAATAATATATATATTTATATTTTTTCATAATTTAGGAATTTTTTTTTTATTTTTTTTTTACACATTTGGAATTTTTTTTTTTACTTTTTACGTTGTCCCAGGGGGACATCACAGATCGGTGATCTGACAGTTTGCACAGCACTCTGTCAGATCACCGATCTGACTTACAGTGCTGCAGGCTTCACAGTGCCTGCTCTGAGCAGGCTCTGTGAAACCACCTCCCTCCCTGCAGGACCCGGATGCCGCGGCCATCTTGGATCCGGGCCTGGAGCAGGGAGGGAGGTAGGGAGACCCTCGCAGCAACGCGATCACATCGCGTTGCTGCAGGGGGCTCAGGGAAGCCCGCAGGGAGCCCCCTCCCTGCGCGATGCTTCCCTATACCGCTGGCACATCGCAATCATGTTTGATCGCGGTGTGCCGGGGGTTAATGTGTCGGGAGCGGTCTGTGACTGCTCCTGGCATATAGTGCCGGATGTCAGCTGCGATAGGCAGCTGACACCCAGCCGCGATCAGCCACGCTCCCCCGTGAGCGCTGCCGATCGCGTATGACGTACTATCCCGTCGGTGGTCATAGGGGCCCACCCCACCTCGACGGGATAGTACGTCTAATGTCAGAAAGGGGTTAAAGAAGCAGTCCCATCAAAGTTTGAAGCCCTGCTCTGCGTAGTACAAGCGGTCAGATGATCGCAGCTTCAAGTCTCCCATGGAGACTATTGAAGCAAGTAAAAAGTGAAAAAAAATGTTTTTAAAATTTAAAAAAAAATAAAAGTTTAAATCATTCCACCCGTCGCCCCATTCAAAATAAAACAATAACATTAAAATAAAAATACACATATTTGGTATCACTGCATTCAGAAATGCCCGATCCTTCAATTTATAAAAATAATTAATCAGATCGGTAAACGATGTAATGTGAAAAAAGTCAAAATGCCAGAATAACATTTTTTGGTCGCAGCAACATTGCATGAAAATGCAATAACGGGTGATCAAAACATCAATTCTACCAACAAATGGCATCAATAAAAACGTCGTCATCTCAGCAAGCAAAAAATTTAGCCCTCACCCAATCCCAGATCCCAAAAAATGGAGATGCTATTGGTCTCGGAAAATGGCATAAAAAAAAAGATTTTCTTGACAAACTTTGCATTTGTTTTTCACCACTTAAAAAAAAAACCTATACATGTTTGGTATCTACAAACTCGTAATGACCTGGAGAATCATAATGTTAGGTCAATTTTAGCATTTAGTGAACATGGTAAAAATAAACCCCCCCCCAAAAAAAAAAAAAAAATTGTAGAATTGCACTTTTTTTTGCAATGTCACCGCACTTTGATTTTGTTTACCTGTTTTTCAGTATACTATTTGGTAAAACCAATCATTTAATTCAAAACTACTACATGTCCCACAAAAAGCAAGCCATCAAATTGCCATATTCACAGAAAAATAAAAAAGTTATTGCTCTGGGCAGAAGGGAAGCAAGAAACAAAGATGCAAAAATGAAAATACCCCTGGTCCTTAAGGGGTTAATAGCATTTGATCACATGATAGGTTGCCTTTGATTGCAAGTGTGCACTTGTTGGAACCATTCACTTTCTCTATGACTTTTATGTCTTAATGTTTTCAGCCATAGTAACCTAGTTTGCTACATATGCAAAGATGGAATTTATCACACATTTGCACTGAGTATCGATTTTTAGACTAGAATATCCACAGCCAGGTTCTTTTCAGTACCATGGACAGCTATACTTCTTGTTTTACCTACAGTAGCTATCTTGCCTGCATGTGCACAAGAAAATCATTTTTGTCAACTATTTCCCACTAGAAAAAAATTACAGATTTTTGTGTGTGTTTTTGGTGCATCTAATTATGTTGCAGGTAAGGGGAGTCAGCTAGTCTTTGTTCCAAGGAGTCATCGTTGACCCTTTTGATCATCCTGATATTAGTATTCTATGTTTATCTATAAGCATTATCAAGAGTAGGTAAATATGTATATAATTAATATACTATAGAGATGTCTATGATAGGTATTATTATAGGCACTGGAAACGTATCCAGTGAGAGAGTTGGGTACCACTATATCTCTTGCTTGTGGAATGAACAGATACATTTTGGAAATTGTATTACGTACGGCTCGTTAATATGCTGTAGTTTCACCCTACTGAACGTAGGAGAAACCTAAATGTATGGAAGGCAAGTAACAGATATTAACTTTCTTCAGCCATTCAACAAACTATAGTCTATTCTGACCATAGGCTAGTCTGAAATCTTTCCGCCAACCATAATAAATGGCTTTGAAGGCAAACAGTAAACATTTTTATTTCCAATCTTTTTGTACCTTTTGACATCTCTTTATTACTGATGGGTAACACAGATAACACCAGAGCATGGTCAAGTGTTAACTGAGTGACTTCGGCATGCTTGAATAATACGTTTGAGTCCCCGTGCCTGCATGTCTTGTGGCTGTTTGACAGCCAAAACACATGGCATGGACGGTCTAACAAACAGACAATCCTTGTATGTGGTGCTGCTGTTGAACAGGCACAAGACATGCAGCCGCGGGGACTCGAACATAATTTTTGAGCACTCCAAAGACACTTGGTTAGCACCCAAGCATACTTGGATAACACCTTATCCGAGCACGTTCGCTCAGCACCACTGCTTATGTAAATTAAAATGGTACCTTTTTATATTACTATTGAAAATATGTAGACAATTGCACATAATCTATTGTTCTAGAGTTGAAAATTCTATCACTCTGGTTCCCAAAAGGAACAAAGAAGAATAATATCTCTATGAGCCTCTAGCTATGAGGCACCACTTCATCCAAGGGTAATGTCAGCATAGGAGAGCATTGTTTGGGTTGAGTAGAGTGAAAATGATTAACTTCATTTTGTACACTTTTATTACGTTCTAAAAACTGATATTCTGTGGAGCAAATGCGAGAGCCACATTTATGATTTACACGTTTCAATAAGCTACTGGTACAAAAAATTCAACTCTTTGCAGATTTGGGCTTTTCTCATAAAATGAATCAAAGATCTGCCTATTACTGCTTTGTTGCAAACCTTTGTTGGCTGCACATCTTTGCATTGCTTACGCCAGCAGTGAAGGAAGGGCCCAAATAGCTACGCATTCAACAGGGATGTGTAATAACGCAATGAAACCAGAGCTAAAACATGTACAGATTATTCTCATTTTCCCGACTTTGTTATTACAAAATTATTTTCTGCATCTGAGGGAATTGCCCCTTTTTCTAAGAAAAAAGGAGGTCTCTTAACAAACAGGACAGAAAGAAACACCACAAACACAAAAAAAATGGAAATCCAACAATTCTGCTTAAATAATTTGCACAATAATAAAAATAAATATGTGTGCTGGAAAGTCTCACGGGGAAAAATTCTGACTCCGTAGCTGTACTTCAAAACTGGCTCTGACAGCCTGCTCATTAACAATGAATTGAATTTGCATGCCATTTAGAGAGTGGATGGAATAAAATCGTAAAAACAGAACCACAGAATACTTAAAGAATTTTGAAATAAAAAAAAAATGAGATTTCAGTTTGCATTTACTGTGAATAAATCAGTAGTTACCAATTCAGATGTACAATATAAGGGCGGATTAAATGCAAATATAACATCTTGCCGCATCTGCTTTGGTAAATACACAGTGTATAGAGCTGGGGAGTCTGATTGTCAATGTTCAGCTGTGGTGGTCTAGAGTCTACTGGCTGTTAGCACCACAGAAAACGATAACCCACTGATAGCTCAAGAGCATCTGCTTCATTTCCAACCAATTCAAGATCATTACCAATCAAAGGATTAGCTCTTAGATAGCAATGTGTACTTCCCATATGGAGCACTTTTCACGGACTGATGTTTAACCACCTCAAGAAAAAATGATCAGCTTGGATAAATAAGGGAGAGTGAAAACTAGATAATATCATGCTTCTCTTTCCAACGGCATCTCATTCAGGAAAATACTACCTTGTGTCATGCTGACAACAAGACAATAACGCGAAAGTCGGCCATTATCACCTAATTCATTCTGACAGATTTCCTCAAATGCTCTTGCTGGATTGGTTCTTCATAGCAATGCTTTGATGTCATAGCACAAAAATAGCTAATGCCCAGTAATAATGCATTTCTAACAGCCGACTAAAAGATCATGCTAGTGATTTGTTGGTAAAGTGAAATGAATGCTATGTAAGAAAAAATAAAAATATTCAAATAATAATTACAATTATATTTTGAATCTTAATGCATTGATCCATACATGATTACACACTCTATAAATACCATTAGTGGACACTTTGCTAGACCAAATTTTCGGCACAAAGAAGGAACCCACCCATACCCACCTCCTTTAAGAGTATTTGATCACTTTATGATATCTATAACAAGTTACTAAATGTCTTGTGACTCTATTCCAGTTGCTGCAGATTTTTTCAGTTGCATGTTTGTGCTGTGTATTGTCCATTTCACTACATTTCAAAGATTTCCCACTGCAGCTGCCCTAGATTCTTAAAGTTCAGGACTTGCGCAAGCGCAGTGTGACAATGCGTTCTTGTGTTC
This sequence comes from Ranitomeya imitator, assembly GCF_032444005.1. Taxonomy (NCBI): domain Eukaryota; kingdom Metazoa; phylum Chordata; class Amphibia; order Anura; family Dendrobatidae; genus Ranitomeya; species Ranitomeya imitator. The sequence goes on along the minus strand of NC_091285.1, from coordinate 387,133,421 downwards.
TCCATGAGAAAGAAGGAAAAGGCAATTTGCGCTTTTGAGCTGCTCTAAGACGAATATCCTTGATCTAATAATATAAAGGATCATTTTTATTCCTTTCACACCGGACTGGGGTCTTTCTTAAGTGTAAGAAACAACTGTACCGGTTATCTGAGTCCAAAGCCATGAATTGTCTTTACCTTCAAGCATCAAAGATGACGTTCATCCCCCAGCCATGGGGCAGCAGCAACCATTATTGAGCTTTCGCAGGAGTTTGGTCTACGTAACGTGATAAGGTTAGCTGGACCTGTTATATCTTTATATTAAGGTATCACCCTATATTGTGGTGCGCTCCATCTCCCTACTGTGTTTGACTCTCTGTGAGAGAGAGAGAGACTGCTCTGAAAGTGGCTAATCTCCATGAAGAATATGCTGGTGAAATTCAATAGCACAACTCCTTCTCTGAAGGAGAACTGCCCAACTCTGAAGATTTCTGTCGGGGAGAGTCAGGAGGCCCTATACACATTAGACTGTCAGCCAATCCTGATGAGTTCAGTGGGTTTGAACAACTTTTGTCTTATGTGTATGGTGGCCTTAAATGCTGTATATATGAAATAACACGACAAATGTCAGAATCTACTTTTCATGAGGTCTATTACAGCAGGAGCAGACTCAGACAGAATATAGTCCTTATGCAAGGACAATATATGGTCCTTTTCAGTCTAACAGCTCATCATATTTCAAAATTCCACCTGCTTTGGAGGTAGAAGTGGGCCCCCTTACTTCCCGAGCCCCTGTACAGCTGCACAGGTTGCCTTTATGTGATGTACACCACTGTATATTTGGTCGTGGATGTAACATTAATATCTGCCACCACCATGCGCCATGACCAAGGTTCAGGCATACCTTAGGAGTAAATTACAGAATATGTTCTCAGCCAGTGATATCCTCCCATCTCTCCTACCTACCAGTCTCAAAAAGATGTCAGTGTTATATGCAAAATATACAGACGTCTACATTCTCGGGTTCAGATCTCTAAATGATGACGTCACAAATATGACTAATTCCTTAGGGTTTTTCTTTATTATAATGGGACGTCCAGGGGTTATTTAGGGAAATGACTGTACATATAAGAGCTAGTATTCTTAGAGTCATGCCTGTCCATTAGCTATGTACTAGCATGAAACTTTTGTGTCAGCAGATTTCTAGATTATGTTGAGTATTAATATTTGATTAATAATATTCCACCAGTCATACACTACTTTAGGCATTTATCCTCTGAGTGAACCCCAGCCTAACAGTTGCCGATTATCCACTCCAAATTATGCAACTAGAAAATGTGCCTTTTGTTGCATGATAAACGACGATGCTGTGTGACATTTCTAAGTTTGGCAAGTAAATAAGATAGAATGATTGTTCATTCATTTGATACAGATCGTTTGCTAAGAACAATTATGCCTCTTCAAACCTTCAATGAGTTTTTGACAGAAAGAAGAAAGTAACAGAATGTATCCTTTTAACACTTTAGTAACTTGTCATCCTAATTTATATTCATACATTACTATGAGCACGGTAAGGCCGGGTTCACAAGATCGTATCAAAAAAGTGGCTAGGCACATAAGCACATTGCTTTTTGCTCTGGTCCTCCGCTTAGTGGACAGGTCCAGAGGTTTCCTGCTATTTACATGCATTATCTTGGTCCTTAAAACAGACCAGACTAGTTTGAGCTGCAATTTGTTTTAACACAACTCATAAGTCCATGAGTAAAATTGCTAGTGAAGGTTGTTACTGGGTCAGTGTGGTCTCTGTACAGCACAGACGTAAAACATGGCTGTCCTAACCCTGCCTAATGCAGATAGTTTAATTGGCTAGAGCAAGAGATGAAGAATTATTGATGGGTTGACCTCATGATACCTCTTTGTTAGGGCAGGTGCAGATGTGTATTTTCGGTCCAGGTGTGATCTGACAAAATCATTGGATCGCACTTGGACCAATGTTATTCTATGGGGCTGTGCACATGCCCAAGTTTCATTTAATATTCGGATTGCACTTGGCCATGCAAGTCAATGAGTCCATGGAAAACATCGAACTGCACTTAGATGACATCCACTTCCACGGACTGACAGAATGGAGATGGAGAATTATTTCTCCGTCGTTTCCTCATGTGAGATAATCGGATCATACTGTGATCACAACCTGATTAGAATTTTATCAGAGTGTCATTTGCATAATCAACCTGATTTTCTTGGATGAGAGAACCTACGGTCGTCTACACCTGCCCTAATATTTATATTTATTTTTGGCTGGCTAACAAAGGCAACTGGGGGGATGTAATATGGACACTAAGGGTATGTGCACACGTTGCAGATTCCATTGCGGATTTTTCCGCACAGATTCTGCCGAATCCGCAGGTAACAAGACCTGCGGATTCCCTGCGGGTTTTCTGCAGATTTTGTGTGGATTTCGCCTGTGCTTTTACACCTGTGGATTCTTATAAAGGAATAGGTGTAAAACGCTGCGGAATCCGCACAAAGAATTGACATGTTGCAGAAAATAAACTGCTGCGTTTCTGCACAGAATTTTCCGCAGCATGTGCACTGTGGATTTGGTTTTCCATAGGTTTACATAATACTGTACACCGCATGGAAAACTGCTGCGAATTCGCAGGGTCAAATCCGCATCGTGTGCACATAGCCTAAAAGCTCTAACTAAATAATTTCAAAGCACAGAAAGTATTTTGATATTATGTGTTCTCTTTTGTTTTACATAGGACTGTAGGCTAGCTGAAAGAGTGATTCAGAAAGGAGTAGATTTACTTAATTTATAGCTATAAAATCATATCATGATATTGTAAAGATTGATATCAAATTAAGGTGCGCTACATCTGTATTGTGATTCAAGCTTTAATTCTAATCTTTCAGTACCAAGAATTGATGTATGAAATTGTTCTCTTATTCAAGTTACATGAAACCTTCTATTTTCATAATTTATGGTTGCTAGTTTTCCTTTCTGCTTTACTGCACTGGAGCTAACACATTAGTAGTTCATGTAAAGTGGAAAATCTGGCAGGGAATTCAGTAGTACTGCTCAGGGTAGACACCACAAGATGAATCTCTGTTGGTGGTACACACATGGACCAATGTTAGCTTATGTGTTAATGAACGTGGATAATTTTCCACATGGAGTTCAAGTCCACGTAGAAAAAAAACGCAGATTACTGCATGTAGGCAACTTTTGTTATGTAGGCAAGCCCATAAGAACTGTCATCCACAATTTTTGGAAGTGACTGGTTCATTAGGTTCAGCTTTTAAAAAGTAGCTTTAACTTCATTCATCTTCTTTCTCCACCTGAATTGATCTTTTACTCTCAATGGGTACAATATGTAAAATCTGTATTTAATGAAGATGTTCATATTACTGAGATGGCAGTTAGTGCTTTTAAAATCTATAAAACCCCTTCACCTCCAAGCCTATTTCCACCTTCATGACCAAGCAAAATTTTACAATTCTGACCAGTGTCATTTTATGAGTCAACAACTCTGGAACGCTTCAACGTATCCCACAGATTCTGAGACTGTTTTTTTGTGACATATTGTACTTAATCATAGTGGTAACATTTGTTCGATATGACTTGCATTTATTTGTGAAAAATTCAATAATTTGGCGAACTTTTGAAAATTTTGCAATTTTCAAACTTAATTTTTATCAACTGAACCCCTCCATGACCTTGGGATTTTCCGTTTTCCGTGTTCGTTTTTCGCTCCCCTCCTTCCCAGAGCCATAACTTTTTTATTTTTCCGTCAATATGGCCATGTGAGGGCTTATTTTTTGCGGGACAAGTTGTACTTTTGAACCACATCATTGGTTTTAACATGTCGTGTACTAGAAAATGGGAAGAAAATTCCAAGTGTGGTGAAATTGCAAAAATAGTGCAATCCCACACTTGTTTTTTGTTTGGCTTTTTCTCGCTAGGTTCACTAAATGCTAAAACTAACCTGCCATTATGATTCTCCAGGTCATTATGAGGTCAGACACCAAACATGTCTAGGCTATTTTTTATCTAAGTGGTGAAAAAAATTAAAAACTTTGCTAATAAAAAAACAAAACAAAAATGTCGCCATTTTCCAATACTCGTAGCGTCTCCATTTTTCATGATCTGGGGTCGGGTGAGGGCTTATTTTTTGCGCGCTGAGCTGACATTTTTAGTGATACCATTTTAGTGCAGATACATTCTTTTGATCGCCCGTTATTGCATTTTAATGCAATGTCGCGGCGACCAAAATAAACGTAGTTTTGGTGTTTCAAATTTTTTCTCGCTACGCCGTTTAGCGATCAAGTCAATCCTTTCTTTTTATTGATAGATCGGGCGATTCTGAATGCGGTGATACCAAATATGTGTATGTTTGATTTTTTTTATTGTTTTATTTTGAATGGGCCGAAAGGGTGGTGATTTAACCCCTTCCCGACCTTTGACGCATACGCTGCGTCATGAAAGTCGGTGCCATTCCGACCCATGACGCAGCATATGCGTCATGGAATGATCGCGTCCCTGCAGATCGGGTGAAAGGGTTAACTCCCATTTCACCCGATCTGCAGGGACAGGGGGAGTGGTAGTTTAGCCCAGGGGGGGTGGCTTCACCCCCTCGTGGCTACGATCGCTCTGATTGGCTGTTGAAAGTGAAACTGCCAATCAGAGCGATTTGTAATATTTCACCTAAAAAAATGGTGAAATATTACAATCCAGCCATGGCCGATGCTGCAATATCATCGGCCATGGCTGGACACACTAATGTGCACCCACCCCACTCCTCCGATCGCCCCCCCCAGCCCCCCGATCTGTGGTCCGCTCTCCTCGGTCCTGTGCTCTGCTCCCCCGTCCTCCTGCCCGCTCCCCCCGTGCTCCAATCACACCCCCCGTGCTCTAATCAAACCCCCCCGCACTCCGATCACCCCCCCCCGCACAGCGATCACCCCCCCCCGCACAGCGATCCCCCCCCCGTGCTCCGATCCGCCTGCCCGCACAGCGTTCCCCCAGTCCGTGCTCCAATCCACCCCCCCCGTGTTCCGATCCACCCCCCCCGTGCTCCGACGCCCCCCCCGTGGTCCCCCCCCCACCCCATCATACTTACCGATCCAGCCGGGGTCCCGTCCGTCTTCTGCCTGGGCGCCGTCATCTTCCAAAATGGCGGGCGCATGTACAGTGCACCCGCCGAATCTGCCGGCCGGCAGATTCGTTCCAGAGTGAATTTTGATCACTGAGATATAATCTATCTCAGTGATCAAAATAAAAAAAAAGTAAATGACACCCCCCCCTTTGTCACCCCCATAGGTAGGGACAATAAATTTTTTTTTTTTTTTCCACTAAGGTTGGGGTAAGAACTAGGGTTAGGGTTAGGGGTAGGGTTAGGGGTAGGGTTAGGGGTAGGGTTAGGGGTAGGGTTAGGGGTAGGGTTAGGGTTAGGGGTAGGGTTAGGGGTAGGGTTAGGGGTAGGGGTAGGGTTAGGGGTAGGGTTAGGGTTTCGGTATGTGCACACGTATTCTGGTCCTCTGCGGATTTTTCCGCTGCGGATTTGATAAATCCGCAGTGCTAAACCGCTGCGGATTTATAGCGGATTTACCATGTTTTTTCTGCGCATTTCAATGCGGTTTTACAACTGCGATTTTCTATTTGAGCAGTTGTAAAACCGCTGCGGAATCCGCAGAAAGAAGCGACATGCTGCGGAATGTAAACCGCTGCGTTTCCGTGCAGTTTTTCTGCAGCATGTGTACAGCGATTTTTGTTTCCCGTAGGTTTGCATTGAACTGTAAACTCATGGGAAAATGCTGCGGATCCGCAGCGTTTTCCGCAGCGTGTGCACATACCTTTAGAATTAGGCTATGTGCACACGGTGCGGATTTGGCTGCGGATTGGCCGCTGCGGATTCGCCACTGCGGATTCGCAGCAGTGTTCCATCAGGTTTACAGTACCATGTAAACATATGGAAAACCAAATCCGCTGTGCCCATGTTGCGGAAAATACCGCGCGGAAACGCTGCGTTGTATTTCCCGCAGCATGTCAATTCTTTGTGCGGATTCCGCAGCGTTTTACACCTGTTCCTCAATAGGAATCCGCAGGTGAAATCCGGACAAAAAACACTGGAAATCCGCGGTAAATCCGCAGGTAAAACGCAGTGCCTTTTACCCGCGGATTTTTCAAAAATGGTGCGGAAATATCTCACACGAATCCACAACGGGGGCACATAGCCTTAGGGCTAGGGTTGGGTTGGAATTAGGGTTGTGGTTAGGGTTAGGGGTGTGTTGGGGTTAGGGTTGTGATTAGGGTTATGGCTACAGTTGGGATAAGGGTTAGGGGTGTGTTGGAGTTAGAATTGAGGGGTTTCCACTGTTTAGGCACATCAGGGGTCTCCAAACGCAACATGGCGCCACCATTGATTCCAGCCAATCTCGTATTCAAAAAGTCAAATGGTGCTCCCTCACTTCCGAGCCCCGACGTGTGCCCAAACAGTGGTTCACCCCCACATATGGGGTACCAGCATACTCAGGACAAACTGCGCAACAATTACTGGGGTCCAATTTCTACTGTTACCCTTGAGAAAATAAAAAATTGCTTGCTAAAACATCATTTTTGAGGAAAGAAAAATGATTTTTTATTTTCACGGCTCTGCGTTGTAAACGTCTGTGAAGCACTTGGGGGTTCAAAGTGCTCACCACATATCTAGATAAGTTCCTTGGGGGGTCTAGTTTCCAAAATGGGGTCACTTGTGTGGGGTTTCTACTGTTTAGGCACACCAGGGGCTCTGCAAACGCAACGTGACGCCCGCAGACCATTCCATCAAAGTCTGCATTTCAAAAGTCACTACTTCCCTTCTGAGCCCCGACGTGTGCCCAAACAGTGGTTTACCCTCACACATGGGGTATCAGCTTACTCAGGAGAAACTGGACAACAACTTTTGGGGTCCAATTTCTCCTGTAACCCTTAGGAAAATAAAAAATTCTGGGCTAAAAAATTATTTTTGAGGAAAGAAAACGTATTTATTATTTTCACGGCTCTGCATTATAAACTTCTGTAAAGCACTTGGGGGTTGAAAGTGCTCACCACATATCTAGATAAGTTCCTTTCGGGGTCTAGTTTCCAAAATGGGGTCACTTGTGGGGGGTTTCTACTGTTTAGCAACATCAGGGGCTCTGCAAACGCAACGTGACGCCCGAAGAGCATTCCATCAAAGTCTGCATTTCATAACGTCACTTCTTCACTTCCGAGCCCCAACATGTGCCTAAACAGTGGTTTACCCCCACATATTGGGTATCAGCGTACTCAGGAGAAACTGGACAACAACTTTTGGGGTCAAATTTCTCCTGTTACCCTTGGGAAAATAAAAAATTGCGGGCTAAAAAATCATTTTTGAGAAAAGATTTTTTTTTTTTTCATGGCTCTGCGTTATAAACTTCTGTGAAGCACTTGAGGGTTAAAAGTGCTCACCACACATCTAGATTAGTTCCTTTGGGGGTCTAGTTTCCAAAATGGGGTCATTTGTGGGGGATCTCTAATGTTTAGGCACACAGGGGCTCTCCAAACGCGACATGGTGTCCGCTAATGATTGGAGCTAATTTTCCATTTAAAAAGCCAAATGGCGTGCCTTCCCTTCTGAGCCCTCCCGTGCGCCCAAACAGTGGTTTACCCCCACATATGGGGTATCAGCATACTCAGGACAAACTGGACAACAACATTTGTGGTCCAATTTCTCCTATTACCATTGGCAAAATAGGAAATTCCAGGCTAAAAAATCATTTTTGAGAAAAGAAAAATTATTTTTTATTTTCATGGCCCTGCATTATAAACTTCTGTGAAGCACTTGGGGGTTTAAAGTGCTCAGTATGCATCTAGATAAGTTCCTTGGGGGGTCTAGTTTCCAAAATGGGGTCACTTGTGGGGGAGCTCCATTGCATAGGCACACAGGGGCTCTCCAAATGCGACATGGTGTCCGCTAACAAATGGAGCTAATTCTCCATTCAAAAAGTCAAAAGGCGCGCCTTCCCTTCCGAGCCCTGCCGTGTGCCCAAACAGTGGTTTACCCCCACATATGAGGTATCGGCGTACTCGGGAGAAATTGCTCAACAAATTTTAGGATCCATTTTATCCTATTGCCCATGTGAAAATGAAAAAATTGAGGCGAAAAGAAATTTTTTGTGAAAAAAAAGCACTTTTTTATTTTTACGGAACAATTTGTGAAGCACCTGAGGGTTTAAAGTGCTCACTAGGCATCTAGATAAGTTCCTTGGGGGGTCCAGTTTCCAAAATGGGGTCACTTGTGGGGGAGCTCCAATGTTTAAGCACACAGGGTCTCTCCAAACGCGACATGGTGTCCGCTAACGATGGAGATAATTTTTCATTCAAAAAGTCAAATGGCGCTCCTTCCCTTCCGAGCCTTACCATGTGCCCAAACAGTGGTTTACCCCCACATGTGAGGTATCGGTGTGCTCAGGAGAAATTGCCAAACAAATTTTAGGATCCATTTTATCCTGTTGTCCATGTGAAAATGAAAAAATTGAGGCTAAAAGAATTTTTTTTGTGAAAAAATAGTACTTTTTCATTTTTACGGATCAATTTGTGAAGCAGCTGGGGGTTTAAAGCGCTCACTATGCATCTAGATAAGTTCCTTGGGGCGTCTAGTTTCCAAAATGGGGTCACTTGTGGGGGAGCTCCAATTTTTAGGCACACGGGGGCTCTCCAAACTTGACATGGTGTCCGCTAAAGAGTGCAGCCAATTTTTCATTCAAAAAGTCAAATGGCGCTCCTTCCCTTCCAAGCCCTGCCGTGTGCCCAAACAGTGGTTTACCCCCACATATGAGGTATCAGCGTACTCAGGACAAATTGGACAACAACTTTCGTGGTTCAGTTTCTCCTTTTACCATTGGGAAAATACAAAAATTGTTGCTGAAAAATCATTTTTGTGACTAAAAAGTTAAATGTTCATTTTTTCCTTCCATGTTGCTTCTGCTGCTGTGAAGCACCTGAAGGGTTAATAAACTTCTTGAATGTGGTTTTGAGCACCTTGAGGGGTGCATTTTTTAGAATGGTGTCACTTTTGGGTATTTTCAGCCATATAGACCTCTCAAACTGACTTCAAATGTGAGGTGGTCCCTAAAAAAAATGGTTTTGTAAATTTCGTTGTAAAAATGAGAAATCGCTGGTCAAATTTTAACCCTTATAACTTCCTAGCAAAAAAAAATTTTGTTTCCAAAATTGTGCTGATGTAAAGTAAACATGTGGGAAATGTTATTTATTAACTATTTTGTGTCACATACCTCTCTGGTTTAACAGAATAAAAATTCAAAATGTGAAAATTGCGAAATTTTCAAAATTTTCGCCAAATTTCCGTTTTTATCACAAATAAACACAGAATTTATTGACCTAAATTTACCACTAACATGAAGCCCAATATGTCACGAAAAAACAATATCAGAACCGCTAGGATCCATTGAAGCGTTCCTGAGTTATTACCTCATAAAGGGACACTGGTCAGAATTGCAAAAAACGGCAAGGTCTTTAAGGTCAAAATAGGCTGGGTCATGAAGGGGTTAAACTTTTATTTTTTTTATTTATTTCATATTTTTTTAAACATTTTTTTTTACTTTTGCCTTGCTTCATTAGCCGCCATTGGAGGCTAGAAGCTGGCATAGCATGATCGGCTCTGCTACATAGCAGCGATCATCTGATCGCTCCTATGTAGCTGAATTGCAGGCTTTTTATGAGAGCCGACCACAGGGTGGTGCTCACAGCAAGCCGGCATCAGTAACCATAGAGGTCTCAAGGAGACCTCTGGTTACTATGCCGACGCATCGCTGACCCCCGATCATGTGACGGGGTCAGAGATGAGTGCATTTCCGGCAGCGTGTCCGTAAGCAGTAGTTAAGTGCCGCTGTCAGCGTTTCACAGCGGCCTTTAACTAGTTAATAGCGGCGGGTGGATCGCAATTCCACTCGCCACTATTGTGCGCACATGTCAGCTGTTCAAAACAGCTGACATGTCGCGGCTTTGATGTGAGCTCACCGCCGGAGCCCACATCAAAGCAGGGGATCTGATCTCGTTCGTACTATCCTGTCTGAGGTCAGAAAGGTGTTAAACTAGAGAGTTATGACACAAATAATAGTTAATAAATAACATTTTCCACATGTCTACTTTATGTCAAAACAATTTTTCAAACATTTTTTTTTGTTAGGAAGATAGAAAGGTTTCAAATTGACCAGCGAATTCTAATTTTTACAACAAAATTTACAAAACCATTTTTTTAGGGACCATATTACATTTGAAGTGACTTTGAAGGGCCTATATGACAGAAAATATCCAAAAGTGATACCATTCTAAAAACTGCACCCTTCAGTGCAAGGGTTGCAGAAAAAAAACTGCCACAAAAATTGTTGTGCAATTTCTCCTGAGCACGCCAATACCCCATATGTGGGGGTAAGCTACTATTTGGGTGCATGGCAGGGCTTGTAAGGGAAGGAGCACGGTTTGACTTTTTGAGCGCACAATTGTCTGGAATCATTAGCTGATGCCATGTTGTGTTTGGAGAGTCCCTGATGTGTATTAAACAGTGGAAACTCCCCAGAAGTGGCACCATTTCACTAATTATACCCTTCAAGCAATATATCTAGATGTGTAGTGAGCACCTTGAACCTCCGAGACGGTTCACAAAAGTTTATAACGCTGAGCTGTGAAAATATAAAATCACGTTTTTCCCACAAAACTGTTCTTTTAGCCCCATTTTTTAATTTTAACAAGGGTAACGAGATAATGGACCCCAAAATGTGTTGTGTAATTTCTTCTGAGTACACCGATACCCCATATGTGAGGAAAACTATTTTTGAGGCACAGTCCAAAACTCAGAAGGGAAGTAACACCTTGTTGAAGTTCAGATTTTGCTGGAATGGTTTGAGGGTGCCTTGTCACATTGGCAGAGCCCCTGAGGTGCCAGAACAGCAGAAATCCCCCATCAGTGACATAATTTTTTAAACTGCACCTCTCAGTGAATTCATCTAAGGGTGCATTGATTATACTTACATCAGGAATATGTCACAGAATTGTATACCGTTGGGCAGTGAAGAAAAAATAATTACATTTTTACCACAAAAATGTTGTTTTAACCCCAGATTTTACATTTTCACAAGGGGAAATGGATAAAAATGGCACCAGCAGTAATTCCACAATTTTTGTTGAACATGGAAATACCTCATATGTAGCTGTACAGTACTGCTTAGCCACATGGCGAGACTTGGGAAGGATAATGCACTATTTGCCTCCTGGAGCGCAGATTTTCCTAGAATAGTTTGTAGTCTCCATATAATGAGACCCTCAGTGCTAGAAGAGCAGAATGCCCCCTCAAGTGACCCCATTTTGGAAATTGTATCTCTTTGGGAACTTATGCACAAATGTAGTGATGATTTGCCTCCATTGGTGTTATCTAAAAAGAAGCAGCAGTGGATTTTGCTGAGTCAAAATTGCAAATCTTCCATTGTACTGATTGTACACTGTAATGTTTAGTACATTGTAGAGCCCAGTACACAATGCCAAACTCATGCTTTTGGACACATGCACCTGTAAATTGAGCTGGCTCTCATTGCTACAGAAATGCCAATCGCAGACACGCTAGGGATTAGAAGGGAGGGGGTATTTGGATTCGGGAGTACAGAATTTGCTGGGTTTCTTTTGGAAGGTGAGGAGCCATAGTGCTTTTCCAGAGTCTTTGTACTATCAGTAATGTGGAAGCCCCTATATTTCCATTAACATATGACAGACCTGAGTGAGGACTTGCTTTTTCGTGGATTGAGTTGAAGCTTTTATTGGGAACATTTTACATAATGTTTGGGATCACATTTACCCGGTGCTCTACATTGAGCACTTAGGTCGGGTTTCAATCTAAAGGTCCAAAAGACGTGATTCAGATAACCCCCTGAGGGATCTATTCACTAGAATGAGGCAGCAGAGTTACTCTTGACTCCATCTGGCCTCTGTTCGGCGGTGTCCTTTTTAGAGGTGCGCAAAACTGTGGCCGACGGCACTATTATGCATGCCTAAAAAGACGGACAACGTTGGATCACAGGCTAGACAGCATCCACAGTGCTTCCATCTGCCTCATTATAGGAAATGTTCTACTAGGGGTTCCTTCTGACTCACATACTTCAGAGATTTACAGGTAAGTGTTCAGCGCAGCGTGCAGAAAAATTTGAGCCGATCCATAATGCAATCTTTGGGAGGCAGAATGAACAAATCAACAGCAGTTCAATAATTGGTTTTATTTATTTTTTACAGTGTTCCTTGTGCAGTGTAAGTGATTAGACTACTTTATTCTTTGGGTTGGTGTTATTATATCAATACCACATTTATATATTTTTATGTTTGGCTGCTGTTACACATTAAAAGGCATATTTTGTTGCATATTGATAATATGCAAAAAAAAAAACAGAAAAAATCTGAATTTGGTTTAATTTGTGAACAAAACCTTCCTATTCCCCTCAAATAGTGTGTGCTTGGAAGAGATGGGCTCATTCATGATGAGTCACTGTAATGTCACTGTAGAGTCTTAGATGAGACTTTGTGTGTGCATATATATATATATATATATATATATATATATATATATATATAAAATGGATAGCACATATGCAATGACAACAGCTGTGTGAGTGATGCAGTAGACTAGGAGCTGCATATGGATATATCAGACCTAAGGCCTCATTCACACATCTGTTTTTCTCATACAAGTCTTTTTTTTTTGCAGACCGATGCTATCACAACCTTACAGACTACAAAGAGTGGGTCTGGGATGTGAACTGACAGGATACAAATTTCATCCGTTTTGCATTAAAAACCCAATGTGTAAATTCGACCTTAGGCTGAATTCAGATGTCCATATATCACGATCTGAGTATGACTTCAAGATTGACCACAGATCTCCTGAACGAAACACAATAACCTCATTCATGCATATGATGGTGTTTAGTTCAGGTCATGAGACCCTCGGTCAGTTTGGAAATCAAAGTTCTTACACAGACCATGTTTTATGGGTACCAGAGTTCGGCGTAGGCCAAGTTTAGACTGCGGGATCTCACAGTTCATAAATAGTCCACAATGTCCAACTGACTGCAGGCATTGAGGTCTATATATGGACCATAAAATATAGCAGTCTGAGCCTGTCTTAGTAAAAGAGCTATCACACTTGGATGCTAATTAGGCTTATTATGCAGCCCAAGCCCTGAAATGTCATGAGTGGACAGAAGTAGAGGCTTTTCTTGTCTTCCACTCCAACAAATCATACCACATTTCACAATCTTTGACATGATTCTGTCATTATTTGAAACGGACCTTTTACAATAGTTGTTTATTTGTTGAATGAAACTAGCAAAAGGAAAAATAGGCTTTTGACCTTACAAACATAATATTTTACCAATCAAAAGATTGTACAGCTAAATGTCTAGACGAAAAGTGCAATCTCCCGTGCTTAAAAAAAGGATCAGCATGGCAGCCTGGTTTTATCTCTAGGTAGAAATGTAGTGCACTTTCATGCTCTTCACATAATTTCACCGCTAGAGTGGCTGCACAAATGTCTCAGCTGTATACTTTGGTTCAGAAAAATACTGCAATTATTGTGGCTATTAATATCCTGGCTATAACCTACCGTGACTCTGTGAACAAAGCCCGTTCTGTGGAACCAGATATGGTGTATCAGAAGGTCATATTTGATATGTGCCTAAAGTTTCAAAGTATGTGTAACTCCATTCCTGAGGTTGCTGTGAAAGTATTCACAATTATCCATGATGTTCGCCCTTCCAGCTAAACTGAGAATCTAACAAAGACAAAATGATAGCTGCTACTGCCAGCAGGCACCACTGCTAAAGAGAATGGCTGCAATTAAAACGAAAAAGCTTTTCCTTTGGTCATAGAAGAAAACAGTAAATCTTTGCTAAATCAATGAGTATTTCCAGGGGCTCTTCTCTCGATATAACAATACTCAGCAAATATTTCAATATAAAGGAGAGTCTGGGCAAGAAATATGTTAGTTAAGGATAGTGAGAATTACAATGTAAGCATTAATATGACGACTACCTTACAGTATGGTTGTATCGGGCTTCGTGTACTAATACTGATAAAGCACAAATCACAGCCTGGTGCAAATTCTAACTTCAATAGGTTTCAGCCGGACTTGCCGTTTGCTAAATAATCATGTTGAGCAGTGGGACTAAGGACATTGACGAAAGATGAGTTTTCCATCCACTGTTTCCTGACGCACTGATGTGTCACATATTGAAATAGGAAATCTCTGGAAACTCGTACAAAAGAGATTATTAATGGATGTAACTTAACTGTACTCTAATTGAAATAAATTATTTGTATTTCATGTTTTTAGACACATTGTCTTGATTTTGGTGATATTATCTACAATGCTTTATTATTAATGTGTTTAAAAGTAAAATATCAGCAGTTATGTAAACTCATGGCTGCAAATTATGGGACTGTTCTGAGATTCAGACATTTCGGCCTCAGGTTGAAGACAAGAGTGGTGGAGGCCCCTCTAGATTACAGAGTTGAGATATGTGTATTCAGAATCTTTAGATGAAGAATTGTGGTCTCATGATGATAGAATTTTCCTAAGAGAAGCAGTTTTTATGGGAAGGAAGGCTGACGCTATGTGCTGGATTGGAGAGACACCGCCCCTAATATCTAAATGGAGAAAAATAGTCAATAATGCAATATCATAAGAAAATTGAGGCTCCTATTTGTTAAGACTGTCAATTTTCTCGTGGTGGAGTAAGAGGCTTCTGATTCATGAAGAGGTGTATGCCTCTTCATGAATCAGTAGTGTCTGATGAGTGGTGTTCGCCTCCCTGGCATGTGCCAGACTGAAGTAAGACTTCCCTAACAAACAGGCAATTCTAACGTGTGTTGAGGCTGACTAACAACCTCAAATCATGCAGCCGCAGGGACACTAACATAATATACAAGCACGCCCAGAAAATCCGGTAATAATACCCGAGCATGATTGGATAAGAGGTTATCTGACCATGTTCGCTCATCAATTGTAGTAATCCTAAAAGTCAATATCAACTCTTTAAAGGGCCTGGCCACATGAATAAAGGTACCGTGACACTCAGCGACACTGCAGCGATATAGACAACGAGCCGATCGCTGGAGCGTCGCTGTTTAGGTCGCTGTAGAGACGTCAAACACAGCAGCTCCAGAACGATGCAGGAGCGATCCAGTGACGTAACGGCGACTCACTTATCGTTCTCACTGGTTGTTAGCTCCATGTAAAAACATTGCTGGCATCGTTGCTTTTGCTGTCAAACATGACGATACACGCCGACCTGAGGACGATATAAAGTTCTGGACTTCTAGCTCCAACCAGCGATGGCACAGCGGGATCCAGATCGCTGCTGCGTGTCAAACACAATGAGATCGCTATCCAGGACGTTGCAACGTCACAGATCGTTGTCGTTCTCGTTGTAAAGTTGCTGAGTGTGAAGGTACCTTAAGACTAAGAAGCCAACACAAAAATGTGTCTGCAAATGCAGTTTCTGATCCCAATTCATATGGCAAAGCTATTTAAAGGGCCGATATTGACATTTAGAATTGCCACTTCCAAAAGGTGGCACTAGAGTTCTTGTTTTTCCCTCTCTGAAGAGGCTGCTTATGTATTAATTTAGGAGTGATCGCATCTACCTATCAATTTAATGAGTCTAAAGATGTAAGCTTCAAGAATGTTTTTAAACCCATTACATTTACTGTTGCACAGAAGCAAAGAGAATACCTGTCAACGTTTAGCTTATAGTGGAGGTTAAGTTATGTATTATTAGGAATTTGAACCCATAATGCATATTCGCGAGCAGCCATTTTGATTATCTTCAAAGATGACATTCAGGCGAATTAGAGTATGAGTAACATAAAAACAGTAACCTCATAATGTAAGTATATACTTATAATGTGTATAAAATCATAGAAAAGTACATTTTGGTCTTAGTATCTTTAACACAGAATCGAATGTATTTTGTTTATTGTACACAATTCTGAATTCTACGGAGTTACCCCATAATGGACTTTGAAATGTTATTTGTACATCTGTAGCATGACCCCCCTGATATAGTCAACCACTGTGTTTAAAATGAAGACCTGGGTGAAAATTATAGAGTTGGAAAGTTTACCATTTATTCATGGGAATTTGATTGCTACTGCTGTTCAGCTATTTCTAAGATTTACTAAAATGCAGTGTAACCCATAGACATGAAATGTAACTTTTCGCCCAGTGTGTTTAAGTGAGTGGAATGAATGTATCTGGATGAGCAGCAGCTTCTTATCATGCTGTGAGCTGTAGTAGCATCACAGCAAAAAGCAAAAAAAAAAAAAAAAATAAAAAAGGAAGAAATAAATGAGAAATAAAGAGTAAGCATTTGCCTTCCTGGGACCTGTGAAAGCACAAAGAAAGACTCACATGATCGCAGCTGGTTTTGATGTGGTAATGAAGCATTGATCACAGGAATAAAAAGATGAAATGGCCTTTGCTCATTCATTATTTTTATCTCCTAGCTGTGGAAGACAGAAAATTGTTCATAGGCATGGTTTCGAAGAAGTGTAACGAGAACGATATCAGGGTGATGTTTTCTCCATTTGGTCAAATAGAAGAATGCAGAATCCTACGGGGACCTGACGGACTGAGTCGAGGTGAGTGTGCCGTCTGTAAAGACCCTTTCCTTAACAGCTAATTGGAGCAATATGTCACAGACAGCAGATGTGTTGGGCCAGAGGTCACTCCAGATTGCTTCCCATGCGATGTAGTAACCCACATGAACTTTCCACAAAGATGGAAAGAAGTAATCACTTTTATTTGTAAAGTCAAAGAGGGTCTCTATGGAAAGCATGATTTAGTGAGTTATCTATTACAATGCAACATGGCTAAAGGAATTTATCTTCATTCACTTGTGTGTAAACCGACTGCAGCTCTTTAAGGGAGTATTTCCAAATGTAATACTTCCAGCTGCCAGTGTTACCAGTAGAGGCCATTTCACAAGACAAGTTCATTCATTCCTCTTTAAACCATGCTGAGATTTGTGGCTTTTCATACCAATATTTTAAATTTAGAGCCATGTACTAAAAAACATTCAATGGTACCGGTGCCATTGATTTTCTCATTGTTTCACTCTTTTTTCCACTTTGGAAAATAGTTGAAGTCTTAGAAATTTAACAAACTGAAATATTATTACTGTCCTAAACCCAGCTGAAAATAAGACCAGACAGGCAGATGATGTACGAAATCATCACGATGTGTCATTAATTAGGCATACGTTGCTGGACACCTTAGCCACTTTTCCTTCCTTACGCCACATCTTGGTTTGGTCTTAGACCAAATTTATGTATCAATATACTGGCACTATTTTGGGGCAGTTTAATGAATTTGAAGCTATGACTCTTTCTTTAAGCTATTTCCTTTAATTCTAGACCCTTTTCAAAATTTACAAATGAGGCACAAGAGTGCAAAGGAAATACTCTCTATATAACCAAGTTTACTTCTTTATTGTGATTGTTGCAAGAGGGTTAAGAAAATTATTTAAGAATTACAATAGTCTTCATACCTGACAACTGTTCCAATGAAAAGGGCCAATAATGTCCATAGCCACCGATGAGAACACTTCTTAATTTTCAACTCTGCCATGAAAAATAGAGATCTACAGTTTGTTTTTGTTGTTATGTTGAACATTAACACATTTTGATACATTAATTTTATGTCATATTTAGCGTAATACAAAACAATTAGACATAGATAACTTATTCGGTCAGAACACCATGCCACGCCAGAGAGATCCTTAGGAAAACCTTATGTTTTAGCAAAGGGAAATAAGGGATTCAAGAGTCACATTTTCATGTCAGGACAACCTCTTTTGACAAGCACTGTATTTATTAGGGCACACTAATGTGTATTATTATTATTATTAGTAGGCCTAATAACTAGGTTTATATTTATGTATAACAACAGACATAATTCTAACCTTATAAATGTAATTTTTATATGGAACAATTGCCATTCTTAATTGTTTTCTGTTTGAAAAGTTAATGGGGCAACATGTCCCAGTGTGTTAATTCCTTATTTCAGAATCCTTTACGGGAGTCTGCCAGCACAAGATGACTGATTAAACCAAGAATGGTCACTCTGTGCACTCTAGGAGGGACCGAGCTTTTCAGTGCACCTTCCCACTTAATTACTTTGCATCTATCTCCAATTCACCACGTCCTTGATTGACAGCCTGGTTTCACAGAAGCCGGAGAGGGGTGGAAATAGATGGAAAACAAGCAGATGTAATAGTATGAAACGTGCACTGGACTACTTGGCCACACCAAGGGTGCACCGACCATCTGTGCCTGGTTTGAACATTTTTTAAGGACAATTTGGCACATTGTAATATATTTTGTTTGCTCTCACCATATTAAAGATTTCTACATATTGTCAGTGAAAGAAACCATTCCTCTTTACATCCAAAGGTTAAATGGGTTGTTCTCTGTCAGTAAAAATTGGTCCCTGGCTGCAGGATATTATGAAGAAACAAACCATTGTGTACTCACCCTCTCTGGGCACAATGGCGAGTCTCAGTATTGCGCCTTTTGTCTGACAGTGGCTATACTGTTCATATAATGGCAACAGCTCAAAATTATAGAACATGTAGATGGAAAGAATCACTCAAAGCCTCTGAACTCACTAATTGGATGCCACATTTACCGAAGGGAGGAACCCCTTTAAAAAATGGTACAAACCAAATATTTTTCACAGAGATGTTCATTGCAATTGTATGTAATCTAGGCAATCTTTTGATTATGGGGGATCTGTTCCTACGGTAGATGAGTTGTTGCCATTGGTGTCTGCCAGCAACAACCACCCTGTTCCCTATTCAGAACCCATGCAATCCACTGAGCGTAAATGTGTGTAGGGGAATGGGGAGAGATAGCTTTCACCTGAAATGAGCATTCAGCCAGCAGCGCTCTGATGCGTGTGGTCAACTTCAGATCCCCTGCCAATCTTCGAAAGCGCTTCAACCATTTGATGTAATCAGTAATGGTTTTTGACATTAGAAAAGTGATCTACAAATGGTGAGAATTAGAAACAAAGAACAGTATATTAGAAAACTTAATATTTTTTTTCCTACAAGGTTTGTGTATATGTATGAATTAAATGTGTCTGGTCTCTTTATATGATAAAAGTGTGTCCTCTGTATGTGCACAAATGGGGTAAACAAGATCTTTTTATTGTATTGGTTAAGTGGTCGACCTCACATTTAAGAAAGAACATACATTGGATTGAAAAGACAACATAAAAGTCAGAATCACAATAATATGTTTCTGATGATTGCTTTATGATCACTTATGGTTTTCCATTTTTACTTGAGATTCATGGTTTATGCATTTACTAACAATACTCGAACTCTACTTGAAGTGTGCAGTTGATTGCAGTTTCTCTGCAAATTGTGTTATTTCTGAACATTTCTACAAATAAGTCTGATTGGCTGCAACATAAAGCATAAAGATGAAGCTTGATGGAAGTGGCTGTATTATGTGGTTAGAACTGATTATTGGCCAGTTTATAGCACGCTGCAAAGGCAGCTTGTTATGATGAGATATTTCTCCGTATGCATGTGCACACATACACTTTTATGTGTAGTGACATAAAGGTGCTCTACAAGGAAGAGGATCTCAGGAATGCATGTAACGGCAAAATTGATTGTGATCCTTGGCATCTGTTCTAGAGCTTGTTTAGCACAATCCTTCACAAAGTAGATCATGTTGACTGTACATGGAGAAACCTTTAATTGGACCAACCTAATAGTTCAGAGATGAAGAGCAGAGCTTTTAAATCCCTATAGACTTCTCCTTTCATTTGTGGATTACACAGATAAAATGAAAACAATATGGACACATTTTTCATTTTCCCCTGAGAGGATCAGTTCCAGGCACACTGAGCAATTTGCTGGAATGCAATATGACTAGCATCCAAGAAGTAAAAATAAGAAAAATGCATTAATTCTACTGACATCTGCATTGTGAAAACCATAATGGACTTTGTTAACTAAGTTGTGTTTTATTGCAAGAAATATTTAGGAAATTGGTATGGCCTTGTTCTTTATATTGTGATAAACAGATAGTAATATATTACTTTTAGCTTGTAATCCAAGCATGCCCATGCAAAAGCTCTTTCTTATATTAGAATGCTCTGATTACACAGACCATCATGTTGTGTGACCTGACAATCCGCTGGGTTACTTATTGCTTCACTTCAGCAGAACCAACCTTCATCACCATACAGTACATTTCCACAGCCATTACAAAAGCTCACGTTTTCTGAGAATAATATCAATTAATGTAGATATCAAATATAGAATATATATCTTGTAATATACCTAATTCCAATCTATTGCATGACCCATGTTCCAAATAATTTTGTTTTGGGTAGCCAACGACTCCACCGATTTTACCCGAATATCCTCTATGCACTTGGGTGAGCCCTTTTAATTTGGAGGGCTGTTTATAAGTTGTTCTCAGCAACTGCATTCCATATTGTCACCCCATGGAAATAGTGATAACCTTAAAGGGAACCTGTCACCTGATTTTGGCGGGACAGGTTTGCGGTCATATGGGCGGGGTTTTCGGGTGTTGGATTCACCCTTTCCTTACCCGCTGGCTGCATGCTGGCCGCAATAATGGGTTGAAGTTCATGCTGTGTCCTCCGAAGTACATGCCTGCGCAAGGCAATCTTGCCTTGCGCACGCGCAGTATGCTTTGCCCAACTGCGGGCAAAGCCGAAAAGCCTTAGTGCGCATGCGCCGGCGCACTATGTCCCGGAGGTATTTTGCTGTGTTCCGGGACATAGTGCGCCAGCACATTCACACTAATGCTTTTCGGCTTTGCCTGCAGTTGGGCAAAGCATACTGCACGTGCACAAGGCAAGATTGCCTTGCGCAGGCGTGTACTTCGGAGGACACAGCATGAACTTCAACCCAATATTGCGGCCAGCATGCAGCCAGCGGGTAAGGAAAGGGTGAATCAAACACCCGAAAACCCCGCCCATATGACCGCAAACCTGTCCCGCCAAATTTAGGTGACAAGTTCCCTTTAAAAGATTGAAAGATAGTTCTCCACTATGGGTTGGGGGCTTTTGTATCTGGGGTAGATATGCTGAAATGATGGTAGAAAAACATTTTAAGCTTTTAAGAAAGAACTAAATCTTGTAATCAATCATTTTCTACTGGTCTAACATGCCCTGATAACCCAGTTTCATAATTTAATGCCTAATCTTTTTTTAATTTCCCAATCTGAAAACATGTAGTGTGATCTCATGCTTCACCTTCATTTTTCGCATGTGACATATAAATGAAGGGAGCTCACTTTTGGGCTCATTTCCAAATATGTAATTAGAGAAAAATATTATTCTTAGAAAACTCCATTAATCCTACAGTCAAAAAGAAGCTGCTGTTTGTATTTTGAAGCAGTATGCACTCCCTACCTCTCATGTATAGTATCTCACGAAAGTGAATACACCCCTCAAATTTTTGTAATTATTTTATTATATCTTTTCATGGGACAACACTGAAGATATGACAATTTGATACAAGGTAAAGTGGTCAGTGTACAGTTTGTATAACAGTGTAAATTTGGTGTGCCCTCTAAATAATTCTACACATAGAGTCCAGCACCTTTACCCTTAGTTTCTTTAGCAAGTCAGTGGTTATTTTGGAGGTGTGTTTGGGGTCATCATAATGTTGGATTGTTACCCTGCAGACCAGTTTCTGAAGGGAGAAGATCATGCTATGTTCAGTATGTCACAGTACATGTTGGTATTCAAGTTTCCATCAACTGTAGCTTGTCACAGCCAGCAGCACTTAGGCAGCCTCAAACTTTGCCACTCCCACCACCAGGCTTGACCGTAGGCAAGACACACTCGTTTTAGTACTCCGCACCTGATTGCTGCCACACACGCTTGACACCATCTAAACCAAATAAGTTTATCTTGGTCTCATCAGACCACAGGACATTGTTCCAGTAATCCATGCCATTAGTCTGCTTGTCTTCAGCAAAGTGCTTGTGGGCTTTCTTGTGCATCATCTTTAGAAGAGGCTTCCATCTGGAACAACAGCTATGCAGACCAATTTGATGCAGTATGCGGGGTATGGGCTGAGCATTGACAGGCTGACCCCCCACCATTTTAACCTCTGCAACAATGCTGGCAGCACTTGTATGTCTATTCTGAAAATACAACCTCTGGATATGATGCTGACGATGTGCACTGTTGTGAATTCTGTTGTCAAGCTCCCTCCTGTGGTCATGAATGGTACTTCGGCTGGTTCTGTCCATGGGCTTCCTCTGGTGGTTGTGACTGGGGCTGCGGCTTCTGAGTTTCCTTCCACAGGTGACGAGGTTAATTCGTTAGCTGGCTGCTCTATTTAACTCCACTTAGATCATTGCTCCATGCCACCTGTCAATGTTCCAGTATTGGTCTAGTTCTCTCCTGGATTGTTCTTGTGACCTGTCTTCCCAGCAGAAGCTAAGTTCCTGCTTGTTTTTCTCTGGTTTGCTATTTTTCTGTCCAGCTTGCTATTTTGATTTTTGTCTTGCTTGCTGGAAGCTCTGGGACGCAGAGGGAGCGCCTCCGCACCGTGAGTCGGTGCGGAGGGTCTTTTTGCGCCCTCTGCGTGGTCTTTTTGTAGTTTTTTGTGCTGACCGCAAAGTTACCTTTCCTATCCTCTGTCTGTTCAGTAAGTTGGGCCTTACTTTGCTAAATCTATTTCATCTCTGTGTTTGTAATTTTCATCTTTACTCACAGTCATTATATGTGGGGGGCTGCCTTTTCCTTTGGAGAATTTCTCTGAGGCAAGGTAGGCTTTATTTTTCTATCTCTAGGGCTAGCTAGTTTCTTAGGCTGTGTCGAGTTGCATAGGGAGCGTTAGGAGCAATCCACAGCTATTTCTAGTGTGTGTGATAGGATTAGGGATTGCGGTCAGCAGAGTTCCCACGTCTCAGAGCTCGTCCTATATTATTAGTAACTATCAGGTCATTCCGTGTGCTCTTAACCACCAGGTCCATTATTGTCCTTACCACCAGATCATAACAGTGCACTCAACTTCTTTGGTCGATCATGGAAAGACCAGTGCTGAATGGAACCTGTCTTATTAAATCACTGTATGGTCTTGGCCACTGTGCTGAAGCTCAGTTTCAGGGTGTTGACAATCTTCTTTTAGCCTAGGCCATCTTTATATAGAGCAAGAATTATTTTTTGGGGATTCAGAGAGTTCTTTGCCATGAGGTGCCATGTTGAACTTCTAGTGACCAGTATGAGAGCGTGTGAGAGCAATAACAGCACATTTACCATGCCTGCTCCTTATTCACACCCGATACCTCACTAATGAGTCACAAGACACAGAGGAGGAAAATGGCTAACTGGGCACAATTTGGTCATTTTCACTTAGGGGTGTACTCACTTTTGTTGCTAGCGATTTAGACATTAAAATCTGTTTGTTGAGTTATTTAGAGGGCACACCAAATTTACACTGTTATACAAGCGGTACACTGACTATTTTACATTACATCAAAGTGTCATGTCCTCAGTGTGTCTCATGAAAAGATATAGTGAAATATTTACAAAAATATGTGGGGTGTATTCACTTTTCAAACCATTTTCCACCAATTTACTGGCATAAAAGTTTTAATTAAGCTCCCACCATGGTGTCCATGCTTATTGTAACCACGTATTCTCTCTGTGAAATGTAATCTTACAATTTACAATAGGGGGAAAATTATTCAAAACAAAATAGCTTTTGTAAGCCAGGCCTCTACTCTCCACCTGCATACCTCCCTGTTATTTCTGATCCAAAAACTAATGTATTTCAAACTGAGTAGAAGAAAAAGAAAGAAGTCTAAAACTAAGATTCAGAGTGACCTTTCTAACGTGTGGGGCAGGACCAGAAGTTCTGATGTGGGCTAGAATTGAATAAGGAACTAACAATTACCTGCATTGTAATGCAGAGTCAATCATTTCTGGCATTTTCATAAATTCGTAGAAATCAGCACTGCATAATTACCTTCCATTTCTCTATACTTACAGCAAGACTGTGGAATTTAGAGATGGTACTTTATAGCAAGCTGTCTGAAAACGTAAATGCTAAAAGGGAAATGCCTCTATGTTATTTAAAATGACATGTACTATTGCCTGTATAATTAGAGAGTAGGTGCGGTAACAAAGTTTTATTTCACAACATGGCATATTCCACAAAGGGCTAATTCCTACATACACACTAGATGAACTTTTAAATTATATAATCATGCACACATTTCTCCTCATATTAAAGACAGAATATATTCATTTTCTAAAATGTTTTGTAAATGTTCAAGTTTAGGATAGAGTCAAAATTTCCCTAAATTTCCATGTCTCCTGATATGGAGGAGATGTTTTCGTACAATGTATTATCTAAGTATTTTTCCAGGTAAATATGTAAAAAAAAGTCTAAAATCAGCTGAAATGTTCATCAAGCAAATTTGTCACATATGTGAAACTTTTTCTATAGAAAATCGCTACAAGGCTGAAACAGAATTAGGGATGTAGGAAAAGCAGGTTGGTTGTTACAAAGGCATCTTCTTTCTCATAATATCAAAGATTTAGCGAGAGTCCATCTTTGTCTTCCGTTCATACACCAAACAGACCCTGGGTGTAGTCAGATCCTGCCTCTATATTGACCATAGGTAAGTTAAAGGGACACTGTCACCTGAATTTGGAGATTGAAGTTCATTCTCTGTCCTCCATAGTACACGTCTGCGCTGTGCAAGATTGCCTTGTGCAGGCGTGTACTACGGAGGACAGAGAATGAGCTTTAATCCAATATTGCAGCCAGCATGCAGCCAGCGGGTAAGGAAAGGGTGAATCAAACACCCAAAAACCCCGCCTCCATGGCTGAAGATTGTTCCCTCCAAATTCAGGTGACAGTGTCCCTTTAAGGCTAGGTGCAGATGACCTTTTTTTTAGTCATCTGAGAAAACTAAATCAATTATGCAAATGACACTTTTATTAAACTCTGATCCGATTTTCTTGGATGAGAAGAAGATGGAGAAAAAAATGTCTCCATCTTTTCCATTCTGTCAGTCCATGGAAATCAGACTGCACTCAGATGTCATTTGAGGACAGTTTGAAGTTTTCCACAGACTTATTAACTTGCATGGATGAGTGTGATCCGAATATCAGATCAGACTCTTGGGCATGCAGCAATTTGTTTTCCTTGGACAGACTCTACCCGAAGAAAAAACCTGACATGTGCACAGGCTCATAGAAAAACATTGGCCAGCATGCGATCCGATGTTTTGTAAGACACCTCTTAATAGGATACACAAACAGGTCTTCATTCCTAAAAATTAAATGCAAAAGTTTTCACCCTTGAAATATTGTTCCTACAGTGTTGCATACTAGGTATAAAACCATACAAATAATATCTCAAGTATGCTTGGCATGCAATAGATATTGCACAAGTTTTATTAGACAGCCTGCTTATTAACTACAGTTTTATCACCGAAACAAGCCAAACCCAATATTTTGCATACTCAGTGCATTATTTATTAATCCTGTTGGCATTTATGCGGAGTTATATATGCAATAATGACCTTTATTTCCAATTAAATCTCTCTATGGATATATAGAGTACTGAGTGACTGTTAAGTACAGCTTGAAACTGATTATCACATCCTATCAAAGCTTAGTGCTTGCTATCCATTTCTAATGCTTATCACAAGCATAAAACATGACCTTACTCACCACAGAGTTAGCACCTATAAATATGTAATCTTCTCATTTCCTTGGTCTTTAATGTGAGTCTTGATATCTCTTTCATCCCAGAGGTTTGTGTTGGAAGGCTCGGTAACATTTTGAATATACAGTTATTAATGCTCCATGCATTTTGTAAAAGTATTAAAGGTGTTGTTGCCAGTTTATAAATGGGTAAAATTGCAAAGTGTTGGTAAAAACAAGTAACTTTGCAATTTACCGCTTATTAAAAATCCTCTCAGTTCTCAAGAACAAAGGTATTTTTAATGTTATAGCTCATTGTCTAGGTTACCTGCCAACCTGCAGTCCCATCCTGGCTGGTTATATGTTAAAGAAGTGTGCAGAATGAGAAGGCTCTATGCTTTACATTCTGCTCATGCCGCTCAGAGGCTGACCAGATCACTATATCCAACCAGCCATAGTACTCCCCTCAACGTCTAAGGGTACCGTCACACAGTGCAATTTTCATCGCTACGACGGTACGATCCGTGACGCTCCAGCGTCGTAACAATATCACTCCAGCGTCGTAGACTGCTGTCACACTTTGCAATCTACGACGCTGGAGCGATAATTTCATGACGTATGTGCGATGTAGAAGCCGTTGGTTACTATGCGCACATCGTATACGATATATGTTACACCATGCAATCATGCCGCCACAGCGGGACACTAGACGACGAAAGAAAGTTTCAAACGATCTGCTACGACGTACGATTCTCAGCGGGGTCCCTGATCGCAGGAACGTTTCAGACATTGCGATCTCGTAACTATATCGCTCGAACGTCACGAATCGTGCCGTCGTAGCGATCAAAATTGCACTGTGTGACGGTACCCTAACACGATGCAGAGGTAAGGCCGACTCTGCTGGGAGCCATCAAAGTTCAGACCAAGGGTGCAACCTAACTGCTGAGCTGAACTGTTAATCATCAGTAGTGTACCACTCATCCCTGTATGCATGGCCTCTTATTCCCATCCTTGTATGCATGGCCTCTTATTCCCATCCTTGTATGCATGGCTTCTTATTTCCATCCTTGTATGCATGTCCCCTTATTCCCATCCTTGTATGCATGGGCTTTTTATTCCCATCCTTGTCTGCATGGCTTCTTATTTCCATCCTTGTATGCATGGCTCCTTATTCCCATCCTTGTATGCATGGCTCCTTATCCCCATCCTTGTATGTATGGCTCATTATTCCCATCCTTGTCTGCATGGCCTCTTATCCCCATCCTTGTATGCATGGCCCCTAATCCCTATACTTGTATCTATGGCTCATTATTACCATCCTTGTCTGCATGGCTCCTTATTCTCATCCTTGTATGCATGGCCCCTTATTCCCATCCTTGTATGCATGGCCCCTTATTCCCATCCTTGTATGCATGGCTCCTTATTCACATCCTAATATGCATGGCGCCGTATTACCTTCATTGTCTGCATGTCTCCTTATCCCCATCCATGTATGTATGGCTCATTATTCCCATCCTTGTATGCATGGCTCCTTATTCACATCTTTGTATGCATGGCTCCTTATTCCCATCCATGTCTGCATGCCTCCTTATTCCCATCCTTGTATGCATGGCCCCTTATCCCTATCCTTGTATGCATGGCCCCTTATCCCCATACTTGTATGTATGGCTCATTATTCAAATCCTTGTATGCATGGCTCCTTATTCACATCTTTGTATGCATGGCTCCTTATTCCCATCCTTGTCTACATGGCTCCTTATTCCCATCCTTGTATGCATGGCCCCTTATTCCCATCCTTGTATGCATAGCTCCCTATTCCCATCCTTGTATGCGTGGTTCCTCATCCCCATCCTTGTATGTATGGACCCATGAGAAAAGCATAACAAAAATCCTACTTACTTTCCCTGCGCGCCCTTGCAGCATCCTGTTCTCGCTTCCAGCAGCTCATGTGACCGGGCGATCACGTGTCCCCGCTCATTAAGGTATTGAATATTCACCTCTCCCCACACCCATGGGAGTGGTGAATATTCATTACCTTAATGAGCAGGCGCCCGTTAGAGCCTGGTAGCTGCCTCCTGTGACTCACTTCTCCGTTGCTCCCTCTCCCCCACCATAAACTGAGACAATGACTCGTGTATAAGCCGAGGGGGGCATTTTCAGCACAAAAAAATGTGCTGAAAAACTCAGCTTATACAAGAGTATATAAGGTACAAGAAACTTTGTGACTTTCAGGCTGATATGCACAAAGCACTGAAATTTTTATTCCAGCTATTGTCAAGTGTTTGGATGATAGTGAGCAATAGTGCAGCAAATTTATCATTCTATTCATCTGAATATGACTTGCTAAAGTCTATGCGCTCACAAGTATGTACTGATTTTAAGTGTACATTAAAATCAACAGCACGCATATAGTGATTGATAGCTCAAAAATTGATGCTTTAATCAATGTATTTTGAAACAAGAAAATCACCTCTTCAGAGAGGAAGTGGACTTGATCTCTTGTGCCATTTATTGGATATAGCAATCCTAAAAGTCAATAATGAATCTTTAATGAGCCTTGCCACATTGGATATAAGGCTATTTGCATATGTAAATTTCCAGATGGGCATTTCAAGGCCTATATGTCTCCTTACGCCGACTTGGCACTCTCTACAAGGAGAAACATTAAACTTTAGAATTCTGAAACAAGAAAACGCTTATTTACATCCTACATGGGATATCACATGCATGCTAGCACACACTATTGATTTCCCTTCTTACCTCCAAATACCGATATCTTGATAAAGATACATGTCTGATTGGAATATGACAAGTGGCAAAATCTGTTCTATATTTCAGAAAAATCTTGCACAGGCTCAAGCATCTAATATTACATATCTGTTGAACTATCTGTGTGCTGTGTATTTATTATTATTATTATTATTTATTGTTATAGCGCCATTTATTCCATAGCGCTTTACATGTGAGGAGGGGTATACATAATAAAAACAAGTACAATAATCTTAAACAATACAAGTCATAACTGGTACAGGAGGAGAGAGGACCCTGCCCGCGAGGGCTCACAATCTACAAGGGATGGGTGAGAATACAGTAGGTGAGGATAGAGCTGGTCATGCAGCGGTTTGGTCGATCGGTGGTTACTGCAGGTTGTAGGCTTGTCGGAAGAGGTGGGTCTTCAGGTTCTTTTTGAAGGTTTCGATGGTAGGCGAGAGTCTGATGTGTTGTGGTAGAGGGTTCCAGAGTAGGGGTGATACGCGAGAGAAATCTTGTATACGATTGTGGGAAGAGGAGATAAGAGGGGAGTAGAGAAGGAGATCTTGTGAGGATCGGAGGTTGCGTGTAGATAAGTACCGGGAGACGAGGTCACAGATGTATGGAGGAGACAGGTTGTGGATAGCTTTGTACGTCATGGTTAAGGTTTTGTACTGGAGTCTCTGGGCAATGGGGAGCCAGTGAAGGGATTGACAGAGGGGAGAGGCCGGGGAATAGCGGGGGGACAGGTGGATTAGTCGGGCAGCAGAGTTTAGAATAGAATGGAGGGGTGCGAGAGTGTTCGAGGGGAGGCCACAGAGCAGGAGGTTGCAGTAGTCAAGACAAGAGAGGATGAGGGCATGGACTAGGGTTTTTGCAGATTCTTGGTTGAGGAATGAACGGATTCGTGAAATATTTTTGAGTTGAAGTTGGCAGGAAGTGGAAAGGGCTTGGATATGTGGTTTGAAGGAGAGATCAGCGTCAAGGATTATCCCGAGGCAGCGAGCTTGTGGGACTGGGGAGAGTGGGCAGCCATTTACTGTAATGGTTAGGTTCGTTGGAGGGGTCGTGTGAGATGGGGGAAAGATTATGAATTCTGTTTTGTCCATGTTAAGTTTGAGAAATCTAGCGGAGAAGATTTATGAAATAGTGGACAGACATTGAGAGATTCTGGTTAGTAGGGAGGTGATATCTGGTCCAGAGATGTAGATCTGTGTGTCATCAGCATAGAGGTGATACTGAAAGCCATGAGATTCTATGAGCTGTCCCAGGCCAAAGGTGTAAATGGAGAAGAGCAGGGGCCCAAGGACTGAACCTTGTCGGACTCCATACAGATAGGGGGCGAGGTGAGGAGGTGGTGTGTGAGTGGGAGACGCTGAATGTCCGGTCTGTTAGGTATGATGAGATCCAGGATAGGGCCAAGTCTGTGATGCCAAGGGATGAGAGGGTCTGTAATAACAGGGAATGGTCCACTGTGTCAAAGGCAGCCGACAGGTCGAGGAGGAGGAGGACAGAGTAGTGTTGCTTGCTCTTGGCGGTTAATACGTCATTGGTGACCTTAGTTAGGGCAGTTTCAGTGGAATGGTGTGACCGGAAGCCAGATTGTAAGCGGTCAAGGAGGGAGCAAGAAGAGAGATGGGAGGACAGTTCAAGGTAAACGTGTTGTTCCAGTAGTTTGGAGGCATAAGGGAGAAGTGATATAGGGCGATAGCTAGATACAGAGGATGGGTCAAGAGAGGGCTTTTTGAGGATAGGTGTGATGGAGGCATGATTAAAGCTTGAGGGGAAAACACCAGTTGTTAGTGATAGGTTGAAGAGATGGGTTAGGGTTGGGATGAAGACTGTGGTGAGGTTTGGGATGAGGTGGGATGGGAGCGGGTCAAGTGCACAGGTGGTGAGATGCGATCTTGAGAGTAGAGTGGAGAGTTGATCTTCTGTAATGGTGGAGAAGTTGGTTTTGGAGGTGGAGGGCTGGGAAGTCGGGAGGAAGGGCTCTGGGGGTTGTTGACCAAAACTGTCTCTGATGCTATCAATCTTCTGCTTGAAAAATGAGGCAAAGTCTTCAGCTGAGATGAGTGGGGAAGGAGGAGGTGCTTGGGGACAGAGGAGAGAGTTGAAGGTGTTGAATAACTGTTTAGGGTTGTGAGACAGGGAGGATATGAGAGATGAGAAATAGGTTTGTTTAGCTGTGGCGAGTGTGGTCTTGAAAGTAGTGAGGGACTGTTTGAATACGATGAAGTGCTCGTTGGAGTGGGATCTTTTCCATCTGCGCTCAGCAGCCCTGGAAGCTTGCCTCAGTTCTTTGGTCAGGCTGGTGTGCCAGGGCTGTCTGTTGATTTTGCAAGCTTTGGTATGTGTAAGTGGGGCAGCAGATTCCAAAGCTGCAGCTATTGTGGTGTTATATAGAGCAGCAGCGTCATCCGCATTTTGCATGGAACTTATGTCTGTGAGAGGGAGAAGGGATTCAGAGAATGAATGTAGGTCAAGATGTTTAAGATTTCTGTGAGGGTGTGAAAGTTTTTGGGGTGGGGATTGTAGACATGGAGTGGAGAGAGATGAGAATGTGAGAAGGTTGTGGTCAGAGAGTGAAAGAGGTGAGTTAGAGAGGTTAAGTAGGGAGCAGAGGCGGGTGAAGATGAGGTCCAGTGTGTGACTATCTTTGTGAGTGGCTGCAGAAGACCATTGAGTGAGGCCGAAGGAGGAAGTGAGAGATAGAAATTTAGTGGCAGCTGAGAGGGAAGTGTCAATGGGGATGTTGAAATCACCCATGATGATAGTGGGGATGTCCGCAGAAAGGAAATGAAGTAGCCAGGTGGTGAAGTGGTCAAAGAAGGTGGTGGCTGGCTCTGGGGGGCGGTAAATGACAGCCAGTTGGAGGGGGAGTAGATGCGCACAGAGTGTACCTCAAAGGAAGGGAGGGTAACAGATGGTGGCAGTGGGATTGGGGTGAAGGAGCAGTTAGTTGACAGGAGAAAACCAACTCCTCCGCCATGCTTGCTGCTGGGGCGGGGTGTGTGAGAAAGGTGGAAGCCACCGTAAGAGAGTGCAGGAGGGGAGGCTGTGTCAGAAGGGGTGAGCCAGGTTTCAGTGATGGCAAGGAAGGAAAGTTTGGTAGTAACAAAAAGATCATGGATGTAGGAAAGCTTGTTGCAGACAGAGCGAGCATTCCACAGAGCTCCTGTTAGTGGGACAGGGGAAGCGGGGGCTGGGCGAATGGGTATAAGGTTAGAGAGGTTACGGAAGTTTGTGATAGTGTGTATTTGGGTCCATGACACTTTTCACTATGTACCTGCCAATGATTTGCAGTACTGTGGGCTTGTCTGACATTTTAAGTCATTTTCAGTCACTGAAATGTCTGCAACAAACTGTCCACATTTGAATATATCTTTACAAACAGTACCATTATTGTTCTTATACATAGTAACATAGTAACATAGTTAGTAAGGCCGAAAAAAGACATTTGTCCATCCAGTTCAGCCTATATTCCATCATAATAAATCCCCAGATCTACGTCCTTCTACAGAACCTAATAATTGTATGATACAATATTGTTCTGCTCCAGGAAGACATCCAGGCCTCTCTTGAACCCCTCGACTGAGTTCGCCATCACCAACTCCTCAGGCAAGCAATTCCAGATTCTCACTGCCCTAACAGTAAAGAATCCACTTCTATGTTGGTGGAAAAACCTTCTCTCCTCCAGACGCAAAGAATGCCCCCTTGTGCCCGTCACCTTCCTTGGTATAAACAGATCCTCAGCGAGATATTTGTATTGTCCCTTATATACTTATACATGGTTATTAGATCGCCCCTCAGTTGTCTTTTTTCTAGACTAAATAATCCTAATTTCGCTAATCTATCTGGGTATTGTAGATCTCCCATCCCCTTTATTAATTTTGTTGCCCTCCTTTGTACTCTCTCTAGTTCCATTATATCCTTCCTGAGCACCGGTGCCCAAAACTGGACACAGTACTCCATGTGCGGTCTAACTAGGGATTTGTACAGAGGCAGTATAATGCTCTCATCATGTGTATCCAGACCTCTTTTAATGCACCCCATGATCCTGTTTGCCTTGGCAGCTGCTGCCTGGCACTGGCTGCTCCAGGTAAGTTTATCATTAACTAGGATCCCCAAGTCCTTCTCCCTGTCAGATTTACCCAGTGGTTTCCCGTTCAGTGTGTAATGGTGATATTGATTTCTTCTTCCCATGTGTATAACCTTACATTTATCATTGTTAAACCTCATCTGCCACCTTTCAGCCCAAGTTTCCAACTTATCCAGATCCATCTGTAGCAGAATACTATCTTCTCTTGTATTAACTGCTTTACATAGTTTTGTATCATCTGCAAATATCGATATTTTACTGTGTAAACCTTCTACCAGATCATTAATGAATATGTTGAAGAGAACAGGTCCCAATACCGACCCCTGCGGTACCCCACTGGTCACAGCGACCCAGTTAGAGACTATACCATTTATAACCACCCTCTGCTTTCTATCACTAAGCCAGTTACTAACCCATTTACACACATTTTCCCCCAGACCAAGCATTCTCATTTTGTGTACCAACCTCTTGTGCGGCACGGTATCAAACGCTTTGGAAAAATCGAGATATACCACGTCCAATGACTCACCGTGGTCCAGCCTATAGCTTACCTCTTCATAAAAACTGATTAGATTGGTTTGACAGGAGCGATTTCTCATAAACCCATGCTGATATGGAGTTAAACAGTTATTCTCAATGAGATAATCCAGAATAACATCCCTCAGAAACCCTTCAAATATTTTACCAACAATAGAGGTTAGACTTACTGGCCTATAATTTCCAGGTTCACTTTTAGAGCCCTTTTTGAATATTGGCACCACATTTGCTATGCGCCAGTCCTGCGGAACAGACCCCGTCGCTATAGAGTCCCTAAAAATAAGAAATAATGGTTTATCTATTACATTACTTAGTTCTCTTAGTACTCGTGGGTGTATGCCATCCGGACCCGGAGATTTATCTATTTTAATCTTATTTAGCCGGTTTCACACCTCTTCTTGGGTTAGATTGGTGACCCTTAATATAGGTTTTTCATTGTTTCTTGGGATTTCACCTAGCATTTCATTTTCCACCGTGAATACCGTGGAGAAGGTGTTTAATATGTTAGCTTTTTCCTCGTCATCTACAACCATTCTTTCCTCACTATTTTTTAAGGGGCCTACATTTTCAGTTTTTATTCTTTTACTATTGATATAGTTGAAGAAAAGTTTGGGATTAGTTTTACTCTCCTTAGCAATGTGCTTCTCTGTTTCCTTTTTGGCAGCTTGAATTAGTTTTTTAGATAAAGTATTTTTCTCCCTATAGTTTTTTAGAGTTTCAATGGTGCCATCCTGCTTTAGTAGTGCAAATGCTTTCTTTTTACTGTTAATTGCCTGTCTTACTTCTTTGTTTAGCCACATTGGGTTTTTCCTATTTCTAGTCCTTTTATTCCCACAAGGTATAAACCGCTTACAGTGCCTATTTAGGATGTTCTTAAACATTTTCCATTTATTATCTGTATTCTTATTTCTGAGGATATTGTCCCAGTCTACCAGATTAAGGGCATCTCTAAGCTGGTCAAACTTTGCCTTCCTAAAGTTCAGTATTTTTGTGACTCCCTGACAAGTCCCCCTAGTGAAAGACAGGTGAAACTGTACAATATTGTGGTCGCTATTTCCTAGATGCCCGACCACCTGCAGATTTGTTATTCTGTCAGGTCTATTAGATAGTATTAGGTCTAAAAGTGCTGCTCCTCTGGTTGGATTCTGCACCAATTGTGAAAGATAATTTTTCTTGGTTATTAGCAGAAACTTGTTGCCTTTATGGGTTTCACAGGTTTCTGTTTCCCAGTTAATATCCGGGTAGTTAAAGTCCCCCATAACCAGGACCTCATTATGGTTGCAGCTTCATCTATCTGCTTTAGAAGTAGACTTTCCATGATTGCTGTTATATTTGGGGGTTTGTAACAGACCCCAATGAGAATTTTGTTACCATTTTTCCCTCCATGAATTTCGACCCATATGGACTCGACATCCTCATTCCCTTCGCTAATATCCTCCCTTAAAGTGGACTTTAGACAAGACTTTACATAGAGACAAACCCCTCCTCCTCTCCGATTTTTACGATCCTTTCTAAACAGACTGTAACCCTGTAAGTTAACTGCCCAGTCATAGCTTTCATCTAACCATGTCTCGGTTATTCCCACTATGTCAAAGTTACCTGTAGATATTTCTGCTTCTAGTTCTTCCATCTTGTTTGTCAGGCTTCTGGCGTTTGCGAGCATGCAGTTTAGAGGATTTTGTTTTGTTCCAATCTCCTCGCTGTGGATTGTTTTAGAAATGTTCTTACCTCCCTTCTGAGTATGTTTTCCTGGATCTTCTTTGTTCCAGTCTAATGTTTTTCTTCCCGTCCCCTCTTCTTCTAGTTTAACGCCCTCCTGATGAGTGTAGCGAGTCTTCTGGTGAATGTGTTTTTCCCAGGTTTGTTGAGGTGTAGTCCGTCTCTGGCGAGGAGTCCATCGTACAAGTAATTCACACCGTGGTCCAGGAATCCGAATCCTTGTTGTCTGCACCATCGTCTTAGCCAGTTGTTCGCATCAAGGATCCTGTTCCATCTCCTGGTGCCATGCCCGTCTACTGGAAGGATAGAAGAAAAAACTACCTGTGCATCCAGTTCCTTTACTTTCTTCCCCAACTCTTCAAAGTCCTTGCAGATTGTCGGTAGGTCCTTCCTTGCCGTGTCATTGGTGCCAACATGTATCAGAAGAAATGGGTGGACGTCCTTGGACCTACAGTAGTTATCTGGAACTGGAAAAATACTGTATATATTACAAAACTAATGTAGCCTAGAGATAAAGAAGAATGAAGATACAAAGCCATTTTGATTAATTTATGTTTTAAAGATCTTTTACAACACATTTTTGAAAATGAATATATTCTGACTTCTCTATGGCTTTTTCAAATTATTTTTTTAAATGGTCTTTGGTTCAGTCTCGAGCCATGGCGACTTGAGGTATGAACAATCTGTAGGAAGATCAATCTTGTACAAGCTTAGATAGGTTCACCAGGGTCTTCTCCGACGACATCTTGATAGTATCAAGCCATTGATGGCTGTTCTTCCTTTATGTCTTGTTCCTCCAATACTTCTGACCAAGGTGGAGCTTACTCTTTGCCACATGGGTTTTTTTTTTTGCCTTTCTCTGGATCAACATGTTAGGGCATGTTAGGTTAGGCTATGGGTTGAACTAGATGGACTTATAGTCTTCCTTCAACCTTAATAACTATTATGTCTTTCTCCAGTGATGGCTCTCTTCGTATGATGTGTCCAAAGTAGGCAAGTCGTAGCTTGGTGACCCATGCTTCGAGTGACATGTCTGGCCTGGTTTGTTCCAGAAATTGATTTTTTTGTTCTTCTTGAAATCCATGGTATCAATAACATCCTTTTCCAGCACCACATTTTGAAGGTGTAGATTGTTCTACTATCTTGCTTTTTTAATGTCCAGGTTTCACATTCGCATGTTACATCTTTTATAAGTTGATCAAATTAGTCGATTGCTTGAGATGACATGTGAAATAAACTTTGTTACCATGACTATTCTCTAATTATACTGGCAATATTACAATGTAGGATAGAGAAACCTTATGCATAACAGTCTTGCCGCAATATTCAGATGTTGTGTTAATGAATAGGGTGCACTTTGCAAAGAAATAAATTAATATTGATGCATCACTTGGTGGTTCACCAAAATTACAAAAAGTACCCCATTCATCTTTTAATGGGTGGATTTTCAACCTTTGCAAATATAAATAGAATGAGATTCACCTTAGAAATATCTTGATGGTAAAGAAAAAGGAAAACAAGCTATTAATAAGATACACTAATGTCAATAATATATGAGAAGATTGTTCTTGAAGGTAGTCAGATCTTGGAATAATAGTAATAAAGTAGTGATTGTGAGGCATTTAGTGTTATTGACATCAGGTTTGGCATCAAAATTTAAGAACAGCTGTCCTCAAACAATGCAGCTCTGTGTAAGTGCACAATTTGGGGACAGGTCTGCTCACCCATTAGCCAAAACGATACAAAAATGATGTGCCAAAAGGAGCAATCACTCAAAGAATACACATATGCCTTGATTCTTCAAGACTAATATTTTATAGATCCATCAAATTCTTTTAGAATAATGTACAACTTAATCTGTTTAGTGAATTTTTTAGCTGCTAAGCACCAACACAAAAAAATGCACTAAATTGCATTTCTGTGGTTCATTACAGTACATTTTTGGCATATATGATGCTGATTTTTTCAGCTGTTCTAGACAATGCCCCCTCTAAGCTAAGCTCCACTCACTTTTCAACAGGTTGTGAGAGATGGCTGGGACTGAAGAACCCAAAAGTTGCACAATTTGGTGACATTTCCAGCAGTTTATCAAAAGTTAGGAGACCTGTCAAGCCATGATGTTACTACTCATGTATATAGCATTTTATCATCTCCACTAATGATAATATCAAAAACGCTTCTGATTTTACATTGAAACTGTCATCTAAAGGAGATTGAAGCAGAAGATAACTTTGATACTCCAGCAAAAACAAAATAATCAATGCCCTTCACCGCATTTAAAGCATACAAAACAGAATTCTGTCCAACGACCTACTTGAAAAGCAATTACAAGATTTTCAAATAGAATTTGGGAGGCGCTATGTATTTCATTTGACGCTAAAAGGAATACTGATTGATCTGTAAATTAAAAAGACGTACACTTTTAAAAGACCTTGCTTGTTCTCTCCGTGGCATAAAAAGCATCTTTATTGTTCAGCTAACACTTTGACTTTTTTTCTGGAACAGCTAATTGCAACATCTCTGTATAACTCCTCTCCGACTTGCTGCGGCTGCTGAAAATTGTGGTAAATGCATAAACTGTGCCTTATTGATTTTTGTTGACATTTTACATGCCTCTTATACATTCTTAACCTCTGTTTAGTAATTGCTAGTACGGAACACACTCATGGATAATAAGATCAAATTAGGTAACTAAAAGGATTCCTTGGCAACAAAGTGCCATGTTAGTCAAGAATGCGGTCTGTGCATATACCACTATAAGATAATGATCTTCACATTCGAATCAGGAGCTACGAAATGGAACCTTTAAGTGCCATATCCTATGATAAATCTAAGCACCTGCTCGGTCTGTTAAACTGACAGAAATAAATACTTTATTTAGCTTATAACACTTTCCTACGTGGTTTTTAAAATATTGCTTCAATCACAGAATGCTTTAGTGATTTATTTCCTGGCTGGAAGGGAGGTCATGAAAATACACAAATAGAAGGACTGCAAAACCATTGCTTTCCTTCACATGATGGGAGGCAGGGCTACCCTGTTATAAATGACATTGTGCTGGTATATACCTACAAGGATATGGACGCAATGGCTCCTGTTCATAGAAGGAATACAGCTGTACACTAGTGATACTTCAACAACTTTTCTCACATGAGGCAATGTGCTTGGTGGTTACAGAAATTCACAATCAGCAAATACTTAAACAGAGCTAGACAGTTAGCACACAGCGGACGCTTGCAACATTTTACTGGTACTTGAAACACAGTTGTTCTTGTCACAGGCACCAGTCTCCATCTGCATATAGTGAGTCTCTCCACTTCACACAGAGGCAATGGCACGCAGAGTACTCTTGTGCAACAATCCCCACAATCAAGAATAAGATGCCCGTCTGCTTTGTTCTGCTGTGGGATATCCTTGCCTTCTCGGCACTCCTCACGCAAAGGAAAGAGCCTCTATGATCCCCTCTGTTGTGCCAATCCTTGCCCTCTCACAGGAGTGTTGGTGGTGTCATGGAAGTGGGATGGTCTTCTGTTGGGATAAACCACACTAGCAGGCAGCTCAAGTTGGAGACCTTTACATGTTCATGTGTCTGACCATCATGCATGTGTCTGACCTCTACTGGAAGGAAAACAGGAATGTGAAAATAGACTAAGGGCATTGGCTAATGAAAGGGCAGACAGCAGCTCAGACCCCTAATGAGAGGTGCTCGTGCTCCATACCTCAACTTTGCCACTCAGTGTCATTCTTTTTTGTAGGGCATTTTTCCCATATTATATCTCAGCTCACACATCACTAATCTTTTGCATTACATATGCAGCTTTCTTAAATTTGTCACACATTAGTGACAGTAGTAAGGCAACGTAGATAAGATTGTGGCATATGAACTGCAATAGGATCAATGGTAATCCACAGAACCACCATAGCATTTCACAGTCTTGGATAGTTCTGTACATAACAGCAGGCTATAGGTAGCAATGATACTTAACACTTGTAAAAGGACGAGAGACTCATTTTCAATCATTTTACAAGTCCACAATATGCTATGGGTAGAAAATGCAATCTTTATAGTTGTCATTCAAAAAAAATGTCTAGTTTTCTATTATGATGGATAAATAGGGCAGTGCTGGTGGTGTAGTAATTCAGTGTATAGACTGCGAATGTACCAAATGGTATTTATTTATTTTACTTATTTATATGGCACTATTATGTTCCACAGTGCTTTTAGACATTATCATTGCTTTTCGTTCCCTGTTTAGATGTCCTCATCGGGGTATATAAAAGTTGAGAGACCCATATAAAAAACAAAAAAAACAAAGCTAAGCTCTTTTGTGCTAGTAAACCTAAATGGTTATTCCCAGAACTACATTGAATGGGGGATAACTTATTGATCAGAGGAGTTACCGATAACTTAGTGACCCAGAGAAAGGCTCTGAAACCCTCTTCAGTAGGGCAGAGATGCGCACCATTCATTGCCAATGTGATTGCTGGAGAAAGCTGAGTACTGTACTCTGCACGCCCATTCTAGTGGTTCCACAGTCCTATCTTTTAGATCATTAAGCATCCCAATGGTTGGATCCAGTCCTAGGAATAACCCTTTATATGAACAATCTTGATAAAACATATGTACTGTTGTATGCCTAGAGCAAGCCATACCTGAAAAACACCTTAGAGAAAATAAAAAACAATGTATTAATTTAAAGTATAGAAGATAAAAGATGTAGCTCTAAAATATTAAAAAACTATATACAGTGGGACAAAAAAGTATTAAAGGCCCCTTCACACTGAGCGACGCTGCAGCGATAACGACAACGATCCGGATCGCTGCAGCGTCGCTGTTTGGTCGCTGGAGAGCTGTCACACAGACCGCTCTCCAGCGACCAACGATGCCGGTAACCAGGGTAAACATCGGGTAACTAAGCGCAGGGCCGCGCTTAGTAACCCGATGTTTACCCTGGTTACCATCCTAAAAGTAAAAAAAAACAAACACTAGATACTTACCTACAGCCGTCTGTCCTCCAGCGCTGCGCTCTGCTTCT
The DNA here is from genome assembly GCF_032444005.1 of Ranitomeya imitator. Classification (NCBI taxonomy): domain Eukaryota; kingdom Metazoa; phylum Chordata; class Amphibia; order Anura; family Dendrobatidae; genus Ranitomeya; species Ranitomeya imitator. The sequence continues at coordinate 387,093,502 of NC_091285.1, read as the reverse complement.
CTGCACTCCTCCTGTACTGTCTGGGAGCCGGAAAGCAGAGCGGTGACGTCACCGCTCTGCTTTCCGGCTCACAGCCAGTACAGGAGGAGTGCAGAGCACAGCGCTGGAGGACAGACGGCTGTAGGTAAGTATCTAGTGTTTGTTTTTTTTTACTTTTAGCATGGTAACCAGGGTAAACATCGGGTTACTAAGCGCGGCCCTGCGCTTAGTTACCCGATGTTTACCCTGGTTACCAGTGAAGACATCGCTGGATCGGTGTCACACACGCCGATCCAGCGATGTCTCCAGGGAGTCCAGCGACGAAATAAAGTTCTGGACTTTATTCAGCGACCAACGATCTCCCAGCAGGGGCCTGATCGTTGGTCGCTGTCACACATAACGATTTCATTAACGATATCGTTGCTACGTCACAAATAGCAACGATATCGTTAACAATATCGTTATGTGTGAAGGTACCTTTAGTCAGTCAGCAATAGTGCAAGTTCCACCACTTAAAAAGATTAGAGGCGTCTGTAATTTACATCATAGGTAGACCTCAACTATGGGAGACAAACTGAGAAAAAAAATTCCAGAAAATCACATTGTCTGTTTTTTTAACATTTTATTTGCATATTATGGTGGAAAATAAGTATTTGGTCAGAAACAAAATTTCATCTCAAGACTTTGTAATATATCCTTTGTTGGCAATGACAGAGGTCAAACGTTTTCTGAAAGTCTTCACAAGGTTGCCACACACTGTTGTTGGTATGTTGGCCCATTCCTCCATGCAGATCTCCTCTAGAGCAGTGATGTTTTTGGCTTTTCGCTTGGCAACATGGACTTTCAACTCCCTCCAAAGGTTTTCTATAGGGTTGAGATCTGGAGACTGGCTAGGCCACTCCAGGACCTTGAAATGCTTCTTACGAAGCCACTCCTTCGTTGCCCTGGCGGTGTGCTTTGGATCATTGTCATGTTGAAAGACCCAGCCACGTTTCATCTTCAATGCCCTTGCTGATGGGAGGAGGTTTGCACTCAAAATCTCACGATACATAGCCCCATTCATTCTTTCATGTACCCGGATCAGTCATCCTGGCCCCTTTGCAGAGAAACAGCCCCAAAGCATGATGTTTCTACCACCATGCTTTACAGTAGGTATGGTGTTTGATGGATGCAACTCAGTATTCTTTTTCCTCCAAACACGACAAGTTGTGTTTCTACCAAACAGTTCCAGTTTGGTTTCATCAGACCATAGGACATTCTCCCAAAACTCCTCTGGATCATCCAAATGCTCTCTAGCAAACGTCAGACGGGCCCGGACATGTACTGGCTTAAGCAGTGGGACACGTCTGGCACTGCAGGATCTGAGTCCATGGTGGCGTAGTGTGTTACTTATGGTAGGCCTTGTTATATTGGTCCCAGCTCTCTGCAGTTCATTCACTAGGTCCCCCCGCGTGGTTCTGGGATTTTTGCTCACCGTTCTTGTAATCATTCTGACCCCACGGGGTGGGATTTTGCGTGGAGCCCCAGATCGAGGGAGATTATCAGTGGTCTTGTATGTCTTCCATTTTCTAATTATTGCTCCCACTGTTGATTTTTTCACTCCAAGCTGGTTGGCTATTGCAGATTCAGTCTTCCCAGCCTGGTGCAGGACTACAATTTTGTTTCTGGTGTCCTTTGACAGCTCTTTGGTCTTCACCATAGTGGAGTTTGGAGTCAGACTGTTTGAGGGTGTGCACAGGTGTCTTTTTATACTGATAACAAGTTTAAACAGGTGCCATTACTACAGGTAATGAGTGGAGGAAAGAGGAGACTCTTAAAGAAGAAGTTACAGGTCTGTGAGAGCCTGAAATCTTGATTGTTTGTTTCTGACCAAATACTTATTTTCCACCATAATATGCAAATAAAATGTTAAAAAAAACAGACAATGTGATTTTCTGGATTTTTTTTTCTCAGTTTGTCTCCCATAGTTGAGGTCTACCTATGATGTAAATTACAGACGCCTCTCATCTTTTTAAGTGGTGGAACTTGCACTATTGCTGACTGACTAAATACGTTTTTGCCCCACTGTATATCACAATGCAGAGCTGATATAAAATAAATGAGCAACAATGTTAATCTTTATGTTATAAAAATATTCTATAAAATGTATAACTAAGTGTGTCTAGTGCCAGTTGTCACAAGTGCCCATTATCTCAGTCCCACAACCGATATCCTCTTATGGACAGCAGACTGCTTCTTGCCACATTGCAGGTCATCCTGTAGAAATCTGTGCACTAGATGTGGGTATTTTTCATCAGTACTGGACTCATTTAGTGGACTTTCTGCTAAGAAATAAAAATGGGACCCAAGTATAAAGTAAAATGCATGGAACAGCAATAGGAACATTTTAAATGTTCATTGAGAAAGGTAATATTTATTTATGGGATAGCATATTTAGTGAACTCTTTTATTAATTCCAAGACAACCTTTAAAAACGAGAATAGTAACACATACACAAAAGTGAACTCAGCACCATATGATACAAACCCATATGATACAAACTATGAACCCCCTTTTAAATATTTTTGTCCGATCACTCCTTATAAATTTCACTCATGATTTTTGAAAAAAATTTGTGCAGTCATGTTATAAATCCTATACAAGATGAGTTCACACCTCTGTTTCAAACACCATGAATCCAATCCATCAAGACTGGCGTGAGAGGGGGGTGCTTGAGACAGACGCACCTCTTCATCAATCGAGAACATCTGCCACACCTGGAATCTCATTCCAATCAGTATTGGAGTAAGATTTCTGGTATAGAGAAAGCCACAGCTCGTGGTAAATGAGACGAGCTGTAGCGTGATATTGCCCATATTTCCCCATTTTGTCAAAGCTCAGAAATACTATCGTGAAAATTTGCAAAAAATTTTGCGACCTTTCAAAGCTTTTAACCAGAATACTGGTGTGAAAGTTTTGATGAATCGGGTCCCATGTGTCAATTCCCTCATAAGACCATAAAAGCAGAATAAAGATTCAATGAATCCATCGCACCATGTATTCCAGCACTACCCAGTGCACCCCGTTGACCTGTCATGTGGTCAATTGGATTCTGCCAAGGTGTCCATCATAAAGCAGTGTTGCATGCTACAACACATTTTACCATGAGATGTAATGATATCTGTGATGGAGATTCACAATAGTGTTTGTCCCTTTTTTCACAAAATGTATTATTTGGTATCATCAGCTGTATACAGAGTATGTGGAAAAGCTAAATTAACCATGCATTTTATATATTACTTTATTCTTTTAGCCAGCTAATTGATTTGGCCCTTCCTATCAATCCGTTAGTCGTTGGAACTTCAAGGAAATAAATAAATAATTGTTTCATTGTCTTTACTGGCCACTGGGGCAGCTGATAATCGTGTAATGCCAAGAACAGGATTTTGTGCATTAGCTTCGAAATGACAATATGCTGGAACCACTCAGTGTTTAGATTTGCTTCATTTGGAAATCTTTTAAGTAGTAATAATAATAATGTTTTGAGGAAATTGAGTGGAACACTAAATTATTCTCTGAAACCCAAGTTCAAACTGTGCAAGGCTAAAGAAGCTGAAAATCAATGCACTTTTAAAGTCATTAGAGAGCAAGAGTCAAACATGCCTGTGTTGCTCTGGCGAAGCTTTTAGTGAGCCATAGTATTATTACAAAATCAGCCAGAATCTACATTAATTTCACAGTCTTTTTCTTCAAGATACCCAAGGGTGCTCGATGAATAAAATGGAAATTTCAAAAGGCAGTGTTTTTATTAGTTAAGGGGGCAATGAGCCTTGAAAGTGCTGCATTTGACCCACACGGTAACCAGTTCTGGCATGAGTAGCAATAAGGTATTATGTATTCTACGTGTCACAACCCTTCATTTGAAGGTGTACATACAAATAAGAACAGAAGTCAGTGAACGCTGCTATAAAATATATAAACAAATATGAAGTTCATTATCTGTGCTACTTCTTCCTCATCTTTCATTATCTTAAAATCTCGCTGCGTGTATCTATTGGAAAGGTTGCTGAAAAGCACAAGAGATTTGCATTATTTAAGATGACCACCCAGTTGCTTTTTAACATAAAATAATGTTAATATAGCCACCATGCTGGGTAACTGGCTTGGCGTCACGTTCTGAATATTAAACCTTTATAAATATTACATTACGCCAAGTTAATGATGATGAACAAACAGAATGTTTCTACTTTGGATTATTCTGCATTTTTTTTAAATTCATTTTCACGTTTTCCAGCCCTATGATGCAATTTACATTAAAAAGCCCAAAACAGTCCAAAAATGTGCTAATAAATACTAAAAATAGTTTTTATTGAATAGATTAAAAATATGTCTATATTTAACATAACAAACATCTCGATATATTGATGGATGAGCCAAAATGGAAACCACCAAGGTAAAGAGGCATCAATAACTATAGAATCACTTTAGAAAACAACGTACGCGAGAGGTTTATGTGCGTAGCACATGTATATTATACAAATGGTAAATAAAAAATGTTAGTTCAAGCATATAAAGTGATAACATAATACAGATTGGAGCGCCAGACAAAGTAATTCCCTAGAGATTAAGTCGCATAAGGTGCAAATAGGGCATACAAGGGCATAAACATAAGTAGGCTCACCTACCAAACACCCGACGTACGTTTCACAAACACTTGATCCCTGACAAAGAAAATGAAAATTAAATTTATGTCAGGTGAACTGAAATAGGTCAACATTATAATTCTCACCAATTTCTGGCTTATTTTATATTAATTCTGTCATTTTCCATTAAACTCCATGCACATTTCCAGCTTTTTTTTATTTTTAAAGTCACAAGAGAAGTGATAATTGGAAATAAGTAATGTGGTTTGTGACATAATCCATAACATTTTTCCACTTTTTTTTGTTACTCAACATTATTGAATTTATGATATTAAAATGTAATAAGATTTGCAGCCGTTCCCTTTAGATGACTGCTCAATCCAGTTCAGAAAGTTTCTATTCATCACCATCATCTAACTTCTTTGCCACCATCAGCAGATTATAGGTGGCATTTACTGTGTCTATAGTCTCTGCATTGAGAGCAGAGACAACTGAGGGCTGTATTAAACAGTAGGGAGTATTTATTGAAGAATTGCTACAAATGTCATTTTTGCTTTACTTTAAAGCCGTTTATATTCTAAAGAAAAATTGTGAGTGATATTTAAATGGAGAATCTTAATTTCTTTCATGTAAAATATTTTAGTTGAAAATTTCCAGACCAGATATGAATTTTTTTTACAGTTTTTCCATTAAATGATGATATTTTATAAAACAAAGGTCGTGTATACACACACATATATATATATATATATATATATATATATATGCGTTTAACCACAAAGAAAAATCTTGTTTACCGCATTTGATGCTATTACTTACCAGACCCTCACGACTAATCTAATGATGATATTAGCACGTACAAATGGCTCCCCAAAAAGTGCAATGTGTCTGATAATTGCAGAACACCACATGTTCACCTTCTTGCTCTTGAAACCATTGGGGTGAGATATCGGTAAAGTTACCAGACTAAGAGAACCTTTCCTGGTTACATATTCCCTTTTTAATGTAGTTAAGAGTTTGGTCAGATTGCGTAACTTGTGTTACAACAAACAGCCTGTATTGTGTATATCATGATATTTAATTTTACAATTTACACCAAAATTTCAATAATAATTGCAATATATTTATGCTGCAAAATGTACTACAATGTGTTCCTTTTCTGTTTATGTTTTCTCACCCTACATCGCATTGAAGAGAACTATATATTAAACCTCTAAGCAGCAACCATAACATTATACAGGGTAACAATTGGTTTGTAAATATGGCAATCCCCTAAGGAAAAAATAAAGCAGTCATGTGAGCAGTCCCGTCTCAGGATTGACTACAGTCCAAAGTGCTCCAGATGGTGCTAAAACTGGTTTTCTCCCAGGGACACGGACCGCCCACATGACTACTAACAGTTTTTTTTCTACCTTATAAATGTATTTTTTCCTTTATGCTGCAAGTGACATTTTTAGACAGTCACATCTTCACAAACCAACTTTTCAGTATCCTGAATAACAATATGACAGTGGTTTTAGGGCTTCAGATGGGACATGTTTTCTATATGTTGCAGTGGTGGCTACTTGTTCTCAATCTACACTTCAGGATTGTAATTCTCTCAAAGGGATCAGAATTACAGAGCACATTACTGACATTTTTAGCTATTTGTGTCAACTTTATATCAGTTTGACTCCCAGAGTGAATAGAAAGAAGAATAAATTGGATATTATAAAGTACAGAAATCACATTCCCACTGACCTAACTGATAGTACCATACATATTAATATATATAGCCATAGTGTATAAGTCCAGTATTAGGTGAGTCCCATAGTACAACTTAATCCCGTTATAAATGGTGATTTATTTTGACGCTTTCAATCATGTGAAAATGAAATGATCAGTGATTGAATATTTGTAGCTCTATCTCTCTAAATATGTGTGTCCACCTGTGGCTGAAAAGAACACTTCCCCATTTTGTTTTTGTTTTGTTTTTTTTTCCTTTCTTCTATGGTCGGATTAGCAAGTCAGCACTGTAAGTACCAAACCACTAAAAAAAAATTCCAGGAGTTGTTACTTTTATGTACTACTGAGAACAGTGTCGTCTTGTGGCCGTTCTCGTAGATTGTGTTGGTTTAACAAGCGTCCAACCCTTTTGTCTTGTTGTTTTTTTTTGTCTTTCCTGCCCCCTGTCCCCTTGTCCCCACAGGCTGTGCGTTTGTTACATTTTCTACAAGGGCAATGGCACAGAATGCAATCAAAGCCATGCACCAGTCTCAGACCATGGAGGTACTGTATCATCTGCCCTTTCTTTGTTTTCTTTGTGCAAATAATTGGGTAAAAACGAAAGTCGTTCTCTCCTGTTCAGACTGTTAACATGACAATCACAGATGTAAAGACCCCAGACTTCTCGCTGACACTCATTACACCATTCATTGAAGCTTTTTCATTGCAAGTGATCAGGTCACATAGAACTGCGTACTCTACATTCTTTCAGGTACAACACATCCCATCTGCACATTCATTTCAAATACAAAGTGGTTGGATTTTATTGGCACATTAATCCCTCACGAAACAGAATTCTACTTGTCTAAAGCAGACAAAACATTTCTTCTACTCAGTTTCATGCCCCATTTACATAGGTAATGGCAGTATAAGTTAGCACCTCCGGGCTTGTCTAGGTAGGGAACTGGAATCTAAGTAACAGAACATACACAATACTCAAACATATCTAAGGCTAATTATACACTGTGTCTGTGCACAGAACCTACAATATACATTGGGAGCTTTTCCCATCATATAGTGTAACATTCCCATGGGCCCAAGTTCACCAGACAAAGGCTAAACCTGTGTTTTTTCAGCCTCTGGCAGGTATAGTCTCCATATTATCTTTTTTATTGTATAGGAAAGCACATAAGACTGTTCTTTCCTATACAGAGGGACAGTGTAGTATATGTTTTCTTATAATGGGTTCCTATAATGGACAGATGCCTCAGCCTCCATCTTGACTGTGACTACTGTTGGGTACATAGCTCCATCCTGAAAGTGGGCACAAACACAGTGTGTACCGTGCTTTCACTCTTAGAATCAATCAGATTTTGGGGGAAATAATGGACAGATTGCTTTATTTTAATGTTGGGCCCTTAATTTCCCCAGTGAAAAACAATACTAGAGACATTTCCTAATACTTAACTTATTGGGGGGGGGAATGCCAAGTTAAATGTAAATAATTTTTCACTTAAAGAGGTTTTTCCGCTTAGCACCATTTTCTACCTACTCAATGAAAACTGATCCTACTTGCTAAGGCTATGGTCATACAAGCGTAAATTCTCTCATCCAACAGAGTTGGTTCGATAGTGAAAATGACACTGATCAAAGTTTGATCAGTGTCAGCATAGTGTGATCTAGATTCTGTTGGATGAGAGTATCGAAGAACACAGGAGAAAATGGAGAACAAGATTTCTCCATCTTCTCTATCGTGTCAGTGCCCTGAAATCGGACTGCACTCAGATGTCGAATCAAACGTGGACAAGCTGCAATTGGATATGTGCGCGGCCCCATGGAATAACATTGGTCCAAGTACGATCCAATGTTTTGACGGGTCAGACTTAAACGGGAAATATGGTAGTGTGCACATGGCCTAAGAAAGCTGTAATAGAAGGATTATTTAAATGGCCATCTAAAGTGCTTATTGATGAGCAGAAGATGTCTTACAGGGCAGGGCAATGCACCTTGTGCCAGGGAGAAGAAGGAGCCTAGTGGCAGCCTTCTCATTGTCATTTTTGGAGGTCTTAAGTATGCAGAACTGATTAGTCTAGTATGACTTTATTATGGTATTTATAAGATGCTGAGGAGATAGTTATTTTCATTTAAAATCCCAGGACTTGAACCTTCTTTCACAGTTATATAGTCTCAGAGCACAAAGTGGCATACTAATGTAAAGGCCATACTTTCTACAAAGGCCACACTTTCTATAAAGGCCATCACTAGAAGGAACTGCATTACCCACTTAAAACGAGCTGTGTTAGCTGACAAAAAGCCATTCAGAAAGCCAGGTAATGGATGACATACTGTGCAGTGTCATATATTACCCTTAATCTCCATGGCCGAACCTCCAGTAGCATAGCGATCTCTTTTATTTCTCATAAATGTGTCTCGAAAAGACAATATGGCTGATTAATATCACTGCTCCATGTCAAATAACGCTGCAATTACCAGTCTTAAGGTCTCCATGGTTCAACAGACCTAAATCAACAGCCAGCAGGCAGCTTCTCGGGAGAGCTTCCGATTTTAAATCACCAGTGACACCTAGTCTTTCACTTGTGGACGCAGGACATGTCAGCCTCTATATCATAGGCTCCACGCTTTTATTTCCAGCCAGAATAGCTGTTGTCTTAACATTAACACTATACACATTTAAATGCTGAATAAAAGAACCCATGTGAATAGCAATGAAATGAAATGAGCCTCCGAAATAAAGATAAAAGGAGGTAGAAGTCACCAGGCAATAATATACTAAAGCAGAAGTTGAGCTCTACACAATTTATTTGCCTGAAAAGTAAAATAAAACTACAAGGCCCCAGGATAAATCCGATTCATGTTTGTCATTTATCTAAATGTCCTTTGTTTCTGGAGCATGTCATATCGGCCCCGAGAAATCTGAAATATGACGTTCATTTAACTCCCGATGAAGAAATGCCTACAAATGCCGTGCCGCATTGCTACAATGCCACCTGTGCTTGTGGTGCAATTATCCCAAACATTAAAAAGAAAGGTTCGTTGTGAAACAGAGCACTGACTTCTAAAATTACAGCTTGGCCCGCTGCGGCCGTGCAATTATATCTTTGAAATCCTACACAGAAAATTGGTTCCCACTTTATCAAAGTGATATTTAAGTTGTCTAAGGTAAGGCATCTTTTTAACTACTTCAGCAGAGGAAGAATCTTCGATGTAAGAGCTAAAACTCCAGCAACTCAAAGCCCGTGAACCGCAAGACGGATTACGCTGATCATTTTCTGGCCGCATAGCGCCGCCGTGTACACAGTGCACATTCTCTTCTAGATGCATTTTCAATGAATTCTGCTTGTACATTGCGGAAGAACAAAATACACGGAGGTAGAAAAGCAAACCTTACTGCAGTGATGTATCTATGAAACCTACACAGGCCATACCTAGTAACACAACCGCCCGTGATCAATCACACTTTCTAGGAATTCGGTTATGCTCTGACAGATCCATGGCAGTGCTCACATTCCAAGAAGTGCGCTGCTTTCAATGATCACAAAGGAAAAAATCAGTCTTATAGCAAAAAGGAGCCGCTGGTTACTATGTAAAAATATGAAATATTATGGAAAATATATGTCATTCAAAATGAAAAATTGGCCGTAAAATCCCTGCATGTTTGTAGCATCAGTATGCCTGCTCATTCTAAAGCTGCTTGTCACGGTCCGAGAACAGACTGTGATTGACCGCAGATCTACTGACCAGAACTTAACAGCCTCATAGGCATATATGAGCCTGAATGTCCGGATCAGTAGATTCGCTGCCGGTCTGTAAATCACGGTCAATAGTCGGACTGCCACAAAAGGAGGGGTAAGTGCCACCTAAAAGTATGTTCACTGAGCAATTGTCCAAGGGAATCGGTCACCAGGTTCTTGCTACCCCATCAGAAAGCAGCATAATGTAGAGGTAAATACTAGTGATGAGCGCACATGCTCAGATAAGATGTTATCCAAGCATGCTCGGGTGCTAACCAATTGTCTCCAGTGTACTCGAAAAATATGTTCCCGTCCCCGTGGCTGCATGTCTGGTGGCTGTCGACCAGCTGTGAGGCATGCAGCCGCGCTGACTCGAACATGTTATTCGAGAACTACGAAGACAGTCGGTTAGTACCCGAGCATGCTTGGATAGCACTTTATCCGAGCATATTCGTTCATCGCTAGTTGCAACCCTAATTCCAGTCATGTATCACTTACAGGGCTGCTTGCTGCCATTTTGATAAAATCATTGTTTTCTCTGCTGAATGCTGAACTTAGTATAACCCCACTCACACTACTGATTGACAGCTTTCTGTGTGCAGTGTGCATAGGCAGAAACCTGCCAATCAGTGGTGGTGCGGGGTTATGCAAAGCTCAGGAATATGCTTGACTTCCTGGCATCCGATTTACTAGTTGTATAATGATAATCTCCTGCTGATAAAACTGCGATTTTGTCAAAACTGCTTCCCAGTAAGTGACATATGATAGAAATCAAGGTCTCTGGAAAACCTGGTGACAGATTCCCTTTAATACAGTCATTCAGTCTCTGTTCCATGTGCAGCTAGTACACAATGAGATGTGTTCCTTCCAACAGTGATTTTCGGGTCCACATAATCAATCCAATTAGCTGTCAAGCAAGTGTTTTGCTTGTTTGTCAACTGATTAGTACTATATATGCACTAGCACAGGAACTCCTATTTCAGATGGGCCGGAGTTATATTCGCTGGTCCATACAGAGCTCTTTTTTCTTATTACTGTCTCTATAAGAGCCTCCTTGGATCCTTCCATACAGCTGTATGTGATGGGAGGAGATATTGGGGTTTCTATAAGCCAAGCAGACAACACAGAATACATTGTACTGTCAATTATCCCCCCATACACCAGAAAAAAATCAATGTTCCAAGCTGAAAATGAATAAATAGGTACATTATTTACTTAGAATTATTAATAATAATTTAAGCGCCAACATATTCCGCAGCACTTTACATTTTAGAGGGGAAGTAATCATTATAATAAAATACTGTAGTCTAATTTCAACCCTCATAATTACTACACTTACATTCACCGCCCTCTAGTGGCAAAAGGGAAATTAGTCATATTGGGGTCAAAACAGCATAACACTAATACGATTAGAATAACTTCTACATACACATCAAAAACTATTTAGTCTGTGATTTTGTCATGTTGTTTTCAGAATTTTGCACAAAAAACAGTAATATTGCAGCTTATGTTACTGGTTGATTTCAGCATGCCTGTACACTGTGTTCTGTATATTGTAATTTGTGTACAATAATTTTCTTGGTTATGACATTGTGATGCTATGTGCAGTGTTTTGAAATCAAAACCTGTCAAAATACTTGCATTTCTTTTCTTGCTTTCTTCTTTTCTATGTATGTTTGTTTGCAATGCTAGTCTCTCCCAGAGCATGTTGGGTACTAGATCATCATTATGGCATCATGTTGTGACCCATTAATCTGTGGCTTTGTTAAATGAGAGATGAAAAGCATAGTGCATGAAAAATGTCATAATTTAATTGTTTTCCGTTTTTCAGATGTAATGAGATTGCCAGCGTAAATTTATCTTCTTTTTGCGAGCAGCACTTTTGAACTTTGGTTGAAAATCTTCAACTTGTGCTCACAATTGTTTCTTCCAGCATCCTGCCTTCACGGCTGTAGAATGCAAAGTGACCTTAGCAAGAAATGTTCGATTTGTATGTTTGAGTAACAAGGAAAGCGTCGTTTACAGCAAAGTTTTAACCAAAAAATGTAACGATATGTTCCCTTGTCATTTGCATTATTACACATTTTTTCCCTATGGAACGGATTTTCTTTCACTCTGGAGTCTGAGCTAAAAAGGATAGCCATGTCCCATTGTGATTTCAGAAGTGGCCGACAGTGAAAACAAAGAGCACAATGCGTTCCATTAAGTGCTCAGATTATTCAGCAGGGACACAAAGAACCATACACATAGCTGATCATTCCAGAAAAGAGAAGATTATGGGGCAATTCTGGCAAGCAGAGTGCTCTGTAGCCCTACAGTGGGGATCCTTATCCATAATAAGAATATGAAAACAAAAGTCTAAGTAAAAAGCATCAGGCTCTATCTACAGTCAGTGTTCCTCAACTTCAGTCCTCAAGAGCCACCAACAGGTCATGTTTTCAGAATTTCCTTAGTATTGCACAGGTGATAATTTCATCACCTGCTCAAGCATTAATTCCACTACCTGTGCAATACTAAGGAAATCCTGAAAACATGACCTGTTGATGGCTCTTGAGGACCTGGAGTTGAGGAACACTCTACATGATCTTTCTGGACATTTAAAGAAGTAGTCTCATCAAAGTTTTTATTCCGTAATTCCTCATATGTATTTTTATAATGGTGTCTCAGCATATTAAAATACTTACTGATTGCTGTCTAATGGTTTCCAGTGTTCCTCTTCTGAACGTTGTGATGTCAAATCGGACTAGCCGCATCGCACAAGTTTTTTTATGTGGATCAAAAGTCACTTTCTCAATATAAGGGAAGAGTCAGACCGCCTATAACTCAGATGAGGATCACTGCAAGCCAATGGACGGACTGGCCATCAGCGAACCCAGCTAGAGCGTGACAGCATGTATTTCTATGCAGCTGTCACATTCAGGTCGGGAGAGCTGATGGCCAGTCTGAGCATTGTGTTACGATTCTCTCCCGAGTTATATGGTCATCTGAGTCTTCCATAAGTCTATGGATCCATGTTCTGAATATCATAGACTTATGCTGGTAAAGGAGCTAACGCTCTACACTGTAGACGTTGTGTGAGTCAGCAAAGGGGTCAAGTGGTCCAGAAGAGAATCAGAGCAGTGATGGAAATTGGAAGAGATTGTGAATAGTAAGTATCTACTTAGACACCATTACATACACTATTGGCAGTGGCATATAAGGTGTTAAACTGCCAGGATCATTGAGAATGCTGATCCTGGCAGTTACAGAATCTGGTTGTGTATATTAGGCGAGTTCCTGCAGCTTATCCCACCAATCCATATGCCATAAATTGACATGTGCCCATGACGAATATGTACGTCATATTGCATTTAGGCCCTGTCACTTGACATTTTTTTGTTCTTTTGAATCCAGTGTTCTTTTTCTTTTATTCTTGAAAATCTCCTTCCCTGAGATATAGCCCTCTCTTCTTTTCTTCTATATAAATTTAGTCATTTTAGCCAACTGAGCATGGTCCTCAACTCTTCTATATTGGAGTTTTTCAAGATCATGCTCAGTTTGCTAAAAAGACTACATTTATACACAGAGAAGAGGGAGCCATTTCTAAGGAACGCAGAGGCATCGGAAAGAAGAATAAAAAAGATGCCAGATTCAGAAGAACAGTTGCACTTGCACAAGGTAAAGAATATACATATTAATGTCAAGTGACAGGCTCTCTGTAAGGCCGGGGTCACACTTGCGAGTGCAATGCGATAAATTTGCGCAAGCCTCTCGCATCAATACCTTGCACTGCTGCAAGCATTCGGGACCGTAGTATTCAGCTGCACACTCTGGTCCCGAGTGCCGGCGGCAGTGCCGGTTAGTGAGGCGTGAGTTTCTCGCATTGCACTCGGAAGTGTGACCCCGGCCTAAGTTAGAAACTGACCCACGAGTGCAATCCAATGGTGTGTAGTAAAGTATATTTTGATCAATTTCATACCCATTAGAATCTCTTATAATTTATTCATGGTAAATTAGATCTCCAGTAATACTGTAGATACATAATAGATTGCAATAATATACAATGCACAATTATCCATCATCACAAAATACACACATTTAGAGAACATAACTTTTTATCCATTTTAAGGACTCTACTTTTAGGTCTCAGGTGTGAGATCATTTAAGTCACCAATGTAGGAACATGTACTATGCAATTGCCATTCTGCCAAGCTATATACTGATGCCATTCTTCAATGCTAATCACTTGAAGACATTTCCATTGCCTTCACTTCACCCTCTTTCTCTTCAGAGAATGTATATTGTGTGGTTGGATGCACGCTCTCATAGCCCTTATGCTTAGCTAGAAGAATCGTGATTTCAGCCTGTATTTCCAGTTTAGAAAGCACCGAGCTTGTCTTCCAGGCATAAAACTGTCTCTAAGCAACTAACATAAAAAGAGAAAAGTACACTAATAAAATAAAAAGTGAACTGTCCAGACTTTATATTACTTAAGACTATTATGTTATTAGAAAAAAAAAGCAAGAAGCTATATTCAACTTTTCCATTTACCCTTTTTATTGTGTTTTTTAGACAGCATCTATACATGTAAAATTGCAAATACGTTTTACATAAAATGACACTTTACCATTTAAATGTAAGTTAATTCTTGCTTTTAATAGACATATCTTATAGTATTCTCTATGACTCACACAGTCTGAGATATCTAGCTTTGTCAAGAGAGCAGATCAACATTCAACACTCAAGGAATCATTAGGTTAGACTATCAATCAGAATTTTTTGTTAGAAATAAAAAAATTCTAAACTCTTATAGTTTCCTCTCCTTGGCATACCTGTACTGCCGATGCTCCTCTTCCATGTTCTCCAGTCTGGTCTTTCTACCCTTATGGTCTACCAGTAGGCCCTGCTTCTGATTATCCCTCACTTGGTCACTTGGGGCAACCTGTGTCCCATCTTGGGATACAATACACATTATTGACATAAGTCACACCCCTCATGACTTCATGAGACTTACGCAGTGGCTGCAAACTCAGAAGACCAGACCAGAGAAGAAGAAACAGGAAACTATCAGATGAAGGAAGACGAATGACTTCAGCTGAACAGAAAAGGGAAGGGCCAAAGAAAGATTAGTATAAGAATTTATTGGAGGATTTACTCGTTCCAAGATCTTAGAATCAAGTAAAATAGCATCCATTTAGCTGAATATGTGCAAATCGAACTCTCAAATATTTGTATTCAATAAAATCCAAATTTATATCAAATCCAGTGTGCTAAGAATCGGTTTTACCATATTTGATGATAACTTTTAGATTGGTGGGGCCTGACCACTGAGAGACACATTGTCATGGTAGGGTGCATGCTCGACTGCCACTCATTTCATTGTCTTTGGAACGGCTGGACATAGCTAAGCGCTGTACTTGGCTATTTCCAACCAGGCAAAAGAGAATAAATGGATTGGTGATGTTGGGTGTTTGAGCGATCAAACCCTTGCTAATTTTGAAGTCATTATCTATGTACAACTCAGGGGATGGCCTCTTATATTTGGAATACCATGTGGTATGGCCAATAACAAAGAAAGTGCATTTAGCGGCAGTCATTTGCGGATCATGCCTCTCAGGTGCCATGCTACTAAATAATATAAACACATGCAAAGAAAAATCAATTGCTAAGATAGTGTACCTAATATATGTTTATGTGATCATTATTGTTAAACTCGAATAATTTGATTGTTAGTCTAAAATAGGACCAGATTATAGGAACTTCACCAGAATATATTGCACCGTTGGCCCACTGGGAAAGATTTGGATATTTCAAAGAACATTTCTTCAAAAAATGTTTGCAACTTTGGAATTGTAAAATCAAGTGCTAATTTGCTATTTAAGGTCGAGGCTTAGAATTTGGGTAATCCAATTTGTTAATGGTACTTCCCCTTAACGTGTAGAATCAGTCATTTAGTCTGTGTATGAATGCAGAATGTTGGTTTATTGTCTCCAGAACTTTCTGCCTTGTATCCATTGGAGATCAGGAAGTACACAGTCTGGCTAACAGGGAATTAATTAAATGTGTTTACTTGTGGCATTTTTGTAATGTGAGGCACTAATTAGTATTGATAATTGCAGTGACTAATACAGAACTTGTAACCCCTTGGAGCCTAGCCATTTCCTATTAAAAGTGCTTTGTGTCCAAAGCATGCCTGAGAAGTACTTAGACTGTCATTTATCCTGATGGCAGGTTTGTTTCCTGAGATAAGTGTACAAGTCCCTATGTGATATTAACCTTGCTGGTATTTTGTGTATTTCATGCTGTTTTAACTATGGGACCTTTGCTTTTTTATATAGAGGACATAATAAATAAGTGCATGAAGTTAATGAATTCCATACTATAGTTTAAAAAAAATAAGCCTGCAGGTAGACGGGACACCTAATTCAGTTTGCTTAGTTTATAGGTGAAAGGTATTTCTTCTTCGGTAAATCACACAATCCAACCACTTGAGAAATTAGGTCAGAATAGCTATATTTGGCCACTGCAAATATTTGTGTCTTCTATAAAAGCATACATGTTATGTGAGAAAAAATATTTTGGCAGGCAAAATGATTTTTGTGAGCTATGACATTTCTTCACATAGATCATGTCACATTATAGCAGGGCAGGGACAAAGTATTTTGGTGCCTTAGGCAGATGAAGCAAATAGCACTGCACTTTAGGAATGTGACTTAAAGCGAACCTGTCAGCAGGATTGTGCACAGTAACCTACACACAGTGTCAGATTGGCGCCGTTATACTGATTATAATGATACCTTGGTTGATGAAATACATCTTCTGCAGCATAATCGCATGTTTAGTGTGGGAATAATACATTTTCTTGATGTTATCCAGCTAGGGGAAAAAAACTATTTGAAAATGGCGCCTGCCACATCTGCGCAGTAACAGCTCTCAGTGTCTAGCTGTGATCCGATTACTGCTACTTCCAGCAGTGTCATCTTACTTGAAAAAAAAATTCCTCCTCCAAGATGGCGCCGCCTGCACAGTAGCAGCTCTCAAATCACAGCTGGACACCAAGAGCTTCTACTGCACATGTGCCGACAGCGCCATCTTACTGGAGAAGAAAAAAAATTCCTCCTCCGAGATGGCACCGCCTGCATCTGCGCAGTAGTAGCTATCAATGATAGCTATAGACACCGACAGCTGCTATTGCAATTTGTTTTTTTTCCCTAGCTGGATAACATTAATACAATGTATTGTTGCCACACTAATTGTGATTATACTGAAGAGCAGGGGCCATGGCTGGCATCAGCCTGCAGAAGTGTTTTTTGTCTCTTTCTTCAGTATGTTAGGTATTCATTCTGCAAACTAGGGGCAGGTCACTGAGGGATCAGTGACTTGTCAGCAGTCTGCATTATGAATATATAATCAGAGCACCACATACACCAACCCTGCCTTAGGGCACAAGAATGTCATTAAAACTGAAAATAAAGATTAAAGAAAACCATAAAATGGATTTCATCAACCAAGGTATTATTTTAATCAGTGTAACGGTGCTGACCGTACACTGTGTGTAGGTTACTATGCTCAATCCTGCTGACAGGTTCCCTTTAACAGGGAGTGTAATTTTAAAGTTAGAGAATCAATCATTTTGTGAAGACTATTTACACAATACAGAACAAAAATAGTGATATTCATCCCTGGCATCCTAAATTTTAAATGTAGAACCCAAAGACAGTTATGGAAATTGATGAAACAAAACTATAATCAACTCAATTAATCAATTAAGGTGTTCAACATTTGGCAAATACCCTAATGGAAAATAAACAGACCAACATTATAAATAAAGGGATACATCTGATAGTTTGGGCATCTGTCATGCACAAACATAGCTCACACAAAACGGATGATGGTTCTTATTATGTATTCTGGTTTTGGTGATGATACATTTTAATGATGGTTGTTCATGTAGTGATGATCATTGTGCTGATATATTCATCGCCAAACCATCGTCTGTACATGAATATGAAGCCAAAATCATCATCAGTACATAATTAGAGCACCAGATTCATCAAAAGTACATGAATATGCCACTAGAAACATCATAAGTAAATAAATACATCACCAGAACAACCATCAGTACTTGAATGTCACCAGAACCATGAATGCATGAATACGTCACCATAACCACCATCAGTGCATAACTGCGTCACCAGACCCACCATTAGTACATGAATGCATCACTAAATCCACCATCAGTATATGAATGCATTAACAGACCCACCATCAGTACTTGAATATGTCACTTGAGCCACCATAAATACATGAATACATAACCAGAACCAAGAGTACTTGAATACAAGAACCAAGCTTAGTACAACAGTCAATTGTAATATCAAGCCAGCCCCATAAACAATTGTTTCACATTAACCTACAACTCCCGGTATGTTCTTAACAATGGTAAGGAGATACTGAGAGTTGTTATTAACAGCCACCATCAGACCATACAGGAACCACATTACTGATGACAATTAGTCAGTATCACAAATAAACATTTACATCCAGGTACCTTATAGATTACATCTTCTTTGGAGTCATCTAAATGCTATGAGGACTTTTCACATCCACAGCTGTTCTCTGCAGATTTCCCTTTTATCGGGTCTTTTGCAGCACATCCCAACACAGTACCCTTAAAAATAGTGTTATTAAAATGCACTCTGAAAAAAATATCTGCCCATATTATGAGGCTAAATAAGCCTCCTATGGTGTATCACCTCCACACTGTCTATATGGCTATAACCGCCACACCATCTGCCCTTATGAACCAGGGCCTATACAATGGCTGTCCCCTCTCTAATTTTCCATGACACTTTCTATATCTCCACACTGTGCTCCCACCATGCTAACCCCTCTCCATATCGTGCCTCCATTTCACTTGGTCCCCACTTCATATCCAGTCTGTGCCCCTTTTCACACTATGCCCTCATACTACCCAGCACACTGCCCTCTTCAACTGTATCCACTCCTCACACTGTTTCCCTAAACAGTATGATGGTTATCACAACCACCCTTACGATATATTCACCACAACCCCCAATATATAGTACTAGATGGTAGCCCGATTCTAACGCATCGGGTATTCTAGAATATGTATGTTGTTTATTTATGAAGATTTTAGATCAATACATTGAATACACAGGATTAGACCGGACTGCACCTGTCGCTGATTGTTCGCGGCCGGCCATGTAGTATATAGCACAGCCACGTAGTATATAACAGCCCACGTAGTAAATAGCACAGCCACGTAGTATATTGCACAGCCACATAGTATATAGCACAGCCACGTAGTATATAGCACAGCCCACGGAGTATATAGCACAGTCCACGGAGTATATATCACAGCCCACGGAGTATATAGCACAGCCCACGCAGTATATTGCACAGCCCACGTACTATATTGCACAGCCCACGTAGTATATTGCCCAGCCCGCGTAGTATATTGCCCAGCCTACGCAGTACATTGCACAGCCCGCGTACTACATTGCACAGCCCGTGTAGTATATTGCCCAGCCCGCGTAGTATATTGCCCAGCCCATGTAGTATATTGCACAGCCCACGTAATACAAGGCACAGCCCACGTAGTATATAGCAATGTGGGCATCATATCCCTGTTAAAAAAAAGAATAAAAATAAAAAATAGTTATATACTCACCCTCCGTTGTCCCCCGGATCCAAGCGAAGTAGTTACCGACGCTCCTTGCGTGCTGCGGTCTCCAGAGTGCATTGAGGTCTCGCGAGATGATGATGTACCGGTCTCGCGAGACTGATACGTCATCATCTTGCGAGATCGCAATGCATGGAGCGGTCACCGGGGCGTCGCGAGGAGCGGGAAAGGCCTGTTCCTGATCCGGGGGCCGACAGACGGTGAGTATATAACGATTTTTTATTTTATTTATTATTTTTAACATTAGATCTTTTTACTATTGATGCTGCATGGGCCGCATCAATAGTAAAAAGTTGGTCACACAGGGTTAATAGCCTCGTTAATGGAGTGCGTTACACCGCGGTCCATTAGCGCTGCCATTAACCCTGTGTGAGCGCTGACTGGAGGGGAGTATGGAGCGGGCACTGACTGCAGGGAGGAAGGAGCGGCCATGTTGCCGCCGGACTGTGCCCGTCGCTGATTGGTCGTGGCAATGGTCGTCGGCGTTTTGCCACGACCAATCAGCGACTTGGATTTCCATGACAGACAGAGGCCACGACCAATGAATATCCATGACAGAAAGACAAAAAGACAGACAGACAGACGGAAGTGACCCTTAGACAATTATATAGTAGATGGTCACCACCACAGCCCCCAATATATAGAATGATGTCCACCACAGACCCCAATAAATAGCATGAGGTACAAAACAGCCCTCATGTATAGTATGATGGTCCCCATAACACCCTGTACAGTATTATCACTGACAAACAATACCCCAAACAGAATGATATTCACCAGAGCCCCTTATCCAGTCACCACAGTACCCAGTATAATGACCTCCACAGCCCCATATACAGTATGATCACCACAGCTCCTCATATACTTTGCTGTCTCCTTCACATCCCCTCATTTTATGGCTTCCGCACCGTCCCTCATTTTATGCCCCCCCACATTGTCTCTAATTTCATGCCCCCATGCACAACCCCTCATTTTATGCCCCCTGCACAGTCCCTCATTTTATTCTCCCCTCTGCACAGCTCTCAATTTATTTCCCCTATCTGCAGAGCACAACATTTTATCACCCTTGCAAAGCTCCTCAGTTTATTCCTCCATTTTCACAGCCCCTCTGTTCATTCACCCCATTTGTACAGCCCCTCTGTTTATTTCCCCATCTGCACAGCACCTCATTTTATACCCTTCTCTGCACAGCCCTACAGCTAATTCCCCCCATCTGCACAGCTGTCAGTTTATTCCCCCCATTTGCGCAGTCTCTATTTATTCACCCTCATCTGCACAGCCCCTCATTTTATTTGCTCTCCTCTGCACAGTCCCTCATTTTATTTCCCCTCCTCTGCACATCCCCTCATTTTTTCCCCTCCTCTGCACAGCCCTTCATGTTATTCCCCAATATGTGCAGCCTCTCATTTTTTTCCACCTTCTTTGCACAGCCCCTCATGTTATTCCCCCATCTGCACAGCTCCTTATTTTATTCCCCACCATCAGCACAGCCCCTCACTTTATTCTATTCCCCCATCAGCATAGCTCGTCCCATCATTTTATTCCCCCCTTCAACACAGCCCTGACCCTCATTTTATCCCCCCATCTGCACAGCCCCTCATTTTATACCCCCCTGCACAGTAATATAAGAATTTAAAAAAGAAAAGCTCATACTCACATAATCCAGCTCCCTGTCCACCATCTCCTCTTGTGCTCTTGTGTGAAGTGCAGCAGTGGATGCGGGACAGCGCGATGACATCACTGCACCACGCCACCCAACATCCCCTGCGTGCGTCTTCTTTAACAAGGCACAGGCCAGATGTGGCCTGTGTCTTGCTGGAGAGCCCAGCCAAGCAGGGGAGATGACAGCTCTTCTGCTTCTGTCCCAGGCAGCACCCACAGCCATTGTATTCATTTCTGACAGATGTGAATACAATTGAGTGTGGGGAGGGAGCGACAGCCAGAGCGCAGGCAGAGAGAGTGGTGAGCGGTGTCAGTGACTGACATTGCTCACCTCCATGCCTGCACCCTGGCCATCACTGTGCTGAATGTCTGCGGGCGCAGGAATATGTCGGGCAATCGCCGACATTCTACAGTATTTTTATCAAAGTGCGCCCTCCTCAGGAAGGCAGGAGGTAGCACGGGAAGCAATGTTTAGTGAGAAGTAATGAAGAAGACAGTATTTTTCTTTCCACAGTAAGGGCTTGTGCACACAACCGTAATAATCGGATAAGTGCTAACTGTGGTTTTGACGGATAGCACTTGTCCTCTTGTTTTTCTGTGCTCATGTCTGATTTTTTTTCTTCGGACCGCCAAGGAAAAAATTGCAGCATGCACGAGTTGCCTCTGCTAATCGGATGGCACTCAGCCATTCATGTCTGTGGGTCATGGAAAACATCAAACCCCACTTGGATGACATCCAAGTGCGGTTCGATTGTCATGTAGAAGAAAGAAACTTTTTTCTCCACATACAAAAAAAAGCATTAAAGTGCGATTAGGATAATTGGACCGATGAGAGAAAATTGGTCGTGTCAATTTTATTTTAATTCTATAATTTACAGGTCATTATTGCAGTCTATTAACAGTGTCCTAGGCAAGGAGGGCACACTGGAACACTTTAGAACAGGCCTGGGCAAAGTGCGGCCCACGGGACCCACCCGGCCCTCAGGCTGTCTCAGTCCGACCCGCAGTCCAAGACAGCCGAGGGGCTGGAAATCAGAGGTCCACAGGTCACACGGTGCCTGCACCCTCGCTATCTCCTTGTGCAGCTCTGTGCTACGCCCTCCGCTGACTCCTTTGGTGGAGGAGCAGAGTGCCAGGGAATGGGACCGAGGTGAGTTTGTGTTTTTTTTCCTCATGTGTATGGGTGTTAGGGTTGGCGGAACGCATCGAATATATATTTATTAGAAGAAGTTGGTGCGTTCGCAACCCGGGATCCACTGTGCAGGAAAGCACCTGCTGCTAGATATGGCGGTACAATATAGTAGTATAAACAGACTCTGTTACTTCACAGAGTCTGTTAGCAAAGATAACGCTGTGCCCTGTTTGGCTCACAGAGGAACACAGCTACTTAGTAAAGCAGATGGTGGTCATGCAGTCAAATGCAAACATGAAACTCCTCGCCGGAGGTGCCAGCATTCTAGGGGCTTATTTCAGCCGGGTTCCTAAATACACACACAGGAAACTCCTCGCCGGAGGTGCCAGCATTCTAGGGGCTTATTTCAGCCGGGTCCCTGACTGCATGCAAACATGACCACACTGGCGCTGAGCTCATACATAAATTGATACTAGCGCATGGCCGTGCTGCCATGCGCACCTCTTATAGCTGCAGCAAGTACAGGACCTACCTAGAAGGACCAATGAGAGGCTGCCACAGACGTTGAACACCTTCAGGACCTTCCTAGAGGACCAATAGGATTTGCTGCAGTACCTGAACATGTGACCCTTGATCTCCAATGAGAGATCTTACCCTGGGCATGCTCAGAAGGGGAAAAGTAGGACTTAGTCCCAAAGACGTCTGCTTGCTGCTGACCAGTACTGGCTACAATGGCAAAAGCTGTAACCCTTCGCACAGTGTCAGACTGAGCATGACGCTGGGACCGACGCCTCCGCTGAGCAGGCTCCACTGCGGCAGGAGAAGAATGGGAGACCTCAGTGGAGATGGCTCGAGATTCCCCCTGTGCAGAGGCAGGAACTCGACCCCTAACATTACCCCCCCTCCTAAGCCCCCCGCCCTTGGACCTCGCTCGAAGGCAGCAATGAGCTGCAGAGCCCGAATATTCTCAGCAGGCTCCCAGGACCTGTCCTCAGGACCATAACCCTTCCAGTCCACCAAATAAAATTTTTTTGCCACGTACCACCTTGCACCCCAAAATAGCATTCACCTCATAATCATCCATAGACGAACCCGATGTCCCGGCAGATGACTCAGAAAACTGGGACATGTATACGGGCTTCGAGAGGGACACATGAAAGGTGTCGGTGATACCCAGACGTGGCAGAAGGGCCAGACAGTAGACCACTGGGTTAACCTGTTCAAGGACCTTGAAAGGGCCAAAGTAGCGAGGCGCAAACTTAGTGGACTCAACTCGCAGCCTGATGTTACGGGCAGAGAGCCACACTAAGTCGCCAGGAGCAAAGGTCGGAGCGGTGCATCGATATGCATTGGCGGAGGACCTCATTCTCTCCTTGGAGGCTTGAATGACATCCTGAGTGCGGTCCCAAATGTCCCGTGCCTCCACAGCCCAGTCTGCCACCCTGGAGTCGGCGGAAGACACGGGCATAGGCACAGGTACCCGCAGATGCTGACCATAGTTTAGGAGGAATGGGGTCTGTCCGGTGGAGTCAGCTATGGCGTTATTCAGCGCAAACTCCGCCCACGGTAGCAAGGATGCCCAGTCATCCTGCCTGGCTGAGACAAAATGTCAAAGATATGTGACCAAGGTCTGGTTGGCCCTCTCTACCAACCCATTCGTCTCGGGATGATAAGCTGAGGAGAGATTCAACTCAATGCTGAGTAGACGACAAAGCTCTGTCCAGAATGGAGACGCAAATTTTGTCCGGCATACCATGTAGGCGAAATATGTGTTTGATAAACAACGCCGCCAGAGCCCGTGCAGAAGGTAGCCGTGGAAGAGGCACCAAGTGCACCATTTTGGAAACATGATCAGTGATAACCCAAATAATGGTGCAGCTACGAAACTTGGGTAAGCCAACCACAAAATCCATCTCCCAGGGTCTGTCTGCCACCGGCAGGGGATGAAGCAACCCAGCTGGCCGTTGACGAGGAGACTTGTTCCTGGCGCAGGAGACACATGCCCTAACATAGTTTGCGACATCATGGGCCATATGCGGCCACCAATATGTCCTCGCCAGTAGCTCAGATGTCCTTTTGGTCCCAAAATGTCCACCCACCCTAGACGAGTGAGCCCAAGAGAGAACCTGTGGACACAAACTGGATGGTACAAAAGTCTTGCCTGGAGGCACAGACTCTAGCGAAACCGGGGCCACAGTTCTCAGGCTCTCGGAAGGGACAATAAGCCGAGGCTCCTCTTCCTCCTCCTCAGATGATACAACGGAGCGAGAGAGCATCGGCACGAATGTTCTTCTCCCCGGAAAGAAAATGGAGGGTGAAATGGAACCGAGAGAAGAACAAGGACCATCTGGCCTGGTGAGAATTTAGCCGCTGGTCGGTGTGTAAATAAACCAAATTCTTGTGGTCAGTGAATACTTGGAAGGGAAAACGAGCCCCCTCCAAGAGATGTCTCCACTCTGAGAAGGCTAACTTCATTGCTAGCAACTCCCTGTCCCCGATGGACTAATTCCTCTCCACTGGTGTGAAGGTTTTTGAAAAGAAGAAGCAAGGATGCTTCCGACCTTGAGCATCCTTTTGGAAGAGGACTGCTCCAGCACCAACAGAAGAGGCATCCACCTCCATTATAAATCGGGGCGATGTAGAATGGGAGCGCTAGCAAAATTACATTTAATAGAAGTGAAAGCCTTGGAGACCTCCACAGACCACAATTTGGGATTTGCTCCCTTCTTGGTGAGGGCTACCAAGGGAGCAACCAAAGTTGAGAAATGAGGAATGAACTGGCGATAATAGTTAATAAACCCCATAAAGCGCTGCACCGCTTTAAGGGAGTGGGGTTCTTGCCAGTCCATCACAGCCTGTAGTTTGGCAGGATCCATAGCCAATCCTTGGGCGGAGATGATATAGCCCAGGAAAGGTAAAGACTCCTGCTCAAACACACATTTCTCCAACTTGGCGTAGAGGGAGTTAGTTCGTAAGAGGTTGAAGACTCTGCAAACATCTCTCCGGTGGGAGTCAATATCTGGAAAGTAGATGAGAATATCATCCAGATAGACTACGACCGAGGTGGAGAGCATATCCCGGAAGATATCATTTACAAAGTCTTGGAAAATGGCTGGGGCATTACAGAGCCCAAAAGGCATCACTAGATATTCATAGTGCCCATCCCTGGTGTTAAAAGCCGTCTTCCATTCGTCCCCCTCACGGATGCGAATCAGGTTGTAAGCACCCCGCAGATCTAGTTTAGTAAACACCCTTGCTCCCCAAAGCCTATCAAAGAGCTCAGATATCAGGGGCAGAGGATACTTATTCTTAATGGTGATGGCGTTAATACCCCTGTAATCTATGCATGGATGTAGTTCCCCGTTCTTCTTCTGCACGAAGAAGAACCCAGCCCCTGCAGGTGACACTGACTTCCTAATGAATCCTCTTCCCAGATTTTCCTGGATGTACTGTGTCATTGCCTCCATCTCCGGGAGAGATAACGGATAAACTCGACCCCGGGGAGGCTCAGCACCAGGCAAGAGGTCAATAGGACAGTCATAGGGGCGGTGAGGTGGAAGGGTCTCCCCAGCTCTTTTGGAGAACATGTCCGCATGGGGCCAATATTGCTTGAGGAGAGAGGATAGATCTGCGGGTACCTCAGTAGTAGCAACCTGAACACATTCCGTCTGACATCTACCCCCACAAGATTCACCCCATCCCAAAATTCTGCCTGTGGACCACTCAATATGAGGAGAGTGGTACCGTAGCCAAGGCATCCCTAACAGGACCTCATCAGTTCCCTCAGGAATGATGAGCAGAGATATAATTTCCTGATGAGATGGCAACATGGACAGAGAAAAAGGGATGGTCTGGTGTGTTATCTGTGAGGGCAGTGTCGACACATTTACCACTCGTACGGTTACTGGTTGAGCTAACATTACCAGGGGAATTGCGTGACGTTGGGCAAAGGCAGAAGACATAAAATTGCCCTCCGCCCCAGAATCCACGCAGAGCTCTACCGAGTGGGTAAATGAACTTATAGTAATTGTCCCCTTAAAGGACAACTTGGAGGCAAACGTTGCCGTGTCTAGTGTACCTCCACCTACTACCACTAGACGCTGATGTTCCCTCGACCGCTGAGGACATCTGGTGGTAAGATGTCCTGACTGATGGCAAACATGACAAACCTGGAGTGCACGAGCGGTCCGGGACTTAGGGCCCGCTCGGGACCCTACCATGGCTTCATGTGACTCAGGGACCAGGACTGGAGATTCCAAAGGTTTGGCAAAGGTGGGAGCCAGCCGAAACCTCTGCCTACACTGGGCTTGCTCTAACCTACGATCGTGAAAACTGAGGTCAATACGAGTGGATACAGTTATTAACTCCTCCAGTGTGGCAGGAATCTCCCTAATGGCCAGAGCGTCCTTCATGTGGTCAGCCAGCCCCCTCCAAAATATCGGAATAAGGGCTTTATCCGCTCCAGCTCAGATGCTAGGGTGCGAAAGTGGACGGCAAAATGGCTGACCAAGGACGAGCCCTGAGTCAATGCCAACAGCTGGAGCGCAGTATCATGGTTGACACGAGGTCCTAAAAAGATCTGTTTCAGAGTGCCCAGGAACAACGGAGCACTCTGCACCACATAATCGCCATGCTCCCACTGCGGCGTAGCCCACTCCAATGCCCTGTCCGACAGGAGAGACACAATAAATCCCACCTTAGCCCGCACTGTGGGGAAACATGCGGCCAGAAGCTCGAGATGTATAGAACACTGGCTCATGAAGCCTATACAAGGTTTACTATCACCAGAAAATTTTTCTGGCAGCGGGAGGCGAGATAGAGTTGGAACAGGGATGGCAGTGGACATGGTTGCTGCAGCCACGCTAGCAGCCTGAACAGCAACTGCGGTTACATCCAGAGCTGAGGTTGTGCGCTCGAGAGCTGCCAACCTACCCTCCAGCTGCTGGATGTACCGCATGGATTGCTGTGTGTCCGCCATGACTAGCCAGACCCTTGCGCTATTATACTGTTAGGGTTGGCGGAATGCACTGAATATATATTTATTAAAAGAAGTTGGTGCGTTTGCAACCTGGGATCCACCGTGCAGGAAAGCACCTGCTGCTAGATATGGCAGTACAATATAGTAGTATAAACAGACTCTGTTACTTCACCGAGTCTGTTACCAAAGATAATGCTGTGCCCTGTTTGGCTCACAGAGGAACACAGCTACTTAGTAGAGCAGATGGTGGTCATGCAGTCAAATGCAAACATGAAACTCCTCGCCGGAGGTGCCAGCATTCTAGGGGCTTATTTCAGCAGGGTCCCTGACTGCATACAAACATGACCACACTGGCTTTGAGCTCATACATAAATAGATACTAGCGCATGACCGTGCGGTCATGCGCACCTCTTATAGCTGCAGCAAGTATAGGACCTTCCTAGAAGGACCAATGAGAGGCTGCCACAGACATTGAACACCTTCAGGACCTTCCTAGAGGACCAATAGGATTTGCTGCAGTACCTGAGCATGTGACCCTTGATCTCCAATGAGAGATCTTACCCTGGGCATGCTCAGAAGGGGAAAAGTAGGACTTAGTCCCAAAGACGTCTGCTTGCTGCTGACCAGTACTGGCTACAATGGCAGAAGCTGGAAGGACAGCAGTAACCCTTCGCACAGTGTCAGACTGAGCATGATACTGGGACCAACGCCTCCGCTGAGCAGGCTCCACTGCGGCAGGAGAAGAATGGGAGACCGCAGTGGAGATGGCTCGAGATTCCCCCTGTGCAGAGGCAGGAACGCGACCCCTAACAATGGGCTGTTTAGGTGGGCATGGAGAGGCTATGGGGGTGTGACATGGTGCTGCACACATGTGGTGACATGGTGCTGCACACATGGGGCGACATAGTGCTGCACACAAGGGATGACATTGTGGTGCACACATGGGGCGACATGGTGCTGCACACATGGAGTGACATGGTGCTGCACACATGGGGGCGACATGGTGCATGCAGCACACATGGGGTGATAGTAAAATGCAGCCCCCGTAGGCAGACTCTATAGTATAATGCACCCCTATAGGCAGACTCTATAGTGTAATTCACCCCGTAGGCAGACTCTATAGTATAATGCACCGCCCATAGGCAGACTCTATAGTATAATGCACACCCCATAGGCAGGCTTTGTATTGTATAATGCACCACCCATTGCCAGACTCTATAGTATAATGCAGCCCCCATTGGCAGACTCAATAGTATCATGCACTCCTCATCGGCAGACTCTATAGTATAATGCAGACTCTATAGTATAATGTACCCCCCCCATATGCAGACTGTATAGTATAATGCAGCCCCCCATGGGCAGACTCTATAGTATAATGTAGCCCCCCCATAGACAGAATCTATAGTATAGTGCATCCCCCATAGGCAGACTCTATATAGTATAATGCAGCACCTCATAGGCAGACTCTATAGTATAATGCAGCCCCCCATGGGCAGACTCTATAGTATAATGCACCCTCATAAAAAAATAAATACATCCAATACTCACCTCTCCTCCTGGTTCCTCCTCTGCAGTGAGCACCCGCACATCTCCGGACCGCAGGCACCGAGTAGTGACATCATCGCGAACACTTTCAGTGTCTGTGTCAGGGATGTCAGATCCTGAGGGGGGTATGATGGGAGAGGGAGCTTGACGCTCTCACTCTCATCAATGCGCTCAGCTGTATCGACATGCAGCAGATACAGTTGAACTTCCGATGATGGGCGGCTAGGTGGCAGAGTAGCAAGATTGATTCTTCCTGCTCTGCTGCAGAATTCAACTGTATTGGTGAGCCGTGCACGCCGATACTGTTACAGTGGCGTAGCGCCGAGAAGGCCCCCTCAGAGCACAGGACCCAGGGCGATCGCCCCCTTTGCCCCCCGGTAGCTATGCTACTGCTGCAGATGAAAAGCTGTCTCCTCCTGTAGCATGTAAGACTGTCAGCGGCGCAGCCATGCAACAGGTCTGAACTGTCAATCATCAGGAGAGCCCTGCCCCTTAGCAAGAAGGAAGCCAATAGGCATAGGAGTAGTGCCCTCCTGAGGAATGAACATAAGCCAGCCCCCTTTAAATTAGCTCATTATATTTCATCATCATTGCGTTTTAACCACAAGCTGTCGTAGGTAAAATACAGCATAATATCCCCGTCTCTAAGCTGTAAAGCATACGCAGGGAATGATTCCTGTACATTTCATCTCCCCGAACATATTTCATTCAACAACAAAACACTTTCTCATGTCATTACAATTCTGATAATGGCATCTGCTTTTGAAACTCACAAACTTGTGAAATATGGAGCAGACAGTGAAGAATGAATACGCTGGGTATACAATGAAGAAATTGTTTTTTATGTATTGAATTGAGAGGTAGCTCCGAGAAATAGGATGTCAGGTTACAGTCAAGATATCAAGGCAAACTGCTTTGTATTTTAGCTTCATGTATTTATGATCATTTCTTTTGCTCATTCTAAAACAGCCCCATCTGTCTGTTATCAAACCATAAGATAAACCTCTTTTATACCTGATTGTGCTCCATAATTACTGCACTTTATGTC
The DNA here is from genome assembly GCF_032444005.1 of Ranitomeya imitator. Lineage (NCBI taxonomy): Eukaryota > Metazoa > Chordata > Amphibia > Anura > Dendrobatidae > Ranitomeya > Ranitomeya imitator. The sequence goes on along the minus strand of NC_091285.1, from coordinate 387,063,395 downwards.
AGGCAGCTTACAGAATAGATAATTCATAGGAGATCATTCCCTGGCACAAACGCATTGATTCTTTAACAACAAATTATTTTACAAGTGGCAGGTCTCTGATCAGAAATATTTACTTGAATATATTTTGTGAACCTGCAAGTGGTATTTATATTCAACAACCTCCTAATAGTAGCGTGTGACTTTCAGCAGGATATATATTTATATTTAGATAGGTACAATCATTATCCATGTATCAGTGAAGCATTGTGGTCTGGAAAGGCATTCTTCAGGGACCGGAAGCTGAGGACCCTGATGGAGGAACACTCCAGGAGAACCGCTGTTACTCACTTTTTAAGGGTCTCATCACCCCACAAACCTTAACTGGTTATGATGAGGCCATATGCATTTAATGCCTTGTGGTAGAATTATTTTAAGGCGCTTTAAATGAATCCATTATGGCCTGTACGATGAAGATCATCATCATGGTCTTTTTAATTAATCTAATAATTGTAGACATAATTAAATATTAGTTAATTAATAATACCCTATTACCATTTTATTATTTCCAAGACATTTGCATTGACATTAGATGGAAATTGGCAAAATATTATCCAAGATAGGTCGTTTAGACGCTGTAACAACACAAATGATGTCATATTGATGCGTTACCAATTGCAGTTACCATACATGCAATATGTGCCTACAAAGTGGGGTACAGCCTCATTGACTCCTCCATTTAATACTTTATGAACAATGTTTAGACACTTACTAAGGTTCTGCTACCAGATACCCTTCACTGCCACTGTCATGTGGACGCCAGTAAGTAACCTAACCTGTATGCAGCATAGTGGCAGTCATGAAGTCATTACTGTATTAGTTGTTATATCCATTTTGTTGTGGTCTGTCCCATTTTAGGGGTGTTCTTCACCAATAGTGGTGAAATTTGCTGATACACAGAAAGACAAGGAACAGAGGCGTCTACAGCAACAGCTAGCACAACAAATGCAACAGCTTAATACTGCCACATGGGGGAACCTTACTGGACTCGGAGGACTTACACCACAATATTTAGCAGTAAGTAACGCGAATATTATCTGTGGCTGTACACTTGTATTTTCTGGAGACCACGACCTCAGTGGAACCCAAAATGAATCAGGCGCTTGCAGTTACGAGCTCATACGTCTTGATTAGGGCAAATTCAGGGATGAACCGGAAAAGACACTTAACACGCCACGTGCCCACATATAAGGGAGGCAGAGTTTAGTACTTACACAGTAAAGCACAAAACCCGCAGAAGACTTATATTAGAATTCTCTGGATGCTATTTCATATATAAATCCAGTTTATGGGGCCGTGTCCCAGGGTGGGGGCAATTAACTTAACCTTTGCCCTGATTAACGTAAAAGTCTAGCTCCAGTTCCAGTGATGACTCCTCGACTTATAGGGAATCTGTCAGGAGGTGTTTGATATGTAATCTGATAGCAACATGAAGAAGGAGCCAGGACCCTGATTCCAGTGATGTGTCATTCATTGACCTGCACGCTGTCATTTTGATACAATCAACAGTTTTTTTCTGCAATGCGGTTGAAGGGGTTTTAGAATGTCTTCTTTTTTATTATGCTTTTTGGGTTTATAAAAGGGCTTTTCAACAACATATTAAAAAATTCTCTCCAACCTTCTGGGGTCCACAGAACCGAAGGCCTCTGCATATAAACTTTGCGGCAGCACTCAGCAGGTTGGGTGGGTGTTCTTTTCTGCCCCTAGCTGCAACCATTCTACAGCCTGTGGGTAGGAGTAGACCAGGTACAGAATCATTGCAACAATGTTTATCTTCAGTGGCAGTGGTAGGGATGTCATTTTTTTTAAAATAATTTCTAATAAAAAATATCCAGTAATTCCTTTTATGATCATAATATAAAATATAATATTTTAAATAACTAAGTTTTGATTTTTGATTGCATTGATTGTATCTATGATATCCATACCAATATTATTATAGGTGGTATACTATTACAAGTCTAATATTATAAGGTATTAAGGAAACAGTTACCTGCACTCTCCTTTATAACACCGTGAAGCAAAGCTGCCAAAGTCAAAACTACAGTAATCTGCCAGAATTGTGCATACACATGACTTGTAGCAAAGAAACACGTCCCGAACTTTCTACCTGTGCATAATTAATGAAGTGCTCCACATAAGAACAAATGGAAAATTATACCAGCGGAATAACATGTATGCAGAGCAACTAGTTTTCTGCCACACTGACATTTAACGAGTAATTAATTTTTAACTCAAGAGGCCTTCAGGATTATTAGCACAAATCTTGGTTAATTCTTCTTTAGTATTCACGGCTCAAACTTGAAAACAGGTAATGATAGGGATGTATTCCTGTATGTACCTATGAAGCTCAGATTTCAGCCTCTTACAGGAGAAGAAGATATTTCCGAAAGAGGGGAAAAAAATGAGACTAATCTTTAACGATGAGTTATGGTAACGACAATGCTATAGAGGGCTTTAATTAGTCGCGCTGTGTCGGTTTAAATGTATTTAACACCTGGCTGTTAAAAAGACTAAATTGATTAATTGTTTTGAAAGCAGTCATTTCATTGAGTCTCTCTAGCTCGTGTGTGCCTTTCTGTTCAGAGATTAGACACTGATATAGATTTACAGCTCCGACCCAGGGGACAGCCTGTCCATCCGAGAGCAAAAAACTGTTTAAGAAATGGAATATATGAAAAGGGAGAAAGGGAAAAAAAAGACCTTGTGTGCAACAACGCATATCAAGCAGCCAATTTGTCTCATTGCGGATGCCTTATTGCTTGATTTCTTCTTCTTTTCCATACAGCTCCTGCAGCAGGCCACCTCCTCCAGTAACCTGGGTGCATTTAGCGGTATTCAGCAAATGGCTGGTAAGTGGAGAAAAAAGCATTTAATTTTAGCCAATTATGCCCTATTTTCTCCAGCTCTTAAGTTCCTTTGCTCTAATGATGTTCTGTTAAAAAGGGACACCCCTCTGTTAAATTCCCAATTGAAACGCTTGCTCTCTTAGAAATGGAAAATTGAACCAACTGCTCCGAGGTTGAACAAGTAGTTTATCCTACATTAGTCACCCGCCATTTGTCCTGAGCAGCCAATTGTAAAAGGCAGGAGAGCTTTTAGTCCCTGCAGCTGCATCATATTCTAATAATGGTGACGACAAAGCAACCACAGGACCTCGGTTTAACTTCTATGGAGATTGCAATGTCCTGGCAGCCCATTTAGTGACAACGCAGGCATTTTACAGAAAGCAGTGAACGCTGGGAAGAAAAATGTTCTGACCTTCTTTGGCAGGGACCAAAATTACAGACAACGAGTCGATATGGGATTAAAATCTATTTTCAACCTTGCAGAGTGGACTTGTGGCAGAGCAAGCCCAGACAACAAAATTACACAATAAACGTCCATTTTTCTTTCCTCGCTTCCCCCCCCCCCTCCCGAAATATAAAATTATCTTTTCGTTTCCAAAAATCAAAGCTTGCCTCTATTTGAAAGGCTGCGAGTTGAAGAATTTCTCTGTAATGAGCTGTGCCTGTTGTAGCTGATGTGTAGTGATTAGTGAAAGGTCATTCCCACTGTGTGACCTTCCATGCTGATATTCTAACTTAACATGGAGCTGCGGAAGGCAGGACGTGCGCTAAATCAGAGCTTGGATGCCCATTATGCCTGCCGTGAAAAACTGCGAGAAAGCTTTCTCTTTGTTTGATGCAAAAGCAAAACAATTTGGAGCATTAATGTGGCTGTATTTTATTTTAATCATGACCCCCACCACATCAATGAATATGTAATCTGCACAAACAAGGACAAAACGTCTCTGTTTTTTACACCCTGGACTGTGTAATTCTCGATTTTCTACAGTGCCCTGCCTACTTAATATTACAGGCTGGTTCTAGCCTTTGTGTGTGTCGCAGGTGCTTTTGTCCTTGTTATGCAGTATTTTTTTTACATGGTTTTCTATTATGCTTCGTACTTCACCAAAAAAATAATAATTGCCCCAAAATAGAATAATGTTTCACGAGAGTTAAAACTGACAATAAAGCTCCGAGGTGGCAAAAAAGTCAATAAGTAAATACAGACCACATCCATAGAAGAGGATGACATAATGGCGTAGAATACTAAACATGTCCCATTTGGGGTATGATGGGGGGCATATATTAGTTTTATTAGTTTTAATCACTGATGATTTCTCCATCTGCATAACATGAGATGGTCAAAAGAAATTGAGCAGTACCCAGATTCATCATGGTGATGTCCATATTTAGGGTCAACCAAGTGGTATGAAATATCTGCTGCGTATGGGCATGTTCTGATTAGTAGCGGGCACAAGGAAGTCAAGGCATAATCTCGTCTGGTTCCATGATTACTGGTTTTCCAGTTATTGTCCAAAAAAATGCAGAAAAACGGGGATCTGGCACTGCTCCCAGTCACATGCTGTACACTTTAGCGATAATGGTTTCAGTGCCTAAATTTAGCAGCTAAAAAACGCCCAAAGGTGCTCACTATGAAAGAGTCAAAGACTGAGAAAAATGTAAGAAAAATCAGGTGCTCACTACTTTGTGCTAAAATATTACTTTATAGTGGTTCCATAACCAGAGATTACTGAGACGGTTGTTTTGCGTGAGAGTCACTTCCTCTGATCAAGCATGAATCTCACAGAAAAGGGCTGTTAGACACAATTGTCTCCGCAATCTCTGTTTATGGAACCACAATAAAGTCATATTTTAACGCGAAGTGGGGATTACCCCATTTTTCTTGAATTTTTGTTTATACCAGTGATTGCCACATTATGCAATTATGAAAATGATGATGATGGTTTGTACTCATGCTAAACTGCCTGATTAGACTGCTTTAGTGTCTGTCTTCTACAGTATTATTATCTTCTACTATTATTTATTAGACTTTTCTGAGTATTTGATGTTCAAATATATTATAAGAGATGAGACACTTATACATCATTGTGCTATAGGAAAGGTCCACAGTACTACCGTCCAACTGATCCACTGATCGATTGCTACACGTCTTGCCAATTATAGGTTCCTGTTTCGTCATTTCAGGATTTTTTAAATCTCTTTTCTTTTTGTCTTGTGAGATTGGTTGCTGTGTTTTTGCACCAAATGCTTAAATGGTACACATGCTACATGAATTTTGCACAAAATAATAAATACTCTTTATTTGTCTTTCACCTGTTTTGTAAGTTTTTAGCGTAGTGTAAAAAGTAATGGTATATAGAATCAATCCACTAGAAGACCGAAGTAATTTTGCGCCCAATTTAGTGATTTTTCTTTAAAAAAGCTAAATTTCATTAATTAGGCAAAAACGTCTGCAAAAGCCACATTGACGTAAAAATGAGAAAGTTAGTTAAATATCTTGAAGAAAACTTTAAGAAAGACGCAAATCATTTGATGATTTTGTCGCAGAATCGAAAATTAAAAATTAGGAATTATTCACACCAAAAAATTGGTGGAAATGCAATGATAAATCGGGACCATAGTTCTCCTTTCTCCCAACAAGATTCTGGACTATCAGTTTTTCCTAGGTAATAATGGTTTTTAAATTGGAAATACTATTTGGGGCTATTTTAGGATTCAAAATGAATTGTTTGGGATTATATTGTTGAAATGTTGGATGAGGAAAAATTCACATCTGCATCGGCTGTTCTGGTAGGAGCCATTTTGCAGATTCCTTTTTTCTATGGGAAGAATAGCGTACTAATTTGCCGCACTAATCTTCCATCAAAATGACAGACACCAGGACAGAACATGATAGACCACATTGCAAGAGTTCATGTACACAAACAGATAATCGATTAAACGATGAATGATGTGATCATAACTCATGACTAGTAATGGCAGACAAATGTTTACACAGCACAAGAATTGTGAATGAGATGGTTGAATAGCGATCGTTACATCGTAACATCATAGTGCACTGTGATTATATACCGTATACAGATAATCTAAACTGCAGGTTTGTTCAATCTTAAATACCATAGGTGATACTAATTATATTATATACATTAATTCATGAACTATTGTACAAACATTTCCGTTGATAATGAACAAAGAAAATGTTGCCAAATTGGTGATAAAATGTTCAATATACCGTAATTTCACAGTTTTATAATAACATTAGCATTTGAGTAATAGTGATGAACAATATGACATGAATCTGTTCTTGTTCCAATGCTCCGACTGCTACTGAACAGTCCCCTTGGATCAACCAATCACTGTAAACCATGCCTATCTAGGCTCTGAATTTCTGCTCATTTTTTGCTGGTCAGATCATTGAATGAGAGAACATTCTCTATTTACATTACAAAATTTTAGAAGATTGAATTTTTCACTCGCCTAAATTATTTCATGCACATTTTTGGGCACATTGCTCAGTAGCTCAACCCATTCACATTAGACAATTATAATGAACAATGGGTGGTTAAAGAAGCACTCCCACTCCCCATTCTTTATATTTTTTATTCGATGTGTGTATTTATACTTGTAATATACTGTGAGTGTATTAATATACTCACCTACCGTTGCTGTCTCCGGTGTCCATCGTCATTCTTCTCCTCTTTTCACTCTATGCATGAGCCAGAAGTCTCTTTTACAATGAATGCCTATGGAACCTCGTTCTAACGCTCCATAGGCATTTGATTTTACTGAGAAGAGAAGAGTCTGCAGTTTGGTGAAGTCACTGAGAAGAGGAGAAGATTCTGCAGAGGGGTGATGTCACTGAGAAGAGGAAAAGAGTGCAGATTGGTGATATTACTGAGAAGAGGAGAAGATTTTGCAAAGGGGTGATGTCACTGAGAAGAGGAGAAGAGTCTACAGAGGGGTGATGTCACTGAGAAGAGAAGAGTCTGCAGAGGGGTGATGTCACTGAGAAGAGTCTGCAGATTGGTGATGTCACTGAGAAGAGGAGAAGATTCTGCAGAGGGGTGATGTCACTGAGAAGAGGAGAAGAGTGCAGATTGGTGATATTACTGAGAAGAGGAGAAGATTTTGCAGAGGGATGATGTCACTGAGAAGAGGAGAAGAGTCTACAGAGGGGTGATGTCACTGAGAAGAGTCTGTAGAGGGGTGATGTCACTGAGAAGAGTCTACTGAGGGGTGATGTCACTGAGAAGAGGAGAAGATTCTGCAGAGGGGTGATGTCACTGAGAAGATGAGAAGAGTCTACTGAAGGGTGATGTCACAGAGAAGAGTCTGTAGAGGGGTGATGTCACTGAGAAGAGTCTACTGAGGGGTGATGTCACTGAGAAGAGGAGAAGAGTCTGCAGAGGGATGTTTTCACTGAGAAAAGGAGAAGAGTCTGCAGATTGGTGATGTCACTGAGAAGAGGAGAAGAGTCTGCAGAGGGGTGATGTCACTGAGAAGAGGAGAAGAGTCTGCAGAGGGGTGATGTCACTGATAAGAGAAGAGTCTGCAGAGGGGTGATGTCACTGAGAAGAGAAGAGTCTGCAGATTGGTGATGTCACTGAGAAGAGGAGAAGATTCTGCAGAGGGGGGATGTCACTGAGAAGAGTCTGCAGATTGGTGATATTACTGAGAAGAGGAGAAGATTTTGCAGAGGGGTGATGTCACTGAGAAGAGGAGAGTCTGCAGTTTGGTGATGTTGCTGAGAAGAGGAGAAGAGTCTGCAGAGGGGTGATGTCACTGAGAAGAGGAGAAGAGTCTGCAGAGGGGTGATGTCACTGAGAAGAGAAGAGTCTGCAGATTGGTGATGTCACTGAGAAGAGGAGAAGATTCTGCAGAGGGGTGATGTCACTGAGAAGAGGAGAAGAGTCTGCAGATTGGTGATATTACTGAGAAGAGGAGAAGATTTTGCAGAGGGGTGATGTTACTGAGAAGAGGAGAAGAGTCTACAGAGGGGTGATGTCACTGAGAAGAGAAGAGTCTGCAGAGGGGTGATGTCACTGAGAATATGAGAAGAGTCTACTGAAGGGTGATGTCACAGAGAAGAGTCTGTAGAGGGGTGATGTCACTGAGAAGAGTCTACTGAGGGGTGATGTCACTGAGAAGAGAAGAGTCTGCAGAGGGATGTTTTCACTGAGAAGAGGAGAAGAGTCTGCAGATTGGTGATGTCACTGAGAAGAAGAGAAGAGTCTGCAGAGGGGTGATGTCACTGAGAAGAGGAGAAGAGTCTGCAGAGGGGTGATGTCACTGAGAAGAGGAGAAGAGTGCAGATTGGTGATATTACTGAGAAGAGGAGAAGATTTTGCAGAGGGATGATGTCACTGAGAAGAGGAGAAGAGTCTACAGAGGGGTGATGTCACTGAGAAGAGTCTGTAGAGGGGTGATGTCACTGAGAAGAGTCTACTGAGGGGTGATGTCACTGAGAAGAGAAGAAGATTCTGCAGAGGGGTGATGTCACTGAGAAGATGAGAAGAGTCTACTGAAGGGTGATGTCACAGAGAAGAGTCTGTAGAGGGGTGATGTCACTGAGAAGAGTCTACTGAGGGGTGATGTCACTGAGAAGAGGAGAAGAGTCTGCAGAGGGATGTTTTCACTGAGAAAAGGAGAAGATTCTGCAGATTGGTGATGTCACTGAGAAGAAGAGAAGAGTCTGCAGAGGGGTGATGTCACTGAGAAGAGGAGAAGAGTCTGCAGAGGGGTGATGTCACTGAGAAGAGAAGAGTCTGCAGAGGGGTGATGTCACTGAGAAGAGAAGAGTCTGCAGATTGGTGATGTCACTGAGAAGAGGAGAAGATTCTGCAGAGGGGGGATGTCACTGAGAAGAGTCTGCAGATTGGTGATATTACTGAGAAGAGGAGAAGATTTTGCAGAGGGGTGATGTCACTGAGAAGAGGAGAGTCTGCAGTTTGGTGATGTTGCTGAGAAGAGGAGAAGAGTCTGCAGAGGGGTGATGTCACTGAGAAGAGGAGAAGAGTCTGCAGAGGGGTGATGTCACTGAGAAGAGAAGAGTCTGCAGATTGGTGATGTCACTGAGAAGAGGAGAAGATTCTGCAGAGGGGTGATGTCACTGAGAAGAGGAGAAGAGTCTGCAAATTGGTGATATTACTGAGAAGAGGAGAAGATTTTGCAGAGGGGTGATGTTACTGAGAAGAGGAGAAGAGTCTACAGAGGGGTGATGTCACTGAGAAGAGAAGAGTCTGCAGAGGGGTGATGTCACTGAGAATATGAGAAGAGTCTACTGAAGGGTGATGTCACAGAGAAGAGTCTGTAGAGGGGTGATGTCACTGAGAAGAGTCTACTGAGGGGTGATGTCACTGAGAAGAGGAGAAGAGTCTGCAGAGCGATGTTTTCACTGAGAAGAGGAGAAGAGTCTGCAGATTGGTGATGTCACTGAGAAGAAGAGAAGAGTCTGCAGAGGGGTGATGTCACTGAGAAGAGGAGAAGAGTCTGTAGAGGGGTGATGTCACTGAGAAGAGAAGAGTCTACAGAGGGGTGATGTCACTGAGAAGAGGAGAGTCTGTAGAGGGGTGATGTCACTGAGAAGAGAAGAGTCTGCAGAGGGGTGATGTCACTGAGAAGAGGAGAAGAGTCTGTAGAGGGGTGATGTCACTGAGAAGAGGAGAAGAGTCTACAGAGGAGTGATGTCACTGAGAAGAGGAAAAGAGTGCAGATTGGTGATGTCACTGAGAAGAGGAGAAGAGTCTTCAGAAGGGTGATGTCACTGAGAAGAGAAGATTTTGCAGAGGGGTGATGTCACTGAGAGGAGGAGATGAGTTTGCAGATTGGTGATGTTACTGAGAAGAGGAGAAGATTTTGCAGAGGGGTGATGTCACTGAGAAGAGGAGAAGAGTCTACAGAGGGGTGATGTCACTGAGAAGAGGAGAAGAGTCTGGAGAGGGGTGATGTCACTGAGAAGAGGAGAAGAGTCTACTGAGGGGTGATGTCACTGAGAAGAGAAGAGTCTACAGAGGGGTGATGTCACTGAGTAGAGGAGAAGAGTCTGCAGAGGGATGATGTCACTGAGAAGAGGAGAAGAGTCTGCAGAGGGGTAATGTCACTGAGAAGAGGAGAAGAGTCTGCAGAGGGGTGATATCACTGAGAAGAGAAGAGTCTGTAGAGGGGTGATGTCACTGAGAAGAGTCTACAGAGGGGTGATATCACTGAGAAGAGGAAAAGAGTCTGCAGATTGGTGATGTCACTGAGAAGAGAAGATTCTGTAGAGGGGTGATGTCACTGAGAAGAGTCTACAGAGGGGTGATATCACTGAGAAGAAAAGAAGAGTCTGCAGAGGGGTGATGTTGCTGAGAAGAGAAGAGTCTACAGAGGGGTGATGTCACTGAGAAGAGGAGAAGAGTCTGGAGAGGGGTGATGTCACTGATAAGTGGAGGAAGAGTCTACTGAGGGGTGATGTCACTGAGAAGAGGAGAAGAGTCTGTAGAGGGGTGATGTCACTGAGAAGAGTCTACAGAGGGGTGATGTCACTGAAAAGAGGAGAAGAGTCTGCAGAGGTATGATGTCACTGAGAAGAGGAGAAGAGTCTGCAGAGGGGTAATGTCACTGAGAAGAGGAGAAGAGTCTGCAGAGGGCTGATGTCACTGAGAAGAGGAGAAGATTCTGCAGAGGGGTGATGTCACTGAGAAGAGGAGAACATTTCTGGATCCTGACGATGGTGGTGGTAGGTGAGTACATTGATACACTCACATTACATTACATGCACATATATACACATTTAATTTAAAAAAATTGAGATGGGAGTGCTACTATAACATCAGAATCTGAAGAATTATTGACATCTTTAGCCTTTGCATGAGTTTTGCTATCTACTGTAGGTAGTTTTCCTAATTTAATTTCCTTAGTTTGTTTTTATGTTTTTGTAGCAAAGATAGCACATTGCTTCACAAGAATGAGAGCATAGTTTCTGCAGTTCCTAATATTCTACCAAAATAGTCTATCCTCAATTGATGCACATACATTGGCAACATGGCCATCCAGTATAAGCGGCTGCTTCTTTAAATGTGCATGACTGTTTTCTAATGGGAGTTTCCTGTTTGAAGCTAGAGTTTATCACTTGAGGGTTTCTCATCTGTGCGTTTTATTGTTTTCGAGATTCTAACTTCAGTTCCAATAAGACTTTCAATATTTTTACTGGTACAAGTCTCTCCCCACAGATATTCTGTGATCAGTTGGTACAGCAACTCATTATTGCACTGGCATCTTTGAGTAATCTAAACCTGCTGTCTGACAATATAAATTGGCCTGGAGATGTAAAGATCACTGAATTATTTTCTCATCTTAACACCTGCTGGCTGTTGATGATTTTTTTTCCCTTTCATATTTTTTCATATTTACTTTTTATCTAATATAGGAGTAAAGACAGACCATAAGACTCAAGGATACAGAAATCGTGGTGCACAATATTTCCAGGAGCCAAAAAATAAATTTATAAGTAACTTATAAAAAGTTAATTTTTAAATTTTATTTGAAAGTAGCACAAATGACTTTAGAAAAAAAGAATAATTAAAATGTCACATACAATGTAACAAGCATTGTGATAACCAGCGGGGTAACGTGAAATTTGTGCGCCCCAATGGAAAAAATCTTTAATAGTAATAGTCTTTTCATATTGGCCAAAGTGACCTTTTTGGCTCCTTAACTCCAAATGTTTTTGCAACCTCTGCACCTATTATAGTTACACCCCGATAATATCAAGACAAAAATCAAAAGCATGGACATTATACTTTTACCTTATTCATCTTTTATACTGTATATTTCAATGTATCTATCATATGTATCCACACTGGAATTGAAGGCCCAAAGACTCAAGAAGTCTATGAAACATATGTCTTGGGTAAAAAATAACAAAATAGCAATTCAAAATAGATTAGTACACTTAACTAATGCTATGCTATCTGTGGAGCCAGCAAAGTTTATGGACAGTAAGTGAAATCTTGGGTTGTATGAGAAGTTTTGAGATTGGTTCGGTGGTCCTCTTTGATTGCTTGGTTGGGGGAACTGTAATGTATTTCGGAAGTAGTAGATTTTGAGAAGCTCAACGTGTCCCAACAGTGTATGTGATGTGAAGCAGAAATCCATTTAGTAGACTGACTTTCACTTTTGGTACAACTATAAACAACATTATTACGGAGCTTGATTTAGTTGATTTAGTAACAGTATTGGTGTTAGTATATTTTTCATTTTCATCTATATCTTCTAAGAGGTTCTACACTAGTGTAAAACAGGGCTAGGTCATTGTAGGACCTGTCCATGGAAACATGGTTCTGCATTGGGTGCTGCATGTGATAGGAAACCCTCCTTGAAAGCCATGATTCTAGGAGAGAATACCTCTATTATAGTCCTTATTTTTTGCTGGATTCCATACGAATGTTAGCACAGTGTGCCATATTGATTAGAGCTGCACAGTAAATACTGAGCTCCTGTATGACCATATTATGTATGAGGCCTAAAGCTCTATTTACACTCAGGCTTTTTTCTACTCTGTTACCATTAGATAAAATGTAAATAAATATTTCCTTTATCATCCCATTGATTTCAATATTAGTTTTGTATCTGCTGTTGGATTCCGTTAAGGCTCCCATACACATTAGACTAATGTCGGCCAAAGCTGCTGATTTCCATTATCCATGGGTGCAGTCCAATGTGTATGGTATTCCCGAAGAATTTACTGTACGAGCAAATATCGCCCTGGCATGTCTGATTATGGACTGCTAATCATATTGTCTCCCGGAGATAAGCCACCAGACGTGTCTGGCAACAACAGTTTCATAGAGAACACAGGAACACCCTGTGTTTAGGAGAGCCAGCCAAGATGGCTGCCCAAGGAATGACCAGCCGAACCATCCTTTGGCTGACAGCCATCTAATGTTTATGCTAAGATTTAGAGTCCAGTTTGTCAGTTTTTGTCATTTTTGACTGACAAAATAACATAGAATGTTACCATATCCAAATCTGCAGAAATCATGACAGATAAGTCAAAAGGATCTGTCAGGCACCAATTTCGATGTATTAAAAAAACATGAAAGATCTCTCACTAACAGAATACAAAAAACTATGGCCAGCATGTGATGACCACAGTGCTAAATTTGTCAGCCAAGAGCAGGAGGAAGGTGAAAGTAAGCTTCAGTCCACAGCCTGACCTTTGCTGCTGCTTACAAAAATACACTTGCCCACATTGACTTCCATATGAGCAAGATCTTCATTTCAACCATTAAAGGGAATCTGTCAGCAAATTTTTGTCCTGTAATCTGGGAGCAGAATGATGTAGGGACAGAGACATTGATTCCCACTTACTGGCCTGCTTGTTGTAGTTCTGATAAAATTCTTGATTTATTAGCAGGATATTATCATTATAGGACTACACCCATTGCTGTGTAGTCCTTCATTTTCATGAGTTCTGTATAACCTTATCCCAACACTGATTGGCAGCTTTCTTCATATGGACAGTGTACACAGAAAGCTGTCAATCAGTGACGGGGCGAGGTTGTACTGACCTCATGAAGATGGAGGACTACATGGCAGCAGGTTTATTAGCCCTACAAGTGATAATCCTCAGCGGATAAAACTTTTATCAAAACAGGAGCAAGTGGCCCAATAAGTGACAAATCACTGAAATCAAGGTTTCTGTTCCTACATGATGCTGCTCTCAGATTAGGTTGTGGAAACCTGTTGACAGACTCCCTTTTACATATTATTATCATTTATTATCAGTTAACAGCCTTCGGCTAGATCTCGAGCCGTGGCGACTTACTGGATGAACGCTCTTCAGGAAGATTGATCTTGTGCAACCCTAGATAGGTTCACCAGGGTGTTCTCCGCCATTATCTTAATAGTGTTAAGCCATTCAGTTGCTGGTCTTGTTCTTCGCCTTTTTCCTTCTATTCTTCCGACCATGATGTCCTTCACCAGTGATGTGTTCAAATTAGGCAAGTCGTAGCTTGGTGATCCTTGCTTCGAATGATATGTCTGGCATGATTTGTTCAAAAACTTTAACATGTAGACATTAACATAGTTCTGTCCTCACAACTGTATCAGCCTGTCTCTAAGCTGCAACATATTGGCATGATAAGGTCTGTATTAGACACTGAGCAGTCCATACACTCACACTATAAAGCCATTATATTGTGGTTCCCCTTTCACGGCCTATTGCCAATGTATGAGTGCCGCCAAGATCTAAATCCATTATCCATCAACATAATTCCCAATCATTATCCCGTGTTAACAAAATAGAATCAAAACAAGAGAAAACTGCTCAGGCATTATTAAACAAAATAATTGGAATAATTGCAATAAGTGAATGTATGCTGGTTGCTATTCGCTAGTCGATCCGACCACAATTCCCACCTCTGTCAACAGTTGTTAACAGCAGAAAAAAAACAACATCTGCTTTACTCCACATATAGACCCAGCTCCGCAGTGCTTGCCTGATGTTTTATTTAACACCTGTTGTGCTGTTTTCTTCAGGTTTGCAGCTGGGAGACTTTGATAATAAAAAGCACATAGTTTATATAAAGTCTCCCTTGCAGGTGAACATAGGTTAACAAGGGCAATACATAACTCCTGTCACTATCGCATCCTCCGCACGTTATTCTCCCAGCTGTTAACATTTCTATCACTTCATGTCAAATCATTGAGCGAGAGGACTGTAAATAAACAATATCGTATGACATCATTTATCATCACAATTTTGCACAATTTAAACATTGACATTTTTTAATTAGACTATGTATAGCTCCAAAAATCTGTGTTTAAGATGTGAGCCTGTGTGCTGCATACTAAAAGGCGAGGCATCCAAGAGGAATCAAGTTGGAGCATATGGATTAGGTGTGTTTGGATTGGATGCATAGTATACAATTTTAACACCTTATGGACAAGGTCAATTTAAACTTGTTATGTGATTCGTTCTGCCCGAATCATGGGGAAGAAGCAGAGACCAATTCTTGCATTACAATCATCTTTGTTTTATGCAGCTGCATTCCCAAGAAAAAGAACTGATTGCGTGGCTGGGTGAGAAGGGACTAGTCCAGGAGGCAGGTCCCCTCTGGCTTCTCCCTGCATGCTCATGTAGGCTGAGCGGTCTCTGCCTACAAGTGTGTATGGAATAAGAACAGTCTAGATGAGCGGCCACCTTGGATGCGTAACTCAGATGTTGTTGCCTTCAGTATTCACTTTATTGCTATTTAGCACAGTGTTTTAATGCTGACTAGTGATGAGCAAGTATGCTCGTTACTCGAGTTTCTCCGAGCATGCTCGGGTGGTCTCCAAGTATTTTGGTGTGCTCAGAGATTCAGTTTATTTCGTTGCAGCTGCATGATTTGCGACTGCTAGACAGCCTGAATACAGGTGGGGGTTGCCTGTTTGTTAGTGAATCCCCACATATATTCAAGCTGTCTAACAGCCGCAAATCATGCAGCTGCGTCGACATAAACTGAATCTCCGATCATGCTGAAATACTTGGAGACAACCCGAGCATGCTCGGAGAAACTCGAGTAACGAGCATACTCACTCATCACTAATGCTGACACTACTTTTACTATACTGATGGTTCTACCAGCAGGGCTGCTGCTAGAGTCAGAAAATATAGCAGGCCCATGCTGTAAGGGTATGTACACACATTGCAGATTTCCTGCAGATCTGCAAGTGATTTACAGTACAAAGTAAATCAATGGCAAAAAAATGCTGTGCTAATGGTGCAGAAAAATCTGCACGGAAAACACAGCAGATTTAAAAAAGGAGCATGTCACTTATTTTGTGCAGATCTGCTGCGTTTCTGCACGAATTCCATAATAGAAATCTGCAGGGTTAAAAAAGGAAGAAATCTGCACAAAAATCTGCAACATGTGCACATACCAAAAAAAGGCGCAGATTCTGACCTGCGTTTTCTGCCAAGAAATGCAGAATCTGCACAGAAAATTCCACAGTCAAATCTGCAACGTGTGCACATAGCGACATATTTTGCACACCTTCCCCCTTCCATCTCCAAAAAATGCCACAGATAACATAATGATACCTATCTAAGTATAGATAACTAGCTATTGAACCCGTTCTACGCCCAGGTGGCGAGCGTTTATATTGGTATATGGTCTCCATCCTGTCATGAGCTGCTCCATCCTGCGCCCCCATTCTGACATGTGCTGCTCCCATCCTGCGCCTCCATTCTGACATGTGCTGCACCCATCCTGCGCCTCCATTCTGACATGTGCTGCACCCATCCTGCGCCCCCATCCTGTCATGACCTGCTCCATCCTGCGCCCCCATTCTGACATATGCTGCTCCCATCCTGCGCCTCCATTCTGACATGTGCTGCTCCCATCCCGCGCCTCCATTCTGACATGTGCTGCACCCATCCTGCGCCCCCATCCTGCCATGTGCTGCTCCCAGCCTGCGCCCCCGTTCTGTCATGTGCTGCTGCTATCCTGCACCCCCGTTCTGTCATGTGCTGCTCCCATCCTGCGCCCCCGTTCTGTCATGTGCTGCTCCCATCCTGCGCCCCCGTTCTGTCATGTGCTGCTGCCATCCTGCACCCCCGTTCTGTCATGTGCTGCCCTATTCTGTCATGTGCTGCTCCCATCCTGCACCCCCGTTATGTCATGTGCTGCTCCCATCCTGCACCACCGTTCTGTAATTTGCTGCTCCCATCCATATGCCCCATACGCTGCTCCATAAAGTTTTATGGCCCCCATAAGATGCTCCATAGTATATGCCCCGTACACTGCTCCATAAAGGTTTATGGCCCCCATAAGATGCTCCATAGTATATGCCCCGTACACTGCGCCATAAAGGTTTATGGCCCCCATAAGATGCTCCATAGTATATGCCCCGTACACTGCTCCATAAAGGTTTATGGCCCCCATAAGATGCTCCATAGTATATGCGCCATACACTGCTCCATAAAGGTTTATGGCCCCCATAAGATGCTCCATAGTATATGCGCCGTACACTGCTCCATAAAGGTTTATGGCCCCCATAAGATGCTCCATAGTATATGCGCCGTACACTGCTCCATAAAGGTTTATGGCCCCCATAACATGCTCCATAGTTTTATATGCCCCGTACACTGCTCCATAAAGGTTTATGGCCCCCATAACATGCTCCATGGTATTATATGCCCCGTACAGTGCTCCATTATGGTTGATGGCCCCATAAGATGCTCCATGGTATTATATGCCCCGTACACTGCTCCATTATGGTTGATGGCCCCATAAGATGCTCCATGGTATTATATGCCCCTGTACACTGCTCCATTATGGTTGATGGCCCCATAAGATTCTCCATGGTATTATATGCCCCCGTACACTGCTCCATTATGGTTGATGGCCCCATAAGATGCTCCATGGTATTATATGCCCCCGTACACTGCTCCATTATGGTTGATGGTCCCATAAGATGCTCCATGGTATTATATGCCCCCGTAACTGTTCAGTCAGAGGGCGGCACGCATTAAGCGCGTCATCGCGCCCTCTGAACTGTGAACGTCACAGGCAGAGGACCTGGGAGAAGGAGCCGCACGCAGCGCTGGAACAGGGGACAGGTGAATATACTCACCCTCCTGGCACGTCCCTGCCTCTCCGGTGGAGATCGCGGTGTGCGTTCAGTGTTTACGCATACCGCGATCTCCTGGGAGCGTCACTCTGTGGGGTCCAGACTGCGCCGGCGCTTGCGCAGTCTATAAAGGCTTCGGACAGAGTGACGCTCCCAGCGTTATACTATAGATGTAGTAGATGTCACCTGCAGTCCTGTGTTACCTCATAGATAACACAGCAACAAGTCTCTGAGTACAGATAATGTAGTAGATGTTACCGCAGTCCCATGTAACACCACAGTTATAGTAGTAACTCTGAATACAGGTATTGCAGTAGATGTTACCTGCAGTTCCATGGAACACCACAAATAACACAGTGATACCTCTCTAAGTATAGCTATTGTAGTGGATGTCACCTGCAGTCCTATGTTACCTCATAGATAACACAGCAATAAGTCTCTGAGTACAGATAATGTAGTAGATGGTACCCGCAGTCCCATGTAATAACTCTGAATACTGGTATTGCAGTAGATGTTACCTGCAGTTCCATGGAACACCACAGATAACAGAGTGATACCTCTCTGAGTGCAGATAATGTAGTTGATGTTACCTGATGTTTCCGAGTCCTATGTAACACTATGGACACTATGTGCACAAACACTCCCATGTGGTCACAACCCTGTTTTGCTTGATAGAAGTTTCCTCTATCTGTGAGGTTACAAAGCAAGCTTTCGGGACTTCTTCGGTCCCTTCCTCTGGCACGGTGTACCATGCCTGAGGAAGGGACCTAAGAAGTCCCGATAGCTTGATTTGTAACATGAATTATTTTATTTTTGTTAGCCATTAAAAGGTATCATAGCTACAAGATTATCTTGTTTACCACACTGAGAGCATTATTTTTTGACTGGCGGTACCAAACCTCTTTTTTTCTGTCTGTGAGGAAATGGACAAGTCTCCTGCAGTCCTGCTCCTCCTGATGCCAGTCTGCCATATTGTATGGTGCACCAGTGTGCACCCCAAATGAAAAAAATACATAACTATGGGATATAAATAACATTTATAGTGCTACTATGACTGTATAAGGTGGCAATCTTTGCTGAGCATATTGTATACGGGAAGAGTATTCTTGGGTCTCTGTATTTTGGACATAGTGAATGGCAGGTTTCTTGGTTGGACAGTTTTCTTATTATGGTACTGCCAGAATTACAATAGCGCTGTATTTAACTTGCTGCAGCAGTAACATAGACAAAGAAAGTAACGAAAACGAGCATTCAAACCTCCATTCTATTCAAGACTGGTCTCTGCAGGACCCTGTTCCCCAGTTCCAGAGCCATGTTATGAACCTATCAGTTTGGAGGGAATATGACATACAGCAGTCCACCAATCAGCTTTTAACAGCTCCCTTGATTTGAAGTACTTGACAGTCTCCAATAACAAATGATTAGTGGGGGTTCTATGTGTCAGTCCCCCACCAATTTTATTTTGGGGACCTATCCATAGGATAAGTCAGCAATATGATATATACACTCTAAAATTCACTAGAAGAGTGACAACATTGTTCTTATAATTTTTAAAAGGAATCTGATTAGATATTTATACAACTCAAACCAAGTAATGGATGAAACAAAACTTGACTTTGCTATTACAGCCTCATATATATGTTGTAAGAAAGCAGGAGGTAAGGTCCTGGAGGGCAGATAAGGTGGCTGGCCTCGGTAATGTAAACTCTAGGTTACTAAGAGAGTTTTAATTTGACTGGATTTGGGTCTGGGATTTAGGAGCACCCAAAAAAGTCTGGGTGGAAAAGGTTGTTCCCATATTGCAGCACGAGGCTTGTAGACCTAATAATACAGGAGATGGGGTATCTCAGTGTTGTACAGTTTGGGCTGGGGCTAAAGAGAGATATTTGTTTAATGAACACATTTAAAACTGCTTAAGCTTATCCTACCTGGAATACCGAGATTGGTGAGGCTTCTAGATTTACTTTGTTTTATTGCGTGAGGAAAGAACTATTTGTGTTGTTCATTTGTACAGAAGGTATGCTGTTTTCATTTTGGAGTTGTAAAGTTAATTATGGACAATAATCTACATGCAGTTGCGATATAAAACCCTGTGTCACGTGTATATCCAAGCGGCTATCAGAGAATTGAAACCCTACAATGTAGAGAACTGTCTGGGCATCAGGATGGGGAGAAGCCGCTGGGGACACCGTTTGACTTTTTGAACACAAAATTGACTGTACCCAATGGCAGGTGGCATGTCACGTTTGGAGACCTCCTGATATACCTAAACAGTGGAAACCGCCAAATTCTAACTCCAACCCTAACACATCCCTAACCCCAACCTTAACCCCAACACACCCCTAACCCTAATCACAACCCTAACTATAACCCTAACCACAACCCTAACCCCAACACCACTTTAACTCCAACACCACAACCCTAACCCCATCACAAAATCCTAACCCCAACACAAAGCCAACTCTAGCCCCAACCCTAACTCTAGCTCTAACCCTAGCCCAAACCCTAGCCCAAGCCTAACCCTAGCTCTAACCCCAACCCTAACCCTAGCCCCAACCCTAATCCTAGCCCAACGTTAACCCTAGCTCTAACCCTAGCCCCAACCCTAACCCTAGTTCTAGCCCCAACCCTAACCCTAGCCCCAACCCCAACCATCTCCTATTGTTGCCGGGTGCCATCTGGCAGATCTCGGCGGGTGCACTGCGCATGCGCCTGTCATTTTCTTTCCGGAACAAGATGCTGGGGGATAGAGCTGATGTTCCAGGGACACTGGATGTACCAGGGGGGCTAGGGGGATCCCATGTCTCTCTACTCTTGTATGCTATATCATATCAGAGGAGAGAGAAATAAATGGGAAATCTGAATTTTTTTGGTGGTCACCTTTATTAGGTGAATAACGGCGATCGCAACACTGGGGACGGTAAAAACCGACCCGAATCATGTTGATTTTCCGCTGGAGGGAGCTGTATCCTTATTTCTCAGTGCCGTTAATAAGCGGCGCTGAGGAATAAGTACCCTTAACTACCACCGTTAAAAGGCATATTGGCGGTTATTAAGGGGTTAACACTATGGAGAGATTATTCAAAACAAGTGCAAGTCAATAGTGAAATATTTCCATATACTAATAAATTAGTACATAACTACAGTGGGGAAATATGTATTTGCATTGCAAGTTTTCCCACCTACAAGGAATGGAGAGGTCTGTAATTTTTATCGCAGGTACACTTCTGAGAGACAGAATCTAAAAATAACAACCAGAAAATCACATTGTTTGATTTTTAAATATTTAACTTACATTTTATTGCATGAAATAAGTATTTGATCACCTACCAACCAGCAGAATTCTGGCTCTCACAGACATGTTGTTTTTCTTTAAGAAGCCCTCCTGCACTGACCTCATTACCTGTATTAATTGCATCTGTTTGAATTCATTATCTGTATAAAGGACACCTGTCCAAACGCTCAATCTCACTCCAACCTCTCCACCATGACCAAGACCAAAGGGCTGTCTAAGGACACCAGGGACAAAATTGTAGACCTGTGCAAGACTGGGATAGGCTACAGGACAATAGGCCAGCAGCTTGATGAGAAGGCAACAACTATTGGCACTATTAATAGAAAATGGAAGAAACCCAAGATGACTGTCAAACTTCCTCTGTCTGGGGCTCCGTGCAAGATCTTGCCTCGTGGGGTAAGGATGATTCTGAGAAAGGTTAGGAATCAGCCCAGAACTACACAAGATGACCTGGTCCATGATCTGAAGTGAGTGAGCTGGGACCACAGTCTCAAACATTACCTATAGTAACACACTGCGCTTTCATGGATCAAACTCCTGCAGGCCACACAAGGTCCCCTGCTCACTCCAGTACCTGCGCAGACCCATTTGAAATTCACCAGTGACCATCTGGATGATCCAGAGGAGGTATGGGAAGAGGTCATGTGGTCAGATGAGACCAAAATAGAACTTTTTTATATCAACTCCACTTGCAGTGTTTAGAGGAATGCGAAGGATGAATACAACCCCAAGAACACCGTCCCTACTGTGAAGCATGGTGGAGAAACATCATACTATGGGGTGCTTTTCTACAAAGGGGACAGGATGAATGCACCGTATTTCAGAGAATATGGATGGGGTCATGAATTGTGAGTTTTTGGACAACAACCTCCTTCCCTCAGTAAGAGCCAATAGAAAATCTTTGGAAGGAGCTGAAACGCAATGATGTCCTGTGATAGCCCCGAAACCTGAAAAAGCTGGAGAAGATATGTGTGGATGAGTGGGCCAAAATCCCTGCTGCATTGTGTGCAAACTTGGTCAAGAACTGCAGGAAACGTCTGACCTCTGTAATTGCCAACAGAGGTCTGTTTTTCTATTTTATCAAATTCTTATTTCATGCAATAAAATGCAAATTAATTATGTAAAAAGCATACAATGTGATTTTCTGGATTTATTTTTAGATTCTGTCTCTCACAGGTGAAGTGTACTTATGATTAATATTACAGACCCCTTTATTCTTTGTATGGGGGAAAACTTGCAAAATCGGCGGTGTATCAAATACTTATTCCCCCCACTGTTTATAGAACACACAACTGCAGCACATAGCCATGCATAAAACACAAATACAGTTCATATCTAATCCACTTATTAAAGAAGTAGATCCCGCACTAGCCTTTAAATGGAAGCTATCATCAGAAATAACCTTTTGTTTATGTCAGATTTTAGTGTTACGTGCAAATAAAAAAAAGGCAATTTTTTTTTTATATTATGACCTTTATGTAAAAAATACTTATCAATGGTCCTACAATTTTCACACTGGCCACTGAGGCTGTTTTTTTACTTGTACTTCCTTTCCTTTCAGGAAGAGTTTATAGCAAGGCACCCCATCATCGGAGGCAGGATTACAGTGACAGGTTGCACCCCTATACACAGATGATTACACAGGATCCACCAATCACAATAGGTAATGTCACACCTGACACTGTCCCCTCTCTCTTCACAATGACTTTTGCACATGCTCATTAGACACTTACTTTAGCACCTAAGGGCAACGTTGTAATCCAACCATTGTGGCTATGAACATGTGTTATTTCTTGAAACAGTAGTAAGCGAAAGTGTAAAAAGCCCCATTAGTCAGTGTGAAAATTGCAAGAGCTGCATTTTTATTTTTAATAGATTGTGATATGTAAAAAATGCAATAAAAAAACCCATAAATATAATTTAACACAAAAACATGATTTAAACAATAGGTCATTTTTGGATGACAGCTTCCTTGTAAAGGAAGTGTCAGCAGGTTTTTGCTGTGTAATTTGAGAGTAACATGATGTAGGTGAAGAGACCCTGATTTCAGTGATTATTTACTAGGCTGTGTTTTGCTGTTTCAATACAATTAGTGCTTTTTCATCAGGAGATTATCACAAGAGGGCAAAATGCATGGTGCATCTTAGTCCAATGCCTCTCCCAGCACTGATTAGTAAATATCTGTCAATCAGTTGTATGGGTGGGGTTACACAAGTCTCAGCATTCTGAGTGCTGTAAGATCTGCAGCATAGGAAATTATGATTCTGCCACAACTGCTGCACCCAGAAAGCTAAGTGGTACATCGCTGCAATCATGGTCTCTGTCCCTACATTGCAAAATCTGCTGACAGATTCCCTTTAATGCTTGTTGATTGTACATGTACCCTCTGAACTGTAAAGTGCTATGGAATATAATGACTATATAAAGAACATTATTATAAATATAATATTGGTTTTAAAAAGTCCCTAACCCCTTAATGTTCAATGACAGACATAGTTATGGTGGCTTCTAGTCTCCCATGGAGGCTATTGAATCATGCCAATAGCAAAAAAAAATGTTTTTACAAATATATAAAACTTCAAATCACCCCCCTTTCGCCTCATTCAAAATAAAACAATAAAAAAAAAATCAAACCTACACTTATTTGGTATTGCCGCATTCAGAATCATCCGATCTATCAATAAAAATAAAGGATGAAGCTGATCATTAAATGGCGTAGTGAGAAAAAAAGGTCTTTGTGTCATTTCATTAAAATGCAATAACGGGTGATAAATTGATCGTATCTGCACCAAAATGGTATCATTAAAAACGTCAGCTCGGCACGCAAAAAATAAGCCTTCAACCAAACCGAGATCATGAAAAATGGGGACGCTACGGGTATCAGAAAATGAAATATTTTTTTTAACAAAGTTTGGAATTTTTTTCACCACTTAGATAAAAAATAACCTAGACATGTTTGGTGTCTATGAACTCGTAATGACCTGGAGAATCATAATGACAGGTCAGTTACAGCATTTAGTGAACCTAGTGAAAAAGCCAAACAAAAAACAAATGTGGGATTTCACTTTTATTGCTATTTCACTGCACTTGGAATTTTTTCCCATTTTCAAATCCACGACATGCTAAAACAAATGGTGTTGTTCAAAAGTGCAACTCATCCTGCAAGAAACAAGCCCTCACATGACCATATTGGCGGAAAAATAAAAAAGTTATGGCTCTGGAAAGAAGGGGAGCGAAAAACGAAAACGTAAAAACGGAAATACCCTTGGTCCTTAAGGGCTTAATGTATCTGGAATATTTTTATTTTCTCTTGACAATAAAATAAGGGTATAGTTACAGACAGCAGAAAGGTATACTATAGATACATGCACCCAATTTCATAGTCTACAGTTAAAATTATACATATGAAACCAGTGATACAGAAACAGTTACATTTTATTATAGAAAGCTGATTAAAAGCAACAAAAACATCATATAAAAATAATGAGTTATGAGACCAAAAGGATGTAATGTGTCACAACAGTATAATATATGAGATTGGTCAAATGTACTGTACATATAGTAATAAAAAATATATAATATATTATGTATAATAATTATTATATTTTATTATATTTATATAATAAAATATATATTGTTCCATAAATCATTAATATGGGATGAATACACTTATATACTCTACGTATGGATCTCAATCTATTTCATGGATGACTAAAGCAGAAGCAGAAATATGAGCTAAATCCAGTCCAGCGCTCGTAATTGTCATAAAAAATGGTTTATTTTATTCTTCAGAAATGTATAAAAACCAAGAGCAGTGAAGATAAAAACACGACTCACACCTGAAGTGCTTTGATCGCTGACAGCTGCTTTAGCCATAGCTGCTACCGCTAAGGATGCAGTCAGTGCTTGAAATGCGTTAGTGAGCGTTGTATTTTTATCTTAACGGGCGCTGAATTTTATATGAACTGTACCGTTTTTTATGGCAATTACGAGTGTCATACTGCACATACTTCTTCGTGTGATATGCAGATACAGTATGAATATTAAAGGAAAACCCATAGCACATATATGCAACCTGAACCATGGGCAGCAAGTATCAGATACCGGCTGTAGCATTTCTATAGGTATAAATGAATGCAGCACTCACCCACAGTCTTCAATAGTGTAATTGTCCTTTAATGACCATGGCACAACGTTCCAAACTTGGGACAAGACAGGCTAAGACATGAGGAGGGAGCGGTGAGGGAGCGTGCAGAGACGAGACGGACACGTGCGTTTCTGCACTTGAAAAAACGCTGCGAATCCGCAGAAAATCCGCAACGTGTCCACATACCCTAAAGCAAAAAAGTGAATTTCCTGCTGGTAGCCGTGCTTTCAGTGCAGCAGGCACACAGCTTTAGAACTCTATTGACCTGTAGACTAACTCCATAGCTGCAGGTTAATAGTGTTTTTTGACATGACAGGTTCCCTTTAAGATGTCCCTCTTTCTCATATTATCCAGTAAGATATGTTATGTAATTTTAAAACTGCTCAGGGAAAAAATAATGGCACCTATACTTTTTGCTCATTTTTAGATTTCATGATTGAGACCTAATGAGGTTGTCCTCTTTGAAAAGTCTATATTATATTATACTTCAGTTTTCTGCAGTTTATTAGAATTGCCCTACAACTTGCATTAATTAGAACATTTCATCCAATGATAGTCATATAGACTTCCATCATGAATAATTACTAATAATGAAATAAGGACATTGTTCGCACAGTAGCTGATTCTGCTCTGAAGTAAAACAACTGTGTGTAATTAATCAGTATCTTACGCTCTGTATTGACCATTTTATATTATTATATTGTGTCTCTGTATGAAGAATTATTCGTGCTTGTCACATTTACTGCACATCAAGGGAAGAGCATGTTAATGTAATAATGTAAAATAATCTATTGCTTGTCAATTTCTCATGGAGATTGTTCAGCATGCTGTACAGCCAGCAATACATTATAAGAATAGACTGTTACTGCATGTAGACTTTATGACATACAAAGTATCATAAATACATGAGATTATTCTTGTCTTTTATCTAAATAATTTCCATAGTTAAAACTAGTGTAATGTCATTTTTAGTAATTATGATTTAACACTGGCAATAATGCTAAACATTAATCATTGTTTAAGTAAAATGTTTCATTGGTTTGCTCCACAAATCTGGCCTGTATGGAAGAGTGGCAAGAAGAAAAACATTTTTGAAAGAAAGCCATAAGAAGTTCTGTATGTAGTTTGCAAAAAAAAAAAAAACACGTAGGAGACACAGCTAGTATGTGGAAGAAGGTGAGATGAGACAAAATTTGAAATTTTAGGGTTAAATGCAAAATGCTATATATGTCATAAAACAAACACTGCACATGACCCTGAAAACACTATCCACCCGGGCAAACATGGTGGTATCTGCATCACACTGTGTGGATGCTTTTCTTCTGCAAAGACTGAGAAGTTGGATATAGTTGATGGGAAGATGGGTGGAGCTAAATAAAGAGCAATCCTGAAGGAAAATTTGTGAGGTATCCATGGTTACAACCACTGATATAGTAGTCATAACCATGGGTACCTAAGGTCCTGCAATGCCTGCACATGAGGAAAGAGGAATAGTGAATCAGAAAAATTATGCTACATTTCTAATTAGAGGTATTTGCTGATATTATTATTATACCTGCTACATATTGGGATAGGATCTTGAAGATAGGAATACCCCTTTAAGTTTGTGGGTGTAACGTAAAAATATGTGGAAAAGTTCATAGTGTATGAATACTTTTTCAAGGCATTGTATAACCAGGAGGCACTGCACTCACTAGTAAGCATTTTTGGTGTTGCTGTCTTTTTAGTGTTAATAGATCGATAGATAGATAGATAGATAGATAGATGGATAGATATGGGATAGATAGATAGATAGATAGATAGATAGATAGATAGATAGATAGATCGATATATAGCTATTTTGGACTGATAGATAGATATTGACATTGTGTAAATGCATATACAGAGTATTACCCCTTTCCAATGTTGGATGAAGTAATACGCCCATGTCAAAATGCCTCCTCTCCTTTTGATGTGGGCTCCGGCACTGAGCCCCACATCTTTCCTGGCACATGTCAGCTATTTTGAACAGCTGACATGTGCCTCTAACAGCTGCGGGTTGAATCGCGATCCATCATCAGCTGCTAACCTATGACAGCAGCATATAACTTGCGCTTCCAGGAAGTGTGCCGGAAATCACGCCCATCGGTGACCCCATCACGTGATCGCGGGTCACCAATGGGTTGACATTACAACCAGAGGTCCCCAACAGACCTCTATGGTCGGCCCCCGTAGTCGGCACTCATAGCAAGTGAGGATTTCTGTTAGATACAGGCGGTCTGAACATCGCCTGTATGTAGCAGAGACGAACAGACAACTGCAGCTTCTAGTCTCCCATGGAGACTATTGTAGCATGCTAAAAGTAAAAAAAAATGTTTTTAAAAATATTTAAAAAATATATAAAAGTTCAAATCACCCCCCTTTTGCTCTATTCAAAATAAAACAAAAAAAAAATCAAACATACACATATTTGGTATTGCCGCTTTCAGAATCGTCCGATCTATTAATATAAACAAATAATTAACCCGATCACTAAATGGTATAACGAGAAAAAAAGTCAAAACGGCAGAATTACGTTTTTTTTGGTCAACGCTACATTGCAATAAAATGCAATAACGGGCGATCAAAAGGTCATATCTGCACCAAAATGGTATCAATAAAAACGTCAGCTTGGCACGCAAAAAATAAGCCCTCACCCATCCCGAAATCACGAAAAATGGAGACGCTACAGAGATAGATAGATAGATAGATAGATAGATAGATAGATAGATAGATAGATAGATAGATAGATAGATAGATAGATAGACTGTACATTTGTGATCGGTAGTATCAGTAGAAGAGAATATTAGGCAATGTGATAATTGCCTTCTACTCTGCTCGAGCGTGTCTGTGAAGTGCAGCCTTAGACATGATCATGCACATATCGCACTGGTAAATAGGCCCCTATTTTCACACAGCGGCATCTGTGACTGCACACACACAGCAGCATTTTTCTGTGAATGTACTAATAGGCCTTGTGAGAATGTTTTTATCACCACCCATCTGTCATTTTCTAACAGGCCTGATTGGCAAGCGCTCATAACAACTGACATCTGTTCATGCTTATTGATATGCAGATTTATGATAATCGTTCTGAACAATAAAACAAAAATACCTAAGGTGAATGTTACATTTCTAACTTGCCAACCCTAAAGAAAAAATAATAATTCCATAGATCAATAAATCTCAATTTCTGAAGTATTGTAAAATAAATGCATTTGTCACAACAAGACAAATATTGTATTAAACTTGCTTCTGTATAGCACTGGTAAAGAGGGAAATATATTCCAAGAATCCAAATATGCAGATATCCAGGCAAAAGCAAAGCGTGTATTTACCACTGCAGAAGATGAATATGTATCCTGCATTATTTGTGCTTCCATTATCACTGCATAGTTAGCACTCCGAACATCCAACCCATCCTGTGGATATCAATCACTGACTGTGCGCATATGGACAACATAATTCCATGCTCCTTGCTTTACCTGCCTACTCAAAAATGTATTTATAAGGCGATGTGCAGGTTTACGCTTCCATCTCACATTTTAACAGAAATTATAACAGATCCTAACAAATGGCAGTGCTTCTCTACTGCTATGTAAACCAGATTATGCCTTTGTGATCACCCATACATGTAATCCTACCTGGAATGTTGAAAAACGGTAGCATTTACCAACAGAAAAATCTAATAATGGTTTCTGTAAAAACAATAAAATCAATAAAATACTGTAGAATAATTTACGGTCACAGAATACTGGTATACAATACACAGACTGTACCCATTTACTTCCTAAATTATTTAGACTGATGAAGAGCATACTTTGCACATTAAAAGGGGTTATCCAGGACTCATTGTACAGAGCTTTGGCATTTTGGCTTCATACATTATGTACTTCAGGTGGTCACAGCATCAGGTATCAGCTGATCAGCAGGGGTGCTGAATGTCCATCACCAATCTGATATTGATGAGCTATTTGCGTACCGGGGCTTTGCAGAGGGCTGCGTACTTCCTCCCTGAAGCTCCGCCAACATCCACACTTCTTCCGTTTAGGTCCGCCTACTTCTGCATGTGTCCTGCGTACCTATCTTTAACACTGGGTACGCAAGACATGCGGATGTATGCGGATGTGTCATTTTGATGCACCCGCCGACCGCACGGAGACGCAACAAGTTGCGTCCCCGTGCGGTCGGTGGACGCGTCACAGTGACGCATCTGCATACATCCGCATGTTCTGCATACCCAATGTTAAAGATAGGTACGCAGGACACATGCAGAAGTAGGCGGACCTAAATGGAAGAAGTGCGGAGCTTCATGGAGGAAGTATACAGCCGTCCGCAAAGCCCCGGTACGCAAATGTGAACTTAGCCTTAGAAAACACAGGAGCACTCGACCAAATGAGCGCTAATATGTATGGCAGAGTGGATCGAGATGGCTCCCGGCCAAGATGGCTGTTGCCAAAAAATCAACCAAAGCATCTAATGTATATGGTGGGCTAAAAAATAGGTCACCAATATCTCAGTCATGGAGATAATAAATAATTGAGTACAATCTCTTTATTTACTGTGCTGAAAAAGAAGCATGGACATCACCTCCAAAAAATCATTGATCTAATGCCACAAGGTGAAAATTTACAAAACTGAACATGAGGTTCTTAGTTTGACATTCTGATCAGACTATATAAAGGCCACTGCCACGTCACGGTGAACCTCTTAGTGGGTGCAGTTGAGTACATTCACTTTAATTACTACTCTTAAAGGGAACCTGTCACCCCCTCGGCATTTGTAACTAAAAGAGCCACCTTGTACAGCATCAATGCTGCATTCTGACAAGGTGGCTCTTTTAGTTTGGGTCCTTGGCACTGCTGTATTAATCGATTTTGAAATTTGTCCCTCATACCTGTGAATTCGCCAGGGGGGCAGGTCTTTCCCCCTAATCTAGACGCCTCACAGCCATCACTCATGGCCCCTGCGCGCCGGGCGCTGCCTCCTCTTCCTTCATCAGCGTCCCCGGCGCCTGCGCTGTTATTTTTTTTTCGGGCATGAACAATTGTGCTGCCCTTCGAACCTACAGCGCAGGTGCCGGGGACGATAATGATGGAAGAGGAGGTGGCACCCGGCGTGCAGAGGCCATGACTGACGGCTGTGATGCGTCTGGATTAGAGGGGAAAGACCTGCCCCCGTGGCGAATTCACAAGGTGGCTCATTTAGTTTCAAACACCTGGGGGGGTCACGGGTTCCTTTTAAAAAAAAATTGAGGTTTTCATCAGAAAGATAAAATATATATAAATTATAATGTTACACAGTATCAATACAATTTTGTAAGATACAAAATTGGAAAGTATGAGAACTCTAAAATTAGGTTATTGCAAAATCTCCAGATGGGAGAAAGATATCCATTCCTTAGGCATCGCCTTTATTATGGTCTACCTAAAATCTGAGGTAAATTAGGAAGGACCAAAGAAAGTGCAAATCCAGTCAGCAAATTATAGAATTTTCTAGTTTTACTGCAAAATATTGTTCTTTTATTATAGAACATGAGTTGTCTCTGGTTTTATAATTACTCATGTTTCTCAAATGGTAAAGCATAACATGTGATATGTGTTTGTTCTCTGGGCATGTAGTTTGAGGACCACAGCTGTACAGGTTAGCAATCAATTAGGACAAGGAGTATTTATTGATCTCTATGACCATGCCATGTTTTTTACATCATGGACAGAAGTACACTTGTCTGAGGACTGAGGCATGAGTTGTCACATAGGACTTTTTTTTTTAATACATATGTCTTTACAAGTCCTGTTAACTCACAAAGGGTTTGTGGACTGAATAACCCTACTATAGTAGCGTGCTCTACTATATTGACTAAACAGCAACTAAAAAATGAACTAATGTGGGAAAACAGTTTCAGTCCCAAAGATTTGTGCACAGGTACCAATTATGTCAACACAGTATATTGCAATGGTGGGACAAATGTAATACTTAGTTCTGAAAGTTTGGCTGATGACAATGTAAAGAGTCCATTTAGTGTGAATTTTTTTATGATTAAATGTTGACTCATGTAGTTATATGGGGTCTGAAGGCATGGATGAGTATTCTGTGTTACTGAAGTGGATCGATACCTAGAATTCCATTGACTGTGACACTACCATTTCCATTAGGTCTGACAATTTTCAAATTTCATCACAATCAGCAAAGCAGGAAACCTATTCACAAAGCAGTGAATTATTTTTTTTTTCTACTTTGTCCCTGAAGGTTTCTTTTGTTTCCTACACAGGCATGAATGCTTTGCAATTACAGAATTTGGCTACTTTAGCAGCTGCAGCAGCCGCAGCTCAAACCTCTGCAACCACCACCAATGCAAATCCTCTCTCCACAACGACTAGCGCACTGGGAGCGCTAACAAGCCCGGGTGAGACGTGTTTTCTGTCTGTCACATAGAACATTCTTCCAGGATGTTCAAAGAAAACATTTGTGTCGCCAATTCCATCTTTTTTTTTATCATTGAACGGTTCTAGGGAAAGGGGCTTAATGGATTCCCTTTTTTGATGTACTATTTGTTCTTGTTGACATTTTCATCTTATTTGCCTTTAATTCATTCCCCATTCTTTCAATGAATTTGATGTAGTTATGACAAATTTATGTGGTGGTCTGGCTGCATATAGCATGGGTCCAAATTATATAAACTGACACAGGACAAAAATGGAGAAGCTGCACAAGAACCAATCGGTTAAAATGTCTATAAGTGGTGTTAGAAACAGGACACAGATGGGTTAGAATTGCTGGTGATGGTCTTCTACTGGGAATTAGTCATAGCTTTTGTAGTTTGGCAATTTTACAGTTATGAATAATGTCATAATTGTGTTCTTTTTGATTATAGAATTAATTTTGTTAACCTGAATGTGGAAATTAAAATTTGGAATTTTTAGCACTACCTATACTGTAAAATGAATACACCCATGCAAGTACGATGTGACTGCAATATAAATGTAAATGCACTGTGTAGGTATAGAATACAAGAATTATAATATTGTTACAGTCTTAGAAATGTGAGGTGCACTGCTTAACCATCATTTTGATCAAAATGTGTAAGCCCACCTGCCAGAAACAATGCTAGCATTTGCCCATCTGTTTCAGAATATTTTTATTTAAAATAAAATACATCTAGATTTTATTCTTCCCCAGTTTTAGGGTTAGGCACAAGCAGATGTATTTAGTACAGGATCCCATCTAAATTTAGTACAGGATCCCATCTAAAGGAAGTTACCTTGTCGATGGCAGATAAGCTCTCTCACTTTGATCATAGTGTGTGCAAAGAATCTCAAACTCTAACAATATTGAGCAATATTGGAATATATATATATTTATCTAATATATAAAGCTGAATGTGTGTGTGTGTGTGTGTATGTGTGTGTATGTCCGGGATTGGCATCTGCACCGTCGCAGCTACAGCCACAAAATTTTGCACAGTCACACGTCTGGACCCTGAGAGCGTCATAGGCTATGTTGTGAGGTGAAATTTTAACTCCGCGCTTTCCAATTCACCAAACTATTTTTTGCCAGATGTGAACAAGGGGGACTTAAAGAGTAAGAGCGATGGCACCAAGAGTATATACTGTACAGTTGCTAAGGTGGGCCCCAACATGGGATACTCACCACACACGGGGATATGAACACCCTCAGCACACATTTCACCACACATACACCAACCTCGCCACATAAAAGTCAAAACACAAAAGTCGCAGCTCAAAACTCGACATGCGCAAAACTCGCCACATGCAAAACTAGGCTCACGCAAAACTCGCCACACGTGCAAAACTCACCTCATGGAAAACTCGCCACAAGCAAAACTTGCACACGCGGAAAAATTGCCACATGCACAAAAGTTGCAACACATGCATAAGTTGCCTCACACAAAACTTGCACATGCTCAAAACGCACAACACATAAAACTCTCCACACGCAAAACTTGCCATGCGCAAAACTTGCTGCACACAACTTGCTACACTAACCTGTCACATGCAACTCGACACAGAAAAATTGCTACATGCATGTCGCCACACAAAACTCATCTCACAAAAGTCGCTACATGTATGCCGCCACACACAACTCAACACACACAACTTGACACTTGAAACTCGCCCTAAAACACACACAAGTCTGGTATTATCCTTCAAAAATAAAAATCTGATTTAATAAGCAGACAAAGTACAAGAGCAACAACTGTACCATATAGGAAATACGGCAGCTGTCAGTCACATGACCCGTCTATTATGTGTATGTGTGAGCTAATATATACTGCCAGGGGGGAGGGCTTCCTGTTGGCTGGGGATTTATCAGGCTGCCAATTTAGCTTACAAATACTGAGGTAAAAATACTGAGCAAATAACGTGTGAACAAGATCTAATACATGAGGAGATGGCATACAGGTACATACTATATACAGGGGAGATGACACACAGGTATATACTATATACAGGAGCAGATGACACAGGTGCATACTATATGCAGGAGGAGATGACATACAGGTACATACTATATACAGGAGGAGATGA
Organism: Ranitomeya imitator; assembly: GCF_032444005.1. Lineage (NCBI taxonomy): Eukaryota > Metazoa > Chordata > Amphibia > Anura > Dendrobatidae > Ranitomeya > Ranitomeya imitator. The sequence goes on along the minus strand of NC_091285.1, from coordinate 387,029,903 downwards.
CACACAGGTATATACTATATACAGGAGGAGATGACATGCAGGTACATACTATATACAGGGGAGATGACACACAGGTATATACTATATACAGCAGGAGATGACATACAGGTATATACTATATACAGGAGGAGATGACATACAGGTATATACTATTTATAGGGGAGATGACATACAGGTATATACTATATACAGGGGAGATGACACACACATATATATATACTATATACAGGGGAGATGACACACAGGTACATACTATATACAGGAAGAGATGACATACAGGTATATACTATATACAGGAGGAGATGACACACACACATATATACTATATACAGGGGAGATGACACACAGGTATATACTATATACAAGAGGAGATGACATACAGGTATATACTATTTATAGGGGAGATGACACACATATATACTATATACAGGGGAGATGACACACTGGTATATACTATATACAGGGGAGATGACATACAGGTACATAATATATACAGGGAAGATGACACACAGGTATATACTATATACAGGGGAGATGACACACAGGTATATATATATATATATATATATATATATATATACAGGGGAGATGACACACAGGTATATACTATATACAGGAGGAGATGACATACAGGTATATACTATATACAGGAGATGACATACAGATATATACTATATACAGGAAGAGATGACATACAGGTACATACTATATACAGGAGCAGATGACACACAGGTATATACTATATACAGGATTAGATGACTTACAGGTATATACAGGAGGAGATGACACACGTATATACTATATACAGGAGGAGATGACATACAGGTATATACTATATAAAAGAGATGACACAGGTATGTAGAGGAGAAGATGACATACAGCAGGTATATACTATATACAGGGGAGATGACATACAGGTATATACTATATACAGGTGATGACACACAGATATATACTGTATACAGGAGTTGATGACATACAGGTACATACTATATATAGGAGCAGATGACTCACAGGTATATACTATATACAGGAGGAGATGACACGTATATACTATATACAGGAGGAGATGACATACTATATAAAAGAGATGACACATAGGTATATAGAGGAGAAGATGACATACAGCAGGTATATACTATATACAGGAGAGATGACATACAGGTATATACTATATACAGGATATGACATACAGGTATATACTATATAAAGGAGGAGATGACATACAGGTATATAGTATATACAGAAGAGATGACATACAGGTATATGCTATATACAGGAGGAGATGACACATAGGTATATACAATATACAGGAGGAGATGACATACAGCAGGTATATACTATTTACAGGGGAGATGACATACAGGTATATACTATATACAGGAGATGACTTACAAATGTATACTATATATAAGGGAGATGACAAACATGTATATACTGAGGGGGAAATGAGAGGTGTGAGGTGAAAATGAGGGGTGTGATGTGAAAATGAAAAGATATGAGTGCAAAATGAGGGGAGTGAGGGAAAATAGTGGAGTGATTGGAAAATGACAGATGTGAGGTCGAAATGACAAGTGTTAGGGGGGAATGAGAGGAGTGAGGGGGGAATGAGGAGTGAGGGGGAAAATAAGAGGAGTGAGGGGGAAAATGAGAGGTGTAAGGGAGAAAATGAGAGATGTGAGGGGTAAAATCAGAGGCGTGATAGGAAAATAAGAGAAGTGAGGTGCTATAACTAACCACATATATTTACTATGCCCAGGCAACGCCGAGCTCTTCAGCTAGTATATATATAGTATATATATATATATATAGTATATATAGTATAGTATAGTATAGTATATATAGTATATATATATATAGTATAGTATATATATAGTATATATATATACTAGCTGAAGAGCCCGGCGTTGCCTGGGCATATTATATATATATATATAATGCTTGCAGATTGCTTCTGCATGTGCAGATAAATGTGTAGTAAAGTAGTTCAGAGCTGAGTGCATTATTCATATAACATACCGGTCTGTTGTGCTGCTATGCTATTTTGTCTTTTGGACACTATAATTAGAAGACCTTGCACATTTTAGCTTGAATAAAAAGACACACTTTTTATGTTAACATTTTATTTATCTTTGTCTCCTTTTAAAACTCTCATATATTTTTATTGCCTCCTTCGGAAACAGAATATCTGTGTTTCCTATAATCCCATTTCTACGCTACCATTTATTAGCTAAAGGGCGTATTCTTATGAGTGCAGCATTAATGTCTTATAAAATAATTTCTGTTGTCTCATTTAGATAATAACTTTACCACAACGCCTTCAGTAGATGTACACAGTCCCTTTAAGTTTTGCAAGTTTGAGTTTGTCCAAACTTGCAGAATTTGTTTGTTGAGTTATATTTATACATTTAAACATCGTAACTGATATTTCATAACTGACTGATTAAAAAGATATTTACAGTAAAAGTATTACAGTATTACTCTCGAGGAAGGGTAATATGGAGCTTTTTCTTTACTTATATAGGGTAACCTAAATAGAACCAGTCAGCACGATTTTGTAATGTAGAGTAAAGGCATAGCCGTAATGGGGTGGCAATACTGATTAAATTGATACCTTTGGGGAATAAATCCGCTTTGTTGTTTCTTTTTAATCTCCATTTTAAGTTTTCTGCTATTTAGATTTTGGTGCACAGGGGTTGAACTGTGCACTAGGTCTTCTTCCTTTCTGTGATTCATCAGCCTCTCCGCTTGCCTCCAACCTTTGAATGACAGGCCACTACTAAGATTTCAAACAGAGGAGTCCAATCATTCAAAGACAGGAGGCAGGGTGGAGAGTTAGACAGGAAAGGGAAGACCCAGTGCACAGTCCGGCCCCTGTGCACTAAAATCTAATTATCAGGAAACTCAAAATGGTGATTAAAAAAGAACCAAAAAGTGGATTTCTTCACCAAAGGTATCAAAGTAATCAGTATTACAGCACTAATATAGCCATGTTTTTACGTTATATTACAAAAGCGTGCTTTAAATGTGACTGTACCACCCACTGAGTTTGAATCTGACCAAGGACAACATATGCGTGGAGTTTGGATGTTCTCCCATGTAACTTTGGGTTTCCTCTCGTGCTTCAAAATATACTGAAAGGTTAATTGATCCTAATGAAGCACCTATATGACAACCACTGATCCTACTCCAGCCCCACTTAGTGTTCAAAGTGTATAGTGTTCACGTCCACTTGATGAGTGCTCCCTTATTGCTCTCCGCATAGCCAGTTCTCTGTGATTCTGTCCACTGCTGAGCCAACAATAACATTCTGCCCTGCTTGAAGCCAAGAAGACCCCTTCAGAAAGGGGAGGTAACAAACTATATGTATTGGGTCTCCTGACTGTATTGCTCCCCAGATGGCAGTTACTGGGGCAAAGAAAGTTCTGGGAAAATGATTTAAAAAAACAAATAAACATGTACATCCAACCAAGATGAGCGTGCATATTTATTTTGAAGTTGGGAGGAATACATGTTAACCAAACATTTGGCCTAGGGCTATATCATGTGTGGTCAGCTTTAGTTGACTGGTGGAAGTAGCTCAATACATGTTGTCGTACATTATGATTATAATTATTTTTCATAATTGTGTATTAAATTTGGATGTAGACCTTATTTTTTATTCATCATCAGGTTTACATATTCAGTATAGAGACAGCACCAGCTACATTCTATCAATATAGAAATGCAATCTTTTAGGCATCTAAATGATATAAAATCTCTGCATTGTAATCCTTGGCTACATTGCCTGCAAAATATATTATGATTTTGGTTGACTTTAATACAGAATAAAGCTGAAATTGAGAATTTTATCTATACCGTTTTCAAGCTCACTTTTAGGGTAACAAAGCTTTCGTTCTTGAAAACGTGTGGCTTTGTTGGAAAAATGGTGTTGCTTTGGCCTCTGCGGAAATGTATTTCTATGAGAGAATATGCCAAACACCACTCTGTAACACTCTTTCTATTATAAAAAAAGTTCTAGTTTTACAAAGCTTCTGTCATAATAAAAGCTTAGTGTCAATATCAAAAGCATTCTCTGTGCCTATTCTTGCAGGTTTCGCTGTATCTTTGTGCAGCCTCCTTTTGTATTATTTGAGAAACCTCGGTTTTCAGCAGTGTCCTTTGAAAACAGCTCATGTATTAAGTCCATTTTTCTTCACTGTTGTAACAAACATTTACTTAATAGGTGGTCACACTTCATGAGTGCTTGAAGTGTTTGATAGCTAACGCCATCCAATGGTGTCTTACCGGCTAATTTATTTTATCTTTAATCAAATGACAATTTCATTGTAACGGATTGACCCAGTGGCAAAGCTGTTCTCGTCTGCCAAACCTCCTGACGCTTAACAAGATAGCTCCTCGCCTTCCCACTCTCTCTCTTCTGTTCTGTAGCACGATTTCAGATAAAGAGATATAGATAGATATACAGATAGATAGATAGATAGATATTAGATAGATATGGGATGGATAGATAGAGAATAGATATGGGATAGATAAATAGATAGATAGATAGATAGATAGATAGATAGATATGGGATAAACAGATAGATAGATGATAGATAGATAGATAGATAGATAGATAGATAGATAGATAGATAGATATGGGATAAACAGATAGATAGATGATAGATGTATATTATCCCATATGCCGTAATAAAAGACCTCATATTTATACATCAAATCATACGGATTTTGCTAAGTTCGTTTCCAAGCACTGAACTGAAAAATAGGTTGTTAGTTTATACAAGGGGTGGCAAACAACAATGTGTCCTGTAACAAAAATCACTTAAAGAAGTGTTGTCTTCTTATTAAGTTGGTAAAATTGCAAAGTGCTTGGAAAAACAAGCAACTTTGCAGTTTCCCTCTTATTAAAAATCCTCTTCATTCTCAAGAATGGAAGAATTTTTAGTTCTATATTTTGCAGTTCGTTGCCAAGGATACCGGCTATTTCGGATCTGGCTAATTTCCTCGGCAAGGAGCGTTCTTGCGAGCACTGCTCTGAAGCTGACCGGATTGCTGGATCCAGCCATCGTATCCTGCAGATGCAAAAGCAGAGGCTCGGCCATGTGCCCAACCCGAGCTGTCAATCATCAGGAGCACAACTCCGCTGCAAGCCAGGAGCCCTGAGGCGGGAAAGCAGTGCACTTCTGATGCTTGAAAGTGTTAAAAACCTTTTAACTACCCCATGGACTTACTTTATGTCTTTAGTATAGATAAGGACATATGCATATTTGACTACTCTCCTGAAACATACAGAGGATTCCCAGCAAAAAATGGAAACCCGCCCCCAGACTCCTTGATCAGTTGCCAAATTTCCTGGAGGCCATCGAAACTTGCCAAAAATTTCACTTCAAGAACATTTCTTTAGCATGATTCAGGAATGCTGTTGTGTCTAATCATACATTCAGGGGGCAATGCAAATGAATAATGGGGAAGATAAGATGGGGAAGTAGAAAACTCATGGAGGGGCATTGGCTAGAAAGTGGGTTTATGTGCTTCTGTCACTCTACTTAAAGATAGTGTTGGGATAATTTGGGAAACAGGATAGGAGTGTCCCATGTTAAGGGCTGTGAGACTCATGATACAGCTAAGCCATGCGTAGATTTGAATTGGATTTCTAGTTATCAGAATATATGTAAATTTAGTAATTAATCAACTATTTACTTCTTTAACACAAATGTGTGTATTCCCCCTCTGTGAACTTATACAGAAAAGCGAGGGCATGAAAAGACTAAATTTGTAAAAATAGACTGTGACTGACAGCTATTAGTCAGGCTTTATCTTAGTGACAACACTTTTTTTGTGTTACCAGATTTTTACCACTGTTTCGAGAGAAAAAGTAAATGTATCTCCTGCTTTTCCCGAGCCTTATCACTGCGTTCAATACTGTTTACAAGACTTTATCAATGTAATATATCTGCCCTGTACACCACGCTTACCCATATCCTCCTGCTTCTGACTCATCCGAGAGCAGTAAAACCTAAAAAAATCGGTAAACCTTTTAAGTGAATTGATGACAACTGTGCCCTGATTATTTTTCTTTTTTTTTCATTCAACGACGTACCTCCTAGTAGCATTCCCTTAAGTGATCCTTGATAACTTTGTGCAGTAACTTAAAAGGTGAGATTCCCTTTGTTGAAAAGAACACCTAGGGCAATAAGCTGTTTCCTTTGTTTCCTGGCCTGAAAAATTAGAGTAGAATATTTCCTAAATTGCCTTTGGATAAGTAAATGTCCCCTTTAATTATAGCAGACATGTAAGGACAAATGCAGACATTTACAGTATTGAGAATGAAATACAAACATTTGGAAATGAAGCAAAGGTAAAATAGATACAGGCTTACTTTTATTTATTAATTTTTTTTATAATCCGTGGATTGCTTCTTGCTTCTGAGTATGTGCCGAAGCGTTGTGACATGGTACATGTAGTATAGGGAAACCTCACCCTGCCTCCCTAAATCTGTGACACTTATGAAATTGCTATTCTGTTTCTTTTCTGCAAAATGTCCATACTTACCAGTGATTTGCCATTTTGTTTGATTTTCCATATTACACTACCTTGGTGTCACTTGGAGTCGTGGCTATACAGGCATTAGAAGTATTGGAATCAAGGTCATGTATGTATAATACATGATTAGATTTGTATATTTAATCAATAAGAGAAAAAAAATTGCCAGCTCACCATATGTAGAATATAAGTCCAGTACAACCGGAGCCACGATCTGACCAAACGTGTTGATAAATGCAAAAAAGGAAAAAATTGATTTTCGAGCTCCTGAATTAAAAAAAAATCCACTTTATTAAGTCATTTTAAAATTGGTTCCAAGAATATAGAAAAGGGATGAATTTCAAATGCTAGCTGGGCGTTCTTTGTCCAAGCTTGAACAAAGAACGCTAGATAGTGTTCAAAATGCATCACTTTTCTATATTCTGTTATATATTCTTGGAACCAATTTTAAAATGACCTAAATGACCTAATATAGTGGAATTTATTTCTATCCAGAAGCCAGAACATCCCCTTTTCCTTTTTTTATATTTAATCAATATCTGTTTTTATGCATATATATGATTTTGGCTGTACAATTCTAGACATCAGTTTGTATTTGTAAATCCGTATGACAGCTTAATAAGCAGAAAGTGCTACATTTATCTGAACTTTGCTAGAATGCGTTCTTTTTTTACACACTGCTTCACCTCTAATGACCAAATAAGTAGGATTTCAGACTTTATGACAACGTCCCAGCAAAATGCAGGGTCACTGGCTGGTAAATTGCTTTAGATCTGTGCAATGAGTCACACAGATGACAGGTTCACTCAGTATTGAACTTACATATTGCCAAGTGTCCAGCACAATGACCCATGTGTCGCTCCACTGGGATATCTTCAATAAGTTGTTTCGATATAGACCTTGTTATTATTGCCATAGAGAATTCTTGACAGACGGATTTGCACCATATTTATCAATTGGTGCCGTGCAATTATGTTTCAAAACTTTTTTTTTATTTCAAAACTAACAATCCAGCTTCCTTCCATAAGTATATCTATTAAAATGAGTATGTATTTGGAATGCAGTGTCTGAGCATTAGCTTCTCTGGACATAGGGTGTGGTAGTCCTGTCTGAAAATGTAAAGGTCATATTGAATTCCTAGCTGCCTTTGTTTGAATAGAAGACAGTAGACATTAGATTGCTACAACCCTAGTGACATTTATTATAGAGATCAAATGTATTGGTGATTTGGCCCTGGGGTGATATAAAAATAGTGGATTTTTTCAGGTGAATGTACATGGCTGACAGATTCCTAACAATGAGTAAGTGCAAGGCTACCTCACATTAGTACAATGCAATTTCCCGTGAAGAGAAATGTATGTACTATATACGTCAGTAAATAACATGTATAAGCATTTCACTGCTAAGCGGTGTCACATGTGAAATAGTTCTGGACAATTTAATGATATAGAAATGCGAACACGCAAGAGTTTCATGGCAGAGAACGGAAAAGAAACATGAGCGACTGCCAAGGCCAGGAGAGTATTTGCGATTGTTGTTATCTTAGCTGTTTTTAACTCCATTTATGTAGTTTTTCAGAACTCCTTTATTTTTAAAACTAAAGACTAATTGCATTTAATAAAAAAAGCTCAAAGTACAATGGGAAACCCATGAGGCCACTTGTTAGTGTTTGTAATTTTAAAGCACTACTAATGTTCCTCAGCCCACACAGTTTAGTCCTAAGCAGAGTCCAGCCAAAAGATTTGCAGGACCCTGGTCCAGCTACCACATTGGTGTAACATCTGCATAACGTCACCGGCTCAAAAAGATATATTGGGCTGACTTGGCACAAGCCACTCTGGCAGATTCCAGAGGAGCCCTGATGCCCTTTAACCCCTATACAGGGATCCAGGTTTACAACATTACCCAGGGGATAGCTACCATGGACAAATTTTAATCCGGAAGTGTGAACCAGAGGTAGGAATGGGTTGCCAAGCAGAGTCAAAGTCAAGAGGTCACATAAGGAATAGAATCACAAAACAAGTGGGTAGTCAAATATCCAGCCGAGGTCAAAGAATGGAATCAGGACAAAACACAGATGCACAACACAGAGGTCTGAACCAGGATTGCTGGACCATTGACTGGAAGTGGGAGCTGGTTTGCAGGGATTTATACAGAACAGCCCCAGTGCTGACAGCAGAGAGAAACCAAATCATCAAGATTAACACTGAAGCTTCTGAATTGGCCAGAACCCCAAGTCCTAGGAATATAATAGGATTGATGCTGTCAATGATTACCCCCAACAACAGTGTGGTGCCGTCTAGCGGTCAAAGCAGAGACCCGCTAAGATGTTACAATTGGTAGTCCCTGGCTGCCGAAGCAGAACCCTATGGACCTTCTACTCCCTGCGGCAACTCCGATGCCTCTTCTGATTAGTAGGCTCTGGAGCATCATCAAGAAATGCATGAATGATGTTACAGGGGCCTACTAATTAGATGTGGTGCCAGGGCTACCACAGGTAGTAGAAAGTTTGCAGTGCTTTGGTTCCGTGGCCACAGACTACCAACATGGCAGGTGAGCCAAGGTCCTGCAGTTTATTTTGCTCAACACTAGTCCTAAGCTAAGACACAACCCTTCCTGAGATTGATATGTGCCATGGTCTACAGCAGTGGCAAGTCTTTCCATATAACACATGCCACACTGATAATATACTACAATACATCTTGACCTTTCCCCAAACCCAACTTAGTTAAGTACTATATGAGCAAATATTTTAGCATAAAATTAATTTTTGCTGCTAGGTAGAAGCAGAGTTATGAATTGAGATTCATACACTGCATTTGTGAACTATTAATGCCCATTTGAAATGTACATTAAAGCACATAATAAATTTTGAGAAATGCACATCCATATAGAACATTTAAATGTGGGAGAATTTACTTTATGAGGTATTTAAAATTTTAAAGAAGAGTGATCATTTTATTCAGATGGCTTCATGTTCCCTTCCTTCTGCTTTTCTCCCATTAAGTCCATAAATTATTCAGCTTAATGAACGTATCTACATCTGCAAAATGTTTTGGATCATTGCGGCCCTGTATAATTGGTCTTAAAATCATCATTGCTGTAACTATCCTTATTGTAAGTATTTGGCGTCTTTTCAGCACTGTTCATATGAATTTAAATGTTGTTAAAATCAGGACTTTGATAAAGGATAAGTTCATGGTTCCGATAGCACTGATCAGAATATTCAAGTCAAGCAAAGATGTTTGAAGATATGCTGCAATTCCTTCTGACTTAATATTTTACTTGTTTGCAATGAGTGCATAATTCAGGGATAAACCACTATGTGGCTACTACTCTCTCTTCTAGAAAACAGATAGATGGCAATATCTAAGATCCTGAATGGCCCATTTCCAACTGGGAAAGAGCCGTGAGTCAAGCAGGAGGAGTTGGCATTTGGCAGAAATTAGAACTGGAGTGACAGAGGTTTCAGATCTACAGCCTAATTTGCATATAATTTCAAACCGTGATTTCTCTGTAACAGAAGAACACTTTGGCCTTATAGTGGTATTGCTGAACTTCTATTTGAAAGCGCTATATGCACATGTAAATAGTTTTGGGGTGAAATCCTGCTGGCAGATTCCCTTTAATTGCTTATATATATCAAGTTATGTTTTAATCAGTTAATATTTTCTAAAATACCACTCTATTTAGACACTTATCATTCAGCTTCTGTTATTCATTGCACGTTACGCTTAAAGTCAACTTGTCACATTAAACATGCAGTCTGGATCTGTTGGCACAATTTTATAGGGTAGGAGTTGATGAACAGATTGATATATAGTTAGTAGGAAATGATTCAGGATATCTTGTATTTTATTAATTGGAACGCCCTGCTCATTCTGGGCTTAGGAGTCAAGAGGGTGTTCCTTATCATTGATTGGCATGCACAGCAGGGAAGGCTGTCAATCATTGATTAGGATTGTCCACTTGACAGCTCAGTATACTCTTAGAATAATGTCTCGAAATAATGTATCCACCATAGAATTGTGCATTGCCCATCGCTGCTAGAAGATTTGTATAACTGCTTACAAACAAGATAAAAGTAAAGGTCATAAGTGAAGTGCTGATTACTGTTCATGTGTACAGGCTAATCTCAGAAGAAGAACAGAGGAATTTATGTAACGTCTTTCAGTGAGTGTTGTGTGATTTGCAAGAAATCTTTATTTCCTATTTTATGCTGGTCACATTTATGTCCTCATAAAAATGTATCCCAGACATTATAAAATGCTGCTTCTTTCTCTCTTATATCATAATACACCCTTATTTTCTCTATCACCAAAGAAAATAAATTCTTAAAGCGCAGATTCAAATTAGGAGGTGTGGTTTGTACAGAATAATTGGTCCTCATGGGACAGGGAGCACTTGGCATTTCTAATGCCTTGGGGTTATGATTATCTAATAATGATGATACCTCAGTCATCACTTAATTATTTCTCTCTATTTCCATGTGCATTCATATCGTAGATTGGATTATAAATGAATGTTGTAGCTCTTTCCATGCAGTAAATCACAGTTATTTCATTGTCTTCCCTTGTGTCTGGGAATAGGAGAGGAAACAACTAGCAAGTGTGTTGCATATGGTGAAACAGTTATTGTTTTGTTAAATAATATAACACATTACATGTTCTTCCAAATTAAAGGCTACCTTGGAGAACTCTGGTTTCATCACAGCAGTTCAGGATAAATTCTTAAAGGGAACATTCATTGTAAATGACAGCTTCTTAAAGCAGATCTGTCACCAGATATCGCAAAACAAACTGTATACATTTTTAAATACATCTCTTAGATCCGATGAGTCTGGTATGTATATCCTGAAAATGAAAGTCAGTATGTATAATCCCAGTATTAAGATTATACTGGGTATTCGATACAGCTATCGAAAAAACTGTCTCATGAGTTTAAGTATGTTCAGTCTCATAGAATCATAGCATCATAGAATGGTAGAGTTGGAAGGGACCTACTGGGTCATCTGGTCTAACTCCCTGCTCAGTGGGATTCACTAAATCATCCCAGACAGATGTTCAGCCTCTGTTTGAAGACTTCTGTTGAAGAACTCACCACCTCTCGTGGCAGCCTGTTCCACTCATTGATCACACTCACTGTAAAAAAGTTTTTTTCTAATATCTAATCCATGTCTTCTCCCATTCAGTTTCATCCCATTGCTTCTTGTCTTCCCTTGTGCAAAATGAGAATAAAGCTGACCACCCTACAATGTGACAGCCATTGAGATATTTGTAGACAGCTATTAAGTCTCCTCTCAGTCTTCTCTTTTGCAAGCTAAGCATTTCCAGATCCTCTAACCATTCCTCATAGGACATTGTTTGCATACCGGTCACCATTCTGATTGCTCTTATCTGAACTTGCTCCAGTTTGTTAATTTTTTTTCAATGTGGTGCCCAGAACTTGACATAGTATTACAGATGAGGATTGACCAAGGAGGAGTAGAGGGGGATAATTATTTCATGTGATCTAGACTGTATGCTTCTGTTAATTCAACCCAGAATTGTGTTTGCTTTTTTTGCTGCTGCATCACACTGTTAACTCATGCTCAGTCTGTAATCTATTAGTATGCAGAATTTTTTTTTCACATGCACTGTTGCTTAGCCCTATTCCTCCCAATCTGCCTATAGTTTGATCATTTTTCTTGCCCAGATGTAGGACTTTGCATTTCTCCCTGTTAAAATACATTTTATTTGCTGCCACTCTTTGGGTCCAATCATTAAGCCAGTTATGAATCCACCTAACATTTGCTTTGTCCATTCCATAGTTATTTTTCAATAAAAATGGTATGAAATACTTTGTCAAATGCTTTGCTGAATTCAAGATATACTATATCTACTGCGTTTCCCTGATACACACAGTCAGTGATTCTGTCATAGAAGGAAATTAGATTAGTCTGCAATGACATATTAGTTATTATGTATTCTTATCCAAGTACCTACATACATTTTGTTTAATAATTTGTTCAAAGATCTTTCCTGGTATAGAAGTCAGGCTCCACCCACCCAGCCTGACTGACAGCTGCAGCTGATACTATGGACAATGAGGTGCTGTCAGTCAGGCTAGGTGGGCAGAGATTGAGTTTAACTTTCATAAAGGATTATACTGTCAATCTGACATAGATTATTTTGACAGGTCTAGGAAATATATTTATGAATGTCGGCAGTCTGTATGGTGAAATCTGATGATAAATCTGCTTTAATATATTGATAAAGTGATGACTGAATCTGGCAAAATTTAAATTTGGCATAGTGCTTGAATTTTGCCAGAAAATTTGATTCACATTAAAGTTATTCCTATTCTACAGAGACCAGAGCATAATAAACATGGGGTGGGGGCAATAACTCCTCATTTACCTGTACCTCTTCTGCCACAACCCTGCATTCATTTCTTCTCTCAATTGGTCTTTTGCCCGTTCACTCTGGCTCTTATGTAAATATTATCCTGTCCTGAGGCTTTTGGCATTTAGTAGGCTTCAGATATAACGATGCACATCAGTTGAAGCCAAGATAGTGTCTTGGTGCTGAGCGCAATGTGACATCATGACGTACGTTGTTCAAGGGGCTGGTTTGACCTCTAACGATGCACGTCACTATGACATCATGATGTCTTGACATTCCTCATTACATTAAAGGCTTATATGATGCTGGTGAGTGAAGATGACTGAAGATAGAAAACACGTAGAGCATCGGTCAGCGGGTGGCTTTGGTGCAACTAATTAGTGGCCCCTACAATCCATCATAATGACAGACAGACGGCTGCTATTTTGCTGAATTTGCAAGAAGCAGATCGCAAAAAAAAATTGGATTTTGAAGAACCTGGATATTTTGATATTTTTGTAGAATTTAAGATGAATAAATTTGCCTTGAACAGCTGCACTCTCCTTTATGTTGATATCATAACAGTCTGTATGGGAGGTTCCAACAATAAGACAAGAATGTGCAGGGTCATTTAAACTCACTAGAGCTTCTCATAAATCCATCCGCAGCGTTATGATGGCGTGTGTCTACAGGACAGGTTTGTCATAAGTATCAGCTTAATCTCTCCTGATGGGTATGAAGGAGAAACCCTGGAAATATAGTTTCAGAGCAAACCACAGGTTAATTTATAAAAAAAAGTTTAGAGCTGTAAGCAAAGTGATTATAATACTTCTGTAAAAAATTATCAGCAAACAGCACCTCAGCAAAAACATGGTAAGGGACAAAAATTAGAAAACATACGCAGACATTGTGATAGAATTGATAGAACAAGAGAGAGCATTTCTGCTCTGCAAATATCAGTTAGGAGACTTCAACCAAAACTATATGCCTGGAAGTTATAACTAAAATAATAAAGGACTTAAAAAATCTTATATTGAAAACATATGTGAGTCTAATTTAGGACCATACTTATCTCTTGATATGGAGTGATTAGTGATATATTAGAATATGTTTAAAATTTAAATATATTTCTCCTAAATTGAATATTTCTAAAACGCATGCATATTATGTTCTTTTTCTCGAAGCCTAGTTCTTTCATTTTATATGGTTCACTATTAATACCTATTAATGCTATGTGCTTTTATAAATGTCTCTGCCTGAGCTTACAGCATTTTGCTATATTGCTCTACTTGAGTCTAAATTTAGGAAGAGTGCATTAACCATGTACATATTTATCACCCTCCGCTCTAAAAGTACATTAAGCCGAAGGAACAGTTAAAGTATGAAGCGCAGCAGACACATTTTATAACATTCACATCCACTATTTCCACTTCACTTTGTTCTTTTCATTTTTTTTAGACTTGAGTTATAAGATAATATTTTCCTCTTGGTATCTGAAAGAAAAGCCCTTGGGCAATGCTTTTAACAGCACTCATTCCCATTAACCTATTTTGTTCTAATGATACCTTTGCTAGCTCTCTCTTTCCAATTTCATCGTGTTCTTTCCTCATATCCATGGCTTTCTTTTTTTAAGTTTTGCCCTTGTTCTTCTCCCCTGCTAGTTCAAACATCTTTTTCCCAATTTTTTTTATTGCAAATGCGTTAATATGTCAGATCTATTCCAAAGGTTGCAATTATGGCCTATTGATTCTGGGGGGTGTTTATTGCTCCAATAGGTAAATACAGATTACACCACGTACATTTCCTCACTTAGCATCAACCTACAGTACAAAATTCTTGTTCAGTCTTCAGTTTAGTAAATGTGTGGGTAGAACACAAAAGGTAGATTCCTGCTAGTTTGTTCCTTATTAGTTTATTCCTTAAAATACAGAATACATCAACTATACGGCTATATAACATTGAATATAGTGACAATTATTTGCCATTTTTCATTATTCTTTATGCACATCTAAGACACTGTTCCTCCTTGGTTTAGGGTTTCCCAGAAGTGAGCCTGTGGCTGCTCATTTCAGAATCTGTACAGCTCAAGAAAAGTCTTAAGATAAGAATAGTGAATTGGATTATGGATCATGTTAGTCTTAGCAAAATGGAGAGCACAGGTAGTTTGGTAGCATGAGATGTGGGACGAGATGGAGGACATTGGAGCACAGTGGCTTAGAGTCATACGTTGTATAGCATAGCGGATGGGTTAGTGGCTGGCACAAGGTGGAAGCATTGGTGCTTGACAAGAATGTGAGCCTTCTTGGCTGAATTCGGGATAGATTGTATAGGGCAGAATTTACAGAAGGGAAGACAGGTTATCAATGAGTTACATTGTTCAAGATGATAATATATTAGATCAACAATAGCTTTAACTGTTTCAAGGGCAGATTCTGAAGGTTTTTGTTCTTTTTGAGCTGCAGGTGCAACATTGTACACGATAAGGATTGAGTGGAAGGATTTGAGTCACGCACAATCCAAAGGCATGATGCATATACTGTACGCTCTGAATGTAGGCTTGACCTGGTCATTAAGTCTCTCAGATACTAAATTCCAGCATAATTGAAAATAACACATTCCAGTATAATTGGAAATGTATGTTCCTTGGTTAAATACTAAATATTTAAAGCAAATAACTATACACTTTGCTTACCTATTGTAAGTTTTGGAAAATTTTAAAAAGCTCCCTCATAATAAAAAAAACTTCTGAAACCATGTTTCTTTGTTGCTACATGAGTCATCTGAATTAGTGGGCATTACAGTGTTAATTAGGATTGTTGTAAATGTGGACAAAAATGTCCTTGCCGGTAAGTGTACAAACCACAGCTATCTTTATGAAAGAAAACTTGTCCGCATGATTTTGTACTATAATTTCCTTAAGACTGATGTGTACAACGCCAGTCATAATAACCAGGGGCCTGAGTCTTTTTATCGAAAGGTAGCTCTGGTATACAGGTAGGATAATCCATAAAATACATTAAATAAACTTTGCAGTAAATGAGGAATATGTTGGTTCAGTCCATGCTGCCCAAAGTTCAAAGATACAATCACACACCACAATCAATGATTCTTGTTTGGTCCTGATGAAGAGGTTTGAAAACCTTGAAAAGCTTTGACAACATAAACTGCATTCATGCTTCACCTTCGTGTGTGATCGTATCTTTGAACCTTGGGCAGTGCGGACTCTGAACCACCATATTCCTCATTTATTGCAACGTATCTCCTTGGTGGCCCTGCTGCAGCCTTTACGTGCTTCCATAGGAGTTGTGATTGTCACAACCCCATCCCGTGAATGTTCTATAATATTTTATACCACTTTGTTATCAGATAAGACCCTATTTGCGCTTTTTGTCTCTCCAGTTTTAACATTTGATTTATTAATTAACCTTTAATACACTCAAGGCAGGAACCCTAATTGTATTTTTTATTTATATAACTAAAGTATATATTTTGTCACTATTTATATGTACATTTGTGCGATTATGTAACTTATTTTATCTAACTAAATAATATACGATTCGCTTTGCTTTAAATGAGATATGCTTCTGTGGCATAAGATAAGCCTTTTCATTATGTAGATATAATTCACTGTTTGTCGGGATTAATTTTGTTAGATCATTTCATATACATTTGCATTCAGACACATTTTTCTGATGATATGTAATTCACGATAAATAACAATTTAACAACCATATTGTAATGTTCCTCTGCATGACAAAAAGCATTAGAGAAAATAAATATTTTATTGCTTGTATTCCACTATCGTAATTAGCAGAGAAGTTAGAAAAAATTGCCATGAATAAATATTGGGATCCTTAGTAGTCACACATGATAGGGGGCACAATCCGGGCCTTTTGTGGCTTGCCTGAAATATGCTAGGACGCCAAGCAATTCGTACCAGGCGCATTTCAATACAGTTATTTACGTGTTCACTAGTGTCTTGGGAGCTGCTGAAGAAATGCAATTTAAAAGTTCTGCCATTGTCCAATCGTAGTGTGTCAGTGGGACAAGAAGCACAATAAATATGGAATAAAGACATGCAGAGATAAGCTGCTAGAGTATTGTCATTATATCTCACATCCGCACAGCATTGAAAACTCTTTGACTGCTCCGACATATGTAGGTTACTCTGTGGTAGACAACACCACATCGGTGCCAACCTAAGGGATAAAGTGTTTTCTTACTGAATGCCTCACAGCAGATTACTTCTTTATTTTACATACTCTATATTTCATTTCTCTCATTCTTGTGGACTGATAATATTGATGTCCCTGCCATTCTATTCATTGTTACAAGTAACCAGGGTTTTCTTTATAACATAAATGTTAAGCGCTAGCAAAGCTGCTTTTTTCTATTCTGATTACTTTTCTTCAGGCTGGACATTTTCCATCTGACTTGGCTTAGCATCAATAAGATGAAACTCTGACCATTTTAATATATTTTTATTGATTTTTCAACATTTAACAATAAAACTGGCAAAACAATAGTAGTGCAGTGGAATAAGCATGGGGAGAAGTCAAGGACACAATTGTAGAGGGGGCCCTGTTGCACAGCTTGCATTGGGCCCAAAGGGCTTTATATTCCACCACTGGGAGAAGTATAGAGGATAAGGACAATAACTGTTCTATTCATCACTTATAAATTAGGACTTAGAATTGTGGAAACTGATCTACTTTAGTGTTTCTGTAGACTTGGAGTTTTGTTTTTCAGACATCTGTTCCTGAGTTCCAAATGGATTGAATAGGTTGTAAAAGACCACTGACATATTTCTGAAATGTAAAGAAAAATACCAAAGCTCAATTACACACTGAATCTCAAACATTATACTGAGATCTGTGGATTTGGCTTCTAGGTCCACTCACTGAAAAGTTCATGGTCACTGATAGTCACCCACAGTCTCCATTAGTTTTCTTCACTTTGAAAATTGTTCAAGCAGCACTTTCTGTTTTGTTAAAAAATAAACAAACAGAAAACGGACAGATCCGATTATCCTCAGTTGGTCTGCTTTGCTTCAGTTAGCAATGGATATGAAATGCACTTGTCTGTTCCCAAAACAGAACAGAGAAATTGAACTCAAAATGCAGATGTGAAAATAGCCTAAATAAATGTATTGACTACCACAGAACTGTTAGAATAGATATCATTAGAATCTTGCAAAGAAAATTCAGTTTTCAGCTCTAGATTCTTGCAATCATCATAGTGTCATGGTTTGGTTTTGAGATTTGATCCTGTGACCTTTTGCTACTGGGCTATAGTGTTTTTTTCTCTGTCCACATGCTGATGGTTTCTTTTGTATTGGCTTTGGTTTCATGGTTGGCTTCTCTCCAGGTGTTTTCCATTTTCCCATTTGGCTCTGTCCTACCGCATTTTG
This sequence comes from Ranitomeya imitator, assembly GCF_032444005.1. NCBI lineage: Eukaryota > Metazoa > Chordata > Amphibia > Anura > Dendrobatidae > Ranitomeya > Ranitomeya imitator. The sequence goes on along the minus strand of NC_091285.1, from coordinate 387,011,585 downwards.
AGACGGGTTTTATATGTTCACCTTTCACTTACCTCACTTGCTGGCTATACTTACATATAGATTGGTGTTTTGAGTTCCAGCTCCTCAGCTAGGGGTTTATCTTGTCTGGTAAACCCCAGTTGTTTTTCCTGCTGCAAATCTGTGAGTTTTCCTACCTAGCATCTTTGCCTTCTTCTCCACATTTGGGGATCTGGAAGGTTTCATTTATTCTATTTTTTTTTGTTCTCCTTATTTAACTCTGTCTATCCTTTGTGAACATGTTTTAGTTTCTCACTCGTGTCTCCCTGCATGCTTTCCTCTACCTTTGTTGGATTTGAATTGTGGCCTCCCTTTTGGTTCCTCAGTAGGTACGAGAAACCCCTCAATGGCCTTTAAGAGAGCCAAATCGAACAACACCATCTGCTGTCTAATCAACACAGACCTCCATCACAAGCCTGCAGCTGTTATGTGCTCAAACAAATACTACTACTAATATTACTTAATTTGAGGTTATATGAAGGATCTTTACACATACTACAATTATTCAGAATTCTTAACAGGGCCATTTTCTCCTTTATCCATAATGTTAGATCAGAGCTTGAATTAAGCTTAATAAAAAAAAAATTAAGATTGGAAATAGTTATTGTTGATCTCTTGTCAAATAATCTTTGCATTTTATAGACCATAGACATTAGGTGACTGCGAACCCAGACATGTTTTCCTCTGACCCTCTATTAACAGGTCCTTTTCACCAATGGTACCACTTATTTCCAAAGAAAAGTATATTTATTCACTGAATTCCCTGATTTATATAAGATTTGACAAGTACCCTATGTCTGTGACATTAGCTTGATGACTGCACATTGATATCTCCCATTTGGGAAAATGCATTGAGGAGACTCCTACCTCAATGAAAATCCTGCGTTAATAAATAAGTTTAGAATCACCATTTTTCTGCTTCCAACACCTGGTTTCAAGGGTGTTGGCAATAAAACAAATTAAGTCATTTTTGTTAATAAAGAAAATATTTTTTTTAAATTTATATGCTTCATTTTGTGGCTTTTGTCTGACATGACTTGATGTTAGCAATCCCATTCATGTCAGCTTTCCTTTGTGAAAAAATTAAATTGTACAATTATAATGGAAACCAGGTTTAAAATATTAAAAATTATATTTTACATTTTATTTTAGATTTCACACTTTCTAAAAAGCAGGTTTCACACACCAAGATTTTCTATGGAGCAAGGGAAAAAATCATCTTCCAGAGTAGATAGTGGTAGATCTATTAATGTCTTCCCTTTATGATGCTTGAAGGGCAAGACAATGATAAGAAACCTGAAGATGAAACAAGTGCCTGGCTCTAGCTTCATATTCTCTGTGAACGGTACCTCTGGATTCATGTTGTCAGAAGGGAGCCTTGCTTTATTATGATATTACATTTTTCTGCTGTGCAAGCACCTCTCTTTCACAGATTCTCATTTCGGTTTGTTCAAATGTTTTGCGGTTTGATTTCATGTACAATATGTTTTGTACAATGAATCCTGGCCAGAATTACAGACATTTCTGGCAGTTCTCAGTTTAACACATTCCATTCTAGAATATCGCATACAACACCTTACTAAGTCTTAAACGTTTTACATTTTTGACAAAAATGAAATAATAAGGCTAAACACAGGCCTTCCAATACATTCATAATAAAAAGGTAAACCTTATACTTTGCATTTTGGAATGTCTTTAAATGTTTTTTTTTTATTCTTCTAGTGGCTGGATCAACTGCGAACCCCTCTGCTGGAGCCATGAATTCTTTAACCTCTCTAGGCACTCTACAGGGGCTGGCTGGAGCCACCGTGGGATTGAATAATATAAATGCACTAGCAGGTACCGTAAACAGTGAGTATTTAGTGCTGTGGTGGATGGCATTTTCCATTGAATTTCATGTGATTTTTGATGTTGTATTGTAAAATTTGCAATTAATTCACATCACAATCTATACATATTTCTTAGTAAACTAAACTGAGTAGGTAGCAATATCAAGGAAAATCTCTCATACTTTTACAACATCAGTATGTAGTATGTATTCTGAACTGTTTGATTTGTACAGCTTACGTCTCTAAAATTACAAGACTAAGGGCCCCATACACATTGGACGGCTGTTAGACGAACAATGCTTATGACAGTCATTCAGCCAACTTTTCCATACATAGGAGCACTTGATCTCTTGATTGCTCCTGTGTTTACTTTGAGAAAATCGCCAGCTAACATGTCAACAACACGATCAAAATGGATCAAAATCAGTCACACCCCATCAATATCTCCAAAGACAGTCAGTCTGCAAGCACCCCCATACAGGGCGTCACACCCCATCGATACCCCCATCACTAGTTGGTCTGATGTGTATGGTGGGCCTGAATACCTAATTGAAGGAGAGCTAAATCTGTACTTGCACAGACGCTCGCAGCTAAACTCATAAGTATACAACTCCGGCAAAAACCAGACCACTGCAAAATGTACAGTTTGTCTGATTTTTCTCTTTATAGGTATATTTTTGAGTAAAATTAAATTGTTCTTTAAAGTCTACAAACTTCTAACAACATGTCTCCGAATTTCCAAGCAATACATTTTGGGGTATTTTTTCTGAAAAGGAGAAATGGTCAAAATAAAAAAAAACAGTGCTTTCAGACCTCAAATAATGCAAAGAAAACAAGTTCATAATCATTTAGAAACAACAATACTAACGTTTTAACTCAGGAAGAGTTCAGAAATCAATATTTTGTGGAATAACCATGATTTTTAATCACAGCTTTCATGCGTCTTGACATGGTTTCCACCAGTCTTTCACTCTTCTTCTGGCGCAAAAATTTAAGCAATTCTTCTTTGTTTGATGGCTTGTGACTATCCATCATCCTTTTGATTGCATTACAGAGGTTTTCAATGGGGTTCAAGTCTGGAGATTGGGATGCCCATGACAGGGTTTTGATGTGGTGGTCTCTTCATTTAAAGAGGAACATCAATAAATATGATCCATTAATACGTATCTTATTTCTTCAAGCGGTTGTTCTCAAGATCAAAACATAGGAGCGCCCTGCTCCACTGCATTCCATCTTTCTGCTTGTCAGTATGCTCCTGATGATTGACAGGTCAGACTGGTGGCATAGTCAAGCTGCTGACTCAAGCTCTGTACTCTCAAATACTGCTAGCAGAGGCAGCTTTGCGTCTGCAGCTTTGGAGGAGCTGAGAGGTTCTGAAGCTGGCTGGAGGCAGCAATCTGGCAAGCTTCAAGCACTTACAATCTCTGTTCGCCGTGTTTAGGAATTCGGCCACCTCTGACAGACTGAAACAGTGGCTGGTAACCTAGACAACAAGTAGTATACCAAAGAATTAAAAATCCATCTGTTCTTGAGAACAGAGAGGATTATTTAGAAGAGATAAATTGCATGTTTTATAAGCACTTTGCAGTTTTACTGATTCATCAGGTTGAGGTAACCTCTTTACAGTATTTTCCCTACTTTAAATTTGTACACCTCATTTAGAAAAATCTCATTTTTTTGACATTTGAAAAAGCAGTGGAATTCCAATCTTTTCCTATATACGGTATATAAGTGTGGAACTATTGGGTAGAAAACCTAAGAACATATTGCCAGCTCAGCTTTACCTACCTTTCCAAATTTAGTATTCTAGCATTTATATCTGTAATAGTATTATGCTAATTTCTAAAGCATCATGTTCCAATTTGCTGCTTTGCAGCTGTAACTAAGCTTCATCTTGTCTGTCAGAAGATTCTGGTTGTTACTGTTTTGCAACATCTGAAGAACCACAGGCTAAAGACCACTAGTCTAAAACAAGTTGGAATCATTTCCTCCATAGGTTCAAATTTTGTTAACAGAGAGAAGGATTAAAACATACAATGTGGACATGACCACGTGTAATGCAGTGTGACATAACAGTAAAGCTGGCTATATACATTAGATAGCTGTTAGCCTAGAGCTCTCTCTACACAGTCCCTCATAGGCTGGAATTCTGAACTTGGTTTAGCATTTCTTTGAGAGAGCTTCTAAGAGATTTCTCTAGCAGCGACTCATCACCCGCGCCGAAGGTTTGGCCATTGAAATACAGCAGGCTGGATCCTTCTCTTGAAGATAATCGGTCCCACATTCGAGGTAAAAGCAACAAAATTTTCAGCAAAGCTGCAAACTTAGGGCCTTATACATGTCAGCAACAGTGCAGCTTGTGTGCTGGATATACGCATTCCATTTACTGGATATTAATAAGTCTAAATAAAACTTTACTGCTTTTACCTCGATTGCTGGACCTATTTCCTTAGATTGGTTTCTTGATGATCCATGTGGGCAGAGATGAGGCACCGTGCATGAAGAAGCAGCTAAACATATGGTGAGCCGGCGCTATGTTTTGCTGCATCTTCAAATTATTCTCTACGCAGACATCATCACTAGGTATGACAGACCCATGGAACTTCTGGTTCTGGTACCTGACCCAAACTTTATTCCAAAGTTTGGTTTGGGTACCAAAACTGTACCCGAACTTGAACCGAACCTGAACCCCATTGAAAATAAAGTGAACCCAGACTTTTGAGCTGGAAAATCTAGCTCTCTCTGCAACTCCTTAACTCCGAACATTGCAACAGACTTCCAAGGGAAGTCTGTGTTCAGTGTTTAGCATCAGACCCTAACTGTCCTGTACAAACTCTTAACTTTTAAGTTTGGGTTTGCTCATCTCTGATCTTCACACTTTAGCCTGTCGGCAGATCCCATCAGCATTAGCTGCTTTGGCTGATTGTTAGCTAATGTGTATGAGGACCTTCACATTCTTACAGCTATAGCACTTCAGGGGACACCTGGTATTGTCAATGACATGTTAAATGGGGGACCCTGCAACAGATTTTTGTATTAAGGTCTAAGGGCTTCAAGGTGTTCCACTGAGAGATTTTTTTAGTCTGTTGGCCCCTAATCAAAAGATGAGACAGCAATTAACTGATAGTCTCAACAACATATCCTTACCTTAATGCAATACATGTTAACTACATATTAAAGTGACAGATGTAACAAATTAGCTATTTAAAAAAAATGAATTCTGCACACTCAAATCTGTGTTTCCCTAAAGAAGCACTCCAAGCAAAATTTGATCCTCTTAGTATATTGCAATCATCACATTATATGGCATTGTGTACTTACAATTGCTCATTTTGCCTTTAATTCTGCTCTATGTTGAAACAGGAAGTTTCTTTTCCCTGCATGAGTCATTCCCCTCTTCAACTCCTGACCAGCTTCTCCATCCTCCACCTTGCCAGGGACTTTTGCAGAGATGACTCATACAGGGACAGGAGACTTCCTGTTTCTACATAGAGTTTAGAAGGATTCAGTCAGTTTTTAATCACGTGATGTCATTGACTTAAAGGGAACCTGTCACCCCGTTTTTTCAGTATGAGATAAAAATACTGTTAAATAGGGCCTGAGCTGTGCGTTACTATAGTGTATTTTGTGTACCCTGATTCCCCACCTATGCTGCCAAAATGGGGTGACAGGTTCCCTTTAACAGAAAAGAGGAGAATTAGCTGGATAGAAGGGAAAATGAGCAATTGTAAGTACACAGTGCTATATAATATGATGATTGCAATATATTAGGACGATAACATTTTTGATGTGGTGCTTCTTTAGAGGTGCCTGGCAATTGCATGGTTCTATGGAGTCCCTAGAAGACCAGTAGATCTTTATTAGATTTGTATTATATATGTGAATTACAATAAACACATGAGCAGTATAGTGATATGGAAGTAACACAGGTAAATACATGTAGTATATTTTCCAGTCTTTTTCTCTATATGTTTAGTGCATGACTTTTGTTCTAAAAAGAGAACACGCAGTAGAGTAAAGTGACACTGCCTGCTTTCAGAGATGTGCATGTCTTGAGATATTACTCACCATTGTTTTACCGTGCTGTTTCAGTTTTTACTTGTCGGAGTGCTCATATTATTGCATGCAGTGCAGTCATTTTTCGGTGTAAAATGATCAATATTTATTAGAAAGCACTAATGAACAAGTGCAATTTTTTTTCTCTATTGTTGGGTTTTTTGTAAAGTTGCTCAAATGCTCTCAGGTATGGCTGCTCTGAATGGAGGACTTGGCGCAACAGGCTTGACGAATGGTACAGCTGGTACAATGGATGCCCTAACCCAGGCCTACTCAGGAATTCAGCAGTATGCCGCGGCGGCACTGCCAACACTTTATAGTCAGAGTTTGCTACAACAGCAGAGTGCTGCGGGCAGTCAGAAAGAAGGTAAGAGTATACTGAATTTAGAGAGATCGAATCAAGAGTGGTGTTTAAGAGAATGCTGCATAGGGAGATATTTGATTGATGGCTTCCCAGTTTACTGAATTTTCATTAAATTTATTTTCAATCCATGTCTCCTGAGAAAAAACAATTCTGTCATATTTATGAGCCCGTGTTGTGTAATAAGAAGTTATGGTGCACTTGGAGACACAGCGCAGTCCATTCTGGGTCCTAGAAAATGACATTACCTATGCCCAATATACTTTCTCAGGTTTCAGTCTCGGTTTCAATACTGCAATTTTTCAAAATGTAATGTGTGAGAACTAAACACATTAAACAAGATTACATTTAGACTGGGGACCTCATTTTATGCTGTCATCCCTTGTGAGGTCATGCAATATAATATTTTCCTGTGATGTTTGCACCATACCTGTCATTTTTAAATTAGTGATAGGACAACCATTAACACATTAGCGTCAGCAGGATTTTAGAAATTCCCCTGCTTCCTCTTTCCAAATTCACTTTTTACAGGATTGATTTTATACTGGCACCAAATCCAGCACAGGTTTTCTTGTTATACTGTTATTTACTCAAATAGATGTAAGAAGATGTACAAAATATAATTGATAACTTATCTATCAGATTCACATTTATTTCCTTGCTTAGATTTTATGTTTATTGGGTAACCCCACATAGTTGCAAATCAAGGTTTGCTTCCGAGGTACACAGCTGACAATGCAACAAAGGCTCGGGAGATCCCAATAAAAAAGTCTAAATGTGAATTAAACAATCTTTCAATATGGCCGAGATGTTTGTATGTATACATACACACATATATATATATATTTATATATATATATATATATATACATATATATACACGTGTGTTAGTGTGTGTATGGTCATGTTTGGCTAATATTACACAAAGATCCAAATAGTCCTTGTCTGATATCTGCGTTTCAGAATTGAAGTGTACACTATAAACTTTTAGTATAGAATTAAATAAATAATATATATCAGTCATAAAGAATCAGGACATAAATTGTAAATGTCCAGTACATTGAGTTCCGAAGACATATTAAACAGAAAGTATATGCTTCCAAATGACAAAGCTCGGTGGAAAATGCTGATAATGAGTGATGATAACACAGTCCATCCGTCTAGCCCTACCTATTGATTTAGATGCATAAAGTTAACGTCTGTCCTTTCCATACTGTCAATAAAAGATACAAACTCAGCAGCTTTAAAGGGAACATGCCGCTAGTTTTATGCTCTTATGTCCTCCAACCACAAGGTACGGGCTGGTGAAACAGTGTGAAGTGAGCTTGCCTCTTGTTTTCATTTACACTGCAAAAAGTGTCATCCCAAGGTAGCATGACTTAAAGGGTTGTTCCCAAGATGTCTCTTGAGCAGCCCACAGCTTCTGCTACTGTCATTGTTCTGAAGTCTGCATATAGAGGTAACAGCGCATTTGAAGAATAGAAAAAAAAAATGACCGCCACTTCAAAGCAGAAAAATACAAATATGAATAGGTGCAAGCTAAGAGAGCCATATAACTAAGAAATTAAAACTGCATCCTGAAACTCTATGATATGTACAAATTGAAAATAAGAAATTGGAATTACATTACTGCTTTAGAACATAAGTTAAAAACTGGAGGTACTTAGCGCATAAATTGGCCAATTCATATGAGTCCAGTAGCCAGCGACAAGGCGTACCCCTTTATTGGGACCCTAAACCTAACATGATGCCTCTCCCAGGCTAAAAGCCTACAATTATATGGGCAGGTATTCTCAAGCACTATTTAAAACCGCCTTAGGCTGATGGGAGGAATGCTCAGTCAGTATATACTACAAATGTCAAAGCGCAATTGAAAAAGCACATGGCTCAGGAAAGTCAGAGCCATGATTAGGAGAATTATTCTGGAAACTGATGATGCAGGGATATAGGGGATTAGGAATATTCAGGACTGATAAGAGTTGCTCAGTTAGGAGCTGACAGGAAAGGGGAGGGGATGAGCAGCTAACGGTATAGAAATCTGTGGGTTGTAGAGAGCTGACTAGCATCTTAAGAGTTCAGTTAACTCCTATCCTGGAACGTCATTTCATTCAGCCAGACTCTAGTGGCCAAACTCCTTGGAAAAATAAAGCTGCACATATGTAAGATAAAAGCACTCTCAGCAGGAGAAAGAAGGCAAGTCAATTACACATTGCTAATTTCATTCTACCTAATTAGCTAAAGCAAATTTTTAACAAGAGACTACCTCTTTAAGGTAAGCTGGGTGGGTATATCTTCAAGACACCTTACAGTAGGCACTTTTAAATGAATCACGTAGTAATAATAATAATATTTATTTTTATATAACGCTAACATATTCTGCAGCTCTTTACAGTTTTGCACACATTATCATCACTGTCCCCGATGGGGCTCACAATCTAGAATCGCTATCAGTATGTCTTTGGAATGTGGGAGGAAACCGTAGTGCCCGGAGGAAACCCACACAAACTCCTTGCAGATGTTGTCCTGGGTGGGATTTGAACCCAGGACTCCAGCGCTGCAAGTCTGCTGTGCTATCCACTGCGCCACCGTGCTGCCCTACAGGGGAAGAATAAAACTTTAGGATGCATAAAGCCATTAAGCGGGGCAGCACTTAGTGGCTAGCACTGTGGCTTTGCAAGGCTATGTTTTTGGTTCGTATCCCACCAAGAACATCATCTGCATGGAGTATGTCTGCACCACTAATTTCACCTAATGATCACCATATTTTCCGGGTAGCAAATAACTTGAAATAATAAAATGTTGACATTATTTTAGTTATTAAAGTAAAGCAGTAACTCAAGTTTTAACATCCTTTTTAGGACTGTGTTTTCCAACCAAAGTCATAGTCATAATGGGCAATGTACTGTATTCTTAAGTTTAAGCAGTATTATTTGTGTGACAGATGTATCCAAATACCACCCTGTATGGGAGATAATTGAAGCCTGTTATAGGGAATCTGCCAGCAGGTTTTTGCAATTTAATCTGAATGCAGCATAATAAAGAGGTAGAGAGCTTGATTCCAGGGATGTGTCACTTGCTTGGCAGTTTAATGTAGTTTCAATATAATCAGTGTTTTATCACCAGGAGATTGTCACTGCTAGACTAAGTGTCTTGTGCAAGCCATGCTGATATATGTAACCCAGCTCCCACCCTGATTGGTAGCTTTCTAATTATGTTCAGTGTACACAGGAAGCAGCCAATCAGTGATGTGGGCAGGGTTATACACAATACGGCATTCTGAGCATTTCTACATCTGCAGCAGAGAAAACAGGGATTCTATCAAAACTGCACCAAGCAGCCCAGTAAGTGATACATGGCTGGAATCAGGCTGTCTTCCACTACATCACTCAGCTCTCAGATTCCATAGCAAAAACCTGATGACAGATTCACTTTAAGGGAGTCCCAAGAACACAGCAATTACCTAAATCTGTCAATGACTTTCTGTTTGTTATCAATATGTAGTTAAATATATGTTTTATGAAATCATTTTAAAGTGTGCCTGGAAAGAATTTCTAACTATAGTGAAGTCAGGCCTCCTTTTCTCTTCCTCTCAAGGCCCAGAAGGAGCAAATCTCTTCATTTATCATCTACCCCAAGAATTTGGTGACCAGGACATCTTGCAAATGTTTATGCCTTTTGGAAATGTAATCTCTGCTAAAGTCTTCATTGACAAACAGACCAATCTAAGCAAGTGCTTTGGTAAGGAAAATGTTATCAAAATATGAAATATTGGATCATAACTATGAGCTACCCGGCATATTGCACGAAATCGAGCATTTATAGAGGTTGTGTCACAGGGTCAAAAGTTCCTCCCTTGATTATTGCTTTTTTTTTTATAATTCACCAAACGGTTCTACAGATATGAGCCTTTTTCTTGGTGCTAATTTTTATGGTCTTTACCAAGGGGGCATGGCTCACAGATTCTCTGATGGCGTGTCTTTAGCCTGTCCTGTATGACTACCCTAAGACTCATATCTCTGAAATTGTATGGCGGATTAAGAAAAGAAAATGGATTACTTAGGGGAGCAGAAGGAATAAAATAAGAGGAAAAACTGGCCAATTTTGACCTGGTGACTTGGTCCTCTTTAAAGGGAACCTGTCATGTAAAATAACGCTATTAACCTGCAGATGTGGAGATAATCTGCAGGTTAGAAGCATCCTGACACCGCTGGGATCCCCACACTGAGAGTCTCGCTGCTGGAAGGAAATGAGCTTTATTCCTCCTGGCAGCCTCGCTCTATCAGTCAAAGGGCTGGTGTCGGCACAGTTTCTGTGTATGGAGAACAGTGGGTGCAACCACATCTCCGGTGCTGACTAACAGCCATCACTAATGACGAGCCTGCTGACAATCAGTGTTACAGCCGACGCCATACCCCTGTGACTGAAAACGTGACCTACCGGGAGGAATAAAGCTCATTTCCTCCTGGCAGCAGGGCTCTCAGTACTGGCCCCGCACAGTGTCAGTACACTTTAACCTGCAGATTAACCTGATATCTGCAGGTTAATAGCGTTACTTTACATGACAGGTTCCCTTTTAAATAGATACTTTTACAGGTAGATCTGTCACTAACTATACTCTCCTGTTCAGTATGGCTGTGGGGCTATTGTTCTATTGTGTAGCCTGAACAGTACTAAAACTACAAACTAAGAAAGAAGCAGCCAAATAGTTTAAATCCATTATGTTCAAGAGGAGAATGTTATTCTTGCTGACCAAAATGCAAGAAGTTCAACACACACCATCATCAGTTTTTGGGACTTGTCAAGAGTAGTGATGAGCGAGTATGCTCATTACTCGAGTTTCTCCGAGCATACTCGGGTGGTCTCCGAGTATTTCGGGGTGCTCAGAGATTTAGTTTATGACGATGCAGCTGCATGATTTGTGGCTGCCAGACAGCTTAAATACATGTAAGGATTGCCTGTTGGTTAGGGAATCCCCACATTTGTTCAAGATGTCTAACAGCCGCAAATCATGCAGCTGCATCAACATAAACTGAATCTCCAAGCATGTCGAAATACTCGGAGACCACCCGAGTGTGCTCGGAGAAACTCGAGTAATGAGCATACTCGCTTATCTCTAGTCAGGAGTAATTGGAATCTGATAAAAAGCCCATGATAATTGTCATGGGTCCATCGTGTGCAGATGTCAGTAGAATAGAAGACTTTGTTTTGTGTTTGCCCTAGAGAAGTCCCCAGCACACGGAATATGCCAAGGTTATTAATAAGATATAATAAGTGGGAGATTATCAGTGGAATTCTTCCTAACACTGATACCCATTGCAACTTTAGGAAAAAAAGTTACTTTAATTTAAACCCATGTTCAGAGGTCAAACCCTATGTAAATACAATATCACTGCAGCTTTGACCTGATTTTATGTTTTCACATGTCAGAAAAGTGTGTAAAATTAATGCATTATATATAAAGAGTGTTCTCTGTATCTTGTACATGTTGCTTGCCTGTCATTGAAGCGTTTAGGACAAAATTTTAGTTTTCCTTTTTTTAAGTGTTGTACTGTTTAAAATGAGCGATGCACAGACACAATAGTTCACAAAGGAAAATGAATACAAACTGACATGTGGACATAGTGAGTAAATGAAACTAATTACTGTCAGTGCAGGCGAGCGCTGTTCCTATACTATCAGCATGTCACTTCTAGAATACCTAATCTTACTGCTTTGTACTAAGGCAGGCACATCACTTACTAGGTAGCTTTGTCCCTATCATTTCTGCTGTCTTCTCTGTCCTATGTTTCATTGTGACACTCTTCTTTTGTCTTGTGCCCTAAGACTCAGGAATCATTTCACAAAGCCTTGACTCAAACATTTGTAAGGCTCTACTTAACTCCTTGTGCATTAAAAAAAACAAGATATGTGAATTTACTTTTCCTAGATGTGTTCAATCTTGCCACTGTTCAAGTAAAAAAGATTCTTAAGATTTTGGCACAATTCTGGCACTCCCTACTTGAAATGTTGGACACTTTTCAAATTTTTTGGCAGAATTTTTGTGACAAAATTGTGGTGCTTCACAATTATATAACTCTATTCAGAGATTACCCACATTTAAGCACATTTATAACTGTCTAGCAAGGCGTAAAAAGTGTTTAAAATCCATGAGAAATTTACCGTATTATCCGGCGTATAAAACGACTTTTTAACCCCTGAAAATCTTCTCAAAAGTCGGGGGTCGTCTTATACGCCGGGTACGGCATGTGCGGAGCTCTGAGGTCGCTGCTTATGGTGCAGGGAGCGGTCCCGGATGGTTCCTCCAGACCCTGGGAACCATCCGGGACCGCTCCCTGCACACGCCATATAAGACGACACCCGGTGTATAAGTCTAAGTTCACATTTGCGTTGTGCGCCGCAGCGTCGTCGCCGCAACGCACAACGCAAACAAAAACGCAGCAAAACGCATGCACATGCGGCCCATGCGGCGCCAATGTTAAAAGATAGGGCCGCACGACGCATGCGTTTTTGAAAAGGTCGGCGCCGCCCGAAAAATGCAACATGTTGCGTCTGACGCGCCCAGGCAGGTGCGCCCTAACGCCGCATGCGGCGTAAAACGCAACAAAACGCAACACAACGCATGCACATGCGGCCCCAATGTTAAAGATAGGGCCGCACGACGCATGCGTTTTGTTGCGGCGGCGACGCTGCGGCGCAAACCGCAAATGTGAACGTACCCTAAGATGACCCCAAAAAAGTTGGGGGACGTCTTATACGCCCAGTCGTCTTATACGCTGAAAAATACAGTACCTAGCGCAATTTGAGGCTGAATTCTGATGCATGTTGCTTTTTCGCCTTGTTTGTTTCCATGTAAATCTTTGGATTTTTTTACTCTTTGCTCTTTATTTTAGTTATTTAGTTATGAAATGATTACTGTCATTCTGTAGTTAAAGAGGACCTTTGACAAAAATTGTCATGTTGAGCTAGACACGTGATGCAATAATGGCTGCAGAGCGGAATAAAACATTTTAATTAGTTTTTTGTTATCTTTTTTTATTTTGCTTTTCTTTTGCAGAGATATTAGCAATCAAAATATTTGGCATTTAATGAGTTAACTTTTGTTAAGTCCCAGTGGGTGTTATCAGATAGCAACTCATACTGGGAGACAAGTACAAGCCTGTGGGGAAACAATGCTAACTCATTAAGTGCCAAATATTTTGATTGCTAATGTCTCTGCAATGGATTCGCAAAATTTATTAAAAAAAATAATAAAAAGAAAATGTTTTATTCTGCTCTGCAACCACTAATACATTGCTTGTGCAGTTGAGCATGAAAAATTTGATGAAAAGTGCTCTTTAAAGGCGTTGTCTTGAACTTAAACCTATCCTTAGGATAGGTCATCAATGTCTGATTGGTGGAGCACCCCTGTCACCCCTTGATCAGATGTTCCCAGTTTTGGCGGTGGCTGAAACTGCTCAGTTGCGGAGCCACACAGTACAGCTCTGTTGACAGAATAGTGGGTTGAGTGTGCAGTACACGGCCACAGACACTATTCCATTGATGGAGCTATGTAGCTACGCAACTGAGCAGTTCCAATGACCGCTGACACCTGGAACAGCTGATTGGCAATGGTGGTGGGTGTCGCACCTCCACTGATCAGACATTGATGACCTATACTAAGGACAGGCCATCAATGTTAAAGTCCTGACAACCTCCTTATTAAATAAGCAGTTTCTCAAAAGTCGACATTTCCTTTGAATATTGCTGACACATTGGGGCATATTAGTCAATATTTCTAACTAAAAGTCTAGTCTAAGTTTGCACAATAAAGACATTATAAAAATAAACTAGACCATCTCAGAATGCACCATTTTTTATCATAGTGGTTCAACAGTACACGTCAGGTGGTGTACTTTTTGCTAGAAATGTGCTTCAGAATTTTGGTACATTTTTTGCGCACAACCTTGAAGTTATACGAAGAGAGTAACTGTAACACATAATAAATGTGGTACACGTCATGAAAGTTTTTTTTGGTACAAATTGCACCAGAAGTCTGGTACATTTAGCTTAGTAAATATCCTCCAAAGTTTTGTCCCTTTTAAGTGGAAGAATATTATGTGTATCAAATGCTTCAGATAAACTAGGGTTACAAATTATTGTAATGATATTGGATTTATATTCAAACTTTGAAAACGTTTACAAAGTTGGTTTTACCAATGTCCACTAGTGGATCAAAGGAAAGCCATGTGTAAATGTTTATAATCATAACATTAATATGTGTAAATGTATGCTGAAAACTGTTTCTTCTCCTTGTACTCATTGTTGAATGATGTGGGGTTAATCTGCAGGTTAATAGAGTTATAAAGTCATGCGGCCACCTCACCGAGAGCCCCACTGCCAGGAGGAAAGAAAATGTGTTCCGCTTTCAGTCATAGAGGCATAATTTCAAGTAATCGATCAGTACGCAGTGAGCGAGCGGCAGCTGAATCCATGCCCCAGCTTGACTGACAGCCAGCTGTGGAGTGCATCAGTGCTGAGCCACCTGTCAGTCAGTGACTGAGCAGGATTACAGTTGCTCTTGATCATGTACTGAGTGGGGACTGACGCCACTCCTCTATGAATGAAAGTTGAGGCTGTTGGGAGGAATAAAGTTCATTTCCTCTTGGCAGCAGGGGTCTCAGTGTAGTCCCATATCTTAATAGCGGTTTTTGACATGACAGGTCCCCTTTAACATTCTTTCTTCTAGTATAGGCAAACAAAGACTGTGCAAGGTTATGTCATCACAATCTCTTATGTTTTTATATTAACTTCAATTATAAAATAAAATATCATTTACTGTCCATTTTATCATGCTATTCATATGATAATTTCAAACTCGCAGCTCCTGTCAGTTTGTGCACCATGTGCACGAGTTGTTTTAAAATTCCATGCGCTTTGCTGGCACTGTAAAATGCTGCAGATTTTCTGCAAGTGAATAGCGCATAGTCCACTATGTTTTCACACCATGGGAACTTAG
This sequence comes from Ranitomeya imitator, assembly GCF_032444005.1. Lineage (NCBI taxonomy): Eukaryota > Metazoa > Chordata > Amphibia > Anura > Dendrobatidae > Ranitomeya > Ranitomeya imitator. Next base: position 386,996,326 of record NC_091285.1, on the reverse strand, counting down.
CCTAAGATCCATGTGAGAACTAAACACTAGCATATGTTCTACCCATCAAAAACATTTGATTTTTTATGAATATGTTTTCGATTTCCATATGTATGCAAAATTGTAAAAGAAAATGTATGAGGAGTCTTCAATACATCCCCATATAGATTGACAATATGATTAATCCTCGGGTAATATTGGGTAATATTGGAACGTTGGGTCTTATATGGCCAACTTTTCCTGCAGAAATTGTAATGTCTTGTTCCATTTACAAGATCATCTCTAGAAATGTCTCAGAAAAAAAGTTGAAATTAGAGGATTAAATGCAGATTCCAAGATGGTATTTAAATCCCTGCAGTGAAGGTTAATAATACATTTCTAGCTTGATGAACAACTACTAGTATCATAATACTTCGACTCTACTTTCAACATATTCTCGTAAGCATCAGGCTTTTTCATCCCTCTGCCAAACCAACTTCTTTGCTGAAGGTATTCAGGATTCACAGCATGCCCCAACATTTCCTTTCAGTACTCTGAATGTTCTAAGCAGCAATACTGAAACAGCACAGATGGTTTATTTTATGAAATGCAGAGTTAAAGGTTCTTTAAAGCCAAGCGCCGATTCTCTGCTTAGTGAACAAGAAAGTGAGACATTTCACCAATCGTAATGCCTCATATTTATTGCTTTGTGACTATTAGAGGGAGATTTTCTGAAGTGTGAAGCTAGAGATTATTGGACTGCTGAGTATTTCTAGCCAATATTTGTATTGGGTATACATGTAGTCGACATTTACTGTTTATGTGTATAGTCTGTTTTAATACTACGAACATTTTTCATCCATCTATATTGCCGTAATAAATCTTTATAACGTCCTTCCTCTTCTTTGCAGGCTTTGTTAGCTATGACAATCCTGTTTCCGCACAAGCTGCTATTCAGGCTATGAACGGCTTTCAGATCGGCATGAAACGTTTGAAAGTTCAGCTGAAACGCTCCAAAAATGACAGCAAACCATACTGATCTTAACCCCAGAAGCTTTCTGCTCTTATTTTAGCTTTCTTAGGGTAAGTCCCATGAGCCAGCCTATTCTCCACTGGGGGCTGAGAAGGAAAACATTGCCAACACTCACCAAGAGAGACAATTATTTTTACATTAAACGCTTCCATTCCCTTCTACCCTGAGCCCCAGCTCTCGCCATTTACTCTGGCTATATTTTTCTTACCCAGAATCCAGCAAGTTGTTTAACAATGTTCCTTTTCAGTTTTCATTTCCCTATATTTTTTGTATGACATCTTCAGATTTACAATAGCAGCGAAACAATGTGCAATTAAACTCTGCAACCACTGGTGCCATCAAATGAGAAAACAAAAATACTGAACACATGATAAAGGTTCGAGGACCTGGTTGTATAATAGTGACACCAGCAGTTAGGAGGCTAGGCTCGTGGCTTAATATGAAAATTGTTGCCAATCTACACAGTTTTATTTTTTATTTTCTTATTTGTTTGTTTCCTTAATTAAGGTACACACTCACACAGGCAAAAACAAAATCCTTCCAATGCGTCAGATTGTTTTAGAAACTTTTGTTTACAAAACATTTTAGTTTGATTTTTTTGATAAAGAAAAATTAAGGACCAGTCATTACTGGTCAATTAACTTCTTAAAATTAATTCAGTTTGTTCGTTATATTATGTATGCTGTTATTTATTATTATTATTATTATTATCATCATTTTGTTTGGACAAGATGTGTGTTATAAAAAACAAAAAAAAAGTCTTGGAGAACTGTTTCTAAAGCTACAGGGTTTCAAAATAACTAAAGTGAGTGAATATACTTGATGTTACTTGAGAGATAAATTTAATAATAAAGGAAGCCACAGGCCTGTAAATTTTATTTGTAAAAAAACATTTCTATTTTTATACAAAAATTTTTACTGCCTCAGAAATAATGGGAGTTATTTATTGTTAACTTATTGGATACATAAAGAGAAGCTCTCGATGCTAGATAGATACCTTTTTGAAATAGACTCTAGAGTAACAAAATATTGAAAAATAATACTGTTTTATTTTTAGTTGAAACACCCATTATGCACAAATCACTCTCTTCCGTTTCTATGTTTTGTTTGATTATTTTTGTTTCCATCGCGTAGTGAAAGATTTGTCCTGTGACTTATTTGTTGTGTGGCATTTGTTCAAAATGGCCGCCTTTTCCCCTTCTGTAACCCTACCTGTCCTCCCCAAAGCAATCCATCTGCACTAAATCTAACTAGATGGTTTCTTTTGGGCTGTTCATTGTGCTTTTATGTTAAAATATATTCTATATATTTATAATTAAATGTGAATTATGGAATGCATATAGAATATTCTAATGACTAAAAAAATTGCATTACATTTTATTCTTACACTGGTTAACCTATTCAGTGCTGGAGCAGACAGAACTGCATTACCTTTTAATGCACCACTGGTAACTCCACCACTGATAGGCTTAAAAAGTGATTTTTGTTTCTGCTGCATAGATTCTGTGTAACTTTATACTCTTCCTTGTTTTTTTTCCCTAGAACATCTCCATGCCTGTTAGTTCACCGTTTGCCTAGCATGTCCCTGTGGCGTCTGTAAAAAAAAAAAAAAAAAAGTTTCATCGTCCCGTCATTGTTTCTGATGTCTTTCTGACCTCACATCATATTTGATCCTCCAACTGACTTAGTTTGACTTCTGAAATTTGCATGTGATCTCATCTAGCTTTGAATTCTGGAAAAAATAAAACACAAAAACAAAAAAAATCAACGCAAAAAGCGTTGCAGCGTTTGCGCAAGACTGAAATTTACTATAAGATAAATTACAGAGAAAAAAAAGATAAAAAAAAACCTGTGGCAAAAAAAAAAAGTTTTCTCTTTTTCTTTCTCTTTTTGTTTCATAACATAAACAGACTTGAAAGTATTACACAGGGATTAGCATTCTGTCTGGTCACTGTTTCCTAAAGCAATATGTGTCCAGGAATGCAGAATGTTGGTTTCTAAATGAAGCAGACAACTTCCAAAACAGTTTGAGAAAAACTGTCTGATTTTAAGTCTCTAGAGCTCTGTAATAGTTTTTACATTTTTCAGGCAGTGTAAAGTTTTTTGATAAGGCCATTTTAGGTGGCTCACTTTCTCATTAAATTATATATATAGAACCACTTTTTTGTAGATTAGTATAAGAAAATATTTACCCTGTTTTGGGGCAAATGCTACCTAGTTCTGTCACCTTTTGCTGAACTGACTCACAGTTAGACAATCCATGGTTTAATGCACATGAAATTACCTATATTTTATACTGTTTCAATGTACAGAAAAGAAGGTAAATGTATACCGTGTCATGTTGGTGCTTCTGTGAATTTAGTTGTGGCTTCATTAAGTCTTAAAAGTCTTCAGTGTTCTACGTTTAATAAGTTTTAAAAGAAAAAAAATCGGTTTACTTGAACAAAAATAATTTTCAGAAATAAAAAGTCTGTTTGCTATAATTTCATGTGAAACAAGAAACAAAAAAAACAAAAAAAACTATTCCATAAAAATAAGTTTTGTGTTGGCTTGTAAAGCATCGATGTTCTTATTTTCTATTGTGGGGAAACTTAGATGTGTTTGTGTTCAGCAAAATGTGACCTGTTTTTTTTTCTTGGAAAGAAAAAAAATCAGTGAAAATAACAGTGCCAAATTCCAAAGGTACTTCCTGCCTAAAGCTTCAGTGTATTTCGTGTACGAAGTAATTTGATAACATGGGTATTTTATTATGTGTTTTGTATAAATCCCTTCTATTTAAAAAGAGAGGTTACAAAGTTTGTTAACTTGCTATCCTGTGGTCTTGTTGCCTGAAATTGTTATTGTTTGTTATATCTCTTTGATGTTTTTGGTAAAACATTGTATACAGTAAGTGCCCATGTTCCACTTTTTTAACCACTCTGCACATCGATCCTGTGAAAGCAAACCTCACAACTGTACTTTTTTCATGGTCTGTGGAAGTCTTTACGGTGAAGAGGGTTGAACTGCTATTCCTTTTATGCATACCGTCCAAAAGAATCAGGGTATATAAAACACATATAAGCACATACATGGTTTAAAGAGCACGTGCACATTGTTTATGTACAACTTTGGAGTCATCCATGTTTCCAATACCACAGTAGGCAAAGGAAACAGCACATAACGTCAAAAGTGCCGCATAAACTTCTCATCTCCATCCTTTGTATGTCAGAAAGACTTCTTGAACTTGTTTTTAATGTCTTTACTTTCCGAGCTGGCATTATGTCTAATGGCACAAATGTAGGGTTGGCCTCTTTGTCCGCCATTATTCCCTAAATGGCTAGACTGTAATAGCATTTGATAAATAATACAGTGCCTCATTTCTAAACCTCAACAAATGCTATCGATCAACAGTAGTCCGAGACCCCCCTATGTTCAGTGAAATTTGTTAAATTTGTAATCATTTATATATTGGTCCTTGCCAGTGTTCACTTCTCTACTCCTGGGTCCTACCAGTTTACTTCTCTACTCCTGGGTCCTACCAGAATTACTTGAGGGCTATTTTTGTATGAGAAATGCACAAATACTATAACTAAATTTTATCTAGATGCCATTCTATGAATATATGTATAGAGATATATATTATAGAACACATATTTTTGTTATGTAGATTTATGCAGATTTGGATGCATCTCGAAATGAAAGCGTACAATGACTAGTCTGTTGTGACTTTTAATGTTACAATGTGCTATTTAAAAGGCATTAATCTAACACACTTAGGATTAAGGTGATTGAGAAATCCATTTACAATGTATGATGTCCATCCCATCCACCCCACATACAGTTGGACAATACAGAAAGTTAATTCTCTCAGTTAAGTGTCCTACTGTACAAAGAAGAACATGTTCAGCACTAATGCAGTTAAACACAAGGATCGCACTGAAGGACGCTGCTTAAAGGACTAATACGTTCAACCAACTTTTCACCTTAAGATTCTAGTTTTTTGGCTTGTGTAATTCTGAAGTCATTTTAACTGTTCTGTTTTTATTATCTCAAGTGCTAAATACAAATAAGAAAAAAAACTTGTAGTTTCATAACATTTTAGAACTACATCTTACAAAGGAAATGTATTTGTGTTTCTTTTTGTGCTGTGAGAATTGTTGTTTGTAGAGATTAAATAAGAATTCATTTTGTTTCGAATTACAAATGGTTTTTGAGTATTGTCTGAGAAAAGCCAAAGTTACTGCAATTTTAGTGGAAACTGTAAGATCATTTAAGTATTGTTTATGTTTTCTTGATGCATTTTGGTTCTGTTGTGTGATGGAATTTGAGCCAAAAAGAAAAACAAAAAAACAGGCTTTCCTATTTCTACTAACTGATTGTACTTATGCATTTTGTACCAGTGCAACATTTTATACTGGAGATTAAAAAAACAAAAGGAAAAGTTGTGGCTTACTCTTGAAGGCCCTACCGTGACCGATTTTGAGTTTGATTTTTGAATGGATTAAAGAACGGTGGTTTTGCTTTCGACATTAAAAAAAACAAAACTTTGGCTTGCTTTTTTCCTTTGCTTATACATAACGTTATGATAATGTCTAAATGGACAGCGGTAAGTTACACTTTTTATTATGTGTTGTGCAGTTACACACTAAGGTAATTAGCGCTAGACGTACACAGTCACTTTAAGTGGATAAATGTATTAGTAATACCTAAAAGAAAAAAAAATCCAAACAAAAAAAATAGAGGTTTGCTTTTTTGCCGTTTAGAACAAAGTTTTTTCTGACTTCTGTCTTCATTGTGAACATTACTGTGTAGTTAAAACAGTCAAACTTATTTTTGTAACGTATGTTATTGTGTGATGCAGTTTTTTGCTTCTGTCTCCAATATTAAACCATTTTCCTAATACTCGTCTCTTTGTGTGTTGTGTTTGTTGGTGCTCATCATGTGGTAAAACATTGATACACTTCACTGTTTAACGTCTGTTTCTTTATTTTTTTGGCGTTTTTTTCTATGTTGTGTATAAAAGCTACAATCAATTCCATTTGAGAGAAAGCCCATTGCAGACAAAAAGGAGGGAGCAACCATTATACCCCTGCTTTTTGTTCCTTACATGACCCATTGCAATAGGGTTTACATTACATGTACAACGATATGTTTCTAATGAAGTCCTTGCTTCTACGGTAAAAAATATTATAATTTGCAATTTACATTAATGACAATGAATGCTTACAGCATCTTACTAAAGTGTTTTTCAAAATCACAAGGGCAGATAATCTCTGTCCGTTCATGCTGGGATTATGGACGATTAAAAATTGATTAAATGTGGCTATCAACTAATTGACTCTCAAGACCTCATTGCCCAGAAATGTTTTATAATTGTCCAGTCCTATAACAGTTTCCAATTAAACTGTGTAATTGCTCTTCCAGTTTGTTTTTTAACCCTTTTAAGTAATTCAATCTTGAAAATTTACATTTTCCTTTCAAGAAGTTTGTGAATTAGTTTTTAATAAGATCATCATTAAAATTTTGAACAGAACCCCAAAAGTATCCACCAAATCCACATTAAACACCTAATTTACATCTATTGAATATAAGGAGCTATTTTTTGTCTTGGATTTTTAGATTTTACTGATAAGGTAAAAGCTATTGCTAATTTGTACCATTCCTCAACATTAATAAAAATTTGTCCTGTCATTTGAATACATTGCTTTGAATGTTATATTACAATATCAAGAGGAATAAATGTATTTTCTGGAAAGGAAACCACATTACACATGAACTTAAACAATACTTTTCACATGGTAAATGAGATATCCCTTTAGCATCTTATTATTTATGCATTTGGTCCACAGAAAACAACCAGAGCACTCATTTTATGGTTATAATGTTGCATTGTTTTCACAAATTCTGATATTTGTTATTGAGTTTACATCTAATAAATGGTACATAATGTACCAACAAGTGTGTATGGGGACCTACCAAGTGTTCTTGGGTATCTACTCTTGGATGGGCCATTGACTATAATGGTGCTGAAAGAGTCAAAGTGTCCTCTGACATGCATCAATTTCGGGCATACACGTTGGCTGGATGCGGACTCTCCAATGCAGCTTACTATGCCTGAGTTTCTGCCTCCAGTAGGCGTAAATGCCCAAAAATAATGCATGACAGGGCATACATTAACTTTGTCGGCACAATTATAGTCAATGACCCCATCGCCGCATACGCCCGAATCCCGTTTTGCAGGGGGTACGGACGTAAGCCCTCACAGGACCACTGAGCATGGGGAAAAATGAAATTTGAAAGGGCAACAACAAACGTCTGTGTATGTTTGCATACTCACTAGTTTATCAGTCACCTTAAAGAAGGAAATAACTCTTTCCTCACGAATACACTGGGCTCATTACCCAGCTTACCGGCTGATCTTCAGCACTCCAATAAGAATGAATTGAGCAGCAGTGGATATTACCAACCTCCACTCCATTTACATGAAGATCTCAGGATCAATGGGGGCTCCAGTTGTCAGAAACATAGCAGTCAACAAGTAATAGATAGGGGATAACTTTCAAACATGAGAATACTCATTTTAATGAGTCAGACAACTGACCATTGAAATATTGGGTTGCAGGTCCTATGAGAAATACCAAGAGCATTGAGAATTTGCAAAAGGATCAATTCAATTGAAATACAGTGCCTTGCGAAAGTATTCGGCCCCCTGGAACTTTTCAACCTTTTCCCACATATCATGCTTCAAATATAAAGATACCAAATGTAAATTTTTGGTGAAGAATCAACAACAAGTGGAACACAATTCTGAAGTTTAAGGAAATGTATTGGTTATTTAAAATTTTTGCGGAAATTCAAAAACTGAAACGTGGGCCCTTTACCTTAATACTTTGTTGCGCCACACAGCAAAATTTAACTTTGTGTGGACCAAACAGTCGTCAGATTAATTCAGACTATAAAAATTAAATTATGCTTGTGATGATTAATAAATTTCAAAGGCGATGATAAGGATATTAGAAGCAACACTGCATATGAAAAGGGTTCCTTAGGATTGTAGAAATATATACTATGGGAACACTTTGTTAGTTACATCATAGACTACAAATCAATACTTGGCATTAGTGATGAGCGAGTGTACTCGTTACTCGAGTTTTTCCAAGCATGCTCGGGTGGTCTCCGAGTATTTCAGTGTGCTCGGAGATTTAGTTTATGTTGACGCAGCTGCATGATTTGCGGCTGCTAAACAGCTTGAATACATGTGGTGGTTGCCTGTTTGTTAGGGAATCTCCACATGTATTCATGCAGTTGAGCAGCCGTAAATCATGCAGCTGTGTCAATATAAACTAAATCTCCGAACGTGCAGAAATACTCAGAGACCACCCGAGCATGCTCAGAGAAACTCGAGTAACGAGTATACTCGCTCATCACTACTTGGCATTCATAGGTGCACAGCTTGCTCACTGATGTAGGGTTTATGCATAGAACCCTCTTATATATGAGCTGCTCTACATTAGATATGCTCCATGAAGTAATCAGTACCTACATGCACACATAGTTCCTAACAACTGGCTCCTATACACCAAATTGCTGGACTCATACAGTACAGACCAAAAGTTTGGACACACCTTCTCATATAAAGTTTTTTCTGTATTTTCATGACTATGAAAATTGTACATTCACACTGAAGGTATTAAAACTATGAATTAACACATGTGGAATTATATACTTAGCAAAAAGGTGTGAAACAACTGAAATTATGTCTTATATTCTAGGTTCTTCAAAGTAGCAACCTTTTGCTTCGATGACTGCTTTGCACGCTATTGTCATTCTCTTGATGAGCTTCAAGAGGTAGTCACTGGGAATTGTCTTCCAACAATCTTGAAGGAGTTCCCAGAGATGCTTAGCACTTGTTGGCTCTTTTGCCTTCACTCTGCGGTCCAGCTCACCCCAAACCATCTCGATTGGGTTCAGGCCTGGTGACTGTGGAGGCCAGGTCATTTGGTGTAGCACCCCATCACTCTCCTTCTTGGTCAAATAATCCTTAGACAGCCTGGAGGTGTGTTTGGGGTCATTGTCCCGTTGAAAAATAAATGATGGTCCAACTAAACGGAAACCGGATGGAATAACATGCCGCTGCAAGATGCTGTGGTAGCCATGCTGGTTCAGTATGCCTTCAATTTTGAATAAATCCCCAACAGTGTCACCAGCAAAGCACCACCACACCATCACACCTCTTCCATGCTTCACGGTGGGAACCAGGCATGTAGAGTCCATCCGTTCACCTTTTCTGCGTTGCACAAAGACATGGTGGTTGGAACCAAAGATCTCAAATTTGGACTCATCAGACCAAAGCACAGATTTCCACTGGTCTAATGTCCATTTTTTGTGTTCTTTAGCCAAAACAAGTCTCTTCTGCTTGCCTGTCCTTAGCAGTGGTTTCCTAGCAGCTATTTTACCATGAAGGCCTGCTGCACAAAGTCTCCTCTTAACAGTTGTTGTAGAGATGTGTCTGCTGCTACAACTCTGTGTGGCATTGACCTGGTCTCTAATCTGAGCTGCTGTTAACCTGTGATTTCTGAGGCTGGTGACTCGGATAAACTTATCCTCAGAAGCAGGGGTGACTCTTGGTGTTCCTTTCCTGGGGCGGTCCTCATGTGAGCCAGTTTCTTTGTAGCGCTTGATGGTTTTTGCCACTGCACTTGAGAACACTTTCAAAGTTTGCCCAATTTTTCGGAGTGACTGACCTTGATTTCTTAAAGTAATGATGGTTTTTTCTTTACTTAGCTGCTTTTTTCTTGCCATAATACAAATTCTAACAGTCTATTCAGTAGGACTATGAGCTATGTATCCACCAGACTTCTGCACAACACAACTGATGGTCCCAACCCCGTTTCTAAGGCAAGAAATCCCACTTATTAAACCTGACGGGGCACACCTGTGAAGTGAAAACCATTCCCGGTGACTATCTCTTAAAGCTCATCAAGAGAATGCCAAGAGTGTGCAAAGCAGTCATCAAAGCAAAAGGTGGCTACTTTGACGAACCTAGAATATAAGACATAATTTAATCAGTACTTGCAAATAAGATACCGCGCTTGAAGGGAACAACTGTGGCGTTAGGAAATGATCGGTAGAGTGAAAACCCCTATAACTAGGACAACACAATCTACATATGGCTCAGAGGGTACTGCAGTTAATAGTAATCCGTATATAATCCATATGTAGCAACGTTCAATGTGACAGTGCTGCTTACCCCTGGTGATGTAGATGGATCATTGAGTCCTGAGGTCTATCCCGGTTGGTCCGACCATGTCATGCTAGATGGGCAAATGGATATAGGTGGTTGTAGACCAGCGGTACCGGCTGGAGGTAAGGAGCGCCTCAGTTATGTATTAACAGGGAGCCCCGGCCGTAGGCGTCCCTGGATACTTGCTGAGAAGAAAATGGCTGCCTAAGCAGCACTCCGTAGCTTTACTGACGTCACTTTGGAGCACACGCGTTTCATGACCAGCAGCCATTTTTTTCTCAACAAATATCCAGGGATGCCTATGGCCGGGGCTCCCTGTTAATACATAACTGAGGCGCTCCTTACCTCCAGCCGGTACCGCCAGTTCACAACCACCTATATCCATTCGTCCGCCCGTCCAGTGCGACATGGTCAGACCAACCGGGATAGACTTCAGGACTCAACAATCCATCTACATCACCGGGGGTAAGCAGCATTGTCACATTCAACGTTGCTACATATGGATTATATACGGATTACTATTAACTGCAGTACCCTCTGAGCCATATGTAGATTGTGTTGTCCAATAGGGAAGGTGTCTAACGACTAAACATAGGGGTTTTCATTCTACCGATCATTTCCTAACGCCACAGTTGTTCCTTCCAAGCGCGGTATCTCATTTGCAAATACTTATTTAGGTTCTTTCACAGAATTGGCACATATTACATAGTAACATAGTTAGGCCAAAAAAAGACATTTGTCCATCCAGTTCAGCCTATATTCCATCATAATAAATCCCCAGATCTACGTCCTTCTACAGAACCTAATAATTGTATGATACAATATTGTTCTGCTCCAGGAAGACATCCAGGCCTCTCTTGAACCCCTCGACTGAGTTCGCCATCACCACCTCCTCAGGCAAGCAATTCCAGATTCTCACTGCCCTAACAGTAAAGAATTCTCTTCTATGTTGGTGGAAAAACCTTCTCTCCTCCAGACGCAAAGAATGCCCCCTTGTGCCCATCACCTTCCTTGGTATAAACAGATCCTCAGCGAGATATTTGTATTGTCCCCTTATATACTTATACATGGTTATTAGATCGCCCCTCAGTCGTCTTTTTTCTAGACTAAATAATCCTAATTTCGCTAATCTATCTGGGTATTGTAGATCTCCCATCCCCTTTATTAATTTTGTTGCCCTCCTTTGTACTCTCTCTAGTTCCATTATATCCTTCCTGAGCACCGGTGCCCAAAACTGGACACAGTACTCCATGTGCGGTCTAACTAGGGATTTGTACAGAGGCAGTAAAATGCTCTCATCATGTGTATCCAGACCTCTTTTAATGCACCCCATGATCCTGTTTGCCTTGGCAGCTGCTGCCCGGCACTGGCTGCTCCAGGTAAGTTTATCATTAACTAGGATCCCCAAGTCCTTCTCCCTGTCAGATTTACCCAGTGGTTTCCCGTTCAGTGTGTAATGGTGATATTGATTCCTTCTTCCCATGTGTATAACCTTACATTTATCATTGTTAAACCTCATCTGCCACCTTTCAGCCCAAGTTTCCAACTTATCCAGATCCATCTGTAGCAGAATACTATCTTCTCTTGTATTAACTGCTTTACATAGTTTTGTATCATCTGCAAATATCGATATTTTACTGTGTAAACCTTCTACCAGATCATTAATGAATATATTGAAGAGAACAGGTCCCAATACCGACCCCTGCGGTACCCCACTGGTCACAGCGACCCAGTTAGAGACTGTACCATTTATAACCACCCTCTGCTTTCTATCACTAAGCCAGTTACTAACCCATTTACACACATTTTCCCCCAGACCAAGCATTCTCATTTTGTGTACCAACCTCTTGTGCGGCACGGTATCAAACGCTTTGGAAAAATCGAGATATACCACGTCCAATGACTCACCGTGGTCCAGCCTATAGCTTACCTCTTCATAAAAACTGATTAGATTGGTTTGACTCCAGCAGCTGGGGGCAATCATTCTTCTCTCCTGTGTTCCTACCACATACATCTTTGCTTTCCTCCCCCCCCCCCTCCTTTTTTTTACTCTTGGGGTGGAATTTATGTGTCCTGTGGTAAGCACCGGAGTTATCTAGTATAAGACATAATTTCAGTTGTTTGACACTTTTTTGTTAAGTATATAATTCCACATGTGTTAAGTAGGTGTTGAGAAGGTGTGTTCAAACTTTTGGTCTGTACTGTGTAACGTTAGATTCCCCTCTATACAAATTATTTTAATTGGAAAAAAAAAATTTCACTCACAATTCATGTAAAAAATTTGTCAATTCCATTGCTTGCACAATATTTCACCAAATATAACCAAATGTAATAACATAAGCAAATATATGCTTTTTTAATTTAATTTGTGCACTCTCAACTAGTTAAGTTCTTCAACATTGAAATTGTAACACTTAGAAGGATAAGTTGTAGATTTAAGGAAGTCACAGAATTGATAGATATGTTAATGAACTGCAAATAATGAAGAAATGGAAACAATGTTCTAAGCATATTGATATATTCAGTATTAGGTATGAGTATCATACACAGAAATACACGTACTTATGCAGCTTGGTAAGCTAACAATAAGGTTATTAATTGTTGTCTAATGAATGTTCTGAATGCCATTATGCATACAAATCATCAAGATTCACTGCTGGCAGCTCCCTTTGCAATTGCCGATCAATGACGTCCAAGATGCACAAATCCGAAGACATTTCACGCCATACTAGGCTAGAATGTTTAGGCAAGACAGGCTGCTGACAGTACCATGAACATTATGTAGCCTGGAGTTGTGTTGCAAAACCGTTCCTGGGACACTGTGCAAAAATGGCCATAACACTGGTTCCTTCCCCAAATCAAAATAAAGCTAAGGTGTTTACATACCTGTAATAAACTCGGGCTACATTTTGCTATCCCACACCATAATCCCTGGAATAGGACCAGTTTGGGGATCCCTCATGAAGGCTTCTTAGTGGCATTGCTCACAAAGTCCCAAAGTAGAGACAGTAGGCTGGAACTGAACAATGGAGACTGGACAGGAGGTCTATCCTTTTCAGCAATTTCTTGGATGTAATGATAGCCAAAGATTGGTCTGGAGACAACGAGAAATAACATCTACTACTATCTTGATTGATATGTGATTGATTGGTGAGGGTGGCATCATGTACAGTAAATTTACTCCTCTAGTCTTCATTCCAGGTACACTAACAGCTCAGTATTACATTGATTTGGTGGTGGAATCAGTTCTACAGCCATTTCATCAAAGTGTCCCATGAGCTTTTTTTTTAACCGTAGCTCATACTACTGTGAGCAGCCTGCATGGCCTAAACATGCTACCATGGCCTGCAGTGTCTCTGTACTTATCTACTATTGATTACTTTTTGGATGTCATTAGTCGGTAATTGCAAGGAAACTGCCAGCAGCGAACCTTGATGATTTGTGTGCCTAGGTGCTGGCAACATGTCTGTGCATTGTGATGGTGTATTAAAACTGTTGATTTTTCCTGCAGACATAATTCTTCCTGAAAAAAGTGGTGCTACATGGATTTTTTAACTAGTGTGAACTTGCACAATGTTGGAGGAATCAGTGCTTTTAAGATGCTTTCACATATATCAGTAAAGTTTCCATGCCAGTTAGGCTACGTTCACATTTGCGTTGTGCGATGTTGCGTCGGAGACGCAACGCACAACGCAAACAAAACGCACGCTAAAACGCTGCATTTTGCTACGCATGCGTCCTTTTTTGCCGAAAAATGGTCGCAAAAAAAAAAAGCAACTTGCTGCGTCCTCTGCTCCCTTACGCTTGCGGCAAAAAAAACGCATGCGTCGCAAAACGTAGCACCACGCATGTCCATGCGCCCCCCATGTTAAATATAGGGGCGCATGACACATGCATCGCCGCAGCGGCGCCCGACGCTACGTCGCACAACGCTAATGTGAACGTAGCCTTAAAGTGACCCAAATATTAGGTTACTCAATATGGGAGGGTCATCCAGTTACCGTATATTAATCTCTGTGTGCTAAAGACCAATAGCAGCAACAGCCTGCTCAATAGCAAGTGGCATATTCACCAAAAGTCAGGCATTAGGAAATTGAGGCACAGTTTACTACAGTTTATGATTTAATATAGCCCCATAGTACTTGAGTTTTGATAGGGCTAATCCATTTTTTCAAATATATTCAAATATAAAAATCTAGCATTTAATATAGCATATTAACCCCTTTCTGACCTCGGACGGGATAGTACGTCCGAGGTCAGATCCCCTGCTTTGATGCAGGCTCCGGCGGTGAGCCCGCATCAAAGCCGGGACATGTCAGCTGTTTTGAACAGCTGACATGTGCCCGTAATAGGCGCGAGCAGAATCGCGATCTGCCCGCGCCTATTAACTAGTTAAATGCCGCTGTCAAATGCAGACAGCGGCATTTAACTACCGCTTCCGGCCGGGCGGCCGGAAATGACGTCATCGCCGACCCCCGTCACATGTTCGGGGGTCCGCGATGCTTCAGAATTGTAACCATAGAGGTCCTTGAGACCTCTATGGTTACTGATCGCCGGCAGCTCTGAGCGCCACCCTGTGGTCGGCGCTCACAGCACACCTGATTTTCAGCTACATAGCAGCGAACAGCAGATCGCTGCTATGTAGCAGAGGCGATTGTGCTGTGCCTGCTTCTAGCCTCCCATGGAGGCTATTAAAGCATGGCAAAAGTTAAAAAAAAAAGTTAAAAAAAATGTGAAAAAAATAAAAAAAATATAAAAGTTTAAATCACCCCCCTTTCACCCCAATCAAAATAAATCAATAAAAAAAATCAAATCTACGCATATTTGGAATTGCCGCGCTCAGAATCGCCCGATCTATGAACTAAAAAAAAGCATTAACCTGATCGCTTAACAGCGTAGCGAGAAAAAAATTCGAAACGCCAGAATTATGTTTTTTTGGTCGCCGCGACATTGCATTAAAATGCAATAACGGGCGATCAAAAGAACGTATCTGCACCAAAATGCTATTATTGAAAACGTCATCTTGGCATGCCAAAAATAAGCCCTCAACCGACCCCAGATCATGAAAAATGGAGACGCTACGAGTATCGGAAAATGGCGCAATTTTTTTTTTATTTTTTTTTTAGCAAAGTTTGGAATTTTTTTCACCACTTAGGTAAAAAAGAACCTAGTCATGTTAGGTGTCTATGAACTCATAATGACCTGGAGAATCATAATGGCAGGTCAGTTTTAGCATTTAGTGAACCTAGCAAAAAAGCCAAACAAAAAACAAGTGTGGGATTGCACTTTTTTTGCAATTTCACCACACTTGGAATTTTTTTCCCGTTTTCTAGTACATGACATGCTAAAACAAATGATGTCGTTCAAAAGTACAACTCGTCCCGCAAAAAATAAGCCCTCACATGGCCAAATTGACGGAAAAATAAAAAAGTCATCTATTCACTCTTATGATTGTGCTTTGTTTCAGGTAATAATCCAAAAGATGGCAGGATTTTTTTGCAGAATTTGTGTCTCATGGTTAACATACTTATAAATAAATTGAAATGCAATATATTCATGGTTAAACTATGCACTTGGTTTTAAGATCATAAAAATGGGTCTCCAAGAAGAAAATAGACAATAAAAAAAAACATAAAAAGAAATAGTTGTCTCTTTATATTAAAAATTACAAATAAAAAAACGATCCCTTCAGACTGAAAATGGTGTTACACAATACACAAAAAGTTATAATTTCCAAGAACCATCAATAAAGAAAGGTGTGATCTCACTGGCTTTAAGAAACATGCATTCAACCAAATCAAACTACCTCAAGGTGAAAAAAAAAATCACATTTAATAAAAGCGTGGTAAACAGTATTGTTAGATATACAGTATATCAGTAAAAATTCAAGGACATTGATAAGGCACGTGTAACACATTGATGTGAGAATGGAATTTGTAGTAAAATTCTATGTGTGAATACAAAATAGTCAATGGCTCTGTTCACATGTGCATTAGTTGTCTTCCATCAGGTTACCACTGTCCCGTGATGACCAATGTCAACTGTGACCTAATACTAGCTGAGACCAGAGGCAGACATATTCAATGGATAAGGCAATTAACAACATTCTCACTTTACTTAATGAAAGTAAATGTTATGTTTACTTTTAATATAATGTTTCATAATTACTAATTAACTGGACAATCAATAAGGGATGTTCGATCTTGTCATCATAAAATTAGCAGTTGGAGACCAAGGGGGCCTGTATTAAACCTTTTATTGTCTGCGTTCATCCATGGCTAGAGTTTTATATCAGCTCACACATTACAAGAAAGCAAGAAAGTCATGCCGCTGTACACATCATATTGAAGTTGGAAATCAATGGAAATATACACACTGCCAAGTCTCCGTGTGCCTTCTCACATGGCAAAAAAACAGGCATCACCTTTACATCAGTTATACAATCCTCAGCATTAAAATAGCAACACCAGGAGAAAAAAGTCAGAACTATGGAAATCACAGGACCAGTAAGCATGTTAATAATGTGCAAATCATCAAACAATGGAAGCAAAATTTTAAAAACATCTCAAGTATGAGCACCATACTCACAAATACACACACCTGACATGCTATCAATGGGGTTATTATTGATTGTCATCAAGATCTGCTACTGCCAACTCCCTTTGCTACTACCAACTACTGACGTAACCAGATGTGCTCAAAGGGAGAGATGTTCAGAGATGCTGTAGACCAAGGTAGCATGTTTAGGCCTTGCAGGCTGCTCATAGTAACATGAGCAACATGTGGTCAGGAGATGTCATGTTGAATAACAGCTCATGGGACACTATGATGAAATGCCCAACTGATCCCACAACCAAGTCAATATAATAGCAAGCTGTTAATGGAATGAAGTCTAGAGGGGTCCAGTTACTGTACATTATATCACACTACATACCTACCTGGGAGTGGGACCAGTGAGGTGTGAGGATAGTGAAGAGGCATCTACAAGGGAATCTTTTCACTAACCTCACACCACCACTCTCGAAGGCTGTCTTGTTTCAAAGAAATATAGTAATGGAAGTCTGTTCTCTCCACCAATGATTCCTGTTTTTGTAATGGATACAATGATAGCCAGAGATTGGTATGGAGACCATCTGGATAACACCATGAAGAAGCCTTCAAGAGGGAAACACACCAGTTGTATTATTTTTTTCTCATTTCTCCATTTTAGAAATAACATCACTCCATAACAATATTAAAAAAGATCAGATGTATTTAAGCCATTTAACTTGATAGTAGACTCGCACATCATGTTCCATACAAATGACTTTTCAGCAGTCTCATTATCATGTTATGCAGGATTACAATGAATGGTAACACCTCTGTATACAGGAGATAACACTGGCTCCTGCATTGACAGCTTCACCAGTGAAGACACAACAAACACATGGAAAAGTCACAACTACATATAGTCATGCGAAAAGAAAAGAGGTGGAGGAGTAAAAGGAGGAGAAGACACAGATATAGGCATGTCATGCCCTTCTAAAATCAAGAAAGGCTGGAGTAAAAATCTAAAATCACTCGACCAACACCCAGACGTCTTGACAAAAAAAATAAATATCTTTAGGTAGAATGGCGGCGGGTCAATTCAGAACACTTTCCTTAGAAGATGTAGTGGTACCCCCCTTGGGAGTTGTGCCAAAAAATGAACCCAATACATTCAGACTAATCCACCATTTGTCATATCCAAGGGGCAGGTCAGTAAACGACAACATCGACGCGGAACAAAGTACAGTATTATGTACTGTACCTCCTTTGACAAGGCAATCATACAGGTCAAGAAGTTGGTATGGATTTCAAAAACCTGACCTGCACATCCAAACATAGACTCAGTGTGAACAGGTGCTGAACCTAGAGTCGCCAACTCGTATATAGTTAAGTAAATAAGGCAGCTCACTGCAGCGCTAAAACATACAAACTTGAAAACATGAAATTTTAACTGCATTACTGCAGTAGAAATATGAAAAATGAGAGCTTTTAGCGAATAAAAATGGCCAATTTTATGTGTACCTGGTAGCCTCTTTATGGCATCTCTCTTATACCAGGTCCTACGCTTGCCTTACCTCGCTGAGAATAAACGTCTCCATCTGAATGGGTACATGTGAAAACCTCTTACTAGACTAAAATTCTCTCTCTCTGTGGAGGGGTATTGGACATGCTGTAATTAAAACACATGAAGCTAGGAGGCGGAGTGCACGATCAGAAGGCTAAAGAATACATTTCAAAAACCTGACCTGCACATCCAAACATAGACTCAGTGTGGACAGGTGCTGAACCTAGAGTCGCCAACTCGTATATAGTTAAGTAAATAAGGCAGCACACTGCAGCGCTAAAACATGCAAACTTGAAAACACGAAATTTGAACTGCATTACTGCACTAGAAATATGAAAAATGAGAGCTTTTAGCACATAAAAATGGCCAATTTTATGTGTACCTCGTAGCCACTTTACGGCATCTCTCTTATACCAGGTCCTACGCTTGCCTTACCTCGCTGAGAATAAACGTCTCCATCTGAATGGGTACATGTGAAAACCTCTTACTAGACTAAAATTCTCTCTCTCTGTGGAGGGGTATTGGACCTGCTGTAATTAAAACACCTGAAGCTAGGAGGCGGAGTGCACGATCAGAAGGCTAGAGAATACATTTCAAAAACCTGACCTGCACATCCAAACATAGACTCAGTGCGAACAGGTGCTGAACCTAGAGTCGCCAACTCGTATATAGTTAAGTCAATAAGGCAGCACACTGCAGCGCTAAAACATGCAAACTTGAAAACACGAAATTTGAACTGCATTACTGCACTAGAAATATGAAAAATGAGAGCTTTTAGCACATAAAAATGGCCAATTTTATGTGTACCTGGTAGCCTCTTTACGGCATCTCTCTTATACCAGGTCCTACGCTTGCCTTACCTCGCTGAGAATAAACGTCTCCATCTGAATGGGTACATGTGAAACCTCTTCTTAGACTAAAATTCTCTCTCTCTGTGGAGGGGTATTGGACCTGCTGTAATTAAAACACCTGAAGCTAGGAGGCGGAGTGCACGATCAGAAGGCTAGAGAATACATTTCAAAAACCTGACCTGCACATCCAAACATAGACTCAGTGTGAACAGGTGCTGAACCTAGAGTCGCCAACTCGTATATAGTTAAGTAAATAAGGCAGCACACTGCAGCGCTAAAACATGCAAACTTGAAAACACGAAATTTGAACTGCATTACTGCACTAGAAATATGAAAAATGAGAGCTTTTAGCGCATAAAAATGGCCAATTTTATGTGTACCTGGTAGCCTCTTTACGGCATCTCTCTTATACCAGGTCCTACGCTTGCCTTACCTCGCTGAGAATAAACGTCTCCATCTGAATGGGTACATGTGAAAACCTCTTACTAGACTAAAATTCTCTCTCTCTGTGGAGGGGTATTGGACCTGCTGTAATTAAAACACCTGAAGCTAGGAGGCGGAGTGCACGATCAGAAGGCTAAAGAATACATTTCAAAAACCTGACCTGCACATCCAAACATAGACTCAGTGTGAACAGGTGCTGAACCTAGAGTCGCCAACTCGTATATAGTTAAGTAAATAAGGCAGCACACTGCAGCGCTAAAACATGCAAACTTGAAAACACGAAAGGCAAAATAAATAACCAAAAACAAATTTGGTCCTTCACACCTTGGGTTATGTTCACACGTAGCGTTTTTTATGCGTTTTTGAATTTTAGCATTGCTTCCAAACAAGACAAATGCATTCACTGGGAAATGTAGTTTTAACATTTTGCAGCCTTATCTGGCCATGTGGTATGTGACAGTGAGCAAGCATCAAAGCCGGGACATGTCAGCTGTTTTGAATAGCTGACATGTGCCCGCAATAGCGGCGGGTGGAATCGCGATTCACCCGCCGCTATTAACTAGTTAAATGCCGCTGTCAAATGCTGACAGCAGCATTTAACTAGTACTTCCGGCCATCTAGCCGGAAATGCGCGCATTGCTGACCCTGTCACGTGATCAGGGGTCAACGATGCATCGGCATGACAACCAGAGGTCTATTGAAGACCTCTATGGTTGTTGATAATGGCTTGCTGTGAGCGCCACCCTGTGGTCGGCACTCATATCAATGTAACAATTCTACTACATAGGAGCGATTTGAGCTTTGCTCCTGTGTAGCAGAGGCGATCGAGTTGTGCCAGCTTCTAGCCTCCCATGAAGGCTATTGAAGCATGGCAAAAGTTAAAAAAAGGTTTTAAAAAATATGAAAAAAATAAAAATATATATAATTTTAAATCACCCTCCCTTTCACACCATTCAAAATTAAACAATAAAATAAATCAAACATACACATATTTGGTATCGCTGCTTTCAGAATCGCCCAATTTATCAAGAAAAAAAAGGATTAACCTGATCGCTAAATGGCGCAGCGATAAAAAAATTTGAAACTCCAGAATTACGTTTTTTTTTTTTGTAGCCGCGACATTGCATTAAAATGCAATAACGGGCGATCAAAAGAATGTATCTGCACCAAAATGGTATAATTAAAAACATCAGCATGGCGCGCAAGAAATAAACCCTCACTCGACCACAGATCACAAAAAATGGAGATGCCACGGTATCAGAAAATGGCGCAATTATTTATTTTTTTTTTAGCAAAGTTTGGAATTTTTTTCACTACTTAGATAAAAGAGAACCTAGACATGTTTGGTGTCTATGATCTCGTAATGACCTAGAGAATTAAAATGGCAGGTCAGTTTTAGCATTTAGTGAACCTCACAAAAAAGCCAAGCAAAAAAACTGTGTGTGATTGCACTTTTTTTTTGCAATTTTACCGCACTTGGGATGTTTTTCCCATTTTCTAGTACATGACATGCTAAAACCAATGATACCGTTCAAAAGTACAGCTCGTCCCGCAAAAAATAAGCCCTCACATGGCCATATTGACAGAAAAATAAAAAAGTTATGGATCCTGGGAAGGAGGGGAGCGAAAAATGAAAACAAAAAAATAAAAATACCCCGGATCATGAAGGGGTAAAAGGGCCAGTAGTTGACTCTCACTATTCTTAGAGAGCCATCAGCTGGCTATGCTTTGTTGTTCCCATTATTAAACAGTCGGTCTCCTATGATGTTACTGCATATGCAGTAAGTAGCAGGGCTGCCCAAAATTTGGACGCACTCCAATGCTTCTTAGAAGAGATGCAGAGGGGGGCCTCATGAAAAAATGTTCCCCTTATTAGGAAGTGGGTCTCCCATAGTGTTTGCCTATGCAGTTAATGCAAGGGCTGCCAAAAATTTGGAGGCACACACCTTGGAAGAGACATAGAGGAGGGCTTCATTAAAAAGTTCCCTTTAGAAAGGAGTGGGTCTCCTATACTTGTAATGCCCATGCACTAAGTGTATGAGCTAACAAACATTTACCCCTTGGGGGCTATATATGAACATACTGTACAACTATTTTTTTTTGCTGGCATCATAAACAACCTTTAAAAAATATGTGGGTGTTGCATCACGGACCACAGTCACCCTGGTGATATGGTGGTGGATGATGAGGATGAGGAGAACGAGGAGGACAACATCAAATAGCCAAAATCAGGAAGCACATACCCATGTGTGGGTGTGAAGAGATGCATGGAAATAGATCACCCAAAAAAAGACACTGGATTTGAGGTTATGTTACGCTGCTATTATTCGGTGGTGTTGAGAAGTCTGGCCAAATCCAGCCCTTGTTCATTTTTATAAGAGTCAGCGTGTTAGCATTTTCAGTTGACAGGCGGATGCTCTTATCAGTTATAATTCCACCTGCGGCACTAAAAACCCGCCCTGATAAAACGCTACCGGCAGGGAAGGCCAGGACCTCCAAGGCGTAGAGAGCCAATTCAGGCCACGTGTCCAGCTTGGATACCCAATAATTATAAGGCACAGAGGAATCACTGAGGACATTGGTATGGTCAGCAAGGTACTCCCTCAGCATCTTCCCAAACTTTGCACTCATTGTGAGAGTACCCCGCATCTCAGGTCCTGTGTGATGGGAGGGTCTGTGAAAACTCTCCCAGAACTTTGACAGTGTTCCCCTGCCTTTGCTGGATTGGAGTTGTGTCTCCCTCGCCAGTACTCCTTGGTTGTCCAACGAACTGTGACCTCTGCCACCAGTGTTTTCAGATGGGAATTTTTTTAATAATTCTGCAACAAGGGCCTTCTGGTACTGCCCCATTTTAATCAACTTACGTCCTTCAATACTTTAAGGGCACTTCATCAAAATGCAAAACAACAAAATCCTACATTATTAAATGCTAGGGACAAAGAAGAGATCCACATGCTATATTAAAAACAATATTTTATTTATTAAGGCCAAAAATGACAATACACCATAAAAAACAATAATAAAAAAGCAAAATGCCGTCTAGGGGACGCCAGATTAACTTGAATAGGGAAATTCCCCACATGTAACACAGATCACATACATTTAATTATATCGCCGACCAAAGGAGATTCTTGAACAGGCAAAATCAATCCAGCAAATATCCAAAAACATATGCATTAATATACTCAGGCCCAAATATCCCTAATGCAGTCCGTAGTAGCAAGTATACCCTGTGTTAGAATTAACATACAGGGACATAGAAAAAATTCTTATCTGCCCACACTGCCTAGTGGCCCTTGGGATACATGCCAAAAAACCTTCCTAATGTAAAATACTATTTAGGCAATATAACTTTGACAATGTAAATGTAAAAGTAAAGTGAAGAGTTGATAGTTACCTACAACGTGGATGATCCTGGCGTCCTCTCACCCTCACTGAACCTAGAGTCACCAACTCATGTACAGTCAAAAGGTTGACTTTAGTGACTCTAGGTTCAACACCTGTTCACATTTAGACTATGTTTGGATGTGACGGTCAGTTTTTTTAAAATTTCTATTCACTAGCCTTCTGACTGAGCACTCCGCATCTTAGCCACAGGTGTTTTAATCGCAGCAGGACCATTACTCCTCCACAGAGAGAGAGAAATTTAGTCTCAGAAGAGGTTTCACAGGTACCCATTCAGATGAAGACGTTTATTCTCAGGGAAGAAAGGAGTGTAGGACCTTGTATAAGAGAGATGCCCTAATGTGGCTACCAGGTACACATGAATTGGCCAATTTATGCGCTAAACGCTCTCATTTTTTCATATTTCTAGTGCAGTAATGCAGTTCAATTTTCATGTTTCATGTTTGCATGTTTTAGCGCCGCAGTGTGCTGCCTTATTTATTTGACTGTACATGAGTTGGTGACTATAGGTTCAGCACCTGTTCACACTTAGACTATGTTTGGATGTGACAGTCAGTTTTTTTAAAATTTGCAACCAGCAATGACTGTCACCTAAAATTTTGAGAACGCGAGGGTCATGGGAAAGGCAGCGTAACATAAACTCAGTCATGCATGCCAGACTGCTAACAGGCAAGACTTCTGTGTCCTCACAAAAAGGATGACTGCCCATGCTCTCCTCCTCCTCCTCCCTATCCTCACACCATTCACACTAAACAGAGAGTATGATAATTGTGTAGGTAGTACCGTCTATAGCGCATGAAACTAGCTTGTGTTCTTCCTACTCCTCATTGTCACCCAATCCACATTGGGATGAGATGAGGCTGGGCTGTTTGTAACCACCCTGTATGGTTCCTTGCTCCATCTCATTGTGCTTCACCTGCAATGCATCCTCTTTGATTGTGAGCAGAGAGCATTTCAGAACACAGAGAAGCGGGATGGTGATGTTAATTATAGTGTAATGTCCACTGCTGACGTCTTATGTGTGGAGTCTGAACTGAATAACGATGTCCTTGTTGATACTGGTAGTCAACAACTGCCCTCTTCTGCTCACATATCCTTCCCAACATCTGCAGTGTAGAGTCCCAAACGTGTGTGGACATCACACACCAGTCGGTGAGCCGGAAGCAGCAAAAGCTGCTGAAGCACGACAAGGGTGGCGGAAGCTGTAGTTGACTTTCTAAAATGGGCACACAGGCGGTGCACTTTGACAAGCAGATCTGGGTAGGTTTTAAGAAAACGCTGAACCACAAGGGTAAGCACATTGGCCAGGCATGGTACATGTGTGAGCTCCCCTCAAAGTCACCACCAGGTTCCGGGCATTGTCACACAC
Source organism: Ranitomeya imitator (assembly GCF_032444005.1). Taxonomy (NCBI): domain Eukaryota; kingdom Metazoa; phylum Chordata; class Amphibia; order Anura; family Dendrobatidae; genus Ranitomeya; species Ranitomeya imitator. The sequence goes on along the minus strand of NC_091285.1, from coordinate 386,971,951 downwards.
GACCATGCCTGGCTGTTGGATCAACAGTGTCAGCCACAGATCTCCCTGCTCTTTCAGAGCTGTCCACAACTCTTCAGCATTGTGCAGTTTGTCACCTAAGCATATTAGCTTCAGCACATCCTGTTGTCGCTTGGCTGGGGGACTGCTGCAGTGCTTCCAGCTTGTGACTGATGTGGTCATTTTGGACATGGAGGCTGAAGAGAAGGAGGTTGAGGTGCAGGAGCTGTAGACTGTGGGGGCAACCCTGATTGACCTAGGGCCCGCAATCCTTGGTGTCGGGAGGACGTGTTCCATCCCAAGGTCCGACTGGGTCCCAGCTTCCTCTTTGTTAATCCAGTGTGCTGTCAGTGAGATGTATCATCCCTGCCCACAAGCACTTGTCTATGTGTCAGTTGTTAGGTGGACTTTCCAGGGAACTGCATTGTTGAAGGCATGGCTAATGTTGTGGGATAGGTGCTTGTGTAATGCGGGGATGGCACACCGGGAGAAATAGTGGCGACTGGGGACCGAGTACTGAGGGACTGCTGCTGCCATCAGGTTTCAGAAAGCTTCGTCTGCACGAGCCTAAAAGGTGCGAGCAGTCGCAAAATGTGGGAATTTAGTAGTGTGGCCTGTGGGGCATTGGCTGTGTATTTGCACTTGCGTTCCAAGGATTGGGGTATAGACAACTGAACACTGTGCTGGGACATGAACGTGGATGTGCTTGCTGATGGTGCTAGTTGAGTGTTTGCAATGACAGGTGCAGGGCAGGAGACATCTCCACATGCACCATGGACACGGGATTGGCTTGCAAGCACAACAGTGGAAGAAGCAGTGGTGTCACCCGCAGACACTGTTCCTGGACCCTGGGGTTCTGCCCATAAAGTCAGGTGCTTTGCTGCCATGTGCCTGATCATGCTGGTGGTGGTCACGCTGGTAGTTTTGATACCCCTGCTGATGCTGGTCTGGCAGGTGGTGCAAATGACTTTTTGGGGGGTTATCGGCAGAATCTTTAAAAAAACAACCAAACTCGTGAAGACCTAACAGTTGTACTGGCAACTTCCATCGTGTTTGTGTTACGAGGAACGGTTGCTCGTCTTCTGTCTGCTGCCACTACACTGCTTCTTCCTGTCTGTTGGGGTGCTATGCCTCCCTCCCCCTGTGTGCTGCTGTCCTTGCTCTGCACGTCCGCCTGCCAGGCTGGGTCAGTTACCATATCATCCACCACCTCATCTTCCATTTCCATACCCTGGTCCTCTTCTTGACTTTCTCGCAATTGTGTCTCATTATCGTCCACCTCTTGTGACACTTTTCCACCATCTCCTATGTCTGACCATGGCTGCTCAAATATTTGGGCATTGTTACATGCAATATCCTCTTGCCCCACTTTAAGTGGACCAGGCGATAGGCCCGAATCTATAAATGGTAAAGTGAACAGCTCTTCGGAATGTCCAAGTGTGGGATTAGTGGGAGGAAGGAGGATCAGGGTGAGGAATATATGGTCCAGATTCACACTACTGAGACTTGACCGTGTGGAAGACAGGATGGTGGTTGTGGTGGCAAAGTGACTGGAAACATTATCCGCTATCTAACCAACAACCTTTTGACACTACTCTGTGTTCCATAGTGGTGTGCTGCGGTCCCCTAGTAATTAGGACAGGAAGGCAGTGCGAGAAGATGTGGGTGTTTGTTGCTGCACAATTTCAGCTTGCCCATGGCCTCGGCCTCTGCATGCACCATCATCATCACATCCAGTTCCCCGTCCCTTGCCATGTGCCCTGCCCATTTTAAATGGAGGACAATATTTTCCACGTTCACTACAAATGGCTGAATTTTCAGTTCTCTTATATTTGATCCGTGTGATGGACAAACCACAGTTTTAAATAGCTGGCCTGTAGGTAACTATTTTTAACAGCAAACTGGTGCCAATAACTTCACTAACACACTGCAACAAAATTTAAATGGAGACCAGAAATGGCAGAATTTTGAGCACACTTATATTTGATCCGTGTGACGGACTAACCATAGTTTTAAATAGTTGGCCTGTAGGTAACTATTTTTAACAGCAAACTGGTGTCAATAACTTCACTAACACACTGCAACAAAATTTAAATGGAGGCTAAAAATGAAAGAATTTTGAGTGCACTTATATGTGATCTGTGTGACGGACTAACCACAGTATTAACCCCTTAGTGACAGAGCCAATTTGGTACTTAATGACCAGGCCAATTTTTGCAATTCTGACCACTGTCACTTTATGAGGTTATAACTCTGGAACGCTTCAACGGATCCCGCTGATTCTGAGATTGTTTTTTCGTGACATATTGTACTTCCTCTTAGTGGTAACATTTCTTCGATATTACTTGCGATTATTTATGAAAAAAACGGAAATATGGCGAAATTTTTAAAATTTTGCAATTTTCAAACTTTGTATTTTTATGCCCTTAAATCAGAGAGATATGTCATGAAAAATAGTTAATAAATAACATTTCCCACATGTCTACTTTACATCAGCACAATTTTGGAAACAAAATTTTTTTTTGTTAGGGAGTTATAAGGGTTAAAAGTTGACCAGCAATTTCTCATTTTTACAACACCATTTTTTTTAGGGACCACATCACATTTGAAGTCATTTTGAGGGGTCTATATGATAGAAAATAATGAAGTGTGACACCATTCTAAAAACTACACCCTTCAAGGTGCTCAAAACCACATTCAAGAAGTTTATTAACCCTTTACGTGCTTCACAGGAACTGAAACAATGTGGAAGGAAAAAATGAACATTTAACTTTTTTTTGCAAACATCTTAATTCAGAACCATTTTTTTTATTTTCACAAGTGTAAAAACAGAAATGTAACCATAAATTTTGTTATGCAATTTCTCCTGAATACGCCAATACCCCATATGTGGGGGTAAACCACTGTTAGGGCGCACCGCAGAACTTAGAATTGAAGGAGCGCCGTTTGACTTTTTCAATGCAGAATTGACTGGAATTGAGATCGGACACCATGTCACATTTAGAGAGCCCCTGATGTACCTAAACAGTGGAAACTCCCCACAAGTGACACCATTTTGGAAACTAGACCCCTTAAGGAACTTATCTAGATGTGTGGTGAGCACTTTGAACCCCCAAGTGCTTCACAGAAGTTTATAACGTAGAGCCGTGAAAATAAAAAATCGCTTTTGTTTACACAAAAATGATCTTTTCGCCCACAAATTCTTATTTTCACAAGGGTAACAGGAGAAATTAGACCACAAACGTTGTTGTGCAATTTCTCCTGAGTACGCTGATACCCAATATGTGGGGGTAAACAACTGTTAGGGCGCACCGCAGAGCTTGGAAGAGAAGGAGTGCCGTTTTACTTTTTCAATGTAGAATTGGCTGGAATTGAGATTGGACGCCATGTCGCGTTTGGAGAGCCCCTGATGTGCCTAAACAGTGGAAACCCCCCACATGTGACACCATTTTGGAAACTAGACCCCTTAAGGAACTTATCTAGATGTGTGGCGAGCACTTTGAACCCCCATGTGCTTCACAAAAGTTTATAACGTAGAGCCGTGAAAAAAAAAAATTGCATTTTTTCTACAAAAATGATCTTTTTGCCCACAAATTTTTATTTTCACAAGGGTAACAGGAGAAATTAGACCACTAAAGTTGTTGTGCAATTTCTCCTGAGTACGTCGATACCCAATATGTGGGGGTAAACCACTGTTTGGGCGCACCGCAGAGCTTGGAAGAGAAAGAGTGCCGTTTTACTTTTTCAATGTAGAATTGGCTGGAATTGAGATCGGACGCCATGTCGCGTTTGGAGAGCCCCTGATGTGCCTAAACAGTAGAAATCCCCCACAAGTGACCCCATTTTGGAAACTAGACCCCCCATGGAACTTATCTAGATGTGTGGTGAGAACCTTGAATGCCCAAGTGCTTCACAGAAGTTTATAATGCAGAGCCGTGAAAATAAAAAATATTTTTTTTTTCCACAAAAAAGATTTTTTAGCCACCAAATTTTTATTTTCACAAGGGTAACAAGAGAAATTGGACCCCAAAAGTTGTTGTCCAATTTGTCCTGAGTATGCTGGTACCCCATATGTGGGGGTAAACCACTGTTTGGGCGCACGGCAGAGCTCGAAAGGAAGGAGCGCCGTTTTGGAATGCAGACTTTGATAGAATGGTCTGCGGGTATTATGTTGCGTTTGCAGAGCCCCTGATGTACCTAACCAGTAGAAACCCTCCACAAGTGACCCCATTTTGGAAACTAGACCCCCCAAGGAACTTATCTAGATGTGTGGTGAGAACTTTGAATGCCCAAGTGCTTCACAGAAGTTTAGAATGCAGAGTCGTGAAAATAAAAAATATTTTTTTTCCACAAAAAAGATATTGTAGCCCCCAAGTTTTTATTTTCACAAGGGTAACAGGAGAAATTGGACTGCAATAGTTGTTGTCCAATTTATCCCGAGTACGCTGATGCACCATATGTGGGGGTAAACCACTGTTTGGGCGCACGGCAGAGCTCGGAAGGGAAGGAGCGCCTTTTTGGAATGCAGACTTTGATAGAATGGTCTGTGGGCATTATGTTGCGATTGCAGAGCCCCTGATGTACCTAAACTGTAGTAACCCCCCACAAGTGACCCCATTTTGGAAACTAGACCCCCCAAGGAACTTATCTAGATGTGTGGTGAGAACTTTGAATGCCCAAGTGCTTCACAGAAGTTTAGAATGCAGAGTCGTGAAAATAAAAAATATTTTTTTTTTCACAAAAAAGATTTTGTAGCCCCCAAGTTTTTATTTTCACAAGGGTAACAAGAGAAATTGGACCCCAGAAGTTGTTGTCCAATTTATCCCGAGTACGCTGATGCCCCATATGTGGGGGTAACCCACTGTTTGGGCGCACGGCAGAGCTCAGAAGGGAGGGAGCACCATTTGACTTTTTGAGCGCAAAATTGGCTGTCGTGTTTGGAGACCCCCTGATGTACCTAAACAGTGGAAACCCCCCAATTCTAGCTCCAACCCTAACCCCAACACACCCCTAACCCTAATCCCAACCTCATCCATAATCCTAATCACTAACCCTAACCATAATCACAACCCTTACCCCAAAACAACCCTAATGTCAACCCTAACCATAACCCTGATCAAAACCCTAAATCCAACACACCCCTAATCCTAATCTCAACCCTAACCTCAAACCTAACCCTAATCCCAATACACCCCTAATCACAACCCTAACCTTAACCCTAATCCCAAACCTAACCCTAATCCCAAGCGTAACCCTAATGCCAACCCTAACCCTAATACCAACCCTAATCCAAACCCTAACCCTAATCCCAGCTCTAACCCTAACTTTAGCCCCAACCCTAGCCCTAACTTTAGCCCCAACCCTAACCCTAGCCCTAGGGCTACTTTCACACTTGCGTCGTTTGGCATTCCGTCGCAATCCGTCGTTTTGGACAAGAAACGGATCCTGCAAATGTGCCCGCAGGATGCGTTTTTTGCCCATAGACTTGTATTGCCGACGGATCGTGACGGATGGCCACACGTCGCGTCCGTCGTGCACTGGATCAGTTGTGTTTTGGCGGAGCGTCGGCACAAAAAAAGTTCAATGAAACGTTTTTTTGTACGTCGCATCCGCCATTTCTGACCGCGCATGCGTGGCCGTAACTCCGCCCCCTCCTCCCCAGGACATAGATTGGGCAGCGGATGCGTTGAAAAACTACAGCTGCTGCCCACGTTGTGCACAATTTTCACAACGTGCGTCGGTATGTCGGGCCGACGCATTGCGACGGCCCCGTACCGACGTAAGTGTGAAAGAAGCCTAACCCTAAGTTTAGCCCCAACCCTAACCCTAAATTTAGCCCCAACCCTAACCCTAAATTTAGCCCCAACCCTAGCCCTAACCCTAGCCCTACCCCTAACCTAACCCTACCCCTACCCCTAACCCTACCCCTAACCCTACACCTAACCCTACCCCTAACCCTACCCCTAACCCTACCCCTAACCTAACCCTAACCTAACCCTAACCCTACCCCTAACCCTAACCCTACCCCTAACCCTACCCCTAACCCTACCCCTAACCCTACCCCTAACCCTAGCCCTAATCCTAACCCTAACCCTACCCCTAACCCTACCCCTAACCCTACCCCTAACCCTACCCCTAACCCTAACCCTACCCCTAATTTTAGCCCCAACTGCTGTTCTCCTGCCGGCCGGCAGATGGAGACAGATGGCGGGCGCACTGGGCATGCGTCCGCCATGTTCTGCTGCCGGCGGCCAGGAGGAGCAGCAAGAGGATCCAGGGACCTAGGTGAGTATGCTAGGGTCCCCGAATCCCCCTATTTCTCTGTCCTCTGATGTGCGATCACATCAGAGGACAGAGAATTACACTTTACTTTTTTTGTTTTTTGTTTTTTGCGGTCGCCGGTAAACAGTTAATTACCGGCGATCGCAAAACAGGGGTCAGTAATACCGACCCCGATCGTGCTCTTTGGGGTCTCGGCTACCCCCGGCAGCCGAGACCCCAAAGATTCTCCCGGTGCCGGCCGGCGGGCGCACTGCGCATGCGCCCGCCATTTTGAAGATGGCGGCGCCCACCGGGAGACACGAGGAGCATCGGGGAGCTAGGTGAGTATTGGGGGGCCACCTGGGACCCCTTTTCTCTGTCCTCCGATGTGCGATCACATCGGAGGACAGAGAAATTAAAAAGAGATCGCTTTTTTTTTTTTTTTTTTGCGATCGCCGGTAAACGGTTAATTACCGGCGATCGCAAATGCGGGGTGGGTTAAAAACCCCCCGAATCATGTTCTCTGGGGTCTCGGCTACCCTCGGCAGCCGAGACCCCGGAGAAAATCGGCCTCTGGGGGGCGCTATGGACTTTTTCCACAGCGCCGTTAATTAACGGCGCTGTGGTTTAAGTACCCTTAGCGGCCGCCGTTAAAAGGCGTATCGGCGGTCGCTAAGGGGTTAAATAGCTGGCCTGTAGGTAACTATTTTTAACAGAAAACTGGTGTCAATAACTTTGCTAACACACTGCAGTAAAATTTAAATGGAGGACAGAAATGGCAGAATTTTGAGTGCACTTATATGTGATCCGTGTGACAGACAAACCACAGTTGTAAATAGATGTTTTTTTAACGCTGTAATATGGAAAGGATCTGGCTGTATTCTGCAGTGCCAACGAGCAAATGGAGCAGAAAAATGGTGTTCTCTGGATTGCTTTTTAAGCAAATAATCAGGATTAAGATACCCCAAAAAATTATTCCTGACTCCTGATACCTGGGGCTATGTTGAGAGAATATCTGTAAAAGCAGCAGCAGCAGACAGAGCTGGAAAGGACCCTCTTGCTATATGTGCTGTAGTCTGCCACATACACTGCCTGCCTGCCTAGCACTGATATTTATGCAACTGGATTAGTCCTCAGAAGGACTGTTAGTTGAGATGGCTATGTGTATAATATATTGTGATATAACTACACTAACTAAGAAACAAGCAAATCTCTTCCTAGCTCAGCAGCACCTCTCCCTACACTGCCTGATTCCAGAGTAGACTGTGACGAGCATGGAGGTGCCAGGTCTGATACAGACCTGATGACGCTGTGTGACCATCCAATCACTGTAATGCCACAATCAACATGGCTGCGGTATTACAGTGTGTGGCATTGGCTCTCTAAAGAGCACAAAAAATGCAGGGAGGGGACCCGAGCTCCTGCGGAGCAACCCCGGAAATACTTGGTGAGCTACGATCATCTCGAGCAGTGAGATGACTGGGTAAGTACTGAGTAGTGGAGAGTATGCTCGCTCATCACTAGTCCTAATACAACTGGTATTATAATATTGTTATTGGTCCCTTGATCAATCGTGAGATGTGCATATACTGTATGTTTTCTATGTTAAGAACAATTTTTCCAATCATTTACGTGATAGAAAATATTACAAACTTGCATTGTCCAATACAAACACAGCAACAGTTCTAGTGACTGCAGTGCTGTTAATATCTTGCTAAGAAAAAGACCAAGCAAAAAAAATACTAAGCGTAACATAGCACTAAAGCTACTACTAAGAAGGTAAAACTATACGTGTCTATAAGAGTATCAATAGTGGAAATGTCAATTTCTGTAGGTAGGGAAATCAATATTTTGCCTTCAAATCACATCCTGTGTCATTGGAAAGCCATGTGCAGACTATCCCTAAGGAAATATAATGTGAAAATGGAAACGTTAAATTGGTATCTACCATAATATAAAGGTTTGAAACATTCATTGAAAATTTAAGAAAATACAGTAAACTTTGACATAAATATCTCCAAACCATAATTGTTCTTAAAATGTTTTTTTATATAAACTGAAAACTGAATACTGTATATCCTAATGTGTAACTAACATGAAGGACCATCCATTCCAATTGAGGACTCGTGTAGAAGATTCAGGTTCAGCAAGTACAATATGTGGATAATAACCTCATGACTGTTGTGAAATGGTTCTTGACACGGCATACTGAAATCAGAAATGCTCTGGACTTGCACAGGTAAATCAGCCTATAAGAAAACACTCATACATAACAGAAACCTATAAAAATAAATGCTTCACGGGGCATTGTAAATATGGCAATAGCTTTGTTCATAACACTGAGTAATGCATTCCCGAGCGTGCAGAATTGCAAAATATAAGATCTGTACAACAGACTATGCCAATATTTTTACAGGCAATGAATAGTTGTACAATAAATGTTATAGATAAATTGCAATTCCTATTTTACTTTATCTGTATTTTCAAGGTTTAGTATTATAAAAATAAAGCCCCTCCACAGTGGCTGGCAGTTTCTGTCTGTAGTTACTAACAGCTATATTAATGCACTAGCTGAAGAGCCCGGCGTTGCCTGGGCATAGTAAATATCTGTGGTTAGTTATAGCACCTCACTTCTCTTATTTTCCCATCATGCCTCTCATTTTCCCCCTCACATCTCTCATTTTCTCTCTTACACCTCTCATTTTCCCCCTCACTCCTCTTATTTTCCCCCTCACTCCTCTCATTCCCCCCTAACATTTGTCATTTTGACCTCACATCTGTCATTTTCCGATCACTCCACTATTTTCCCTCATTCATCTCATTTTGCACTCACACCTTTTCATTTTCACCTCACACCCCTCATTTTCACCTCACACCTCTCATTTTCCCCTCAGTATATACATGATTGTCATCTCCCTTATATATAGTATACACTTGTATGTCATCTCCTGTATACAGTATATAGCTGTATGTCATCTCCCCTGTAAATAGTATATACCTGCTGTATGTCATCTCCTCCTGTGCATTGTATATACCTATGTGTCATCTCCTCCTGTATATAGTATATACCTGTATGTCATCTCTTCTGTATATACTATATACCTGCATGTCATCTCCTCCTATATATAGTACATACCTGTATGTCATCTCCTGTATATAGTATATACCTGTATGTCATCTCCCCTGTATATAGTATATACCTGCTGTATGTCATCTCCTCCTCTATATACCTATGTGTCATCTCCTTTTTTATATAGTATATACCTGTATGTCATCTCCTCCTGTATATAGTATATACGTGTGTCATCTCCTCCTGTATATGAGAACCACAGCTTCATGAGAAGCATGCCCATATAACAGTTATAAGCAAGTAACATATAGTCCAATTTAATTAAAGGGCCATAGCGGATATATCTATGGGATAATCGCTACCTAAAGATAAACTACCATAGAAAAAACACGATCAAAAACACCCAACAAAGTTTGTAATAGAAAATAATACAAATACTTTAATAAATATGAATAAAACAGGATATTTAGTAAGGCCAGGGAGGGAAGCAAGGAACACTCAGGCCACAATGTGCACCAGGAAACGGCAAGGGGTACAGGCATGTGGACCATAGAAATAGTAACAATCAATGTCTTAGTTCCAAAAGGGGACTCCTACAGACGGCCATAGCAGGAAGAGAATACCCTAATAGGGAGTGTATCTAATAAATACAACAACAATGGCTGCTATTTTAATCAAACATAATTACCTGCGCAGGCACGGAATAAACCACGGTCCACAGCGTGTACCCACCCCAACGCGCGTTTCGGTGTGATGAGCCTTTCTCAAGGGGTAACAGGTAAGGGGAAGTGACGAACATAAAATAGCAAACAACCACCAATCGCTGCACAGTGCATCAGCTGAATAGTATGATATCAATCAGTATGTGGTGAAAAAGTGATGTCACAAGTGCGCACATTACCCATGTTGCCATGGCAATGTCTAACGCTAAGCCGCGCCGACATGTTATCATAATAGGGCATCCCCGCCATTAACACATACCCTCGCATGGCCTCCACGTCTGAGTCCCATCCACCAGTGATGACGCGTACATCACCGAGGCAACACAGGACGCTGGGCGGCGCCGGCGTCTGACACCGGGAGGGAGGGAAAAGTCCCTCACTCCTCAGCGAAGAAAGACGCCGGAAGCCGGACAGCGGACCGAGCACCGCGGCGCGCACGCGTCTTGGTGATGGGCATAATAGGAAGAATGTATACCGGCGGCAAAGTATGCAAGAAGTATGTGGTATAATGATATGGGCACAATAGATTACGTCCGATCTAAGATAATACAGATGAAGCCATCAAAACAGCACACATATGTAATAAAATGTCATATTACCTAACACCATAAATTCTATGCATATAGATCCATCATAATTATAAATATACAACAATCATGTACAGTATCATATCAAAGTAAACAGATGGCAACAATATATAAATAAACATGATATTTGGAGACAGATCCAGATGTTCTAACAGCCGCATATGATAAATAAGGACGATGACCAATCCATCCAGTAATGCAAAAAATGTTCAAAGGGATTAACCGCAGTGCATAAACCGAGCAGAAGAGAGGTGGATGGTTGCTAGATAAAATAAATAAAAGAGTTAAAAACAAAGAAAACGCCTACGTGTACACATATACAGTGGAAGCCATATTAAACACAATACAGTATAGGCCCGGAGAGAGAGGACTACCTCATAGAAAAGGAACAAAGCTAATTGTTTCATTTAACCCTTTGGGCTGGACCGTGTCCAAGGCCCAGATCCACCTTGTCTCACAACATGCCAATTTCTGACTAAGGTTACCGCCACGGATCCCGGGAGTGATCATATCAATTCCCCTGACCCTTAGGAGGGAGCTGTCACAATCATGATGTAGTTTGAAATGACGTGGTAAAGTCCTGAGTGTGGCTACGTCATCATGGCCGGCCGCCGCCTGAATCTCCAAAATGTGCTCACGCACCCGCACCTTTAGTTGGCGAGTGGTCATGCCTACATGAATTAAATTACAGGGACAGACAGCAAAATAAACTACATAACGTGAATTACACGAGATGTGTTTCCTGATATCATATGTCTTAGTACCTGCAGAGTTGAAAAAGGTGCGAGTGCGCTCGACACTGGGGCAGGCGACGCACCGGCCACAGGGAGCACAGCCACACACAGGACGACCCATATCCAAAAAAGTGGATTTAATTTCACCTTGGCAGTGGCTGTGTACAAGGTGGTCTCTCAAATTCCGTGAGCGTCTAACTGTGACACTAGGGGTAGTGGGCAACATTTGATTTAAGACCGGATCGGTCTGAAGAATCGGCCATGCTTTCTGGAGACAACTCCTCATTCGTGAGAACTGGGCGTGATAGTTCGTGATATACCTTATCTTCTGGTTAATCTTCGGGGTTTTGTTCTTGTAGAGCAGAGATTGCCTAGTGGTATGTCTCGCTCTAGTATATGCTCTTTTTATAGAGCGTCCACTGTAGCCTCTTTCACGAAATCTCACGCTCAAATCTTGTGCTTTAATTTTGAAATCATTCTCATCGGAAAACAAATCCTGCGAAGATGCAGGAATTGTCCGATCGGAATGGAGTTGATGAGAGGCTTCGGGTGGGCAGAGGAGGCATGCAGCAACATGTTGGATGCAGTCTCTTTCCTAAAGATAGTAGTCTGCAGGGTATCCTCAAGGTCCCTCCATATCTTGACATCGAGAAAGTCAATACTATCAACATCATGATGATAAGTGATGTGGATATTTTTGTCATTCAAATTGATCACCTCCATAAATTCAAAAAGTTGTAATTGGTTCCCCTGCCAGATCAGGAAAATGTCATCGATGTACCGTACCCAAAACGGGATACGGTCCATCGACAGACCCTGATCTGACAGGGGGAGGTCCCTCTCCCACAGCCCCAGGAACAAATTGGCATAGGCCGGGGCAAAAGCCGCACCCATGGCAGTGCCCTGGAGCTGTAGGAAGAAGGACCCCTTAAAAGTAAAAAAATTATGTGTAAGGGAAAAATGTAGGAGTTCCATAATCAGGTGGATGATCCCCACTGGTAGATTCGACATGTCCAAAAAGAATTTCGTTGCGGCCAGACCATCATCGTGTTTAATGTTTGTATACAGGGATTCAACATCACCTGTTCAACATCACGTGGCCTTACTAAATATCCTGTTTTATTCATATTTAATAAAGTATTTGTATTATTTTCTATTACAAACTTTGTTGGGTGTTTTTGATCGTGTTTTTTCTATGGTAGTTTATCTTCCTGTATATGGTATATACCTGTAAGTCATCTCCTCCTGTATATAGTATATACCTGTGTGTCATCTGCTCCTGTATATACCTGTGTGTCATCTCCTCCTGTATATAGTATATATCTGTGTGTCATCTCCCCTGTATATAGTATATATCTGTATGTCATCTCCTCCTGTATTAGACCGCGCTCACACGTTATTTGGTCAGTATTTGCGCATGGTGAGTTTTGAGCGGCGACTTTTGTGTTTCGACTTTTATGTGGCGAGGTTGGTGTATGTGTGGTGAAATGTGTGCTGAGGGTGGTATATGTGTTCAAGCACGTGGTAGTGTGTGGCGCATTTTGTGTGTGTGTTCATATCCCCGTGTGTGGTGAGTATCCCATGTCGGGGCCCCACCTTAGCAACTGTACTTATATACTCTTTGGCGCCATCGCTCTCACTCTTTAAGTCCCCCTTGTTCACATCTGGCAGCTGTCAATTTGAATCCAACACTTTTCCTTTCACTTTTTCCCCATTATGTAGATAGGGGCAAAATTGTTTGGTGAATTGGAACGCTCGGAGTTAACATTTCGCCTCACAACATCGCCTATGACGCTCTCAGGGTCCAGACGTGTGACTGTGCAAAATTTTGGGGCTGTAGCTGCGACGGTGCTGATGCCAATCCCGGACATGCACACATACACACATACACATTCAGCTTTATATAGTAGATATGAGATATGACCTTATCATAATTTACCATTACTAGACATATTATGAAACATAGATGAACATTGTGGATTTTGGTTTTAGGCTGGTTTCACATTTGCGGTTTTTTTTGCGTTTTTGCGGTAAAAAACGCAAAAAAAGCATGCGTTTTCCCCCCTATATTTAACATTAAAAACGCATGCGTTTTTTGCATGCATTTTGACGCGTTTTTGCAACGCATGCGTTTTTTCTCTGCATGCGTTGTGTTGCAGAAATGCAACATGTAGTAATTTTTGCGGCATTATTGATGTCTATGTAAACGCATGCGTTTTTAAGCACATGCGTTTGTTTGCGTTAAAAACGCATGCGTTTTTATTAAAAAAAACAGAAAACACACTGATATGCCATCCCCCACCATAAAGGTGATAAAGGGATCCTAACCCTAACCCTAAAGGGATCCTAACCCTAACCCTAACCCTAAAGGGATCCTAACCCTATCCCTAACCCTATCCCTAACCCTAACTCTACCCCTAACCCTAAAGGGATCCTAACCCTAACCCTACCCTTAACCCTAACCCTAAACCTAAAGGGATCCTAACCCTAACCCTACCCCTACCCCTAACCCTAATCCCTTTAGGATTAGTTGGTCCGCACCTTTTCCAGCCCATGACAGCTGATATGATTTGACCCATTCAAAATAAAACAATTTCATATTTGTAAACTTCACATATTTGGTATCGCCGTGTTCAGAAACGCCCAGCCTATATAAAAAGAATTAATCTGATCAGTAAATGGCGTAGCGAGAAAAAAATTTAAAACGACAGAATTACTTTTTTTGGTCTCTGCAACATTACAATAAAATGCAATAACAGGCAATCAAAAGATCGTATCTACACCAAAATGTCAAATCGGCGCTCAAAAAATAAGCCCTCATACTGCCCCAGATCCCAAAAAATGGAGATGCTTCGTATCTTGGAAAATGGCGACATTTTTTTGACAAACTTTGGATTTTTTTTCACCACTTAAAGTGAACCTGTCACCAGGTTTAGCTGATAAGAGATACAGCCATCACCTTTCAGGGCTGATATACAACATTCTATAATGCTGTATATCTGCCCCCAACCCGACCTGTAAGAGAAGAAAAATAACTTTTATTATACACACTTGCGGGGCGGTTTGGTCCGATGGGCGTTGCTGGTCTAGGTCCGGTGCCTCCCATCTTCTTACTATTCCCTTCCTCCTGTTTGCTTTGTGTGGATGACGCGTCCCTTCATCATCTTGCGCAGGTGTACTTATCTGCCCTGTCGAGGGCAGAGCACAGTACTGCAGTGCGCATGCGTCTGGGCTCTTCGACCTTTCCCAGCGCCTGTGCACTGCAGTACTTTGCTTTGCCCTCAACAGGAGGGCACAGTGCAGAGGAGACGCACTATCCACACGAAGCAAGCAGGAGAGCGGCATCGCAAGAAGAGGGGAGGCGCTGGACCAAGACCGGACCACCCCACAGGTGAGTATAATAAAAGTTACTTTTCTTCTCTTCCTGGTTGGGTGGTGGGCAGATATACAGCACTATAGAATGCTGTATATAAGCCCTGAATGGTTGTGGTCATATCTCTTATCGGCAAAACCTGGTGACAGGTTCTCTTTAAATAAAATGAACCTAGACATGTTTGGTATCTATGAACTCATAATCACCTGGTGAATTACAATGGCAGGTCAGTTTTAGCATTTAGTGAACATAGTAAAAAAAAATCCAGAAAACAATTGTAGAATTGCACTTTGAATTTTTCTCCCGCTTTCCAGTACACGATATGGTAAAATAAATGGTATCGTTCAAATGCACAACTTGTCCCGCAAAAACAAGCCCTAATATGACCATATTGACAGAAAAATAACAAAGTTATGGCTCTGGAAAGAAGGGAAGCAAAAAATGGAAATGTAAAAACGGAAATACCCCTGGCCCTTAAGGGGTTAAATAGCCTGTTAGCATTATGGCTTGTTTACTATCATCATTAGGAAAGGCCAGGTAAATCAATTTTTGCCAGCATGATAAAAACCCAGCCTCCTCTAGCTATATGCCAAAAGACAGCAGCCATGGGTTCCTCTAAGCTGCTGCCTTCATACATCTACACATAGCCGAACGCTGGGGGAGAAAATTAACTTTATTCTCCTGGCAGCATTCAGTTTCAGTCATGCGGGCAGTGGTTCAGTCACTGCGACTATAACAGCGACAGAGCCAGTTTCAGTCATGGCCGGGGTCATGGTTACAGCTGCTGCTCTTTATTCTCAGAACGGTGATTGAACCTGTAATCGTTACCAATCTCAGAATTTATAAGGCAGGCAGGTGGAGGGAACCCCTCTGTCCCTCGATCGGTGCCACCATGACGTCATCGCCATAGCCCAATCATTGCCATGGTGAACTGATGTTGTCATGACAACATCCAGGTCACCAATCCCTAGCATGTTAGTTACCTCATGCGCAGTGCATGATTTAAATAACTTGTGTCAGTGCAGTACTGACAGTTCAGTGCCGTGCCTGCCAGACTGCGGCGACCCCAAACCCAAACCACCACGATCCCTCTCATATATAACCCTTAGACATACAAAATAAAACCCGACAACTAAATTGATGGGTGAAGTTCGGTCACAGCTTTA
This sequence comes from Ranitomeya imitator, assembly GCF_032444005.1. Classification (NCBI taxonomy): domain Eukaryota; kingdom Metazoa; phylum Chordata; class Amphibia; order Anura; family Dendrobatidae; genus Ranitomeya; species Ranitomeya imitator. The sequence continues at coordinate 386,956,041 of NC_091285.1, read as the reverse complement.
TTAATGCATTTCATATAACTTGTAAACATATTTTAAAACACTTAGAAAGGCACATAAAGTTAATTAATCATGCTCGCCGCCAAATGCTCTGTAGTTAAATTACAGGCACGTCAGCCGACAAGCCGTACCCCTTGTGTCCTTTCTTTAATTCCCGCCATGGGAGGATCATGTGTTTTCACACATGACTCCGACCCCCACCCATCAATAACAAAGCTTGCTCAATTCCATCTTGGAGGCCTGATAAAAAGATATCCAGCCTGATATCTGTAAGATGTACCCCATCTGGTCTTAACAGTGCTCTGTTATCCCCTTCCAACTGCTTGTGCCTTATCACATGCCCAACCTTTCTCTGACATATTTCAAAATAGGGCATTGATTGTTCTCCTGGTTCGTTCAACCATCATGCCATCTCTGGCACCATGCCAGACTGCCCTAGGAACAATCTCGGACCAAACAAATATAAGCTCTTGGAAGAAACCGTGAAAACGGGCTATATCTGACCTCATCATTGTTATAAATTCAGCGATTTTCTAGGAACACAGGTCATTACCGACGGCATGTAGAACGAGAACTAACGTACCTCTGGCTTTTCTTGATATATTCACTATTTTGAGTAAGACTTGCGGCCACTGCAAGCCTCTTATCCCCCTCCACGAAAAATTCGGGCCTCGGAAACCTAGAGTCCTCCCACCAGGACGACACTCAGCTTTTTGACCAGCCTAGAATATAGAATATGTAGGAGTGGCCTAGCAACCACACAGTTGGACTGCCAGAACCTGAAATAAAGATGACAAGGTTAATTTAAAAGATCTAGACGAATATACCTCAGAAAACAAGCTGAGTGCCATCTGCCTATCCTTTGTACCTCCGCATCGGGTAAACCCGCTTTTGCAGCCTCTTTCGCAGCTCCAATACGAAATGAGTGAGAACCATGTTCATGAACTGGTACCCCCGATTTCGTCAAACACCTGACAAATAATGCATGAAACTGATACCTGGTCAAAGGCAAACCATCTAGATGAGAAGGAAAAAACCTACCACAGCGTCTAACCTCCAAGTAGGCATTGATTAAACGAACGGGGCAAACTTGCCCTGACTGATGATGCAACAACAGCCAAGTACCTCTGCCTGCCGGGGCAGTCTTGGACTTGCGAAGGCGAAGGCAAATTGATTCATTAACTAGAAACACGTCACCGCATAATAACCCCCCCGTAGAACTACTCTTAGAATGAGGAACGAGCTCACTAATATGAAGGGCCCCGAAAAAAACTAAACCGAATGCTGCAGATAACAAAGCTGACTCAAAATGGGAGGTGCATATAGCACTAGAGAAGCATATAATAGTATGGAGGAGAGCTAAAGATACAGGGCGCCTGCATTCCTGGCTTGGCTGTGCCTGCTTCCACCCTTTTAATGCTTGTCTGATAAGAAATGTTTTTGTAACATTGGCCCAACCTAATAATTGAAAGTAAAATGCTAAACCAGATAAGCGCTGTTGCGCAGAGGACCCCGATATTATTATTATTATTATTATTTATTTATATAGCACCATTAATTCCATGGTGCTGTACATAAGAAAGGAGTTACATACAGGGTTTTTATATACCTTTACCTACCAACAGACCAATAAAATCAACCGTAACTTGCAGCTTGCACTGATCGGAAACATGCACCGGCCTACCTTGAATCAATGAACACCATTCCTCCCATGCCTTACCGTAAGACTGCCATGTTGATGGAGCCACTGAAGAACGGACTAGAGGCATCAACTGTTCGCCACAGCATCCCAGAGAGAAAGGGGGCAAAGCAAGCCCTCCGGATGCGCATTGGTAAAACTGTTCTTGAAGACCTGCCAATCAAAATGTGGTAGCATGTCAGATAGCCTGTTGTCGGGAACTGTAGTATATTGAGCCCGGGGCCAGATATTATATTTCAGGCATAACAGAGCTAAATGGCGAAGCAGGCATAAAATTGGGAGCGACATACAAGACAAAATTAATGCAAAGCGCGGTTTTAGTGTGACAGGACTGAAAAATAATCTTTTTGTTAGCTAAACTGTCAAACCAAAACTCAACCAATAAAGTGATAGCAAAAACCTCCCAAAAACAGGGTCACAACAAACGCATAGCATTTGCCAAGATGATGGCCAGCTGTCAGTACACCACTGATTACCAAAAACTACTAAAAACCCGAAGAAACATCCACACTTGTAAACAGCTCAAGATCCCGGCTAAAGACCTCCTTTGGCATAAAGCACGTATGGCATTTGTACGCCTGCAGGAAAGACCTCCAAACCTCAAGATCAGCCCGCATGGACCTGGTGATGCGAAGTCTATGACTAGGTTGGGACACACCTCTGGTGGCCAAAGACAATCAGCGAGAAAAAAACTCTGCCAACAGGCATGACTCTACAGGCAAAAATGAATAAATCCAACAAAGATAGCATTTGCTGCAATGATACCTTCTTGACTAATATAAAACCTTCAATTAAACTCAACATTTTTTGAATTTTTTCAACCGGCAAACGAAATACCATAGAAACCGAATTATTCTCTATTCCCAAAAATGTCAACGTTTGAACGGGACCGATCGTCATTTCCACAGATAGAGGTATACCGAATTTGCCCGCTATCTGCTTGAATTTATTAATCAAAACTGAACATAAGCCAGAGTCTTCAGGGCCAACAAAAAGAAAGTCATCTAAGTAGTGCGTAACAGAATCACATTTTGTCTCGTAACGCACTACTCAATTCAAAAAAGAACTAAAAAGTTCAAAATAGTAGCATGACATGGAACATCCCATGGGGAGACACATATCATAATAATAATTGTCATCTATTAGACATCCTAACAAGTGAAAACAATTGGGATGAAACGGTAATAACTTAAAAGCAGAATCAATGTCTGCTTTTGCCAGCCAGGCTCTAGGGCCTGCATCCTGCACCATTACTACCGCTCTGTCAAATGATGCATATGACACTGAAGAATCATCCAGTAAAATACCATCATTTATGGAATTGCCTTTGGGATAGGACAGGTGATGAATCATATGAAAAGCGTCGGGTTCCTTCTTAGGAACAACTCCCAAGGGAGAAACCCTGAAATTTGGAAAAGGCGGAGCTGAAAAAGGACCAGCCATTCTACCTAATGCTACTTCTTTAGAAATTTTCTCACGCAGAATTTCAGGATGAGCATCTGCAGATTTCAAATTTTTGGAAAGGGATATTGCACGTTGGAGTTTAAACGGGATGAAAAAAAACAAACGTGAAACCGAAACGAATTTGACCAGCTGCGTCTTTTTTATGGTACCTATTTAGCCACGGGCCCATCGCGGATACGCTCACCGGGGTCCTTGCGTTCGTTTTTCTGTGGTTTGGAAGACAATTTTCCAGCCGGGCGAGGGCACTTTGCTGCGGGGTGACCTCCTCCGCATGCAGAGCATTCACGTTTGAACCTGCACATGCCGATGAATCGGCAATGCCCTTCGTTAAACAGCCAACAGGGTCTACGCACGACCACTGAATTGGTGCCTGTTGATGAGTGTCCAGCAGTCGGTGTGGAAAAGGGGGGCGGTTTTTGAGCTAACATGAGGCGAAGCCAAACATCAGTTGCTTTCACCCCATCCTAATTCAGGTTGAAGACCAAATCGCCTCCTAAACTCCTCATCATATCTCCACCAAGTAGAACCATCGTGCGATCTGTAAGAATTGTAGATCATATCTTGATAGATAAAAAGTTCAGATCAACGTTTGGGGTGCTTTTGACCCATAATGCACCCTAGTACTGCAAAAGCCTGTAACCAATTGTTTATGGTTTCCGCTACTTTCTGCTTATTCCTATCAAAAATCCTATCAACTGGTCATCTCTCTTTATCTACCGTGTGTTGATCTATTGTAATTAAAGACCAAATGTCAAAATATTTGTTGTTCCAAATCTTACTTTTGGTATCATCGTCAACATGAGAACCAAGCTCACTAACCCCACAATAAAAAGCATCTTTGTGTACACTGGCCAGTGATTGTATTTTTGAATCATCTTTCTAGACAATTCACTTTTGGGATATGATCAATCATTGTTTTAAGAAAACCCAGTAATAAATTATTATCAGAATAATTAACCATTGAATTTGAACACTCACCAGAACCAATGACCGGAGGAAGGACTCCCATAGATGGAGGAACTCCGGCTCCAGCAGCTACTGACGAAAAATTGAGACCTTGGCTTGAAACCCCGGGAGGTACATTCAGCTCAACTGGGCTGTGAACCCTTGACGCTGCTCGTGATTCTCTTCCGTCCCGAGAAGGACCAGTCTCTCTAACGGGACTCGCAGACTCGCTGGACATCTTATATGAAGATGATGGTGAGCTTCGCCTCGAGGACCGAGATTTAGCATATCTATGAGAACATGATCTCCTATGCGAGTGAACGGAACGCCTCTTGTGATGATCTGACGTGCAGTGGCTACGGCGTGAATGAGGGGATGATGAAGATGATGAGTATGACCTACGGCATCTACGCCTGTTTTGTCTTCTTACATGAGAGTGCGTGACATGAGCGTGGGTTACTGCGTTACTGTCAGGAGGAAGTTGTGAACCTACTGGTGTAGCATTGAAAGTGGGTAAAAGCTGCGACTGAGGGTGAATGTCAAATAATAATGGAGCGGACGGGGTTAATGCCTCATAGTGCTGAAGAAACGGAGGAGGAGCAGTAAACTGTTGAATGAACCCAGCTGCTGCTAACACATCTTGTGCGGGGGTCACACTTTTGCAAATCATTAGGGATGACCTCTTTATGAAAGTCAGGCAAGGGGTTAATCGGCTCTCCTGAGGAGCCTGATGAGGGAGCACTATTAGCTCCTCCCATTGCAGCCACAACGGGCACAAAGTTACTGGATAGGATTTCCAATTGACCGGCAGCAGAGACCGGTGTGTCAACGGGGCAACATGGTACCTGAGGTGAATGTTGGGAGTGAATAACATGGGTTAAGGAAACCGGAGTGGCGATGTTCCTGCCGCAGGGCTGCGCGACTTCAGACCGCAGCCGACGTGAGGGCGGGAGCTTTGTGGGTGGGCCTAATCTCCTATCATGGCGCCAACACGAGCTTCCTGTCAGGACAGGAGAGCGCTCCCTGAGGCGTGCAGGAGGGCACAAACGCCGCCATGCTTGTAACGGGACAGCACAAAAGGCACCTCTGGAACCCACTGAAATTGGGGAAGGAGGGAAAACAGGTTACCTCAGCAATTTTTATCCCGTGAGGAAAGGGAAAGAGGGGAGGGGAATAAAAGCCACGCGTAGTGATTGGCTTACGGCTGTAAACACCGCCCACTACTAAAATTTCCATAAATGTGGAGGGATAATACGCAGCCATGGCAACAAGAGGGAGAAGGGCACCACAGTCAGAGGCACCATTCTTATTCAGTGCCGTGCCTGCCATGGACAACTGTAAGAGGTTAAATATTTCATTTAGGTGGGTAAGAGACAGCTGGGAGAGGGATTGGGGCAATGTGAGGTAATATAGGCAATGGAGCGGGTAGTAGAGCGAGAAGGATAGAGAAACATAGTGACTTCTGTGACAGGTTCAAAAGTAGAAAGTGAACATGATGAAGTAGAGTAGGGAAGGGGATCCATGAAATTATTGGATTGGAAGATAATTTCCTGCCATAGGTATGGTTAATTATTATTTTCAGCTAAATATGTGGCCAGATGGTCAGCACTGAGGTCTGTGATAGTGACCTGCACTTTAAGGCCGGCGTCACACTAGCGACTTTTACGGACGTATGAGCGCATAAAATACGTCCATAAAATATGCATTAAACACGGCCCAATGTATCTCTATGGGGCTGCTCCTATCAGCCGTATATTACGCATCCGTAATATACGGCATTGTACGGCTGTAGAAAATCGCAGCATGATGCGTTTGTCACCGTATTGTGCAAAAAATACACCAATGAAAGTCTATGGGGGCGCAAAAAATACGGATTACACACGGACCAGCAGTGTGACTTGCGAGAAATACGCAGCGGTGTTCTATAGAAAAGCCGGCAATTCAGCGCAGTGTACAGTAAAATCACACTGACAGGTTTTATTAGAATAGATATAATAAATGTCTACACATAGTATAGGGATATATATATATATATATGTCAGTGAAACACATATATATATATATGTATTTATATTTCATACAGCGCTAGAAAGCTTAAAAGCCGGTAATTCAATTGCCGGCTTTTGCTATCTCCTTCCAAAACCCGACATGATATGAGACATGGTTTACATACAGTAAATCATGTCATATCCCTTCTTTTGTTACATATTCCTCTTTAGTAATGTAAGAAGTGTCTTGTCGTTAAATTTGGGGGCTCTAGCTATTAAATTACGCAGCGGTGTTAGAGAGAAAAGCCGGCAGTAAAATCACACTGACAGCTTACAATAGAATAGGTAGAAAAAATGTGTACACATATAATAGGTATATATATATACAGTGGGGCAAAAAAGTATTTAGTCAGTCAGCAATAGTGCAAGTTCCACCACTTAAAAAGATAAGAGGCGTCTGTAATTTACATCATAGGTAGACCTCAACTATGGGAGACAAACTGAGGAAAAAAAATCCAGAAAATCACATTGTCTGTTTTTTTAACATTTTATTTGCATATTATGGTGGAAAATAAGTATTTGGTCAGAAACAAACAATCAAGATTTCTGGCTCTCACAGACCTGTAACTTCTTTAAGAGTCTCCTCTTTCCTCCACTCATTACCTGTAGTAATGGCACCTGTTTAAAGTTGTTATCAGTATAAAAAGACACCTGTGCACACCCTCAAACAGTCTGACTCCAAACTCCACTATGGTGAAGACCAAAGATCTGTCAAAGGACACCAGAAACAAAATTGTAGCCCTGCACCAGGCTGGGAAGACTGAATCTGCAATAGCCAACCAGCTTGGAGTGAAGAAATCAACAGTGGGAGCAATAATTAGAAAATGGAAGACATACAAGACCACTGATAATCTCCCTCGATCTGGGGCTCCACGCAAAATCCCACCCCGTGGGGTCAGAATGATCACAAGAACGGTGAGCAAAAATCCCAGAACCACGCGGGGGGACCTAGTGAATGAACTGCAGAGAGCTGGGACCAATGTAACAAGGCCTACCATAAGTAACACACTACGCCACCATGGACTCAGATCCTGCAGTGCCAGACGTGTCCCACTGCTTAAGCCAGTACATGTCCGGGCCCGTCTGAAGTTTGCTAGAGAGCATTTGGATGATCCAGAGGAGGTTGGGGAGAATGTCCTATGGTCTGATGAAACCAAACCGGAACTGTTTGGTAGAAACACAACTTGTCGTGTTTGGAGGAAAAAGAATACTGAGTTGCATCCATCAAACACCATACCTACTGTAAAGCATGGTGGTGGAAACATCATGCTTTGGGGCTGTTTCTCTGCAAAGGGGCCAGGACGGCTGATCCGGGTACATGAAAGAATAAATGGGGCCATGTATCGTGAGATTTTAAGTGCAAACCTCCTTCTATCAGCAAGGGCATTGAAGACGAAACGTGGCTGGGTCTTTCAACATGACAATGATCCAAAGCACACCGCCAGGGCAACGAAGGAGTGGCTTCGTAAGAAGCATTTCAAGGTCCTGGAGTGGCCTAGCCAGTCTCCAGATCTCAACCCTATAGAAAACCTTTGGAGGGAGTTGAAAGTCCGTGTTGCCAAGCGAAAAGCCAAAAACATCACTGCTCTAGAGGAGATCTGCATGGAGGAATGGGCCAACATACCAACAACAGTGTGTGGCAACCTTGTGAAGACTTACAGAAAACGTTTGACCTCTGTCATTGCCAACAAAGGATATATTACAAAGTATTGAGATGAAATTTTGTTTCTGACCAAATACTTATTTTCCACCATAATATGCAAATAAAATGTTAAAAAAACAGACAATGTGATTTTCTGGATTTTTTTTTCTCAGTTTGTCTCCCATAGTTGAGGTCTACCTATGATGTAAATTACAGACGCCTTTCATCTTTTTAAGTGGTGGAACTTGCACTATTGCTGACTGACTAAATACTTTTTTGCCCCACTGTATATGTCAGTGAGACACATATATGTATATATATTATTACTTCATACAGCGCTAGATAGCTTTAAAGCCGGTAATTCAATTACCGACTTTTGCTATCTCCTTCCTAAACCCGACATGATATGAGACATGGTTTACATACAGTAAACCATCTCATATCACCTTTTTTTTTTGCATAATCCACACTACTAATGTTAGTAGTGTGTATATGCAAAATTTGGCCGTTCTAGCTTTTAAATTAAAGGGTTAAATGGCGGAAAAAATTGGCGTGGGCTCCCGTGCAATTTTCTCCGCCAGAGTAGTAAAGCCAGTGACTGAGGGCAGATATTACTAGCCTGGAGAGGGTCCACGGTTATTGGCCCCCCCTGGCTAAAAACACCTGCCCCCAGCCACCCCAGAAAAGGCACATCTGGAAGATGCGCCTATTCTGGCACTTGGCCACTCTCTTCCCATTCCCGTGTAGCGGTGGGATATGGGGTAATGAAGGGTTAATGCCACCTTGCTATTGTAAGGTGACATTAAGCCAAATTAATAATGGAGAGGCGTCAATTATGACACCTATCCATTATTAATCCAATACTAGTAAAGGGTTAAAAAATACACAACCACATTATTAAAAATTATTTTAATGAAATAAAAACAAAGGTTGTTGTAATATTTTATTCTACGCTCAATCCACTCACTGAAGACCCTCGATCTGTAACAAAAAAAAAATAATAAACCAACAATATCCATACCTTCCGCAGATCTGTAACGTCCAACGATGTAAATCCATCTGAAGGGGTTAAAATATTTTGCAGCAAGGAGCTCTGCTAATGCAGCGCTGCTCCTTGCAGCAAAACCCCGGAGAATGAAGGTAAAGTATGTCAATGACCTATATTTACCTTCATTTGCGGTGAGGCACCCTCTGCTGGTTGTTCCTAGATCGTGGGAACTTTCCTAGAAAGCTCCCCGGCTCGAGTTCATATGAGCACAACCAGCAGAGGGTGCCTCTTATGGGAGCCCACGACAATTTTTTCCGCCATTTAACCCTTCAATTTAATAGCTAGAACGGCCAAATTTTGCATATACACACTACTAACATTAGTAGTGTGGAATATGCAAAAAAAAAAGGTGATATGAGATGGATTACTGTATGTAAACCAGGTCTCATATCATGTCGGGTTTAGGAAGGAGATAGCAAACGCCGGCAATTGAATTACCGGCTTTAAAGCTATCTAGCGCTGTATGAAGAAATAATATATATACATATATGTGTCTACTGACATATATATACAGTGGGGCAAAAAAGTATTTAGTCAGTCAGCAATAGTGCAAGTTCCACCACTTAAAAAGATGAGAGGCGTCTGTAATTTACATCATAGTAGACCTCAACTATGGGAGACAAACTGAGAAAAAAAAATCCAGAAAATCACATTGTCTGTTTTTTTAACAATTTATTTGCATATTATGGTGGAAAATAAGTATTTGGTCAGAAACAAAATTTCATCTCAATACTTTGTAATATATCCTTTGTTGGCAATGACAGAGGTCAAACGTTTTCTGTAAGTCTTCACAAGGTTGCCACACACTGTTGTTGGTATGTTGGCCCATTCCTCCATGCAGATCTCCTCTAGAGCAGTGATGTTTTTGGCTTTTCACTTGGCAACACGGACTTTCAACTCCCTCCAAAGGTTTTCTATAGGGTTGAGATCTGGAGACTGGCTAGGCCACTCCAGGACCTTGAAATGCTTCTTACGAAGCCACTCCTTCGTTGCCCTGGCAGTGTGCTTTGGATCATTGTCATGTTGAAAGACCCAGCCACGTTTCATCTTCAATGCCCTTGCTGATGGAAGGAGGTTTTCACTCAAAATCTCATGATACATGGCCCCATTCATTCTTTCATGTACCCGGATCAGTCGTCCTGGCCCCTTTGCAGAGAAACAGCCCCAAAGCATGATGTTTCCACCACCATGCTTTACAGTAGGTATGGTGTTTGATGGTTGCAACTCAGTATTCTTTTTCCTCCAAACACGACAAGTTGTGCTTCTACCAAACAGTTCCAGTTTGGTTTCATCAGACCATAGGACATTCTCCCAAAACTCGTCTGGATCATCCAAATGCTCTCAAGCAAACTTCAGACGGGCCTGGACATGTACTGGCTTAAGCAGTGGGACACGTCTGGCACTGCAGGATCTGAGTCCATGGTGGCGTAGTGTGTTACTTATGGTAAGCCTTGTTACATTGGTCCCAGCTCTCTGCAGTTCATTCACTAGGTCCCCCCGCGTGGTTCTGGGATTTTTGCTCACCGTTCTTGTGATCATTCTGACCCCACGGGGTGGGATTTTGCGTGGAGCCCCAGATCGAGGGAGATTATCAGTGGTCTTGTATGTCTTCCATTTTCTAATTATTGCTCCCACTGTTGATTTCTTCACTCCAAGCTGGTTGGCTATTGCAGATTCAGTCTTCCCAGCCTGGTGCAGGGCTACAATTTTGTTTCTGGTGTCCTTTGACAGCTCTTCGGTCTTCACCATAGCGGAGTTTGGAGTCAGACTGTTTGAGGGTGTGCACAGGTGTCTTTTTATACTGATAACAAGTTTAAACAGGTGCCATTACTACAGGTAATGAGTGGAGGAAAGAGGAGACTCTTAAAGAAGAAGTTACAGGTCTGTGAGAGCCAGAAATCTTGATTGTTTGTTTCTGACCAAATACTTATTTTCCACCATAATATGCAAATAAATTGTTAAAAAAAACAGACAATGTGATTTTCTGGATTTTTTTTTCTCAGTTTGTCTCCCATAGTTGAGGTCTACCTATGATGTAAATTACAGACGCCTCTTATCTTTTTAAGTGGTGGAACTTGCACTATTGCTGACTGACTAAATACTTTTTTGCCCCACTGTATATATATATAGACAGTATATATGTTTTTTTTTTTTACACATGGATCCCTTGTATAGCCGTATGTTGGTTTTGCAAGCCTGAGAGAAAAACACGCAGTACGGATGCCATACGGATTACATACGGAGGATGCCATGCGCAAAAAACGTTGAAACACCCTGCCTACGGAGGAGCTACGGACCACTATTTTGGGGACTTTTCAGCCGTAATATACGGACCGTATTGTCTTACGCCGAGTGTGACTCCAGCCTAAGACTGAGGAAGGAGTGAAAAGAATCAGAGAATCATTTTGGATTTTTAGATAGTGAAATGATGAGGTTAATGAAGTAGGTTTATAATGCAAGATGAAGGACAGAGTTATATGTTTTGAGCATAAATTTAAGATGGATGAGGTCTTCTGGCAAATGTGATTATTTTTATACAGATGTTTGGCACACCTAAAGCATTGCTGGAGAAAATGTGTTTGCACTTTACAGAATCTAATTAACCACTTCTCGACCTTGGGGTTTACCGCTTTTATGTTTCTGTTTTTTGCTCACTGTCTTTCCAGAGCCATAACTTTTTTATTTTTTGGTCAATATGGCCATGTGATGGCTTGCTTTTTGCAAGACGAGTTATACTTTTGAAATACATAATTGGTTTTACCATATTGTGTACTAGAAAATGGGGGAAAAAAATTGCAATTCCAATTATTTGTTTGTTTTTTTCACCATGTTCACTATATGATTAAACTGACCTGACATTATGATTTTCCAGGTCATTACGAGTTCAAAGATACCAACCATAAATAGGTTCTATTTTATCTAAGTGTTGAAAAAAAATGCAAAGTTTAAAAAAAAAAGAAAATTGTGCCATTTTCTGAGATCTGTAGCATCTCCATTTTTGGGATCTGAGGCTGTGTGGGGGCTTATTTTTTGTGCACCCAGCTGACATTTTTATTTATATCATTTTGGTGTAAATACAATGTTTTGATTACCTGTTATTGTATATTATTGCAATGTTGCTGCAACCAAAAGAACGTAATTCTGGAGTTTACATTTTTTTTCTCGTTACGCCAATTACCGATCAAATTCAATCTTTTATATTTGATAGATCTGGCGCTTCTGAACATGGCATTACCAAATATGTATAGCTTTAATTTTTTTAATGTTTTATTTTGAATGGGCCGAATGTGGAGTGATTGATCTTTTATATATAAAAAAAATGTTTTAGATATTTTTAAAAACATTTTTTTTTAACTTTTAACTGGCTTCAATAGTCTCCACCGGAGAATAGATGCTGCAATCATCCGATTGCCCGTTCCTGTGCTTCAGCCCTGCAATGGTAGCTAAAATGCTCACCTGCTATCAGCGCCAGCCAGAGGACGCCGCTCATAGCAATCTGCCAATGACAACTACAGGGGTCTCTTTCAGTTGTCATGCCAACCCATCAGTGACTCGTGGTCATGTGACACAGGCGCGGATGGGTGGGGTTTGTGATACACTTCCGGGATGAGCATGCTAAATGACAGAGGGTGAGCCATGTAATATTCACCTGTCCCCGTTCCATCGCCGCACTGTGTCTTCCGCATCCTCTGGCTGTGACGTTCAGGTCAAAGGGCGCGATGATGTGTTTAGTGTGCGCCCTCTGCCTGAATAAAAAAGAGAAAGCACCACTGCAATAAATGCACACCACAAAATTGTATAGAAAATTATTTAACAGTATATTTTACTGGTATGCCACGCAAAATATTAAAAATTACCGCACACTTGAAGCTGGTATGATGCAAATATATAACAAGTTTATTGTGTTCACAAAACAGGTTGCCACAAAAAGGAAACAAAAAGTGCAGATAGAAACCCAACGTTTCGACCCTCCCGGGCCTTATTCATGGGGTTACTTGATGCATGCTAGGATACATATGTAGGTGGCAGGCACAGGGTAGGAGGGCAAGTCCCTTGGTATATAGGCTGTCGCTTAACCTGGAACAGGCTGGGAATATGCTGTTTTGTAATGCAAAGCGATAGTGGCACACAGAGGCTGTGACATCCGTAGTGGGCCTGTGTAGAGCTGGATGACCCGTGCGGGCAGCACTCCTGAGGCTTGTAGTGATGTAAATGGAGGGTGCTGGATGAGCGGCGCTCCTGCGCCCTGCTGCTGCGGCATGTCAACCTGTTTTGTGAACACAATAAACTTGTTATATATTTACATCATACCAGCTTCAAGTGTGTGGTAATTTTTGATATTGGACTGTTTTGGACCACACGGTCTGTTTTACCAGCACCTACTTACCTCTGTCCTGAGTGCACACCATTATTTCCTTTAACACAAAATATTAAAACATAATTAAAACCAGACCAGAATCAATCCACTCAGAAAAATAAGTACCATATATACTCGAGTATAAGCTGACCTGAGTATAAGCCGACCCCCCTAATTTTGCAACACAAAACTGGGAAAACTTATTGACTCGAGTATAAGCCTAAGGTGAAAAATGCAGCAGCTACCGGTAAATGTCAAAAATAAAAAGATACCAATAAAAGTCAAATTAATTGAGACATCAGTAGGTTAAGTGTTTTTGAATATCCATATTGAATCAGGAGCCCCATATAATGCTCCATACTGTTCTTTATGGCCCCTTAAGATGCTCCACACAAAATAGGCCCCATATAATGCTCCATACAGTTCATTATGACCCCATAAGATGCTCCATACAAAATAGGCCCCATATAATGCTCCATACAGTTCATTATGGCCCCATAAGATGCCCCATATACAAAAATGCCCCATATAATGCTCCATGCAGTTCTTTATGGCCCCATAAGATGCCCCATATAATGCTCCATTCAGTTCTTTATGGCCCCATAGATGCTCCATATAATGCTCCATGCAGTTCTTTATGGCCCCATCTAATGCTCCATGTAATGCTCCATGCAGTTCTTTATGGCCCCATAGATGCCCCATATAATGCTCCATGCAGTTATGTCCCCATAGATGTTCCATATAATGCTCCATGCAGTTCTTTATGGCCCCATGTAATGCTCCATATAATGCTCCATGCAGTTCATTATGGCCCCATAGATGCCCCATATATTGCTCCATGCAGTTATGTCCCCATAAATGCTCCATATAATGCTCCACGCAGTTCTTTATGGCCCCATATAATGACCCATATAATGCTCCATGCAGTTATGTCCCCATAGATGCTCCATATAATGCTCCATGCAGTTATGGCCCCATAGATGCTCCATATAATGCTCCATGCAGTTCTTTACGGCCCCATATAATGCTCCATTCAGTTCTATATGGCCCCATAGATGCTCCATATAATGCTCCATGCAGTTCTTTATGGCCCCATGTAATGCTCCATATAATGCTCCATGCAGTTCATTATGGCCCCATAGATGCCCCATATAATGCTCCATGCAGTTCTTTATGGCCCCATAGATGCCCCATACAATGCTCCATGCAGTTATGTCCCCATAGATGCTTCATATAATGCTCCATGCAGTTCTTTATGGCCCCATATAATGCCCCATATAATGCTCCATGCAGTTCTTTATGGTCCCATAGATGCCCCATATAATGCTCCATGCAGTTATGTCCCCATAGTTGCTCCATATAATGCTCCATGCAGTTCTTTATGGCCCCATATAATGCTCACTACAGTCCTTTATGGCTCCACATAATGCTCCATATAATGCTACATGCAGTTATGGCCTCATAGAAGCCCCATATAATGCTCCATGCAGTTCTTTATGGCCCCATATAATGCCCCATATAATGCTCCATGCAGTTCTTTATGACCCCATAGACGCTCCATATAGCCACATGTAATGCTGCTGCTGCACTAAAAAAATGACATACCTCTCGTCGCTGCCCGCTGCTCCTCAGCGTCCCATCTCTCCACACTGACTGTTCAGGCAGAGGGCGGCGCGCACACTAATACATCATCGCGCCCTCTGACCTGAACAGTCAGTGCAGACGACGCAGAAGACGAGGCGGCGGTGGAACACGGAAAGGTGAATATGACATACTCACCTGCTCCTGACGCGGTCCCCGCATGTCCCACATCTCCGGGAGTGGCAGCTTCTTCCTGCAGCGAGCGATCACGTGGCACTGCTCATTACAGTAATGAATATGCGGCTCCACCCCTATGGGAGTGGAGTCCATATTCATAACTTTACTGAGCGGTATCAGTGACCGCTGAACAGGGGAAGAAGCTGCCGTTCCCCCTCACCCGCTGACCCCCCCGCCCTTCCATGACTCGAGTATAAGCCGAGAGGGGCACTTTCAGCCCATTTTTTTGGGCTGAAAATCTCGGCTTATACTAGAGTATATACGGTACATGTTATAGTGCCCAATATACATAGATATGCATATAAACCAGTCTCAGACCTACTGGCTCAAGGGGCTATGTGGTGCAACTCTGCAAACCTAATGTGGACAATAGCATGCCCATCAAGGAAAAGGGCCCCCCAAGGTAGGGAAGGACCCTATAGGTAAGACCACAGAAGATGACCAAAGACAATATATATAAAAAGGGTCATCTGCATAATGCAACCAAGAGAACAAAGTAAAAGCCTGAAAGGTAAAGGGTTAAATTACCAAAGGCTCCACATATGAAAGAGGGCAAGACCCCTCAAATGCAGGAGCTGAGTGGAATGAAGACAGTGGCCCCACGCATATCGCCCTAGTAGAAAGGGCTTTGTCTTCCCCTGACTTAATACTAAAGGATCAACTGACTTAATACTAAAGGAGCCAGGAATATGCAAAAATCAACAAAAAGGTTACAAGTCATGGAGTATCAATGTTTAAATGGTGATTGAGATAACATTACAGCAATTGAGAATGCAGACAGACTAAAATGATTAATTACCATTAAATCTAACCTTGCAAAGATGACAGTGATAGTTTATTGGTTTCAGCAGGGTAAAATGAGAAGAGGATGAGCTTATTAATAAATTTGGCTCATATTTCAGCAGCCATTCAGAACCACAATAAATGTACTCTGGTTAGACACTGTCAGAAACTTGTGTACATTTCTGTCATAATTTACACCAAAAAAGTGAAATAAGTTATTAATTTGTCACCTTCATTTGGTCACATCCCTTCCTGGCTATGCTCCACTTAGATTTTAAAAAAAATGTTGGAGCTTGCCAGGTTTGGCATTACAATGTTGAAAGTTGAGTTACACCAAACGTGTGATATTTCCATCATTTTTACGCTAGAAGAAAGGCAAAAGTTGCCTCATGAATCGGGCAGTATACTTCCTGTTTTCAACAGCCACATGAACATAAGCAGGGACAATAATTTGTGTTGCAATAGGACAATGACTCAAAACATACCTCTAAGCTGTGAAGGAGATATGTACCCAAATAGATAAGGGATCGAGAGCTGTATCAGATGATATATCCTCCAAAATCACCCAACCTCAACCCAATTGAAATGGTTTGGAAAATGTTGAAGGCAAAGCAGCCAACTAGTGTTCAACATATTTGAGAACTCTTTCAAGACTACTGGAAAGCCATTACAGGCTGATGAAGCTAATTAAGAGAATGCCAAAGGTATGTAAAACTGTCATCGTAGTGGAAATTATGTATTTTGAGGGATCGAAGGTTTAAAACATATTATGGTTTGCTTCGTATGTACTGTATATTCCTTATTTACATATGTGTTCCTTGAAAGTTTGGCATGACTCAGTCTGAATCTACAATCTGCACATTTTAATGATAATAATAAAAACCACTGCATGAACAGGTGTGTCCAAACTTTTGACCAATACTGTACATTCAACATAAAAATCTGATTTTAACAATTGGTCGTTTCCTAATGACATTCACTTTACCTTATTCAGACTTGTTAGATACAACAGCCAGGTGATTTCTTTCACTCAGTTGGTATAAATCAGTGCTTCAGTATCTACAGGAGTCTAGTGGAAGGATGATTTTGCTCATTTCATTGGTTGCACTCTAACAAGAGCAAGTCGGTGTCACAGATCCACACTTCCTCCTGTCATAAAGCAAGCTCTAGTAGTAGAGGTTTATTGTATTCAGTGCCCAACATGGGAGCAAATCAGAGTTAGACAAAAGCTGTAGTATGTCAACTTGCTCCTTGACTCAAGGTCACCTTCTCCCGCCAGAGGAAACACTGGACATTCTCTCCACCTTTTATGGCACAACAAATAATTAAGTGCTATATGAACAACACCTATGACCATCAGTGCACCCTATTGATTAAAACACATATGTTGTTAATGAATTATTATTATTATTTATTATTATAGCGCTATTTATTCCATGGCGCTTTACATGTGAGGAGGGGTATCTACAAGGGATGGGTGAGGAAACTGTAGGTAAGGATAGAGCTGATCGTGCAGTGGTTTGGTTGATCGGCGGTTACTGCAGGTTGTAGGCTTGTTAGAAGAGGTGGGTCTTCAGGTTCTTTTTGAAGGTTTCGATGGTAGGTGAGAGTCTGATATGTTGTGGTAGAGAATTCCAGAGTAGGGGTGATGCGCGAGAGAAATCTTGTATGCGATTGTGGGAAGAGGAGATAAGAGGTGAGTAGAGAAGGAGATCTTGTGAGGATCGGAGGCTGCGTGCCGGAAAGTACCGGGAGACGAGGTCACAGATGTATGGAGGAGACAGGTTGTGGATGGCTTTGTATGTCATGGTTAGGCTTTTGTACTGGAGTCTCTGGGTAATGGGGAGCCAGTGAAGGGATTGACAGAGGGGAGAGGCCGGGGAATAGCGGGGGGACAGGTGGATTAGTCGGGCAGCTGAGTTTATAATAGATTGGAGGGGTGCGGGAGTGTTCGAGGTGAGGCCACAGAGCAGGAGGTTACCTAGGCGGGAGATGATGAGGGCATGGACTAGGGTTTTTGCAGGTTCTTGGTTTAGGAATATACGGATCTGTGAAATATTTTTGAGTTGAAGGCGGCAGGAAGTGGAAAGGGTTGGATATGCGGTTTGAAAGAGAGATCAGTGTCAAGGATCACCCCGAGACAGCAAGCTTGTGGGACTGAGAAATTGTTGCTCCCCTGACGAAGGAACAGTGCGTCCGAAACGCGCGTCGGGGTACCCCAGATTGCCCTGGCTACCCATAGTGGTTTATATACGAATTGATCAAAGTAAGTGTCTCCCTATTTTTCCTACCTTCCTTGCATTTGCACTAGTTTGCAGCACTTTAGTTTCCTATGCAAAATAATGCATCTATATTTGCCATTTTATATGCACATCGCAGCACTTTGTTTCATATTAATTCCCTACTAAATTTAAAAAAAATTCTTTTGCACATATATTTTTGTATATTTTTTTATATAATATTTTTTTCTGCTTTTTTAGTGGGTTTAAATAGTGACCTTGTGGAGATCCAAACTATACTAGCCAGTCTGATAGGGGCACGTAGTAACAATTTGGTTACATATATATGGGGTTTATTGATTTTATTATGTATTTTTATGTGTGGTATTCAATAAAATAATATTTTATTCGATTATATTCTTGTCTTGATTGATTTTTTTGGATCTTTTTACCATGTGGAGAGCATGACTGTTATGGACCTGGTGGTTAGGAGCACCCGGAACGACTTGATGGTTAAACTCACGCAGGACAAGCTCTGGGAAGTGGGAGCTCTGCTGACCGCAACCCCTAATCCTATTACACAACTAGAAATAGCTGTGGAGCGTACCTAACTCTGCCTAGACGCCTCTTCACAGCCTAAGAGCTAACTAGCCCTAGAGATAGAAAATAAAGCCTACCTTGCCTCAGAGAAATTCCCCAAAGGAAAAGGCAGCCCCCCACATATATTGACTGTGAGTTAAGATGAACGTCACAAACACAGAAATGAAACAGGTTTCAGCAAAGGGAGGCCAGACTTACTAAACAGACTGAGGATAGGAAAGGTATCTTTGCGGTCAGCACAGAAAACTACAAAAAGACCACGCAGAGTGTGCAAAAAGACCTCCGCACCAACTCACGGTGCGGATGTGCCACTCTGCATCCCAGAGCTTCCAGGTAGCAAGGCAAAATCATGATGGCAAGCTGGACAAGGAAACAATGAACAAATAAATAACTAGCAGGGACTTAGCTTCTGCTGGAGTAGACAGGTCACCAGAAAGATCCAAGAGTGAACTGAACCAGTACAAGAACATTGACAGCTGGAATGGAGTAACGATCAGAGTGGCGTTAAATAGAGCAGCCAGCCAAAGACTAAACTAGGTCACCTGTGGAAGGAACCTCAGAACCAGCAGCTCCACTCACAGCCACCAGAGGGAGTCCATGGACAGAATTCGCCGAAGTACCATTCATGACCACAGGAGGGAGTTCGATAACAGAATTCACAACAGTACCCCCCCCTTGAGGAGGGGTCACCTAACCCTCACCAGAACCCCCAGGCCGATCAGGACGAGCCAAATGAAAGGCACGAACCAGATTGGCAGCATGAACATCAGAGGCAACAACCCAGGAATTATCTTCCTGACCATAACCCTTCCACTTGACCAGGTACTGGAATTTACGTCTCGAAATACGAGAATCTAAAATCTTCTCCACCACATACTCCAACTCCCCCTCGACCAACACCGGGGCAGGAGGGTCAACGGAGGGAACCATAGGCGCCACGTATCTCCGCAATAACGACCTATGGAACACATTATGGATGGCAAAAGAAGCTGGAAAAGCCAAACGAAATGACACAGGATTGAGAACTTCAGAAATCTTATACGGACCAATGAAACGAGGCTTAAACTTAGGAGAGGAAACCTTCATAGGAACATAACAAGATGACAACCAAACCAAATCCCCAACACGAAGTCGGGGACCAACACAGCGCCGGCGGTTAGCGAAACGTTGAGCCTTCTCCTGGGACAATGTCAAATTGTCCACCACATGAGTCCAAATCTGCTGCAACCTGTCCACCACAGTATCCACACCAGGACAGTCCGAAGGCTCAACCTGCCCTGAAGAGAAACGAGGATGGAAACCAGAATTACAGAAAAAAGGCGAAACCAAAGTAGCCGAGCTGGCCCGATTATTAAGGGCGAACTCAGCCAAAGGCAAGAAGGACACCCAATCATCCTGATCAGTAGAAACAAAGCATCTCAGATATGTTTCCAAAGTCTGATTAGTTTGTTCGGTTTGGCCATTTGTCTGAGGATGGAAAGCCGAAGAAAAAGACAAATCAATGCCCATCTTAGCACAAAAGGACCGCCAAAACCTCGAAACAAACTGGGAACCTCTGTCCGAGACGATGTTCTCCGGAATGCCATGCAAACGAACCACATGCTGGAAAAACAAAGGCACCAAATCAGCGGAGGAAGGCAATTTAGACAAGGGTACCAAATGGACCATCTTAGAGAAGCGATCACAAACCACCCAAATGACCGACATCCTTTGAGAGACAGGGAGATCTGAAATAAAATCCATGGAAATATGTGTCCAGGGTCTCTTCGGGACCGGCAAGGGCAAAAGCAACCCACTGGCACGAGAACAGCAGGGCTTAGCCTGAGCACAAGTCCCACAGGACTGCACAAAAGAACACACATCCCGTGACAAAGAAGGCCACCAAAAGGATCTAGCCACCAAATCTCTGGTACCAAAGATTCCAGGATGACCAGCCAACACCGAACAATGAGTCTCAGAGATAACTCTACTAGTCCATCTGTCAGGGACAGTTTCTCCGCTGGACAACGGTCAGGTCTATCAGCCTGAAACTTCTGCAGCACCCGCCGCAAATCAGGGGAGATGGCAGACAAAATTACCCCCTCTTTGAGAATACCCGCCGGCTCAGGAACACCCGGAGAATCAGGTACAAAACTCCTTGAGAGGCCATCAGCCTTCACATTCTTAGAGCCTGGAAGGTACGAAACCACAAAATCAAAACGGGAGAAAAACAGCGACCATCGAGCCTGTCTAGGATTCAACCGTTTGGCAGACTCAAGATAAGTCAAATTCTTGTGATCCGTCAAGACCACCACGCGATGCTTGGCTCCTTCAAGCCAGTGTCGCCACTCCTCGAATGCCCACTTCATGGCCAACAACTCTCGATTGCCAACATCATAATTGCGCTCAGCAGGTGAGAATTCTCTAGAAAAGAAGGCACATGGTTTCATCACCGAGCCATCAGAACTTCTTTGCGACAAAATAGCCCCTGCTCCAATCTCAGAAGCATCAACCTCGAACTGAAACGGGAGCGAAACATCTGGCTGGCACAACACAGGGGCAGAAGAAAAACGACGCTTCAACTCCTGAAAAGCCTCTACACTCGCAGAGGACCAATTGACCACATCAGCACCTTTCTTGGTCAAATCAGTCAATGGTTTAGCAACACTAGAAAAATTAGCGATGAAGCGATGGTAAAAATTTGCAAAGCCCAGGAACATCTGCAGGCTCTTCACAGATGTCGGCTGAGTCCAATCATAAATGGCCTGAACTTTAACAGGGTCCATCTCGAAAGTAGAAGGGGAAAAAATGAAACCCAAAAATGAAACCTTCTGAACTCCAAAGAGACATTTAGACCCCTTCACAAACAAGGAATTCGCACGAGGAACCTGGAACACCATTCTGACCTGCTTCACATGAGACTCCCAATCATCGGAAAAGACCAAAATATCATCCAAATATACAATCATGAATCTATCCAGGTACTTTCGGAAGATGTCATGCATAAAGGACTGAAACACAGATGGAGCATTAGAAAGCCCGAATGGCATAACCAGGTACTCAAAATGGCCCTCGGGCGTATTAAATGCTGTTTTCCATTCATCCCCCTGTTTAATTCGCACAAGATTATACGCCCCTCGAAGATCTATCTTGGTGAACCAACTAGCCCCCTTAATCCGAGCAAACAAATCAGACAGCAGCGGCAAAGGGTACTGAAATTTGACTGTGATCTTATTAAGAAGGCGGTAATCAATACAAGGTCTCAAAGAACCATCCTTCTTGGCCACAAAAAAGAACCCTGCTCCCAACGGTGATGACGACGGGCGAATATGACCTTTCTCCAAGGATTCCTTTATATAACTCCGCATAGCGGCGTGCTCTGGCACAGATAAATTAAACAGTCGGCCCTTAGGAAACTTACTACCAGGAATCAAATTAATAGCACAATCGCAATCCCTATGAGGAGGTAGGGCACTGGATTTGGGCTCATCAAATACATCCCGGTAATCTGACAAAAACTCAGGGACTTCAGAAGGAGTGGAAGGCGAAATTGACATCAATGGAACATCACCATGTACCCCCTGACAACCCCAGCCGGACACAGACATAGATTTCCAATCCAATACTGGATTATGGACCTGTAGCCATGGCAACCCCAAAACGACCACATCATGCAGATTATGCAACACCAAAAAGCGAATATCCTCCTGATGTGCAGGAGCCATGCACATGGTCAATTGAGTCCAGTACTGAGGCTTATTCTTGGCCAAAGGCGTAGCATCAATTCCTCTCAATGGAATAGGATTCTGCAAGGGCTCCAAGAAAAAACCACAGCGCCTGGCAAACTCCAAGTCCATCAAATTCAGGGCAGCGCCTGAATCCACAAATGCCATAACAGAATAGGACGACAAAGAGCAAATCAGAGTAACGGACAAAAGAAATTTAGACTGTACCGTATCAATGGTGGCAGACCTAGCGAACCGCTTAGTGCGCTTAGGACAATCGGAGATAGCATGAGTGGAATCACCACAGTAAAAACACAGCCCATTCTGATGTCTGTGTTCTTGCCGTTCAGCTCTGGTCAAAGTCCTATCACATTGCATAGGCTCAGGCCTATGCTCAGAGAATACCGCCAAATGGTGCACAGCTTTGCGCTCACGCAAGCGCCGATCGATCTGAATGGCCAAGGACATAGACTCATTCAGACCAGCAGGCGTGGGAAATCCCACCATGACATCCTTAAGGGCTTCAGAAGGACCCTTTCTGAAAATTGCCGCCAGGGCACACTCATTCCACTGAGTAAGCACAGACCACTTTCTAAACTTCTGACAATACACCTCCGCTTCATCCTGACCCTGACACAAAGCCAGCAAGATCTTCTCTGCCTGATCCACTGAATTAGGTTCATCATAAAGCAATCCAAGCGCCAGAAAAAACGCATCTACATCACGCAATGCAGGATCTCCTGGCGCAAGGGAAAATGCCCAGTCTTGAGGGTCACCACGCAACAAAGAAATAATGATTTTTACTTGTTGAACGGGGTCACCAGAGGAGCGGGGTTTCAAAGCTAGAAAGAGTTTACAATTATTTTTGAAATTCAGGATCTTAGATCTATCCCCAGAAAACAATTCAGGAATTGGAATTCTAGGCTCTAACATCGGATTCTGAACCACAAAATCTTGAATGTTTTGTACCCTTGCAGTGAGATGATCCACACAAGAGGACAGACCTTGAATATCCATATCTACACCTGTGTCCTGAACCACCCAGAGGAAAAAAAATGGTCTCAGAACTTCTCTTATCCCTCTATTGTGATGCATTAATACTTCGGGCCAGCTGTACTGTTATGGACCTGGTGGTTAGGAGCACCCGGAACGACCTGATGGTTAAACTCACACAGGACAAGCTCTGGGAAGTGGGAGCTCTGCTGACCGCAACCCCTAATCCTATCACACAACTAGAAATAGCCGTGGAGCGTACCTAACTCTGTCTTCACAGCCTAAGAGCTAACTAGCCCTAGAGATAGAAAATAAAGCCTACCTTGCCTCAGAGAAATTCCCCAAAGGAAAAGGCAGCCCCTCACATATATTGACTGTGAGTTAAGATGAACGTCACAAACACAGAAATGAAACAGGTTTCAGCAAAAGGAGGCCAGACTTACTAAATAGACTGAGGATAGGAAAGGTATCTTTGCGGTCAGCACAAAAAACTACAAAAATACCACGCAGAGTGTGCAAAAAGACCTCCGCACCGACTCACGGTGCGGAGGTGCCACTCTGCATCCCAGAGCTTCCAGCTAGCAATGCAAAATCATGATAGCAAGCTGGACAAGGAAACAATGAACAAATTAATAACTAGCAGGGACTTAGCTTCTGCTGGAGTAGACAGGTCACCAGAAAGATCTAAAAGCGAACTGAACCAGTAAAAGAACATTGACAGCTGGCATGGAGTAACGATCAGAGTGGAGTTAAATAAAGCAGCCAGCCAAAGACTAAACTAGGTCACCTGTGGAAGGAACCTCAGAACCAGCAGCTCCACTCACAGCCACCAGAGGGAGTCCATGGACAGAACTCGCCGAAGTACCATTCATGACCACAGGAGGGAGTTCGATAAAAGAATTCACAACACATGACCTTTTAATCCTTTGTAGCGTTTCACTACACCACTAATATACTGGGTCCTCTTTATTAATATATTATTATATATAAATTTTATGGTGTTTTTATTATTATTTATTTATTGCTACCCGGATAACATTGGTGTATTTTATTAATCTTTGTGAGATGTGTAGAAAAGCAAGTCTAAAGGCTCTGCTGCTAAATTCTTGGTGCCAGATACCATGGGACGCCCTTAGAGATCTTGTCAAGTCCATGCCTAGATGGGTTGAAGTTGCCCTGGCAGCTACTAACACAATATTAGGCAGGTGGTTTTAATACCATGGTCTCTATGGCCCTATACATGAAGATTAAACCATGCAAAAATTAGTAGGCCATAAAACAACAAGATTTGACAAGTTTATACCTATGGCGTACTGTTATGTTTGCTAATGACAGGTGTTATGAAGGCAATCCAGAAACACAGTGTGCTTAGCGATCAGAGCGCACACAGTGATCTGACAAATACCCAAAAATACAAGAACGAGCTCTGAGACGTGGAAACTCTGTAGACTGCACACCTGATCCTATCCTAAACACAACTAAAAGCGGCTGTGGATTGCGCCTAACAACTACCTAGGCAACTCAGCACAGCCTAAGAAACTAGCTAGCCTGAAGATAGAAAAATAGGCCTGACTTGCCCCAGAGAAATTCCCCAAAGGAAAAGGCAGCCCCCCACATATAATGACTGTGAGTAAGATGAAAAGACAAAACGTAGGGATGAAATAGATTCAGCAAAGTGGGGCCCAATATTCTAGGACAGAGCGAGGACAGTAAAGCGAACTTTGCAGTCTACAAAAAACCCTAAAGCAAAACCACGCAAAGGGGGCAAAAAAAAACCACCGTGCCGAACTAACGGCACGGCGGTACACCCTTTGCGTCTCAGAGCTTCCAGCAAAACCAAAAGACAAGCTGGACAGAAAAAAGCAACAAAATAGCAAAAAAGCACTTAGCTATACAGAGCAGCAGGTCACAGGAACGATCAGGAGAAGCTCAGATCCAAGACTGGAACATTGACAAGGAGCAAGGATAGCAGCATCAGGCGGAGTTAAGTAATGAAGCAGTTAACGAACTCACCAGAACACCTGAGGGAGGAAGCTCAGAAGCTGCAGTACCACTTGTGACCACAGGAGTGAATTCAGCCACAGAATTCACAACAGTACCCCCCCTTGAGGAGGGGTCACCGAACCCTCACCAGAGCCCCCAGGCCGACCAGGATGAGCCGCATGAAAGGCACGAACAAGATCGGAAGCATGAACATCAGAGGCAAAAACCCAGGAATTATCTTCCTGAGCATAACCCTTCCATTTAACCAGATACTGGAGTTTCCGTCTAGAAACACGAGAATCCAAAATCTTCTCCACAATATACTCCAATTCCCCCTCCACCAAAACCGGGGCAGGAGGCTCAACAGATGGAACCATAGGTGCCACGTATCTCCGCAACAACGACCTATGGAATACATTATGTATGGAAAAGGAGTCTGGGAGGGTCAAACGAAAAGACACAGCATTGAGAACCTCAGAAATCCTATACGGACCAATGAAACGAGGTTTAAATTTAGGAGAGGAAACCTTCATAGGAATATGACGAGAAGATAACCAAACCAGATCCCCAACACGAAGTCGGGGACCCACACGGCGTCTGCGATTAGCGAAAAGTTAAGCTTTCTCCTGGGACAAGATCAAATTGTCCACTACCTGAGTCCAGATCTGCTGCAACCTATCCACCACAGAATCCACACCAGGACAGTCCGAAGACTCAACCTGTCCTGAAGAGAAACGAGGATGGAACCCAGAATTGCAAAAAAATGGAGAAACCAAGGTAGCCGAGCTGGCCCGATTATTAAGGGCGAACTCAGCCAACGGCAAAAAGGACACCCAATCATCCTGGTCTGCAGAAACAAAACATCTCAGATATGTTTCCAAGGTCTGATTGGTTCGTTCGGTCTGGCCATTAGTCTGAGGATGGAAAGCCGAGGAAAAGGATAGGTCAATGCCCATCCTACCACAAAAGACTCGCCAAAACCTTGAAACAAACTGGGAACCTCTGTCAGAAACAATATTCTCAGGAATGCCATGCAACCGAACCACATGCTGAAAGAACAAAGGTACCAAATCAGAGGAGGAAGGCAATTTAGCCAAGGGCACCAGCTGGACCATTTTAGAAAAGCGATCACAGACCACCCAAATGACTGACATCTTTTGAGAAACGGGAAGGTCAGAAATGAAATCCATCGAAATATGTGTCCAAGGCCTCTTTGGGACCGGCAAGGGCAAAAGCAACCCACTGGCACGAGAACAGCAGGGCTTAGCCCTAGCACAAATCCCACAGGACTGCACAAAAGTACGTACATCCCGTGACAGAGATGGCCACCAGAAGGATCTAGCCACTAACTCTCTGGTACCAAAGATTCCAGGATGACCAGCCAACACCGAACAATGAAGTTCAGAGATAAGTTTATTAGTCCACCTATCAGGGACGAACAGTTTCTCTGCTGGACAACGATCAGGTTTATTCGCCTGAAATTTTTGCAGCACCCGCCGCAAATCAGGGGAGATGGCAGACACAATGACTCCTTCCTTGAGGATACCCGCTGGCTCAGATAAACCCGGAGAGTCGGGCACAAAACTCCTAGACAGAGCATCCGCCTTCACATTTTTAGAGCCCGGAAGGTAAGAAATCACAAAGTCGAAGCGGGCAAAAAATAACGACCAACGGGCCTGTCTAGGATTCAAGCGCTTGGCAGACTCGAGATAAGTCAAGTTCTTATGATCAGTCAATACCACCACGCGATGCTTAGCTCCTTCAAGCCAATGACGCCACTCCTCGAATGCCCACTTCATGGCCAGCAACTCTCGATTGCCCACATCATAATTACGCTCAGCGGGCGAAAACTTCCTGGAAAAGAAAGCACATGGTTTCATCACTGAGCAATCAGAACCTCTCTGTGACAAAACCGCCCCTGCTCCAATCTCAGAAGCATCAACCTCGACCTGGAACGGAAGAGAAACATCTGGCTGACACAACACAGGGGCAGAACAAAAACGACGCTTCAACTCCTGAAAAGCTTCCACAGCAGCAGAAGACCAATTAACCAAATCAGCACCCTTCTTGGTCAAATCGGTCAATGGTTTGGCAATGCTAGAAAAATTACAGATGAAGTGACGATAAAAATTAGCAAAGCCCAGGAACTTTTGCAGACTTTTCAGAGATGTCGGCTGAATCCAATCCTGGATGGCTTGGACCTTAACTGGATCCATCTCGATAGTAGAAGGGGTAAAGATGAACCCCAAAAATGAAACTTTCTGCACACCGAAGAGACACTTTGATCCCTTCACAAACAAAGAGTTAGCACGCAGGACCTGAAAAACCATTCTGACCTGCTTCACATGAGACTCCCAATCATCTGAGAAGATCAAAATGTCATCCAAGTAAACAATCAGGAATTTATCCAGATACTCACGGAAGATGTCATGCATAAAAGACTGAAACACAGATGGAGCATTGGCAAGTCCGAACGGCATCACTAGATACTCAAAATGACCCTCGGGCGTATTGAATTCAGTTTTCCATTCATCTCCTTGCCTGATTCTCACCAGATTATACGCACCACGAAGATCTATCTTAGTGAACCAACTAGCCCCCTTAATCCGAGCAAACAAGTCAGATAACAATGGCAAGGGATACTGAAATTTAACAGTGATCTTATTAAGAAGGCGGTAATCAATACACGGTCTCAGCGAACCATCCTTCTTGGCTACAAAGAAGAACCCTGCTCCCAGTGGTGATGACGATGGGCGAATATGTCCCTTCTCCAGGGATTCCTTCACATAACTGCGCATAGCGGCGTGTTCGGGCACGGATAAATTAAATAATCGACCTTTAGGGAATTTACTACCAGGAATCAAATTGATAGCACAATCACAATCCCTATGCGGAGGTAGAGCATCGGACTTGGGCTCTTCAAATACATCCTGATAATCAGACAAGAACTCTGGGACCTCAGAAGGGGTGGATGACGAAATCGACAAAAATGGAACATCACCATGTACCCCCTGACAACCCCAGCTGGATACCGACATGGAATTCCAATCCAATACTGGATTATGGGTTTGTAGCCATGGCAACCCCAACACGACCACATCATGCAGATTATGCAACACCAGAAAGCGAATAACTTCCTGATGTGCAGGAGCCATGCACATGGTCAGCTGGGCCCAGTATTGAGGTTTATTCTTGGCCAAAGGTGTAGCATCAATTCCTCTCAATGGAATAGGACACCGCAAAGGCTCCAAGAAAAACCCACAACGTTTAGCATAATCCAAATCCATCAGATTCAGGGCAGCGCCCGAATCCACAAACGCCATGACAGAAAACGACGACAAAGAGCATATCAAGGTAATGGACAGAAGGAATTTGGACTGTACAGTACCAATGACGGCAGACCTAGCGGACCGCTTAGTGCGCTTAGGACAATCAGAAATAGCATGAGTGGAATCACCACAGTAGAAACACAGACCATTCAGACGTCTGTATTCCTGCCGTTCAACTCTAGTCATAGTCCTATCGCACTGCATAGGCTCAAGTTAACCTCAGGCAGTACCGCCAAATGGTGCACAGATTTACGCTCGCGCAAGCGTCGACCGATCTGAATGGCCAAAGACAAAGACTCATTCAAACCAGCAGGCATAGGAAATCCCACCATGACATCCTTAAGAGCCTCAGAGAGACCCTTTCTGAACAAAGCTGCCAGCGCAGATTCATTCCACTGAGTGAGTACTGACCATTTCCTAAATTTCTGACAATATACTTCTATATCATCCTGACCCTGGCACAAAGCCAGCAAATTTTTCTCAGCCTGATCCACTGAATTAGGCTCATCGTACAGCAATCCGAGCGCCAGGAAAAACGCATCGACACTACTCAATGCAGGGTCTCCTGGCGCAAGAGAAAATGCCCAGTCTTGAGGGTCGCCGCGCAAAAAAGAAATAATAATCAAAACCTGTTGAATAGGATTACCAGAAGAATGAGGTTTCAAGGCCAGAAATAGCTTACAATTATTTTTGAAACTTAGAAACTTAGTTCTATCTCCAAAAAACAAATCAGGAATAGGAATTCTTGGTTCTAACATAGATTTCTGATCAATAGTATCTTGAATTTTTTGTACATTTATAACGAGATTATCCATTGAAGAGCACAGACCCTGAATATCCATGTCCACACCTGTGTCCAGAATCACCCAAATGTCTAGGGGAAAAAAAAAAAGTGAACACAGAGCAGAAAAAAAAAAAAAAAATGATGTCAGAACTTTTTCTTTCCCTCTATTGAGAATCATTAGTTAGTGTCTCCTTGTACTGTTATGTTTGCTAATGACAGGTGTTATGAAGGCAATCCAGAAACACAGTGTGCTTAGCGATCAGAGCACACACAGTGATCTGACAAATACCCAAAAATACAAGAACGAGCTCTGAGACGTGGAAACTCTGTAGACTGCACACCTGATCCTATCCTAAACACAACTAAAAGCGGCTGTGGATTGCGCCTAACAACTACCTAGGCAACTCGGCACAGCCTAAGAAACTAGCTAGCCTGAAGATAGAAAAATAGGCCTGACTTGCCCCAGAGAAATTCCCCAAAGGAAAAGGCAGCCCCCCACATATAATGACTGTGAGTAAGATGAAAAGACAAAACGTAGGGATGAAATAGATTCAGCAAAGTGGGGCCCGATATTCTAGGACAGAGCGAGGACAGTAAAGCGAACTTTGCAGTCTACAAAAAACCCTAAAGCAAAACCACGCAAAGGGGGCAAAAAAAACCCACCGTGCCGAACTAACGGCACGGCGGTACACCCTTTGCGTCTCAGAGCTTCCAGCAAAACCAAAAGACAAGCTGGACAGAAAAAAGCAACAAAATAGCAAAAAAGCACTTAGCTATACAGAGCAGCAGGTCACAGGAACGATCAGGAGAAGCTCAGATCCAAGACTGGAACATTGACAAGGAGCAAGGATAGCAGCATCAGGCGGAGTTAAGTAATGAAGCAGTTAACGAGCTCACCAGAACACCTGAGGGAGGAAGCTCAGAAGCTGCAGTACCACTTGTGACCACAGGAGTGAATTCAGCCACAGAATTCACAACAGCGTACATTCCATATATGAAACCAATGCAGCAGCACAAAGGTCTACTCTTAATTATAAGGAAGGAAATGTCCATTGCCATCGCATAAAAAAGAGATATATCCAGGTTTCCCAATTATCAGTATACTAGATGGTGGCCCGATTTTAACGCATCGGGTATTCTAGAATATGTATGTATGTATATAGCAGCCACATAGTATATAGAACAGGCCACGTAGTATATAGGAGTACTACGTGGCCTGTGGTATACACCATGTGGCTGCTATATACATACATACATATTGTAGAATACCCGATGTGTTAATATAGGCCACGCAGTAAATAACACAGCCTACGTAGTATATAACACAGCCCACACAGTATATAGCAGTCACGCAGTATATAGCAGCCACGCAGTATATAACACAGCCACGTAGTATGTAACACTGGCCACGTAATATATAACACAGCCCACGTAATATATAGCACAGCCCACGTAATATATAGCACAGCCCACATAGTATCTAACAGTGGCCACGTAGTATATAGCACGCAGTATAGAACACAGCCATGTAGTATATAACACTGCTCACGTAGTATATAGCAGCCATGTAGTATATAACGGCGCAGCCCACACAGTATAGAACACAGCCCACATAGTATCTAACACTGGCAAGGTAGTATATAGCAGCCACGCGGTATCTAACACAGCCCACGTAGTATTTAGCAGTGTGGGTACCATATCCCTGTTAAAAAAAATAATTAAAATAAAAAATAGTTATTTACTCACCCGCCGGCGGGATCCAGCGTAGATCCAGCGAACCTCTGGCGATGCGCGCGCAGCTGACGCCATCTTGCTTCCCAGGATGCATTGCGAAATTACCCAAATCACTTAGCGGTCTTGCGAGACCGCTAAGTCTTCTGGGTAATTTCGCAATGCATCTCTGGGAACGCAAGATGGTGGCAGGCACGAGCGCATCGTCGGACTATGGAAGGTGCGAATAGTAGGTTTTTTTTTAAATTATTTTTAACATTAGATCTTTTTACCTTTTTACTATTAATGCTGCATAGGCAGAATCAATAGTAAAAACTTGGTCACACAGGGTTAATAGCGGCAGTAACGGAGTGAGTTACCCGCGGCATAACACGTTCCGTTACTGCTGGCATTAACCATGTGTGAGCGGTGACTGGAGGGGAGTATGGAGCGGGCACTGACTGCAGGGAGTATGGAGCGGGCGCCGGGCACTGACTGCAGGGGAGTAGGGAGGGACTAATCAAACTGTGGCCATCGCTGATTGGTCACGGAAGCCATGAGAAGCAGCTGGCGAGACCAATCAGCGACTTGGATTTCCATGACAGACAGAGGCCGCGACCAATGAATTTCCATGACAGACAGAAAGACAGAAGGACAGACGGAAGTGACCCTTAGACAATTATATAGTAGATGGGTTGAGCCATGAAAGACATGCTCAATTTCGCGCACCCTTGTCATCAAATTAGGAGTAGTATGGTTATGGCCCATACACTGTCCCGCACAATGGCCCTGTACTGTCTACATTGTCTTCTGCTTTATAATATGAAAGCAGCTGATAGAACTCTGAAATTATTAATTTATGTTATCAAGTGTTGAGATATTACACCAGGTAAATTACATGAAATTAATATCAATAATCTAGAAAAACCAAGGTTTTAATAGTTTTCCTTCCAATATACTGTATATCATGTTTTTACTGAAAACAGGATATGCACAGTTTGAACCAATCCCATGGACAGCGTGTTATTAAAAAGATAACAGCTTCCTCCTATCAATTATTTTTAATTGTGGCAGAATAAACAAAAGAGTTGGTTGTTGAATTCATGACAGAAATGCAGCTCTTTCATAAATTAGCATGATGATATTCAATGGAAGTGACATGTGGACTCTAAGGGCTTCCAACCAAATTTTTGGTGCCAGGCACAGTGTGTGAGGAAAACATCAAATGGAGAATATTGGTATTTGAACAAGGATTTCCCTCTTCAACAATAATACCAATAGAAATAATAAAAATAATAATACTACTAACTATTCTATTTTCAGTTACCTTAACTTGCTCTTTTTATAAATGAGCATGTAGCTTATTAAGGACATACACATATCAAAATAAAATGGGTGTAAACAGTTCATGCATTGAATTAAATGCAACAGTATTAAGGTAATAATTATTTCTAGAGCACCAACATATTTCGCAGCACTTTACACTTTAGAGGGGACTTGTACAAGCAATAAAGACATTATAGAGTAAAGGTACCGTCTCACAGTGGCACTTTGGTCGCTAAGACGGCACGATCCGTGACGCTCCAGCATCGTTCCAATATCGCTCCAGCGTCGTAGACTGCGGTCACACTTCGCAATGCACGATGCTGGAGCGATAATTTCATGGCATATTTGCGATGTAGAAGCTGTTGGTTACTATGCGCACATCGTATACAATATCGTGCACACCTTTGTTACACCATGCGATCATGCCGCCACAGCGGGACACTAGACGACGAAAGAAAGTTTCAAACGATCTGCTACGACGTACGATTCTCAGCAGGGTCCCTGATCACAGGAGCGTGTCAGACACAGCGAGATCGTAAGTATATCGCTGGAACGTCACGAATCGTGCCGTCGTAGCGATCAAAATGCCACTGTGTGACGGTACCCTAAAACATAACTCAGCAGATAACAAAAGGAGTGAGGGCCCTGCCAGCAAGCTTACAATCTATGAGAAAATAGGAGAGAAACGAAAAGGTAACTGGTAAAAAGTGCTTGTGTTGTACAGTATGGTCCAGCCATCAATATAGGGTATTCAAATAACGCTGCATGAACCAGTCACCAGCCAGTAAGTGTTCAGTACAGATAAAGACTGCATGAAGGGTGTGTAAATAAATACTACAAGGGACCAGATTTGAAAGAAAAATGTTGTAGGCCCCAAACGGGAAGAGTTACATGAGTAGATTAAGCTGATCGATTAGTCTAAAGAAATGTGTTTATAGGGCACGCTTAAAACTGTGAGTATTGGGAATTTATTAAATTGTGCTAAGTAGAGATGAGTGAACCCTAACTGACGTCATTGCTCGTGAGAAATGACAGAGAGTAACCTATGAAGCATCGTTCTCAGAAGAACACTCCATAGGTTGCAGGACAGAATCGCTGGACATCGTGGGAACCACAA
The DNA here is from genome assembly GCF_032444005.1 of Ranitomeya imitator. NCBI lineage: Eukaryota > Metazoa > Chordata > Amphibia > Anura > Dendrobatidae > Ranitomeya > Ranitomeya imitator. Next base: position 386,922,475 of record NC_091285.1, on the reverse strand, counting down.
TGGGTTACGTTGGAGCTGCTGTCTTTTTATTTTTAAATGTGGGGTTAGTAATGAGAGTGTCTGATAGATGCCTCTCCATTACTAACCTTTGGGCTTGATGTCAGCTGACATTACTTATTAGACTGGGAAGGGGCCTATGGATCTTACCAGTCTTTTAATAACAGTCCCCAGCTTTCTGCTTTGCTTTAGCTGGTTAATAAATATAGGAGGGACCCTATGTCATTTTTTGGGGGGTCGGCCTCTCCATTTTTAATAGCCAGCGAAGGCAAAGCAGAAAGCTCGGGGATGATATTAATAGGCTGGGAAAGTCCATGGATATTGTCACTTTCCCAGTATAATAAGACCAGCTCACAGCTATCTTCTTTCCTGTGGATGGTTATTAAAAATAAGGGGACCACACGTCATTTTTGTAAGGTTTCCCCCATTTTTAATCAGCAAAGGCAAAGAGGAGAGGGATGTGAGCTGATATTAATAGCCTGGGAAACTCCATGGTTATTGGGCCCTTCCCAGCATAATAAGACCAGCTCACAGCCAAACGAAGACAAAGGGAGCCTGAAGTTTTATGCTATAAAATGGGGGTAGTAAGGTGTAGGGGGCTGCAAAAGGGAGCAAAATGTGGGTAGGAGCAGGATAATTGCCCTGCAAACAAATATGTATAGAGAAATTACTTAAAATAACAGAATAAAAAATAATAATTGTGAACCAGGAGACAGAGGTCCAAGTGGAGGAGAAAGTTGAGGAGGAGATGGAGGTGGACATGGCATTATAGTTGGAAGAGGGGGAGGAGGTATCTAACACTGTTTTTTTTATTTGGAGGGCCCCAAAATTAAACAAATGGTAAATAGAATATAATACAGGCTGGGTGCAGCAGGTATAGCTGTCTAGTCAGCCAAAGGTATGGACAAGTCCTGTGTGATCCACGCCTTGTTCATTTTTATCAATGTTAGCTTACCCACGTTGGGTGAGGACAGGCGGAAGCACCTGTCAGTGATTACATCCCCTTACAATCCCCGTGATTAAACACATGTTTCAATAGTACACTTGCCACAGGGCAGACCAGTGACTCTAAGGCATAAAAGGCAAGCACAGGCCATGTGTCCAGAAGATAAATGTGGCACACCCATCACTTAATACATGGAGACGTGTGGACACATACTCTTCTACCATGTTGATGAAATGCTGCCTCCTGTTAATACGGACCATATCAGATGGTGGTGCCAGATGTTGTGGCGTGCTGAGGAAGTTTTTCCACATTTCAGCCATACTAACCCTGCGTAGGAGGACCTCTACATCTGCCTTGTTCTTTCACTGAGCCCTCGCTTTCAGGTGGGAATGGCATCAGTAGTGCCTCTACCAGCATGCGCTTGTATTCAAGCATCCCCACCAGCCACACTCCAGTGATGCACATGAGCTGCTTTGAGTGCGACCATGCTGTCAACACAACACGGTTCCTCCTCATACTCCAAAACTGTACCCTGGCTGGACAGATGTTTACCTGGCCACTGTTTGTACAGGAACCTACCCTCCAAGCTATATGTGGATGACAGGCCTAATGATGGTGTGAGTGGTCTCTGTCCCTCCTGCTCCTTTTCCTCCTATGCCACCACATCCATCATTGCCTGAAGCGTTTTTTTAAAACAGGCATACAAGAGGTATAGTAACACTCATGATGGCTTCATCAGTGCTGGCCATGTTGGTGGAGTATTTGAAGCAGCACAACATGGACACACATCCTGCATTGGGGCCCACTCATTGGTGGTGAAATGGTGTAGTTTTGCAGAGTTAGTCACTCTTGCGGCTGCAGCTGAAACTCCACTATTGCCTGCTGCTTGCACAGTCTCTACAGCATATGCAAGATGGAGTTCCACTTTGTTGGTACGTCACATAGGAGACCGTGAGTGGGAAAGCAGAAGTGATGCTGCAGGGCAGATAGGTGAGCAGCAGCAGGGTGAGAAAGCCGAAAATGCACTCACATTGCCAACACTTTCAGCAGCTCTGAAATATGTGGGTAATTTTTAAGGAAGTTCTGCACCACCAAATTCAGCGCATGCGCCAGGCAAGCGATTTGCGTCAAACCTGCTAGGCCCAGAGCTGCTATGAGATTTCGCTCGTTATCGCACACCACCAGGCTGGGCTTGAGGTTTACCACCAACAACCACTCATCTCTCTGCTGTTTGATCCCCTTCCACAGCTCTTGCACAATGTGGGATTTGTCCCCCAAATCTAATGTAAATATATACATTAGTGATGAGCGAATATACTCGTCACTCGTGATTTCTCGAGCATGCTCGGGGGTCCTCTGAGTATTTTTTAGTGCTTGGATATTTAGTTTTCCTTGCCGCAGCTGAATGATTTACAACTGTTAGTCAGCTTAAGTACATGTGGGGATTCCCTAGCAACCAGGCAGCCCCCACATGTATTTCTGCTGGCTATCAGATGTAAATCATTTAGCTGCAGCAAGAAAAACTAAAACTCCGAGCACTAGAAAATACTCGGAGGACCCCCGAGCATGCTCGAGAAATCGAGAAATGTCAAGTAACGAGTATATTCGCTCACCACTAATATACATGCCTTAATTGGGAATATGGCGAGGAGTATATTGAATAAGCTAATTCAAGTACACCACCAAAAAAAGCGTAGGAAAAACTAAGGACCAAAAAGCACAATATGGTCTGTACCAATGATAATGGATGATAAGGTGCAGAGTAGTGATGAGCGAATGTGCTCGCCACTACTCGTTACTCACCCGAGTATCACTATGCTCGGTGTACTCGGTGAGCATCAAGCATTTCTGGGTTTACTCGGCGGGAACTGGTGTCTCCACCCAGCATTTTTGGTGGACTTTAGAGACCCAATCACGCTGCAGGGATTGTCTGCCAGGCCATGAAATGCCACAGCCATCTTTGTTGTGGTCGTGCAGTGATTGGCTTGGCCACACAGCATCATCACGAGTATAAGAGACCTGGCGCCGCCCTGCTCGCCGCATTCAGCTCCGGAGTTAGCTAGTTTATTTGGGAGAGCTGCTGCCGAAATCGGGTCAGAATCGTGCTTTTAATAGTTAGTGTAGGTCTGCAACTGTTCAGTCCACAACTCCTGAGAAACCAACAGTCCTTTTTAGGGCTAATTCATGGGTCCCGATATTGCAGTGCTAGGTAAGCAGGGCACAACATATCCACATCAGTGCAAGGCCTGCAGGCACTGTATGTGCCTACATAGCTTCCACTGCATCTCTCCCAAAGCTCCATAACTGTCTGCTGCTGCTGATTTAAAATATATCTAGCTGCAGTTTTCTTTTTTTTTTTCAAAAATTCACCCAAATCCCCCCCAAAATTTATACAGTCTGTTATGTCAGACTGAGGCCTGGTGTATCTGTTTAGAAATCATAGTTTTGCAGGCATACGTAGCATACTTGTGTGTGCTAGCCTTGTTCTACTTTTTTTTTTTTTATTCACCCAAAAGCCCAAAAAAATATTAATACAGTCTATTATGTTAGGCTGAGGGCTGGTGTTTCTGTTTTTGAAAAATCGTATTTCCGCAGGCATACGTAGCATAGTTCTGTGTGGTAGCCTTGGGCCACTATTCTTTTTTTTTTTAAATTCAGTCAAAAGCAAAAAAAAAATTAATACAGTCTGTTATGTCAGACTGAGGGCTAGTATTTCCATTTTTGAAAGATCGTATTTCTGCAGGCATACGTAGCATAGTTCTGTCTGATAGCCTTGTTACACTCTGTTTTTTTTTTTATTTTAAAAATTCTACAAAACCGTAAAAAAAAGTTAATACAGTCTGTTATGTCAGGCTGAGGCCTGTTGTATCTGTGGTGGAAAAATCGTAGCTTGACAGGCATAAGTTTCATAGTTCTGTTTTTCTAGCCTTGTTCTTTTTTTTTGCTTTAAGTTTCAAAATTCTCCAAAACACTAAAAAAATATAATACAGTCTGTTATATCAGGCTGAGACCTGTTGTATCTGTGGTGGAAAAATCGTAGCTTGACAGGCATAAGTTTCAAAGGTCTGTCTGCTAGCCTTGTTCCACTCTTTTTTTTATTTTAAAAATTCTACAAAACCCTAAAAAAATTTTAATACAGTCTGTTATGTCAAGCTGAGGCCTGTTGTATCTGTGTTGGAAAAATAGTAGCTTGACAGGCATAAGTTTCATAGGTCTGTCTGCTAGCCTTGTTCCACTCTTTTTATTTTAAAAATTCTACAAAACCCTAAAAAAATTTAATACAGTCTGTTATGTCAGGCTGAGGCCTGTTGTATCTGTGTTGGAAAAATCTAAGCTTCGCAGGCATAAGTTTCATAGGTCTGTCTGCTAGCCTTGTTCCACTCTTTTTTAAAAAAAAAAATTCTACAAAACCCTAAAAAAATATAATACAGTCTGTTATGTCAGGCTGAGGCCTGTTGTATCTGTGGTGGAAAAACCATAGCTTGACAGGCATAAGTTTCATAGTTTTGTCTGCTAGCCTTGTTCTTTTTTTCTTTTTCTTTTAAAAATTCTGCAAAACTCTAAAAAAAAATTTGAATATAGTCTGTTATGTCAGGCTGAGGCCTGGTGTTTGTGTTTGAAAAATCGTAGCTTTGCAGGTGCACTGATCAGATATAATTTAGCTCCAAATAAATACATTTGTGTTGAGCTTTTGAAATAGTGTAGTAGTCTATTTAAAATGGGCAAGTCAGGGGGCAAGGGACGAGGAAGTGGACGTGATGCTGATAGTGCATGCAGAGGACGATGCCGTGGCCAAGGTGAAAGTAGGCCACAACAAAGACCCACATCTTCTCACTTGACCTTCCTGTCCCAGTTTCTAGGGGACCACAGCACACCACTATTGAAGCCAGAGCAGTGTGAAACGGTTGTTGGTTGGATAGCGGATAATGCTTCCAGTCACTTAGCCACCACCACCACCACCATGTCTTCCACATGGTCAAGTCTGAATAGCTGTGAGTGTGGCCTGGATATTCCTCACCCTGATCCTATTTCCTCCAACCATGCTGAGTGCCCTGAGACAACTGATCCCACACTTGGACACTCAGAAGAACTGTTCAGTTTTCCCTTTCAAGATTCCGGACTCTCGGCCAGTGAACTTGAAGTGGGGACAGATGAGATCGCATGTAGCGATGCCCAAAGCTTTGACCAGCCACGGTCACACAAAGGCGATGGTGGGAAAGTACCAAAAAAGAAAAATATGGTACCGTGCTAAAATTATGGCACAAACCAACATAGCTGACAACTGCCCCTCATGGTAATATATCTTAATAAAGGCTGCTAGCTCATAGCTTCATAGACAATCTAACAAGGAAGTAACACTAAATAAATAAATTATGGACTATGTTTACAAAGCTCCTAAGTACAAGTGTAAATGGGTGTTACCACTAGATAGTGCCGTGGTTATACCAAATGCCTGCGTATAATAACTGTGCCTTTAGCTCCGCTGCCAATACCGCATAAATTTATAGGCACAATGACTGCAGCAAAGCCACTATTTTACCTACTTGGCAACAAGTCAGATCAGGTATTCGGTCCTTGTGTATTCTTTACACAGCGCAGGTGGTGCACAGATGGTTGAATTCCTTACTCCAGAGTCCGTATGGTGAGTGCACAAAGCCGTGCAGAGCCAGGGATGCCCTGGCTGTCGGCTCTGCTGGATGCTCGGAGAGAAAAGGCGAGGAGGAGGAGCGACTGCTTACAACGTGTGATGTCACTAGGCTAAGGAGCCTCGCTGGAGCCAAAAAGATCTAACCAACGCATTTTGAAGGATCGCGTCCTTCTTCCTCAGGGTTACCGCCCCCTCCTATCCTTTGCCAGATATAGGATCCCCAATCACCGCCTCGCATCTATTAACTCTTTGTGTGCCAAATACCCTGCAAAGCCTTCACATGTATCTAGTTCTACCCATGTGTATATAAACCCCTGTGCGTGATGCATATACAAACTACACTAATGTTATGAGAATATTTTCAATGAAAATGGATATTTATCATATAACCATAAGATTTTCCTGATTTATTAGATTTATGTATATAGATAAAAACAAATAATGTATTTTATTTTATTTAATTCAAAAGGCTAAAAACATAAATACAAATATATACCTTAAATGGGATTTGCATCCCTTTAATAATACTTGGTGGATTGGTAGCATGACCTGCATGTTTACTACACACTTATATTGGTGTATAGCTTGGGAAGCCCAAGTAGAGTGTTCATTAAAAACAACCACCAGTACTAACGGCACAACATATCAATGGCATTCACCGGATACCCATTGCCAACATCACAAAATTGCTCAAACAATGAAAAATGAAATATAAAAAAATCAAAAATAATAAATAACTGAATGGTGCCATGTAAAAAAAAAAAAATCTTTTAACACTCATTCAACTAAAATCTCATTTAGAACGCATAAAGTTCCAGCTCCTGATTTAAGCCCTTAGGAGCCAGACTGTCTAGAGTAAAAATCCATTCGGATTCCACCCGCGACATTTGTTTGAGGAAATCGCCACCTCTAAGGTTCTGACGGACAACCTGAATGGCGCAAAAATAGACATCTCTTAAAGATTGATTGTGTTCGTCCCTAAAGTGGCGTGATAGGGGATGACCCAGAAAACCTTCTGGATATTTTTGAAATGTTCTTTCATATGCTCCATAAGACGGCGTTTTGTGCGGCCTATATATAATTTTTTGCATGGACAGCAGATTAAGTAAATCACTCCCACAGAAAAACAAGATATATTTTGCTTGATGCTAAACTCGTTAACCCCGTCTGAATCAAAAAATTACAGTTGTTGGGTCTTCTTAAAGGAGGTATGCATACATCCATAGCAACCCCCACATGGTAGAAAACCTTTTACCACCTGATTAGCAGTTCTGTGGCCTTGTATAGATGCCTTATCATGCATTTTCGTTGTTGGGGCCACTAGATGCCCCAAAGTTTGGCCCCTTCTATACACAAACCTGGGGTAGGTTGGGAGGAAATTCCCTATTATTTTATCTTTCTGAAAAACTGGCCAATGTTTCTGCACAATTTTGGTGAATTTATTGCAGCCTGCATGGAACTGCATAATTATTGGTAGGTTAAAAACTTGTTCTTGTAGACTAACTGGATTGGGGTTATTAATCCAAATTTTATTTTTTGGGCGTGGAAATGCCATTTACTTTTATATGTAGGAAATCTTGCACTGAAGCCCCATTAATAATCACTTGGGTAGATTACGTTAGACCTTTTATGTCTATCATTGGCGACTTATGGATGTACAAAATGCATATTGTGGAGTGGATTTTCATGGGCCCATACAGTATGTGGGTTCCAAGGTGTAATGGGGTGCATATGACTATGCAGCAGGGCTCGCCTTCCTGCCAATGTGTAAAACAAAGGAGTACGGAAGTACAAAATGCATATTGTGAAGTGGATTTTCCTGAGCCCATCCAATATGTGGGTTCAAAGGCTTATTGGTTTGCATATGAATTGGTAGCAGGGCAGGCCTTGAATTCAATGCAACACTTTTTCAGGAGTCCCCCCTGGATATCTTATGACAGGGATATTGCGGTGCGTCGTAATTCTTGGCAGCCCATCCACTCACAGCATAGGCTACAACAGCTTAGGAGACCCACTGTTTAATAATGACCCTTTAGGAAGATTAATGCCACCTGATGCACCAGTAAAAATAGACTCTGTGACTTTAAGAGTCCCTCCTTTGTAAATTAAACAAGATGGGTCTGCTTATGTGTCACACACCACATGGCCAGCTAGGGGTGTTGCATGTTACAATGACATTTCCCAGTGCAATGTTAAAGTTGAAAAACACTTCAAAAACGCTGCGTCTGAACTAAGCCCAAGTGGGCGAGGAACGTTTTGGTCTGGGTTTAATAATTTGGCCTTACAGGCAAGTCATTAACCTGCAAAGGATGTACCTTGACATATTTCCCAGCAAAATCCGTTTTGGTTTCATTTTAGTGTGCTTTCTGTTGCATCGGGAAAACAGGCATGAATCTCAGAACAAAATGTTTACAGCTGTGATCTAGGAGTCAGGAATGCTTCCAGGGGAAATCCCCATGAGGTTCCTGGGTCAATTGAGCAGTGTTTCCATCATTTTCAGACGTTTTTAGACCTTAAAAGGAACCTGGGGGGGGGATCGCGGTAAAAATACTCGGGTCTCCCATAGTCTTACATTGGGCTCTTTGCTCAGGTCGAGTACCCGAATATTCCAATTTGCTCGACCCGAGCTTTTTAGTGCTCGCTCATCACTAGTGCAGAGAATTGCTCACCTGGTACAGTTGTGTATAAAGCAACAAAGATCAATCTTAAATTTGTCAGCTGCTGCAGTCCCACAAATAAAAAAAAAAAATTCAAATGGCAGAAGAGAATCAAGGTGGGAAGTCTGTGCTGCTGATGCAGGTCGAAAAGAATGGTCCTGCATACAAGGTAGACTTGATGCGGTTTTATTATCAATTAATTTCAAAGTCTACAGACTTCTTAATCAGGATATAACACGAAAGCTACTTTTTTAATATTGTAACAGCTTTCTGTAAAGTTTTTTTTTGCCTTTTGTGTTCTTTTTTTTTACACTTTTACAATTTTTTTTGAACTTTTTTTGCATTTTGTACTTGGTCCCAGTGTACTTCCAATAGTCTGATTGCTGGTCTCATGCATTGTAATACTTCTGTGCTGCAGTGCATGAGATCTGTCAGTTTTACACTAACACGTGGACTGTTAGAAACTGCTTACTTTGCCTTGGATTATAATAACAATTGAAGCCTCCTCACTCTGTCAGCCATCAAGATGCTGCTGTCATTATTGACAGTGGAATCGGCCACAATCTATGCTAATACCAATTGTAACCAATGCAGGAGGTGTTCAGCTATAGTATATAGCCAACACCAAGTACATTTTCGCCTGTCATGGTGTGCTATTTACTTATTCTGTAAGGCTGTAAAAGTATGGTGTTGATTAATAGGGCCTCGTGTTGGCTGTCATTAAAGGGTTTATATGAAATCCACAACTTTAAGAAAAGCAATTTCCTTGCAGTGTTGAAAAATAATTAGTCTACATGTCATTCTAAAACAATATCCTGAACCCAAAATTGGATTTGCCCTCTTTATAACCCAAAGATCACTTCATAGATGAAGTGCTAACTGTTTAGACAATTGTGTCTCTTTCACAAAGGAGTATGGCTTAGTGGTAAATGGTATAGCTTCCAAGAAATGTGGCTTAACCCATTAACAACCTCCAATACGTCTTTTAATGACAGCAGTTAAGGGTACTTATTCCTCAGATCCGCTTTTTAATGGCGTTGAGAAATAGGGGTATAGCGCCCCCTGAGTTGGAAAATCTTCAGGGTCTCAGCTAGTGGTCTCAGACCCCAGAGAACATGATTTTGGTCGGTTTTTACCGTATCCAGTGTTGTGATAAGTCAGATTTCCCATTCATTTCTCTCTCCTCTGATATGATCTAGTATACCAGAATGGAGAAAAATAGGGTCCCCTGAGCCCCGCCCTGGTACCTCCACCATCCCTGGACCCTCCTGCTCCGCCCCCCGGCCCTACACATCTTTTTCCTGGAAGAAAATGATGGGCACATGCACAATGCGCCCACCAAGATCTGTCCGCCGGTACACAGCAACAATAGGAGATTTTTGCTATTGGTTTATTTTGATCACTGTGATTCTTATGAAAATAAAAAATAGTAAATCAAACCCCCTTTGTCACCCTTAGCTAGGTCAAAAGAATAAAATAAAATTAAAAATATATTTTTTTCATTCTTTGCAGTTAGGGTTGGGGCTAGGGTTAGGGTTAGGTTTGGGGCTAAGGTTGGGGCTAGGGTTGTGTTGGGGATTATGGTTAGTGTTAGGAATAAGGTTAGGGGTGTGTTAGGGTTGGGCTGTGTTGGGTTTGAGTTAAAATTGGGGAATTTGCACTGTTTAGCTACATCGGGGGTCTCCAAGCGCGACATGTAGCCCGCCATCGATTCCAGCCAATTTTGCATTCAAAAAGTCAAACTGTGCTCCGTCCCTTCTGAGCTCTGCCATATGCCCAAACAGTGGCTTCCCCCAACATACGGAGTATCGGTATACTCAGTAAAAATTTGACAACATATTTTTGGTCTATTTTCTTCTGATATCCTTGTGAAAATAAAAAAGTTTGGATCTAAAGTACATTTTTTATGAACAAAGTAAAATGTTCATTTTTTTCCTTCCACATTGCTTTAGTTCTCGTGAAGCACCTGAAGGGTTAATAAATAATAATCTTTATTTTTATATAGCGCTAACATATTAGGCAGCGCTTTACATTTTGCACACATTATCATCACTGTCCCCGTTGGGGCTCACAATCTAAATTCCCTATCAGTATGTCTTTCAAATGTGGGAGGAAACCGGAGTACCTGGAGGAAACCCACGCAAACGCAGGGAGAACATACAAACTCCTTGCAGATGTTGTCCTTGGTGGGGTTTGAACCCAGGACTCCAGCGCTGCAGTGCTAACCACTGAGCCACCGTGCTAAACTTCTTGAATGTGGTTTTGAGAACCTTGAGGGGTGCAGTTTTTAGAATGGTGTTACTTTTGGGTATTTTCTGTCATATAGACCCCTCAAACTCACTTCAAATATGAGGTGGTTCCTAAAAAAAGGTTTTGTAAATCTTGTTGGAAAAATGAGAACTCGCTGGTTAGCTTTTAACCCTTATAATGTTCTAACGAAAAAATATTATGCTTCCAAAATTGTGCTGATGTAAAGTAGACATGTGGGAAACTTTTTTGTATGACATGACTCTGATTTAAGGGCACCAAAATTAAAAGTTTGAAAATTGCTACATTTTTTTTGCCAAACTTCCATTTTTTTTTTTTTCATAAATAAACTCAAGTCATATCGAAAATTTTTTACCACTAACATAAAGTACAATATGTCACGAAAAACAATCTCAGTATCAATGGAATCCATTAAAGTGTTCCAGAGTTATAACTTCATAAAGTGACAGTGGTCAGAATTGTGAAAATTGGCCCGGTCATTAAGGCCAAAATTGACTCGGTCGCTAAGGGGTTAAAATACACTGCACTTCATCAAAGTTTTGGAGCAAAAAACACTGGTCTACAGTAAATAAAATAGGTGTAAAGTGAAACAGAAGTATCTAAAAATGCACCACATTTATCATCTAGCATAAGCCACTGTAATACATTTTGTGCGTCTGCAGATCGCCTAGTCTAAAGATTCACTGTGGAAATATTAGACAAGTAATATTAGTGAATCTGCACAAATATTAAGCTTTCTTAAATAACTAATTAATATGATTTACAGAGGATGAGCCAAATGAGTTACTATAAGGACAATGGATTATTGGCTAATCATATCCAATTAATAAGGGGTAAATCAGTCATAATGAGCAGCAATAACCTTTTGCAGCATAGGTAAGGTCTATATTTTTTAATCAAAGTTATACTGCTTCCTAATTTCATAAATAAAATATACTGCAACAATGTTCAAAGAAGAAAGAGATTTTTAGCTATAAATTAAAGAGTGAAAAATAAAGATACCCAAGCAGATATATTATATGGAGCAGAGCATGTGCAGGCAGCAATGAGGTGCATGCAATAGGCAATGTGTGACCGATGCAGGTAAAATGCTCCATAGGTTGATTCACACATCGTATACCTGTGAAATTTTCAGTTAATAGAATATGTGCAGAAAGTGCATCTGTCACGTCATTATTGCGGAAACTATTTTATTAGCACTTGATTCTCCCAAGAAATATTGATATTTAATATTAGAAATTGTTATTTGCAACCACCAAATGCCATATTTTAAAACAAAACTATTTTAAGTATACAAATAAGCAATCACATCATCAAAACGAAGCCGTCCAATATTGCTACCCACCGCTTTCCAATATACAGCTCTGGCGAAAATTAAGAGACCACCACATCAAATCCCTGTCATGGGCAGCCCAATCTCCAGACCTGAACCCAATTGAAAACCTCTGGGATGTAATCAAGAGGATGATGGATAGTCACAAGCCATCAATCAAAGAAGAACTACTTACATCTTTGCGCCAGGAGCAGTGTGACAGACTGGTGGAAAGCATGCCAAGACGCATGAGAGCTGTGATTAAAAATCATGGTTATTCCACAAAATATTGATCTCTGAACTCTTCCTGAGTTAAAACATTAGTATTGTTGTTTCTAAATGATTATGAACTTGTTTTCTTTGCATTATTTAAGGTAGAAAGCACTGTTTGTTTGTTTTTTAATTTTGTCCATTTTTCGGCGTCAGAAAAAAAATACAAAAATTATTGCTTGGAAATTCGGAGAAATTTTGTCAGAAGTTTATAGAATAAAAGAACAATTTACATGTTACTCAAAAATATTCCTATAAAGAGAAAAATCGGACAAACTGAACATTTTGCAGTGGTCTCTTAATTTTTGCCAGAGCTGTATATACAGTATATTAAAAGAAAATCCTACCAGATCTGCCCAAACACTTGCACACGTTGCTCCTTTATAATAATCAGTCTAAAGTCATGTTTAAACCTAAAAGCTTCCCTATATATTGAATGAATTGTCATTTTCCACACAGTCTGCATTAATAATCAAAAAGTGCATCTGAAGTGAATAACAATAAGTTGATAAACTCGGTCTTCAACCTCTTTTTAGAGCTTTAATATAAGATTTTTGTCAATTTTCCTCACAATCTCATGTGCCTTTCTTTCTTAGCTTTTCTTCTGTGACCTTTTCCTATCATTTTATTATTGGAGATATCAAATCTCCTTTATAAAAAAAAAATGAGAAAAGAAAAAAGGCCTGAGTGTGTTTACATTTGTAGACAGGTACAGAATTCAATAAGAAAGCAGCAGTCGGTTTAGCAAATAGATAAACATACAATCTTCATTAAGTAAAAAACAAAGTGAAGCAGGACTATCGAATAATGGATGTCTGCTGCTTGTCACGAGGAATGGATGAATGGCAGCACTGTATGCCCATGGTTGCATCATTTTAACTTTATTAAGAATATCTTGTTTGCTAATATTTCTAATTTGATTTTTATACCTATTTTACAATTCTTAAGATATCACAATGACAAGACTGAATGTGTTCTTCGTCCTAATTGGGTTAACACTAATTTTCTTCTCATGACAGCTCACATGAGAAGCTTTCCAGCAATGTATGTTCATTACTATTGGGAATTTCAAACTCCATGGCATGACCCAGATGTCCATGAATCACAATATGTGTATGGACCCTGACAGGCTCGAACTAACCCATGGGGTAATAGGAAAATCTCCCGGTGGGCCCAGTGTAGATCTGGGCCCCAACCCCACTGTATGGCCAATACTTGGCATAATTCACTTGATTCACTCTGTACAGAAAAAAACAGCATCTCATCATTTATTAACCACACTACCCAGTTTATTATTATATAGAGATATAGGTAAATTTGTGAACAAAGGTAGTATAATATTTGCATGCAGCTGAAAAGTGGGCCCCCCAAAAAAGTCAATGTTACTGGTGGGCCCTTGTCACTCCAGTCCGACACTGGACCCTGACGTACAGACTGGCCACTTATCTCCCAACCCGAACTCAACAGCCTTATATATGGTTAAAAGCATGTTAATGTGACGCCCAGGAGACCGGGATACCCAGCACCGGACCAATGGAGTCTGTCTCTTGAGGGGGATGTCACGGGTGGCTTGACCCGGTGCTGTGGCCTCAGGCAATGCACAGTGTAAGGGGTATCATGAGGGGACAGGCACTTACTTGATCAGCAGCAGGTTCTCCCAGCGGTGACGATCCCGATCCTGGATAGATGGCTATTGTCCAAATGAAAGACTGAGGCACTGAAACGTTTAACCAGTTTACTTTAACATAAAAGGATTTACAACCAGTCCTGTCACCGGAGTCTGTATGGGAACTCTGAGTTACTTTGACCCTGCCGGGGTCTTCGCCTCTTATTGTGCGCAATTTCTGTGTGGCCCTGCTGCTGTATGTGAACTGGCTGCCGGCCCAATCTGTCCCCTCCGGGTCCTGGTTCGACGGGCAACCCGAGTCCTTTTATCGGTTTACCCCCTCTGGGAGTACCGCTGAACTCTGTGTCTGTTGCTGCGTCCGGCCCTAGTGAAGCTGATATCACCTCACGTTTTTCTGGTTGCTGTATTATATATAATGAATACAGCCACGGATCCGGTATCCGTCTTTGCGCCTGTTCTGGGTAGTGATTAATGCTACCCGGTTCTCACAATGTCCTTTTTCTCTATCCCTCTTCTCCTCAGGCCGGTGATTTAGGCCTGGTAACAGTCACAGGGCTGTTAGAGATTCAATTGTATGACCTCTCACTTTCAGCTCCTTAGCCCAACTGCCATTTCTTCTCTCAGACCAGAATGGATCAAGGGGAGTCTCTGGAGCTCCCCCTTCTGGCCGGAGGTGGTAGTGCAGTCTTGCTATTTTAGTATTTGTACTTACTGTCAGTAACTATTTTTGTGGCAAATACCCCTAGGGGTGCCACATTCCCCCTTAGTTAAGAACAGTACTCCGGGACTGTGGGACAATAACATTTTGAAATAACAATTAATATGTACAGAGTCTTAAAAATGAAAAGTTACAAAAACCACTCAAGGAAACAAAAATAGAGTTCTGTAAAAAAGTCACTTCAAATAGCGTCCATTAATACAGTTCTATCCTTGAAGGTATTAGGAAAGGCACTGTACTTAGTGTCCAGGAATTTAGTTCCATTTTTCCAACGGAGTTATCAATATAAAGTCTAAAGAAAGTTCAAAAAGAGCAAAAAGCAAAGTTCAAAAAGCAGTCTTTCCGGAGCTTTGATTTAGTGCCTTCGGGCTGATAAAAAGTTCAAGAATATGCAATAAGTTCATACAGACAAGTCTCTGTAGGCACTGGGCTTAAACGTTGCAGACTGATAACAATGACTATACTACATTTTCTGTTTAACTCTATACGGCATAACATATATACAATTCACATTATAGTTGGTAATCTGCATACCTGGCCGGTAATTGACCCTTGGTACTACGCTGTGATCTACGTAATAGCGGTGTCTCTTCATGTGGTGTACTACTGTCTACTGCAGATGTAGTATCTGCCCGCTCTGCTAAAGATAATTCCACGACTATGGAGTTGGCAAGTCCACCGTGAATGGGATTACTCTGACCAGGAATCTGTTCTTCCTGGCCTGGAACCTCCTGTAGTACGGGGTCAGCCTCTTCCTGTCTTGGGACTTCTGGTATTGGGTTCGGTGTTGGGTAAAAGGCCACCATGGGAACCACTACTGCACCATGGTATGTTAGTAGGGTTTTGGGAAAGTCTCCTATACAGGTGTGATACACTTCCTCTTCTTTTTCCTTTACTGGTTGAACCTGTATGGGTTGAATAACTTCTGGTTCTGGCTGGACAACGTCTGGCTCTTTCAATGCTTCCGGACACAATTTAAGATTGTCTCTTGACACTAGTACAGATGTTAAGCCTCCGTTTTTGTTAATGAGACACATTTTAGGATTATCCACTCTTGTTGGTAAAACTGTGTAGGGTACGGCTTCCCACTGATTGTCCAGTTTATTGGTTCGACGATTTCTCTTGAGCACTTGGTCACCCGGTCTTAATGGGGTCGCTAGAGCATTCTGGTTGAAAGTTCGCTCTTGTCTTTCTCTAGTTTGCTGAAGGCTTCTTTCCACACTCTCTTGCACTTGGCGATACTGCTTTTGCCGTATGATATCCCAATTGGAGTCTTGAACTTCTGCGTCTGGTTTCAGAATTCCCATTTCTAGATCGATTGGTAATTGGCCGGGTCTTGCACGCATAAGGTAAGCTGGGGTGCAGTTGGTGGAGCTCACCGGGACATGATTATACAGATCCACCAAGTCAGGCAATTTCTCTGGCCATTGATTCCTTTCTGTCTCAGGTAAAGTCTTTAGTAGGTCTATTACAATATGGTTCATCTTCTCGCATAAGCCGTTTGTTTGTGGATGATAGGCCGTCGTCCGGATCTTTTTGCAACCATACATATTACAGAATTCTCTGAAGATCTCTGATTCAAAGGCTGTACCTTGGTCGGTGAGAACCTGTTCCGGATATCCATGGGGTCTACAAAAGTACGTTTGGAACGCTTTGGCTGCTGTTTTTGCTGTCAGATCTTTTACGGGTACTACTACCAAGAAACGTGAATAATGGTCCACGATGGTCAAGGCATAGACATAGCCGGACCGGCTTGGTGTCAACTTCACGTGGTCCATGGCTACAAGTTCAAGTGGTTGTTTGGTGATTATGGGCTGCAGTGGTGCTCTTTGGTTCTTTTGATCGTTTCTTCTGAGGTTGCACGGGCCACAATTTCTGCACCACTGTTCGATTGATTTTCTCATCCCGACCCAATAAAATCTTTCTCTTAGAAGTACTTCTAACTTTTTCCAACCGAAGTGACCAGCACCATTATGGTAAGCTTCGAGGACCATCTTCACATCTTGTTTAGGCACAATAATCTGCCAAACCAATTCATGTGTTTTCGGATTGGTGTATCTTCTACAGAGCTTCCCTTGATACAGGAACATTTTGCCTCTCTCTTTCCAGAGTTGATGCGTCTCTTCTGGGGCATCCTCATCGGGATATGCACTTTGCTCAGTCAACAGTTCCTTCACCAACTTCACAGCCGGATTGCTGTCTTGGGTGTCAGCCCATCTATGGTGTGCTAACGGATTAAAATTCACCTCTTGTTGTTTCTGATAGGTACTTGACTGATGATGTTTTGCCTTGGGACGATGGAAGGCTGGTAGTTCAATTTCTTCAAGCTCCCCCGTTTCCTCTTCTACATCTCTCAAGCGTGGCATCCGGGATAGGGCATCGGCATTTCCATTCTTGCGACCTGCTCGATACTTGATTATGAAGTTGTAATTAGATAACCGGGCTATCCATCGCTGTTCTAACGCACCTAATTTGGCTGTGTCCAGGTGGGTCAACGGATTGTTGTCAGTATAGACAATAAATTCTGCAGCGGCCAGATAGTGTTTGAAACGCTCCGTCACAGCCCAAACTACTGCCAGTAGTTCCAATTTGAAGGAGCTGTAATTTTCTGAATTTCTTTCAGTAGGCCGGAGCTTTCTACTTGCAAAGGCGATGACTTTCTCCCGACCTTCTTGCTTTTGTGACAGCACCGCTCCTAGTCCCACATTACTGGCATCGGTGTAGAGGATGAAAGGTTGATGGTAATCTGGGTATGCCAGAACCTCTTCTCCAGTTAGTGCCTTCTTTAGTTGTTCAAAGGAGTCTTCCCTTTCGTCGTTCCACTGAAAAGGAGGGTTTCGGTTTGAAGGTTTCTTCGTCTGCCCTACCAAGGTGTCTTGCAAGGGTGCTGCCAACTTGGTAAATCCTTTTATAAATCTGCGTTAGTAACCCACCAATCCCAGGAATTGTCTCACTTCTTTTGCGCTGGTAGGTCTTGGCCAATCCCTTATGGCGCTTATTTTCTCGGGATCTGGTGCTACTCCCTCCGAACTCACGATGTGTCCCAGGTACTGTACCTTTGGCTTGAGAAGGTGACATTTGGATGGCTTGACTTTCATGCCATACCTGGATAAGGCTTCGAACACTTCTGCCAGGTCTATTAAGTGTTGTTCGTAAGTCTTTGAGTAGACGATCACATCATCTAGGTACAGGAGGACGGTCTCGAAGTTCTTGTGTCCGAGGCAGCATTCCATCAGCCGTTGGAAGGTACCGGATGCGTTGCAGAGTCCGAACGGCATGCGATTAAATTCACATAGACCCATTGGTGTGGTGAATGCCGTCTTTTCCTTATCTCTCTCAGCCACAGGGACTTGCCAATACCCGCTTGTTAAGTCTAAGGTGGAAAAATAATTAGCAGATTTCAAAGCAGTTAAGGACTCTTCTATCCTAGGCAAGGGGTAGGCGTCTTTATGGGTGATGTTATTAATCTTCCGGTAGTCTACGCACATTCTCATGGTTCCGTCCTTTTTTTTGACAATCACTAGAGGGGCCGCCCAGGGGCTACAGCTGTCTCTTATTACCCCGGCCTGTTTCATTTCCCTCAGCATATCTTTTGCACATTGATAGTGAGCGGGCGGTATGGGTCTATATCTTTCTTTTATTGGGGGATGGTCACCTGTGGGGATTGTGTGTTCTACCCCTTCTATCCGTCCGAAGTCCAATGGGTGTTTACTGAAGACTTGTTCATATTCCGTCACTAGCCTATACACCCCTTGTTTTTGATGGGTAGGTGTTGAATTTATGCCCACGTGTAGCTGTTGGCACCAATCCTCCATTTCTCCATCTGAGCCATTGCCTTCCACCTGACAGGTTGGTTCTAAGGGCTCAATGGTTGTGATGGCATTGTTGTCAACAGTATATAGCTTTGCCATTGTAGCATACCTTGGCAAAGTGACCTCTTCCTCTCCACAGTTCAAAAGTCGTACCGGCACTCGTCCCCGGTGTACCTCGACTATCCCCCGTGCTGTGAGTATAGTGGGCCTGCTGTCGGTGTACACTGGTTCTATTAAGGCTTGATAATCTCGTCCATTAGTACCAATGGCTGCTCTACACCATACCAGCATTTCTGTTTTTGGTGGGATTACAATAGACGTTGGATCACTTACCCTCACACTGCCGATTTCTCCACCTGCAACTTCTACCTGTTGCCTTAACATCAATACTTTTATTTCCCTCCGGAGAACTCTCTGCTGGCAGGATTGGGCAGTTTCAGCAATTTGCTGTAAGACAGAAATGACTTCGGAAAAGCAGTTCTCTAACACATTCATTCTTATCAATACAGTTGGTTCACAGTTCCGCCGGTCAACATCAACAACAATTATACCCTGTTTCTTCAGTTCTACTTTACCAATCTTTATGGTCATCTCCCTGAATCCTAGTTTCGGTACCAACTTACCATTACTGGCCCATATATCTAGTTCAACATCAGAGGGCCCTTTATCAATATCTGCATCAGCCCAGTACCTCTTATAAAGGATATACGGTATAGATGAAATCTGGGAACCTGTGTCCAGCAAAGCGTTGAGGGGAATTCCGTCCAGCACGATAGGGATAATGGGTCGTCCTCCGATGTACCTGTCGTGCCAGGGTGTTGGGCCTTGAAAGTTCATTCCTGCGAACTGGCCCGCATTCCCAGGGGATTCCCGTTTAAATCACAATCTCGTGCAAAGTGGCCCGGCTGCTGGCAACGGCGGCAAATGGGCTGTCCATCCGGTTGGTAGCGGTCGCGGGGTCGTCCTCTCCATGTCGGGTATCTCCGGGGTCTCATCCATGGAACATCCTCTCTACAGTTTGCCAACTCCATCTTGTGTCCTCTCATCTCCTGCATGGTTTTAGCCATTGAAGCAACAACATCAGCTAAAGAGTCAAGCTTTTGTAGAAGAGCCTCATTAGTACTGGGCCCCAGGGGCTTAGCAATGGCCCCAGACATAGCTGATGTCACTGGCACTCCCTGTTGTTGAGGTGCCTCTGCCATGGGTTGCGCAGGATCCTGATCCCGAGGTGCCTCTGCCAGCTGGAGACGTATAGCGCTCTCCTTTAATTGGGCAAATGTCAATTCAGGGTTCTTAAAAACAAGCATGCTCACATGCCCCCGGTGAGAAGGGGTGTAGAGTCCCTCAATAAATTGATCTCTTAGCAGTTTATCTGCTCCGGTGTTAAAAATGGGTTCAGCCAGTGTAAGTGATTTAAGGGCTTCCTGCAGGTTTAAGGCAAAGTCTCTCACGCCCTCATTAGCTTTTTGTTTGCAATTAAAGAATCGTATTTTAGCTTTGCTGCTGGCCGTGGTTTCAAATGTAGCTTTTAATCCAGCAAATATGCGTTCAACAGTGCCTTTTAGATCAGCTGCCCATGCTGTGACTTCTCGCTTAGCATGGCCACTTAACTGCATCATCAGGAGACTAACACGCTGAACTTCACCCACAGGGAACATGTCAAAATGGGCCAGCATCTTTTCTCTGAAATCGTCAAGGGTATTAGGCTCACCTTCATACATTGGAAGCCATGGGCCACCCGGGGTATATGGCATCAGCACCGGCATGATGGGCGCCACTCCTTGCACCGCTGCGCTGCCGGACTCTCTATTGACACTCTGTCTTTTAGCTGCATTAGCGTTGCCGGGTGCTGCGGCGTCTCCGTGCTGCGACATACTGTGCCCCCTTAGTTAATCCGGACCCTTCCGGTCCTCCGCTTCCGTCGGGATAGTGTAGATTCGTTCCGCTGTGCAGCAGGATCGATTTTCCCCTTGCTCTGATGTCAGAGCGCTCAGCTTGGTGCCGCCCACAATGACACGCCCCCTGCTGCTCCCACCCACCGCGCTCTGTAATGGCGGATTCTGAAGTTTTTCAGTTAGACTGGGGCTCAGGTGATGGCGTAGCTCAATTAACAGTCTCGTGCCTAACGGTTATGAAGTGATTACCTCAGGGGATGGCGGCCATCTTTACTCCATTATAACCAATGGGGAAAAGTCACTTTCAATAGTTTTCAATGGGGAATGGATTTTTCTTTAATAAAGTCAATTTTCAAGATTTTTCATCCCAGTTTTCACAGTTTTGGGCTCCAATCACGGCACACAATACCCGGTATACGGGCTGGCTAGATCCTGTTCGTGACGCCAATTGTGACGCCCAGGAGACCGGGATACCCAGCACCGGACCAATGGAGTCTGTCTCTTGAGGGGGATGTCACGGGTGGCTTGACCCGGTGCTGTGGCCTCAGGCAATGCACAGTGTAAGGGGTATCATGAGGGGACAGGCACTTACTTGATCAGCAGCAGGTTCTCCCAGCGGTGACGATCCCGATCCTGGATAGATGGCTATTGTCCAAATGAAAGACTGAGGCACTGAAACGTTTAACCAGTTTACTTTAACATAAAAGGATTTACAACCAGTCCTGTCACCGGAGTCTGTATGGGAACTCTGAGTTACTTTGACCCTGCCGGGGTCTTCGCCTCTTATTGTGCGCAATTTCTGTGTGGCCCTGCTGCTGTATGTGAACTGGCTGCCGGCCCAATCTGTCCCCTCCGGGTCCTGGTTCGACGGGCAACCCGAGTCCTTTTATCGGTTTACCCCCTCTGGGAGTACCGCTGAACTCTGTGTCTGTTGCTGCGTCCGGCCCTAGTGAAGCTGATATCACCTCACGTTTTTCTGGTTGCTGTATTATATATAATGAATACAGCCACGGATCCGGTATCCGTCTTTGCGCCTGTTCTGGGTAGTGATTAATGCTACCCGGTTCTCACAATGTCCTTTTTCTCTATCCCTCTTCTCCTCAGGCCGGTGATTTAGGCCTGGTAACAGTCACAGGGCTGTTAGAGATTCAATTGTATGACCTCTCACTTTCAGCTCCTTAGCCCAACTGCCATTTCTTCTCTCAGACCAGAATGGATCAAGGGGAGTCTCTGGAGCTCCCCCTTCTGGCCGGAGGTGGTAGTGCAGTCTTGCTATTTTAGTATTTGTACTTACTGTCAGTAACTATTTTTGTGGCAAATACCCCTAGGGGTGCCACATTAAGTTCAGGTCAGGAGACCCCTGACCTATCCATGCATGATAATCCATAGCCAGACTGTGTATCACAAACAAATACAGTTGCACTCTGAAGTGCTATAGCATGTAATCGTGAATTATGACATTTGAATTGCATTACTGATCTAGATAATAAGAAAAAATGGAGATGCTTGGCACATAATTTGGCCACTTCATGCATGCCCAGCAGCCAACAACAAGGCGATCTCCGGTTGCTGGGAACCTAACCTAATGTTAAAGTTTCTCTTTATGTCTTTCACAAACATATGAATGAGGCCTTATAGTAGTCATCCAAGAATAGACAAAATAAAGATGTAAAATGTCATTATCAATACATTTTTAAATACCTTTCACCCAATTAAGAGCAAGCATGGTAAATTTACGGTGCTTGGTCTTTAGGATGCCCGGTTAAAACTCCTGCTCCTGGAAAGAGGAATAGGATCATTCCCTAAATACAGATGGGTTCCTGGGGAGAAGACATAACTGGTTTACTACCATTTCTGTCTTCTTTTCATAGCTACATATGAGCACTTGTTGTTAATGCCTGACTAGCACAG
The DNA here is from genome assembly GCF_032444005.1 of Ranitomeya imitator. NCBI lineage: Eukaryota > Metazoa > Chordata > Amphibia > Anura > Dendrobatidae > Ranitomeya > Ranitomeya imitator. Next base: position 386,900,414 of record NC_091285.1, on the reverse strand, counting down.
ATCAGCTCTTTCAATAGTGCAGGAAACAATTTTTCCTGTAACTTGGGCTCTTATAGATATCTTCGCACAGTGTAAGAAATGAACAATAAAGGCTAAAAAATGTTCTTGAAAGAAAAATTATGTAAAAAATATATATAATGTATAAAACATCTGGAAAAAAGGTAATAAACAAAAAAAAATAGTTTTTTTCCATATAAAATACATTTTATTACATAGAAATAATAAAAAACCTGCATGTATTAGATACTTAAACTGAAAAAAAATGAACTGGTGTATAAGTTTGTATGCATACAAAATAGCAGCATGTTCACATTGGCCATTAAACAGAAAACCTAAGACAGAAATAAAATAAACATATGTCAAGGTGAAAATATATATATTTATACTCTTTTGTACTTTTATATTCTTATGCTGTGAAACAATAAGTTTTTCCCCTTTATGCTTGCTAATGCAAATGTAATTGTATTTAAGATGGCTGCCAGTATTCACCTTTGCCCTAGATCTGCTTTGCTAAAGAAGCAAGTTTCACATTCCAGAAGCCAAGTATCATTTCTCTTGAAATGGAAACTTAAAGTGATGTGGAGGAAGGAGGATCCATCAGATGAACATGTCCATACGTGCTCCATCAGCTTTCCAGTGCTTCACTTCTTCCTTTGGAGACATTCTCTGCATCGTCATTAAGCGGTCTCGCGGGTTCCGACAGAAGACCTCAGTCTGGCATAGATCATCAGGTTCCTGTAGAGTCAGTGTTTCTTGTAACTGTTTACACTGAGAGCGTGTGGTCACCATAGCTGGTATGGGCAGTTCAACAGGCAGAAGAGCAGCGGCTTTTGCTTGCATATCCGCAAAGGCGTTACCACCAGTCTATGGACTGTTCCATAGTACCGTGCTCCTTAACTTTGATAATGGCCAAATGATGGCTGTGATGGAATGGACAATGATGGTAATTGAAAGGACAATGGTAGTGGTGGGGGAGGAGGCAATGATGGAGGTGGTGGAATGGGCAATGATGGGGTGGTGGGGAGAAAGCAATGATGGTTGTTGTGGAAAGGACAGTGATGCTGGTAGTTGGGGGAGGCAAAGATGGAGGTGTTGGAATGGGCAATGATGGGGGTGGTGGGTGAGAAAGCAATGATGGTAGTGGTGGAAAGGACAATGGTTGTGGTGGGGAGGAGGCAATGATGGAGATGGTGGAATGGGCAATAATGGAGTGGTGGGGGAGAAGGCAATGATGGAGGTGGTGGAAAAGGCAATGATAGGGGTGGTGGGGGAGAACAATGACAGAGGGGGCTGCATTATACCCTATGAGGGGGGGCTCCATTATACCCTATGAGGGGGGACTGTGTTATACTTTGAGGGGGCTACATTATATTCTATGGGGGGCTGCAATATATTCTGTGTGAGGGCTGCATTATTCTCTCAGGGGCTACATTATATTCTGGGGGCTACATCATACTATCATTGTTCTCCCTCACCTCTATCATTGCCCTCTCTACCACCTCCATCATTGTTCTCCCCCACCTCCATCATTGCCTTCTCCCCCACCTCTGTCATTGTCCTCTGCCATCGCTACCATTGTCCTCTTCACCATCCACATCATTGTTCACTTGTCTTCCACCACTCCCAATTGTCCTGGACCTTTCCCCAGTGTATTGGTTAAAAAAGCAAACATCACCACTCACCTCTCCACCAATTCCCCCACAGCATCTTTTTTGCAGGGAACTTTCTCTCTGACAACAAAGGCGCACGCTGCTGTTTGTTGATGTCATCCAGTCGCGCTCTCCTGTGTCAGACAGATAGCGGCAGGCAGTATGCAGAGGATGGATACCTGCAGCTTCGCTCCGCTACCATTTTCTCTGATATATAGTGGAGCTGCAGGGATCTCTCCCTGCCCGCCACAAAAATGGCAATCTATGACTGAGGGCCGTTTAAAGGCCCTCCAAAAATCCCCTGCAGCCGGGAATGGAATTGCGATTGTGACTGTTAATATATTAAATGCCACTGTCAATCTCTGACAGCGGCATTTAACATGATCGCGTCAGAAGCACATCATAAGCCCTGCCCTTCGGTGCCCGAATCACATGATCGATATGAGCACTTCCCTGCGATTGTGCTCATAGCAAGAGATTATTTTAGCTACACACAGCAGAGCTGAAGCCCTGCTATTTGTAGCATAGGTGATCGAATGATTGCAGCTTCTAGTCTCCCATGGAGACAATTGAAGCCAGAATCACTAAAAAATCAGCTTGACATGCAAAAAATAAGCCCTCACCTAGCCCCAGATCTAAAAAAAATGGAAATGCTATGGGTCTCGGAAAATGGCGACTTTTTTTTTTAGAAACTTTGGATTTTTTTTCACTTAAATAAAATAGAACCTAGACATCTTTGGTATCTACAAACTTGTAATAACCTGGAGAATCATAATGACTGGTCAGTTTTAGCATTTCATGAACATGGCAAAAAAGCCCAAAACAATTGTATACACACATGGCCAAATTGTTGGTACCCCTCATTTAATTACAGAAAAACCCACACTGGTCACAGAAATAACTTGAATCTGACAAAAGTAATGATAAATAAAAGGTCTATGATAATGAACAAATGGAAGTCAGACATTGCTTTTCAACCATGCTTCCACAGAATTAAAAATAGGCCTAGACAGAAATGATGGTACACCTGAAAATAATGTGACAAAAGGGACATGTTAAATCAAGGTGTGTCCACTAACTAGCATCACAGGTGTCTACAATCTCGGAATCAGTGAGTGGGCCAGTATATAGGGCTACAGATACTCACTGCGCTGTTTGGTGACATGGTGTGTATCACACTCAACATGGAGCAGAGGAAGCGAAGGAAAGATTTGTCTCAGGAGATTAGAAAGAAAATTATAGACAAACATGTTAAACATAAAAGTTATAAGACTATCTCCAAGCAGCTTGATGTTCCTGTGAGTACAGTTGCACATATTATTTAGAAATTTTAGATCCATGGGACTGTAGCGATCCTCGCTGGACGTGGCCGCAGGAGGAAAATTGATGACAAATCAAAGAGATGGATAATACGATTGGTAACAAAAGAGCCCAGAAAAACTTCTAAACAGATTAAAGGTGAACTTCAAGCTCAAGGAAGATCAGTGTCAGATCGCACCATCCGATGTTGTATAAGCCAAAGTGGACTTCATGGGAGATGACCAATGAGGACACCATTGTTGAAAAAATATCATAAAAAAGCCAAAGTGGAATTTTCCAAACTACATGTTGACAAGCCAAAAGCTTCTGGAATAATGTCCTATGGACAGATGAGACAAAAATGAAAGTTTTTGGCAAGGCACATCAGCTCTATTTTCACAGACGGAAAAATGAAGCATATCAAGAAAAGAACACTGTCCATACTGTGAAACATGAAGGAGGCTCTGTTATGTTCAAGGGCTGCTTTGCGGCATCTGGCACAGGGTGTCTAGAATCTGTGCAGGGTACAATGAAATCTCAAGACTAACAAGGGATTCTAGAGAGAAATGTGCTGCTCAGTGTCAGAAAGCTTTGTCTCAGTCGCAGGTCATCGGTCTTGCAACAGGATAATGACCCAAAACATATAGCTAAAACACCCAAGAATAGCTAAAAGGAAAACATTGGACTATTCATCTGGAAAAGGCAACCTTCAAACACGAGAAAACTGGAGCAGTTTGGTCTTGAGGAGTGGGCCAAAATCCCTGTTGAGAGATGGGGAAATCTCATTGACAGACACAGGAATAGTTTGATTGCAGTGATTGCCTCAAAAAGTTGTGCAACAAAATATTAAGTTAAGGATACTATAATTTCTGTCCATGAGTTTTATTTTTTTTTAAATTCTGTGGAAGCATGGTTGAAAAGCAATGTCTGACTTTCATTTGTTCATTTTCCTACCTTTTTTTATTGATTATTACTTTTGTCAGATTCGAGTTATTTCTGTGACCATTGTGGGTTTGTCTGTCATCAAACAAGGGGTACCAACAATTTTGACCACGTGTGCAATTGCACTTTTTTTTGCATTTTCACAGCACTTTGATTTTTTTTCCAATTTTCCAGTACACTATATGGCAAAACCAATGGTGTAGTTCAAAAGTAGAAAAAAACAAAATATAATAAACCGGAATCCTTGAAAATATATGAACCAAAAGAAAAACAACAAGGATTCCTAAAATATAACTTTTAATAGAACAAGTTAAAAGACTCTATTTATCAAAATCATTCAACACATAAAAAGATACACAGTGTACCTAAAAAACCCTGTGTCAAACTACCATGAATCCTGCCTGACAGTGAAGGTTGGCACCCTAATTTTCTGCGGTAGGCGCCCCCACTCCTCGACGGCTCACCCTTTAAATACCCTAGAAAAGACCTGCAATACAGGAAAACTGGTGAGCCCTAAAGCGCAATCCCTATGATACCAACTGCCTGACAGTGGAGGTAGACACCCTAATTTACTGCGGTAGGTGCCCCCACTCAACGGTGGCTGACCCTAGGGTCCCTCACAATCCCTACAGTAAGGATAGACAAAAAATAATGTCCCAAATACACCTCTGGTACCCGTAAGAAAAAAAGGAAAAAAATAGAAAAAATATACCAAAAAATAAATAGAACAAAAATAAAATAGTATGAATATAGCTCAGAGTAATGATACTCAAGAAAATGCAAAGTTCTATGACTCGACCCACAAGGATATATGGGTAAGCAGAGTGCAAAAATATAAGTTGTCCAAATGAGGTTTTTGAACAGCACAAGAGTGCACTGATGTAAAGGTATAAATATACAACAATGAAAAATACACGCACTCCTCTATCTGCTGAAAAAGTCCCATCTTGTCTTGCTACAGGATGTTTTGTAGCATAAGAGTGCTCTATGTGAGGATACAATCACTCAAATATAAATGGATAAATATATGCATCCACACAAGTTGTTGTCCAATTTGTCCTGAGTACGCTGATACCCTATATGTGGGTGTAAACCAATGTTTGGGCGCACGGCAGAGCTTGGAAGGGAAGGAGCAACGTTTGACTTTTTCAACACAGAATTGGCTGGAATTGAGATCGGATGCCATGTCGCATTTGGAGAGCCCCTGATGTGCCTGAACAGTAGAAACCTCCTAATTCTAACTCCAGCCTTAACCCCAACACACCCCTAACCCTAGTCCCAACCCTAACCATAACCCTAACCACACCCCTAACCCTGATACACCCCTAACTCTAATCCCAACCATAAATGTAGTCCAAACCCTAACCCTAATCAAAACCATAATGGGAAAATGGAAATAAATACATTTTTTTATTTTATTATTTTTCCCTAACTAAGGGGGTGATAAAGGAGGGTTTGATTTACTATTTATAGCGGGTGTTCATAGCCGGTTTTTATATTTGGCAGCCGTCACACACTAAAAGATGCTTTTTATCGCAAAAAATTGTTTTTGCATCATCACATTTTGAAAGCTATAATTTTTCCAAACTTTGGTCCACAGAGTCATGTGAGGTCTTGTTTTTTGCAGGACAAGTTCATGTTTTTATTGGAAACATTTACGGGCACGTGACATTTTTTGATCACTTTTTATTACAATTTTTGGGAGTGAAAATGAATAAAACCAGCAATTCATGAATTTCTTTTGGGTGGGGAATTTATACCATTCCGCATGTGGTAAAATTGATAAGGCAGTTTTATTCTTCGGGTCAGTGGGATTATAGCGATACCTCATTTATATCTTTTTTTATGTTTTGGCACTTTTATACAATAAAAACTATTTTATTTAAAAAAATAATTGTTTTTGCATTGCTTTATTCCGAGAGCTATAACTTTTTTATTTTTTTGCTGATGGTGCTGTATGGCGGCTCATTTTTGCCGGACAAGATGATGTTTTCAGCAGTACCAAATTTTTTATTTATTTATTTTTTACGGTGTTCTCTGAAGGGGTTAACTAGTGGGACAGATTTATAAGTCGGGTCATTATGGATGCGTCGATACTAAATATGTGTTATTTTATTGATTTTTTTTATTTACATAAAGAAATGTATTTATTAGAACAATTTTTTTTCTTTATTTAAGAATTAAAAGAAAAAAAGATTTTATACAGTATAATATTTTTTTTAACTTGTTTACATTGTCCCAGGGTGGGACATCACTGTATAAAGTCAGATCGCTGATCTGACACTTCGCTACACGGAGTAGTATGTCTGATGGCAGAAAGGGGTTAAAATCATTTTTTAAGCTGGTGTCATAAAGTATTCTAATTCTAATGGTGAGATAAAGTCTTTTGGGTTTTCATTGGCTGTAAGCCGTAATCATCAACATTAACAGAAATAAACACTTGAAATAGATCGCTGTTTGGTTTGTATGGGACCTAGATTTTTCTGTTGGCAGCACTGCATTTAGCACTAATGAAAATGCTTGAAAGTTCCCTGTTCCCTTTTCTTACATTCATGAAAGCTGAATAACGAAATAACCTCAGTGGTTAGCAAGGATGGCATCTGCAAGTAATTTGTATGTTCTCCTCCTGTTTGGATGGGTTTCCTCTGGGTATTCTGATTTCCTCCAACATTCTGAAGACATACTGGTAGGGAACTTACTATAGATTGTGAGCCCCAGTGGGGACAGCGATGATAATGCCTATACCGCTATGGAAATTAATGCTGCTGTATAAGCAAATAATATAAATGAAACCTGAAGAAAATCATAGTGAGACATTTATGTGCTACGCTTATCAATGTGCATTTTTTCTTTTTCTTTACAAACTATATGGCTAAACTGAACACTTAGGGTATGTGTCCACTTTCAGGATGGCCGGCGGTATCGTCGGAGTGGCTTTGCCGCTCTGCGCTAAGCCCCGCCCCCTTTCTGGGACGCGATGATCCCGGATGTGTTCACAGCACACATCCGGCATCATCGCACCCATCGCATAGGGCCCTGTGCTATATCTTGCAGCGACGCAGCGTCGCCGCAAGATATACGGACATGCTGCGATCTAAAAAGACGCGCAGCATGTCCGGAGTCGCAGGGCCGCCGCGTGCGTGTTACCACGCATAGTGGAGACGGGATTTCATTAAATCCCCTCCACTATGCTGTAACATCTGGACGCTGCGTGTCTGACGCTGCGGCTCTATGCAGCGTCAGACACGCAGCGTTTCCTGCACGTGGAAACATACCCTTATGTGTGGCCATTAGGTATTGTATAAGATGTCTTGAAAAAGGCTACAAATGTGTCAATACCAAAAGATGTTAACAAGATGGTATCAGTGAAGCTCAGTGCTTCTTGTTAGCAACAACTAACTTATATCTGTTTCATTATCTATAGAATTTTTATTGGCAGTTTCCTCAATTTACCAATCATTAACCCTGCATGTGTGATAGAGAGGAAAGCAAGAGAATCTCTTCATCCTTCAGTGTCTGAAGGCAGCATCTGCTTTGGAACGAAAAACACAGTCTGTACATAATACATTCAAGCATATCGGTAAATATTTGTGTTCTAGCCTTGGACTGACAGCGAAAGTCATAAACCGCACTAAAGGCAGTCTAAATGATTATTGCCATGTTAAACACCAATAAATCAGTATTCCAATGAGCGGTAATGTGTGTGCCCACTTCATTGCTATTCACATATTCATTTTCCCATCTCAATGAGCAGAAGTCCTTGGATCACAGATCTCCATCATCGCTGCACTGTAACGATGGCTTGTGGATGCATTCCCTCAGCGAATATTTTCAGGTTGCACAGTTCTGGATAATTGTACTGGCTCCTGGTAAAGAGGAGTGCACACACTGCTAACCGTCCAACAGCACAGCAGTACCTTATTATAGACTGTGACAGTCATTTTATAGTATGAGAATGGAACATTTCCTAAGTACATAATTAAAGATTAAAGGGACATGGCAAATTGTAAAATTAGTCAAGACATGCACAGAAATTAATTAATGTTATGCAGCTTGCCCGCCCAAATATTTTACAGCATATATAATATAATACAGTTTCTCACCTAAAAATTCAGTTCACTGCTGTATTCTGATATTTTTAAAGAACCATAAGGTCTCGTGCACACAACTGTTTAATTCAGACAAGAGCTCTCTATGGTTTTGATGGATAGCACTCACACCCATGTTATTCTATGTGCACATGTCCAAAGAAAAAATCTGTGACATGTCCAATTTTGATCTAAGGGTATGTTTCCATGTTCAGGAAACACTGCGTTTTTGACGCTGCGTTGAGCCGCAGCGTAAAAAACGCAGCGTCCAGATGTTACAGCATAGTGGAGGGGATTTAATGAAATCCCGTCTCCACTATGCAGGAAAAAACGCATGCGGCATAGCCGCGAAAAAGCACATGCGGCGCGTCTTTTCAGAACGCAGCATGTCGTTACAATGAGCAAAACACGCAAGAACACCGCAGGCGACCTGCCAGTGACCTCAGGTGCAGATTTGGTCAGGATTTTACCTGCATAAAATCCTGACCAAATCCTGATGCAAGCCTGAACGTGGACACATACCCTTAGTGTTGGATCAAAATCTGCAATGCATTTCTATCCGTCCATGGAAAACATTAGACTGCACTCAGTTGTCATCTGAGTGCCGTCTGATATTCACAGACTGACTAAATGGAAAAGTTGTAGAATTTTATTTTTTCTCCACCTCTAAGAAAATCTAATCTCACTATGATCAAACTCTGATAAGTCTGATTAGTATAATCAACACTAAGCTATTAGGAAATGTGAGAACAGGTTGTATTTTGTAGTATGCAGAAAGAAAAAGGATTTTCTGCCCCCGGGAGCAAAATATTAAGGGTATGTGCACACGATGCGGAAAACGTTGCGTTTCCACAGCTGTGGATCCACAGCAGTTTCCCATGAGTTTACATTACAATGTAAACAAAAAATGCTGTGCACATGCTGCGAGAAAAACCGCGCGGAAACGCAGCGGTTTACAGCTGCTCCTATAGAAAACCACAGTTGTAAAACCACAGTGAAAACAGCAGAAAAACCGCGGTAAATCCGCAATAAATCTGCAGCAAAAACGTAGCGTTTTTGCCCTGCAGATTCATCAAATCCGCTGTGGAAAATCCCGCAGTGGACCATTATACGTGTGCACATAGCAGGGCCGGCGTCAGCACCCGGCGCACCAGGGCAAATGCCGGGGCCCTAGAGAGAGAGGGGGGCCCACTCAAGCTGTATGAACATGCTCTCTCCGCCCACAAAGTCACTGCTGGCTGCATTCTCTTAACCCTTATGTGCCAGCTCTGACACAAGCATCTTCTCACTCAGTCAGTGCAGCCAGGCAGGCACATAGGGGTTAAGAAAAGGCAGCCAGTGTGACATTGTTTGTGGGTGGAGAGATCACGTTCTCTGCTCTGATCTCCGCCCCTGGCTGGCTGCAGTGCTGCTGAACACTTATCAGGCAGATTCCGGAGGAGCTCCAACCAGTGCTTGTCCCTGAGTGAGTGCAAAGTTATCCAGCAGTGCTTGCAGTTGGTCTTGTGGCTCAGTCTGCTGATGCTGTCTCCGCTGCCTAAAAATGTGGGTGATGTCTGGAGGAGCAGCTGGTGGGGTGCAGCCTGCAACATGCAGCCACCCAGCTCTCCCAGAACCTCAGAATACATGCATGCTGCACCAAACCTGCACCAGTGGGGTAGGAAGAAGCTTAACCCCTTCCCATCTGTATGAAGGTTATTGCTGAACCTTAAAGATAACAATCCGACCCGCATAAATGGGGTTAACCAGATGCCAGGAGGAAGGGGAGCTGCTGCCATGGATAAAACTGAGCTGTGGGCTGTACGTTGGGGCCACGTGGCCCCAGGCTGGTGACTGGAGGGACTCTGCCCAGTGCTGGCATGTGGGTGATTTCTGCTCCGGAGTCTCAGCTTCTCTCCTCCACATCACACTGTGCAGTCACAGCAACATTGGTTGTGTCTGTCCAGGTCCCAGCAGCTGCCACTGCTCCCACCAAGGACATGGCATCACTTAACCCTTCCCCTGCAGCCACCAGCAACAAATCCACATTATTCCTTGATTAAATCAGGTTCCAACCCAATAGAGGAGCAGACATTTCCTGCTGCCGTTAGGGTCCGGGAGGGGGTGACCTGTGACATTGGCTGCCCTGCTACTCTGTAGTGGTGGGTGACAAGGGTAACATGGGGTAATAATGACGGAGAAATGCACAGGATAATAGTGAGCGCGACAGAGGGCAGTGTATGGTATGGAGCAGTCAGGGGGTGGGCTGCAGGATCCCTCCATACTGTACATGACTGCTCGGGACAGGGAGCCGTTTAATGAGCTTCTGTCGGGGCCGCAAAACCAAACAATGTTGTTTATGTAGAAAAGTCTTTTTTTCATAGAAAAACTCAAAACAGAAAAGATTTTCTGATACAACAACGCCCTGCTCACGACACTGCACAGCACCTCTCCCCCTGTATATATACACTGCACAGCACCTCTCCCCCTGTACATATACACTGCACAGTACCGCTCCTCCTGTATATATACACTGCACAGTACCACTCCTCCTCTATATATACACTGCACAGCACCTCTCCCCCTGTATATATACACTGCACAGTACCTTTCCTCCTGTATATATACACTGCACAGCACCTCTCCTGTATATTTACACTGCACCTTTCCTCCTGTCCTATATATACACTGCACAGCACCTTTCCCCCTGTATGTATACACTGCACAGCACCTCTCCTGTATATATACACTGCACAGCACCTCTCCCCCTGTATATATACACTGCAGAGCACCTCTCCCCCTGTACATATACACTGCACAGTACCGCTCCTCCTGTATATATACACTGCACAGTACCACTCCTCCTCTATATATACACTGCACAGCACCTCTCCCCCTGTATATATACACTGCACAGTACCTTTCCTCCTGTATATATACACTGCACAGCACCTCTCCTGTATATATACACTGCACCTTTCCTCCTGTCCTATATATACACTGCACAGCACCTTTCCTCCTGTATGTATACACTGCACAGCACCTCTCCTGTATATATACACTGCACAGCACCTCTCCCCCTGTATATATACACTGCACAGTACCACTCCTCCTGTATATATACACTGCAGAATTTACAATAGCTGTCACTCATGTAAGAAGTGAAATCTGGCATTGTACTATACATTTCTCTGCCGTATCTGTGCATCATAAATCGGGGTATGTGTTAAAGGGGGGGGCCCACTGAGACTCTTTCGCCCGGGGCCCTCGAAAACCTGGAGCCGGCCCTGGCACATAGCCTAACAATGCAGTGACATGACAAGAATCTGCATAACTAATCACATGTTAAATAGTTGCAAGTCAATTTTCACTGTACGTAAAACTTTGAATACAATTCTGCTGAAATATAAGATTGTTAGCTCCGCATGTATAACAAGAGATTGGGGGAGAGCAAATCATTTAGGTGCTTATGTCAGAAATTTAGCGTAAGCACTTCAATAAGTTACAATATTTTTGCGCAACTTGGCAGTTTTGTAAGGTACACAGGGTGGTAGCCGTGGACGAGTTGCTGCTTTTCCACACCCTGGCACCCCATAAAAAAACAGTATCCCAGTCCATCAATGTTGTGCTGTGTTCAATACAGTGTAATCACACTCAGGCCAGAGGCCTCAGCTACATCCACATCATTGGTTCCAGAATCAGCCACACATACATCAGGGGACACCCGATTCATGATAACATACACCAGGAAATTTGTTTCAATCTCATGCTCCCATAATGTTATGTGCTCCATGTGCCTCCACCACCACCTGAACTCAAACTTAGCAGCCTACAAAAAGATACATGACCAAAAATTATCAAAGTAATATAAATGACCTTTATTAGATATGAAAATAAACAAGAACATGAAAGGGGGGCTTACCACAAATAAATTAAAAACTAGTTATACATCCATTGGTCGGAGCCACTGATGTAATCAAAATGAAATATTGCTATATCATGCACATCTATATCTATATATATCCTGCTGTGCTAAAAAGTAAAAAAGAATGGTACATACAATATGCATACCATAAATACAATCAAATGTGTATGTGTAATTTAATATATATTATATCAAAAAATAACAAACCAACGGGGAGTAACCATGAAGTGCATTAATGCATAAACAGATATTATCACCAGGGCCTCCATCAGGGCATTACTGCCCTTACTGCTGTATGGGGCCTGGTGAGCAGAAGTACAGAGGGGGGCTCCGGATACAGTCCAGGCCCCCCTCTTGTACTTCACCTCACAGGGCTCCAGGATGTAATAAAGTGTTGTGTGCAGTGCACACCTCAGCTCTGGGAGCCGATCCAGGGCACCAAGGCCATCTATCCTGAATGGCTGCGCAGCTTCATCTCCCTCCAACTTTTCTGGATGTCATAACAATGACGTCAACACGTACGTATCAACATGTGCGAGCGCCACTAACATCAGAAGCAAAGCTGCGCCTGCAGGGGATCATCAGTGAGGTAAGTTTGAAAACCTTTCTTTTTTCTTTATAAAATGAATAAAATTGGCAAGGGGGCTGGCAAATGATGAAGCAGGGGAGGGAGGCTGCAAATAATGAAAGGAGGGCGACGGAAAACAATGAAGTGGGGAGGGGGGACTGCAAATCATGAAGGGAGGGGTGACAATGATGAAGTGAGGGGAGTGGGACTGCAAATGATGAAATGAGGGGGATGGGGACTGCAGATGATGAAGTGAGGAGGGACTGCAAGTGATGAAGTGAGAGGAGGGACTGCAAGTGATGAAGTGAGGGTGGAGACAGCAATTGAATAGAAGGTAAGGGTGAGGATAGCAAATGATAAATTGAAGATAGGGGTAGGGAGAACAAATGATGAATTGAAGGTGGGGAGTGGGGAGAGGAAATGATGACTTGGGGGCTAGGGAGAGCAAATAATGATGAATTTTGAAGGTGGGGGGAGTAAATGATGATGCATTGAGACTGAGGGATGGGGCACAGTAAATGATGATCAAGTGAGGGTGGGGGACAAGAAATAATGATGAAATGGAGGTGGGGTGGCAAATAAGGATAAATTGAGGGTGGGGTGAGTAACTGATATATTGAATATTGGGCGAGAGCAGTTAATGACATAATAGGGGCATGTAAATATAATTAATCTGGGGAGCAGGAGGTACAAAGTTTGGGCATCGAGGATGCAGAAATGTAACTGGTATTGCATTTTCTTTTGGATAAATTAATTGCATATTTTTATCTAGCAGTTGTGCGACTGGCGCAAAGCCTGCTGAGGTACGCAAATGTGACTATTTACCTGTAACTTTCGTGAGTCTGCTGTTGCCGTGTGTAATATAGCTGATATCTGAAAAAAATAGCCATACATTGCTAGATACAGGGAATTTGTACATAACACCTGTGTGATGAGGGTGAAAAATAAAGCCAGGACTTTTTTTTTCATAACGCATTCAATATGAGAAAGGGTGACGTTAAGGGACATGGATGTGGTGGTGCCCGCCAAGGCTGTGTGACAGATCAGAAGGTGACTGTATCTCATTCTAGCTTCTTGTCAAAATTTGGTCAGCACACTACACCACTGTTGAACCCAGACAGACAAGTGCAAGGATGTTGTGGGTTGGAAGGCAGACAAAGGCTCCAGTGTGTTGACAAGAAACACCACGAAGTCTTCCACATGGTCCAGTCTTAGTAGCCAAGAGGCTGGTACTCTGAAACCTTAACATGGTCCTCCTTCATCCCCCATTAAGAGTCCCAGGAGACATATGACCCCAATGCTGGCTACTTCAAGGAACTGTTTATGTTCCTTGTAATTATTCAGGCCTCTCAACATGCACCATTAAAGAGGGCCATGAGGGGGTGGAGTGCAGTGATGCCCAAACATTTGAGCATCCATAGCCAGGACAAAGCCATGTTGGGAAAGGTTAATCAGGATAATCATGAGGCACAGTTGCCATAAGGTCAGCCTAAAATCGCAACTCAGAAGGAGGATCAGATTGATGAATTGTAAGACAACTTGGTCGATGATGAGGCCACTGATCCAACCTGGAATGACGACACGCCTAGCGAGCACAGTGGTGCAGAGAGGGTTGCATCCGTAGCATGAAAACAGGCAAGAAAAAGTAGTGGTTTGACCAGAGGGAGAACTTGGTCAACTGTTCCACAGAGCCCCCCAGTCGGCTAGATAACAGGCCAAGGGTGCGTTGTTCCCCTGTCTGCCGTTTTTTTTCTGAAATTCCTTCAGACAAAACAACTGTAATTTGCAGCATCTGTCATGCCGAGCTCATAAGAGGCAAGAACACTTCCAACCTGTGCACTACCAGCATGAAAAAGCACATGGCAGCCAAGCACCCCAGTAGGTGAGGGGAATGCCTGGGTACAAAATCTGTGTCTGATGGTGAAATCACTATCCCTTCCCTTGTGTTATGGCCTTCCCAATCTACTGTTCAGGAAGCAGGCGCTGATGCCTCCTACCTACAACCTGCGGTTGCATAGACACAACAGTCAGTAGCCACGTCCAGTTCATTAGCCCAGCTCACTGTTCAGTTGTCCCTTGTCAGCATATACAGTACAGACAAAAAGTTTGGACACACCTTCTCATTTAAAGATTTTTTTGTATTTTCATGACTATGAAAATTGTACATTCACACTGAAGGCATCAAAACTATGAATTAACACATGTGCAATTATATACTTAACAAAAAAGTGTGAAACAACTGAAATTATGTCTTATATTCTAGGTTCTTCAACGAAGCCACCTTTTGCTTGGATGACTGCTTTGCACACTCTTGGCATTCTCTTGATGAGCTTCAAGAGGTAGTCACCAGGAATGGTCTTCCAACAATCTTGAAGGAGTTCCCAGAGATGGTTAGCAATTGTTGGCCCTTTTGCCTTCATTCTGCAGTCCAGCTCACCCCAAACCATCTCAATTGGATTCAGGTCTGGTGACTGTGGAGGCCAGGTCATTTGGCGTAGCACCCCATCACTCTCCTTCTTGGTCAAATAGCCCTTATACAGCCTGGAGGTGTGTTTCGGGTCATTGTCCTGTTGAAAAATAAATGATGGTCCAACTAAACACAAACTGGATGGAATAGCATGCCGCTGCAACATTCTGTGGTAGCCATGCTGATTCAGTATGCCTTCAATTTTGAATAAATCCCCAACAGTGTCACTAGCAAAGCACCCCCAAACCATCACACCTCCTTCTCCTCCATGCTTCATGGTGGGAACCAGGCATGTAGAGTCCATCTGTTCACCTTTTCTACATCATAGAAAGACATGGTGGTTGGTGTTATGACCTGGTGGTTAGGAGCACCCGGAATGACCTGATAGTTAAACCTCATACAGGACGAGCTCTGGGATGTGGGAGCTCTGCTGACCGCAAGCCCTAATCCTATCACACACACTAAAAATAGCCGTGGAGCGCTCCTGACCAGACCTAGGCGCCTCGTCACAGCCTAAGAACTATCTAGCCCTAGAGATAGAAAATAAAGCCTACCTTGCCTCAGAGAAATTCCCCAAAGGTAAAGGAAGCCCCCCACATATATTGACTGTGAGTAAAGATGAAAGTCACAAACGCAGAAATGAAACAGGTTTCAGCAAAGGGAGGCCAGACTTACTAAATAGACAGAGGATAGGAAAGGTAACTTTGCGATCAGCACAAAAACCTACAAAAGACCACGCAGAGTGTGCAGAAAGGACCTCCGCCCCAACTCACGGTGCGGAGGGGCCACTCTGCATCTCAGAGCTTCCAGCTAGCAAGACAAAATCATGATAACCAGCTGGACAAGAAAACAGTGAACAAATAATGACTATCAGGAACTTAGCTTCTGCAGGAGAAGGCAGGTCACCAGAGAGATCCAGGAGCGAACTGAACCAATGCAAAAACATTGACAGCTGGCATGGAGTAACGATCTGAGAGGAGTTAAATAGAGCAGCCAACCAAAGGATAAACCACGTCACCTGTGTAAGGAACCTCAGAAGCAGCAGCTTCACTCAAAGCCACCAGAGGGAGCCCATAGACAGAACTCGCCGAGGTACCATTCACGACCACAGGAGGGAGTTCGACAACAGAATTCACAACAGTACCCCCCCTTGAGGAGGGGACACCGAACCCTCACCAGAGCCCCCAGGCCGATCAGGATGAGCCAAATGAAAGGCACGAACAAGATCGGCAGCATGAACATCAGAGGCAAAAACCCAGGAATTATCTTCCTGACCATAACCCTTCCACTTGACCAGGTACTGGAGTTTCCGTTTTGAAACACGAGAATCCAAAATCTTCTCCACCACATACTCCAACTCCCCCTCGACCAACACCGGGGCAGGAGGATCAACGGAGGGAACCATAGGCGCCACGTATCTCCGCAACAACGACCTATGGAACACATTATGGATGGCAAAAGAAGCTGGAAGGTCCAAACAAAATGACACAGGATTAAGAACTTCAGAAATCTTATATGGCCCAATGAAACGAGGCTTAAACTTAGGAGAGGAAACCTTCATAGGAACGTGACGAGATGACAACCAAACCAAATCCCCAACACGAAGTCGGGGACCAACACAACACCGGCGGTTAGCGAAACGTTGACCCTTCTCCTGGGACAATATCAAATTGTCCACCACATGAGTCCAAATCTGCTGCAACCTGTCCACCACTGCATCCACACCAGGACAGTTCGAAGGCTCAACCTGCCCTGAAGAAAAACGAGGATGGAAACCAGAATTACAGAAAAAAGGAGAAACTAAAGTAGCCGAGCTGGCCCGATTATTAAGGGCGAACTCAGCCAAAGGCAAGAAGGACACCCAATCATCCTGATCAGCAGAAACAAAGCATCTCATATATGTCTCCAAAGTCTGATTAGTTCGTTTGGTTTGGCCATTAGTCTGAGGATGGAAAGCCGAAGAAAAAGACAAATCAATGCCCATCTTAGCGCAAAAGGACCGCCAAAACCTCGAAACAAACTGGGAACCTCTGTCCAAGACGATGTTCTCCGGAATGCCATGCAAACGAACCACATGCTGGAAAAACAAAGGCACCAAATCAGAGGAGGAAGGCAATTTAGATAAGGGTACCAAATGGACCATCTTAGAGAAGCGATCACAAACCACCCAAATGACCGACATCTTTTGAGAAACAGGGAGATCAGAAATAAAATCCATGGAAATATGCGTCCAGGGCCTCTTCGGGATCGGCAAGGGCAAAAGCAACCCACTGGCACGAGAACAGCAGGGCTTAGCCCGAGCACAAGTCCCACAGGACTGCACAAAAGAACGCACATCCCGTGACAAAGAGGGCCACCAAAAGGATCTAGCCACCAAATCTCTGGTACCAAAGATTCCAGGATGACCAGCCAACACTGAACAATGAATCTCAGAGATAACTCTACTAGTCCATCTATCAGGGACAAACAGTTTCTCCGTAGGACAACGGTCAGGTCTATCAGCCTGAAACTTTTGCAGCACACGCCGCAAATCAGGGGAAATGGCAGACAAAATTACCCCTTCTTTAAGAATACCCGCCGGCTCTGGAACACCCGGAGAGTCAGGCACAAAACTCCTTGACAGGGCGTCAGCCTTCACATTCTTAGATCCCGGAAGGTATGAAACCACAAAATCAAAATGGGAGAAAAAGAGCGACCATTGAGCCTGTCTAGGATTCAACCGTTTGGCAGACTCGAGATAAGTCAAATTCTTGTGATCCGTCAAGACCACCACGCGATGTTTAGCTCCTTCAAGCCAATGTCGCCACTCCTCAAATGCCCACTTCATGGCCAACAACTCCCGATTGCCCACATCATAATTGCGCTCAGCAGGCGAGAATTTTCTAGAAAAGAAGGCACAGGGTTTCATCACCGAGCCATCAGAACTTCTTTGCGACAAAACAGCCCCTGCTCCAATTTCAGAAGCATCAACCTCAACCTGAAAAGGGAGCGAAACATCTGGCTGGCACAACACAGGGGCAGAAGCAAAACGACGCTTCAACTCCTGAAAAGCCTCTACAGCCGCAGAGGACCAATTGACCACATCAGCACCTTTCTTGGTCAAATCAGTCAACGGTTTAGCAATACTGGAAAAATTAGCGATGAAGCGACGACAAAAATTAGCAAAGCCCAGGAATTTCTGCAAGCTCTTCACAGATGTCGGCTGAGTCCAATCGTAAATGGCCTGAACTTTAACAGGGTCCATCTCGATAGTAGAAGGGGAAAAAATGAAACCCAAAAATGAAACCTTCTGAACTCCAAAGAGACACTTTGACCCCTTCACAAACAAGGAATTCGCACGAAGGCCCTGGAACACCATTCTGACCTGCTTCACATGAGACTCCCAATTATCCGAAAAGACCAAAATGTCATCCAAATATACAATCATGAATCTATCCAGGTACTCTCGGAAGATGTCATGCATAAAGGACTGAAACACAGATGGAGCATTAGAAAGCCCGAATGGCATAACCAGGTACTCAAAATGGCCCTCGGGCGTATTAAATGCCGTTTTCCATTCATCACCCTGTTTAATTCGCACAAGATTATACGCACCACGAAGATCTATCTTGGTGAACCAACTAGCCCCCTTAATCCGAGCAAATAAATCAGACAGCAGCGGCAAAGGATACTGAAATTTGACTGTGATCTTATTAAGAAGGCAGTAATCAATACAAGGTCTCAAAGAACCATCCTTCTTGGCCACAAAAAAGAACCCTGCTCCCAATGGTGACGACGACGGACGAATATGACCCTTCTCCAAGGATTCCTTTATATAACTCCGCATAGCGGCATGCTCTGGCACAGATAAATTAAACAGACGGCCCTTAGGAAACTTACTACCAGGAATTAAATTAATAGCACAGTCGCAATCCCTATGAGGAGGTAGGGCACCAGATTTGGGCTCTTCAAATACATCTCGGTAATCTGATAAAAACTCAGGGACTTCAGAAGGAGTGGAAGGCGAAATTGACAGCAATGGAACATCACCATGTACCCCCTGACAACCCCAGCTGGACACAGACATAGATTTCCAATCCAACACTGGATTATGGACCTGTAGCCATGGCAACCCCAAAACGACCACATCATGCAGATTATGCAACACCAAAAAGCGAATATCCTCCTGATGTGCAGGAGCCATGCACATGGTCAATTGAGTCCAGTACTGAGGCTTATTCTTGGCCAAAGGTGTAGCATCAATTCCTCTCAATGGAATAGGATACTGCAAGGGCTCCAAGAAAAAACCACAGCGCCTGGCAAACTCCATGTCCATCAAATTCAGGGCAGCGCCTGAATCCACAAATGCCATTACAGAATAGGACGACAGAGAGCAAATCAGAGTAACGGACAAAAGAAATTTAGACTGTACCGTACCAATGATGGCAGACCTAGCGAACCGCTTAGTGCGCTTAGGACAATCGGAGATAGCATGAGTGGATTCACCACAGTAAAAACACAGCCCATTCCGACGTCTGTGTTCTTGCCGTTCAGCTCTGGTCAAAGTCCTATCACACTGCATAGGCTCAGGCCTATGCTCAGAGAATACCGCCAGATGGTGCACAGCTTTGCGCTCATGCATGCGCCGATCGATCTGAATGGCCAAAGACATAGACTCATTCAGACCAGCAGGTGTGGGAAATCCCACCATGAGATCCTTAAGGGCTTGAGAAAGACCCTTTCTGAAAATTGCCGCCAGTGCACATTCATTCCACTGAGTAAGCACAGACCACTTTCTAAACTTCTGACAGTACACCTCCGCTTCATCCTGACCCTGACACAAAGCCAGCAAGATTTTCTCTGCCTGATCCACTGAATTTGGTTCATCATAAAGCAATCCAAGCGCCAGAAAAAACGCATCAACATCACGCAATGCAGGATCTCCTGGCGCAAGGGAAAATGCCCAGTCTTGAGGGTCACCACGCAACAAAGAAATAATGATTTTTACCTGTTGAACGGGGTCACCAGAGGAGCGGGGTTTCAAAGCTAGAAACAGTTTACAATTATTTTTGAAATTCAAGAACCTAGATCTATCCCCAGAAAATAAGTCAGGAACAGGAATTCTAGGCTCTAACATAGGATTCTGAACCACAAAATCTTGAAAGTTTTGTACCCTTGCAGTGAGATGATCCACACAAGAGGACAGACCTTGAATGTCCATATCTACACCTGTGTCCTGAACCACCCAAAGGTCTAGGGGAAAAGAAAGACAAAACACAGTGCAAAGAAAAAAAATGGTCTCAGAAGTTCTCTTATCCCTCTATTGAGATGCATTAATACTTTGGGCCAGCTGTACTGTTATGACCTGGTGGTTAGGAGCACCCGGAATGACCTGATAGTTAAACCTCATACAGGACGAGCTCTGGGATGTGGGAGCTCTGCTGACCGCAAGCCCTAATCCTATCACACACACTAAAAATAGCCATGGAGCGCTCCTGACCAGACCTAGGCGCCTCGTCACAGCCTAAGAACTATCTAGCCCTAGAGATAGAAAATAAAGCCTACCTTGCCTCAGAGAAATTCCCCAAAGGTAAAGGAAGCCCCCCACATATATTGACTGTGAGTAAAGATGAAAGTCACAAACGCAGAAATGAAACAGGTTTCAGCAAAGGGAGGCCAGACTTACTAAATAGACAGAGGATAGGAAAGGTAACTTTGCGATCAGCACAAAAACCTACAAAAGACCACGCAGAGTGTGCAAAAAGGACCTCCGCACCGACTCACGGTGCGGAGGGGCCACTCTGCATCCCAGAGCTTCCAGCTAGCAAGACAAAATCATGATAACCAGCTGGACAAGAAAACAGTGAACAAATAATGACTATCAGGAACTTAGCTTCTGCAGGAGAAGGCAGGTCACCAGAGAGATCCAGGAGCGAACTGAACCAATGCAAAAACATTGACAGCTGGCATGGAGTAACCATCTGAGAGGAGTTAAATAGAGCAGCCAACCAAAGGATAAACCACGTCACCTGTGTAAGGAACCTCAGAAGCAGCAGCTTCACTCATAGCCACCAGAGGGAGCCCATAGACAGAACTCGCCGAGGTACCATTCACGACCACAGGAGGGAGTTCGACAACAGAATTCACAACAGGTTGGAGCCAAAGATCTCAAATTTGGACTCATCAGACCAAAGCACAGATTTCCACTGGTCTAATGTCCATTCCTTGTGTTCTTTAGCCCAAACAAGTCTCTTCTGCTTGTTGCCTGTCCTTAGCAGTGTTTTCCTTAACAGCTATTTTACCATGAAGGCCTGCTGCACAAAGTCTCCTCTTAATAGTTGTTGTAGAGATGTGTCTGCTGCTAAAACTCTGTGTGGCATTGACCTGGTCTCTAATCTGAGCTTCTGTTAACCTGCGATTTCTGAGGCTGGTGACTCAGATAAACTTATCCTCAGAAGCAGAGGTGACTCTTGGTCTTCCTTTCCTGGGGTGGTCCTCATGTGAGCCAGTTTCTTTGTAGTGCTTGATGGTTTTTGTCACTGCACTTGGGGACACTTTCAAAGTTTTCCCAATTTTTCGGACTGACTGACCTTCATTTCTTAAAGCAATGATGGACACTCGTTTTTCTTTACTTAGCTGCTTTTTTCTTGCCATAATACAAATTCTAACAGTCTATTCAGTAGGACTATCAGCTGTGTAACCACCAGACTTCTGCACAACACAACTGATGGTCCCAGCCTCATTTATAAGGCAAGAAATCCCACTTATTAAACCTGACAGGGCACACCTGTGAAGTGAAAACCATTCCGGGTGACTACCTCTTGAAGCTCATCAAGAGAATGCCAAGAGTGTGCAAAGCAGTCATCAAAGCAAAAGGTGGCTACTTTGAAGAACCTAGAATATAAGACATAATTTCAGTTGTTTCACACTTTTTTTGTTAAGTATATCATTGCACATGTGTTAATTCATAGTTTTGATGCCTTCTGTGTGAATGTACAATTTACATAGTTATGAAAATACAAAAAAAATCTTTAAATGAGAAGGTGTGTCCAAACTTTTGGTCTTTACTGTATGTCTGTTCACAAATTGTTAGTTAGATAGGGCATACATATTTGTTACCACTTTACCTTGTCCTGTGCTGGACAGGCTCCTTAATGAGACTTGTGTCACTTTATTAAACTGTCGCTTGCCTTAAATTTGGGCTCTAAAAAAAATAATGGTGTTGCCCAGTTTCTGTACATTTTAAGCACATCTAAGAGACTGGGTTAATATGCTCCACAGACCTGTTCAGAACGCAGCCTTACACATATTGGAACATGGTCATTGCCACGCTAAGGCCTTTACCTGAGCTCTATAACACTGCCTGTCACCTGAGTAATAAACTCCACAAACACTCTCTAAGACATATCCTCTAATAACTCCATTGTTGCTCAAAACCTCCCAAAAAATACAGTTTGCCTGGTTGGGTAGTTACCATAAGAAGTGCGCAGGCTTGTGCAAATTGGCACTCCTGTCTCTTTCCCTTGAGGAGGCTGCTTCCAAGTAAAATGATGCTTGTACATGTTTCTGACATGGATTTCAGGCCTGACAGACTGACCACAATACGGTCCCTCACTTGCATACACTCTATTCAGAATTTAATTCTAATGCTTTTGGTGTCTGGTAGAATCCAATTTACTGACATTGATCATACAGCTCCCCCAACTCCTGTGTTATATTTACCTTACAGCTGCTTCCCTCGCTATGACAATGGCTCCATTGTGATCCGATGGACAAAATGAACTGTGGAGTTCACAACACTCATGTTTCACAGCACCAGTTGGCCCACTGAAAATGTGAAGCGAGGGCCGCGTAATGACATGGCGATGGATGTGGTGGTGGTGGCGGACGAAGCCCACAATTCAAATGGGCATGTTTTAGCTGACATTGTAAAGTGATGGGGAATATGGATTCCATTATCTAGCTAACAATTTGGAATGAGGGAGGGACCTCCCAAATGTAGGAGTGAGAGCCCTTACAAATGTTAAAAGAAAAAATAAAGCCAAAACACTCCGTGTGAACATATGCTAAAGGGGATGTATATATATATATATATTTTTAATTTCACATTATATACTTGTAATTATGAAGGAAAAATGTTTCTTAGCATTTTTTCGTTTAAAAAATTTTTTGCTTTGGTTTGGTAGGTCTTCTTATAAATCTGTGAAATCTGCGTCTGACAACATTATTCCCAGATATCACGTGAGTCAGAAAGGCATGCAGGTAACTTCTGCATGCTGTTCCCATTTAGTTTTAGCTCTTTTCCATCCATTTCAGCTTTTTTCTCATACCCCCAGACCTGTTTGCTGGGTCCAGCAGAAAAATATTCGGCCATCCAATTGACCGTAGTGCATTTGTTATTCAGTACGAATTCACAGATATTAGAAATTATTTGTGCCCATTTTCCAGAATCTGAATATTTCACTATTCCATCATCATGTATTACCTGTACACTGATGCTATATGCAGGGCTCCTATGTATAATGTCACAGGTGATCACTGTAATACCTGTACACTGACAGTATAGACAGAACTCCTGTGTATATTGGCACTTAGTATTATTTTTTTTGTATTAATGATCAGTATTGTAGCATTTGGTCACTATGTGCTGGTAATATGTGGTCTGGTCATGGTGTGGTGGTATTTGTTCCTTGTACTGTATGTAGTATTATTCGGTCACTATGTGGTGGTAATATGCAGTCTGGTCATGGCGTGTGGGTTTTTTCACATGGGTAACAGGAGAAACTGGAACCCAAAAGTTGTTGTCCAATTAGTCCTGAGTAGGCTGATGCCCCATATGTGGGGGTAAACTACTGTTTGGGCGCACGGCAGAGCTCAGAAGGGAGGGAACAACATTTGACTTTTTGAGCGCAAAATTGGCTGTCGCGTTTGGAGACTCCCTGATGTACCTAAACAGTGGAAACCCCCCAATTCTAACTCCAACCCTAACCCCCAACACACCAAACCCTAATCCCAACCCGATCCATAATCCTAATAACAACCCTAACCATAACCCTAATCACAACCCTAACCCCAAAACACCCCTAACCCTAATCACAACCCTAACCATAACCCTAATCAAAACCCTATGAGTATGGTCTCTGGACCTGAGTTTTTGTTTCTTACAGTCACGCAGTATATTGTCCAGCCACGTAGTATATTGCACAGACACGTATTATATTGTCCAGCCATGTAGTATATTGCCCAGACACATAGTATATTGCCCAGTGACGTAGTATATTGTCCAGCCACGTAGTATATTGCTCAGTCACGTAGTATATTGCCCAGTGACGTAGTATATTGCCCAGCGACGTAGTATATTGCACAGCCACGTCGTATTTTGCCCAGACACATAGTATATTGCCCAGCTACGTAGTATATTGCCCAGTGACGTAGTATATTGACCAGTCACGTGGTATATTGCCCAACCACATAGTATATTGCCCAACCACGTAGTATATTGCCCAGTGACGTAGTATATTGCCCAGCCACGTAGTATATTGCCCAGTGGCGTAGTATATTGCCCAGTCATGTAGTAAATTGCGCAACCACGTAGTATATTGCCCAACCACGTAGTATATTGCCCAGTGACTTAGTATATTGCTCAGCCACGTAGTATATTGCCCAGTGACGTAGTATATTGCACAGTGACGTAGTATATTGCCCAACCACGTAGTATATTGCCCAGTGACATAGTATATTGCCCAGCCACGTAGCATATTACCCAGCCACATAGTATATTGCCCAGTGACGTAGTATATTGCCCAGCCACGTAGTATATTGCCCAGTGACGTAGTATATTGCGCAGCAACGTAGTATATTGCCCAGTTACGTACTATATTGCCCAACCACGTAGTATATTGCCAACTGACATAGTATATTGCGCAGCCACATAGTATATTGCCCAGTTACGTAGTATGTTGCCCAGTGACATAGTGTATTGCCCAGTGACATAGTATACAGCACAGAGCCACGTAGTATATTGCACAGCGACGTAGTATGCAGCATAGAGCCACGGAGTATATTGGCCAGTCACGTACTATATTGCGCAGCTACGTAGTATGTTGCCCAGCCAGGTTTGTCACAGGTTAAAAAATAAAAAATAAACATATACTCACCTTTCCGAGGGCCCCTTGTAGTCCACGGCAGTTTCCGGTCCCAGGGTTGGTATGAGCGCAGGACCTGTGATGACGTCGCAGTCACATGACCGTGACGTCATGGCAGGTCTTTCTAGCGCAGGCGTGCAGGGCCTGTGATGATGTCACGGTCACATGACCGTGACATCATGGCAGGTCCTTCTCCCATACCATCTTTGCCACCGGAACCTGCAATGGAAGATGGCGGCCGGTGCGAGCGACTACGGAGGGTGAGTATAGCCGTTTTTTTTAATTTTTATTATTTTTAACATTACATTTTTTACTATTGATGCTGCATAGGCAGCGTCAATAGTAAAAAGTTGGGGACACACAGGTTTAATAGCGGCAGTAACGGAGTGCGTTACCCGCGGCATAACGCGGTCCGTTACCACCGGCATTAACCCTGTGTTAGCGGTGACCGGAGGGGAGTATGCAGGCGACAGGCACTGACTGCGGGGAGTAAGGAGCAGCCATTTTCTTCCGGACTGTGCCCGTCGCTGATTGGTCGTGGCAGCCATGACAGGCAGCTGGCGAGACCAATCAGCGAATGAATAACCGTGACAGAAGGACAGACAGACAGACGGAAGTGACCCTTAGACAATTATATATAAGATACATGCTCTCACAATGATGATTAATGCAAATGATTATAATTATGTATACTCTTTATATACCTGGCACTTTCACATGTTCACTGCTTGAGAAAGGTTCCTGTTCAGATCGAAACGTCGCCTTCTGGGCTGATTAAATAGCTCCTTTTCGCTACAAATGGTGTGCTGCCTCTAATTTTTCTGGATTTTTATCTGCATGATGTAGAGAGACATTTATATTTGATGTCAGTGGCTCTCACCATTCGATGTGTAAATAGTTTTTTATTTAATTGTAGTAATCTCCCCCTGTCATGTTTTTATATATTCTCATACCTAATAAAGGACGTTTATATTAATTTGATATTTTTTAATCTTTTTGAAGGCTGCAATATACTAGTTTGATACACGACCATAGTGTATATATGTTATTTTGTGTAGTAATTCTGAACTTTATACAAACTTCACACTCTAACAGTGTCTGACTAAATCAGGAAATACTTCCCCTTTTTGCTTACCTTTACCATGCTGGGCTGGTCCCAAACATTAAACTGTATCCTTACTCTGTCTGCCCCAGCAGTCTGTAGCTGGACAATCTTAACCTTTCACCTACTTAACTAGAATCACTATCTTCTAACAGGATGCACTGAGCAAATTACACTTACAATGCATATCACTGTCTAATCTGCTCTACATCCTAAACTCTAAGCTTTAGCCTATACTATTCCTATTACTGCCCACCAATTCTTTATATGTCCTAATGCTCCTATCTATCACTAACTAAGCACTAAATCATTTTCTATACTGTCTCTACCCCAGAACTGAGTGCACCTGGTTACCTTAGGCATTGCCAATACAGTACCCACAGAGCAGCATCAGTACTTATATTCACTCTACAATTATTGTCTTCAGGGAAAGATATATGACAGCCTCTGTCCCACCTTTAGAGTTGTGCAAAAAGAATGAGACTTTTGGTATTTACACACCAGTTCCAGCAAACTATACCAATAGGGATGTGGTGTGGGCGGGACATAGGTGGAACAGTGTTTGTCATGCCTGCCCACCAAATTCATCATAAATTACTCCACTAGAGAGGCAAGCAAACACTGCTTAACCCCTTAATCCCATATGACGTACTATCCCGTCCAGGTTACCTGGGACTTAATTCCCAGTGACGGGATAGTACGTCATATGCGATCGGCCGCGCTCACGGGGAGAGCGCGGCCGATCGCGGCCGGGTGTCAGCTGCCTATCGCAGCTGACATCCGGCACTATGTGCCAGGAGCGGTCACGGACCGCTCCCGGCACATTAACCCCCGGCACACCGCGATCAAAGATGATCGCGGTGTGTCGGCGGTGCAGGGAAGCATCGCGCAGGGAGGGGCTCCCTGCGGGCTTCCCTGAGACGATCGGTACACGGTGATGTACTCACCGTGTACCGAGCGTCTTCTCCCTGCAGTCCCCTGATCCAAAATGGCCGCCGGGCTGCATCCGGGTCCTGCAGGGAGCACTTCCGGGTCAGGAGCAGGCTGCAGCTGCAGCTCTAATCCTGCCCGGCTGTTTGTCAGATCACCGATCTGACAGAGTGCTGTGCACACTGTCAGATCGGTGATCTGTGATGTCCCCCTTGGGACAAAGTGAAAAAGTAAAAAAAAAAATTTCCACACGTGTAAAAAAAAAAAAAAAAAAAAATTCCTAACTAAAGGAGAAAAAAAAAAAAATTATTCCCATAAATACATTTCTTTATCTAAAAAAAAAAAAAAAAAACAATAAAAGTACACATATTTAGTATCGCCGCGTCCGTAACGACCCGACCTATAAAACTGGCCCACTAGTTAACCCCTTCAGTGAACACCGTAAGACAAAAAAAAAAAAAACGAGCCAAAAAACAACGCTTTATTATCATAACGCTGAAAAAAAAGTGGAATAACACGCGATCATAAAGACGGATTTAAATAACCATGGTACCTCTGAAAACGTCATCTTGTCCCGCAAAAAACGAGCCACCATATAGCATCATAACCAAAAAAATAAAAAAGTTATAGTCCTCAAAATAAAGCGATGCCAAAATAATTATTTTTTCTATAAAATAGCTTTTATTGTATAAAAGCGCCAAAACATAAAAAAAAGATATAAATGAGGTATCGCTGTAATCGTACTGACCCGAAGAATAAAACTGCTTCATCAATTTTACCAAACGCGGAACGGTATAAACGCCTCCCCCAAAAGAAATTCATGAATAGCTGGTTTTTGGTCATTCTGCCTCACAAAAGATCGGAATAAAAAGCGATCAAAAACTGTCACGTGTCCGAAAATGTAACTGAAAAAAACGTCAACTCGTTCCGCAAAAAACAAGACCTCACATGACTCTGTGGACCAAAATATGGAAAAATTATAGGTCTCAAAATGTGGAGACGCAAAAACTTTTTGCTATAAAAGCGTCTTTTAGTGTGTGACGGCTGCCAATCATAAAAATCCGATATAAAAAACGCTATAAAAGTAAATTAAACCCCCCTTCATCACCCCCTTAGTTAGGCTAGGTTCACATTGCGTTAATGGGTTAACGCTAACGGACAGCGTTGCACGGCGAAAATGTCACAATTAACGCCGTGCAACGGGTCTGTTAGCACACCCATTGACAGCAATGTGATTTTCGAGTGTAGCGCATCGCTAGAGCGTGCCATTTTCGGCTCGCGCTAGCAAGGTGCCATTCTTTTGTGGCTTGCCTCGGACGCTGCTGTTTCATTTATAATTGGGGGGTTTCCACTGTTTAGGCAGATCAGGGGCTCTCCAAACGCGACATGGCGTCCGATCTCAATTCCAGCCAATTCTGCATTGAAAAAGTAAAACAGTGCTCCTTCACTTCCGAGCTCTCCCGTGCGCCCAAACAGGGGTTTACCCCAACATATGGGGTATCATTGTACTCGAGACAAATTGGACAACAACTTTTTGGGTCCAAGTTCTCTTGTTATCCTTGGGAAAATAAAAATTTGGGGGGCTAAAAATCATTTTTGTGGGAAAAAAAAGGATTTTTTATTTTCACGGCTCTGCATTGTAAACTGTAGTGAAACACTTGGGGGTTCAAAGTTTTCACAACACATCTAGATAAGTTCCGTGGGAGGTCTACTTTCCAATATGAGGTCACTTGTGGGGGGTTTGTACTGTTTGGGTACATCAGGGGCTCTGCAAATGCAACGTGACGCCTGCAGACCAATCCATCTAAGTCTGCATTCCAAATGGCGCTCCTTCCCTTCCGAGCTCTGCCATGCGCCCAAACAGTGGTTCCCCCCCACATATGGGGTATCAGCGTACTCAGGACAAATTGGACAACAACTTTTGTGGTCTAATTTCTTCTCTTACCCTTGGGAAAATAAAAAATTGGTGGCAAAAAGATCATTTTTGTGAAAAAATATGATTTTTTATTATTACGGCTTTGCATTATAAACTTCTGTGAAGCACTTGTTGGGTCAAAGTGCTCACCACACCTCTAGATAAGTTCCTTAAGGGGTCTACTTTCCAAAATGGTGTCACTTGTGGGGATTTCAATGTTTAGGCACATCAGGGGCTCTCCAAACGCAACATGGCATCCCATCTCAATTCCAGTCAATTTTGCATTGAAAAGTAAAATGGCGCTCCTTCCCTTCCGAGCTCTGCCATACGCCCAAACAATGGTTTACACCCATATATGGGGTATCAGCGTACTCAGTACAAATTGGACAACAATTTTTGAGGTCCAATTTCTTCTCTTACTCTTGGGAAAATAAAAAATTGGGGGCGAAAAGATCATTTTTGTGAAAAAATATTATTTTTTATTTTTACGGCTCTGCATTATAAACTTCTGTGAAGCAATTGGTGGGTCAAAGTGGTCACCACACATCTAGATAAGTTCCTTAGGGTGTCTACTTTCCAAAATGGTGTCACTTGTGGGGGGTTTCAATGTTTAGGCACATGAGGGGCTCTCCAAACGCAACATGGCGTCCCATCTCAATTCCTGTCAATTTTGCATTGAAAAGTCAAATGGCGCTCCTTTCCTTCCGAGCTCTGCCATGCGCCCAAACAGTGGTTTACCCCCACATATGGGGTATCAGCATACTCAGTACAGATTGTACAACAACGTTTGGCATCCATTTTATCCTGTTACCCTTGGTAAAATAAAACAAATTGGAGCTGAAATAAATTTTGTGTGAAAAAAAGTTAAATATTCATTTTTATTTAAACATTCCAAAAATTCCTGTGAATCCCCTGAAGGGTTAATAAACTTCTTGAATGTGGTTTTGAGCACCTTGAGGGGTGCAGTTTTTAGAATGGTGTCACACTTGGGTATTTTCTATCATATAGACCCCTCAAAATGACTTCAAATGAGATGTGGTCCCTAAAAAAAAAATGGTGTTGTAAAAATGAGAAATTGCTGGTCAACTTTTAACCCTTATAACTCCCTAACAAAAAAAAATTTTGGTTCCAAAATTGTGCTGATGTAAAGTAGACATGTGGGAAATGTTACTTATTAAGTATTTTGCGTGACATATCTCTGTGATTTAAGGGCATAAAAATTTAAAGTTGGAAAATTGCAAAATTTTCTAAATTTTCGCCAAATTTCTGTTTTTTTCACAAATAAACGCAAGTTATATCGAATAAATGTTACCACTGTCATGAAGTACAATATGTCACGAGAAAACAATGTCAGAATCGCCAAGATCCGTTGAAGCGTTCCAGAGTTATAACCTCATAAAGGTACAGTGGTCAGAATTGTAAATATTGGCCCGGTCATTAACGTGCAAACCACCCTCGGGGCTTAAGGGGTTAAAAAAGCAATCCCATCAAAATTTTTATCCTCTTAATATATTGCAGTCATCAAATTATATGTGATACACTGTTAATTCTTTTTTACATTAGGTCTATGACATCACATGATTAAAACAAACTAGCTGCATCCTTCTAAGCTCTATGAAGAAACAGGAAGTTCCTTGTCCCTGCATGAGGCATCATTGTAACTACAATCCTATTTTAATGTAAACTTCCTTGCAGTAGGATAAGCAGAGAACCTGGGTCAGTAGTTGGAGGATGATTCATGCAGGGAAAAAAGACGTCCTGTTTCTACACAGAGCTTAGAGGGATTCAGCTAGTCTGTTTTTAATCATGTGATGTCAGGATAATTAACTGGGTAGAAATAGTAAGTAGCGCTATATAATATGGTGAACGCTATATAATATGATGATTGAAATATATTTAGAAGATAACTTTGATGGGAGTGCTTCTTTAATGAATCAGGTCAGTGTACTCCAATTACTCCCTTGGTCTTTTAGGTCTAATATGGATATTACATTTAGATCAATGTGTTTTGAATTCATTAAACAAAAACCTGAACTTTGCAATAAAACATAAAAGAAAGCATTTGTTCAAACCTTCAACATATCTGCCTTTAAAACATTTAATAACTGACATTCCTATTTTCTACTTTATGTTGCGATCACTTTTTATACATCAATCCTTAGTAGACATTAGACGGCTTATATGTTTAACAGAACTTTTTCTCATTTTTAAGGTACTTTCAGGTATTTTTAGGGGCCGATTCAGCTCTCAAGTGTCTTTGAGGGGTACATGATTCAACGTAAAATGAAATGCATTAAAATTTTCCCTAAAATGTAATATTAGCCTCAAATTTTTCATTTTCAGAGAGAGTAACAGGAGAAAAAACAGCGCATGATTTATTAGTCATAAGATAAAGTAAAAACTTCAATTTTTTCCCAATTAACCCCTTTACCCCCTAGGTGGTTTGCACGTTAACGACAAGAAACACCTAAATATATCCACCACTTAGGGCCATGAGGTAAATAACAATATACCACCAAAAGAACAACTTCACATCAGGCCAATAAAATACACATAATCTTTATTAAATATAATAAAAACAGATATCAGCACAAAGGTATATAACCACAGGCACAGGCAAAAGAAGGTGGGTAACCAAGGTAGTAACCCCAAAAAAGAAAAAGTGGTATAAAAATAGCAATTTCATGTGCAAGAAAAGCGCTGTGTGACCTTGTACAACCAAACACAGCAGTAATAAATAATATAATAATAATACAAGTGTATATAGCACAACAGAAATACAATATAGTTACAAATGAAGTACTCCTGGGGACCCACCACACCCGACGCGCATATCGCACTGAAATTTTTCACAAAAATTTTATTTTAGACCCAAATTGTTTTATTTTCTCAAGAGTAAGAGGAAAATGGACCCAAATATTTGTTGTGCAATTTCTCCAGAGCATGCTCATATCCCATATGTGGGGGAAAATCACTGTTTTGGGTGTACGGCAGAGCTCGGGAGAGGAGGGGAAATACTTTTCAGGCACAGTGCAAAGCTCAGAAGTGAAAGAGCACCATATTATAAAACAAAATTTTTCTGCTATGGTTTGCGGGTGCCATAACCCACTGGGAGAGTACCTGAGGTGCCAGCACAGCAGAACCCCCCATAAGTGACCCCATTTTACAAACTACACCTCTCAACGAATTCATCTAGGGGTATAATGATCATATTAACATTGTAGTGACTAGTACGCTGTAGTGACCAGTATCTTATAATGACCAGCACGTTATGCCCAATTCATGCTTCTGGAGAAACGCACCCGTAAATTAGGCGGGCTCTCATCGCTATAGAAATGCCAAACATGTGAACGCTATATGTGTTTTAGGCACACTGGGGCTCAGAAGGGGGGGGAGAATTTGGTTTTAGGAGCACAGAATTTGCTGGATTTCATTTGGAAGGAGAGGAGCCATTTGACTTTTCCAGATGCTTCGTAATACAAGTTATGTGGAAGTTGTCTATATTTCTGTTAACAAGCGACAAACCTGAGTGGGAACTTCCACTTTTTGTGGATTGAGTTGAAGCTGTTGTTAGGAACATTTTACATAATGTTTGGGCTCACATTTATCCGGTGCTCTACGCTGAGCACTTACATGGGGGCTTCCATCAAAATCTCTGAGTGACGTGATTCAGATAAAACCTTCGAGGGATCCAATCACTAT
Source organism: Ranitomeya imitator (assembly GCF_032444005.1). Lineage (NCBI taxonomy): Eukaryota > Metazoa > Chordata > Amphibia > Anura > Dendrobatidae > Ranitomeya > Ranitomeya imitator. Next base: position 386,867,724 of record NC_091285.1, on the reverse strand, counting down.
AATGAGGCAGCAGATTTTAGCGAGGACCTTCTTTTCAGAAGTGCACAAAACTGTGGCCAACGGCACTTTTATGCACAAATATAAAGATGGACACCGCCGGATTACAGGTCCTATGGCATCCACAGTGCCTCCATGTGCCACAATATAGGGAATCTTCTGCTGGGTGTTCCATCTGAATCATATATTTCAGAGATTTACATGGTAACCCACTTGTAAGTGCTCAGCGCAGAATAATTGTGAGTTGAGCCTTACTGCAATCTTTAGGAGGCAGAATGAACAAACCAACAGCAGGTGAAGAATTGGTTTCATTTATTTTTTTGCTGTTCCTTGTGCAGTATAAGTAACAATATGACTTTATCCTTTGGGTCGGTGCGATTACACAAATACCAGATTTGTATTGAGTTTTTATGTTTGGCTGCACACTAAAAGATGCTTTTTTTGCAAAAACTAGTTTTTTGCATCCCCATATTTAGATAGCTATAATTTTTCATACTTTTGCAGACAGAATCATGTGAGGGCTTGCTTTCTGCTGGATAAGTTGAAGTTTTTATTGGTGCCATGATGACACTTTTTGATTCCAATTTTTGGGAGGCATAATTAACAAAAAACAGTAATTCAGGAATTGTTTTTTGGAGGTTATTTTATGTCTTTCCACATGTGGTAAAATTGATAATGCAGCTTTATTCTTTGGGTCAGTGTGATTACAGTGAAATTACATTTATATAGCATTTCTTTTGTTTTGGCGCTTTTACAGAATAAGGTAAGGTAGGTCAGCTGATTAAGTCATGTGATGGCGCTATGTCGTAGAAAGGGTTCAATGAATGGCAGCTGTCTCTGTCCTTAATACAAAATATACAAAAAGTCACAATAAGATTATGGCACATATATACAGTGCAGCTGCAATATTATCAGCATCTAGACATTAGATTACTATGCAACATGTTAGAAAAGAGAGGGACAAATTTAAGTGCATAAAGCAGCAAGGAAACATAAAATATGTGCAAGTGCTTCTCACTAAATTAGAATATGATCAAAAACTGAAATTATTTCAGCTCTTCAATACAAAAAGTAAACCTCATATGTTATATAGAGTGATTTCAAACAGAGTGATCTATTTCAAGTGTATATTTCTGTTTATGTTGATGATTATGGCTTACAGCCAATGAAAACCCAAAAGTCATTATCTCGGTAATTTAGAATAATCAACAAAAAACACCTGCAAAGGTTTCCTAAGCATTTAAAAAGGTCCCTTAGACTGTTTCAGTAGGCGCCACAATCATGGTGAAGACTGATGACTTGACAGATGTCCAGAAGGCAGTCATAGACACACTCCACAGGGAGGGTAAGCCACAAAAATCATTGCTAAAGAAGCTAGCTGTTCACAGAGTGCTGTATCCAAGCATATTAGGCTAGGGTCACATTGCATTAGCAGCAGCCCATTCAGCACATACTCTAACGGGCTGCTGCTAGTGCAAGTGCCTGCGCTACATGATGCTAGCGCAGATGGAGCTTCTGCTAGCTCCATCTGCGCTAGCAGTGACGGACCCGGAAACGCTGCAGCCAGTGTCTCGGGTCCGTCACTCAATGACGGCGCATCACTAGCGCACGCCCATTCTGGGCGTGCGCTAGGCGATGTGTCCGACATTGCATTCAATGGCGTTAACGGAGTACGTTACACCATGTTATGCCACGGTGTAACGTACTCCGTTTAACGTTGTCCCTGAACGTAATGTGAACCTAGCCTTAATGGAAGGTTGAGTGGAAGGAAAAAGTGTGATAGAAAAGTTGAGCAAGCAATCGGGATAACCACAGCCTTGCAAGGATTGTTAAGAAAAGGCCATTCAAAAATTTGGGAGAGATTCACAAGGAATGGGCTGCTGCTGGGGTCATTGCTTCAATAGCCACCACACACAGATGTACAGTACATGGGCTACAAGTGTCGCATTCCTTGTGTCAAGCCACTCATGACCAATAGACAATGCCAAATTTACTGAGATAATGACTTTTGGGTTTTCATTGCCTGCAAGCCATAATCATATGTATCAGGTTCACTTGGGCATATATGTCCAACACAGTGGTGGCGATCAAAGGTGACATGTCCAGCAGTGGTATTATGGATACGCACCAATGTAGGGGCATCCTGATGGTCAAGAGGAGACCCAGTATATCCAATATACAGAATAGTAAATGGTGTCCCATAAGCCTATGTATCAAGTGTAACATTTCTCCACTCTCTGTGGATGGGGGGTACTCACTTGGCTGGTCGTTGAGGCATACACTGGGTCACTCAGGGTTAAACGGTCCATTCAGTTTATTATTACACACCATAAATCGAGTCTCAGGTACTTGATAACATGCAGCACACTGTGCACCATCCAGCAACCGTTCGGCTCTACAGTACCCACGGTCCTCGCTGAGCCTAGGTGTGCCTAACACAGATTAGTGTCTGTTAACCGTCCATGACAACCGCACAGGTTCTCGGTTACCTCTTATCCTCACAGGCGTCCTCTCCAGAGGTATACCACAGGCCTCCTCTTTCTGGCTACGCCTAATGAAGTTATGTGTAATAATGAAAAATGACACAGGGAAAAAGTATTGAAGACGCTTACTGAAATTTTTTTATACTTCATATAAAAGCCTTTGTTGTTGATGACAGCTTCAAGATGCCTTCTGTATGGAGAAACTAGTCTCATGCATTGTTCAAGTTACATTTTGCCCCATTGCTCCACACAAACACTCCTCAAACCCTGAAGGATCTGTGGCTCCTTCTATGAACTCTGAGCTTTAGTTCCTTCCATAAATTTTCTATTAAATTCACATCAGGTTATTGGCTGGGCGATTCTAGCAGTTTTGTTTTCTTTCTCTAAAATCAATTGAGAGTTTCCCTGATTGTCTAGGATCATTGTCTTGCTGAAATGTCCACCCTCATTTCATCCTTATAATCCTGGTAGATGGCAACAGATTTTTTTCAAGAATGTCTCGGTACATTTGTCTATTCATCCTTCCTTCAATTATATGAAGTTTGACAGTGCTGTATGCTGAAAAACATTCCCACACCATGATGTTCCCACCTCCAAACTTTACTGTTGGTATGGTTTTTTTGGGTGGTATGCAGTGCCTTTTGGTGTGTATTATGGTATTCACAGAGTTCAATTTTGGTCTCATCAGACCAGACTATATTCTCCCAGTATTTCACAGGCTTGTCTAAATGTTGTTGAGCAAACTTTAAATGCGCTTGAACGTGTTTTTGTTCAGCAATGGAGTCTTCTTCACAGGTGGTCCTTGGCTCTTGTACGACCGTTCTGATAATTAATTTCACTCCTCTGTCTGAAATCATGCAGGAGCACCTTGTCATGTCCATTTATGGTGAAATTATGTTTTATCCACTTCCTGATTACGTCCCCAACAGTGCTCAATGGGACCTTCAGTACTTTACAAATTCTTCTGTAACCAATGCCATTGGTATGTTTTGCAACAATAAGGTTGCAAAAGGTCTTCAGACAGCTCACTAGTTTTACCCATCATGAAATTTTGTTGTGTGACACCTTGGTAACGAGACACCTTTTTATAGGCCATCAGTTGAACCAGCTTATATTATTTTTTAATAATTTGCAGAAATGCTTACCAATTACTGATAGATTTCTGCTGACATCATGGCTTTCCATGGAATTCTGCATTTCTTTTTCTTCATGTGTTCAATACTTTTTCCCTGTGCCATTTTCCATTATTACACATAACTTAATTTATGGACATCTATGGTTTGATTTCTTTGCCTGTGTGGGTTGGATGAAATAGTACAGACATCTAGTGAGAATTTCATATCAACAGCACCTTTAGAAATATATTTACTTAGAAAATTGGTGACATGTTCAATACTTATTTCACCCACTGTGTATACTTTGAGATTTAACAAAGATACAAGATTTAATGAAGCAAAGCACAACTGAGAACAGACAGGCAGCACAGGAAATGGTTAACATTTTAGTTATGTGTCATGGGTAAAAATCCAGCTAGGGACATCTGCATCTGGTTGCATAATATGATTACACTATGCAAGCAAATAAATTTTATATGCAAATCATTCTTTCTTAGTAGGTTTGTACGTCAATTCTTTAGTAGAACCTAATTTATGATAAGTTTTTACAGAGTGAGTTTCTCTACAGTCCAACTGCAAATATCAAATGGTGAAGATAATTGTGTAAATGAGCGTCAAAATGAGAAGACAACATGAAATGACCTGCCCATATATTTTCTGATCAGAGGAATGTAAGCACTAGTAATTTAATGTGAAAATGCCGATGATTGATGCTATATTTATGTGCAAAATGTATGTAAATGGGCAATTCAGATGATCTTAACAATAATTGATTCTCGGAATTGATTTTCGGAAGCTTTGTCTGATTAGGACAGATTTCTTAATCTGTATATCCAGAAGATAATTCATTCATGTAAGGCTGCAAATCTCTTCATATTCCATAAATATACAATAAATATAAGAGTAAATAAAATACTTTAATCAGTGTCAGTATTACTTAATGCCGTGCTTCATAATCAGTTAAGTGCAATACTTGGGAGGTCTTTTACATCAACAATGTCTGTTTCTTACAAAAACAATCTGTTTTAGAAAAATGTACTAGCTGGAAAGCTTGAAAAATATGCGATTTTGCAATTTTACTTACGTAACCAAAACAGCAAAGAATACTCTAAAGTCAAGCACACATGTGGTTAATAATATCTTATTTGATGCCATAAAACAAAGTTTATTACAGTAATAAAACCTAGAGAATGTTCATGTGATAGAAATCCAATTTTCATTTTGTTTCAGTTTGTCTGGATTATTAGGGAAACATAAGAAACCGATTACAATATTAATTTGATATCACAGCTTCATTCTGCTTACATTTATATTACAAATGATAATGAACATTGCAGTAAAGGTGCATAAAACAGAGTAGGCAGCAAACGACAATAGGCAATACAAGACTAATATAAAACACATGGGCCACGCTCATATGTCTGCTCATGGTAATGGGATATAGTTACTTTTATGGCAACATAAACATGTAGTGCTTTATATTGTCAGCCCATTCTCGCTCCCACAGAGGTGAGGATATGTCTTGATGATCTGATTACTAACTGGCTGACTGAGCCATCATATACTAATATTGTTCTCCTCTAATTCCTCCGACTTTACAATACTTTTTTTTTCATTATTAAATCTATAAGGGGACTGCAGATTATGTTAGTCATAAAAGCAAGCATAAATAAACAATTAACCCATGTTCATTAGAGATGGTCGAACCCTTTGAAATTCGAACTCCCCTCCTTTGCCAAATGTACCAAATAAATTTGATTTTCATTACAGAGAAAACCTCTATTTGCCCTGAAAATAGGTGAATAACACTCTCAGGTTTGCTAGGACTGTATTGAACCCTTTAATAATAATAATAATAATTTTATTTATATAGCGCCAACATATTCCGCAGTGCTTTACAAATTATAGAGGGGACTTTACAGACAATAGACATTACAGCATAACAGAGATCACAGTTCAAAATAGATACCAGGAGGAATGAGGGCCCTGCTCGCAAGCTTACAAACTATGAGGAAAAGGGGAGACACGAGAGGTGGATGGTAACAATTGCTTTAGTTATTCGGACCAGCCATGGTGTAAGGCTCGGGTGTTCATGTAAAGCTGCATGAACCAGTTAACTGCCTAAGTATGTAACAGTACAGACACAGAGGGCTAATAACTGCAGAAAGTGTATGAGAACATGATACAAGGAACTTTTTTTTTTTTTTTTTTATGATAGGCCACACCGGGATCATTAGGTTAATGTGTTGAGGCGGTAGGCCAATCTGAACAAATGAGTTTTTAGGGCACGCTTAAAACTGTGTGGATTGGGGATTAATCGTATTAACCTAGGTAGTGCATTCCAAAGAATCGGCGCAGCACGTGTAAAGTCTTGGAGACGGGAATGGGAGGTTCTGATTATTGAGGATGCTGACCTGAGGTCATCAGTGGAGCGGAGGGCACGGGAAGGATGGTAGACTGAGACCAGAGAGGAGATGTAGGGTGATGCTGAGCCATGGAGTGCTTTGTGGATGAGGGTAGTAGTTTTGTACTGGATTCTGGAGTGGATGGGTAGTCAGTGTAATGACTGGCACAAGGTACAGGCATCGGTGTAACGGTTGGTGAGGAATATGATCCTGGGTGCAGCATTCAGGACAGATTGGAGCGGGGAGAGTTTGGTAAGAGGGAGGCCGATTAGTAGAGAGTTGATCTCTTTACTACAAACTTAGCCTTACAATGTTCACGTGTCCTCAACCTATCTAGCTAGGTTAAAACGAATTATAAACTGTGTTTATTTGTTTGTGTTTATAAGCTATCTAGCTATAGCTATGATTACACAACAGAATAAGGAATAAAACATGATAACAAAAAAAGACGGATACCCCCTGACCTGGTCCACCCTCGGCTACCAGACCCTGCTGGCACGCAACGCGGTTGTTGCCATGACTGTGCTGCCGACTCGTGGATCACCTGTCTGGGGCGTCTGGTCACATGACGGGTCGGGCTCATGATGGTGAACGTCGTGACGCATCATCTCTAACCCTTATCACCTGATATACTGCACGCCTGTTCATTGGCACAGCTTTCATTCTTCAGGTCTGGTGTCCCTCTTCTCAGACACCCTCCCTGAAGAAGTGTGGATGAAACGTACATCAGGGCAGAGGGACGCAGGACTGATCTAGTTAAATTATATATCAAGTAAGTGGCATCTATTGAGTTGGGCATTGTACCACATCCATTCATGGTACTTGTAGCTGTTATAGCTCTTCTCTATTTTATAAAGTGATCCCCATTCTCATAACCATATAGGTTAGTTAATTGTATGCAGTACCCTTGTATTTCGGCCATTAGTACATGTAGCACATTTCTATAGAGACTGTTTTTTTTTTTGCTGTACATAAGCACAGGCACACTTCTCTATAACTACCTTATTACAGGTCATTACTATGCCACTTGGGAAGCATACTAATTCCAGACTATGCACAATGCACTCTAACACAATACTGTTCTGTAGATATTATATTTCAACCGGTCTCTTTATGGTTGCGCCATCCAGTCCTGTCTGCTGGAAGATGTATATTTTTTCCTTTTTCTGCACTATTTTATCTATTTTATAAATGTCAGATTGTTTAACGCTACAGGATATTGTGCAAGGAATGAACTAAATTTATTTAAGGAGCTACTTTGTCCTTTATACATAGGGTGTATTTATGTGCAACTTATCTATATGTTCGGGATAGTTCCTTCCTGTGTCACACAGACAAAAGACATCTGTTTTAATTGATTTGTGTTGTCATTTTTCTATACATAAAGAATATATTAATGCATTTGTTTCTACTGTTCACTGTGCCCACTTTAGTCCCCAGGTGGAGGATTTATTCTAAGTGGCACTTTTTGATTTGCACATAGCTATGCATGAATCCATTATCGAAGCATGGATATGCAGTGCCCATGGCTTGCTTTGAACCCATACTATACCTATCCTTGTTTCCAAATTTGTGAGAAATAAAAAAAGTCTATGGGTCTGTAAAAATGAAGCCTGGCTCTGATCTGATGCTGGAGTAGACATGCCACCCGTGCTACAATTTTAGCTGTACAGAGGGGTGCAGCACTCTTGAAACCGCTAAGATATTGAGGTATAATCATATTGCTGCATATACATTAAATGGAAATATACAAGGAACACAGCACAAGAGGAGAACTTGGGTATTCTGGTTGCAAGTAAGTTAAGCAGTCTTGATGAGCGAGTATACTCGTTGCTCGGGTTTTCCCGAGCACGCTCGGGTGGTCTCCGAGTATTTGTTAGTGCTCGGAGATTGAGTTTTTATTGCCGCAGCTGAATGATTTACGGATGCTAGACAGGCTGAATACATGTGAGGAATGCCTGTTTGTTAAGGAATTCCCACGTGTGTTCAGGCTGTCCAGCAGCCGTAAATCATACAGCTGAGACCATGAAAACTACATCTTCGAGCACTAACAAATACTCGGAGATCACCCGAGCGTTCTTGGGAAAACCCGAGCAACGAGTACACTCGCTCCTCACTATTAAGCAGCAGTACTCAATGTCAGGCAGCAGCTGCAAAAGCAAAAAAGATTTTAGGGTGTATAAAAAGAGAGATAAAAAATCAGGTTCCAAATGTATTATTACCTTTTAGAAACCACTTGTAAGGCCAAGTCTTGAATAAGGGATTCAGTTTTGGGCTCTACATTTTAAAAAGGATATTGGAAAGTTAGAGTCAGTTCAAAGGTGGGATGGAAGGCGTCTTCTACTTGGGATGAAAGGTCTTTCCTATAATGAGAGATTAGAAAAGTTGGGCTTATTTAGCTAAAGGTACTGTCACACTAGACGATATCGCTAGCGATCCGTGACGTTGCAGCGTCCTCGCTAGCGATATCGTCCAGTGTGACAGGCAGCAGCGATCAGGCCCCTGCTGGGAGATCGCTGGTCGGGGAAGAAAGTCCAGAACTTTATTTCGTCGCTGGACTCCCCGTAGACATCGCTGAATCGGCGTGTGTGACACCGATTCAGCGATGTCTTCACTGGTAACCAGGGTAAACATCGGGTAACTAAGTGCAGGGCCGCGCTTAGTAACCCGATGTTTACCCTGGTTACCATCCTAAAAGTAAAAAAACAAACACTACATACTTACCTACAGCCGTCTGTCCTCCAGCGCTGTGCTCTGCTCTCCTCCTGCACTGGCTGTGAGCGTCGGTCAGCCGGAATGCAGAGCGGTGACGTCACCGCTCTGCTTTCTGGCTGCCCGGCGCTCACAGCCAGACCAGAGAAGCAGAGCACCGAGGACAGACAGCGGAAGGTAAGTATGTAGCGTTTGTTTTTTTTTACTTTTTAGGATGGTAACCAGGGTAAACATCGGGTTACTAAGCGCGGCCCTGCGCTTAGTTACCCGATGTTTACCCTGGTTACCGGGGACCTCGGGATCGTTGGTCGCTGGAGAGCTGTCTGTGTGACAGCTCTCCAGCGACCAAACAGCGACGCTGCAGCGATCCGGATCGTTGTCGGTATCGCTGCAGCGTCGCTATGTGTGACGGGGCCTTTAGAAGCAAGATGCCTCACAGGTAATCTCATTTATATGTATAAATACATGTTTGGTCAATACAAATGACTGATATATGAGTTATTTCATTCAAAGATATTAAAAAGGACAGTAGGCATTCAGTACGTGTAGGAAGGACAATTCTGGCATCTGCATAAGAAATTTACAGTAAGGGTAGTCAGACTGTGGAATGCTCTACTGCAAGAGGTAGAAATAGAAGACACTGTAGCAGCATTTAAAAAATGGATGATTTTCTCACTACAAATGGTATTATGGGTTAGAAATAGAGAATATATAATTGGTGGAGAAAGGTTGAACTTGATGGACCTATGACTTTTTCAATCTATATTTTTAAATAATAGTTATGTCCAAAACATATGATAAATCACAATGGACATGGTAATCTGAAAGAAAAGAAAAACAATGCATTGACAATAAATGTGGGGACCACTAGCAGCAGCACTGATGGAACCACCAATCCTGTTAGTAGTAATACCAAACCTATTTCACACTTAGCCTCATTTGCCTTTGGATGAAATGGATGATGTAATAGATTATATGGAACATCACTCATCTCAGTTACAACAGGATTATGCTACCTCTGACACCATCAGCTTGAGTCAGTGTTCTGGTCAGTCCACCTCTTCTGCCACCATAAGACTTAAGGCTGTACACAGTGGAATTTCGAATCCATCAATGATATCTGTATTTGTTTTGCCTTCCCATCCCCTAACCGGGGCTAAGAAATATACTTCACCACAGCAAATTCTGCTAATTGACATATTTGAAGAAATGAACAGTCATCCTTTGTACTCAGATTACATGGAGCTGGAGGAGATGGAGGAGATGACTCAAATGCTTAACTGTGTTGCAGGCTCTGTGAACTGTGGTAGTAGGGACACTGGCAGTTGTAGTGGCACTCAGAGTCAGGGCAAATCTATAAATATAATGGGACATTATTGCAGGGATCTCAGGACTTTTCCCACACTTAGACAACTGTGAGCCAAGTCAAGGCTGACATGGGTGTAACTACTGCTGCGACTGGGCTTGGCAGGTCAGGAGCCTGGCAGGTCAGAGGCACCTGACTCCTCCTGCCGCCACAGCTGCATTGAACTATACCGGCATCTATGACACCAGTAGAGTTCAAAGCAATGATGGAGGAGAGAGCTTCAGCTGACGCTCCCTCTCCCATCATTCCCTTCTGCCTCTGACACTGTGGGTGCGCGATGACATCACTTCATCGCACACCCTCTGTGTGTGGGGCCCAGTGAGTGCAGCATCGGCACAGGTGATGGCGGATGCCATTTTGGCGTAGCTGCTGGGACCGGGAACAGGCGGCTTCGGAGCTGGCAGGGGGCATGTGGACCGAGCTGCCCAGGAGGGGGATGCCGCAATGGCTCAGCCATCTGGAGGATCCGGGAAGGAACATGGAGGTGTACAGGACTGGCAGCAGTGAGGTGTGTCTACTGCCCATTTGTCGCCATCTTTGGCCCCCAGCGTCCCCGGCCCCCTGTGACACTGTTAGGGTTTGGCGGAAAGCACCAAATATATATTTACAGAGTAATAGGTGCGTTCGCAACCCAGGTCCACCATGCAGGAGTAAAACCTGCTGCTAGTAACTGACGGTACTATATGGCATTTTAAGTGAACTCTGTTACTTCACAGAGTCACTTAAGACAAGAGAACGCTGTGCCCTGTTAACCTCACAGAGGAACACAGCTACCAAATAGAGCAAACAGAGGTCATGCAGTCAGAATAGCACACGCAAAACTCCTCACCAGAGGTGCCGGTACTCTAGGGGCTTACTTCAGCCGGGCCCTGAATCCACGCACACAAAACTCCTCACCAGAGGTGCTGGTATTCTAGGGGCTAATTTCAGCCGAACCCTGAAACCACATAGATATGACCACACTGGCGCAGAACACATAACTTAGTTGATACTAGCGCATGGCCAGCTATAAAGCTGCAGCAACTACAGGACCTTCCTAGAGGACCAATAGGAGCTGCTACAGTACCTGAGCTACATCAGGACCTTCCTAGAGGACCAATGGGAGCTGCTGTAGGTACCTGAGCATGTGACCCCCGACCTCCAATGAGAGGACTTACCCTGGGCTTGCTCAGAAGGGAAAAAGCAGGACTTAGTCCCAGAGACATCTGCTCGCCGCTGTCTAGTACTGGCTGCAATGGCTGAGCCTGGAAAGGCAGCAGTAACCATCCGCACCGTATCAGGCTGAGCCAGACACTGGGACCGACGTCTCCGCTAAGCAGGCTCCACTGCGGCTGGAGAAGAATGGGAGACAGCAGCGGAGATGGTTTGAGATTCCACCTGTGCAGAGGCAGGAACTCGACCCCTAACAGACACCAGCCCCGTTTCCTCCCTGCTCCGCTGTGCCACAAGTCCTCATAGGTCCCCAGGTTCAGTTCATTGTGCACCTCTGGGCCCCCATATGCACCTTGTTCCTCCTCCCTTGGTCCCCCAATGCGTTCCTCCTCCCATGGTCCCACAATGCTCCCCATCTCCCATGCTCTGAATCCTCCTGCACCCCCATGCATTCCCTGCCCCTTGTCCCATGTGACTCATCTGCCCTGCTCTCAAGTCTCCCATGTCCCCTTTATCACCATGTGTTTCCCATCTACCCTGTTCTTGTAATTCCTGTGCCCCTTCTTCAATGTTCCCAAGTCTCTCCCATCTTCCCCTGTCCCCTAGACCCCGTGTGTCCCCTTGTGCCCTTCTCCACTTTCTCCTAGTCCCCATGAGTCCCCTTGTGCCTGTCGCCTTTTTCCCCTTGTGCTTGTGCCCCTTGTCCCCGTGTATCCCCTTGTGTCAGTCTCCCTTGCCCACTAGTCCCTGTGTGTCCCCTTGTGCCTGACTCCCTTGTCCCCTTGTGCTTGTGTCTCTTGTCCCCTTGTGTCAGTCTCCATTGCCCATTAGTCCCCTTGTGTCAGTCTCCCTTGCCCACTAGTCCCTCCTCTGTGTCCCCTTGCGTCAGTCTTCCTTGCTCACTAGTCCCTGTGTGTCCCCTTGTGTCAGTCTCCCTTGCCCACTAGTCCCCTTGTGCCCTTCTCTCCTGGCTCCTAGCCCCTGTGTGTCCCCTTGTGCCTCTCTTCCTTGCTCCCTGGCCCCCCTGTGTCACCCTTGTGCCTGTCTCCCCTAGCCCCTTTGCTTCCTTCTCCCCTGCCCCCTAGTCACCGTTTGCCTGTGTCTTTCTCATTGCCCCTGTATGGAGGGGCTGCATTATACTATGAGGGGGCAGCATTATATTTGATGGGGGTAACATTATATTGTTTGGTGGGGCTGCATTATACTTTTGTGGGGTAACTGCATTATACTCTGTGGGGTGGCTGCATTATACTCTGTGGGGTGGCTGCATTATACCATATGTGAGCTGCAATATACTGTATCGAGGACTATGGGGAATACATTATACTATATGAAGAACTATGGGGTGCATTATACTATGGGAAGTGAATTGTATGACATGGATGATGATGGCAGTGCGTTATACTATATGGAGGACTATGAGGGGTGCATTATACTATATGGAGCACTATGAGCAGTATATTATACTATATGGAGGACTGAGGAGTGTATTATCCTATATGGAGGTCTGAGGAGTGTATTATACTATATGGAGAACTGAGGAGTGTATTATAATATATGGAGGACTGAGCAGTGTATTATACTATATGGAGTACTATGAGGAGTGTATTATGCTATACAGAGCACTATGAGGAATGTATTATACTATATGGAGGACTGAGGAGTGTATAATACTATATGGAGGACTATGGGGACTGTATTATACTATATGGAGGACTATGGGGAGTGTATTATACCATATGGATGACTATGAACTGTGCAGTATATTATATAAAGGGCTATGGGGGTGCATTATATTATAAGGAGGACTATGGGGGTTCATTATACTTCTTACTGTATATGGATCCCCATGACTTCTATACAAGCCCCTGATGAGTATAATGGTTTATTTTCTTTTATACATTACATAACAATGGCAGTACGGGGGACAAATATATACGAGGATGGGGCACCGGATAGTTACGCAACTGAGGTCACACTATACAACGCTGAAATAAAGCTATCGTATGCGAAATGAATAAGGAAAATATGAATTTGGGTGGAAAGTATTTTGGCATGGTGGGGGGCTCTTTTGAAAGTTCGCACTGGGGCCCATAACTTTGAGGTTACGCCACTGATTGCTGATGATGATTGGGAACCAAATCTGAGTGGCAAGTCAGTGATATTATCAGAGGGAGAGAATGGGGAAGTCAGCATTAAAAAGTAAAATTGAAACATCTGCTTCTTATGTAGTAAACTCAGGATTGAACAGAGGATATCATGACTGATGTTAGTTTGGGAGTCTCAATAGTATTAATTCGATTCCCATATGCATGCATCTCAGGTGCAGGAATTCTTTTCCATGTCGCCAGAAGACCAATCTATTAGAGTGTGCAGGTCCTGCCACTGGGAAATAAGCCAAGTACATCTTGGCACACATCAACTAGGAACTATGTCTCCCTGTCAGCAGTCCTCTTTATTCGTGATTATCTTACTGATAGCCAGTCCGCATCCACAAGTAGCGCCATCGCCTTGTCATTGTCATCAGTCATCAGCCTCATCTACTACTTTCTGTATTCTTTCTGTTCATTAGCTAGCCTTTCGGGTGCCCCAAAAAAATGTAATCAGTTGTCCATTTGTGTGGAAACTGAACTCCCACATGTCCACGTTCACCATAATCTATGCCGAACCTCACGGATTTGCAAAAGAATCGCTTGCATTCAGTCTCAATGGAAGATACGTAGCTGCCATGTTTTATTGAATAAAGCCTTCTCTGTTTTATATTTTCATGTAGCGAAGACCACAGTCTTATTCTTGGAACTGAGCTCTAAGTTACACTCCACCATCAACAGCAGCAGTTATGGTCAGGGACTTTCCAAGTGTGTTATGTCCCATTAAGTTAATGTTTGGCATTACATTAATGCACAACTGGAAGCAGACTCATTGTTTACTGGCAGTGGCAATACCTCCACACCAGATGTCGCTTATGCACTTCCTCCACTTCTTCCTCAATGGACATCTCTAAAGGTACCGTCACATTAAGCGACGCTGCAGCGATATAGGCAACGATGCTGATCGCTGCAGCGTCGCTGTTTCGTCGCTGTGTGGTTGCTGGAGAGCTGTCACACAGACAGCTCTCCAGCGACCAACGATGCCAAAGTCCCCTGGTAACCAGGGTAAACATCGGGTTACTAAGCACAGGGCCGCACTTAGTAACCCGATGTTTACCCTGGTTACCATTGTAAATGTAAAAAAAAAAAACAAACACTACATACTTACATTCCTGTGTCTGTCCCCTGGCCTCAGCATCCCTGCACTGTCTCAGCGCCGGCCGGCCGTAAAGCAGAGCGGTGACGTCACCCCAGGAAGGTGGCATAATCTGGCATCAAATGTCACACAGGATGACTCATAGTGAAATACAATCAGGCAACTTGGTAAGCAACAATGCCACAAACATTGAGGCTGTCATGCAATGAGGCATAGAATATGCCTTCAATTTGATCTTGTAGCATTTAAAATATATATATTTACCCGCAGGAACAATGTTGTGTTCATTGTCAGAAAAGTGTGTGGGCAGTTCCACTGTGCAAGGATTTGGAGCGACCGAGCGGTTTTTACTGAGCTGCCGACTGACGTGCAAACTTGAAACATAATGGAATTCTCAACTGCATATGTTACAGCATCTGTACAAGCCACATCAGGCGGTGAGGTGACAGAATAAATCTGCCATTGGCAGGTGATGGTGTATTGCTTAGTGAAGCTTTTGAAAAAGAATAGAAAATGATTTGTCTTTTGTAAAAATTTGGCACATCTCAGTGTACTCCTTATTTCTAGTTAAATTAATATTTGTGGGAACGTTGTCTGGTGAAACTTTACCTAATAGGACCCTATGCTAGAATAGGCCCCCTGCACAAGAATGGATAGAAAAGGCAAATACTGTTATGATAAAAACTATTGGGCTTCTCTGACTCCTAATTTTCTTTAGATCTCTGCTTCACAATCAATTTGGGGTCAATCTGATTTTTTTTTTTAAAGGAATCAACTGGGTTGACTTCCCTCGGTAGTACCCTGCACAGAAATGGGACCCTATGCAAGGCATGGCACAAAAGGAAAAATTGTTCTCACTTAGAAACAAATATTCTTGATATTTCAAATTAGCTTTAACAAAATTCTCTATTATTATATACATTTTCTTTAATCATTTGTTTGAGTCAGGTGAAGTTCAACAGTAGAACAGCGCAGAGGACTGGACCCCCGTCCACGACTGGGAATATAACAGGTCGTGAGTCATGACAGTTTTATTCTTTACTGATTACTTCTTTATTCACAATGAAACAAATATCAGATAGCTAAGGAGACAGATGGATTCTGCTTAATGGTGTTGGGTACATCTTCAAGAGATAGCAATATTAAACAATTATCTTGAGATGTCATCACTTGTTCAAGGGTCTCAGGTTCAATAGAATTTAATTGATATTAGTAATAGCTAATTCTTCTGGTTATGGAGCATCTACAGTAGCAGTGTGCAGGCGTATAATATAAGTATATACAGTATGTCTGTGAATTGGCTATGGCATATATGCAATTGTATTTTAATTTGATACTATGGGGGTGCTGGGCTTGTTCTATATTTTTTAGATTGATTTAGATAGAGTGACGACGAGCAAAAGGGTTACATTGTTTTGAACTTTTGACTTTCAGGCTCCATATCTCACCATCCACAACTGCTTCAAGCATGAGACTACCAACACTTTTTAGACAATCATCTTGGCTATCTCATACATGAATTTGGCTTGCAATTATTTAGCCTATAATTAGTTATGCAGATTCTTGTCATGTCACTACATTGTTACTGCTTTGCTCCTGGTGGTGGAATAATCTTTTTCTTGCTGTATAATACAAATTACAGCCTGTTCTCACATTTCTCAATAGTGTGTTATTAGTTTGATTCCCATGCAAAATGTCACTGGTTCGAATTGAAGAGCAGCCATGATGATTTCCCAAGACAAGAGAAATGGCATCATCCAGGTGGTCTCTCAGCCAAGAAATTCCCAAACTGCATCATGTAAGTGTCATGACAGGTGGAAAAATACAAAATGAAATTCATGCATCCATTCAAAAGCCAAGAGGTGGAAGTCCAAGCAAAATATTAACAAGTGAGTCAACAAGTCGGCTCATCACAAGGTCTATCAGTTCTGGTGCAACAAACGTGGCAATAGAGGTGGCTCCTATGGATTGTAATAGTGAGATCACAGATGTCTATGCAATCATCGTGCGACGCACATTACACAAGTCTGAAATGGTGGTTCAAAAAAAGGTGAAGAAGCCTCGACTTTAATATAACAACCCTCAGATCCAGTTTCCAAAAAAGTCTGAAAAGTGGACAGTAGAAGATTGGAAACGGGTGATATGGAGTGATATGGTGAAAGTCAATAGACTAGGCTCTGCTGGGAGCAAATGGGTCTGGAAGAAACAAGTAAAAAAGAGGATATCAGATCGATAAATTGAAGGAGTTGTCAAGTTTGGTGGGGGAAGCCTGATTATATGGGGTTGTTTCACAGCCAAAGGTATTGGATATTTGACCATGATCAATGGTGGTCTCAATGCTGAGCTATATGTGAGTATCCTACAAGATGACTTACTTCGTTCACTCGAGTACTATGGGCATAAAAAGGATGACATAGTGTTCAAGCAGTACAACAACCACAAGCATACTTTGAGATTGGCCAAGAAATGGTTCAATGACAATGAAGTAGAGATGATGGATTGGCCCCCGCAGTCCCCTGACCTCAAACCAATCAAACACTTGTGAGTAGAGTTGAAGAAAAAGCTGTATACATACCATATCCAAGTGAGTAAACCACTATGCACAAACTTTATGAACTTGTAAGAAAGACCTGGCATCAGATTTTGGTCAAGACTTGTTTGAATCTGATCATGAGCATGCCCAGAAGGATTCAGGCAGTGTTGGAAGCCAAAGATGAATTTACTGAATACTAACAAAATAATAAAAAATACAATTCAGATTTTTAGGAGCAAAACAGTAACAATGCAGAGACATAATAACAATCTGCATAACTAATCATATGCTAAATAGTTGCAGGTCAAATTTATGTGTGGGATAGCCAAGATGATTGTCTATACAGCAAAATGATGACAGTCTCACATTTGAAGCAGTAGTGAATGATGAGATAAGGAGCCTGAAAGTCATAAATTCAAAACATTTTTACCCTTTTGCTCATCAGTGTAGATAGATAGAAAGACACAAAGCCAGTGAAGGCAACAAGGAAAAATAAAGGAAAAACGCTGATTATTTTAGATCATTTACACATAATGACAGACTAATTGCAAGATACAATGCTAACAAAAGAACTAGGCAGATTATCCTTTCAGTGCAGAAAAGAGACGGCTCATTAACCTATTCATTTAAAGTGATGCACAAGGGGTGGCTCTGTGTCCTTTTCATTATATGGATGCTTCCAAATTATTTTATTTAAGATATCCAAACAGAGAACATCCTCAGGAGATTTTCCATTACTGTTTCATAGAGATAAATCAATTATTTATCTATTCATCAATTGTTATGGTATAAAAATTGCATTTATAGCAGGACTGATTAACTCGTACAATGCTATGCTGCCACTAAAAAGAACTCTGAAATGCTTCAAATTCACACTTGTGACAAAAGTAATGTATACATTTTATATGTTCACAGTCTAATCTAAACTAGGAAAATGTAACAAAGCAAAGCAGTGTAACACTTGTCATTTTAGCAGTTGATGAAAGGTACCTAACTACCACTGACATAGCAACTAGACAAACGGGAACATCATCATGAGCCATTTCTACATAGATGTTGATTAAATAATATACAGTAGCTTGCAAAATTATTCACCCTCCTTGGTACTGTTCTTGTTTTGCTGCCTCATAACCTGGAAACTTCAGTGTGCATAACTATACACCTCACTGATTAATGCCCTCCTTGCCCGGGCTGAGAACTTTGGTGAGCAACCCTCTCTTGGCAAGTTTGTTGTGGTATCATGTTCTTTGCATTTGATGGTAATGGATTTGATGGTGCTCTGGGAGATCATTAGAGATTGGGATTTTTTATAACCCAAACCTGACTTGTACTTCTCAACAACTTTGTCCCTGACTTGTCTGGAGATTTCCTTGGTCTTCATGGTGTTTGGTTAGTGGTGCCTCTTCCTTAATGGTGTTGCAGCCTCTGTGGCTTTTCAGAAAAGGTGTATATGCTAACAGACCATGTGAAACTTAGATTGCACACAGGTGTACTTCCTTTTACTAAGCATGTGACTTATGAAGGTAATTGCTTGCACCAGAAATTTTTAGGGGCTTCATCACAAAAGGCGTGAATACATATGCATATGAAATTTTTTCGGTATTTTAACCCACAAAATTACTGTGTGTCTATATTTTTCTCACTTCACTTCACCAACTCAGACTATTCATCACACACAAATTGGATTACAAAAATGTTTTAACACAGGTTGTAATGTAACAAAATAGGTAAAAAGCCAAGGGGGTGAATACTTTTACAAGCCACTGTAGGGTAGGAATACAAAGTGCACAATTTGGCTTGACTCCAAAGATAAAATTAGTGAGTGACAACAGTGTCACTCCACAGTTTTTAGCAGCACCCTCAAATGAATCATCAGCAGGAGATATTAATAGATGCAGTAAGTGACACCAATGCTGCCCCTATGACGATTCATTTGAGAGCGTTGCTATCTCCACCCCCTGGCGATGTCTTCATTCAGTTAGAAGCAACAGCAGCAGTAGAGATAAAAGCAGAGTGCTGGCGCTGCACTCACATCTCCTACAGCGTCCATCCCTCCGGATCCAGAATGTTTTCAGAGGGGAGAAATGCAAGAAACTAGTGAGCAGCTACAGTGTTGTCCCCTGTGACATTCTGTTCCAGGAAGAGTGACCGATAGGGTTGAGCGACCTTGACCTTTTTAGAGTCGAGTCGTGTTTCGCGAAACCCGACTATCTTAGAAGTCGAGTCGAGTGGAATCGGCCGATTATCGCGAAAAGTCGGGTATCGCCCGAAACACGAAACCCAATGCAAGTCAATGGGGGAGCATAGTTGGCAGTGAGTGGAGGCCAGGAAAACACCTACACTGCCCATTTTAATGGCAAAAACATCCATTCTTTTTACTGAAGCTTGTCAATCGTAATTTAGTTTATAATAATTGGAAGGCATTTGAAATTGGTGGTAATTTGGCTAAAGTTGTGGGGGGTAGGGCTGGTTCAAGTAATTAGTGGGCCCAGGAAATCTGGAACGCATCACGGCAGTGGAGCAGGGAGAGGAAAGTATTTCAACTTTGCAAGTGCTGTGATCCTGAGCAAGCAGGGAAGGCCCACTCGTTGGTACTGGCACTGGCACAGGGCCCCTCAAAGTACAGCGGTGTGTTTGCACGGCGGGGGCGCCTCCCACCGGCAGCAACACTTTTGCGTACTATGAGAGGCCCTGTGCCAGTGACGTCGCCAACTAGTATTCCTCCCCCCACCTGATGAAGGAACCTGCACTTTCATCTGCACCTTCCTCTTTGTCCCCGTGTAAGGTGGTATGGTATGCGGGAAGAGGAACCTGACTTTCAGCAGGGTCACAATCTTGCTGTGTAGCGTGCACGGGGAATTTAGCGTTATGGGTCAATGTACCAGCAGACTCATCTATCACTGGCTGGGCAATGGGCAGGATGAGGAGGAAACACAGATATAGGCCCAAAGAATAAAGTGGGCTAAATGCAGTTCAAAATTGGTAACACAGGACTAACCAGGGGGCATTGCAGTGGAGGACAACTGGAATGAGAGGCTGACACAGAGAGTAGGCCCAAATCAGTAAGTAGTCGAAATGCAGTTCAAAATTGGCAACCGTAGTAAACAGGCGGCACAGCTTTGTTCAGTGGAAGAGAACAGCAAGGAGTGGCAGACACCGATAGTAGGCCCCAACCCAACTAGTAGGCCAAATGCAGTCTAACATTAACAACTACTTAACGAGAGCCTGAAAATGGAATTTCAGGACAGGAAACCAGGAGAACAGCAAGGAGTGGCAGACACCAATAGTAGGCCCCAACCCAACTAGTATGCCAAATGCAGTTGTTCCATTTAACCACAATTTAATGAGAGCCTGAACATAGAAGCTCAGGAAAGGCAACCTGGAGAACACCTTGTAGTGTAACACACCATCTCTCTACACCCCATACCCAATTTGTAGGCCTAATGCAGTGTAGTTTCCAACAACTACTAAACGAGAGCAGGAAGATCGAAGCAATGGCGAGGAAACCTGGGGAACACCTTGGAGTGGAACACACCATCTCTCTACACCCCATACCCAATTTGTAGGCCTAATGCACTGTAGTTTCCAACAACTACTAAACGAGAGCATTAAGATTGCAGCAATGGCGAGGAAACCTGGGGAACACCTTGGAGTGGAACACACCATCTCTCTACACCCCATACCCAATTTGTAGGCCTAATGCACTGTAGTTTCCAACAACTACTAAACGAGAGTCGGAAGACTGAAGCAATATGGATGAAACCTGGGGAACACCTTGGAGTGGAACACACCATCTCTCTACACCCCATACCCAATTTGTAGGCCTAATGCAGTGTAGTTTCCAACAACTACTAAACGAGAGCAGGAAGATCGAAGCAATGGCGAGGAAACCTGGGGAACACCTTGGAGTGGAACACACCATCTCTCTACACCCCATACCCAATTTGTAGGCCTAATGCACTGTAGTTTCCAACAACTACTAAACGAGAGCATTAAGATCGCAGCAATGGCGAGGAAACCTGGGGAACACCTTGGAGTGGAACACACCATCTCTCTACACCCCATACCCAATTTGTAGGCCTAATGCGCTGTAGTTTCCAACAACTACTAAACGAGAGCATTAAGATAGCAGCAATGGCGAGGAAACCTGGGGAACACCTTGGAGTGGAACACACCATCTCTCTACACCCCATACCCAATTTGTAGGCCTAATGCACTGTAGTTTCCAACAACTACTAAACGAGAGCAGGAAGATCGAAGCAATGGAGAGGAAACCTGGGGAACACCTTGGAGTGTAACACACCGTCTCTCTACACCCCATACCCAATTTGTAGGCCTAATGCACTGTAGTTTCCAACAACTACTAAACGAGAGTCGGAAGACCGAAGCAATGTGGATGAAACCTGGGGAACACCTTGGAGTGTAAAACACCATCTCTCTACACCCCATACCCAATTTGTAGGCCTAATGCAGCGTAGTTTCCAACAACTACTAAACGAGAGTCGGAAGACCGAAGCAATGTGGATGAAACCTGGGGAACACCTTGGAGTGTAACACACCATCTCTCTACACCCCATACCCAATTTGTAGGCCTAATGCACTGTAGTTTCCAACAACTACTAAACGAGAGCAGGAAGATCGAAGCAATGGAGAGGAAACCTGGGGAACACCTTGGAGTGTAACACACCATCTCTCTACACCCCATACCCAATTTGTAGACCTAATGCACTGTAGTTTCCAACAACTACTAAACTAGAGCATTAAGATTGCAGCAATGGCGAGGAAACCTGGGGAACACCTTGGAGTGGAACACACCATCTCTACACCCCAGACCCAACTTGTAGGCCGAATGCAGTGTTGTTTTTAACAACTACTTAAGAAGAGCCTGAAGATCAAAGCTCAGAAAAGGCAACCCGGGGAACACCTTGGAGCGGCAGACACTGGTAGTAGGCTGTAAACCCCAAATTTTGGTCAATGGAGTTTATGAAATGTTCCAGGGGTACACAGGCAGCATTGGTGTGATAAGCGGAGGACAATTTATATTTGGGACTGCAGACAGACTTTGTAGGCTGTCCCCTGTGGACTATGCATCCACAACATTAACCCAGTGCGCCGTAATGGACATCTAACCTTTCGTGGACATGCCTACTGGTCCATGCATCTGTTGTCAGGTGCACCTTTCTACTATTAGATAGCCAGAGAGCATGGACAATGCAGATTTTTACATGATGCTATAGTGCTGGGATGGCTTTTCTCGCAAAAGAAGTGACTACTGGGTAGCTCTTACCGTGGTACAGCGTAGTCCATCTGGGCTTTATAATTGTAAAATAGAGAATAAAAATTGGCTGTATGCACTTTAAAATAGGTTACAGGGGTACACGGGCGGCAGTGGTCTGGTCAGTGTAGTTGTAGTAGAAAGAAGGGACCGCAGACAGGCTTCGAAGGCCTAACATAACAAATTGGACAGGCTGTAGGCACTTTTACATTGGTTCCAGGGGTACACGGGCAGCAGTACAATGGTCAGTGGAGGCCAAGTGGAAGGAGGGACCGCAGACAGGCTTCGAAGGCCTAACATAAAAAAATAGGGCTGTTGGCAATTTACAATTGGTTCCAGGGGTACACGGGCAGCAGTACAATGGTCAGTGGAGGCCTAGTGGAAGGAGGGACCGCAGACAGGCTTCGAAGGCCTAACATAACAAAAATAGGGGTGCAGGCAATTTAACATTGGTTCCAGGGGTACACGGGCAGCAGTGGTCTGGTCAGTGTAGTAGTAGTAGAAAGAAGGGACTGCAGACAGGCTTCGAAGGCCTAACATAACAAAATTGGGCTGTTGGCAATTTACAATTGGTTCCAGGGGTACACGGGCAGCAGTACAATGGTCAGTGGAGGCCTAGTGGAAGGAGGGACCGCAGACAGGCTTCGAAGGCCTAACATAACAAAAATAGGGGTGCAGGCAATTTAACATTGGTTCCAGGGGTACACGGGCAGCAGTGGTCTGGTCAGTGTAGTAGTAGTAGAAAGAAGGGACTGCAGACAGGCTTCGAAGGCCTAACATAACAAAATTGGGCTGTTGGCAGTTTAAAATTGGTTCCAGGGGTACACGGGCAGCAGTACAATGGTCAGTGGAGGACTAGTGGAAGGAGGGACCGCAGACAGGCTTCGAAGGCCTAACATAACAAAAATAGGGGTGCAGGCAATTTAACATTGGTTCCAGGGGTACACGGGCAGCAGTGGTCTGGTCAGTGTAGTAGTAGTAGAAAGAAGGGACTGCAGACAGGCTTCGAAGGCCTAACATAACAAAATTGGGCTGTTGGCAATTTAAAATTGGTTCCAGGGGTACACGGGCAGCAGTACAATGGTCAGTTGAGGACTAGTGGAAGGAGGGACCGCAGACAGGCTTCGAAGGCCTAACATAACAAAAATAGGGGTGCAGGCAATTTAACATTGGTTCCTGTTATGTTTGCTAATGACAGGTGTTATGAAGGCAATCCAGAAACACAGTGTGCTTAGCGATCAGAGCGCACACAGTGATCTGACAAATACCCAAAAATACAAGAACGAGCTCTGAGACGTGGAAACTCTGTAGACTGCACACCTGATCCTATCCTAAACACAACTAAAAGCGGCTGTGGATTGCGCCTAACAACTACCTAGGCAACTCGGCACAGCCTAAGAAACTAGCTAGCCTGAAGATAGAAAAATAGGCCTGACTTGCCCCAGAGAAATTCCCCAAAGGAAAAGGCAGCCCCCCACATATAATGACTGTGAGTAAGATGAAAAGACAAAACGTATGGATGAAATAAATTCAGCAAAGTGGGGCCCGATATTCTAGGACAGAGCGAGGACAGTAAAGCGAACTTTGCAGTCTACAAAAAACCCTAAAGCAAAACCACGCAAAGGGGGCAAAAAAAACCCACCGTGCCGAACTAACGGCACGGCGGTACACCCTTTGCGTCTCGGAGCTTCCAGCAAAACAAAAGACAAGCTGGACAGAAAAAAAGCAACAAAAAAGCAAAAAGCACTTAGCTATACAGAGCAGCAGGTCACAGGAACAATCAGGAGAAGCTCAGATCCAACACTGAAACATTGACAAGGAGCAAGGATAGCAGCATCAAGCGGAGTTAAGTAATGAAGCAGTTAACGAGCTCACCAGAACACCTGAGGGAGGAAGCTCAGAAGCTGCAGTACCACTTGTGACCACAGGAGTGAATTCAGCCACAGAATTCACAACAGTACCCCCCCCCCTTGAGGAGGGGTCACCGAACCCTCACCAGAGCCCCCAGGCCGACCAGGATGAGCCGCATGAAAGGCACGAACAAGATCGGAAGCATGAACATCAGAGGCAAAAACCCAGGAATTATCTTCCTGAGCATAACCCTTCCATTTAACCAGATACTGGAGTTTCCGTCTAGAAACACGAGAATCCAAAATCTTCTCCACAATATACTCCAATTCCCCCTCCACCAAAACCGGGGCAGGAGGCTCAACAGATGGAACCATAGGTGCCACGTATCTCCGCAACAACGACCTATGGAATACATTATGTATGGAAAAGGAGTCTGGGAGGGTCAAACGAAATGACACAGGATTGAGAACCTCAGAAATCCTATACGGACCAATAAAACAAGGTTTAAATTTAGGAGAGGAAACCTTCATAGGAATATGACGAGAAGATAACCAAACCAGATCCCCAACACGAAGTCGGGGACCCACACGGCGTCTGCGATTAGCGAAAAGTTGAGCTTTCTCCTGGGACAAGATCAAATTGTCCACTACCTGAGCCCAGATCTGCTGCAACCTATCCACCACAGAATCCACACCAGGACAGTCCGAAGACTCAACCTGTCCTGAAGAGAAACGAGGATGGAACCCAGAATTGCAAAAAAATGGAGAAACCAAGGTAGCCGAGCTGGCCCGATTATTAAGGGCGAACTCAGCCAACGGCAAAAAGGACACCCAATCATCCTGGTCTGCAGAAACAAAACATCTCAGATATGTTTCCAAGGTCTGATTGGTTCGTTCGGTCTGGCCATTAGTCTGAGGATGGAAAGCCGAGGAAAAGGATAGGTCAATGCCCATCCTACCACAAAAGGCTCGCCAAAACCTTGAAACAAACTGGGAACCTCTGTCAGAAACAATATTCTCAGGAATGCCATGCAACCGAACCACATGCTGAAAGAACAAAGGTACCAAATCAGAGGAGGAAGGCAATTTAGCCAAGGGCACCAGATGGACCATTTTAGAAAAGCGATCACAGACCACCCAAATGACTGACATCTTTTGAGAAACGGGAAGGTCAGAAATGAAATCCATCGAAATATGTGTCCAAGGCCTCTTTGGGACCGGCAAGGGCAAAAGCAACCCACTGGCACGAGAACAGCAGGGCTTAGCCCTAGCACAAATCCCACAGGACTGCACAAAAGTACGTACATCCCGTGACAGAGATGGCCACCAGAAGGATCTAGCCACTAACTCTCTGGTACCAAAGATTCCAGGATGACCAGCCAACACCGAACAATGAAGTTCAGAGATAAGTTTATTAGTCCACCTATCAGGGACGAACAGTTTCTCTGCTGGACAACGATCAGGTTTATTCGCCTGAAATTTTTGCAGCACCCGCCGCAAATCAGGGGAGATGGCAGACACAATGACTCCTTCCTTGAGGATACCCGCTGGCTCAGATAAACCCGGAGAGTCGGGCACAAAACTCCTAGACAGAGCATCCGCCTTCACATTTTTAGAGCCCGGAAGGTACGAAATCACAAAGTCGAAGCGGGCAAAAAATAACGACCAACGGGCCTGTCTAGGATTCAAGCGCTTGGCAGACTCGAGATAAGTCAAGTTCTTATGATCAGTCAATACCACCACGCGATGCTTAGCTCCTTCAAGCCAATGACGCCACTCCTCGAATGCCCACTTCATGGCCAGCAACTCTCGATTGCCCACATCATAATTACGCTCAGCGGGCGAAAACTTCCTGGAAAAGAAAGCACATGGTTTCATCACTGAGCAATCAGAACCTCTCTGTGACAAAACCGCCCCTGCTCCAATCTCAGAAGCATCAACCTCGACCTGGAACGGAAGAGAAACATCTGGCTGACACAACACAGGGGCAGAACAAAAACGACGCTTCAACTCCTGAAAAGCTTCCACAGCAGCAGAAGACCAATTAACCAAATCAGCACCCTTCTTGGTCAAATCGGTCAATGGTTTGGCAATGCTAGAAAAATTACAGATGAAGCGACGATAAAAATTAGCAAAGCCCAGGAACTTTTGCAGACTTTTCAGAGATGTCGGCTGAATCCAATCCTGGATGGCTTGGACCTTAACTGGATCCATCTCGATAGTAGAAGGGGTAAAGATGAACCCCAAAAATGAAACTTTCTGCACACCGAAGAGACACTTTGATCCCTTCACAAACAAAGAGTTAGCACGCAGGACCTGAAAAACCATTCTGACCTGCTTCACATGAGACTCCCAATCATCTGAGAAGATCAAAATGTCATCCAAGTAAACAATCAGGAATTTATCCAGATACTCACGGAAGATGTCATGCATAAAAGACTGAAACACAGATGGAGCATTGGCAAGTCCGAACGGCATCACTAGATACTCAAAATGACCCTCGGGCGTATTGAATGCAGTTTTCCATTCATCTCCTTGCCTGATTCTCACCAGATTATACGCACCACGAAGATCTATCTTAGTGAACCAACTAGCCCCCTTAATCCGAGCAAACAAGTCAGATAACAATGGCAAGGGATACTGAAATTTAACAGTGATCTTATTAAGAAGGCGGTAATCAATACACGGTCTCAGCGAACCATCCTTCTTGGCTACAAAGAAGAACCCTGCTCCCAGTGGTGATGACGATGGGCGAATATGTCCCTTCTCCAGGGATTCCTTCACATAACTGCACGTAGCGGCGTGTTCGGGCACGGATAAATTAAATAATCGACCTTTAGGGAATTTACTACCAGGAATCAAATTGATAGCACAATCACAATCCCTATGCGGAGGTAGAGCATCGGACTTGCGCTCTTCAAATACATCCTGATAATCAGACAAGAACTCTGGGACCTCAGAAGGGGTGGATGACGAAATCGACAAAAATGGAACATCACCATGTACCCCCTGACAACCCCAGCTGAATACCGACATGGAATTCCAATCCAATACTGGATTATGGGTTTGTAGCCATGGCAACCCCAACACGACCACATCATGCAGATTATGCAACACCAGAAAGCGAATAACTTCCTGATGTGCAGGAGCCATGCACATGGTCAGCTGGGCCCAGTATTGAGGTTTATTCTTGGCCAAAGGTGTAGCATCAATTCCTCTCAATGGAATAGGACACCGCAAAGGCTCCAAGAAAAACCCACAACGTTTAGCATAATCCAAATCCATCAGATTCAGGGCAGCGCCCGAATCCACAAACGCCATGACAGAAAACGACGACAAAGAGCATATCAAGGTAATGGACAGAAGGAATTTGGACTGTACAGTACCAATGACGGCAGACCTAGCGGACCGCTTAGTGCGCTTAGGACAATCAGAAATAGCATGAGTGGAATCACCACAGTAGAAACACAGACCATTTAGACGTCTGTATTCCTGCCGTTCAACTCTAGTCATAGTCCTATCGCACTGCATAGGCTCAGGTTTAACCTCAGGCAGTACCGCCAAATGGTGCACAGATTTACGCTCGCGCAAGCGTCGACCGATCTGAATGGCCAAAGACAAAGACTCATTCAAACCAGCAGGCATAGGAAATCCCACCATGACATCCTTAAGAGCCTCAGAGAGACCCTTTCTGAACAAAGCTGCCAGCGCAGATTCATTCCACTGAGTGAGTACTGACCATTTCCTAAATTTCTGACAATATACTTCCATATCATCCTGACCCTGGCACAAAGCCAGCAAATTTTTCTCAGCCTGATCCACTGAATTAGGCTCATCGTACAGCAATCCGAGCGCCAGGAAAAACGCATCGACACTACTCAATGCAGGGTCTCCTGGCGCAAGAGAAAATGCCCAGTCTTGAGGGTCGCCGCGCAAAAAAGAAATAATAATCAAAACCTGCTGAATAGGATTACCAGAAGAATGAGGTTTCAAGGCCAGAAATAGCTTACAATTATTCTTGAAACTTAGAAACTTAGTTCTATCTCCAAAAAACAAATCAGGAATAGGAATTCTTGGTTCTAACATAGATTTCTGATCAATAGTATCTTGAATTTTTTGTACATTTATAACGAGATTATCCATTGAAGAGCACAGACCCTGAATATCCATGTCCACACCTGTGTCCAGAATCACCCAAATGTCTAGGGGAAAAAAAAAAAATGAACACAGAGCAGAAAAAAAAAAAAAATGATGTCAGAACTTTTTCTTTCCCTCTATTGAGAATCATTAGTTTGGCTCCTTGTACTGTTATGTTTGCTAATGACAGGTGTTATGAAGGCAATCCAGAAACACAGTGTGCTTAGCGATCAGAGCGCACACAGTGATCTGACAAATACCCAAAAATACAAGAACGAGCTCTGAGACGTGGAAACTCTGTAGACTGCACACCTGATCCTATCCTAAACACAACTAAAAGCGGCTGTGGATTGCGCCTAACAACTACCTAGGCAACTCGGCACAGCCTAAGAAACTAGCTAGCCTGAAGATAGAAAAATAGGCCTGACTTGCCCCAGAGAAATTCCCCAAAGGAAAAGGCAGCCCCCCACATATAATGACTGTGAGTAAGATGAAAAGACAAAACGTAGGGATGAAATAGATTCAGCAAAGTGGGGCCCGATATTCTAGGACAGAGCGAGGACAGTAAAGCGAACTTTGCAGTCTACAAAAAACCCTACAGCAAAACCACGCAAAGGGGGCAAAAAAAAACCACCGTGCCGAACTAACGGCACGGCGGTACACCCTTTGCGTCTCAGAGCTTCCAGCAAAACAAAAGACAAGCTGGACAGAAAAAAAGCAACAAAAAAGCAAAAAGCACTTAGCTATACAGAGCAGCAGGTCACAGGAACAATCAGGAGAAGCTCAGATCCAACACTGAAACATTGACAAGGAGCAAGGATAGCAGCATCAGGCGGAGTTAAGTAATGAAGCAGTTAACGAGCTCACCAGAACACCTGAGGGAGGAAGCTCAGAAGCTGCAGTACCACTTGTGACCACAGGAGTGAATTCAGCCACAGAATTCACAACAGGTTCCATGGGTACACGGGCAGCAGTGGTCTGGTCAGTGTAGTAGTAGTAGAAAGAAGGTACTGCAGACAGGCTTCGAAGGCCTAACATAACAAAATTGGGCTGTTGGCAGTTTAAAATTGGTTCCAGGGGTACACGGGCAGCAGTACAATGGTCAGTGGAGGACTAGTGGAAGGGGGGACCGCAGACAGGCTTCGAAGGCCTAACATAACAAAAATAGGGGTGCAGGCAATTTAACATTGGTTCCAGGGGTACACGGGCAGCAGTGGTCTGGTCAGTGTAGTAGTAGTAGAAAGAAGGGACTGCAGACAGGCTTCGAAGGCTTAACATAACAAAATTGGGCTGTTGGCAATTTAAAATTGGTTCCAGGGGTACACGGGCAGCAGTACAATGGTCAGTGGAGGACTAGTGGAAGGAGGGACCGCAGACAGGCTTCAAAGGCCTAACATAACAAAAATAGGGGTGCAGGCAATTTAACATTGGTTCCAGGGGTACACGGGCAGTAGTGGTCTGGTCAGTGTAGTAGTAGTAGAAAGAAGGGACTGCAGACAGGCTTCGAAGGCCTAACATAACAAAATTGGGCTGTTGGCAATTTACAATTGGTTCCAGGGGTACACGGGCAGCAGTACAATGGTCAGTGGAGGCCTAGTGGAAGGAGGGACCGCAGACAGGCTTCGAAGGCCTAACATAACAAAAATAGGGGTGCAGGCAATTTAACATTGGTTCCAGGGGTACACGGGCAGCAGTGGTCTGGTTAGTGTAGTAGTAGTAGAAAGAAGGGACTGCAGACAGGCTTCGAAGGCCTAACATAACAAAATTGGGCTGTTGGCAATTTAAAATTGGTTCCAGGGGTACACGGGCAGCAGTACAATGGTCAGTGGAGGACTAGTGGAAGGAGGGACCGCAGACAGGCTTCGAAGGCCTAACATAACAAAAATAGGGGTGCAGGCAATTTAACATTGGTTCCAGGGGTACACGGGCAGCAGTGGTCTGTTCAGTGTAGTAGTAGTAGAAAGAAGGGACTGCAGACAGGCTTCGAAGGCCTAACATAACAAAATTGGGCTGTTGGCAATTTAAAATTGGTTCCAGGGGTACACGGGCAGCAGTACAATGGTCAGTGGAGGCCTAGTGGAAGGAGGGACCGCAGACAGGCTTCGAAGGCCTAACATAACAAAAATGTCAATACAATGGTATTGTCAGTGCCAGGCATTGAAGGATGTCAGCGCATAGACTAAACATTGGTGGAGCTGTGAGAGATAATTTTGCAAGTGGTAGAGCACTGTTTGAGCTGGGGGGGGAACTGTCTTGTGGCCGGCGGTACAGGCCCAGGGCCCCTCATATTACAACGGTGTGTCTGACGTTGGGTGCGCACCACCACCGCCAGAGACATTTTATTGTACTATGAGGGACCCAGTGGCAGTGCCGTCGACCAAAAGCGGGCACACCCACCTCTTCAGAAAAAAAACTGCACTGCGTGGCGATACCACGGCCCCGTGTGGGGAGTTTGGCCATTTAGGGAGGTGTAAACATGTCGTATGCTGGACAATCAGGTGCAGCAAATTACGATATTGGAAAAGTCATTCATAATAGTCCACAGGCAAGACCATTTCATAGGAAAGCTAGGTGTCAGCCGGGCAAGGTGGGGCAAAAGATTTCGAAATCCAGTTGTGGTTCATTTTAATGAAGGTTAGATCATCTACATTTTGGGTAGCCAGACGAGTCCTTTTTTCTGTTAGTATTGAACCTGCAGCACTGAATACTCTTTCTGATAGGACACTAGCTGCCGGGCAAGCAAGCTCCTGCAATGCATATTCTGCCAATTCTGGCCAGGTGTCTAATTTGGATGCCCAGTAATCAAATGGGAATGACGGTTGAGGGAGAACGTCGATAAGGGATGAAAAATAGTTTGTAACCATACTGGACAAATGTTGTCTCCTGTCACTTTGAATTGATGCTGCAGTACCTGTCCTGTCTGCGGTCATAGCAAAATCACTCCACAACCTGGTCAGAAAACCCCTCTGGCCAACGCCACTTCTGATTTCTGCCCCTCTAACACCTCTGGTCTGCTGGCCCCTGCAGCTCGTGTGAGAACGATCACGGGCGCTGTGTGCAGGGAATGCCAGAAGCAAACGGTCAACAAGAGTTGATTGTTTGGTTGCTAATATTAGTTCCAAGTTCTCATGTGGCATTACATTTTGCAATTTGCCTTTATAGCGAGGATCAAGGAGGCAGGCCAACCAGTAATCGTCATCGTTCATCATTTTAGTAATGCGTGTGTCCCTTTTGAGGATACGTAAGGCATAATCCGCCATGTGGGCCAAAGTTCCAGTTCTCAAATCTGCGGTTGTGCTTGGTTGAGGGGCAGTTTCAGGCAAATCCACGTCACTTGTGTCCCTCAAAAAACCAGAACCCGGCCTTGCCGCGCCAACAATTTCCAGTGGCCCCGGAAAAGCTTCCTCATTAAAAATATAATCATCCTCCTCGTCCTCTTCCTCCTCTTCGCCCGCTACCTCGTCCTGTACACTGCCCTGGCCAGACAATGGCTGACTGTCACCAAGGCTTTCCTCTTCCTCAGCTGCAGACGCCTGATCCTTTATGTGCGTCAAACTTTGCATCAGCAGACGCATTAGGGGGATGCTCATGCTTATTATGGCGTTGTCTGCACTAACCAGCCGTGTGCATTCCTCAAAACACTGAAGGACTTGACACATGTCTTGAATCTTCGACCACTGCACACCTGACAACTCCATGTCTGCCATCCTACTGCCTGCCCGTGTATGTGTATCCTCCCACAAAAACATAAAAGCCCGCCTCTGTTCGCACAGTCTCTGAAGCATGTGCAGTGTTGAGTTCCACCTTGTTGCAACGTCTATGATTAGGCGATGCTGGGGAAGGTTCAAAGAACGCTGATAGGTCTGCATACGGCTGGAGTGTACGGGCGAACGGCGGATATGTGAGCAAAGTCCACGCACTTTGAGGAGCAGGTCGGATAACCCCGGATAACTTTTCAGGAAGCACTGCACCACCAGGTTTAAGGTGTGAGCCAGGCAAGGAATGTGTTTCAGTTGGGAAAGGGAGATGGCAGCCATGAAATTCCTTCCGTTATCACTCACTACCTTGCCTGCCTGAAGATCTACAGTGCCCAGCCACGACTGCGTTTCTTTCTGCAAGAACTCGGACAGAACTTCCGCGGTGTGTCTGTTGTCGCCCAAACACTTCATAGCCAATACAGCCTGCTGACGTTTGCCAGTAGCTGCCCCATAATGGGAGACCTGGTGTGCAACAGTGGCAGCTGCGGATGGAGTGGTTGTGCGACTGCGGTCTGTGGACGAGCTCTCGCTTCTGCAGGAGGACGAGGAGGAGGAGGAGGGGGTGCGAACGGCTACAGCCAACTGTTTCCTAGACCGTGGGCTGGGCAGAACTGTCCCAAAATTGCTGTCCCCTGTGGACCCTGCATCCACAACATTCACCCAGTGTGCCATGATGGACACGTAACGTCCCTGGCCATGCCTACTGGTCCATGCATCTGTTGTCAGGTGCACCTTTGTGCTCACAGATTGCCTGAGTGCATGGACGATGCGCTCTTTAACATGCTGGTGGAGGGCTGGGATGGCTTTTCTGGAAAAAAAGTGTCGACTGGGTAGCTTGTAGCGTGGTACAGCGTAGTCCATCAGGGCTTTGAAAGCTTCGCTTTCAACTAACCGGTAGGGCATCATCTCTAACGAGATTAGTCTAGCTATGTGGGCGTTCAAACCCTGTGTACGCGGATGCGAGGCTAAGTACTTCCTTTTTCTAACCATAGTCTCATGTAGGGTGAGTGTTATGAAAGGCAATTCAGTACCACAATGGACATAGCGGTCAGAGCACATACAGTGATCTGACAATAACCCAAAATCATAGAACGAGCTCTGAGACGTGGGAACTCTGCAGACCGCAATCCCTAATCCTCTCCAAACAACACTAGAGGCAGCCGTGGATTGCGCCTAACTCTGCCTATGCAACTCGGCACAGCCTGAGAAACTAACTAGCCTGAAGATAGAAAATAAGCCTACCTTGCCTCAGAGAAATACCCCAAAGGAAAAGGCAGCCCCCCACATATAATGACTGTGAGTTAAGATGGAAAGACAAACGTAGAGATGAAATAGATTCAGCAAAGTGAGGCCCGACTTTCTTAACAGAGCGAGGATAGAAAATATAACTTTGCGGTCTATACAAAACCCTAAAGAAAACCACGCAAAGGGGGCAAAAAGACCCTCCGTACCGAACTAACGGCACGGAGGTACACCCTTTGCGTCCCAGAGCTTCCAGCAAAAAATTAGACAAGCTGGACAGAAAAAATAGCAAACAAATAGCAAAGAAGAACTTAGCTATGCAGAGCAGCAGGCCACAGGAATGATCCAGGGAAAAGCAAGTCCAACACTGGAACATTGACAGGAAGCCAGGATCAAAGCATTAGGTGGAGTTAAGTAGAGAAGCACCTAACGACCTCACCAGATCACCTGAGGGAGGAAACTCAGAAGCCGCAGTACCACTTCCCTCCACCAACAGAAGCTCACAGAGAGAATCAGCCGAAGTACCACTTGTGACCACAGGAGGGAGCTCTGCCACAGAATTCACAACAGTACCCCCCCCCCCTTGAGGAGGGGTCACCGAACCCTCACCAGAGCCCCCAGGCCGACCAGGATGAGCCACATGAAAGGCACGAACAAGATCGGGAGCATGGACATCAGAGGCAAAAACCCAGGAATTATCTTCCTGAGCATAACCCTTCCATTTAACCAGATACTGGAGTTTCCGTCTAGAAACACGAGAATCCAAAATCTTCTCCACAATATACTCCAATTCCCCCTCCACCAAAACCGGGGCAGGAGGATCAACAGATGGAACCATAGGTGCCACGTATCTCCGCAACAATGACCTATGGAATACGTTATGTATGGAAAAAGAATCTGGAAGGGTCAGACAAAAAGACACAGGATTAAGAACCTCAGAAATCCTATACGGACCAATGAAACGAGGTTTAAACTTAGGAGAGGAAACCTTCATAGGAATATGACGAGAAGATAACCAAACCAGATCCCCAACACGAAGTCGGGGACCCACACGGCGTCTGCGATTAGCGAAACGTTGAGCCTTCTCCTGGGACAAGGTCAAATTGTCCACTACATGAGTCCAAATCTGCTGCAACCTGTCCACCACAGTATCCACACCAGGACAGTCCGAAGACTCAACCTGTCCTGAAGAGAAATGAGGATGGAACCCAGAATTGCAGAAAAATGGCGAAACCAAGGTAGCCGAGCTGGCCCGATTATTAAGGGCGAACTCAGCCAAAGGCAAAAAGTACACCCAGTCATCCTGATCGGCAGAAACAAAGCATCTCAGATATGTTTCCAAGGTCTGATTGGTTCGTTCGGTCTGGCCATTAGTCTGAGGATGGAAAGCCGAGGAAAAAGACAAGTCAATGCCCATCCTACCACAAAAGGCTCGCCAAAACCTTGAAACAAACTGGGAACCTCTATCAGAAACGATATTCTCTGGAATGCCATGTAAACGAACCACATGCTGGAAGAACAATGGCACCAAATCAGAGGAGGAAGGCAATTTAGACAAGGGTACCAAATGGACCATCTTAGAAAAGCGATCACAGACCACCCAAATGACTGACATCTTTTGAGAAACGGGAAGATCAGAAATAAAATCCATAGAGATATGTGTCCAAGGCCTTTTCGGGACCGGCAAGGGCAAAAGCAACCCACTGGCACGAGAACAGCAGGGCTTAGCCCGAGCACAAATCCCACAGGACTGCACAAAAGTACGCACATCCCGCGACAGAGACGGCCACCAAAAGGATCTAGCCACTAACTCTCTGGTACCAAAGATTCCAGGATGACCAGCCAACACCGAACAATGAACCTCAGAGATAACTTTATTGGTCCACCTATCAGGGACAAACAGTCTCTCCGCTGGACAACGATCAGGTTTATTAGCCTGAAATTTTTGCAGCACCCGCCGCAAATCAGGGGAGATGGCAGACACAATTACTCCTTCCTTGAGGATACCCGCCGGCTCAGACAAACGCGGAGAGTCAGGCACAAAACTCCTAGACAGAGCATCCGCCTTCACATTTTTAGAGCCCGGAAGGTACGAAATCACAAAGTCAAAACGGGCAAAAAACAGCGACCAACGAGCCTGTCTAGGATTCAACCGCTTAGCAGACTCAAGATAAGTCAAGTTCTTATGATCAGTCAATACCACCACGCGATGCTTAGCTCCTTCAAGCCAATGACGCCACTCCTCGAATGCCCACTTCATGGCCAGCAACTCTCGGTTGCCCACATCATAATTTCGCTCAGCAGGCGAAAACTTCCTGGAAAAAAAAAGCGCATGGTTTCATCACTGAGCAATCAGAACCTCTCTGCGACAAAACAGCCCCTGCTCCAATCTCAGAAGCATCAACCTCGACCTGGAACGGAAGAGAAACATCTGGTTGACACAACACAGGGGCAGAAGAAAACGCTTCAACTCTTGAAAAGCTTCCACAGCAGCAGAAGACCAATTGACCAAATCAGCACCCTTCTTGGTCAAATCGGTCAATGGTTTGGCAATACTAGAAAAATTGCAGATGAAGCGACGATAAAAATTAGCAAAGCCCAGGAACTTTTGCAGACTTTTCAGAGATGTCGGCTGAGTCCAATCATGGATGGCTTGGACCTTAACAGGATCCATCTCAATAGTAGAAGGGGAAAAGATGAACCCCAAAAATGAAACCTTCTGAACACCAAAGAGACACTTTGATCCCTTCACAAACAAAGAATTAGCACGCAGGACCTGAAAAACTGTTCTGACCTGCTTCACATGAGACTCCCAATCATCCGAGAAGATCAAAATGTCATCCAAGTACACAATCAGGAATTTATCCAGGTACTCTCGGAAGATGTCATGCATAAAGGACTGAAACACTGATGGAGCATTGGCAAGTCCGAATGGCATCACTAGATACTCAAAATGACCCTCGTGCGTATTAAATGCAGTTTTCCATTCATCTCCTCGCCTGATACGCACCAGATTATACGCACCACGAAGATCTATCTTGGTGAACCAACTAGCCCCCTTAATCCGAGCAAACAAATCAGATAACAATGGCAAGGGGTACTGAAATTTAACCGTGATCTTATTTAGAAGGTGGTAATCTATACAAGGTCTCAGCGAACCATCCTTCTTGGCTAAAAAAAAGAACCCTGCTCCTAATGGTGACGATGACGGGCGAATATGCCCCTTCTCCAGGGATTCCTTCACATAACTGCGCATAGCGGCGTGCTCAGGCACGGATAAATTAAACAGTCGACCTTTTGGGAATTTACTACCAGGAATCAAATTGATAGCACAATCACAATCCCTATGCGGAGGTAGGGCATCAGACTTGAGCTCATCAAATACATCCCGGTAATCAGACAAGAACTCTGGAACCTCAGAAGGGGTGGATGACGAAATTGACAGAAATGGAACATCACCATGTACCCCCTGACAACCCCAGCTGGACACCGACATAGATTTCCAATCTAATACTGGATTATGGGCTTGTAGCCATGGCAACCCCAACACGACCACATCATGCAGATTATGCAACACCAGAAAGCGAATAACCTCCTGATGTGCAGGAGCCATGCACATGGTCAGCTGGGTCCAGTATTGAGGCTTATTCTTGGCCAAAGGCGTGGCATCAATTCCTCTCAATGGAATAGGACACTGCAAGGGCTCTAAGAGAAACCCACAACGCTTACCATACTCCAAGTCCATCAAATTCAGGGCAGCGCCTGAATCCACAAATGCCATGACAGAATACGATGACAAAGAGTAGATCAAGGTAACAGACAGAAGAAATTTTGACTGTACCGTACCAATGGTGGCAGACCTAGCGAACCGCTTAGTGCGCTTAGGACAATCAGAGATAGCATGAGTGGAATCACCACAGTAGAAACACAGCCCATTCAGACGTCTGTGTTCTTGCCGTTCAACTCTGGTCAAAGTCCTATCGCACTGCATAGGCTCAGGTTTAAGCTCAGGTAATACCACCAAATGGTGCACAGATTTACGCTCACGCAAGCGTCGACCGATCTGAATGGCCAAAGACATAGACTCATTCAAACCAGCAGGCATAGGAAATCCCACCATGACATCCTTAAGGGCTTCAGAGAGACCCTTTCTGAACATAGCTGCCAGCGCAGATTCATTCCATTGAGTGAGCACGGACCACTTTCTAAATTTCTGACAATATACCTCTATCTCATCCTGACCCTGACAAAGAGCCAGCAAATTTTTCTCTGCCTGATCCACTGAATTAGGTTCATCGTACAGCAATCCGAGCGCCAGGAAAAACGCATCGATATTACTCAATGCAGGATCTCCTGGCGCAAGAGAAAATGCCCAGTCCTGAGGGTCGCCGCGCAAAAAAGAAATAACAATCAAAACCTGTTGAACTGGATCACCAGAGGAGCGAGGTTTCAAGGCCAGAAATAATTTACAATTATTTTTGAAACTCAGAAACTTAGTTCTATCTCCAAAAAACAAATCAGGAATAGGAATTCTTGGTTCTAACATAGATTTCTGATCAATAGTGTCTTGAATCTTTTGTACTCTTGCCGAGAGCTGATCCATAGATGAAGACAGACTTCTAATGTCCATCGCTACACCTGTGTACTGAACCACCCAAATGTCTAGGGGAAAAAAAGGCAAAACACAGTGCAAAGAAAAAAAAATGGTCTCAGAACTTCTTTTTTCCCTCTATTGAGAATCATTAGTACTTTGGGCTTCCTGTACTGTTATGAAAGGCAATTCAGTACCACAATGGACATAGCGGTTAGAGCACATACAGTGATCTGACAATAACCTAAAATCATAGAACGAGCTCTGAGACGTGGGAACTCTGCAGACCGCAATCCCTAATCCTCTCCAAACAACACTAGAGGCAGCCGTGGATTGCGCCTAACCCTGCCTATGCAACTCGGCACAGCCTGAGAAACTAACTAGCCTGAAGATAGAAAATAAGCCTACCTTGCCTCAGAGAAATACCCCAAAGGAAAAGGCAGCCCCCCACATATAATGACTGTGAGTTAAGATGAAAAGACAAACGTAGAGATGAAATAGATTCAGCAAAGTGAGGCCCGACTTTCTTAACAGAGCGAGGATAGAAAAGATAACTTTGCAGTCTACACAAAACCCTAAAGAAAACCACGCAAAGGGGGCAAAAAGACCCTCCGTACCGAACTAACAGCACGGAGGTACACCCTTTGCGTCCCAGAGCTTCCAGCAAAAAATTAGACAAGCTGGACAGAAAAAATAGCAAACAAATAGCAAAGAAGAACTTAGCTATGCAGAGCAGCAGGCCACAGGAATGATCCAGGGAAAAGCAAGTCCAACACTGGAACATTGACAGGAAGCCAGGATCAAAGCATTAGGTGGAATAAGTAGAGAAGCACCTAACGACCTCACCA
This sequence comes from Ranitomeya imitator, assembly GCF_032444005.1. Lineage (NCBI taxonomy): Eukaryota > Metazoa > Chordata > Amphibia > Anura > Dendrobatidae > Ranitomeya > Ranitomeya imitator. The sequence goes on along the minus strand of NC_091285.1, from coordinate 386,829,014 downwards.
GATCACCTGAGGGAGGAAACTCAGAAGCCGTAGTACCACTTCCCTCCACCAACAGAAGCTCACAGAGAGAATCAGCCGAAGTACCACTTGTGACCACAGGAGGGAGCTCTGCCACAGAATTCGCAACAGGTGAGCTGGACTGGAGAGCTGGAGATCGTGGAACTAGCGGGGGTGCCGGTGGACATGGCAGACTGAGAGACGGTGGGAGATGGTATTGTTGCCGCCGGTGCCCTAGATGCAGTGTTTCCTACTACGAAACTGGTGATTCCCTGACCCTGACTGCTTTGGCCTGGCAAAGAAACCTGCACAGATTCTGCAGGTGGTGCGGAAAATGGTGGCCCTACACTGCCGGAAGGGATGTTGCGTTGATGACTAGCTTCATTGGCCGAGGGTGCTACAACCTTAAGGGACGTTTGGTAGTTAGTCCAAGCTTGCAAATGCATGGTGGTTAAATGTCTATGCATGCAACTTGTATTGAGACTTTTCAGATTCTGCCCTCTGCTTAAGGTAGTTGAACATTTTTGACAGATGACTTTGCGCTGATCAATTGGATGTTGTTTAAAAAAATGCCAGACTGCACTCTTTCTAGCATCGGATACCTTTTCAGGCATTGCAGACTGAGCTTTAATCGGATGGCCACGCTGTCCTCCAACAGGTTTTGGCTTTGCCACGCGTTTTGGGCAAGATACGGGTCCGGCAGATGGAACCTGTTGCGATGTTGATGCCTGCTGCGGCCCCTCCTCCTCCGCTTCAGAACTGCTGCCGCCTGCACCCTGTTCCCCCAATGGCTGCCAATCGGGGTCAAGAACTGGGTCATCTATTACCTCTTCTTGTAGCTCGTGTGCAACTTCGTCTGTGTCACCGTGTCGGTCGGTGGTATAGCGTTCGTGATGGGGCAACATAGTCTCATCAGGGTCTGATTCTTGATCATTACCCTGCGAGGGCAATGTTGTGGTCTGAGTCAAAGGACCAGCATAGTAGTCTGGCTGTGGCTGTGCATCAGTGCACTCCATGTCAGATTCAACTTGTAATCGGCATGGACTGTTAACTGCTTCACTTTCTAAGCCAGGGACGGTATGTGTAAAGAGCTCCATGGAGTAACCCGTTGTGTCGCCTGCTGCATTCTTCTCTGTTGTTGTTTTTGCTGAAGAGGACAAGGAAGCGACTTGTCCCTGACCGTGAACATCCACTAACGACGCGCTGCTTTTACATTTACCAGTTTCACGAGAGGAGGCAAAAGAGCTAGAGGCTGAGTCAGCAAGATAAGCCAAAACTTGCTCTTGCTGCTCCGGCTTTAAAAGCGGTTTTCCTACTCCCAGAAAAGGGAGCGTTCGAGGCCTTGTGTAGCCAGATGACGAACCTGGCTCCACAGCTCCAGACTTAGGTGCAATATTTTTTTTCCCACGACCACCTGATGCTCCACCACTACCACTACCCTCATTACCAGCTGACAATGAACGCCCCCGGCCACGACCTCTTCCACCAGACTTCCTCATTGTTTTAAAAACGTAACCAAACTAACGGTATTTGTTGCTGTCACACAACTTACACGGTGAGCTATAACTTCAGTATGATTTAGCTACCCCTTTACAGGTGGGTGAGACCACAACGAAAATCAGGCACAATGTTACACACTCTGTTTTTGGTGGCACCAAATGAGAGAGATGCCACACACGCAGGACTGTCACTGAAGCACAAATGTAAATATTAATCTCCCACTGTTTTTTTTTATTTTTTTTTTTTTTTTCAGGGAGACTTTAGAAACAAAATAAAATAAAATGATTTTTTCAGGAAGAATTTAGAAACCAAATAAAATAAAATGATTTCTTCAGGGAGAATTTAGAAAACAAATAAAACAAAAAATAGGCTTTCTATGGCCCACTGAGTGAGAGATGACGTGCACAGGAGTCAGGAGTGGCACACAAGCCCAGAGGCCAATATTTTTCTCCCAATGATTGATGTAGTGATTTTTTCAGGTTGATTTTGGAACCCAAATCAAGCTACAAAAATAATAGGCTTTCTATGGCCCACAATTGGAGAGAGAGAGAGAGATGGCACACCCAGGAGTCAAGACTGGCACACAAGCAGAAAGGGCAATATTAATCTCCCACTGATTTTTTTTTTTTTTTCAGGGAGACTTTAGAAAAAAAAATAATAGAATAAAATGATTTTTTCAGGAAGAATTTAGAAACCAAATAAAATAAAATGATTTTTTCAGGGAGAATTTAGAAAACAAATAAAACAAAAAATAGGCTTTCTATGGCCCACTGAGTGAGAGATGACGCACACAGGAGTCAGGAGTGGCACACAAGCCCAGAGGCCAATATTTTTCTCCCAATGATTGATGTAGTGATTTTTTCAGGTAGATTTTGGAACCCAAATCAAGCAAAAAAAATAATAGGATTTCTATGGCCCACAATTGGAGAGAGAGAGAGAGATGGCACACCCAGGAGTCAAGACTGGCACACAAGCAGAAAGGGCAATATTAATCTCCCACTGATTTTTTTTTTTTACAGGGAGACTTTAGAAAAAAAAAAATAGAATAAAATGATTTTTTCAGGAAGAATTTAGAAACCAAATAAAATAAAATGATTTTTTCAGGGAGAATTTAGAAAACAAGTAAAACAAAAAATAGGCTTTCTATGGCCCACTGAGTGAGAGATGATGCACACAGGAGTCAGGAGTGGCACACAAGCCCAGAGGCCAATATTTATCTCCCACTGATTGATTTATTGATTTTTTCAGGTAGAATTTAGAACCCAAATCAACCAAAAAAATAAATAGGCTTTCTATGGCTCACTATCTGAGAGAGAGAGATGGCACGCTTAGGACTGGCACACAAGCCCAAAGGCCAATATTAATCTCCCTTTTTTTTTTTTTTTTTTCAGGGAAAATTTATAAACCCAATAAAAAAAATAATAAATAGGCTTTCTATGGCCCACTATCTGAGAGAGAGAGATGGCACGCTTAGGACTGGCACACAAGCCCAAAGGCCAATATTAATCTCCCACTTTTTTTTTTTTTTTTCAGGGAAAATTTATAAACCCAATAAAAAAAATAATAAATACCGTATATACTCGAGTATAAGCCGACCCGAGTATAAGCCGACCCCCCTAATTTTGCCACAAAAAACTGGGAAAACTTATTGACTCGAGTATAAGCCTAGGGTGGAAATGCAGCATTTACCGGTGAATTTCAAAAATAAAAATAGATCATTATTTCCCCATAGCTGTGCCATATAGTGCTCTGCACCGTTCATATTTCCCCATAGGTGTGAACCATATAGTGCTCTGCACCGTTCATTATGCCCCCTAGCTGTGCCATATACGGTGCTCTGCACCGTTCATTGTGCCCCATAGATGTGCCATATACGGTGCTCTGCACCGTTCACTGTGCCCTATAGCTGTGCTGTGCCATATACGGTGCTCTGCACCGTTCACTGTGCCCCATAGCTGTGCCATATAGTGCTCTGCACCGTTCACTGTGCCCCATAGCTGTGCTGTGCCATATACGGTGCTCTGCACCGTTCACTGTGCCCCATACATAGCTGTGCTGTGCCATATACGGTGCTCTGCACCGTTCACTGTGCCCTATAGCTGTGCTGTGCCATATACGGTGCTCTGCACCGTTCACTGTGCCCCATAGCTGTGCTGTGCCATATACGGTGCTCTGCACCGTTCACTGTGCCCCATAGCTGTGCTGTGCCATATACGGTGCTCTGCACCGTTCACTGTGCCCCATAGCTGTGCTGTGCCATATACGGTGCTCTGCACCGTTCACTGTGCCCCATAGCTGTGCTGTGCCATATACGGTGCTCTGCACCGTTCACTGTGCCCCATACGGTGCTCTGCACCGTTCATTGTGCCCCATAGATGTGCCATATACGGTGCTCTGCACCGTTCACTGTGCCCCCCCTAGCTGTGCCATATACGGTGCTCTGCACCGTTCACTGTGCCCCCCCTAGCTGTGCCATATACGGTGCTCTGCACCGTTCACTGTGCCCCCCCTAGCTGTGCCATATACGGTGCTCTGCACCGTTCACTGTGCCCCATAGCTGTGCTGTGCCATATACGGTGCTCTGCACCGTTCACTGTGCCCCATAGATGTGCTCCATATACGGTGCCCTGCACCGTTCACTGTGCCCCATAGATGTTCCACATAAATTTGTGCCGCCGCTGCCGCAATAAAGAAAAAAAAACACATACTCACCTCCCTTGATTGCAGCTCCCGGCGTCTCGTTCCGGCGCCTCCATCTTCCCGGCGTCTCTGCTCTGACTGATCAGGCAGAGGGCGCCGCGCACACTGTATGCGTCATCGCGCCCTCTGCCTGAACAGTCAGAGAGCAGAGACGCCGGGAAGATGGAGGCGCCGGCCGGGAAGATGGATCGGCGCCCGGCGGCTGGAACGTGGACAGGTGAATATAACATACTCACCTAGTCCTGGCGATCCTCGCGCTGTCCCCTCCTGTCTTCGGTGCCGCAGATTCTTTCTCTATCAGCGGTCACCGGCACTGCTGATTAGAGAAATGAATAAGCGGCTCCGCCCCTATGGGAGGTGGAGCCGCTTATTCATTTCTGTAATGAGCGGTCCCACGTGACCGCTGAAGAGAGGAAGAAGCTGCAGCGCCGAAGCCCGTGGGACGGCAGGGACAGCGCGAGGATCGCTGGGACTAGGTAAGTATACCTCAGCGCCCTCTCCCCCTCACCTGCCGACCCCACCGCTACCGTGACTCGAGTATAAGCCGAGGGGGGCACTTTCAGCCCAAAAATTTGGGCTGAAAATCTCGGCTTATACTCGAGTATATACGGTAGGCTTTCTATGGCCCACTATCTGAGAGAGAGAGATGGCACGCTTAGGACTGGCACACAAGCCCAAAGGCCAATATTAATCTCCCTTTTTTTTTCAGGGAGAATTTATAAAACCAAAAAAAAAAAAAATAAATAGGCTTTCTATGGCCCACTATTTGTGAGAGAGATGGCACGCTTAGGACTGGCACACAAGCCCAAAGGCCAATATTAATCTCCCACTGATTGATTTATTGATTTTTTCAGGTAGAATTTAGAACCCAAATGAAACAAAAAAAAAATAGGCTTTCTATGGCCCACTGAGTGAGTGATGATGCACACAGGAGTCAGGAGTGGCACACAAGCCCTGAGGCCAATATTTTTCTCCCACTGATTGATGTAGTGATTTTTTCAGGTAGATTTTGGAACCCAAATCAAGCAAAAAAATAAATAGGCTTTCTATGGCCCACTGACTGAGAGATGGCACACACAGGAATCAGGAGTGGCACACAAGCCCTGAGGCCAATATTTTTCTCCCACTGATTGATGTAGTGATTTTTTCAGGTAGATTTTAGAACCCAAATCAAGCAAAAAAATAAATAGGCTTTCTATGGCCCACTGAGTGAGAGATGGCACAGACAGGGATGGCACTCTAGCAGAAATGCCAATCTTAATCTCCCACAAAAAAAAAAAAAAATCAATTACTATCTCCCTGCAGTAATCTCAGCCAGGTATGGCAGGCAGCAATAAGGAGTGGACTGATGCACAAATTAAATAAAAAGTGTGGACAAACAAACAAGATAGCTGTGCAGAAAGGAGGGAACAAGAGGATTTGTGCTTTGAAAAAAGCAGTTGGTTTGCACAGCGGCGTACACACAGCAATGCAGCTATCAGGGAGCCTTCTAGGGCAGCCCAATGAGCTACAGCGCTGAGAAAAAAAAAAAAATGTAGCTTCCACTATCCCTGCACACCGAAGGTGGTGTTGGACAGTGCAAATCGCTACAGCACAAGCGGTTTGGTGGTTAATGGACCCTGCCTAACGCTATCCCTGCTTCTGACGAAGCGGCAGCAACCTCTCCCTAAGCTCAGATCAGCAGCAGTAAGATGGCGGTCAGCGGGAACGCCCCTTTATAGCCCCTGTGACGCCGCAGACAGCAAGCCAATCACTGCAATGCCCTTCTCTAAGATGGTGGGGCCAGGACCTATGTCATCACGCTGCCCACACTCTGCGTTTACCTTCATTGGCTGAGAAATGGCGCTTTTCGCGTCATTGAAACGCGACTTTGGCGCGAAAGTCGCGTACCGCATGGCCGACCCCGCACAGGGGTCGGATCGGGTCTCATGAAACCCGACTTTGCCAAAAGTCGGCTACTTTTGAAAATGAACGACCCGTTTCGCTCAACCCTAGTAACCGATACTGCAGGGAGTGAGTGCAACCCCTGCTCCCTGTGACATTATGCTTGAGGCTCCTCTCGAACAAAACAATACAGGTAGTACAGAAAAAAAGACATTTAAAGCACCACTCCAGCGTGTTTTTTTAATTGCACCACTCCAGCGGGTTTTTTTTAATTGCACCGCTGGAGTGATGCTTTAATTGTAAATCTCCTGCCCCCTGTCTCTTTCTCCACTTCCCACATTTTCATCTATTTTCGATGACGCTCCCTTTTGGTATCCGGCCAATACTGATCTGCCTGCAGCTCCGGTGGTCACTTTTCAATACAAGTCTATGAGAAACTTGTTGTGGCTCTCATAAACTTGTAGTGAGAGCTTGTGAAGTAGCTTCTGACTTCCAGCCAGTCAGACGATACTGTTACAAGATGGTGCCACGGAACCAGAGCGGCACCGGAAAACTGTGAAAACGCCATAGGGTAAGTGCATGACCTGGGGCAGAGGCCAACATTTAAAGCACCACTCCAGCACTGAAAAACCCAGCTGCAGTGGTGCTTTAACCCCTTTCTGACCTTGGACGGGATAGTACATCAGAGGTCAGAACCCCCACTTTGATGTGGGCTCCGGAGGTAAGCCCGCATCAAAGCCGGGACATGTCAGCTGTTTTGTATAGCTGACATGTGCCCGCAATAGTGGTGGGTGGAATCACGATCCACCCACTGCTATTAATTAGTTAAATGCCACTGTCAAACGCTGACAGAAGCATTTAACTAGCCACTAGCCACCCTGTGGTCGGTACTCATAGCAATGCAGTAATTCAGCTACATAGGAGCAATTTGAGCATCGCTCCTATGTAGCAGAGCTGATCGAGTTGTACCAGCTTCTAGCCTTCCATGGATATATGGCAAAAGTAAAAAAAATGTTTTAAAAAATATGAAAAAAATTAAAGAAATATAAAAGTATAAATCACCCCCCTTTCTCTCCATTCAAAATAAAACAATAAAAAAAATTATACACATATTTGGTATCGCCAGGCTCAGAATCGCCCAATCTATCAATAAAAAAAAAGGATTAACCTGATTGCTAACAGACTGGTGGGGTTGTCAGCAGAAGGGTGAGACTCTGTAATTGTAATGTTGCACCATCTCAGGTATTTTGCTGGGATTGTTCTATGTGATATGTGTATGGTTTGTGGTTCAATAAAGTATTACTGTTAGGGCTAGCGGAACGCACCGAGTAAAATAGATGTTTATTATGAATGGTGCGTTCGCAGCCCGGGGTCCACCATGCAGGAGGAACCTGCTGCTAGTGAATGGCGGCACTGTTTGGCGGTATAGACTAGCTCTGCTATCTCACAGAGCAACCGCGAGAGGAAAGCACTGCGCCCTGTTAGCCTCACAGGAGCACAAGCTTACTGCCGAACTGATAGCAGTCAGTGGTTATGCACACACACAATCTCCTCAACGGAGGTGCCGGTATTCTAGGGGCTTATTTCAGCCGGGTCCCTGAATCACGTTCACACAATCTCCTCGCCGGAGGTGCCAGCATTCTAGGGGCTTATTTCAGCTGGGTCACTGAATACAAACATACATAACCACACTGGCGCAAAGCACATATTAGAATTGATAATAGCGCATGGCCGTGCGGCCATGCGAGCCTTAAATAGCTGCAGCACATTTAGGACCTTCCAAAGAGGCACCAATGGAGTTGCCGCAGTACCTGAGCATGTGACCCCAGATCTCCACTGAGAGATCTTGCCCTGGGCATGCTCAGAGTGCAAAGCAGGATTTAGTCCTAGCACCTACAAGGACCTTAGCTGCAGTATCTGATCATGTGACCCTCGATCTCCTCTGAGAGATCTTACTCTGGGCATGCTCAGAATGTGAAAAGCAGGACTTAGACCCAGAAGCGTCTGCTCGCCGCTGCCCAGCACTGACTTCAATGGCAGAAGCAGGAAATGCAGCAGTAACTCTCAGCACAGAGTCAGACTGAGCGAGACGCTGGGATCGACGTCTCCGCTGAGCAGATCCACTGCGGCAGGAGAAGAATGGGAGACCGCAGCGGAGATGGCCCGAGAATCCCCCTGTGCAGAGGCAGGAACTCGACCCCTAACATTACCCCCCTCCTAGGGCCCCCCTCCCTGGGCCTCGCTACGTTCGAAGGCAGCAATGAGCTGCGGAGCCCGAATGTACTCAGCAGGCTCCCAGGACCTATCCTCAGGGCCATAACCCTTCCTGTCCACCCAAAAAAATTTTTTGCCACGTACCACCTTGCACCCCAAAATAGCGTTCACCTCAAAATTGTCCGTAGACGAACCTGATGTCCCGGCAGATGACTCAGAAAACCGGGACATGTATACGGACTAAAAGGAGGGACACATGAAAGGTGTTGGTGATACCAAGGCGTGGAGGAAGGGCTAGACGGTAGACCACAGGATTAACCTGTTCGAGGACCTTGAAGGGACCCAAGTAGCGAGGTGCAAACTTAGTGGACTCTACACGCAGCCTGATGTTACGGGCGGAGAGCCACACTAAGTCGCCAGGAGCAAAGGTCGGGGTAGGGCGCCGATGTGCATCGGCGGAGGACCTCAATCTCTCCTTGGAGGCCCGAATGGCATCCTGAGTGCGGTCCCAAATGTCCCGTGCCTCCACTGCCCAGTCTGCCACCCTGGAGTCAGCAGAGGACACGGGCATAGGAACAGGAACACGCGGATGCTGGCCGTAATTAAGGAGGAAAGGAGTCTGACCAGTGGAGTCGCTTGTTAAGGGCGAACTCTGCCCATGGTAATAAAGATGCCCAGTCATCCTGCCTGGCAGAAACAAAATGTCACAAATATGTGACCAGAGTCTGATTGGCCCTCTCTACCAACCCATTCATCTCGGGATGATATGCGGAAGAGAGATTTAACTCAATGCTGAGAAGATGACAAAGCTCTCTCCAGAACCGAGACGCAAACTGGGGACCCCGGTCACTGACAATTTTGTCTAGCATGCCGTGTAGGTGGAAGATGTGTCTTATGAACAACGCTGCCAAGGCCCGTGCAGAAGGTAACCGTGGAAGCGGCACCAAATGCACCATTTTCGAGAAATGATCTGTAATAACCCAAATGATGGTACAGCCGCGAGACTTGGGCAAACCCACTACAAAGTCCATCCTGACCATCTCCCAGGGCCTGTCTGCCACAGGCAAGGGATAGAGTAACCCAGCCGGCCGTTGTCGAGGAGACTTATATTAGGCGCATGAGACACACGCCAGAACGTAATCTCTGACATCTCGGAGCATATGCGGCCACCAGTTTGTCCTCGCCAGCAGCTCAGATGTCCTTTTTGCCCCAAAGTGTAAACCCACCCTGGAGGAATGAGCCCAAGAGAGAACCTCCGGTCGCAAATTTATGGGCACAAAAGTCTTGCCCGGAGGCACAGACTCAAGCGACACCGGAGCCACAGTTCTCAGGCTCTCAGAAGGGACAATAAGCCGAGGCTCTCCCTCCTCCTCCTCAGATGACACAACAGAGCAAGAAAGGGCATCAGCACGAATGTTCTTCTCCCCAGCGAGATAATGGAGGGTGAAGTGGAATCGGGAGAAGAACAAGGACCATCTGGCCTGGCGAGAATTTAGTCGCTGGGCTGTTTGCAAATATAGCAAATTTTTGTGGTCTGTGAAAACTTGAAAGGGAAAACGAGCCCCCTCCAAGAGATGTCTCCTCTCTGAGAAAGCCAACTTCATCGCTAGCAACTCCCTGTCCCCGATGGAATAATTCCTCTCCACTGGTGTGAAGGTCTTGGAGAAGAAGAAGCATGGATGCTTCCGACCTTGAGCATCCTTTTGGAAGAGGACTGCTCCTGCACCAACGTAAGAGACATCCACCTCCATTATAAATGGCTTATCGACATCGGGATGATGTAGGATGGGAGCGCTAGCAAGATGGGACTTAATAGTAGAAAAGGCCCTGGAGACCTCTTCAGACCACACTTTGGGATGTGCTCCCTTCTTGGTGAGGGCTACCAAAGGAGCTACCAAAGTTGAGAAGTGGGGAATGAACTGGCGGTAATAATTAATTAACCCCATAAAGCGCTGCACCTCTTTAAGTGAATGGGGTTCTTGCCAGTCCATCACAGCCTGTAGTTTTGCAGGATCCATAGCCAATCCCTGGGCGGAGATGATATAGCCCAGGAAAGGTAAAGACTCCTGCTCAAGCACACACTTCTCCAACTTTGCGTAAAGAGAGTTTGCCCGTAAGAGGTCGAAGACTCTGCCAACATCTCTCCGGTGGGAGTCAATATCTGGAGAGAAGATGAGAATATCATCCAGATAGACTATGACCGAGGTAGAAAGCATGTCCCAGAAGATATCGTTGACAAAGTCTTGGAAAAAAGCTGGGGCATTACAGAGCCCGAAGGGCATCACCAGATACTCATAGTGCCCATCTCTGGTGTTAAACGCCATCTTCCATTCGTCCCCCTCACGGATGTGAATCAGGTTATAAGCTCCCCGCAGGTCTAATTTGGTAAATACCTTAGCTCCCCGTAGCTTATCAAAAAGCTTAGAAATCAGGGGCAGCGGGTACTTATTCTTAACGGTGATGGCGTTAAGACCCCTGTAATCTATGCAAGGACGTAATTCTCCATTCTTCTTCTGCACGAAGAAGAACCCTGCCCCTGCTGGTGATACTGACTTCCTAATAAACCCTCTTGCCAAATTCTTCTGGATGTATTGGGACATAGCCTCCGTTTCTGGGAGAGAGAGGGGATAGACACGTCCCCAAGGAGGTTCTACTCCAGGCAAGAGATCTATAGGACAGTCATAGCGACGGTGAGGTGGAAGGGTCTCCGCGGCCTTTTTGGAGAAGACGTCTGAATAGGACCAATAGTATTTGGGGAGAGAAGAGAGATCTGCGGGTATCTCAGTGGTGGAAACCTGAACGCACTCTATCACACATCTGCCCTTACAGGATTCACTCCAACCCAATATCCTCCCAGAGGTCCACTCAATATGTGGGGAGTGGTAACGGAGCCAGGGTATTCCCAGCAGAATCTCATCCATTCCCACGGGAAGGACAAGAAGGGAAATAATCTCCTGGTGGGATTGGGACATGACTAACTTGAAAGGGACAGTCTGATGTGTGATTTGTAACGGAAGTGTAGACCCATTCACCACTCTAACAGTTACTGGTTTGGCAAGCATTACCAGAGGTATTGCGTGGCGCAGAGCAAAAGCAGGAGACATGAAATTTCCCTCTGCACCAGAATCCACACAAAGCTCTACTGTATGAGTGGATGTGCCTAACAGGATTGTCCCTTTAAAGGACAATTTGGAGGAAAATGCCGCTGTGTCCAGTGAACCTCCTCCAATGGTCACTAGACGCGATCGTTTCCCGACTGCCGTGGACATTTATTAGCGTAATGTCCCAGTTGCTGGCAATTTTTACACACCACAGGTAGGGTTGAGCAACTTTTACTTTTTTAGGGTCGAGTCGGGTTTTGCGAAACCCGACTATCTCAAAAGTCGAGTCGAGTGAAATCGGCCGATTATTGCGAAAAGTCGGGGATCGACCGAAACACGAAACCCAATACAAAGTCAATGGGAATTTTTCTCTCTCTCTCTCTCCTCCGTCCCTGAACAGAAAAGCTGGTGTTACACATTGCAAATCGCTACAGCGCACAAGCGACAAGATGACGATAGGCGTCCACGCCCCTAAGACCTATGTCATCACTCTGCCAACGCTCCTTCATTGGCTGAAAAAATGGCGCCAAGCGCGTCATACGACACGCGACTTTGGCGAGAAAGTCGCGTACCGCATGGCCGACCCCACACAGGGATCGGGCCGGGTTTCATGAAACCCCACTTTACCAAAAGTCGGCGACTTTTGAAAATGAATGATCCGTTTCGCTCAACCCTAACCACAGGTACATGAGCAGTCTGAGACCTAGGTCCTGCTCAAGAGACCTCCATGGCCTCATGGGAGTCGGACGCCATAACAGGAGATTCTAGAGGTTTGGCAAAGGTGGGAGCCAGCCGAAACCTCTGCCTACACTGGGTCCGCTCCAACCTCCATTGTTAAAACGGAGATCGATGCGGGTAGATATAGTAATGAGCTCCTCCAGTGTGGCGGGAATCTCCCTGGTGGCCAAGGCGTCCTTTACATGATCTGCCAGTCCTTTCCAGAACACCGGAATAAGGACTTTATCCGGCCATTCCAGCTCAGAAGCTAGAGTCCGGAATTGGATTGCGAACTGGCTGACCATGGACGAACCCTGAGTAATTTCCAACAATTGGAGCGCGGTATCGTGGGTGACACGAGGTCCCAAAAAGACCTGCCTCAGAGCATCCAGGAAGAGAGGAGCACTCTGAACCACACGATCATCACGTTCCCAAAGCGGCCTTGCCCACTCCAACGCCCTGCTCGAAAAAAGAGATAAAATGAATCCCACTTTCGCCCGTTCCGTAGGAAAACGTGTAGCCAGCAGCTCAAGATGTATGGAGCACTGGCTCACGAATCCCCGACATAGCTTACTGTCACCAGCAAACTTGTCTGGAAGCGGGAGGCGGGATAAAGTCGGAGCAGGGGTGGCAGTGGACAAACTGGCTGCAGCTACACTTGCAGCCTGAACAGCGACAGCAGTGACGTCCACAGCTGAGGTTGCACGCTCTAGAGCCGCCAACCTACCCTCCAGCTGCTGGATGTACCGCTGTAGACGCTGATTGTCCGCCATTTACTAGCCAGACCCTGGCGCTAGTATTATGTTAGGGCTAGCGGAACGCACCGAGTAAAATAGATGTTTATTATGAATGGTGCGTTCACATCCCGGGGTCCACCGTGCAGGAGGAACCTGCTGCTAGTGAATGGCGGTATAGACTAGCTCTGTTACCTCACAGAGCAACCGCGAGAGGAAAGCACTGTGCCCTGTTAGCCTCACAGGAGCACAAGCTTACTGCTGAACTGATATCAGTCAGTGGTTATGCACAGACACAATCTCCTCACCGGAGGTGCCGGTATTCTAGGGGCTTATTTCAGCCGGGTCCCTGAATCACGTTCACACAATCTCCTCGCCGGAGGTGCCAGCATTCTAGGGGCTTATTTCAGCCGGGTCCTTGAATACAAACATACATAACCACACTGGCGCAAAGCACATATTAGAATTGATACTAGCGCATGGCCGTGCGGCCATGCGAGCCTTAAATAGCTGCAGCACATTTAGGACCTTCCAAAGAAGGACCAATGGAGTTGCCGCAGTACCTGAGCATGTGACCCCAGATCTCCACTGAGAGATCTTGCCCTGGGCATGCTCAGAGTGCAAAGCAGGATTTAGTCCTAGCACCTACAAGGACCTTAGCTGCAGTATCTGATCATGTGACCCTCGATCTCCACTGAGAGATCTTACTCTGGGCATGCTCAGAACGTGAAAAGCAGGACTTAGACCCAGAAGCATCTGTTCGCCGCTGCCCAGCACTGACTTCAATGGCATAAGCAGGAAATGCAGCAGTAACTCTCAGCATAAAGTCAGACTGAGTGAGATGCTGGGATCGATGTCTCCGCTGAGCAGGCTCCATTGCGGCAGGAGAAGAATGGGAGACCGCAGCGGAGATGGCCTGAGATTCCCCCTGTGCAGAGGCAGGAACTCGACCCCTAAGAATTACCACACTGTTTTTTTTTTTGTTTTTTTTCCAACAAACTTTATTGGTTTTACAAATTTAACAAAGGTAAGGTTAAAGGGTGCAGGAAAAATAGGATACATGGGATAATAGGGAAAGAAAGGGGAAAGAAAATACAGGACTTCCATACTTTAACATACTGAAGCTTACTCAAATAGAACCAGGACAACTGTCACTTACTCAAAAGTCAAATATGGTTGACAAGGAAAAATAAATACGTCCTGGGATGTCTGGAATCACCTTTAGGTGTTCCTATGACCTTGTGGGGGCAAAGTACGGTTCAAAAACAGGCTACAATTAACGAATATATGAAGAAAAGTCTTTCTGGGCATTCAAATAATTGAGTCATTATGTTCAATAAGGTGTTGTTTGTTTGTAGTATTTCTGTTAGGAGTCGAATTCCCACCACTGCACAGGGGGAATCTCGAGCCATGTCTGCTGTGGTCTCCCATTCTGCTTCAGCCACAGTGGAACCTGCTCAGCAGAGACATTGGTCCCAGCATCTTGCTCAGCCTGATACTGTGCAAAGGGTTACTGCTGCATTTCCAGGTCCTGCTTTGCACACACTGAGCATGCCCACGGGAGGACCTATCATTGGAGGTCCAGAGTCACATGCTCAGGCCCTGTAGCAGCTCCTATTGAACCATTTGGAAGGTCCTTGTCTGCTACAGCTATAAAAGGTTTGCATGGCCGCACGGCCATGCGCTAGTATCAAACCAAAGTCTATGAGCTCAGCGCCAGTGTGGTCATGTCTGGATGTGGTTAGCGTTTGGCTGAAATAAGCTCCTAGAATACCGGCACCTCCGGTGAGGAGTTTGTATGTGTGTATTCAGGCCCTTGGCTGAAATAAGCCGCTAGAATACCGGCACCTCTGGTGAGGAGTTGTTTGCCTGTTTCTCTGACTGCATGACCACAGTTTTGCTCTGTTTGGTAGCTGTGTACCTCTGTGAGGTTAACAGGGCAGAGCATCTTGTTTCTAGTGAATCTGTGGAGTTAACAGAGTTTGCTTATACCACCATATAGCGCCGCCATTTGCCAGCAGCAGGTTCATCTCCTGCACGGTGGACCCCGGGTTGCGAACGCACCTATTAATACATATATATATAGTCGGTGCGTTCCGCCAACCCTAACAATTTCTTCATTTGGGACGAAGATCAGATTTGGACTTAGAGAGGAGTCCATGGGAGTCCATGGAGGATATTATGCCTGCATCTATCAGGAAGTCAGCTCCCTCCGCCGGAGATGAAATATCGATCAATTTGGATGCAAATTTAATTTTTAGCATTGAGATCTGAAACCAATTGTAAGGTATTCCAGCTTTTCGGAGTTCACAGGTAGTGGACTGAAATAATTTTCGCTTTTGTAATGTTTCTTTAGATAGGTCTTTGAAAAAGACCAAGTGGTTATATGGAGAAGAAAGGAATTTCGGCTCCTTTGGTATATTTAGTAAAGCATTTCTAACCCAATTGGGGTAGAAGGAGACAATGACATCTGTTTCAACATCAGGTGGAAGAGCAGATGGTCTGCGTACTCTAAAGGCATTTTCAATTAAATTCTCCTCTTTGGTGTTAGGAAGTAGATAAGAAATTAATGAAGAGATGTAATCTTTTAGTTGGGAGTTCTGGACCGACTTTGGAATTTCTCTAATTTTTACATTATTTTTCTTTTTAAAGGGACTCTGTCACCTGAATTTGGCGGGACTGGTTTTGGGTCATATGGGCGGAGTTTTCGGGTGTTTGATTCACCCTTTCCTTACCCGCTGGCTGCATGCTGGCTGCAATATTGGATTGAAGTTCATTCTCTGTCCTCCATAGTACACGCCTGCGCAAAGCAATCTTGCCTTGTGCAGGCATGTACTATGGAGGACAGAGAGTGAACTTCAATCCAATATTGCAGCCAGCATGCAGCCAGCGGGTAAGGAAAGGGTGAATCAAACACCCAAAAACCCCGCCCATATGACCCAAAACTGGTCCCGCCAAATTCAGGTGACAGGTTCCCTTTAAAGTCTTCAAGATTGTTTAGATTTTTTCTAAAAGAGTTGATATCATTTTGGATATTTTTCAATGAATCAGAGAGTGTAGCAAGATTTTGGTCTTCATTAGGATATGAGGACCTTTGATTTTTGACTGAAGAGATTTTTTTTTAGTTTTAGAAGGAGTTATCAGAAACTCCATAAGAATATGAGTCTGTATTAACAGCTATGTATGATAACATATCTTTAAAGAGCTCTTTAATGAAACTCTCGGACACTTCTTTGGTATTGTTTAAGTGTATAGAGTCTTCAGATTCCAAATCGGTTTCAGATATTTTTGAGTCATCATCACTAGTAGTATTTTCCACTGAAACAAGGAGGGCTTTACATATGCTATTCATAAATTTTTCTGTTGGATTATCATCTATTGCTTGGATATCGTTTAGCAATGAAATGTTGTTTTTAGAGTGCCCTTGTAATTTTTTCTGATATGGTTTGATTTGATTTGGTTTAGTTTTTTGCTTACATTTTTCATAAAATTCAGAGTTTTCACTACTAGATTTGTGTTCTGAGGAAGAATATGACCCTGAAGAATAGATGTCGTCAAGGGCCATATCATCTGAAGAAAAGTCACCTCTATAATCAGATGAATCTATATCGCTATAAAACTCCCCAAAATGACCATGTTCCATCTGTCCTGATGAGTTAATGGATTCATCTGATTGGTAGGAAACAAATTTGTCTGTGTTGGAGATATTTGTTGTTTCTTTAACAGATTTAGCAGAATAAGGAGCTATATTAGGAAACTTCCCTTTAATTTTCCCTAAATTGTAATCTCTAGTATTGTATGAGGATTTAGAAGGGAATTTTTTTTCAGGTAGAGAACTCAGATGCAGATCAATACCCCCATCATCAGATAAAATTTTGGCCTCATCTATCTTTAGATTAGATGATTCTTTGAAAGATCCATCTCCTGTGATTACCTGGTTATACAATTGTTTTGTATGTGTAGGGTTCACCTTTACATACTCTGTGTTTTTATGGCTATTATGTAAAGAAGTAGAAGTGGTACCATTCTTTACATTAAGTTATAGTTGATGATTTTTATTTTTTAAGATCGGTATTTTGCTAACTGTTCCATATGAATGTCTGATAATGCCACCTCTTTGATTTTTTTCTTTCATCTTTTATATCTGAATTATGGAAGAGGGTTTTTCCCTCTGTGTCCCTGTACACTGTGTGATTTTCAGCGGGTTTTTTCTCTGACCAGCCAACATGGGGTGTTTCTAACAAGCCCCGCAGTTGTATAACACTTCCTTCCTTTTCCTTTGTCACATTAAATGATCTGCCTCCCTCAGCGCTTATTGCCCCTGGCACAAACATCGGTGCATCATGTCTCAAATTACTTCTTTGATCTATGGGAGCTGAAGAGATCCCCCCACCGTGTGGTGTTAATGCCGGTGATTCTCCTTCCTTTCTCCTCTGCATCGTCGCAGCGTCATGTCTGTAATCACTTCTTTGGACACGGAGAGCTGAGGAGAACTCTCCGTGCCTGTGCAGCGCTGAAGATGGTGAATCACCATCTTTTTCTGTTTGCTGCGTCATACCTTGTAAGAACTCCACGGCTCACCCGCTTCTCTTTTTATATCTGGCACCTTGCATTGGAGTCTCGATAGGAGCTAGGATCTCCGCTGTCTCCACGTCTTCTCCTGCTTCCTCCTTCCGATAGGAGCTAGGATCTCCGTCGTCTCCACGTCTTCTCCTGCTTCTTCCTTCCACTGTGTCACAGATCCGGCAGCCATCGTGATCCCTCGGTGCATCTTTGGATATCTGTCAGCTGGAGCTCCGGAAAGGGCGGGCATTGTTGCCGCGTCGCCATTTTCTCCTCTCCGCTGCTTCTTCATTGCCTCAGAATCCCCCACGCTCCTTCGGTTTTTTGCAGGACAGCATCAGCTGATGTCTCGGAGAGTGCAGGATGTTTTATAACAGATGTCTTACAGGCCATATGATTGTTGTGAAGTTGTGACTCTGTTTTTTTGCAGGGATTTATAGTGTGAGGCAAAGGCTTTGTCACCTTTATCTCAGATGAGAACAGGCTTTCATTAGATCTTCTCCAAGTGTCCCTCCATTTTAATAAAGGGATTTTCTTGGTTAAATGTTCTTTTTTTTTATAACCCAGTCCAGGCATGATTTAGTAGGTTTTATAACCAGGTATTCCACAATTTAATATGCTTTAGGTAGCTGAAATAGGGGAATATTAGGAGCTACGTAAGAAAACGTCTGCTCCTGTCCCCCGCAAACCAAGCCCCCTTTTACCACACTCTTGTACCCTTTTTAGCCTCACCTTGTGTTGTCTGAGTAGTATTATGCCCATGGTAAAAGGAGTTCAGGCGTTCAATGGGAAGAGCCCTGGTCCCTGCAGTTTCGGCTAGAGGACTAGAGCAGCCGCTGACCCCTCATGTCTTCACAGTGTGTGTGCTTTTTTTGTTTGTTTTTTACATTTTTACATATTTTATGTAACTTTTTTCCTTTTTCACTAAGTCCCATTGTGGGACATGTATATTTTTTACATTGATCTCTGGTCTCATACACTGCAGTATTCGTGTACTGAAGTGAATGAGACCTGTCAGTGAGTCAGCGCCTGTACCTTGAGGTCATCACATTGATGGTCATGCGTCATTAGGGGTTAAGTAATTCAATTAATATTAATCTAAAATAATAATACAATTAATATGTTAATATTAATATTGGGCAGAAGTAACTTCAGCCTATTGGTTCGGCCCTACAGAACAGTCACAGTATTTCATGTGGTCCGTTGGGAAAATTCATTAATCACACATGGTCTATAAAGTTATGTTCCAACAATAAATTTTTGATGCTGCATATTTTTGCTTCACAAAAAAATGGAGTATTAGTTCCAGCAAAGCACTGTTCTGGAACATAAACAGTGATTTGTCAGTGCATGTATTTACCGTATTTTTCAGTCTATAAGATGCACTTTTTTTCCTCTAAAATTTGGAAGGAAAATGGGGGGTGCATCTTATAGTCCGGATGTACCTGCAGAGGCAGATGAGCAGTTCACAGGAGGCAGAAGCCAGCTTCCGCTAATACCTCTGCCCACTGTTTAAGAAAGTGAATATTCACTGCTTTCCACTCCCATAGAGCAGGGCGTGGGGAGCAGTGAGTATTCCAACAGCTGATCTTGGCGGTTATGATAAGGTAATTCAGTACCACAATGGACATAGAGGTCAGAGCACATACAGTGACCTGACAATAACCCAAAAACATAGAACGAGCTCTGAGACGTGGGAACTCTGCTGACCGCAATCCCTAATCCTCTCCAACCACACTAGAGGCAGCCGTGGATTGCGCCTAACGCTCCCTATGCAACTCGGCACAGCCTGAGAAACTAGCTAGCCTGAAGATAGAAAATAAGCCTACCTTGCCTCAGAGAAATACCCCAAAGGAAAAGGCAGCCCCCACATATAATGACTGTGAGTTAAGATGAAAAGACAAATGTAGAGATGAAATAGATTTAGCAAAGTGAGGCCCGACTTTCTGAACAGAGCGAGGATAGGAAAGGTAACTTTGCGGTCAACACAAAACCCTACAAAAACCACGCAAAGGGGGCAAAAAGACCCTCCGTACCGAACTAACGGCACGGAGGTACACCCTCTGCGTCCCAGAGCTTCCAGCAAGCAGGAAAATCAAATAGACAAGCTGGACAGAAAAAAAACAGCAAACAAAGTAGCAAAGCAGAACTTAGCTATGCAGAGCAGCAGGCCACAGGAACGATCCAGGAGGAAACAGGTCCAATACTAGAACATTGACTGGAGGCCAGGATCAAAGCACTAGGTGGAGTTAAATAGAGCAGCACCTAACGACTTCACCACATCACCTGAGGAAGGAAACTCAGAAGCCGCAGTACCACTTTCCTCCACCAACGGAAGCTCACAGAGAGAATCAGCCAAAGTACCACTTGCGACCACAGGAGGGAGCTCTGCCACAGAATTCACAACAGTACCCCCCCTTGAGGAGGGGTCACAGAACCCTCACCAGAGCCCACAGGACGACCAGGATGAGCCATATGAAAGGCACGAACAAGATCGGGAGCATGGACATCAGAGGCAAAGACCCAGGAATTATCTTCCTGAGCATAACCCTTCCACTTAACCAGATACTGGAGTTTCCGTCTCAAAACACGAGAATCCTAAATCTTCTCCACAATATACTCCAACTCCCCCTCCACCAAAACCGGGGCAGGAGGATCAACAGATGGAACCATAGGTGCCACGTATCTCCGCAACAATGACCTATGGAATACGTTATGTATGGAAAAAGAATCTGGAAGGGTCAGACGAAAAGACACAGGATTAAGAACCTCAGAAATCCTATACGGACCAATGAAACGAGGTTTAAACTTAGGAGAGGAAACCTTCATAGGAATATGACGAGAAGATAACCAAACCAAATCCCCAACACGAAGTCGGGGACCCACACAGCGTCTGCGATTAGCGAAACGTTGAGCCCTCTCCTGGGACAAGGTCAAATTGTCCACTACATGAGTCCAAATCTGCTGCAACCTGTCCACCACAGTATCCACACCAGGACAGTCCGAAGACTCAACCTGCCCTGAAGAGAAACGAGGATGGAACCCAGAGTTGCAGAAAAACGGCGAAACCAAGGTAGCCGAGCTGGCCCGATTATTAAGGGCGAACTCAGCCAAAGGCAAAAAGGACACCCAGTCATCCTGATCAGCAGAAACAAAACATCTCAGATATGTTTCCAAGGTCTGATTGGTTCGTTCGGTCTGGCCATTAGTCTGAGGATGGAAAGCCGAGGAAAAGGATAGGTCAATGCCCATCCTACCACAAAAGGCTCGCCAAAACTTCAAAACAAACTGGGAACCTCTGTCAGAAATGATATTCTCTGGAATGCCATGTAAACGAACCACATGCTGGAAGAACAATGGCACCAAATCAGAGGAGGAAGGTAATTTAGACAAGGGTACCAAATGGACCATCTTAGAGAAGCGATCACAGACCACCCAAATGACTGACATCTTTTGAGAGACGGGAAGATCTGAAATAAAATCCATAGAGATATGTGTCCAAGGCCTCTTCGGGACCGGCAAGGGCAAAAGCAACCCACTGGCACGAGAACAGCAGGGCTTAGCCCGAGCACAAATCCCACAGGACTGCACAAAAGTACGCACATCTCGCGACAGAGATGGCCACCAAAAGGATCTAGCCACTAACTCTCTGGTACCAAAGATTCCAGGATGACCAGCCAACACTGAACAATGAACCTCAGAGATAACTTTATTCGTCCACCTATCAGGGACAAACAGTTTCTCCGCTGGGCAACGATCAGGTTTATTAGCCTGAAATTTTTGCAGCACCCGCCGCAAATCAGGGGAGATGGCAGACACAATTACTCCCTCTTTGAGGATACCTGCCGGCTCAGATAAACCCGGAGAGTCGGGCACAAAACTCCTAGACAGAGCATCCGCCTTCACATTTTTAGAGCCCGGAAGGTACGAAATCACAAAGTCAAAACGGGCAAAAAACAGCGACCAACGAGCCTGTCTAGGATTCAACCGCTTGGCAGACTCGAGATAAGTCAAGTTCTTATGATCAGTCAAGACCACCACGCGATGCTTAGCTCCTTCAAGCCAATGACACCACTCCTCGAATGCCCACTTCATGGCCAGCAACTCTCGATTGCCCACATCATAATTTCGCTCAGCAGGCGAACACTTCCTGGAAAAGAAAGCGCATGGTTTCATCACCGAGCAATCAGAACTTCTCTGCGACAAAACAGCCCCTGCTCCAATCTCAGAAGCATCAACCTCGACCTGGAACGGAAGCGAAACATCTGGTTGACACAAGACAGGGGCAGAAGAAAAACGACGCTTCAACTCTCGAAAAGCTTCCACAGCAGCAGAAGACCAATTGACCACATCAGCACCCTTCTTGGTCAAATCGGTCAATGGTTTAGCAATACTAGAAAAATTGCAGATGAAGCGACGATAAAAATTAGCAAAGCCCAGGAACTTTTGCAGACTTTTCAGAGATGTCGGCTGAGTCCAATCATGGATGGCTTGGACCTTAACAGGGTCCATCTCGATAGTAGAAGGGGAAAAGATGAACCCCAAAAATGAAACCTTCTGAACACCAAAGAGACACTTTGATCCCTTCACAAACAAAGAATTAGCACGCAGGACCTGAAACACCGTTCTGACCTGCTTCACATGAGACTCCCAATCATCCGAGAAGATCAAAATGTCATCCAAGTACACAATCAGGAATTTATCCAGGTACTCTTGGAAGATGTCATGCATAAAGGACTGAAACACTGATGGAGCATTGGCAAGTCCGAATGGCATTACTAGATACTCAAAATGGCCCTCGTGCGTATTAAATGCAGTTTTCCATTCATCGCCTCGCTTAATGCGCACAAGATTATACGCACCACGAAGATCTATCTTGGTGAACCAACTAGCCCTCTTAATCCGAGCAAACAAATCAGATAACAACGGCAAGGGGTACTGAAATTTAACCGTGATCTTATTTAGAAGGCGGTAATCTATACAAGGTCTCAGTGAACCATCCTTCTTGGCTACAAAAAAGAACCCTGCTCCTAATGGCGACGATGACGGGCGAATATGCCCCTTCTCCAAGGACTCCTTCACATAACTCCGCATAGCGGCGTGCTCAGGCACAGATAAATTAAACAGTCGACCTTTTGGGAATTTACTACCAGGAATCAAATCGATAGCACAATCACAATCCCTATGCAGAGGTAGGGTATCGGACTTGGGCTCATCAAATACATCCCGGTAATCAGACAAGAACTCTGGAACCTCAGAAGGGGTGGATGACGAAATAGTCAGAAATGGGACATCACCATGTACCCCCTGACAACCCCAGCTGGACACAGACATGGATTTCCAATCCAATACTGTATTATGGACTTGTAGCCATGGCAACCCCAACACGACCACATCATGCAGATTATGCAACACCAGAAAGCGAATAACCTCCTGATGTGCAGGAGCCATGGACATGGTCAGCTGGGTCCAAGTACTGAGGCTTATTCTTGGCCAAAGGCGTAGCATCAATTCCTCTCAATGGAATAGGACACTGCAAGGGCTCCAAGAAAAACCCACAACGCCTAGCATACTCCAAGTCCATCAAATTCAGGGCAGCGCCTGAATCCACAAATGCCATGACAGAATACGATGACAAAGAGCAGATCAAGGTAACGGACAGAAGAAATTTTGACTGTACCGTACCAATGGTGGCAGACCTAGCGAACCGCTTAGTGCGCTTAGGACAATCAGAGATAGCATGAGTGGAATCACCACAGTAGAAACACAGCCCATTCAGACGTCTGTGTTCTTGCCGTTCAACTCTGGTCAAAGTCCTATCACACTGCATAGGCTCAGGTTTAAGCTCAGGTAATACCGCCAAATGGTGCACAGATTTACGCTCACGCAAGCGTCGACCGATCTGAATGGCCAAAGACATAGACTCATTCAGACCAGCAGGCATAGGAAATCCCACCATGACATCCTTAAGGGCTTCAGAGAGACCTTTTCTGAAAATAGCCGCGAGCGCACCTTCATTCCATTGAGTGAGTACGGACCACTTTCTAAATTTCTGACAATATACCTCTATCTCATCCTGACCTTGACACAGAGCCAGAAAATTTTTCTCTGCCTGATCCACTGAATTAGGTTCATCATACAGCAATCCGAGCGCCAGGAAAAACGCATCGATATTACTTAATGCAGGATCTCCTGACGCAAGAGAAAATGCCCAGTCCTGAGGGTCGCCACGTAAAAAAGAAATAATGATTCTAACTTGTTGAACTGGGTCACCAGAGGAGCGAGGTTTCAAAGCCAGAAATAGTTTACAATTATTTTTGAAACTCAGAAATTTAGTTCTATCTCCAAAAAACAAATCAGGAATAGGAATTCTCGGTTCTAACATAGAATTCTGAACCACAAAGTCTTGAATATTTTGTACTCTTGCCGTGAGCTGATCCACACATGAAGACAGACCTTTAATGTCCATCGCTACACCTGTGTCCTGAACCACCCAAATGTCTAGGGGAAAAAAAAGGCAAAACACAGTGCAGAGAAAAAAAAATGGTCTCAGAACTTCTTTTTTCCCTCTATTGAGAATCATTAGTACTTTGGGCCTCCAGTACTGTTATGATAAGGTAATTCAGTACCACAATGGACATAGAGGTCAGAGCACATACAGTGACCTGACAATAACCCAAAAACATAGAACGAGCTCTGAGACGTGGGAACTCTGCTGACCGCAATCCCTAATCCTCTCCAACCACACTAGAGGCAGCCGTGAATTGCGCCTAACGCTCCCTATGCAACTCGGCACAGCCTGAGAAACTAGCTAGCCTGAAGATAGAAAATAAGCCTACCTTGCCTCAGAGAAATACCCCAAAGGAAAAGGCAGCCCCCACATATAATGACTGTGAGTTAAGATGAAAAGACAAACGTAGAGATGAAATAGATTTAGCAAAGTGAGGCCCGACTTTCTGAACAGAGCGAGGATAGGAAAGGTAACTTTGCGGTCAACACAAAACCCTACAAAAACCACGCTGTTGTGAATTCTGTGGCTGAATTCACTCCTGTGGTCACAAGTTGTACTGCAGCTTCTGAGCTTCCTCCCTCAGGTGTTCTGGTGAGCTCGTTAACTGCTTCATTACTTAACTCCGCCTGATGCTGCTATCCTTGCTCCTTGTCAATGTTTCAGTGTTGGATCTGAGCTTCTCCTGATTGTTCCTGTGACCTGCTGCTCTGTATAGCTAAGTGCTTTTTGCTTTTTTGTTGCTTTTTTTCTGTCCAGCTTGTCTTTTGTTTTGCTGGAAGCTCTGAGACGCAAAGGGTGTACCGCCGTGCCGTTAGTTCGGCACGGTGGGGTTTTTTTTTGCCCCTTTGCGTGGTTTCGCTTTAGGGTTTTTTGTAGACTGCAAAGCTCGCTTTACTGTCCTCGCTCTGTCCTAGAATATCGGGCCCCACTTTGCTGAATCTATTTCATCCCTACGTTTTGTCTTTTCATCTTACTCACAGTCATTATATGTGGGGGGCTGCCTTTTCCTTTGGGGAATTTCTCTGGGGCAAGTCAGGCCTATTTTTCTATCTTCAGGCTAGCTAGTTTCTTAGGCTGTGCCGAGTTGCCTAGGTAGTTGTTAGGCGCAATCCACAGCCGCTTTTAGTTGTGTTTAGGATAGGATCAGGTGTGCAGTCTACAGAGTTTCCACGTCTCAGAGCTCGTTCTTGTATTTTTGGGTATTTGTCAGATCACTGTGTGCGCTCTGATCGCTAAGCACACTGTGTTTCTGGATTGCCTTCATAACACCTGTCATTAGCAAACATAACACCACGCAAAGGGGGCAAAAAGACCCTCCGTACCGAACTAACGGCACGGAGGTACACCCTTTGCGTCCCAGAGCTTCCAGCAAGCAGGAAAAAACAAATAGACAAGCTGGACAGAAAAAAAACAGCAAACAAAATAGCAAAGCAGAACTTAGCTATGCAGAGCAGCAGGCCACAGGAACGATCCAGGAGGAAACAGGTCCAATACTAGAACATTGACTGGAGGCCAGGATCAAAGCACTAGGTGGAGTTAAATAGAGCAGCACCTAACGACTTCACCACATCACCTGAGGAAGGAAACTCAAAAGCCGCAGTACCACTTTCCTCCACCAACGGAAGCTCACAGAGAGAATCAGCCGAAGTACCACTTGTGACCACAGGAGGGAGCTCTGCCACAGAATTCACAACACTTGGCATGTAAAGAGCGCATGATGTCTCTGCCATGCACTGCTTAGAAGCTGAAATCAGCTGCTATGATCAGAACAGGGTGCTGTGAGGGATCGGAGGGAAGGTAAGTAGAATTGTTTATGTTTTTATGTGTGCAGCATGATGGGGGCCATGTCTACCAGGATGGGGATGGAGGAGTCCCTGTATACCAGGATGAGGATGAGGGGACCATGTATACCAGAGTGAGGGGAGATGTATACCAGGATGGGGATGGGGGGCAATGTATACCGAGGTGGGGATGGGGGCCAAGTATACCAGGATGGGGATTAGTGTTATGGCTGGCAATCAGGCAACACAGCGTGCAGTAATCAGCGCACATACAGAGATCTGGCAATAACCAAAAACAATAGGACGAGCTCTGAGACGTGGAATCTCTGTAGACTGCAGTACCTGATCTATCCTCACACAACTATAAGCAGCAGTGGATTGCGCCTATCACTACCTATGCAACTCGACACTGCCTGAGGAGCTGACTAGCCTGAAGATAGAAATACAAGCCTGACTTACCTCAGAGAAATACCCCAAAGGAATAGGCAGCCCCCCACATATAATGACTGTTAGCAAGATGAAAAGACAAACGTAGGGATGAAATAGATTCAGCAAAGTGAGGCCCGATATTCTAGACAGAGCGAGGATAGCAAAGAGAACTATGCAGTCTACAAAAAACCCTAGAACGAAAACCACGCAAAGGGGCAAAAAGACCCACCGTGCCGAACTAACAGCACGGCGGTGCACCCCTTTGCTTCTCAGAGCTTCCAGCAAAAGTTAATAGCAAGCTGGACAGAAAAAACAGAAAACAAACTAGAAGCACTTATCTAGCAGAGCAGCAGGCCCAAGGAAAGATGCAGTAGCTCAGATCCAACACTGGAACATTGACAAGGAGCAAGGAAGACAGACTCAGGTGGAGCTAAATAGCAAGGCAGCCAACGAGCTCACCAAAACACCTGAGGGAGGAAGCCCAGAGACTGCAATACCACTTGTGACCACAGAAGTGAACTCAGCCACAAAATTCACAACAGTACCCCCCCCTTGAGGAGGGGTCACCGAACCCTCACCAGAACCCCCAGGCCGACCAGGATGAGCCACATGAAAGGCACGAACAAGATCTGGGGCATGGACATCAGAGGCAAAAACCCAGGAATTATCTTCCTGAGCATAACCCTTCCATTTGACCAGATACTGGAGTTTCCGTCTAGAGACACGAGAATCCAAAATCTTCTCCACAATATACTCCAATTCCCCCTCCACCAAAACAGGGGCAGGAGGCTCCACAGATGGAACCATAGGTGCCACGTATCTCCTCAACAACGACCTATGGAATACATTATGTATGGAAAAGGAGTCTGGGAGGGTCAGACGAAAAGACACCGGATTGAGAATCTCAGAAATCCTATACGGACCAATAAAACGAGGTTTAAATTTAGGAGAGGAAACCTTCATAGGAATATGACGAGAAGATAACCAAACCAGATCCCCAACACGAAGTCGGGGTCCCACACGGCGTCTGCGATTAGCGAAAAGCTGAGCCTTCTCCTGGGACAAGGTCAAATTGTCCACTACCTGAGTCCAGATCTGCTGCAACCTGTCCACCACAGAATCCACACCAGGACAGTCCGAAGACTCAACCTGTCCTGAAGAGAAACGAGGATGGAACCCAGAATTGCAGAAAAATGGAGAGACCAAGGTAGCCGAGCTGGCCCGATTATTAAGGGCGAACTCAGCCAACGGCAAAAATGACACCCAATCATCCTGGTCAGCGGAAACAAAACATCTCAGATATGTTTCCAAGGTCTGATTGGTTCGTTCGGTCTGGCCATTAGTCTGAGGATGGAAGGCCGAGGAGAAAGATAGGTCAATGCCCATCCTACCACAAAAGGCTCGCCAGAACCTCGAGACAAACTGGGAACCTCTGTCAGAAACAATATTCTCAGGAATGCCATGTAAACGAACCACATGCTGGAAGAACAAAGGCACCAAATCAGAGGAGGAAGGCAATTTAACCAAGGGCACCAGATGGACCATTTTAGAAAAGCGATCACAGACCACCCAAATGACCGACATTTTTTGAGAAACAGGAAGGTCAGAAATGAAATCCATCGAAATATGTGTCCAAGGCCTCTTCGGGACCGGCAAGGGCAAAAGCAACCCACTGGCACGTGAACAGCAGGGCTTAGCCCTAGCACAAATTCCACAGGACTGCACAAAAGCACGCACATCCCGTGACAGAGACGGCCACCAGAAGGATCTAGCAACCAACTCCCTGGTACCAAAGATTCCTGGATGACCAGCCAGCACCGAACAATGAAGTTCAGAGATAACTTTACTAGTCCACCTATCAGGGACGAACAGTTTCTCGGCCGGACAACGATCAGGTTTATTAGCCTGAAATTTCTGCAACACTCTCCGCAAATCAGGGGAGATGGCAGACACAATGACTCCTTCCTTGAGGATACTCGCCGGCTCAGATAACCCCGGAGAGTCGGGCACAAAACTCCTAGACAGAGCATCCGCCTTCACATTTTTAGAGCCCGGAAGGTATGAAATCACAAAATCAAAACGAGCAAAAAATAACGACCAACGGGCCTGTCTAGGATTCAAGCGCTTGGCAGATTCAAGATAAGTAAGGTTCTTATGATCAGTCAATACCACCACGCGATGCTTAGCACCCTCAAGCCAATGACACCACTCCTCGAATGCCCACTTCATGGCCAGCAACTCTCGGTTGCCCACATCATAATTACGCTCAGCAGCAGAAAATTTCCTGGAAAAGAAAGCACATGGTTTGAACACTGAGCAACCAGAACCTCTCTGTGACAAAACCGCCCCTGCACCAATCTCAGAAGCATCAACCTCGACCTGGAACGGAAGAGAAACATCAGGTTGACACAACACAGGGGCACAGCAAAAACGACGCTTCAACTCCTGAAAAGCTTCCACGGCAGCAGAAGACCAATTAACCAAATCAGCACCCTTCTTGGTCAAATCGGTCAATGGTCTGGCAATGCTAGAAAAATTACAGATGAAGCGACGATAAAAATTAGCAAAGCCCAGGAATTTCTGCAGACTTTTTAGAGATGTCGGCTGAGTCCAATCCTGGATGGCCTGAACCTTAACCGGATCCATCTCGATAGTAGAAGGGGAAAAGATGAACCCCAAAAATGAAACTTTCTGCACACCGAAGAGACACTTTGATCCCTTCACGAACAAGGAATTAGCACGCAGTACCTGGAAAACCATTCTGACTTGCTTCACATGAGACTCCCAATCATCTGAGAAGATCAAAATGTCATCCAAGTAAACAATCAAGAATTTATCCAGATACTCACGGAAAATGTCATGCATAAAAGACTGAAAAACAGATGGAGCATTGGCAAGTCCGAACGGCATCACCAGATACTCAAAATGACCCTCGGGCGTATTAAATGCCGTTTTCCATTCATCTCCCTGCCTGATTCTCACCAGATTATACGCACCACGAAGATCAATCTTAGTAAACCAACTAGCCCCCTTAATCCGAGCAAACAAGTCAGAAATCAATGGCAAGGGATACTGAAACTTAACAGTGATCTTATTAAGAAGGCGGTAATCAATACACGGTCTTAGCGAACCATCCTTCTTGGCTACAAAAAAGAACCCCGCTCCCAATGGTGACGACGATGGGCGAATATGTCCCTTCTCCAGGGACTCCTTCACATAACTGCGCATAGCGGTGTGTTCAGGCACGGACAAATTAAATAAACGTCCCTTAGGGAATTTACTACCAGGAATCAAATCGATAGCACAATCACAATTCCTATGCGGAGGTAGGGCATCAGACTTGGACTCTTCAAATACATCCTGAAAGTCCGACAAGAACTCTGGGATGTCAGAAGGAATGGATGACGAAATAGACAAAAATGGAACATCACCATGTACTCCCTGACAACCCCAGCTGGTTACCGACATAGAGTTCCAATCCAATACTGGATTATGGGTTTGTAGCCATGGCAACCCCAACACGACCACATCATGCAAATTATGCAGTACCAGAAAGCGAATAACTTCCTGATGTGCAGGAGCCATGCACATGGTCAGCTGGGCCCAGTACTGAGGCTTATTCTTGGCCAAAGGTGTAGCATCAATTCCTCTCAACGGAATAGGACACCGCAAAGGCTCCAAGAAAAATCCACAACGTTTAGCATAATCCAAATCCATCAGATTCAGGGCAGCGCCTGAATCCACAAACGCCATGACAGAATACGATGACAAAGAGCACATTAAGGTAATGGACAAAAGGAATTTGGACTGTACAGTACCAATAACGGCAGAGCTATCGAACCGCCTAGTGCGTTTAGGACAATTAGAAATAGCATGAGTAGAATCACCACAATAGAAACACAGTCTGTTCAGACGTCTGTGTTCTTGCCGTTCTACTTTAGTCATAGTCCTGTCGCACTGCATAGGCTCAGGTTTACTCTCAGACAATACCGCCAGATGGTGCACAGATTTACGCTCGCGCAAGCGACGACCGATCTGAATGGCCAAGGACATAGACTCATTCAAACCAGCAGGCATAGGAAATCCCACCATTACATCCTTAAGAGCTTCAGAGAGACCCTTTCTGAACAAAGCCGCTAGTGCAGATTCATTCCACAGAGTGAGTACTGACCACTTCCTAAATTTCTGACAATATACTTCTACATCATCCTGACCCTGGCATAAAGCCAGCAGATTTTTCTCAGCCTGATCCACTGAATTAGGCTCATCGTAAAGCAATCCCAGCGCCTGGAAAAATGCATCAACATTACTCAATGCAGAATCTCCTGGTGCAAGAGAAAACGCCCAGTCCTGTGGGTCGCCGCGCAAAAAAGAAATAATAATCAAAACCTGTTGAATAGGATTACCAGAAGAATGAGGTTTCAAGGCCAAAAATAGCTTACAATTATTTCTGAAGCTCAGGAACTTAGTTCTATCACCAAAAAACAAATCAGGAATCGGAATTCTTGGTTCTAGCATCGATTTCTGATCAATAGTATCTTGAATCTTTTGTACATTTACAACGAGATTATCCATTGAGGAGCACAGAGCCTGAATATCCATGTCCACAGCTGTGTCCTGAAGCACTCTAATGTCTAGGGGAAAAAAAAGACTGAAGACAGAGCTAAGAAAAAAAAATGATGTCAGGATTTCTTTTTTCCCTCTATTGGGAATCATTGGTGTGGCTCCTTGTACTGTTATGGCTGGCAATCAGGCAACACAGCGTGCAGTAATCAGCGCACATACAGAGATCTGGCAATAACCAAAAACAATAGGACGAGCTCTGAGACGTGGAATCTCTGTAGACTGCAGTACCTGATCTATCCTCACACAACTATAAGCAGCAGTGGATTGCGCCTATCACTACCTATGCAACTCGACACTGCCTGAGGAGCTGACTAGCCTGAAGATAGAAATACAAGCCTGACTTACCTCAGAGAAATACCCCAAAGGAATAGGCAGCCCCCCACATATAATGACTGTTAGCAAGATGAAAAGACAAACGTAGGGATGAAATAGATTCAGCAAAGTGAGGCCCGATATTCTAGACAGAGCGAGGATAGCAAAGAGAACTATGCAGTCTACAAAAAACCCTAAAACGAAAACCACGCAAAGGGGCAAAAAGACCCACCGTGCCGAACTAACAGCACGGCGGTGCACCCCTTTGCTTCTCAGAGCTTCCAGCAAAAGTTAATAGCAAGCTGGACAGAAAAAACAGAAAACAAACTAGAAGCACTTATCTAGCAGAGCAGCAGGCCCAAGGAAAGATGCAGTAGCTCAGATCCAACACTGGAACATTGACAAGGAGCAAGGAAGACAGACTCAGGTGGAGCTAAATAGCAAGGCAGCCAACGAGCTCACCAAAACACCTGAGGGAGGAAGCCCAGAGACTGCAATACCACTTGTGACCACAGAAGTGAACTCAGCCACAAAATTCACAACAGATTAGGTATCCATATATGCCAGAATGGGGATGATGGGACCATGCATTCCTGGATGGGGATGAGGGGGGCCATACATAAAAGGGTGGTGAAGAGGGGGTCATGTATACTAGGATGGGGATGTGGGGGCCATGTATATGGATTGGGTATATATATATATATACATATATATATATATATATATATATATACCAGGAGGGGGGATATTTGTATAGAATTGGGTGACATTACCTCTATAACAGTATCAGCGGCAGAAACCCCCACCCCCAAAACAGTGCGTTGTGACCAGATTTTTTGCTTCAATTTTTTTTCTATTTTCCTTCTCTAAAAGACATGTATTGCTTTTATTGCTTTACATATAAATATGTAAGCCATTATGTTCTTATTGCGCAAGCAGTTTTTTTATCTTGGAACTCTGCCATGCAGACCATATTTGCCCAGTCTTTCTTATGGTGGAGTTATTAACACTGACCTTGACTGAGGCAAGTGAGGCCTGCAGTTCTTTGGATGTTGTTGTGTTGCCTTTTGGAATTCCTTCCTTGAGGAGGTGGTGATGGTGAACTCAGTCAAGTGGTTTAAGAGAGGCCTCAAAACTTCTGGAACAAGAAAATTTGGAGTGATGAGATCAAAATTGACTTTTTTGGCCACAACCATAAACATTACATTTGGAGAGAGGTCAACAAGACCTGTGATGAAAGGAACAACATTCCTAGGGACAAAGTTGCTGAAAAGTACAAATCAGGGTTGGGTTATAAAAAAAAAATCCCAATCTCTGGTGATCCCCTGGAGCACCAGCAAATCCATTAACATCAAATGGAAACAACATGGTACCACAACAAACCTGCCAAGAGTGGGCCGCCCACCAAAACTCTCAGCCCAGGCAAGGAGGGCATTAATCAGAGAGGCAGCATGGAGACCAAAGATAAGTCTGAAGGAACTGCAGAGTTCTCGAGCAGAGACTGGAGTATGTCTCTGTGGTGCCCAAGGGTCCTGGTCATCGCAATGGTATTGCTTTCCTCTCGGGGAGAGTGATGCTACGTTTGGAGGCAAAGAAGGATAACTGCATCCAGGTATCACAAACATGCAACATATTTCACACTCCAGACCACTAGGGGGAGCCTCTGCTCCTATTTAATAGGTCACTTCCCATATATATATATATATATATATATATAACTGGTAGTCTGTAGGGAAAGTTATAGAGTTCCAGACAGTAGTCAGAGGTAGACAGAGGGTCCAATGGTGCTGTGCATGCCCTCAGAGCTGCAGTTCCGAGAAAGAGACATTCAGAAGGCAGAATTGTATTGCAGCGAGCGTGTAAAGGAGAGGAAGCAAACGAGAGGATAGCAGAAGGGGACCCACCCTGCACAGGCTGCCTCCTTCTGAGGCACATGATCCCGGTAGCCGAAACACCGTGGGAGTAAGGATCTTTATGCTTAGCTCCAGAGACCGGCAGGACAGCCAATTGCAAGTTACTTGTCAGCCCCTACACCCAGGAGGCACGGTGGCACCCCTTAGAGACTGGGGCATGCTAGAGTCCCTATAAACTGCCTCAAGCCACCAGTCATACGGGTTTGTCCTATCCTATCTGGGGGACAGAGAAAGACAGAACATCTACAACAGTTGTGAGGGCCTTATTAGAAGCTTAGCAGTAAGGGACTACACCAAGACAGCGCAAGGGAAGGCTATTGATTTCCACCTGGACAAAGGGGACTCTGGACTTGCCTCCAAACCGGCCGGACTCTGCCTGCCCTGTGATCTGGTGCCCTGGACTGTGGATGCTGAAGTCTTCAATAAAGGTAAAGGGACTGCAACCTTGTGTCCTCGTTCTTCACTGCACCTCTCACCATTCTACCATCTACACACTGGGAAGCCCTGGGGATATACTTCACCTGTGGGAAGGTATACCATCTAGCTGTCATAACATCTCCCCAGTGGACCCCTTACAGCAGCGTCAGTCACCCTGACCGAATACCACAGGTGGCGTCACGAACACAAACTTTATCCCTTTAAAGACCTTTCCCTTTTACACAGACATCCCAGGGCAATGGACCAGGTCCATCCCCCTGTGAACCGAAGGACCCGGTACCGAGTACCCGGCGGCCCCATGGGGGTGATCCATCTCCATATAATTACAATAAACCGCACATTCTATAGAGGTGGCCTTTAAGGAAGAGTGGCCAGAAAAAAGCTTTTATTTGCACGCAACAATTGTAGGGCATATTGTGAGTTTTCCAAAAATAAATGTGGGAGACTCCCCAAATGTATGGTGGAAGGTGCTGTGGTCAGATGAAACCAAAATGAAACTTTTTGGCCACCAAGGTAAACGCTAGGTCTAGCGCCAAACCAACACAGCTCATCACTCCAAGAACACCATCCCCATGCTGTGGCGATTTTTTTTGGCAGCAGGGACAAAGAAAATAGTCTGAGATGAGGGGAACATAGATGGTGTGAAATGGGAGACTGAGATGGAGGTTCACCTTCCAACAAGATGACCCAAAGCATACTGCTAAAGCAACACTCAAGGGGTTTAACGGGAAATGTGTAAATGTTTTCGAATGCCTTAGTGAAAGCCCAGATCTTAATGCAATTGAGATTCTGTGGTCAGACTTGAAGACTGCTGTTCATCAAAGGAAACCATCTAACTTGAAGGAACTGGAGCAGTTTGGCTTGAGAAATGGGTAAAAATCCCAGAGACAAGAAAAGACTTATCAAAAGAGATTTGCAGCTGTAATTGCTGCAAAAGGAGGCCCTACAAAGTTCTGACTTTAGGGGGCTGAATAATTCTGTACACTGAATATTTGTTGTTTGCTTCACAATAATAAGAAAACCAAATGTTCACAGCTGTAGGAATTTTCTTTATGTGAACTGATGCAAACCATAAAAAACAGCGAAGTTCCAGGTTGTGAGATAGCAAAACACAAAAAATGTCAAAGGGGTTAAATACTTTCACAAGCCACTGTATGTATTCTTTTTACTGTATTTTAATATATTTTGCTCATGTATCTTCAATAGTGTTGAGCATTCCGATACCGCAAGTATCGGGTATCGGCCGATATTTGCGGTATCGGAATTCCGATACCAAGTTCCGATACTTTCAGTATATCGGATACTGGAATCGGAAGTTCCCATAATTCAAAGAGCCAGAATTCAGCCAATGAGGAATAATTAGAAGTGTGGGCACATCCTGTTCTGCATGGTAGGCATGCAACTACTGGCATGGCTGCGATTGGCTGCTAGAATGATGTCATGATGCACTATAAAAGTCGCCGCCGCGATTTTGGGTTCACTCTGCTGTGAATTCAGTTAGGGACAGGACACTGTGTTCTGACTGAGGGCCAGTTTAGAGAACCTGTGTGAGAACCTTGTTTTTGCCTTGCAGCGCTGTTCACAGCTGTCTGCAAGGTCTCTGTGTGAGTGCAGCTCAGGCTGTTGTCTTTTCTACAGCCACCGCAGGTTGTAGTCAGCTCAAACATGCGTCACTGCCTCATGCTGTTCAATTGTCCTTCTTTGCATTAGTACTGCCTGCAGCACTTTTTTCCTGTTTTTCTCCTATTAGTGGGTTTCCATACGTATCCTGCTGGATTGTGGAAAAACACTATATAGGATTACATAGAGGAGCTTTTTTTGGCCTTGCAGCGCCGTTCACGGCTGTCTGCATGGTCTGTGTGTGAGTACAGCTCACCCTGTAGTCTGTTCTGCCGCCACAGCCGGTGGTAGTCAGCTCAGGGTGCGTCACTGCCTCATACTGTTCCATTGTCCTTTTTTCAGTTAGTGCTGCCTGTTGCACATTTTTTCAAATATATCCTATTAGTGGGTTTCTATCTGTATCCTGCTAGATTGTGGAAAACACTATATAGGATTACATAGAGGAGCTTTTTTTGGCCTTGCAGCGCTGTTCACGGCTGTCTGCACGGTCTGTGTGTGAGTGCAGCTCACTCTGTAGTCTGTTCTGCGAAAAAAAAAACAAAGTTAATAAAGTTCACCAAACACTCCACTTTACAGTTGTGTAGGCCACATTAGCTCATATTAAAGTCTAGTCCACACATTAGAAAATTAGTGTTTCTTATACCTGTTAGGAGCTGTTCAGGAATAAGCACACTAAGCCCTTAGTACTTTTCTGCCTATCTTTATCAGTCTACCAAGATGAAGAAGGCAGGGAGTAAGGCACGTGGACGTGGGCGTGGAGCAGGGAGAGGGCGTGGGGATTCTGTGCCTGCTGCGGGCATCGGTGACTCATCATCCCCCAGTTTAAGCAGAAACCAGTCCTTCATGCGCAGCTTTGTAGGAGATATCCGTACCCCGCTGCTGCGTTAGGAACAAATTGAAGCCAT
The DNA here is from genome assembly GCF_032444005.1 of Ranitomeya imitator. Taxonomy (NCBI): domain Eukaryota; kingdom Metazoa; phylum Chordata; class Amphibia; order Anura; family Dendrobatidae; genus Ranitomeya; species Ranitomeya imitator. The sequence goes on along the minus strand of NC_091285.1, from coordinate 386,793,069 downwards.
TGTCGGATGGATGGCAGCTAACGCATTGACTTCAATTAGTGCCACATCCTCTCAGGCACAGAGCACTGGAGAGCACCCATCTGTCTCTTCAACACCTGCCAAATTGCCAAGGCAGTCAGAGAGCCCAGGACAGGAGCCATCTCTACTTCTGTTCTCTGAATCTCTTGGCTTGGAAAGAGGGGGCCAGCCAAGCAGCATTGAAGAAATGGAAAAAAGGCAGTATGCAGTGATGCCCAACAGCTTTGTCTCTCTGAAGCTGAAGAGGCAGGTGGACCAGTGCCTCCGGTCACCACACCTCAGTACGCATCTGATGATGAGACTCAGGTGCCACTTTCTGGTGCATACTGTGCTGCCGAGAATACCAAGAAGAAGCAGTTGGTGGAAGAGGGTAGTGTAGATGATGAGGTCCTTGGCTCTGCAGTGCCGATTCCTCCTTCCAGAAAATCGCATCATATGTGACCTACCTACCAGGTGTAATTCAACGTTACATATGTTGGAGTGGTTGTGTGAGCAGCAGCCAGCAGTAATGGAGTACGAGCTGCATCAGTGGCAAACAAGTCGCACTGCGCGCCGTTCACACTTCACAACCACTGAGTGGGCCATTATGAAGGACATCTGCCAGGTTTTGCGTGCCTTCGATGATTCCACGCGGATGGCGAGTGCAGATGATGCACTAGTCAGCATGACTGTCCCCCTTATCTGCCTGCTTGAAAAAACACTGAAAGCGTTAAGGTATGAGGTTGTGGAAGAGGTGGAGGATGAGGAGTCACAAATGCCATCTGCTTCTGGACAGTCTGCGCGACGTGGTTCCTCACAAAGGCCTAGGCAGGGGACACTTTGTGAGGAGGATGAGGAGGAGTCAAGGGAGGAGGAAGACATCTTTACAAAGGAGGGATTTACACAATGCTCCAGTAGTCAGTATGTAGAGCGATGGTGGGGTGATGCAGAGCAGGCAGAGATCACGGCTCAAGCAGGGGACAGTGTTTCTTGGCCAGTTGGCAGTCTGCAGCACATGGTGGATTTCATGCTACAGTGCCTGAGAAACGTCCGCCGCATCGCCCTTATTCTCAACACGGCTGATTATTGGGTGTACACCCTCCTAGATCCGCACTACCAGGACAACGTACAAAGCCTCATAACACCGTTGAACCGGGAGCGGAAAATGTGGGAGTACCAAGACACACTGGAGCATTCCATCATCTTCTCCAGTCCAACTGAGAGCAGTGCTGCTAGTGCTTTACAAAGCTGCTCAGTGAGTCGAGGCTGTGGAGGAAGCTAAGCACAAACAGGGAGCAGAAGCAATGCCTCAGCACAAGGCAAGACCAGTCTGGCCCAACTGTTGCAAAGTTTTGTGTGCCCGCCACAAATGTCTACACCGTCACAGATGGCTCCCGTCAGCAAGAGGCAACGTTTCCGTCAGATGGTGACAGACTACAAGTCTTGCCCTCTCAGTGTACTCCCAGACAGCTCTTCCCCCTTCAAGTTTTGGGTCTCTAAGCTGGATACATGGCCAGAGAGCTTAGCTAGTATGCATTGGAGGTGCTGGCTTGCCCTGCTGCTAGTGTATTATCGGAACGCGTCTTTAGTGCCGCAGGTGGTGTACTAACAGACCGTCGCATGTGACTATCTTCGGATAATGTTGACTGGATTACTTTTCTGAAAATGAATAAGGCCTGGATCTCACAGGAATTTGCCACTCCTCTTCCAGATTAAATACTTTGTTGGCAACAGTATCCAGGTCTCCTGTTGTGTTCATGTTTCTACCACCTGAACTGTAATCCCTGGGCTCCAACACCACCAGTTGCTGCTCAGAAGTGCCGTCTGCACAGTCAACACATGACCCAGTGTTATTGGGTTTCAGTAAGTTAGCTGATCCCCTGCTGTGTATCCGGCAATTGCTTCTGCTTCCTCCACACTCATATTACTACAGAAATTAAAGGGAACCTGTCCTCCCAGGCATTTGTAACTGAAAAAGACACCTTGTGCAGCACAACTGCTGCACCAGGAAAAGGTGGCTCTTTTTAGTTTTGCTCCTTGCACACGCTGAACTTAACACTTATAAAATATGTGTCCCCTCATACCGTGAAACCGTCCCGGAGTTGGGACTTTCCTTCGTAATATGACACAGCACAGCCACCATTCATACCCCCTTGGCGCTTGGCGCCGCCCTCTCAGCGTTGGTTGAATCTGTCCCGGAGCCTGCGCTGTTATGTTAAACCTTGGGCATGCGCAGTTAGCGCTGCCCGTCTTCTGACATCAATTGATGTCAGGCTGACTGCTCCTGTGCGGTCACGCTGCCCGAGATCCCACCCCGCTGTGTCTCCTGATTTATTCTCATACTGTGGGGCTGGGATTCATGGCCATGCACTGTGCATAACTTTGCCTGTCACTCATCTCTTTCTGCCTTCTTCAGACTGTATGCCGTCAGCTGATCCCTAATCACATGCCACGGCCGTGACACCGCACAGTCTGAAGAAGGTGGAAGGAAATGAGTGAGAGGGGAAGATATGCACTGTGCACGCCCATGAATCCCAGCCCCACAGTGTTAATAAATCAGAAGACACTGCGGGTCGTGATCTCGGGCAGCGCATCCGCACAGGCACAGTCAGCCTGACATCAAATGATGGCTAACAGCTCATGCCCAAGGTGTAACATAATAGCGCTGCCTCCGGGACAGATTCAAACAACGCTGAGGAGGCGGCACCCAGCGCCAAGGGGGTATGAATGCAGGCTGTGCTGCGTCTCATTAAGAAGGAAAGTCCCACCTCCGGAACGGTTTCACAGTATGAGGGGACACATTTTATAAGTGTTTAGTTCAGCGTGTGCAAGGAGCATAACTAAAAGAGCCACCTTTTCCTTGTGCAGTATCCAGAGCAATACAAAGAAAAAAAAACACTGCACCGCTGCTATCTAGTTAGATTCTAAAAATGCAACAACCCAAACTGATCAGAGAGCCAAATACCTTACGGGGTGCAGCTTCCAAAGTGCAACATAATAGTCCAACAAAAGAAAAAAATGAAGTGCACTTACCCGTATATGCTGGTCACAATACTTTATTCGGACATGGTACAAAAAGTGCAGGGAGGGATGTGAAAAAAGCGGACAACGATCGTTTCGTGCCTCAGCACTTCAACGGGTCCAAAAAAAAAAAAAAAAAATTAGTTGAAGTGCTGAGGCACGAAACGATCGTTGTCCGCTTTTTTCACATCCCTCCCTGCACTTTTTGTACCATGTCCGAATAAAGTATTGTAACCAGCATATACGGGTAAGTGCACTTCATTTTTTTCTTTTGTTGGACTTTTCCTTGTGCAGCATTACTACTGCACATGGTGGCTCTTTCAGTTACTAATGCCTGGGGGGTTAAAGGTTCCATTTCAAATTGCTTCAATTAGGCCTCGGCCTACACTCTGCTTCTCCTGGATTCCCTGGGCTTCAACACTGCCATTTGCTGCTCGGAAGTGCCGTCTGCACAGTGAACACTTGCTGCCTTGTTAGTGGGGTTCAGTAACGTCAGCTGCTCCCCTGCTGTGTATCCGGCAATGTCTCCTGCGACCGCCACGCTGACACTACAACAGATATTAAACTCGCTCCAATTAGGCCTCAGCCTACACTCAGATGGACCCTGGGCTCCAACACAGCCAGTTGGTGCTCGGAAGTGCTGTCTGCACAGAGAAAGACACTCGCTCCTGTGTTAGTGGGGTTCAGTAACGTCCGCTGCTCCCCTGCTGTGTATCCGGCAATGTGTCCTGCGACCGCCATGCTGACGCTACAACACATATTAAACTCGCTCCAATTAGGCCTCGGCCTACACCCTGATTGACCCTGGGCTCCAACACCGCCAGTTGGTGCTCGGAAGTGCTGTCTGCACAGAGAAAAACACTCGATCCTGTGTTAGTGGGGTTCAGTAATGTCAGCTGCTCCCCTGCTGTGTATCTCGCAATGTGTCCTGCGACCCCCACACTGACACTACAATAGAAATAAAAGGGAACCTGTCCCCTCCCCCCAGGTGTTTGTATCTGAAAGAGCCACCTTGTGCAGCAGTAATGCTGCACAAGGAAAAGGTGGCTCTTTTAGTTATGCTCCTTGCACACGCTGACCTTAACACTTATAAAATGTATCCCCTCATACCTTGTAACCGTCCCGAAGGTGGGACTTTCCTTCGTAATGAGACGCAGCACAGCCGTCATTCCTCCCCCCTTGGCGCCGGGCGCCGCCTCCTCAGCGTTGTTTGAATCTGTCCCGTAGCCTGCGCTGTTATGTTAAACCTTGGGCATGCGCAGTTAGCGTTGCCCGACTTCTGACATCATTTGGTGTCAGGCTGACTGCACCTGTGCGGCCGCGCTGCCAGAGATCCCGCCTCGCAGTGTCTTCTTATTCACACTGCGGGGCTGGGATTCATGGGCATGTGCTGTGCATATCTTCGCCTCAGGCTCTCACTCATCTCCCTACGCCTTCTTGAGACTGTGCTGCATCAGCTGATCCCTAATCGAATGCCACTGCCATGACGGCACACAGTCTGAAGAAGGTGGAAGGAGAAGAGTGAGAGGTGAAGATATGCACTGCACATGCCCATGAATCCCAGCCCCACAGTGTGATTAAATCAGAAGACACTGCGAGGCCTGATCTTGGGCAGCGTGGCCGCACAGGAGCAGTCAGCCTGACAGCAAATTATGTCAGAAGACGGGCAGTGCTAACTGCGCATGCACAAAGTTTAACATAACAACGCAGGAAATGGGACAGATTAAACCAACGTTGAGGGGGTGGCGCTTGGCGCCAAAGGGGGAGGAATGACGGCTGTGCTGCGTCTCATTACGAAGGAAAGTCCCACCTCCGGGACGGTTTCACGGTATGAGGGGAAACATTTTATAAGTGTTTAGTTCTCCATTTGCAAGGAGCATAATTAACTGTTTCCTTGTGCAGCATTAGTGCTGCACAAGATGGCTCTTTCAGTTACAAACACCTGGTGGGTTAAAGGTTCCCTTTCAACTTGCTCCAATTAGGCCTCAGCCTACACTCTGCTTCTCCTGCATTCCCTGGGCTCCAACACCGCCATTTGCTGCCTGGAAGTGCCGTTTGCACAGTCACCACTTGCTGCCGTGTTATTGGGTTTCAGTAACGTCAGCTGATCCCCTGCTGTGTGTGCGGCAATAACTCAAATCTGCTCCTCCTGCTTTTCCTGGGCTCCAACACCGCCAGTTGCTGCTCGGAAGTGCCATTTGTACAGTCAACACATGCTGCCATGTTATTGGGTTTCAATAACGTCAGCTATCCCCAGCTGTGTATCGGCAAAGTGTGTCCTGCGACCACCACTCTGACACAACAACAGATATTAAACTGCCTCAAGTGCAGGCTTCAGCCTACACTCTGCTCCTCCTGCTGTCCCTGGGCTCCAACACCGCCAGTTGCTGCCCGGAAGTGCTGTTTGCACAGTCAACACTTGCTGCCGTGTTATTGGGTTTCAGTAACGTCAGCTGATCCCTAGCTGTGTATCCGGCAATGTGTCCTGCGACCGTCGTGCTGACACAACAACAGATATTAAACAGCCTCAAGTGCAGGCTTCGGCCTACACTCTACTCCTCCTGCTGTCCCTGGGCTCCATCACCGCCAGTTGCTGCCCGGAAGTGCTGTCTGCACAGTCAACAGTTGCTCCTCTATTAATGTGGTTCAGTAACGCCAGCTGCTCCCCTGCTGTGTGTGCAGCAATAACTCAAGTCTGCTCCTCCTGCTGTCCCTGGGCTCCAACACCGCCAGTGGCTGCCCGGAAGTGCTGTCTGCACAGTCAACAGTTGCTCCTCTGTTATTGGGGTTCAGTAATGCCAGCTGCTCCCCTGCTGTGTGTGCGGCAATAACTCAAGTCTGCTCCTCCTACTGTCGCTGGGCTCCAATACCGCCAGTTGCTGCCCGGAAGTGCTGTCTGCACAGTCAACAGTTGCTCCTCTGTTATTGGGGTTCAGTAACGCCAGCTGCTCCCCTGCTGTGTGTGTGGCAATAACTCAAGTCTGCTCCTCCTGCTGTCCCTGGGCTCTAACACTGCCAGTTGCTACCCGGAAGTGCTGTCTGCACAGTCAACAGTTGCTCCTCTGTTATTGGGGTTCAGTAACGCCAGCTGCTCCCCTGCTGTGTGTGCGGCAATGTGTCCTGCGACCACCACGCTGACACAACAACAGATATTAAACTGCCTCAAGTGCAGGCTTCGGCCTACACTCTGCTCCTCCTGCTGTGCCTAGGCTCCAACACCGCCAGTTGCTGCCCGCAAGTGCCATTTGCACAGTCAACACTTGCTGCCGTGTTATTGGGTTTCAGTAACGTCAGCTGATCCCCAGCTGTGTATCTGGCAATGTGTCCTGCGACCACCACGCTGACACAACAACAGATATTAAACTGCCTCGAGTGCAGACTTTGGCCTACACTCTGCTCCTCCTGCTGTCCCTGGGCTCCAACACCGCCAGTTGCTGCCTGGAAGTGCTGTCTGCACAGTCAACAGTTGCTCCTCTGTTATTGGGGTTCAGTAACGCCAGCTGCTCCCCTGCTGTGTGTGCGGCAATAACTCAAGTCTGCTCCTCCTGCTGTCCCTGGACTCCAACACCGCCAGTTGCTGCCCGGAAGTGCTGTCTGCACAGTCAACAGTTGCTCCTCTGTTATTGGGGTTCAGTAACGCCAACTGCTCCCCTGATGTGTGCATGGCAATAAGTCAAGTCTGCTCCTCCTGCTTTCACTGGGCTCCAACACCGGCAATTGCTGCCCAGAAGTGCCATTTGCACAGTCAACACTTGCTGCCGTGTTATTGGGGTTCAGTAATGTCAGCTGCTCCCCTGCTGTGTATCCGGCAATGTGTCCAGCGACCTCCATGCTGACATCAAAATAAAAATTAAAGGGAACCTGTCCCCCCCAGGCGTTTGTTACTTAAAGAGCCACCTTGTGCAGCACTAATGCTGCATTTGGACAAGGTGGCTCTTTTAGTTATTCTCCTTGCACACGCTGAACTAAACACTTATAAAATATGTCCCTTCATACCTTCAAACCGTCCCGGAGGTGGGACTTTCCTTCTTAATGAGACGCAGCACATACGCCATTCATACCCTCTTGGCGCCGGGCGCCGCCTCCTCAGCGTTGTTTGAATCTGTCCCAAAGCCTGCGCTGTTATGTTATCCCTTGACCATGCACAGTTAGCGCTGCCCCTCTTCTGACATCATTTGCTGTCAGGCTGGCTGCACCTGTGCGGCCACCCTGCCCGAGATCACGCCCCGCAGTGTCTTATTTATTCACACTGCGGGCCTGGGATTCATGGGCATGCATAGTGCATATCTTCGCCTCTCACTCATCTCCTTCTGCCTTCTTCAGACTGTGTCGCGTCACAGCCGTGGCATGTGATTTGGGATCAGCTGACGCGGCACAGTCTGAAGAAGATGGAAGGAGGTGAGTGAGAGGCGAAAATATGCACTGCGCATGCCCATAAATCCCAGGCCCGCAGTGTGAATAGATCAGAAGACACTGCGGGCCTGGGATTCATGGGCATGCGCAGTGCATATATTGGCCTCTCACTCATCTCCTTCCATCTTCTTCAGACTGTGTCGCGTCACGGTTGTGGCATGTGATTTGGGATCAGCTGATGCGGCACAGTCTGAAGAAGGTGGAAGGAGAAGAGTGAGAGGCGAAGATATGCACTGCGCATGCCCATGAATCCCAGGCCCGCAGTGTGAATAAATCAGAAGACACTGCGGGGTGGGATCACTGGCAGGGCGGCCGCACAGGCGCAGCCAGCCTGACAACAAATGATGTCTGAAGATGGGCAGCGCTAACTGCGCATGGCCAAGGGATAACATAACAGCGCAGGCTCTGGGACAGATTCAAACAATGCTGAGGAGGCCTCACACGGCACCAAGGGGGTGTGAATGACGGCTGTGCTGCTTCTCATTAAGAAGGAAATTCCCACCTCCGGGACGGTTTCAGGGTATGAGGGGACACATCTTATAAGTCTTAACTTTAGCATGTGCAAGGAGCATAATTAAAAGAGCCACATTTTCCTTGTGCAGCATTAGTGCTGCACAAGGTGGATCTTTTAGTTGCAAACACCTAGGGGGTTAAAGGTTCCCTTTCAACTTTGCTTCAATTAGGCCTCAGCCTATACTCTGCTTCTCCTGCATTCCCTGGGCTCCAACACCGCCAGTTGCTGCTCAGAAGTGTCTGTGGCACGGGTACTCCCTCCTGCCCAGCCCGGTTCCAGCACGCCAGTTGTTTCCGGGTAGTGTCAAGGTCACTTTGCCTCCAATACGTTGTCTTGTCGTGTTGCAGTCTGGTTAGCCGACTCTATGGTGCCTGCAGTTTAGGTGCTTCCTATGTGGGCTGCGGAAACTGGCAATGAAGGCTGGTTCCCTTGTGCCAATAGGACAAGCTCCCCCTCTAGGACTGTGGGTTTTCGTTAACTACGGCGGCTCGTGGCTTAGCAATTTTTTTCATCCTGTGGACCTTCTGCTGCCTACCTGAGTTCCAGCACCATTAGCTGGTTCTTAGGAACACAAGCTTGAATAGGTCCCCCTGGTTCCAGTAACGTCAGCTGGTCCTCGGTAGTTCCATTGGCTCTTGTACCTTCGGCTAGCCATCCGGGTTCCAGTACCGTCAGCTGGTTCTCGGCCATGTCTTTTGCTCTTGTACCTTCTGCTCCCCATCCTGGTTCCAGTACCATCAGCTGGTTCTGGGCAGAGCCTTTGGCTTAGGTGCCTCCCTCTGGGTATCCGAGTTCCACCAACATCTGGTGGTCCTTGGTAGTGCTTTCTGGCACGAGTACCTCCTGCTTAGTAACCGGGTTCCAGTAACGTCAGCTGGTCCTCGGTAGTTCCATTGGCTCTTGTACCTTCGGCTAGCCATCCGGGTTCCAGTACCGTCAGCTGGTTCTCGGCAGTGTCTCAGCCTTCTTGTACCTTCTGCTACATTTCCAAGTTCAAGACCCTAAAGACGATGACACTGAAGACCACCCCGATGACGACGATGACCCCGGAGAAGATGATGAAGAAGAAAGTATGGGAGAAATTAAAAAGAAGGTGAACAGCATGGAAGTAGTGAAACATAAATATCTGACTAAATATAAAAAATCATAACATAAATACAACCTCTACAATAAATCATATGAAAGCAAGTCAAATATCACCCATAATAACTAATACCTCCTCACAAAAAGGATGAAATAAATTGAATATCCAAAACCAATATGATAAAAATATGAATTTTTATTAAATAAATATTAAAAAACATTAAAAAAGGGGGAAACATAAAACTTCAAGACAATACAGAGAAGTCCCCATAGTGCAATTATTGGAGTGGGCTCAAGGACATAATAGTCAGCAAGTAAAAGGGTAAAAGAAGAAATAAATCCTCTAATAAATAGCCAACATTTCTTTTGCAAACATGCATTCAAAAAAATAGAATGAGGCAAAAAAAGAGGAGTAAAATAACATGAATACCCTAAGACATAAAGCTGTCCATACCCAGTATGATCCTGGAGCTAGCAGGATCATACTGGGTATGGACAGCTTTATGTTTTAGGGTATTCATGTTATTTTACCCCTCTTTTTTTGCCTCATTCTATTTTTTTGAATGCATGTTTGCAAAAGAAATGTTGGCTATTTATTAGAGGATTGATTTTTTCTTTTACCCTTTTACTTGCTGACTATTATGTCCTTGAGCCCACTCCAATAATTGCACTATGGGGACTTCCCTGTATTGTCTTGATGTTTTATGTTTCCCCCGTTTTATGTTTTTTAATATTTATTTAATAAAAATTCATATTTTTATCATATTGATTTTGGATATTCAATTTATTTCACCCTTTTTGTGAGGAGGTATTAAAATCGTAACATAGTCAATAGCTTTGAAACTCCGAACGTCTTAAAAAAAAAATAATTCCTGCTATTCCATTTGATTGGGCTAAACCTCTATACCGTTAATGTCTCTTCCACCTCCCCCAATACATCCTACATTATTCTTAGTTGTTTTCCATCATGTAGAATTAACCTACAAGGAAAGAAAGGGTTTATTTTAATTCCAATATTTTTGTCCCATTTACTTGCATTGGTATCGGGTATCGGTATCGGTGATATCTGATATTTTTTGAATATCGGCCGATCCAATCCGATACCGATACTTCTGGATATCGGAAGGTATCGCTCAACACTAATCTTCAATAAAGCTTGTGATTTTTTAATATGTGTTGTTGGCTCGTATTTATGCTTCATTTATAGCTTATTTGTAAACTGCCCTGAATAAAATGGCTTAGGGTGCACTTTTAAAATCAACAATATGTCAATTTCTCTTGCAAGTATGCTGAGTTTTATGGGCAGAATTTCTCCATTCAATTCAATTAGATGGGGCGAAGTCGCAGGTAAACAATACATATGCGTTTTTAGTGCATTTCCATTACGGAAATGCCCTAAAAATATGTGTAAACTTCACATGACTGTCAAGTTTTGTCAGGCTGGGGTCAGACGAGACTATTGTATCCAATGCGAGAGCACGGCTCCTGCTCTGCTGCAAGCAGGAGCCGAGTGTCATGCGTCTGTGCTCCGAGCCTCTCGCACAGAGAGGATCGGAGCACAGCTGCGGAGGAGTCGGAGAAATTAATTTCTCCATCTCCTCCATTGCTGGCATCAGTGTATATCGCACATCACTTGGATGATATCCAAGTGATGGGTGTTATCTCACTCACACCCATAGGCTTTTATGGGTGCGAGTGAGCTGAGACTTGGCCGAGTGTTGTTGACAATCGCAACATGCTGCGATTTCACTCTCACACTGTAAACGGCCGAGAAAAAATATGGCGATGTGTGCTGCCCCATAGGTGAATACTGGTCCGAGTGCTATGTGATTTTTTATCGCATAGCGCTCATCCATATTCAACGGTAGTGTGACTCCGGACTCAAAGCCAAATACCGGGAAGTATCAAAAACAAAGCATCTTTGTTGAAAACATGCCATAGAAAAAAACTAAAACCAAAGTGTCAATAGCGTAAAGAATGTAAAACAAAAGGCCATCAAAAATGTAATGAAAAAAAAAACCACTCTAAATTACCTAATGGGTAAATAGTGCCGAAAATATGCAACATCAATATTCCCCAAATACTCAATGTGGGAGTCCAGCCTGAATAGTGAGAAAAAAAGTAAGCTTAGGCTATAGACACCATAACTTTAACATTGTAATATATTATATATTCTTATTATATACTGCATAATCTCTAAACAGTTGGTAAACCAAACTCTGACTCCGGCTCCTCAATTTCCCTGACTTCTGAGTCTGAGTCCGAATCCAACTCCAACTCCAAATCCATAACTCTGACTCCACAGCCCTCCTCACCACTGAGCATGGAGCATGTACAGATGATACAGTGCAGCACAGATTCATCTCAACTAAAATCCCTAGATCAGTAACAGAACAGACATTTATAGGACGTTGCATAACTTTCCAAAATTGTTATGAAAACATTTACAGCACATCCTGCACTGAATAACTGAACCATTTTACATCGACTCTGACTCAACCAAAATGGACACCGACTCTGACTCCACAGCCCTGCTCCTAAAATCCCTTCAAAGTAAAATACAGACAAGATGGGTTTTTTTAGATGGTAGAATGTGCCTTTACGTGAAAATTTTGACACAGGACAATAAACTCTGCCATTAAAAAAGGCATAGGTTAGAACTGGGGTCTCAAATACATGGCATGCGGACCTCAGGCAGCCCCTGAGACTTTGTTGTGAGGCCCTTGGGACCATGAGAAAATCATGTCCAGCGAGCCAGGGGCTGTCAATGTCAGCACTTTCTTTCAACTGAATGTGCATCCTCAGACACACATTCAATTGAAATGTATTGCTCTGTGCTTATCAATACCAATGCCATCCACTGGCCAATCAGAGCCCATCAGCTCATGTCGGCATCACTTCGCAGCCACATATGATGAAATTACTAAACGCCTCGTCTGATGTAAAAAGCAGCATTTTGTGGTCTATTATTTCAAGAAGAGCACAAGGATGGGGACATATCTATAAGATGGGACCAAGATGGGGACATTACTATAAGATGGGACCAGTATGGGAACATTAATAAAAGAAGGGACCAGGATGGGAAGATTACTATAAGATGGGACCAGGATGGGAACATTACTTTAACATAGGTCCAAGATGGGGACATTACTAAAAGAAGGGACTAGAATGGGGACACTACTATTAGATGGGACTAGAATGAAGACATTATAAAATGGGACCAGAATGGGGACATTGCTAGAAGAAGGGACTAGGATGGCGACACTAGGACTAGGATTAGGACCATTATTATAGATTGCGGGCCATAATTAGAGGATGGGGGGCCATTATTACAGGACGAGGGACATTACTACAGGCTTGGGGATATTATTCCAGGATTGCGATAATTTTTACAGGTTAAGGGCCATTATTACAGGACGGGGGACACTATTATTGGACGAGGGACATTATTACAGGACGTGGACATTATTGCAGGCTGAGTGACAATATTACAGGACAGGGGACATTATTATCCCCTTCATGACCGGAGGTATTTTCATTTTTGCATTTTTGTTTTTTGCTCCCCTTCTTCTCAGAGCCATAACTTTTTTATTTTTCAGTCAATATGGCCATATGAGGGCTTGTTTTTTTGTGGGATGAATTGTACTTTTGAACTACACCATTGGTTTTAACATGTCATGTACTGAAAAACAGGGAAAAAATTAAAAGTGCAATGAAATTGTAAGAAAAGTGCAATCCCACAGTTGTTTTTTGTTTTTCTTTTTTACTACGTTCACTAAATGCTAAAACTGACTTGCCATCATGACTTTCTATGCCGTTTAGCGATCAAGGTAATCCTTTTTTTTCATTGATAGATCGGGCATTTCTGAATGCAGCTATACCAAATATGTGTATGGTTTTTTTTTTTTATTGTTTTATTTTGAATGGGGCAAAAGGGGGATGATTTGAACTCTTATTCATTTTTTTTAAATACATTTTTTTTACTTTTTGCATAGTCTCCATGGGAGACTAGAAGCTGCCATAACTCGATTGGCTCTGCTACATACAGGCGATGATCAGATCTCCTGTATGTAGCAGAATTACTCACTTGCTATGAGCGCCGACCATAGCAAGCCGGTAATGACAACCATAAAGGTCTGCAAGAGACCTTTAATTATTATGCAAACCCGTGACCTGCGATCACGTGACGAGGGTCTCCGATGGGTGGATTTCCGTCGTGATTACCAAAAGTGCATGCTAAATGCCGCTGTCAGAGCTTGACAGAGGCATTTATCGGGTTAATAGCTGCGGGTGGATTGCGATTCTACCCGCGGCTGTTCGGGGCACATGTCAGCTGTTCAAAACAGCTGACATGTGCCAGGAAAGATGTGGGCTTACCGCCGGAGCCCACATCAAAGGGAGGGTGTCCGACCTCGGCGCACTATTACGCCCAGTGTCATAAAGGGGTAAAAGTATTGAGACCATTATTACAGGTTGAGGGTCATTATTACAGGACGAGGGTCATTATTACAGGATGAAAGACATTATTACAAGACAGGGGACATTATTACAAGCTTGGGGATATTATTACACAACAGGGGACACTATAACAGGATGGGGAACATTATTACAAGGATAGGGACATTATTACAGGACAGAGGACATAATTATGGACTTGGGGACATTATTACATGATTGCAGACATTGTTATAGGATGAGGGCCAGAATTACTATATGGGGAAAATTGCAAAACTATATTACTGTATGGGGCTAAAAAAGGAAGTTTTTGTTATTTTTTTTACGTAAAATAAAGAAGGAAAAAATAATGGAATAATATCTGGCCAGTGGCCACTACAAATGCTGTTATGTGAAAATTGAAGTAAAAGAGAAAATCTGTACCATAACCCATATGATAAACACCTTTAAAAGGAATTAAAAAAAAAAACCAAAAAATGATGATCAAAAAGTCACACAGAAAAATTATGGTATAACTCTAAACATAATTTTCTGCAAAAAATGTGGCCTTTCATATTCAATTTTTTTCTATGTGCAGCCCATTTTCCCCAGCTGCGATTGAGACCTTGGGCTAACATCTATTCAACTGTAATCCATCAGATTTCTTTTTAGTTCTATGTAGCGCTCTGCCGAACATAACTAACCTATGTAATTCAGAATATTAATAGTCAAATAATATGAATGTTACACAATATAAAATTAGTCATGTATCTGTTTTTAATTATTTTAACTACTTCCAAGAAAGATGTGGACTGAACCTCTTTCAAACCACATTTTCAAGATATTTAGCCAAACTATTGTGTAAAAAAATGAAACATTTTTGTGGCTTCAAAAAGAATTTATTGTATTTGACTCTATTTACAGTGGGCTTTACAGTACCACGTTAGGAAATGTGATAAATGCTAAAGCTGGGGCCCCAACCAAGCATTAGAATAGAGGACACCTGTTCCCAATATCAGTATATGTGGACATATACTACTGTACCAAAGTTTAGGATCACTTAGAAATTTCCTTATTTTTGAAAGAAAAGCACAGTTTTTTCCAATAAATCTAACATTAAATGATTCAGAAATACACTCTATACATTGTTAATGTGGTAAATGACTATTCTAGCTGCAAACGTCTGATTTGTAATGCAATATCTTCATAGGTGTATAGAGGCCCATTTCCAACAACCATCACTCCAGTGTTCTTATGGTACTTTGCGTTTGCTAACTGTGTAAGAAGGCTAATGAATGGTTAGAATATCCTTGAAAACCCTTGTGCAAGTATGTTAGCACAGCTGAAAATAGTTTGGCTGATTAGAGAACCTATAAACCTGACCTTCCTTTGAACTAGTTGAGAATCTGCAGCCATACATTTCTTGGTTCCATTAAACTCTCAAAATGGCCAGAAAAATAACTTTCATGTGAAACTCGACAGTCTATTCTTGTTCTTCGAAATGAAGGCTATTCCATGCGAGAGATTGCTAAGAAACTGAAGATTTCCTACAACGGTGTGTACTACTCCCTTCAGAGGAGAGCACAGACAGGCTCTAACCAGAGTAGAAAGAGAAGTGGGAGGCCCACTGCATAACTGAGCAACAAGACAAGTACATTATAGTCTGTAGTTTGAGAAATAGATGCCTCACAGGTCCTCAACTGGCAGCTTCATTAAATAGTACACGCAAAACGCCAGTGTCAACGTCTACAGTGAAGAGGCGACTACGGGATGCTGGCCTTCAGTGCAGAGTGGTAAAGAAAAGGCCATATCTGAGACTAGCTAATAAAAGGAAAAGATTAATATGTGCAAAAGAACACAGACATTGGGCAGAGGAAGATTGTAAAAAAGTGTTATGGACAGACGAATCCAAG
Organism: Ranitomeya imitator; assembly: GCF_032444005.1. NCBI lineage: Eukaryota > Metazoa > Chordata > Amphibia > Anura > Dendrobatidae > Ranitomeya > Ranitomeya imitator. The sequence goes on along the minus strand of NC_091285.1, from coordinate 386,777,694 downwards.
TTTGAGGTGTTTGGATCACAAAGAAAAACATTTGTGAGATGCAGAACAACTGAAAAGATGCTGGAAGAGTGCCTGACGCCATCTGTCAAGCATGGTGGAGGTAATGTGATGGTCTTGAGTTGCTTTGGTGCTGGTAAAGTGGGAGATTTGTACAAGGTAAAAGGGATTTTGAATAAGGAATGCTATCACTCCATTTTGCAACGCCATGCCATAACCTGTGGACAGTGCTTGATTGGAGCCAATTTCATCCTACAACAGGACAATGACCCAAAGCACACCTCCAACTTATGCAAGAACTATTTAGCGGAAGAAGCAGGCAGCTGGTATTCTATCTGCTTTGGAGTGGCCAGCGCAGTCACCAGATCTCAACCCCACAGAGCTGTTGAGGGAGCAGCTTGACAGTATGGTGAGCAAAAAGTGGCCATCAAGCCAAACCAACTTGTGGGAGGGGCTTCTGGAAGCATGGGGTGAAATTTCTCCAGATTACCTCATCAAATTAACTGCTAGAGTGCCAAAGTCTGCAATGATTTAATTGCTGCAAAGGGAGCATACATTGACGAAAGCAAAGTTTGAAGGAGAAAATTATTATTTCAAATAAAAATCTTTTTTTCCAATCTTGTCAATGTCTGGACTAGATTTTCAATTCATTTGGAAACTCATTTGATTAATCAAAGTATGAGTTTTCATGGAAAACACAAAATTGTCTGGGTGACCCTAAACTTTGGAACGATAGTGTATATAATACATATGTGATTTTGAATTGACATACTGTTAAGGACCGGCGGAACGCACCAAGTATAGATAATATGAAACTAGGTGCGTTCGCAGTCCGAGGTCCACCGTGCAGGTAAAAGACCCTGCTGCTAGTAAGACGGACTATATGGCGGTACTAAGTATACACACATGGGTTAACTTCACCCTGCGTGAAGGAAGCGATCCTGTTGCGTCACAGGACCGCAGTACCGCACATAAAGCACGAGCAAGAAGTCAGCGAACTCAACCCCTACACAGGATTGAAGTCCGATTAGACACTTGCTGGCACAACACCGCACTGATGAACGCCACTAACCACCCAGGCTTGGGTCAGGAAAGCGCAGAGCAAGCGCACGGCACCGTACTGGCGGACACAGCAACTAGTAGCTGTAATGTGTGTTACGTGCTGTTGGATAAGTCGGGCGCTAGATAGCAAACATACACCTTCCGCAAACAGACATTCAATAGGGAGGGTTATTTAAAGAGTGACTTTCACTCACAACACACACACATATTTACAAGACAATACTAGCGCATGGCCGTGCGGTCATGCGCAGTTTATATAGTAGCAGCACAGGAAGCAGCTCCAGAAGTTTTGCCCTTTCAGGACCTGCCAAGAGGACCAATGGGATGTGCTGCAATACCTGAGCATGTGACCCTCGATCTCCAATGGGAGATCCTGCCCTGGGCATGCTCAGACAGAGAAAAGCAGGACTTAGATCCAGAAACGTCCACTCGCCGCTGCCCAGCACTGGCTTCAATGGCAGAAGCAGGAAAAGCAGCAGTAACTCTTCGCACAGAGTCAGACTGAGCGAGACGCTGGGATCGACGTCCCTGCTGAGCAGACTCCACTGCGGCTGGAAAAGTATGGGAGACCGCAGCGGACACGGATCGAGATTCCCCCTGTGCAGCAGAGGAAACTCGACTCCTAACATTACCCCCCTCCTTGGGCCTCGCCACGTTCGAAGGCAGCAATGAGCTGCGGGGCCCGAATGTGCTCAACAGGCTCCCAGGACCTGTCCTCGGGGCCATAACCCTTCCAGTCCACCAAATAAAATTTTTTGCCACGTACCACCTTGCACCCCAAAATAGCGTTCACCTCATAATCGTCCGTAGACGAACCCGATGTCCCAGCAGATGACTCGGAAAACCGGGACATATACACAGGTTTCAAGAGGGACACATGAAAGGTGTCGGTGATACCCAGGCGTGGCGGAAGGGCCAAACGATAGACCACAGGATTAACCTGTTCGAGGACCTTGAATGGACCCAAGTAGCGAGGAGCAAATTTAGTGGACTCAACTCGCAGCCTGATGTTACGGGCGGAGAGCCACACCAAGTCGCCAGGAGCAAAGGTCGGAGCGGGGCGCCGATGAGCATCGGCGGAGGACCTCATTCTCTCCTTAGAGGCCCGAATGGCATCCTGAGTGCGGTCCCAAATATCCCGTGCCTCCACAGCCCAGTCTGCCACCCTGGAGTCAGCGGAAGACACGGGCATAGGCACAGGTACCCGTGGATGCTGACCATAGTTGAGGAGGAATGGGGTTTGTCCAGTGGAGTCGGCTATGGCGTTGTTCAGTGCAAACTCTGCCCATGATAGCAAGGATGCCCAGTCATCCTGCCTGGATGAAACAAAATGTTGCAGGTATGTGACCAAGGTCTGGTTGGCCCTCTCTACCAACCCATTCGTCTCGGGATGATAAGCGGAAGAGAGATTCAACTCAATACTGAGAAGACGACAAAGCTCTCTCCAGAACCGAGACGCAAACTGGGGACCCCGGTCACTGACAATTTTGTCAGGCATACCATGTAGGCGGAAGATGTGTTTGATGAACAACGCTGCCAAGGCCCGTGCAGAAGGTAACCGTGGTAGCAGCACCAAATGCAACATTTTTGAGAAATGATCGGTGATGACCCAAATGATGGTACAGCTGCGAGACTTGGGTAAACCCACAACAAAGTCCATCCCGACCATCTCCCAGGGCCTATCTGCCACCGGCAAGGGATAGAGCAACCCAGCTGGCCTTTGACGCGGAGATTTATTTTTGGCGCAGGAGACACACGCCAGAATATAATCCCTGACATCCCGGACCATATGCGGCCACCAGCACGTCCTCGCCAGTAGCTCAGATGTCCTTTTTGTCCCAAAGTGTCCACCCACCCTGGAAGAATGAGCCCAAGAGAGAACCTCCGGTCGCAAATTAATGGGCACAAAAGTCTTGCCCGGAGGCACAGACTCTAGCGAAACCGGCGCTACGGTTCTCAGGCTCTCGGAAGGGACAATAAGCCGAGGCTCCTCTTCCTCCTCCTCAGTTGACATAAGGGAGCGAGAGAGAGAGTCAGCACAGATATTCTTCTCCCCGGCGAGATAATGAAGGGAAAAGTGGAACCGGGAGAAGAACAGGGACCATCTGGCCTGGCGAGAATTTAGCCGCTGGGCTGTTTGTAAATAGACCAAATTTTTGTGGTCCGTGTAAACTTGGAAGGGAAACCGCGCACCCTCCAGAAGGTGTCTCCACTCCGAAAAGGCCAACTTCATTGCTAGCAACTCCCTGTCCCCGATGGAGTAGTTTCTCTCCGCTGGCGTGAAGGTCTTAGAGAAGAAGAAGCATGGATGCTTCCGACCTTGAGCATCCTTTTGATAGAGGACTGCTCCAGCACCAACGGACGAGGCATCCACCTCCATTAGGAATGGCTTATCCACGTCGGGACGATGTAAGATGGGAGCGCTAGCAAAGTGGGACTTAATAGAAGTGAAGGCCTTGGAGACCTCTTCCGACCACAATCTGGGATTCGCTCCCTTCTTGGTGAGGGCCACCAAGGGAGCTACCAGAGTTGAGAAGTGGGGAATGAACTGGCGGTAATAGTTTATGAACCCCATAAAGCGCTGCACCGCTTTAAGAGAATGGGGCTCTTGCCAGTCCATCACAGCCTGTAGCTTGGCAGGATCCATAGCCAATCCCTGGGCGGAGATGATATAGCCCAGGAAAGGTAAGGACTCCTGCTCAAACACACACTTCTCCAACTTCGCATAAAGAGAGTTTGCCCGTAGGAGGTTGAAGACTCTGCCAACATCTCTCCGGTGGGAGTCAATATCTGGAGAAAAGATGAGGATATCATCCAGATAGACTACAACCGAGGTGGAAAGCATATCCCGGAAGATGTCGTTGACAAAGTCTTGGAAAACGGCAGGTGCATTACAGAGCCCGAAGGGCATCACCAGATACTCATAGTGCCCATCTCTGGTGTTAAACGCCGTTTTCCATTCGTCCCCCTCATGGATGCAAATCAGGTTATAAGCACCCCGCAGATCTAGTTTAGTAAACACTCTAGCTCCCCGAAGCCTATCGAAAAGCTCAGATATCAAAGGCAAAGGGTACTTGTTCTTAACTGTGATAGCATTAAGACCCCTGTAGTCTATGCATGGACGTAGTTCTCCACTCTTTTTCTGCACGAAAAAGAACCCTGCCCCAGCAGGTGACACTGACTTTCTGATGAACCCTCTTGCCAGATTCTCTTGAATGTACTGAGACATTGCCTCCATTTCCGGGAGAGAAAATGGATAGACTCGACACCGGGGAGGCTCAGCACCAGCCAAGAGATCAATAGGACAGTCATAGGGGCGATGGGGCGGAAGGGTCCCCGCTGCCTTTTTGGAGAACACGTCTGCATAAGACCAATATTGCTTGGGTAGAGAGGAAAGATCTGCAGGTACCTCTGTAGTAGCAACCTGAACGCACTCTCGATGACACCTGTTCCCACAAGATTCACCCCATCCCAGAATTCTGCCTGAGGACCACTCGATGTGAGGAGAGTGGTACCGTAACCAAGGTATCCCTAAGAGAACCTCATCAATTCCCTCAGGAATGACGAGTAGAGATATAACCTCCTGATGAGATGGTGACATGGACAGAGTAAAAGGGATAGTTTGATGTGTAATCTGTGCGGGCAGTGTCGACCCATTCACCACTCGTACCGTTACTGGTTGAGATAGCATGACCAGAGGAATTGCGTGACGTTGGGCGAAGGCTGAAGACATAAAATTGCCCTCCGCCCCAGAATCCACGCAGAGTTCTACCGAGTGAGAGGATGAGCCCAATGTTATTGTCCCCTTAAAGGACAATTTGGAGGCAAATGTCGCCGTGTCTAGTGCACCTCCACCAACTACCACTAGACGCTGACGTTTCCTTGACCGCTGGAGACATCTGGAGGCAAGATGTCCTGACTGTTGGCAAAGATGACAAATCTGGAGTGCACGAGCGGTCCGGGACTTAGATCCCGCTCGTGACTCTACCACAGGCTCATGGCGCTCAGGAGCCTGGTCTGGAGATTCCAAAGGTTTGGCGAAGGTGGGAGCCAGCCGAAACCTCTGCCTACACTGGGCTCGTTCTAACCTCCGCTCGTGAATACGAGTGGATAGAGTTATTAATTCCTCCAGTGTGGCGGGAATCTCCCTAGTGGCCAGGGCGTCCTTAACGTGGTCAGCCAGCCCCCTCCAAAATATTGGAATGAGAGCTTTATCCGACCACTCCAGCTCAGATGCTAAGGTGCAGAAGAGGACGGCAAAATGACTGACCAAGGACGAGCCCTGAGTCAATGCCAACAATTGGAGCGCTGTATCATGGGTGACACGAGGTCCTAAAAAGACCTGTTTCAGAGTGCTCAGAAACAACGGAGCACTCTGTACCACATGATCGTTACGCTCCCATAGCGGCGTAGCCCACTGCAACGCCCTGTCCGATAGAAGAGACACTATAAATCCCACCTTAGCCTGCTCTGTAGGGAAACGAGAGGCCAGAAGCTCGAGATGGATAGAGCACTGACTCACGAAACCCCTACAAGACTTACTGTCACCAGAGAATTTCTCTGGAAGCGGGAGGCGAGTTAGAGTCGGGACAGGAGCGGCAGTGGACAAGGTGGCTGCAGCAACACTAGCAGCCTGAACAGCGACAGCAGTGACATCCACAGCTGAGGTTGAATGCTCAAGAGCCGCCAACCTTCCCTCCAGCTGCTGGATGTACCGCTGTGAACGCTGATCGTCCATCATTTACTAGCCAGACCTTGGCGCTAGTATTATGTTAAGGACCGGCGGAACGCACCAAGTTCGCAGTCCGAGGTCCACCGTGCAGGTAAAAGACCCTGCTGCTAGTAAGACGGACTATATGGCGGTACTAAGTATACACACATGGGTTAACTTCACCCTGCGTGAAGGAAGCGATCCTGTTGCGTCACAGGACCGCAGTACCGCACATAAAGCGCGAGCAAGAAGTCAGCGAACTCAACCCCTACACAGGATTGAAGTCCGATTAGACATTTGCTGGCACAACACCGCAACTGGGTGTGTCAGAGGAACATAAATAATAATATAAAGGCACAAGAGTGCGTGCGGTGCCGCACTGATGGACGCCACTAACCACCCAGGCTTGGGTCAGGAAAGCGCAGAGCAAGCGCACGGCGCCGTACTGGCGGACACAGCAACTGGTAGCTGTAATGTGTGTTACGTGCTGTTGGATAAGTCGGGCGCTAGATAGCAAACATACACCTTCCGCGAACAGACATTCAATAGGGAGGGTTATTTAAAGAGCGACTTTCACTCACAACACACACACACATTTACAAGACAATACTAGCGCATGGCCGTGCGGTCATGCGCAGTTTATATAGTAGCAGCACAGGAAGCAGCTCCAGAAGTTTTGCCCTTTCAGGACCTGCCAAGAGGACCAATGGGATGTGCTGCAATACCTGAGCATGTGACCCTCGATCTCCAACGGGAGATCCTGCCCTGGGCATGCTCAGACAGAGAAAAGCAGGACTTAGATCCAGAAACGTCCACTCGCCGCTGCCCAGCACTGGCTTCAGTGGCAGAAGCAGGAAAAGCAGCAGTAACTCTTCGCACAGAGTCAGAATGAGCGAGACGCTGGGATCGACGTCCCTGCTGAGCAGACTCCACTGCGGCTGGAAAAGAATGGGAGACCGCAGCCGAGACGGGTCGAGATTCCCCCTGTGCAGCAGAGGAAACTCGATTCCTAACACATACATTGTCCACTGCTAGAAATAAAAGTAATACAAGTAATACAATTTAATTTTCTTGGATGTAAAAGATGCAGACACTGTAAGCAATTACTAGGCTTCTTTGCAATTACCTTAAACAGAGCTGATGCCAGCATAGCTCTGATCGCAGCAGTTTACCCTACCCTATTGGATACTGCTGTCAATCGTCACCGAAGTATTTAAAGAATTGGAAATGGAGTAAGGTGTTCTGATGCCTTTTGCCCCCTCCTTCCCACAAAATGATTGTGGGACACCAAAGGCAGACGAGGGCCTACTGAAAACCCATGTGTCTGCCAGATATTACAATACACTGCAATATTACAGTATTCAAGTGATTCTTGGTTAAAACATACCGGTAAATAAAATATAAATGTTTATATCATCCATGTTTTTTCATAATGTAAATATAATCTAAAGCATAACAATCAGAATATATATTCTGATTGTGGTTGTATCTGACTGCTCTCAGTCAGTTTTTCTTGGTGGTGGCACATCACCCCTATTATGGATTTGGATGCCAGAAAGGCGGCGTGGCGTGATCAGGTGCTAGGCATTTTGGGCCAGAATGATGGTGGTGTAGCCAAGAGTACTGAAAATGATGATGGTTTTCACAAATTGACATCAGAAATTATTAATCTACACAAGTCGTTAACTAAAATATGGTGGAATATTAGAAGTTTAGAGGAGTATAATGAATTGGACTTGATTCCTTGTGGTTTAATCTTACAGATATTACTTGCATGGGAGATTGATGCAGATTTTAAGAGCACTTGCAAAAGGGCCTGCATAGGTGTTCCCACTTGATTATTGATATGCTAATTGAGCATGATTGAACAGCTTTAATCAAATTGAAAGGGAATATTAAGAACAGAGAGGCAAAATTGGCCTCATTTGATCAGCCAGGGTTGGTGGAACCTTTCTATGAACGATTGAAATTGACTATTGATATGAGAGAGAAAGAAGGAAGAAGGGGCAAAAAGAGCAAATTGCAAAGGGATAAAGTCGATTATGATAAACAAAAGTCCTTTAGATGAACACATAATGGCTACAAGAGAAATATAAACATTAACACTATTAATAAAAAGATGGACACCTCACCTGGGGCATGTGAATCTATATCAAGTGATTTTTTTTAATCTTTCTATACAAGGGACCGAGAAAGCACCACAGATGGGGCAGACAAAAATTCTTAAAACTTAAGGAAGAGAGGTAGATGATACAGGGACTAGTCACTATCATACAAACGAGAGACAAGGCACAACAACAGGATGTGCTGACACATGTTCTCAGTGATACGTTAGACATTGGTTCAGAATCAGGCAGCTGACATTTAAGCTGATATATCACTAATCTTCGCTTATAGACAGTCTACTTGATAATGAAAGACAAACATTTCGTGGTCTACTTGAATTGTTTGACATTCATCACACTTGATTCAGAATTTTGAAGGCCCGATGATACCGGAAAACACCATCCTCATCACTCTGGATGTAGAGGCATTATATACCAATATCAATGATGACTTTGACAGGTATCTGGGATGGCCATGGGGGCAAGATGCGCACCGCTGTATGCCAACCTTTACATGAGGTGGTGGGAGGATACCTACGTATGCGGATTGACATCTTTTCAAAAGCACCTACTCCAATGGTACATTCTGACACTATGGACAGACATTTTGGATTTGAAAGTGTCTGTACAGGAAACACACATAAGATTATCTCCAGAGCATTTGAACATTCCCATCATAGTAATCAACATGATTTACTGAACCCTCGGACTAGACAACCATTACGAACAATAAACCTGATTGCCTAATATAACAACCTATGGGGTGACATTTATCATATCCTGGAAAAGAACTGGGGAATATTGTTGAACAGATCGAAATTACAACATTTTATTTCAGACAACCCAAAAGTGGTGGCGAAAAGGGCAAAAAATCTCAGACACTATCTAACGAGTAGCCATTAGAGCCACACACAGATTAAGGACAGGTACGATCACAGGCGTACTTAAATTCCGATCTCGCAATATTATTTATGCCTTGATTTGCGGGTGTGAGAACATTTATGTGGGACAATCCATGCAAGAATTGCGACGAAGGGTGCAGCAACATCTATCTAACATTGCAACAACGAGGAATGACAATCTGAAAGGTCACTTGCACTTAGGAATTTGGAATTTTGATTATTGTCTCAATATATATATATGAACAAACCACTCAGTGGATAATCTACCTTGAGGAAGACACATTAGGTGCCCATACGCATGGGTCCATGTTCCTAATTTAACCGGTCTCCTTGCATATGTGGGTGGCTCTTTCATCTTATACTAAGTATTATTTTCCCCCTACCTTTGCTTTTATGTTTGATTTTTCCTGATTATGATCTTTGATTTTCTTGCAAATATTAATAAATTGTATCGTGCTGGCAGCATATATCCCTGACAGGGTTCTGGTTGGCATAGGGTTTTTTCATATTTTGATCTATTGGCATATTTTGGCATATTTTGCATTGAGGATTATGCAAGTTGAGCACGTATTACACTGATCATTTATTGATTGTTATAAATATTTTTTATGGTTATTAGGTCAGTAGGTATTGACTATTTCATGATGGATCATTTGCTATAGAACATTAGCATGGGCTCTTTTAAGTGTTTTTAATTTGTTTCTGTTAATTTACTAATAAATTGTATAGAACTCTTTGGTTATCCTTGATTTTGCATCAACCATCTTTCTTCTTGGTTAAGTCTAAAGTATAACAAATAACATATTTAGTACCGCAACTTTCTGTACTAATAAAATATCTTAATATTTATCCCATGCAATGAATACTGAAACACAAGAAAACATTGATATATTTTTATTTTATGGTCTCTTGGCCTCCAAAAAATAGAATAAAAAGAGATCAGAAAGTCATGTGGACCCCAAAATGGTGCCAATAAAAACTGCAGGTCACATGCAAAGAAAAAGCCTTCACACAACTGTATCAACAGAAAATTAAAAAATGTATAACTCTTGGAATGTAAGGGTGGAAATTTGAAAGAAAAGAGTGGCCCACTATGACTCTGTTGCCCAATGACCCACAAAAATTTGGAGCCAACGCTTGTACTTGCAATATCAAATACAGTCCAAGGAGCATCTGCTTTGTAGGAGTGGACAAGCTCAAGGAAGCATTTCAAAAAAGATACTGACATTCAATATCTGGACCACAGTACAAAGCAGATTGCTAGATCAAACTTCTCATAATTTATTTTAACAATTAAACAATGGGAAATTACTTTATGACTTAATGACTTTATAGGAAACATTTGCTAATTCAAAATTCAAAATAATATACAATGTGTTAATCATATGATACGTATCTCTGAGCAATATATATATATATATATATATATACAGTGGGGCAAAAAAGTATTTAGTCAGTCAGCAATAGTGCAAGTTCCACCACTTAAAAAGATGAGAGGCGTCTGTAATTTACATCATAGGTAGACCTCAACTATGGGAGACAAACTGAGAAAAAAAAATCCAGAAAATCACATTGTCTGTTTTTTTAACATTTTATTTGCATATTATGGTGGAAAATAAGTATTTGGTCAGAAACAAACAATCAAGATTTCTGGCTCTCACAGACCTGTAACTTCTTCTTTAAGAGTCTCCTCTTTCCTCCACTCATTACCTGTAGTAATGGCACCTGTTTAAACTTGTTATCAGTATAAAAAGACACCTGTGCACACCCTCAAACAGTCTGACTCCAAACTCCACTATGGTGAAGACCAAAGAGCTGTCAAAGGACACCAGAAACAAAATTGTAGCCCTGCACCAGGCTGGGAAGACTGAATCTGCAATAGCCAACCAGCCTGGAGTGAAGAAATCAACAGTGGGAGCAACAATTAGAAAATGGAAGATATACAAGACCACTGATAATCTCCCTCGATCTGGGGCTCCACGCAAAATCCCACCCCGTGGGGTCAGAATGATCACAAGAACGGTGAGCAAAAATCCCAGAACCACGCGGGGGGACCTAGTGAATGAACTGCAGAGAGCTGGGACCAATGTAACAAGGCCTACCATAAGTAACACACTACGCCACCATGGACTCAGATCCTGCAGTGCCAGACGTGTCCCACTGCTTAAGCCAGTACATGTCCGGGCCCGTCTGAAGTTTGCTAGAGAGCATTTGGATGATCCAGAGGAGTTTTGGGAGAATGTCCTATGGTCTGATGAAACCAAACTGGAACTGTTTGGTAGAAACACAACTTGTCGTGTTTGGAGGAAAAAGAATACTGAGTTGCATCCATCAAACACCATACCTACTGTAAAGCATGGTAGTGGAAACATCATGCTTTGGGGCTGTTTCTCTGCAAAGGGGCCAGGACGACTGATCCGGGTACATGAATGAATGAATGGGGCCATATATCGTGAGATTTTGAGTGCAAACCTCCTTCCATCAGCAAGGGCATTGAAGATAAAACGTGGCTGGGTCTTTCAACATGACAATGATCCAAAGCACACGGCAGGGCAACGAAGGAGTGGCTTCGTAAGAAGCATTTCAAGGTCCTGGAGTGGCCTAGCCAGTCTCCAGATCTCAACCCTATAGAAAACCTTTGGAGGGAGTTGAAAGTCCGTGTTGCCAAGCGAAAAGCCAAAAACATCACTGCTCTAGAGAAGATCTGCATGGAGGAATGGGCCAACATACCAACAACAGTGTGTGGCAACCTTGTGAAGACTTACAGAAAACGTTTGACCTCTGTCATTGCCAACAAAGGATATATTACAAAGTATTGAGATGAAATTTTGTTTTTGACCAAATACTTATTTTCCACCATAATATGCAAATAAAATGTTAAAAAAACAGACAATGTGATTTTCTGGATTTTTTTTTCTCAGTTTGTCTCCCATAGTTGAGGTCTACCTATGATGTAAATTACAGACGCCTCTCATCTTTTTAAGTGGTGGAACTTGCACTATTGCTGACTGACTAAATACTTTTTTGCCCCACTGTATATATATACTAGCTGAAGAGCCCGGCGTTGCCTGGGCATAGTAAATTTCAGTGGTTAGTTATAGCACCTCACTTCTCTTATTTTACCATCACGTCTCTCATTTCCCCCCTCACATCTCTCATTTTCTCCCTTACACCTCTCATTTTCCCCCTCACTCCTCTTATTTTCCCCCTAACTCCTCTCATTCCCCCCTAACACTTGTCATTTCGACCTCACATCTGTCATTTTCCGATCACTCCACTATTTTCCCTCGCTCCTCTCATTTTGCACTCACACCTTTTCATTTTCACCTCACACCCCTTATTTTCACCACACACCTCTCATTTTCCCCTCAGTATATACATGTTTGTCATCTCCCTTATATATAGTATACACCTGTATGTCATCTCCTGTATATAGTATATACCTGTATGTCATCTCCCCTGTAAATAGTATATACCTGCTGTATGTCATCTCCTCCTGTATATAGTATATACCTGTATGTCATCTCTTCTGTATATACTATATACCTGTATGACATCTCTTCCTATATATAGTATATACCTGTATGTTATTCTCTGTATATAGTATATACCTGTATTTCATCTCCCTTGTATATAGTATATACCTACTGTATGTCATCTCCTCCTCTATATACCTATGTGTCATCTCCTCTTTCATATAGCATATACCTGTATGTCTTCTCCTCCTGTATATAGTATATACCTGTAAGTCATCTCCTCCTGTATATAGTATATACGGGTGTCATCTCCCCTGTATATAGTATATACCTGTGTGTCATCTCCTCCTGTATATAGTATATACCTGTGTGTCATCTCCTCCTGTATATAGTATATATCTGTGTGTCATCCCCTCCTGTATATAGTATGTACCTGTATGTCATCTCCTCCTGTATATGGTATATACCTGTGTGTCATCTCCCCTGTATATAGTATGTACCTGTGTGTCATCTCCTCCTGTATATAGTATATACCTGTGTGTCATCTCCTCCTGTATAGAGTATATACTTGTGTGTCATCTCCCCTGTATATAGGATATACCTGTGTGTCATCTCCCCTGTATATAGTATATATCTGTGTGTCATCTCCTCCTGTATATAGCATATATCTGTGTGTCATCTCCTCCTGTATATAGTATATACCTGTATGTACACACATTTGCCAGAAGACTCGCTACACTCATCAGGAGGGCGTTAAACTAGAAGAAGAGGGGACGGGAAGAAAAACATTAGACTTGAACAAAGAAGACCCAGGAAAACATACTCAGATGGGAGGTAAGAACATTTCTAAAGCAATCCACAGCGAGGAGATTGGAACAAAACAAAATCCTCTAAACTGCATGCTCGCAAACGCCAGAAGCCTGACAAACAAGATGGAAGAACTAGAAGCAGAAATATCTACAGGTAACTTTGACATAGTGGGAATAACCGAGACATGGTTAGATGAAAGCTATGACTGGGCAGTTAACTTACAGGGTTACAGTCTGTTTAGAAAGGATCGTAAAAATCGGAGAGGAGGAGGGGTTTGTCTCTATGTAAAGTCTTGTCTAAAGTCCACTTTAAGGGAGGATATTAGCGAAGGAAATGAGGATGTCGAGTCCATATGGGTCGAAATTCATGGAGGGAAAAATGGTAACAAAATTCTCATTGGGGTCTGTTACAAACCCCCAAATATAACAGAAACCATGGAAAGTCTACTTCTAAAGCAGATAGATGAAGCTGCAACCCATAATGAGGTCCTGGTTATGGGGGACTTTAACTACCCGGATATTAACTGGGAAAGTGAAACCTGTGAAACCCATAAAGGCAACAGGTTTCTGCTAATAACCAAGAAAAATTATCTTTCACAATTGGTGCAGAATCCAACCAGAGGAGCAGCACTTTTAGACCTAATACTATCTAATAGACCTGACAGAATAACAAATCTGCAGGTGGTTGGGCATCTAGGAAATAGCGACCACAATATTGTACAGTTTCACCTGTCTTTCACTAGGGGGACTTGTCAGGGAGTCACAAAAACACTGAACTTTAGGAAGGCAAAGTTTGACCAGCTTAGAGATGCCCTTAATCTGGTAGACTGGGACAATATCCTCAGAAATAAGAATACAGATAATAAATGGGAAATGTTTAAGAACATCCTAAATAGGCAGTGTAAGCGGTTTATACCTTGTGGGAATAAAAGGACTAGAAATAGGAAAAACCCAATGTGGCTAAACAAAGAAGTAAGACAGGCAATTAACAGTAAAAAGAAAGCATTTGCACTACTAAAGCAGGATGGCACCATTGAAGCTCTAAAAAACTATAGGGAGAAAAATACTTTATCTAAAAAACTAATTAAAGCTGCCAAAAAGGAAACAGAGAAGCACATTGCTAAGGAGAGTAAAACTAATCCCAAACTGTTCTTCAACTATATCAATAGTAAAAGAATAAAAACTGAAAATGTAGGCCCCTTAAAAAATAGTGAGGAAAGAATGGTTGTAGATGACGAGGAAAAAGCTAACATATTAAACACCTTCTTCTCCACGGTATTCACGGTGGAAAATGAAATGCTAGGTGAAATCCCAAGAAACAATGAAAACCCTATATTAAGGGTCACCAATCTAACCCAAGAAGAGGTGCGAAATCGGCTAAATAAGATTAAAATAGATAAATCTCCGGGTCCGGATGGCATACACCCACGAGTACTAAGGGAACTAAGTAATGTAATAGATAAACCATTATTTCTTATTTTTAGGGACTCTATAGCGACAGGATCTGTTCCGCAGGACTGGCGCATAGCAAATGTGGTGCCAATATTCAAAAAGGGCTCTAAAAGTGAACCTGGAAATTATAGGCCAGTAAGTCTAACCTCTGTTGTTGGTAAAATATTTGAAGGGTTTCTGAGGGATGTTATTCTGGATTATCTCAATGAGAATAACTGTTTAACTCCATATCAGCATGGGTTTATGAGAAATCGCTCCTGTCAAACCAATCTAATCAGTTTTTATGAAGAGGTAAGCTATAGGCTGGACCACGGTGAGTCATTGGACGTGGTATATCTCGATTTTTCCAAAGCGTTTGATACCGTGCCGCACAAGAGGTTGGTACACAAAATGAGAATGCTTGGTCTGGGGGAAAATGTGTGTAAATGGGTTAGTAACTGGCTTAGTGATAGAAAGCAGAGGGTGGTTATAAATGGTATAGTCTCTAACTGGGTCGCTGTGAGCAGTGGGGTACCGCAGGGGTCAGTATTGGGACCTGTTCTCTTCAACATATTCATTAATGATCTGGTAGAAGGTTTACACAGTAAAATATCGATATTTGCAGATGATACAAAACTATGTAAAGCAGTTAATACAAGAGAAGATAGTATTCTGCTACAGATGGATCTGGATAAGTTGGAAACTTGGGCTGAAAGGTGGCAGATGAGGTTTAACAATGATAAATGTAAGGTTATACACATGGGAAGAAGGAATCAATATCACCATTACACACTGAATGGGAAACCACTGGGTAAATCTGACAGGGAGAAGGACTTGGGGATCCTAGTTAATGATAAACTTACCTGGAGCAGCCAGTGCCAGGCAGCAGCTGCCAAGGCAAACAGGATCATGGGGTGCATTAAAAGAGGTCTGGATACACATGATGAGAGCATTATACTGCCTCTGTACAAATCCCTAGTTAGACCGCACATGGAGTACTGTGTCCAGTTTTGGGCACCGGTGCTCATGAAGGATATAATGGAACTAGAGAGAGTACAAAGGAGGGCAACAAAATTAATAAAGGGGATGGGAGAACTACAATACCCAGATAGATTAGCGAAATTAGGATTATTTAGTCTAGAAAAAAGACGACTGAGGGGCGATCTAATAACCATGTATAAGTATATAAGGGGACAATACAAATATCTCGCTGAGGATCTGTTTATACCAAGGAAGGTGACGGGCACAAGGGGGCATTCTTTGCGTCTGGAGGAGAGAAGGTTTTTCCACCAACATAGAAGAGGATTCTTTACTGTTAGGGCAGTGAGAATCTGGAATTGCTTGCCTGAGGAGGTGGTGATGGCGAACTCAGTCGAGGGGTTCAAGAGAGGCCTGGATGTCTTCCTGGAGCAGAACAATATTGTATCATACAATTATTAGGTTCTGTAGAAGGACGTAGATCTGGGGATTTATTATGATGGAATATAGGCTGAACTGACACAGCCTCCCCTGCGGCACTCTCTTACGGTGGCTTCCACCTTTCTCACACACCCCGCCCCAGCAGCAAGCATGGCGGAGGAGTTGGTTTTCTCCTGTCAGATAACTGCTCCTTCGCCCCAATCCCACTGCCACCCTCTGTTATCCTCCCTTCCTTTGAGGTGCACTCTGTGCGCATCTACTCCCCTTCCAACCTCCAACTGGCTGTCATCTACCGTCCCCCAGGGCCAGCCACCACCTTCTTCGACCACTTCACCACCTGGCTACTCCACTTCCTCGCCGCCGACATCCCCACTATCATCATGGGCGACTTCAACATCCCCATTGACACTTCCCTCTCAGCTGCCACTAAACTTCTATCTCTCACTTCCTCCTTTGGCCTCACTCAATGGTCTTCTACAGCCACCCACAAAGATGGTCACACACTGGACCTCATTCTCACCCGCCTCTGCTCCCTATCCAACCTCTCAAACTCACCTCTTCCTCTTTCTGACCACAACCTACTTACATTCTCTTCCCTTTCCACTCCTTGTCTACAACCCCCACCCCACAAACTCTCACACCCTCGCAGAAATCTTAAACACCTTGATCTTCACTCACTCTCTGAATCCCTCCTCCCTCTCACAGACATAAGCTCCCTACACAATGCGGATGATGCTGCCGCTCTATATAACACCACAATAGCTGCAGCTTTGGAATCTCTTGCCCCTCTCACACATACCAAAGCTCGCAAAATCAACAGACAACCCTGGCACACCAGCATGACAAAAGAACTGAGGCGAGCTTCCAGAGCTGCTGAGCGCAGATGGAAAAGATCCCACTCCATCGAGCACTTCATCGCATTCAAACAGTCCCTCACTGCTTTCAAAACCATGCTCGCCACAGCAAAACAAACCTACTTCTCATCTCTCATATCCTCCCTGTCTCACAACCCCAAACAGTTATTCAACACCTTCAACTCTCTCCTCCGTCCCCCAGCACCTCCTCCCTCCCCACTCATCTCAGCTGAAGACTTCGCCTCATTTTTCAAGCAGAAAATTGAGAACATCAGAGACAATTTTAGTAAACAACCCCCAGAACCCTTCCTCCCAACTACCCAGCCCTCCACCTCCAAAACCAACTTCTCCACCATTACAGAAGACGGACTCTCCACTCTACTCTCAAGATCGCATCTCACCACCTGTGCACTTGACCCACTCCCATCCCACTTCATCCCAAACCTCACCACAGTCTTCATCCCAACCCTAACCCATCTCTTTAACCTATCACTAACAACTGGCATTTTCCCCTCAAGCTTTAAACATGCCACAATCACACCTATCCTCAAAAAGCCCTCTCTTGACCCATCCTCTGTATCTAGCTATCGCCCTATATCACTTCTCCCCTTTGCCTCAAAACTACTGGAACAACATGTCCATATTGAACTGTCCTCCCATCTATCTTCCTGCTCCTTCTTCGACCGCTTTCAATCAGGCTTCCGGTCACACCACTCCACTGAAACTGCCCTAACTAAGGTCACCAATGACCTATTAACCGCCAAGAGCAAGCGACACTACTCTGTCCTCCTCCTCCTGGACCTGTCCTCTGCCTTTGACACAGTGGACCATTCCCTGCTGCTGCAGACCCTCTCATCCCTTGGCATCACAGAATTGGCCCTATCCTGGATCTCATCATACCTAACTGACCGTACATTTAGCGTCTCCCACTCACACACCACCTCCTCACCTCGCCCCCTATCTGTCGGAGTCCCGCAAGGTTCAGTTCTAGGACCCCTGCTCTTCTCCATCTACACCTTTGGCCTGGGACAGCTCATAGAATCTCACGGCTTTCAGTATCATCTCTATGCTGACGACACACAGATCTACATCTCTGGACCAGATATCACCTCCCTACTAACCAGAATCCCTCAATGTCTGTCTGCTATTTCATCCTTCTTCTCCACTAGATTTCTAAAACTTAACATGGACAAAACAGAATTCATCATCTTTCCCCCATCTCACGCGATCTCCCCAACGAACCTATCCATTACAGTAAACGGCTGCCCACTCTCCCCAGTCCCACAAGCCCGCTGTCTTGGGGTAATCCTTGACACTGATCTCTCCTTTAAACCACATATCCAAACCCTTTCCACTTCCTGCCGCCTCCAACTCAAAAATATTTCACGGATCCGCACATTCCTAAACCAAGAATCTGCAAAAACCCTAGTCCATGCCCTCATCATCTCTCGCCTTGACTACTGTAACCTCCTGCTCTGTGGCCTCCCCTCTAACACTCTTGCACCCCTCCAATCTATTCTAAACTCTGCTGCCCGACTAATCCACCTGTCCCCCCGCTATTCCCCGGCCTCTCCCCTCTGTCAATCCCTGCACTGGCTCCCCATCACCCAGAGACTCCAGTACAAAAGCCTAACCATGACATATAAAGCCATCCACAACCTGTCTCCTCCATACATCTGTGACCTCGTCTCCCGGTACTTTCCTGCACGCAACCTCCGATCCTCACAAGATCTCCTTCTCTACTCCCCTATTATCTCCTCTTCCCACAATCGCATACAAGATTTCTCTCGTGCATCCCCACTACTCTGGAATGCTCTACCACAACATATCAGACTCTCGCCTACCATCGAAACCTTCAAAAAGAACCTGAAGACTCACCTCTTCCGACAAGCCTACAACCTGCAGTAACCACCGATTGACCAAACCGCTGCACGGCCAGCTCTACCCTCACCTACTGTATCCTCACCCATCCCTTGTAGATTGTGAGCCCTCGCGGGCAGGGTCCTCTCTCCTCCTGTACCAGTTGTGACTTGTATTTTTCAAGATTATTGTACTTGTTTTATTATGTATACCCCTCCTCACATGTAAAGCGCCATGGAATAAATGGCGCTATAATAATAAATAATAATAATAATAATAATAATAACTGGATGGACAAATGTCTTTTTTCGGCCTTACTAACTATGTTACTATGTTACTATGTTATGTCATCTCTTCCTGTATATAGTATATACCTGTGTGTCATCTCCCCTGTATATAGTATATACCTGTGTGTCATCTCCCCTGTATATAGTATATACCTGTGTGTCATCTGCCCTGTATATAGTATTTACCTGTATGTCATCTCCCCTGTATATAGTATATACCTGTGTATCATCTCCTACTGTATATAGTATATACCTGTGTGTCATCTCCTCCTGTATATAGTATATACCTGTGTGTCATCTCCCACACATATAGTATATATGTGTGTCATCTCCTCCTGTATATAGTATATACCTGTATGTCATCTCCTCCTGTATATAGTATATACCTGTCTGTCATCTCCTCCTGTATATAGTATATATCTGTGTGTCATCTCCCCTGTATATAGTATATACCTGTTTGTCATCTCCCCAGTATATAGTATATATCTGTGTGTCATCTCCCTTGCATATAGTATGTACCTGTATGTCATCTCCCCTGTATATAGTATATACCAGTGTGTCATCTCCTCCTGTATATAGTATATACCTGTATGACATCTCCTCCTGTACTGTATAAAGTATATACCTGTGTGTCATCTCCTCCTGTATATAGTATATACCTGTGTATCATCTCCCCTGTATATAGTATGTACCTGTGTGTCATCTCCCCTATATATAGCATATACCAGTGTGTCATCTCCTCCTGTATATAGTATATACCTGTATGTCATCTCCTTCTGTATATAGTATATACATGTATGACATCTCCTCCTGTACTGTATATAGTATATACAGTACCTGTGTGTCATCTCCCCTGTATATAGTAAATACCTGTGTGTCATCTCCCCTGTATATAGTATGTACCTGTGTGTCATCTCCCGTGTATATAGTATGTACCTGTATGTCATCTCCCCTGTATATAGTATATACCAGTGTGTCATCTCCTCCTGTATATAGTATATACCTATATGTCATCTCCTCCTGTATATAGTATACTAGATTGTGGCCCGATTCTAACGCATCGGGTATTCTAGAATATGCATGTCCCCGTAGTATATGGACAATGATGATTCCAGAATTCACGGCAGACTGTGCCCGTCGCTGATTGGTCGAGGCAAGCTTTATGACATCATTGTCGCCATGGCAACCATTATGACATCATCGTCGCTGTGCCCATCGCTGATTGGTCGAGGCAACCTTTATGACATCATTGTCGCCATGGCAACCATTATGACATCATCGTCACTGTACCCGTTGCTGATTGGTCGAGGCCAATCAGAGACGCGGGATGTCTACGTCCTTTATGACATCATCGTCGCTGTGCCCGTTGCTGATTGGTCGAGGCCTGGCGGCCTCGACCAATCAGAGGCGCGGGATTTCTACGTCGATGCTGTGCCGGTCTCTGATTGGTCGAGGCCTGGCGGCCTCGACCAATCAGAGAGCCGGGATTTCCAGGACAGACAGACAGACAGAAAGACAGACAGACAGACAGACAGAAAGACAGACAGACGGAAAAACCCTTAGACAATTATATATATAGATAACTGTATGTCATCTCCTGTATATAGTATACTAGATTGTGGCCCGATTCTAACGCATCGGGTATTCTAGAATATGCATGTCCCCGTAGTATATGGACAATGATGATTCCAGAATTCGCGGCAGACAGTGCCCGTCGCTGATTGGTCGAGGCAACCTTTATGACATCATCATCACCATGGCAACCATTATGACATCTATGTCGATACTGTGCCCGTTGCTGATTGGTCGAGGCGAATTCACGGCAGACTGTGCCCGTCGCTGATTGGTCGAGGCAAACTTTATGACATCATCGTCGCCATGGCAACCATTATGACATCATCGTCGCTGTGCCCGTTGCTGATTGGTCGAGGCCTGGCGGCCTCGAGCAATCAGACGCGGGATATCTACGTCCTTTATGACATCATCGTCGGTGTGCCCATCACTGATTGGTCGAGGCCTGGTGGCCTCGACCAATCAGAGATGCGGGATTTCTACGTCGATACTGTGCCCGTCACTGATTGGTCGATGCCTGGCGGCCTCGACCAATCAGAGAGCCGGGATTTCCAGGACAGACAGACAGACAGACGGAAAAACCCTTAGGCAATTATATATATAGATAGATACCTGTATGTCATCTCCCCTGTATATAATATGTACCTGCTGTATGTCATCTCCTCTTCTATAGACCTATGTGTCATCTCCTCTTTTATATGGTATATACCTGTATGTCATCTCCTCCTGTATATAATATATACCTGTGTGTCATCTGCTCCTGTATATAGTATCTACCTGTGTGTCATCTGCTCCTGTATATAGTATATACCTGTGTGTCATCTACCCCTGTATATAGTATGTACCTGTATGTCATCTCCTCCTGTATATAGTATATACCTGTGTGTCATCTCCTCCTGTATATAGTGTATACCTGTGTGTCATCTGCTCCTGTATATAGTATATATCTGTGTGTCATATCCCCCTGTATATATTATGTGTGTCATATCCCCCTGTATATATTATATACGTGTGTCATCTCCCCTGTATATAGTATATACCTGTGTGCCATCTCCTCCTGTATATAGTATACTAGATTGTGGCCCGATTCTAACGCATCAGGTATTCTAGAATATGCATGTCCTCATAGTATATGGACAATGATGATTCCAGAATTCGCGGCAGACTGTGCCCGTCGCTGATTGGTCGAGGCAACCTTTATGACATCATCGTCGCCATGGCAACCATTATGACATCTACGTCGATACTGTGCCCGTCTCTGATTGGTCGAGGCCGCCAGGATGTCTACGTCCTTTATGACATCATCATCGCTGTGCCGGTCGCTGATTGGTCGAGGCCTGGCAGCCTCGACCAATCAGAGACATGGGATTTCTACGTTGATACTGTGCCCATCGCTGATTGGTCGAGGCCGCCAGGCCAATCAGAGACGCGGGATTTCCAAAACAGACAGACAGACAGACAGACGGAAAAATCCTTAGGCAATTATATATATAGATACCTGTGTGTCATCTCCTCCTGTATATAGTATATATCTGTGTCATCGCCTCCTGTATATAGTATGTACCTGTATGTCATCTCCTCCTGTATATAGTATATACCTGTGTGTCATCTCCCCTGTTTATAGTATATATGTGAGTGTCATCTCCTCCTGTATATAGTATATACCTGTATGTCATCTCCTCCTGTATATAGTATATACCTGTGTGTCATCTCCCCTGTATATAGTATATATGTATGTGTCATCTCCCCTGTATATAGTATATACCTGTGTGTCATCTCGTCCTGTATATAGTATATACCTGTGTGTCATCTCCCCTGTATATAAAATATACCTGTGTGTCATCTCCTCTTGTATATAGTATATACCTGTGTGTCATCTCCCCTGTATATAGTATATACCTGTGTGTCATCTCCCCTGTATATAGTATGTACCTGTATGTCATCTCCCCTTTATATAGTATATACCAGTGTGTCATCTCCTCCTGTATATAGTTTATACCTGTATGTCATTTCCTCCTGTATATAGTATATACCTGTGTGTCATCTCCTCCTGTATATAGTATATACCTGTGTGTCATCTCCCCTGTATATAATATATATCTGTATGTCATCTCCTCCTGTATTAGACCGCGTTCACACGTTATTTGGTCAGTATTTTTACCTCAATATTTTGTAAGCTAAATTGGCAGCCTGATAAATCCCAACAGCCAACAGGAAGCCCTCCCCCCTGGCAGTATATATTAGCTCACACATACTGTACACATAATAGACAGGTCATGTGACTGACAGCTGCCGTATTTCCTATATGGTACATTTGTTGCTCTTGTAGTTTGTCTGCTTATTAATCAGATTTTTATTTTTGAAGGATAATACCAGACTTGTGTGTGTTTTAGGGCGAGTTTCATGTGTGTGTTGAGTTGCATGTGGCGACATGCATGTAGCGACTTTTCTGAGATGAGTTTTGTGTGGCGACATGCGTGGAACAACTTTTGTGTGTCGAGTTACATGTGACAGGTTAGTGTAGCAAGTTGTGTGCAGCAAGTTTTGCACATGGCGAGTTTTGCACGTGGCGAGTTTTATGTGTGGTGTGTTTTGAGTATGTGAAAGTTTTGTGTGAGGCAACTTTTGCATGTGTTGCAAGTTTTGTGCATGTGGCAATTTTTCCGCAAGTGCAAGATTTGCGTGTGGTGAGTTTTCCATGAGGTGAGTTTTGCACATGTGGCGAGTTTTGCGTGAGCCTAGTTTTGCATGTGGCGAGTTTTGCGCATGGCGAGTTTTGAGCGGTGACTTTTGTGTTTCGACTTTTATGTGGCGAGGTTGGTGTATGTGTGGTGAAATGTGTGCTGAGGGTGGTGTATGTGTTCAAGCACGTGGTAGTGTGTGGCGCATTTTGTGTGTGTTCATATCCCCGTGTGTGGTGAGTATCCCATGTCATGGCCCCAACTTAGCAACTGTACGGTATATACTCTTTGGCGCCATCGCTCTCACTCTTTAAGTCCCCCTTGTTCACATCTGGCAGCTGTCAATTTGCCTCCAACACTTTTCCTTTCACTTTTTCCCCATTATGTAGATAGGGGCAAAATTGTTTGGTGAATTGGAACGCACGGGGTTAAAATTTCACCTCACAACATAGCCTATGATGCTCTCGGGGTCCAGACGTGTGACTGTGCAAAATTTTGTGGCTGTAGCTGCGACGGTGCAGATGCCAATCCCGGATATACACACATACACACATACACACACATTCAGCTTTATATATTATATATATATATATATATACAGTGGGGCAAAAAAGTATTTAGTCAGTCAGCAATAGTGCAAGTTCCACCACTTAAAAAGATGAGAGGCGTCTGTAATTTACATCATAGGTAGACCTCAACTATGGGAGACAAACTGAGAAAAAAAAATCCAGAAAATCACATTATCTGTTTTTTAACATTTTATTTGCATATTATGGTGGAAAATAAGTATTTGGTCAGAAACAAAATTTCATCTCAATACTTTGTAATATATCCTTTGTTGGCAATGACAGAGGTCAAACGTTTTCTGTAAGTCTTCACAAGGTTGCCACACACTGTTGTTGGTATGTTGGCCCATTCCTCCATGCAGATCTCCTCTAGAGCAGTGATGTTTTTGGCTTTTCCCTTGGCAACACGGACTTTCAACTCCCTCCAAAGGTTTTCTATAGGGTTGAGATCTGGAGACTGGCTAGGCCACTCCAGGACCTTGAAATGCTTCTTACGAAGCCACTCCTTCATTGCCCTGGCGGTGTGCTTTGGATCATTGTCATGTTAAAAGACCCAGCCACGTTTCATCTTCAATGCCCTTGCTGATGGAAGGAGGTTTGCACTCAAAATCTCACGATACATGGCCCCATTCATTCTTTCATGTACCCGGATCAGTCGTCCTGGCCCCTTTACAGAGAAACAGCCCCAAAGCATGATGTTTCCACCACCATGCTTTACAGTAGGTATGGTGTTTGATGGATGCAACTCAGTATTCTTTTTCCTCCAAACACGACAAGTTGTGTTTCTACCAAACAGTTCCAGTTTGGTTTCATCAGACCATAGGACATTCTCCCAAAACTCCTCTGGATCATCCAAATGCTCTCTAGCAAACTTCAGACGGGCCCGGACATGTACTGGCTTAAGCAGTGGGACACGTCTGGCACTGCAGGATCTGAGTCCATGGTGGCGTAGTGTGTTACTTATGGTAGGCCTTGTTACATTGGTCCCAGCTCTCTGCAGTTCATTCACTAGGTCCCCCCGCGTGGTTCTGGGATTTTTGCTCACCGTTCTTGTGATCATTCTGACCCCACAGGGTGGGATTTTGCGTGGAGCCCCAGATCGAGGGAGATTATCAGTGGTCTTGTATGTCTTCCATTTTCTAATTATTGCTCCCACTGTTGATTTCTTCACTCCATGCTGGTTGGCTATTGCAGATTCAGTCTTCCCAGCCTGGTGCAGGGCTACAATTTTGTTTCTGGTGTCCTTTGACAGCTCTTTGGTCTTCACCATAGTGGAGTTTGGAGTCAGACTATTTGAGGGTGTGCACAGGTGTCTTTTTATACTGATAACAAGTTTAAACAGGTGCCATTACTACAGGTAATGAGTGGAGGAAAGAGGAGACTCTTAAAGAAGAAGTTACAGGTCTGTGAGAGCCAGAAATCTTGATTGTTTGTTTCTGACCAAATACTTATTTTCCACCATAATATGCAAATAAAATGTTAAAAAAACAGACAATGTGATTTTCTGGATTTTTTTTTCTCAGTTTGTCTCCCATAGTTGAGGTCTACCTATGATGTAAATTACAGACGCCTCTCATCTTTTTAAGTGGTGGAACTTGCACTATTGCTGACTGACTAAATACTTTTTTGCCCCACTGTATATATATATATATATATATATATATATATATATATATATATATATATATATATACACTGCTCAAAAAAATAAGGGGAACACTAAAATCTCACATCCTGGATATCACTGAATGAAATATTACAGTTGTAAATCTTTATTCATTATAATGGGAAACAACTATTGTTGAGAACAATAAAACCTTAAAATTATCAACGTAAATCACAACTAATATCCCACGGAGGTCTGGAGTTTCAATGATGCTCAAAATCAAAGAGGAAAATGAAGTTACAGGCTGATCCATCTTCAGTGGAAGAGCCTCAAGACAAAGAAATGATGCTCAGTAGTGTGTGTGGCCTCCACGTGCCTGTATGACCTCCCAACAATGCCTGGGCATGCTCCTGATGAGGTGTCAGATGGTCTCCTGAGGGATCTCCTCCCAGACCTGGACTAAAGCATCCGCCAACCCCTGCACATGCGAGACATGATGGATGGTGCGAGACATGATTTCCCAGATGTGTTCTGTAATTTACATCATAGGTAGACCTCAACTATGGGAGACAAGCTGAGAAAAAAAAATCCAAAAAATCACATTGTCTGTTTTTTTATCATTTTTTTGCATATTATGGTGGAAAATAAGTATTTGGTCAGAAACAAACAATCAAGATTTCTGGCTCTCACAGACCTGTAACTTCTTCTTTAAGAGTCTCCTCTTTCCTCCACTCATTACCTGTAGTAATGGCACCTGTTTAAACTTGTTATCAGTATAAAAAGACACCTGTGCACACCCTCAAACAGTCTGACTCCAAACTCCACTATGGTGAAGACCAAAGAGCTGTCAAAGGACACCAGAAACAAAATTGTAGCCCTGCACCAGGCTGGGAAGACTGAATCTGCAATAGCCAACCAGCTTGGAGTGAAGAAATCAACAGTGGGAGCAATAATTAGAAAATGGAAGACATACAAGACCACTGATAATCTCCCTCGATCTGGGGCTCCACGCAAAATCCCACCCCGTGGGGTCAGAATGATCACAAGAACGGTGAGCAAATATCCCAGAACCACGCGGGGGGACCTAGTGAATGAACTGCAGAGAGCTGGGACCAATGTAACAAGGCCTACCATAAGTAACACACTATGCCACCATGAACTCAGATCCTGCAGTGCCAGACGTGTCCTACTGCTTAAGCCAGTACATGTCCGGGCCCGTCTGAAGTTTGCTAGAGAGCATTTGGATGATCCAGAGGAGTTTTGGGAGAATGTCCTATGGTCTGATGAAACCAAACTGGAACTGTTTGGTAGAAACACAACTTGTCGTGTTTGGAGGAAAAAGAATACTGAGTTGCATCCATCAAACACCATACCTACTGTAAAGCATGGTGGTGGAAACATCATGCTTTGGGGCTGTTTCTCTGCAAAGGGGCCAGGACGACTGATCCGGGTACATAAAAGAATGAATGGGGCCATGTATCGTGAGATTTTGAGTGCAAACCTCCTTCCATCAGCAAGGGCATTGAAGATGAAACGTGGCTGGGTCTTTCAACATGACAATGATCCAAAGCACACCGCCAGGGCAACGAAGGAGTTGCTTCGTAAGAAGCATTTCAAGCTCCTGGAGTGACCTAGCCAGTCTCCAGATCTCAACCCTATAGAAAACCTTTGGAGGGAGTTGAAAGTCCGTGTTGCCAAGCGAAAAGCCAAAAACATCACTGCTCTAGAGGAGATCTGCATGGAGGAATGGGCCAACATACCAACAACAGTGTGTGGCAACCTTGTGAAGACTTACAGAAAACGTTTGACCTCTGTCATTGCCAACAAAGGATATATTACAAAGTATTGAGATGAAATTTTGTTTCTGACCAAATACTTATTTTCCACCATAATATGCAAATAAAATGTTAAAAAAACAGACAATGTGATTTTCTGGATTTTTTTTCTCAGTTTGTCTCCCATAGTTGAGGTCTACCTATGATGTAAATTACAGACGCCTCTCATCTTTTTAAGTGGTGGAACTTGCACTATTGCTGACTGACTAAATACTGTTTTGCCCCACTGTATAAGCCAAGCATAATAAATAATAATAAAATGCAATTCCTTTACATAAATGCAAGAAGAAAATGAATTTTAGTTAAGAAATTGAAACAGTGGTTGTATATTCCATAGGAGGTAAATTGATGAGCAGTGACCACTAGGTTTAAAAATTGCTTCAGGGTAAAAAATAAAATTAGAGGTTAAGTATCCATCAAAGTCAAGGTCACCAGGTTGCATTTTTTTTACAGCAAAAAATCCAGAAGGTGGTTATCTGAAAATTATTTGGCACTTCGTATCTTGAAAGAGATGAAAGAAGAGGAGAAAGGTGAAAGGAGTCAAATCAAGCTATGGCGGAGGTGATGATTAGGTCAGGTGACACACGGTAAAGACAAAAAAAAGAGATCAAAGTACAGAAAGGCAATTAGATGATCAAAGAATCAAGAAATGTTATGAAATACAATGGCAGATTTGGAGAAATTAATAATTCCAGGCTCTCTGGGGGAATTGTCAGTATGAACAATGTTATAATATACAGGACATTGTATTCACTGACTTCAGTTGACTTATTTACTTTAACCCTATCTTAGAACTTAATGTATGGATATCATATTCTTTTCAATATGTGATCAAAGCATTGATGCATTGAGGATGACCAGCATGTTTCAGACATATTTGTACATTTTATATATATATATATATATATATATATATATATATATATATATATATACATATATATATATATATATATATATATATATATATATATATATATATATATACTGTATATATACAAATACTTCTCACAAAATTAGTATTTCATGAAAATGTTAATTTACTCCAGTTATTTAATACAAATAGTGAAACTCATACATTATATGTAGTCATTATCAACAGAGTCATGTATTTCAAACATTAATTTCTGTTAATGTTGATGATTATGGCTTACAGCCAATGAAAACCCAAAAGTCAGAATATCAGTAAATTAAAATAATTAACAAAAAACACCTGAAAAGGCTTCCTAAGCATTTAAAATTGTCCCTTAGTCTGTTTCAGTAGGCTCCACAATCATGGGGAAGACTGCTGACTTGACAGATTGCAAATGGTAAGGTTTAAGACTGTGGTCCCAGCTCTCTTCATGCCATTGACGAGGTCCTCCCATGTAGTTTTGGGCTAATTTCTGACCTTTCTCAGAATCATCTTTACCCCACAAGGAAAGATCTTGCAAGGAGCCCTAGACCGAGGAAGATTGACAGTCATCTTGTGTTTCTTCCATTTTCTAATAATTGTGCCAACAGTTGTTGCCTTCTCACCAAGCTAACTGCCTATTGTCCTATAGCTCATCCCAGCCTTGTGCAAGTCTACAGTTTTGTCACTAGTGTCCTTAGCTCTTTGTTCTTGGCCATGATGGAGAGGTTGGAGTGTGATTGAGTGTGTGGACAGATGTGTTTTATAAAGGTAATGAGTTCAAACAGGTGCAATTTATAGAGGTGATGAGTGCAGAGTAGGAGGGCTTCTTAAAGAAAAACTAACAGGTATGTAAGAGACAGAATTCTTGCTGGTTGGTAGGTTAGCAAATATTTATTTCATGCCATAAAATGCAATTTAATTATTTAAATATCATACAATTTGATTTCCTGGTTTTTATATATAGATTTTATCTTTGAAGGTGGGAAAACTTGCAAACTCGGCAGTGTATCAAATACTCATTTTCCCCTCCGCATATATTACATTATTATCAATTTTACAGTCATTAAAAGGGTGGATATGTGAGAATAACCTTTTCTTTAGAAATATACAGTACTTACCTTGAATCTGATTTTCTACTGACCATTAACAGAATATAAAAATAATATTTAATGCTTTTGCTAACCTCACAATGGAAAAAGTGAAGAAATAACCAAGGATTAAACTAAGAAATATTTTTTGCTATCTTGGCTAGACCTTTAGTGAACATAAGGAAAGGTCTGGAGTTGCTAGAAACTGTGTCACATTAGTCCATAGGTTGTGCCCACGTCTGTTTTCATGTCTTTGTATAACCAGCCAGGTATTCTTTATACAACTTAAGAGCGAAGAAGTGCTTTCATTATTTCTAAAATATATAACATGCATGAAATCCGAATATGAAAGGCAATCTGTTCCTTCCATATCTGTATGCATAACCTTAGAATTAATCATGGTAACTAATGATGTAACAATAAGGGATGCAGAGGTAAGAGACCATTCACCAAGCTCATCTTGCCTATGGCCCCCTTACTACTCATCGTAGGTTGAATATTGATTTTATAGTGGGACCTTGAAGCATTAAGCTACTATTCTGTTATTCTGTAGTAAAAGTATTCCAACTTTTAGAATAGTGTTAGTATCTTTCAGGTGGATTTTGGTGCCCAATAATATCTCATAATCTATAATGCGTGAGTGTCTACCCCTTCTGGGCAGAGTGCATGTCGTCACATATTAGTGTACTTTATGCTAATACTTACAAGTGGAAAAGGTTTAAATTACTTCATATTTCTTCTATGTATTAACTACTGTGTACCTACCACTTAATAATCATCATTTGCACAATAATATTATTCTGTCCTTGGAAGCTTATTATGAACTCAAGTGCTTTACACACAGTAGCTTGATCAATTTACTGTTCTTTGACCTTCTACTTTTACTTTTAAATGTTCCCCGGCTCATTTATTCATTAGGGAGCCATCCTAAGGTTTTTTCTTGATATATAAAGGGACCATGAATTACACAAGGTGGAGTAAAAGGTAATGGGAAAAGGGAATTTGGCACTAATAACCTTATATATGCTAATACAGTATATGTATACAATACAAAATATAATGCAATAATGTCATATTTTCATGTTTTATATATTTGAATAAAATACTTATTTTTAACTTAAGCTAACTCAGGCAATATCTAGCAGAATCCCATAAACAGTAGTGAGCTTGGAATATCACATCATAAAGCCTCATGTACATGCTGCCTTGAGGCATCCTTGGTATGGAGACTTCAAATGTCATCTATGGCACCATATTTGGCATCAGTGTGAAACCAATACCAAGTTCAAAATCCTGCTTATGAATATCAATAACCTTCAAGAACAATGCACTAGTAATTAGACAAATGTCCAATGACCTTTATAATACATTTTCACCACATTTATGATTCGTGCATACTCCGCTTTCCAGGAGCTGTGGTATGGGCTGACCATGAACTGGAGCAGCCCTGCATGGTTGGACACAGCCATTACACAGTACACAGCAGGTGCACTTTTATAAAATTATCTCAGCGCAGGAAAATGTTTTGAAACACATCCAATTGTGGAATTTATTATTATTCAAAGATCTATTAATTAAAATGTATTTTGCTCATAGGAGATCTCCTCTAAGGTGGTTATTGTATTTTAACCCCTTAATGACAGCCAATATGCCTTTTAACTGACCTGAGATATAAGAGAATAGCCTCCCCATACAGTTAACAATCCAGCATCTGTCGGTTGTGCACAATAGCTGACAACTTTCTGCATCAACCACAATCAGCGTTTGCATCATCCAAATCTGTTTAACCCCTTAGATGCTGCTGTAAATAGTGACTACATCATTATAAATGGTTAACAGAGTGTGGGGGCTTCCTCTTTATCCCAATTGGTGTCCTCAGATCATGATTTTGTGTTCCTGATGTTTGCGGTGGCAATTCATGACCAAATAGCGGCTTTAGAGTCTGACAGCTGTAGTAATCTGTTCAGAAGTTAGAGACATTTAGGTGGTAAAAATGCACATTTTCACTTCTGTCATACCACTTTGCATTAATTCCTGTAAAGCACCTGAAGGGTTAATACTACCTGACTGCAGTTTTTGATATGTCAGGGGGTGCTGTTTTTAAAATGGTATCATGTTTGGGGGTTTCCCAATATATGAGACCCTAAAGCCACTTCAAACATGTTTAAGGCCCTAAAAAAATAAATTTAGTAAATTTCCTTGAAAAAATGAAAAATTGCTGCTACATTTTTAAACCTCCTAAAATGCTAAAAAAATAAAATAACATTTTACACATGATGCTGATGTAAAGCAGACATGTGGGAAATGTTATTTATTAATGTTTTTTTTGTAGCATGACTATCTGGATTAAAGGGATAATCATTCAAATTTTAAAAATTGCTCATTTTTTAATATTTTTCTCAAATTTTTGATATATTTTATAAATAAAAACAAAACAAATTGACCTAAATTTACCATTATGATAAAGTATAATGTGTCACGAAAAAACAGTCTCAAAATCACTGGGATTTGTTCAAGCATTGCAGAGTTATTACCACATAAAGTGACACTGGTCAGATTTCAAAAATTTGGCTCCGTCACTAAGGCGTTAAGGTTTGATTAAAATAACATTAAAAGTTGCTCTGCTTTCCAACATGGTACAATAGATTTAGAGCATATAAAGTTCCACATCTATATATTATTCTTATTAGATAAACTCGAACATTATTTCATATTTAGTCTATAGAGTGGACTTGTATAAAAAGATTTACTACAGTTGGGATACCCCAAAAAAACCTCACTAAGAAGCCCTAAAACTTAGCTTTTATTATTTATTAAATAGTAGGGTGAATAGACCATTATACATAAAACATTCTTTCCCCATACTGCCTAAATAATTATGATATAGTATACAAGCAATTACCTAAGTATTATTTGATGAAACCCCAGGGTGTCATCTCTATTCGACAAAATGGACAGTTGTACTAAAATGCACTTTGCCCCAACATGTTTCACTGCAGATGTGGCATCATCAGGCGATGGGACAATAGCTAGATATGTAGGGAGCTGACAGATGATGTCAGGGGAGATAAGGGTAAGCCATTTTCAACTTTAATGCCTGATCCTTTACTTATTCAGGAGAGTTGTATGGCATGAGCATTCTCCTAATTCCCCTTTGAAAATAAATGCACATGTGCAATTAATGGAGGACTTGAGAGAAATACTCAATGGCCAAATGAGCGCTCTGCTGTCAGCCATGGTATAGAGCAGTGTTACCCAAGTCTGGTCCTCAAGAGCCACCAACAGATCGTGTTTTCAGGATTTCCTTAGTATTGCACAGGTGATTGAATGCTTGTCTGTCCAGGTGATGCAATTATCACCTGTGCAATACTAAGGAAATCCTGAAAACACGATCTGTTGGTGGCTCTTGAGGACTGGACTTGGGGAACACTGGTATAGAGTATGGCCACCTTTACACTTTATCAAGGTCCCATCCCGCCACTGTGCCTATTTGGTGCAACTAATTATTGGCAGGCATTTGCGCATAGAATGGGAGTAGAGACCAGTACACCGATCAAATTGTAACCTGGTACAAAAAAGTATGAACACATTTCAGTGAATGACGACTCCCTGCTCCAGATTTGTACTTTGTTTCATGCAGGAAAATGTCAGCATAGTACAGTGTCAAAGTTAATAAGCAGTTTGTAGAAGAAAGTTCTGCTGGGCTGAAACAACTTGGACGTACCGTTCCATTACAAGGATGCTTTCTGATGTGTCTATTCGAAGGGGCAATTTTTACTCCACGATGATAACACAGCTGTGTTTGGTAAGTCCGCTGACACAGCATCTGCTTTCTGATGAGTCTAACCATATGTTTGGGGCAGCCCAAGTCCCTATTTTATCTTTCAAATTGAAAATCATATTCAACAGGTCTGGAAAAAAATGTCACCGTTTGATTTGTAACGCTAGAGTGAATGAAACAGTGTAATTACCCCATGACTTAGAATGCCTAAATCACCCTTCGCTTCCAATGTTACGAGCTTTGCATCTCGCAGCATACATAATAATTACACTCCAGAGTTGCCAGGTCATTCAAACTGTAATTATAATGTGATTTGTATTGTTTATTTCATAGTAACATAAAGAACCTTGTACAGTAATTACTTTTTAAGTGCTTGTTCTTGATAATTGCAAGGTTGAATTGAGGAATGCGTGGATGCAGCTAGATTTTCCATGGGGCTGGTCTCTTTCCCACCTCTTCCTTTTCACATAACTCAGGGTCCCAGAACAAAGAACTAGCAGGAAATCAATATGCAATTTAAAAAAACATTTCACATGCACTTTTATTCAGATTAGAGTTGATATTATCGTGTCATACTCTTATAGAGGGCCATTTTCAGTAATGGAAAAACTAATGTTGAACTGTCTGAAGAGGACAAACTAAGTATGCAGAACATAATAATATTGTGCAGGATGGAAACGATCCATACAAGCATTTCCATGTACAACAATTAGGCACCAGGTTGTACTCTAGTGCTTAGATTCCTAAGAGACCATTAACATATTGAAATTCACATTTCAATACACGCCAAGCTACTTTGCCATTAGCTTCCATTATTTTCTTCTAAATTGCATGCTGTGTGTCAGATCTATTGTCATCTACGTATGAACCGGAGAGTTTTAAAGGAACAGACATTGCAGCATATTTATCAAAATAGCTTCACATGGCATCTATGCAGATGGTACTGTAAATTTAATATTTTTATTTCGAGTTATAAAGTACATAGTAAGGATCAAGTATTACTTTTCCGTGTAAAAATTCATGTGTCTATGTGCGCCAGAAAACGTATATTATCCCTTACAAGTCCAAAATTCAACTGTATTATAAGTGTCACATATAAAGACAAGTAGGATACACAAAACTATTGATTCTTCTATGAATGGAACCTGTAAAATTGAAGTTGTACACACGTAGCCAAAAGTTTTGAGAGTAAATCAAATATTGATTTTTACAAAGTTTGCTGCTTCAGTGTTTTTACTTTAAGTCAGATGTTTCTTTCGGTACGGAAGTATAATTAATAGAACTTCATACCTTTTTATACTTTTATTGACAACTATCAAATTTATGCAAAGACTCAATATTTATAGTATTGAATTCTATTTTTAAGAAATTTTTCAATTTGCCCTGGCAGCTGGATATCAGATTTTGGAGAAAATCCTGACTGATGGCAACCCATTCTTGTCTAATAAGTGCTTGACGCTTATGAGAATTTCCATGTTTTTATTTGTCCAAACACTTTTTGAGGATTGACCATAGTTCTCAAAGGAGTTAGTAATTCCACTGAGACCTGTGGTCAATCCACAGCAGTCACTTTTGCCTTGTGGCTTAGTGCTGTAAAAAGCATTGCTCATCACCAAATTGCTCCTGGATTGCTAGGAGAAATTGCTATTTTAGGATGTTTAGATACCATTCCTTATCCATGGCAGTTGTTAGGCAAAGTTTTCCAAGTAAACAGCCAACTACCATGGATGAAATGCAACGCCATAGATGAATGGTTCCAGGATGCTATAATGGCATCACAAAGGACTCAAGGTAGCACTCACCTTATCTTCTCCAGACAGTCACTCATCCAGGTGTCCCAGACAGACTAAAGGGGGCTCTTTCAGAGAAAATAACTTTACCTCAGACCTCTGCAGTCCAATCCCTGTATTTCCTGCATAATGTGTGTCTGTCCTTTATGTTTTTCTTAAAGAGAATTTGCTTTTTTGCTGTCCTTCTAGACACCAGGTGAACCTCTAAAAGCCTTCGACTCACTATACATGCATATGCACTGACTTGCCTACAGTCATTCATGCAGTGGTGTGAAACTGATCCTGTATTTGAATCCCCTTTAAGAGTCTTGGCACTTGCTGGACTTTCTTGGGCACCTTGAAGCCTTCTTCACAGCAGATGAACCTCTCTAAAGTTTTTGATAATCTGAGAAACAATTAATTTAGGAACAATTTTACAAGCCACAATGTCCTTGCCTGTAATACCATTTTGATGCAAAGTAATGACTGCATGTGTTTCCTTGGTTCAACTTCTGGTCCATTCATTGTTTAAGGGTCTGTGCTTGACTATTTCCAGCAATTTCATAGACAATTAATGGTATGGAGTTCAAGCATGCGCACTTCCACTCTATTCGAAAAGGAACTAGAACTGCAGCGCCCCAATGTCAAGATACCTGGGGGTCCAAAAGGACAGACTTCCAGTGATCAGCAATTTATCTCCTTTCCTACTAATACCCAATAACTTGATTGTTGAGGAGTTACCCTTTTATTATTCACATCTATCACTTTAAGAGCATTAAAAAATACAAACAGGGATAAAGTAACATACAATGAATATAAACAGTCTACACACTCCTGTTAAAGTACCAGGTTTTTGACAGGTACAAATATAATACCATGAAAAATAACATTCAAAACTTTTTCCACCCTTAGGCCAAGTTCACGTATTCTATATTTTACATCAGTATCTATAAGCCAAAATAAAGAGTGGAACAATCAGAGGAAAAGTATAATAGAAACACGTCACCACTTCTGTATTTTTCACATACTGGTTTTGGCTTACAAATACTGATGTAAAATACTGACCAAACACTGAATCTGTGACCGTCGCCTTAATGTCACTCATAATCTGCATAATTCAATTGAAAAATTGAAATCTTTTGGGGAGGAAAAGAAAAAATAAAGAAATAAAACACCCGGATTGCATAAATACACACCTTTAAACTAATACTATGTTGAATTACCCTTTGTATCTAAGACATCATTCAATATGTTTGGGTAGCAGTCTAACAGCGTGGCATATATACAATTGGCAATCTTTGCTGACTCTTCTTTGCAGTAGCAATCGAAATCTGTAAGATTGTGGGGGCATCTCCTGTGTAAACCCTTCTTCAGATGCACCAATGGTTCTGGAAGCGTACCACGATGGAGGAGGACACTTCGGATGGAAGAAGTTAGAGATCCTACTTTGTGGAAGGTTCTACTGGATTGGCATGAGAAAAGCCATTGAAAAGTGGTACCGAGAGTGTGGCCCATGCAACCTGCACAGAAAGGACCGTGCCAGCCAGAAGGCTCCCCTACAGCCCATAGTCACTAAACAGCCACTTGAACTGGTGGCCTTAGACCACGTGAAGCTAACTCAAAGCCGGTCAGGCTATGTCTATGCTTTGACTATTGTGGACTATTGCTCCAGATTCCTGGTAGTAGTACCTGTCAAGGACCAGACAGCGAAGATGGCAGCCAAAGCCTTCTAACAACACTTTTGTCGACCACACAGATACCCTGATAAGATACTCACCAATCAAGGCCCAGCCTTTGAAGCAGAAGTGTTTCAAGAGTTCTGCAACCTGTACGGATGCAAGAAGATAAGGACAACCCCGTATCACCCACAAACCAATGGTATGTGTGAAAAGATGAATCAAATAGTAATTGACCAACTAAAGACCTTGCCTTTGCAAAAAAGAAACTTATGGCCAGAGAAGTTGCCAGACTTGGTAGATCTGTACAATCACATCCCAGTGAATTCCACCAACTGCACTCCAGCCTACCTGATGAGAGGACGATCTAGCAAATTACCTGTCGATCTACACATGGGAGTTCTAACACCAGAAACTACCTCACCAGATGCAGATTGGGATAATGAGCAACAACAGAAATACCGCCAAGTACAAGAGTGTAGAAAGAAGCTTGTCCTATGCGAGACAAAAACAAGAGATAAACTACAATCAACATGCCCCTGCAATTCCCTTGACACCAGGTGAACAAGTGCTAAAGCGTAAAAGGAGAATGCACAAACTTGATGACCAGTGGGAAGCAGAACCATATATCATCTTACATCAAAGTTTGACAATACTAAAGTCTGTCTAATAAGCAAAGATGGAGGAGAAACTTCAACTGTGGTATCCAGAGATCACCTTAAAGTATGCCCTGATAAACTGAGAGACAAGGAAAAAGACCCCGGTACTTCTAAACCTACAGTAGAAGAAGAAAAGAAAATACATACTGTTCTTGGAAATTTTCCTCAGTCTTGGACTCAAGTACACCAAGCCATAGTGATACCTGTCTTGACTTTTCCCCAGTTGGAAATACCAGAAATGATTCAGAACCATCCTGAAACAGTAGAGACTTTACACCAGCGGGCTCAAGTAGCAAACGTCTCCCCGGCAGTGGAACAGAGAATCCACCCTCTCCTATCGGCAGTAGCATAGCAGAGGGTGTGGGCACCTCGGTGCTCAGAGGGGGCCCACCCGGAGCTACGCTACTGTAACTGATACAGTTACCTTCTGCGAAAGAGCAGGGAGAATCGATCTCCCTGCTCTGCCGATGGGGCCCCAGAGCAGGAGGGGGGCCTGGTGCCAGCAGTGGGCCCCCCGCCTGTCATCGCAGGGTCAGCTGTACAGGTAAAAAATCCAAAGTTTGTTAAAAAAAATGCATTTTCCGAGACCCGTAGCATCTCCATT
This sequence comes from Ranitomeya imitator, assembly GCF_032444005.1. Classification (NCBI taxonomy): domain Eukaryota; kingdom Metazoa; phylum Chordata; class Amphibia; order Anura; family Dendrobatidae; genus Ranitomeya; species Ranitomeya imitator. The sequence continues at coordinate 386,740,049 of NC_091285.1, read as the reverse complement.
TTCCATGATCTTGGATTGAGTGAGGGCTTATGTTTTGCATGCCAAACTGTCATTTTTATTGATACTATTTAGGTGCAGATACGATCTTTTGATCGCCCGTTATTATGCAATGTCGTGGCGACCAAAAAATCCCATAATTCTGGTGTTTTGACTTTTTCTTCTCACTACGCTGTTTAGCTATCAGTTTAATCCTTTTTTTATTGATGGATCGGGCAATTCTAAACGCAGCGGTACTAAATATGTGTATGTTTGTTTTTTTATTGTTTTATGTCTCAATAATCTCCACGGGAGACTAGAAGCTGCCCTAACCCGATCAGCTCTGCTACATAAAGGCGATGATCAGATCACCTGTATCTAGCAGAATTGCTGACTTGCTATGAGCGTCGACCATCGGGCGACCTGTGTATGTGTATATTGTATATATGGTGTGTGCATGTTCCTGAACATATGTGCATAGGTGTATGTGCCTACATATTTGTGTATGTGCATACTGTATATATGGCAGGGCCGAATTGGTCATCTGGCAGTTCTGGCAATTGCCATATGGGCCAGTTCCAGCAGTGGGTCAATTAGTCACTCTGCGTGTCTCTCCTGTAATAGAACATTTAGATCCTTATGCTCTCGCCCACGTGACCTTTTTGTGCTCCACTTTACATGAGGCACATGGAGAAGGAGAGAAGTCAGCCAGTCAGCATCAGTCTCAGATGCACTCAGCCAACACATCCTCCAAGGCTGAAGAGCAGCATGGTTACTGCCTAAACTACAGCCCCCTTCCCCATTCCGGCTGGTGAGTAAAGGTACCGTCACACTAAGCGACGCTGCAGCGATACCGACAACGATCCGGATTGCTGCAGCGTCGCTGTTTGGTCGCTGGAGAGCTGTCACACAGACAGCTCTCCAGCGACCAACGATCCCGAGGTCCCCGGTAACCAGGGTAAACATCGGGTTACTAAGCGCAGGGCCGTGCTTAGTAACCCGATGTTTACCCTGGTTACCATCCTAAAAGTAAAAAAACAAACGCTACATACTTACCTACCGCTGTCTGTCCTCGGCGCTCTGCTTCTCTGCTCTGGCTGTGAGCGCGGGCAGCCGGAAAGCAGAGCGGTGACGTCACCGCTCTGCTTTCCGGCCGCTGTGCTCACAGCCAGACCAGAGAAGCAGAGCGCCGAGGACAGACAGCGGTAGGAAAGTATGTAGCATTTGTTTTTTTACTTTTAGGATGGTAACCAGGGTAAACATCGGGTTACTAAGCGCGGCCCTGCGCTTAGTAACCCGATGTTTACCCTGGTTACCAGTGAAGACATCGCTGAATCAGTGTCACACACGCCGATTCAGCGATGTCTACGGGGAGTCCAGCGACGAAATAAAGTTCTGGACTTTCTTCCCCGACCAGCGACAGCACAGCAGGGGCCTGATCGCTGCTGCCTGTCACACTGGACGATATCGCTAGCCAGGACGCTGCAACGTCACGGATCGCTAGCGATATCGTCTAGTGTGACGGTACCTTTAGGCTTTTTCCGGTATGAGGTGACCTATGAAACACTCATGCTCTGTTCCCCTCCTGCACCTCCCGCCTCTGATATGCAGCTCCCATTTAATTACACATCTTCTTATCACCCTCCTGTGTTTATAAAAGTTATTTGTACAGGACCCTTTCATTGTTAACGCTTGTTAACCCTTTCATTGCCTCCCTGCAGCTGAGAAAACAATGTTTGGGTGAGCAGTGAAAGGGTTACATTTTGTGACTGGTACAAATAGCTTTTTATAAAGGACAGTGAGTGCAGATGATGTGTGCTGACACTTGGTCTCTGACTGATGCAAATGCTACTGACAAAAGGCCCCTCCGCACATTACATTATGGTCGGGTTCAGGAGGTTTAAACAAAATGGCCAATCACATCCACAAATTGCGTACATGATGGGCTTAGGGTTAGTTTTCCAGCAAAAATGCAGCGTTTGACAGTGCCAGCAAAGACAATGAGATTTCTGAAGCCTCATACACACGCTGCTTATGCTTTCCTTTACAGATTTCACATCTGCTGCATGTCAATTCTGTCAGCATTTTTGCAGCATTTTTCAATTAATAGACAAAAATTGAAAATCTCATATTTTATGCAGCAATTTTCCTGCCAAGAGACACTTTTTTTATGCAGAAATGCAAACCCTTACATAGACCGACCAACAGCAAATAAACAACTGGCAATCGATAGATGTTTACCAACTGGCTGTTGTTTAATAGCCTGTTAATACAGGCAAACTGCATTATAGGATGCGCACAGAGTGATCAATAACAGATCGCTCAGCATACATAATGTCACGCGGTGACTATCACAGTGTGACACGACCCAATAGATGGTCGGTCAGCTAACGGCACAATACACGAGGATGGTATAGGTGAGAGGAAGGCCCTACCTGTAGGGAATGGGATAGCAACTTATATGACGTTTCTGCATGGTACATGCAATTAATTTGATTTGATTAATAACCAGTACCCATATACAAAAGGACTACCTGACCTATCATCATTATTACATATCAAACACAGAAAAAAGATGATACTAAAATCAAAAGAGTATCAAACTGTAAACAACTTTATTATTAAAATCATCAGACACAGGTGAAGAAAATGAAGTGCAGACCCATAGTTGAAAGAATGCTGTACAAAAAAGGGGGGCACGTGCCCAGAGAATCTAATGATCCACATATACAATCTATAGTTTCTCACGTTTCACAATGTAGACATGTTTACTATAGTCTCTATTAAGTGTCACAACCTGAACATATTATATATAAAATCTGAAGAGACATAATCAAAATAGTAGTATGGTCACTGCAACTCAGTGGGTGGCACAATCCACCATCATATCTCCTATGGCTAAAGGCGCCCTGGATTATCTAATAGATTAATGGCATAGCACCAAAACTATTTACCCGTCAAGAAGTGCAATCAAGATGTCCTGGGGACGCGCCTCCGCCCCAACCCGTGTTTCAGAGAACAATCTTCATCAGGGGGCATTCAATTCTGAGTCGCAAGTGGATTAAAAAGGTTTGAACCTTTTTTGAACCTGTAGGGAATGGGGAATGGTCACAACTAGGGTTGAGCGAAACGGATCGGACAAATTCAAAAATCGCCGACTTTCGGCAAAGTCGGGTTTCATGAAACCCGACCTGATCCTAGTGTGGGATCGGCCATGAGGTCGGCGATCTTCGCGCCAAAGATTGATGCTTTCAGCGCCATTTTTCAGCCAATGAAGGAGGACGCAGAGTGTGGGCAGCGTGATGACATAGGTCTCGGTCCCCACCATCTTAGAGAAGGGCATGACAGTGATTGGCTTGCTTTCTGCGGCGTCACAGGGGCTATAAAGGGGTGTGCACGCCAGCTGCCATCTTACTTCTGCCGATTGTAGCATAGGGAGAGGTTGCTGCAGCTTCATCAGATGAAGGGATATAGTTAGGGAGGGAAGATTAACCCCCAAACTGCTTGTGCTGTAGCGATTTCCAGTGTCTAACACCACCATTTTTTTGCAGGGACAGTGGAGGTTATATTTTTGTGCATCAGCGCTGTTGCTTATTAGGCTGCCTTATAAGGCTCCCTGATAGCTGCATTGCTGTTTGTATGCTGCTGTGCAAACCAACTGCTTTTTTAAAAGCAAAAATCCTGTTGCTCCTTTCTGCACAGTTATCTTGTTCATTTGTCCACACTTTTGTGTGCAGCGGTCCTTTTTATTGCTGCCATACTTGTCCTGAGATCATTGTAGGGAGATTGAAATTGTACTACAGTTCTTGTATTTTTTCATATATCTTCCAGCCACTTTCTGCCACTTACATTGTATTGTTTTATGCACAGGGCCTGAGGTTTGGTTTAGTCTCCCCCCCCAAAAAAAAGTGAGATTCAAATTATCACAATGTGGATAAATTTCAGTCCTGTTTGTTTGTGGTATATCAGCCAGCCACTTTCTGCAACTTACATTGTGTTGCTTTATGCACAGGGTCTGAGGTTTGGTTTAGTCTCCCAAAAAAACAAGTGAGATTCAAATTATCACAAAGTGGATATACTTCAGTCCTGTTAGTTTGTGGTATATCAGCCAGCCACTTTCTGCCACTCACATTGTGTTGTTTTATGCACAGGGCCTGAGGTTTGGTTTAGCCTCCCCCCAAAAAAGTGAGATTCAAATTCTCACAAAGTGGATATATTTCATTCCTGTTAGTTTGTGGTATATCAGCCAGCCACTTTCTGCCACTTACTTGTGTTGTTATATACACTGGGCCTAAGTTGTGGTTCATAGTATACAAGTGACTAGCACACTCCAAGAAATTGTGATGCAAATAAAGTGGGGTTTATTACATACAAAGATCACAAACGTTTCGGTCTATTCTTTGACCTTCATCAGTGTGCTGGAGAGAAAATTATGTACAGAACGGAAAATTATAAACACTTATAAAACAAGGTGGGGTGTCAACAAAATAGGACATGGTAATAACAAACAACAACAAAAAAAGTATATACATCACGAGATATGACGTCATGGGACATAACGTAAATTTATAAAGAACAATCAAGGAGAACCATCAACAGATACATGTCTATACATAGATAATGTTGCAAATCGACGTATGTGAAAAGGAACCGTAAGGATGGAGCAGTGTAGAGGAACCGTAGCGGATATACAATGTGACCTAGTAAATGAAACGGTAACAAGGTGTATGGTGTGAGACCTACCTAAGTACACTTGTATGCCTATATGGGCCCCAATAATGGATAGTATATTATTGCATCTATAATAAACGAAATAAGAAAATGACATATACAGTGGTGGTGCCGTTACAGTGTACTATGTGTGGCTCCGTATGGATACAATGTGGGGGTACATACCAGTATAATACATGTATAATACATCTGGTGGACTTGAACCAGATAGGATTTACAGGAGGCTGTCTATAAAGGAGAGTGATGGAGTATAATAAACGCCACAATCAAGTAAAATACTGGGATACCAACTGGCTATACTAGGAAAGGTACATACCCAAAACAGAGGTAAAGCCAAAACGAAACTACGGCTGTACAATACAAACAGCCAATCTGTAAGGGCAAAATACTTGGTCAGCACGGCCGCTTAAAGACCTACATGTTCGGTAGAAGACCCCTAACAGAATTATAATGGGGAGATCACATAAAGCTAAACTTACCAGCGCCAAGAAGAGGATTAGATCTCCGCGGTATCCACCGCAAGGAGCTGTAAGGAAGTGTGCCTAGTTCTGCCTCTTATATTGTGTGTGAGACGCCTGACATGCGCGCGGTGTGAGCCGGCATGTGAATCGGAAACGGGGCAGGGCGATAGTGACGCAGGTGTCAGATGACCGCAGGGGGCGGTGACTGGTGCGTTCCACAAAGGAAAGAAAGATGGAAGTGCGTTCCAGGGAGGAGGGTGGAAGACAGCTGTGCAGGTGGCCGTAGAGTGTCACAGGCGGCAGCGGTCGTGGAATCAGAACGGACGATTCTGTAGGGACAAGACTGAAATTAGTATAGGATAAAGATGAAACATAATAACAACCACATAACAATAATAAATGACTATTGTATGGCTAGTCTGGATCGTTACAAGGTCCCTATTTGTAAATAAACAGAACACTAAACATTGTAGGTGATAAGGACGTATCCCAGTATAAACATAGTATCTATTACCGACAATGCGGATATATAACATACAAGTCCGATACCTGTTAACAAAGATAAACGTGTTAGCAAAGATACACGTAAATGGTCTAATACCATAGACCATATTACTAAGTAACTCATCTACTAAGATGTCGGGGTGGAGGCCCCTATGGGTATCAAAGGGCCCATGTTATGACTAGGGTGTCAAGTAATAGTGTCAGGATGGGATACCAAGGTACGCTTACAAAAACTTGGTGTAGGGACATCATATAAGGTTCCAAATAGGTAAGTTGTTCTGGTCCAGAAGAGACAGCTGCAAGTTATAGACGGTGATACGATTACACGGTAGTTCACAGAGACAGACATTGGTCCAGATGCTGCTATTACTGGCCTAATAGGTAAAACATAGTCTGGCTACTCAAATCTAGGATATAATAAAGCTTAAGCCTTAAAAAAGGAACATGATAGGAGAAAAATATATATATACAGCTCTATTAGAAGGACAAGAAATGAGGCGAATATTACATGAAGGACAGAAGTTCGTAGTCCCTATTTAGTCCTCTGGGGGTGAGAGTGTTGAGTTCATGGATCCAGTACGCCTCTCTACGTTTCAACATAGAGATGCGATGCCCGCCCCGTCTAGGTGAAGTCACTTGTTCTATAATTTGAAATTTAAGTTGAGACAGGTTGTGGCCTTTTTCAATGAAGTGTGACGGTAGGGGAAGTAGTAGGTTCTTGCACCGGATGGTGGATTTGTGTTTAGATATCCGTGATTTGACTGATTGAGTAGTCTCACCCACGTACAGCAGACCGCAAGGGCATTTAATGAGATAGACTACAAAGTTGGTGTCGCAGGTGAAGAAGCTGTTGATTGGATATCTTTTCCCAGTATGTGGGTGGTGGATGATATTACCTTTTATAACATTATTGCATTGGTTGCAATTGAGACAAGGGAAGGTGCCTGTTCTTGGGTTACTCAGGAATCGTTGAGTAGGCCCAGGGTGTATTGGACCAATGTCTGCACGAACCAGACTATCCTTAATGTTGCGAGGTCGCTTAAAACATGGCATGAAGGGGTGTTGGAACTCTTTGACTGTTGGGAATGCTGTTTGGAGGATGTGCCAATGTTGGCGAATGGTTTTATGCAATCTGTATGCGGCCGGATGGTACTGGTGCACAAATGGAATACGGGACACTGCAGAATCCCTTACCCTCCTGGTATCATTGGTATTGGCAACATCTAGGATGCGTGGGGGATATCCTCTCTCTCGGAATTTGGACTTCATCTCTGATGTCCTCTGTTCCTTGATTGCAGGATCCGAGACGATTTTGGTTACCCTATGTAGTTGTGATTTAGGGATGGATTTCTTCATATTTTTAGGATGGAAACTATCGTAGTGTAACAGACTGTTGCGATCCGTGGGTTTGGAGTATAGGTCTGTTGACAGGTTGCCATTACATAGTTACATAGTTACATAGTCATTAAGGTTGAAGGAAGACTATATGTCCATCTAGTTCAACCCATAGCCTAACCTAACATGTTGATCCAGAGGAAGGCAAAAAAAACCTTTAATAACTACTGTGTCTAGGAAACTTATTCGGTAAGGGTCATGTGTCATGGTAAAGTCCAATCTGGGCCATGCCGTTCTAAGAAATAGAAAGAAATCCTGCAGAGAATCAAGATCACCCCTCCAGATGCAGAAGACATCATCTATATATCGCTTCCATGTCAAAACATGGTTCTGGAAGAGTTCGTGGGTATATATAGATGTGTCTTCGAAGTGGGCCATATAGGCATTGGCACGAGTCTTTCTAACAAAAAAACATCCAATTACACCAGTTTTCTATATCTTGCCCAAGATACACAAGAACCTGCAAAATCCACCCGGAAGACCCATTGTGGCTTCCACAGACTCGATTCTGGCTCCTCTCTCTATCTATCTGGAGAAAATTCTGACACCTCTCATCAGGAACACAAGCTCTTTTCTACTTGACACTGGGGCTTTCCTTGAAATCATCAGGAACATTACACCTATCCCTCCTGATACCTTTCTGGTATCATTCGACGTTAAAGATTTGTACACGTCTATACCCCATATGAATGGTATACAATCGACCCGGTGGCTCCTCTCCATTAATGACACCAATCCTGATCTTGTCGACCTATGCTGCGATCTTTTGTCCATCGTTTTAAACAATAATTTTTTTCTTTTCGAGGACACCTATTACCTCCAAATAAGGGGCTCGGCCATGGGCTCAAATGTGGCACCTCCTTATGCCAATGCCTATATGGCCCACTTCGAAGACACATCTATATATACCCACGAACTCTTCCAGAACCATGTTTTGACATGGAAGCGATATATAGATGATGTCTTCTGCATCTGGAGGGGTGATCTTGATTCTCTGCAGGATTTCTTTCTATTTCTTAGAACGGCATGGCCCGGATTGGACTTTACCATGACACATGACCCTTACCGAATAAGTTTCCTAGACACAGTAGTTATTAAAGACACTAATGGCAACCTGTCAACAGACCTATACTCCAAACCCACGGATCGCAACAGTCTGTTACACTACGATAGTTTCCATCCTAAAAATATGAAGAAATCCATCCCTAAATCACAACTACATAGGGTAACCAAAATCGTCTCGGATCCTGCAATCAAGGAACAGAGGACATCAGAGATGAAGTCCAAATTCCGAGAGAGAGGATATCCCCCACGCATCCTAGATGTTGCCAATACCAATGATACCAGGAGGGTAAGGGATTCTGCAGTGTCCCGTATTCCATTTGTGCACCAGTACCATCCGGCCGCATACAGATTGCATAAAACCATTCGCCAACATTGGCACATCCTCCAAACAGCATTCCCAACAGTCAAAGAGTTCCAACACCCCTTCATGCCATGTTTTAAGCGACCTCGCAACATTAAGGATAGTCTGGTTCGTGCAGACATTGGTCCAATACACCCTGGGCCTACTCAACGATTCCTGAGTAACCCAAGAACAGGCACCTTCCCTTGTCTCAATTGCAACCAATGCAATAATGTTATAAAAGGTAATATCATCCACCACCCACATACTGGGAAAAGATATCCAATCAACAGCTTCTTCACCTGCGACACCAACTTTGTAGTCTATCTCATTAAATGCCCTTGCGGTCTGCTGTACGTGGGTGAGACTACTCAATCAGTCAAATCACGGATATCTAAACACAAATCCACCATCCGGTGCAAGAACCTACTACTTCCCCTACCGTCACACTTCATTGAAAAAGGCCACAACCTGTCTCAACTTAAATTTCAAATTATAGAACAAGTGACTTCACCTAGACGGGGCGGGGATCGCATCTCTATGTTGAAACGTAGAGAGGCGTACTGGATCCATGAACTCAACACTCTCACCCCCAGAGGACTAAATAGGGACTACGAACTTCTGTCCTTCATGTAATATTCGCCTCATTTCTTGTCCTTCTAATAGAGCTGTATATATATATTTTTCTCCTATCATGTTCCTTTTTTAAGGCTTAAGCTTTATTATATCCTAGATTTGAGTAGCCAGACTATGTTTTACCTATTAGGCCAGTAATAGCAGCATCTGGACCAATGTCTGTCTCTGTGAACTACCGTGTAATCGTATCACCGTCTATAACTTGCAGCTGTCTCTTCTGGACCAGAACAACTTACCTATTTGGAACCTTATATGATGTCCCTACACCAAGTTTTTGTAAGCGTACCTTGGTATCCCATCCTGACACTATTACTTGACACCCTAGTCATAACATGGGCCCTTTGATACCCATAGGGGCCTCCACCCCGACATCTTAGTAGATGAGTTACTTAGTAATATGGTCTATGGTATTAGACCATTCACGTGTATCTTTGCTAACACGTTTATCTTTGTTAACAGGTATCGGACTTGTATGTTATATATCCGCATTGTCGGTAATAGATACTATGTTTATACTGGGATACGTCCTTATCACCTACAATGTTTAGTGTTCTGTTTATTTACAAATAGGGACCTTGTAACGATCCAGACTAGCCATACAATAGTCATTTATTATTGTTATGTGGTTGTTATTATGTTTCATCTTTATCCTATACTAATTTCAGTCTTGTCCCTACAGAATCGTCCGTTCTGATTCCACGACCGCTGCCGCCTGTGACACTCTACGGCCACCTGCACAGCTGTCTTCCACCCTCCTCCCTGGAACGCACTTCCATCTTTCTTTCCTTTGTGGAACGCACCAGTCACCGCCCCCTGCGGTCATCTGACACCTGCGTCACTATCGCCCTGCCCCGTTTCCGGTTCACATGCCGGCTCACACCGCGCGCATGTCAGGCGTCTCACACACAATATAAGAGGCAGAACTAGGCACACTTCCTTACAGCTCCTTGCGGTGGATACCGCGGAGATCTAATCCTCTTCTTGGCGCTGGTAAGTTTAGCTTTATGTGATCTCCCCATTATAATTCTGTTAGGGGTCTTCTACCGAACATGTAGGTCTTTAAGCGGCCGTGCTGACCAAGTATTTTGCCCTTACAGATTGGCTGTTTGTATTGTACAGCCGTAGTTTCGTTTTGGCTTTACCTCTGTTTTGGGTATGTACCTTTCCTAGTATAGCCAGTTGGTATCCCAGTATTTTACTTGATTGTGGCGTTTATTATACTCCATCACTCTCCTTTATAGACAGCCTCCTGTAAATCCTATCTGGTTCAAGTCCACCAGATGTATTATACATGTATTATACTGGTATGTACCCCCACATTGTATCCATACGGAGCCACACATAGTACACTGTAACGGCACCACCACTGTATATGTCATTTTCTTATTTCGTTTATTATAGATGCAATAATATACTATCCATTATTGGGGCCCATATAGGCATACAAGTGTACTTAGGTAGGTCTCACACCATACACCTTGTTACCGTTTCATTTACTAGGTCACATTGTATATCCGCTACGGTTCCTCTACACTGCTCCATCCTTACGGTTCCTTTTCACATACGTCGATTTGCAACATTATCTATGTATAGACATGTATCTGTTGATGGTTCTCCTTGATTGTTCTTTATAAATTTACGTTATGTCCCATGACGTCATATCTCGTGATGTATATACTTTTTTTGTTGTTGTTTGTTATTACCATGTCCTATTTTGTTGACACCCCACCTTGTTTTATAAGTGTTTATAATTTTCCGTTCTGTACATAATTTTCTCTCCAGCACACTGATGAAGGTCAAAGAATAGACCGAAACGTTTGTGATCTTTGTATGTAATAAACCCCACTTTATTTGCATCACAATTTCTTGGAGTGTGCTAGTCACTTGTATACTATATATCAAGGTTTGGGCACCTATAGACTGTGCACCTCCCCTTTAGGCTGTGCTTTACATTTTCTATACCACTAAGTTGTGGTTCAGTCTCCCAAAAAAAAGGGGAAATTCAAATTCTCACAAAGTGGATATACTTCTGTCCTGCTAGTTTGTCGTATATCAGCCAGCCACTTTCTGCCACTTAGATTGCGTTGTTATATACACTGGGCCTAAGTTGTGGTTCAGTCTCCCAAACAAAAAGAGGGAGATTCAAATTCTCACAAAGTGGATATACTTCTGTCCTGTTAGTTTATCGTATATCAGCCAGCCACTTTCTGCCACTTAGATTGCGTTGTTATATACACTGGGCCTAAGCTGAAGTTCAGTCTCCCAAAAAAAAGGGGAGATTCAAATTCTCACAAAGTGGATATACTTCTGTCCTGTTAGTTTGTCGTATATCAGCCAGCCACTTTCTGCCACTTAGATTGCGTTGTTATAACAATGGGCCTAAGTTGTGGTTCAGTCTCCCCAAAAAAAGGGGAGATTCAAATTCTCACAAAGTGGATATACTTCTGTCCTGTTAGTTTGTCGTATATTAGCCAGCCACTTTCAGCCACTTACATTGCGTTGTTTTTTGCAGAGGGCCTGATTTTTTGTTCAGTCTCCCAAAAAAAAGGGGGATTTAAAATCTCAACACGTTTATATACATCTTCTACCTTGTTTTACAGTATCATATAACGGTTGTTATTTTGGTTAGACTTTCCATAAAATGAGGAAGTCAGGTGGAAGAGGCCGTGGCTGGTGGTTGCGAGCTGGTGCTGATACTGATGGTGGTGGTGCATCTGGAGGTAGTGGCAAAAGCACAATAGCACCTAAGGCTGGAGGTGTTGAGCCAGCGTCATCGTCTGGCTACACAAGGCTTCGAAGGCTCCCTTATCTGGGAGTAGGAAAACGGCTTTTAAAGCCGGAGCAGCAGGAAAAAGTTTTGGCTTTCCTTGCTGACTCAGCCTCTAGCTCTTTCGTCTCCACTTCAGAAAGTTCCAAATATTAAAGCAGCGAGTCGTCAGTGGATGCTCCCGGTCAGGAATAAGACGTTTCCTTGTGTCCTTCACCCAAACCAAAAGTGAAGGATGCGTCAGGCGACACTACAGGTTACTCCATGGAGCTCTTTACACATACCGTGCCTGGGTTAGAACGGGAAATTGTTAACTGCCCATTACAAGATGATTCGGACATGGAATGCACTGATGCACAGCCACAGCTAGATTATAATGCTGTTCCATTGACTGAGCCAGAATCTGACCCTGATGAAACTATGGTGCCCTGTCCCGAACGCTATAGCACCTTACACGGTGACACAGAGGAAGGTGCACAGGACATTGAAGAGTAGGTGATAGATGACCCAGTTGTTGACCCAGATTGGCAGCCATTGGGGGAAGAGGGTGCCGCTGCCAGTAGCTCAGAAGCGGAGGAGGATGATCCACAGCAGCCATCTACATCGCAACAGCTGTCATCTGGCAGGCCCGTATCAGGCCAACAACGTTTGTCAAAAACAAAAACAGTTTTAGGACAGCGTGGCCATCCGGTGAAAGTAGCACAGCGTGCAATGCCTGAAAAGGTATTCCATAGTAGGAAGACTGCAGTGTGGCAATTTTTTAACCAAGATCCGAATTATCAGTCAAAAGTTATCTATAAGAAATGCTCAAAGACCTTTAGCAGAGGGAAGAATCTTCAAAATTTAAATACAATGTGCATGCTTAGACATTTAACCAGCATGCACTTGCAAGCCTGGACTAACTACCAAACGTCCCGTACCGTTGGTGCACCTGCTTAGAATGAAGGTAGTCAGCAACGCTACATAGCTTCCCTCACTGTAAGCCCACCGGTTAGGACACCACCAGCAGCAAATGTGGAGGTATCGTCGCAAGGCCAAAGCAGTCAGGGAATCACAAGGTTATTGGTAAGAAACACTGTATATAGGCCAACATCGAGAATACCATCACCAACCCTCTCTCAATCCGCCATGTCCACCACCACCACCACCGCTAGTTCCACCATATGCACCTCTCCAGTCCAGCTCACCATACAAGAGACTCTCGTTAGGAAAAGAATGTACTCATCCTCTCATCCGTGTACACAGGGTTTGAACGCCCACATTGCTAGACTAATCTCGTTAGAGTTGATGCCCTACCGGTTGGTTGAAAGCGAAGCTTTCAAAGCCTTGATGGCCTACGCAAAACCACGCTATGACCTACCCAGTCGACACTTCTTTGCAAGAAAAGCCATCCCAGCCCTCCACCAGCATGTCAAAGACCGCATTGTCCATGCACTGAGGCAATCAGTCAGTAGAAAGGTGCACCTCACAACAGATGCATGGACCAGTAGGCATGGCCTGGGACGTTACGTGTCCATCACGGCACACTGGGTTAATGTGGTGGATGCATGGTCCACAGGGGACAGCCATAGTGGGACAGTTCTGCCTAGCCCACGGTCTAGGAAAGAGTTGGCTGTAGGCTTTCGCCACCCCTCCTCCTCCTCCTCCAGAAGCGAAATCTCATCCACAGAGCGCAGTCGCACAACCACTCCATCTGCATCTGCCAGTGTTGCACACGAGGTGTCACATTATCGAATAGCTAGTGGTAAGCATCAGCAGGCTGTGTTAGAAATGAAGTGTTTGGGTGACAACAGACACACCGCGGAAGTACTGGCCGAGTACTTGCAGCAACAAACTCAGTCATGGCTGGGCAGTGTACATCTTGAGGCAGACAAGGTAGTCAGTGATAAAGGAAGGAATTTTATGGCTGCCATAGCCCTTTCAGAACTGAAACACATACCTTGCCTGGCTCACACCTTGAACCTGGTGGTGCAGTGCTTCCTCAAAAATTATCCGGAGTTACCAGCCCTGCTCCTGAAGGTACGAAGACTTTGCTCGCACATCCGCCGGTCGCCCGTACACTCCAGCCGTATGCTGAACCATCAGCGATCGCTGAATCTTTCCCAGCACCGCCTAATAATCGACGTTGCAACAAGGTGGAACTCCACACTGCACATGGTACAGAGGCTGTGTGAACAGAGGCGTGCTGTAATTAATTTGTGGGAGGATACACATACACGGGCAGGCAGTTGGATGGCAGACATGGAGTTGTCTGGTGTGCAGTGGTCGAAGCTCCAAGACCTCTGTCAAGTCCTTCAGTGTTTTGAGGAATGCACATGGCTGGTAAATGCAGACAACGCCATCATAAGCATGAGCATCCCACTAATGCATCTGCTGATGCAAAGTTTGACGCACATTAAGGAGCTGGCATCTGCAGCCGAGGAGGAGGGAAGCCTTGATGACAGTCAGCCATTGTCTGCTCAGGGAACTCTCCTGGACGAGGTGGTGGATGAAGAGGACGAGGAGGAGGATGATGGGGATGAATATTTATGGAAGGAGGATGCTTCACAGGGGGCAATAGAAACTGGTGGCATTACAAGATCAGGTACAGGGTTTTTGCGGGACACAAGTGATGTTGATTTGCAAGAAAGTGCTCCTCAACCCAGCACAAGCAGTGAATTGACACCTGGAACATTGGCTCACATGCCTGAGTATGCCTTGCGTATCCTAAAAAGGGACCCCCGCATTATCAAAATGATGACTGATGACGATTACTGGTTGTCCTGCCTCCTGGATCCACGATATAAAGGAAAATTACAAAATATCATGCCACATGAGAACCTTGAGCAAATATTGGCTACCAAACAAGCAACTCTTGTAAACCGTTTGGTTCAGGCATTCCCAGCACACAGCGGCGGTGATGGTTCTCTCACGAGCCATAGGGGCAACATGGCAGAGGTGTTAGAGGTGCACAAATCCGAAGTGGCGTTGGACAGAGGGGTTTTGTGACCAGGTTGTGGAGTGATTTCGCAATGACCGCTGACACAACAGGTACTGCTGCATCGATTCAAAGTGACAGGAGACAGCATTTGTCCAGTATGGTTACGAACTACTTTTTCTCCTTTATCGATGTTCTCCCTCACAGGTCATTCCCCTTTGATTACTGGGCATCTAAAATAGACACCTGGCCTGAATTGGCAGAATATGCATTACAGGAGCTCGCTTGCCCTGCTTCTAGTGTGCTATCAGAAAGAGTCATCAGTGCTTCTGGTTCAATACTGACCGAAAAAAGGACACGTCTGGCTACCCAGAATGTTGATGATCTAACCTTCATTAAAATGAACCAATCATGGATTTCAAATTATTTTGCTCCACCTTCTCCTGCTGACACGTAGCTTGCCTGAAAAATGTCTTGCTTTTGGCCTCTTCTTACTGACTTCTCCAATTCCGCCATTTACAGATGCTGAATGTCCACCATAGGCCATTTTATACCTCCCTAAATGGGCTGACTCCCCCCACAGGGCCGTGGTCACCACCTGGCGCAAACACCTATGCAAGTGCCGTTTGCCTGGACAGGTGGGTGCGCCCACTCTTGGGCGACGGCACTGGCACAGGGTCCCTCATAGTACAATGAAGTGTCTCTGACGGTGGTGGTGCACAACCAACGTCAGACACACCGTTGTAATATGGGGGGCCCTGTGCCAGTACCACCGCCCACGAGAGAGTGTTCCCCCCAGCTCAAACAGTGCTCTACCACATGCAATACTTACCTCTCCCTGCTCCACCACTGTGTAGTCTGTGCTGTTAAATCCTTCAATGGCACTGCCAATACAAATCTGTTGAAATGATAGATGATAGTTAAAATATACAGGGGCCCTGGCCTCCATTTAGACCAGTTAATACTTTGCGCCTACTACCACTTTCTGCTACTCAGCAGAGGAGCCCACCCCAGTACCTAGCTATGCCGCCTGTTTAGTCCTGTTACCAAGTTTGAACTGCTTTTAGCCTACTTTTGTATTTGGGCCTACTAACCGTGTCTGCGTCACTCATTACAGTTGTCCTCCACTGAACAAAGCTAGGCCGCCTGTTTAGTCCTGTTACCAATTTTGAACTGCATTTAGCCTACTTTATTATTTGGGCCTATATCTGTGTTTCCTCCTCATCCTGCCCATTGTCCAGCCACTGCTAGATGAGTCTGCTGGTACATTGACCCAGACCACTACATTCCCTTGCACTCTACAGAGCCAGAATCTGACCCTGCATCAGGTTCCCCTTCCTGCATACTATACCACCTTACACGGGGACAAAGAGGAAGGTGCAAATGAAAGTGCAGGTTCCTTCATCAGGTGAGGGGGCATACTCATTGGCGACGTCACTGGCACAGGGCCCCTCATAGTACGCAAAAGTGTCTCTGGCAGTGGAAGGCACCACCCGCCATCAAACACACTGCTGTACTATGAGGGGCCCTGTGCCAGTGCCAATGAGTGGGCCCCCCCTGCTTGCTCAGGATCACAGCACTTGCAAAGTTGAAATACTTACCTCTCCCTTCTCCACCGCCGTGACGTATTCCGTTTCCTGGGCCCACGAAAATCTTGAGCCAGTCCTATCCCCCCACAACTTTAGCCAAATGACCCCCAGTTTTCAATGCCTAACTATTATTATAAAGTAAATTAAGATTGACAAGCTTAAGAAATAAGAATTGATGTTTTTGGCATTAAAATGGGCACTGTAGGTGTTTTCCTGTCCTCCACTCACTGCCGACTTTGATTCCCCATTGACTTTCATTGGGTTTTGTGTTTCGGTCGGCCCCCGACTTTTCGCAATAAACAGCCGATTTCACCCGACCCGACTTTTGACAAAGTCGGGTTTCGCGAAACCCGACTCGATGCTAAAAAACTAAAAGTCGCTCAACTCTACACAGGACTATGTGCCGCTGATGACAATGACAAATAATTGCACCCAAAGAATGAGTAGTTTTCGCCTTCATCCAGTGTTTTACAGCTTGCTTAAATGGGCTGATAATTGGGAATTAGCGTTCCTATAAAGGTCATTTCCTGTTTATCTTCCCATCTTAAATGGATGCTTCCAAATTATATTGATCACCACATTTTCGAGACTGTACTGTGCACCATAAATTAAGAGACTGTGCAAGCTCTTTATACAGTTGTTTCAAGAAATATCACTAAAGTGTAAGCTTCAGACATGCCATGTGTTGTCCTCCTGACTCTTACATTATACATACAGAAACTACATTATGAAGGCATTGCTCATAGTGGCACATACATGTTTTGGAGGAACATGCAAAAAACGTATCAACCAAATACCCTGTTTTTTCCATCTTTTTACTAGCACTTGCTGTCCACTGTGATTTTTTTGCAACAGTGTGTTTTTGGTTTTACTGTGCTTTTCTGTGTTTTCAAGTCTCTTGGTGGTGTGAACATGTCTCTATGGGCTTGTTCACTGTGCGCGCACCTCATGTGTTCTGGTTTCATATAATTGTTTTCTTGTGTCCACAAGACTGGGGAGGCCTCCACCCCTCTTTTTTTGAGCTGTGTGCACAGGAGCTGTTCTGTCCAGCGTGTCCACATGGACATTCCTTTTTCTGAATCCTGCTCATACAGGTATTGTACATATGACCAAGTTTTAAATACATCAGATAGGGATTACATACATTAGTTAGGACTGCTCTGATATGGGTATACCTTGATATTGGTAGAGCGGCTTAATATACATTTTTTGCAAAAAACGTATCAACCAAATACCCTGTTTTTTCCATCTTTTTACTAGCACTTGCTGTCCACTGTGATTTTTTTGCAACAGTGTGTTTTTGGTTTTACTGTGCTTTTTTGTGTTTTCAAGTCTCTTGGTGGTGTGAACATGTCTCTACGGGCTTGTTCACTGTGCGCGCAGCTCATGTGTTCTGGTTTCATGTTTTGGAGGAAGGTGCTGAAAAAAAAACCATTTGTTTGTTTTATGCACATGAATTGTAACAGAAATTACAGAAAATAGAAGGTGTAGAGAAATATATATGGAATGGCACAAAATAATTTAAGGGAAAAAAAATGAAAAATGTTGTTTACCTGAAGCTTTGTACGTTCATGGAATCAGGGGGTGTTATTCCTAACCTCGTGTGATGTCAGACTCAGGTGGGGTACATATTTAGAAGCAGCAGGATAAATGTGAGCTTTTATATTAAATAAAATAAATTTGAGGACATAATGGAAAATTCAATGTAGAAAGCCATATGGTGTAATGTCACGCAGCTCATAGAAGGCTGCAAAAGTGCGTCCCCTGCCAATTTTAAGAGTCTGCTCTTGTTTAAATCTGTCTTAAGTTTTAGTCTTTGAATTATGAACAGGGTATGCAGAAAGCCACAGAAAATGTGACATCCGTGTGCTTTCCAAAGCTTCATTCTGCAGTCACACAACCATGTCCATGCTAAGAACACTCCACCTAATTTCCATGTCTCATTGAACAAAGGAACTGTAGGTAACTGTTCAGCGGAGATGCAAAACACACAGCTATTCTGATGAATACCTTACAGAATTTATTTCTTCAGCTTTCTCACTATAGACAGAGTCAATACTATTTTGCATTGAATAAACTTCAGTATACATAGGCAAATTGAAATCACACACCCCGCTGAATTGTATCTGATGTCTTCAAAATACCACTCATATTTAACATATATTGCATATTAGATAAATGCTGCTTCAGGTAAATGTTTCTTTTATTTTGCCTTGTCATGGACATTGAATGTATAAACTGGAAGAACATTTCTAAGAATGTGCCAAGAAGAAGAGGTTAGAGGGACTCAAGACATGACCTTTAAAGCTGATTGTGATGTTATAAATACAAAAAGGTGCTTCTCACAAAATTAGAATATTATCAAAAAGTTAATTTATTTCAGTTCTTCAATACTAAAAGTAAAGCTCCTATATTATATAGAGTCACTACAAACAGAGTGATCTATTTCAAGTGTTTATTTCTGTTGAAGTCATTATCTCAGTAAATTAGAATACTTTATAACACCATCTTGAAAAATTATTTTAAAATCTGAAATGTTGGCCTACTGAAATGTATGTTCAGTAAATGCACTCAATACTTGGTCGGGGCTCCTTTTGCATCAAGTACTGCATCATTGCGGCGTGGCATGGAGGCGATCAGCCTGTGGCACTGCTGATATGTTATGGAAGCCCAGGTTGCTTTGATAGCAGCCTACAGGTCATCTGCATTGTTGGGTCTGTGTGGCCTAGCCATTTTCCAAACATGAACCAAATAGAAAATCTTTGGAGGGATCTGAAACTCAATGTTGCCCAACGCCAGCTAAAAAAAGCCTGAAAGATCTGTAGAAGATCTGTATGGCGGAGTGGGCCAAAATCCCTGCTGCAGTGTGTGCAAACTTGGTCAAGAACTACAGGAAACTTCTGACCATGCAAAAAACACATATAAAAATATGTGAGGTATTAGTTAATATTTAAGCCAAAATACGCAAGCTCGCAACCCACGTCAAGGGTCACACTTGCGAGTCCTACACTAAACAAATATAGTACAAAAAGAGGATTTATATGTGTTTTTGCACTTTATTATTCAGGGTGCAGTTGGGCCCATTTGGTCTTGTAAACTGTGGTGTCTGTTCACATGGGATGCATCTGGATAGCGCTGGGCAGCTTGCCTGGTCTAATAGAAGGGCGTAACTAATAGGCTGTTAGCCTGGATGCTGTGCATTTCCATTGTGTGAACAGCGCTACATACAAGTCTTCTTTGTGCAATTACGTACCAAGCAACCACCCCCACTGGGATTGGCAGGCTGTGAGTGGTTGCCTCATTGGTATTTTTGCACCTGTGTTGCCATCTTAACTACATGGGTCAGCTGCATCCTGCATTTGTTTGGAGGCCTGGGCAGGTAAGCATATCTGCCTTTTGCTACTGTTTTTTTGAATTGTTGGAGGATCTCTGAATCCTCTTTTGTGCTATATTTGACCTCTGTAATTGCAAACAAAGATTTCTGTACCAAATATTAAGTTCTGTTTTTCTATTTTATCAAATTCATATTTAATACAGTAAAATGCAAATTAATTATGCAAAGATCAAAAAATGTGATTTTCTGGTTTTTTAATTTTTAGATTCTGTACCTCACAGGTGAAGTGTACCTACAATAAAAATTGAGCAAAAAAGGGGAGAAGCCAGCGCAGCCTAAGGTTAAAACGCAATACATAAAGTGCAAATGCACATATTAATTTCTAACTGTATTATCAAAATGAGACATTTAGCAAACAATTGATCAAATCTTTGAGCCACCCCGCCTCTTCACGGCAATCTCATATTGGGGCAGTCCTACACTACGTTTTTTATATTCGCTGTGCCATATAGGCCTCCTAAATGTATTAAAAGCAAGACCACATTAAAAGCATGCTGTACCTGGAGCATTACTGAGTCACCCCCATGGCGCCAGAGTGGGCAAGCGAGGATAAAGGTTGACCAGGTCCAGACAGACATTTCGGATCCAACCTCCACACTGCCCATCCAGTACCACAGATGAAGAGTGAGACAGGCTGAGGCACAGGTGCATAATTAAACAAAGCCTGAGGCAGGGCAGGGCTGCTATGTGTGTGTACAGCAGCCTATCAATCACTGAGACACAGAAAGAATGGCGCACAAGGACTGCCCCAAGAGATTGCCGTGACGTGGCGGGGTGGCTCAAAGAATTGATCAATTGTTTGCTAAATATCTCATTTTGATATACAGTCAGAATTTAATATGCGCATTTGCGCTTTTCAAATTGCGTTCTGACCACAAGCAGCGCTGGCTTCTCTCTTTTTGTTTTGTATTGGTTTGTGGCTGACCACCACTGTTGCCGTGCGCGCTTGGGTCATTTACGCCATTCTTTCTGTTTCCATTGTGATTGATCTAGGCTGCTGTACACACTTACAGCAGCCCTGCCCTGCCCGGGCTCTGTTTTAATTAGTGCACCTGTGCCTGGGCCTGTCTCTCTCTTTAAGCCATGGTGCTGGTCAGGCATTGTGGAGGTCAAATCTGACATGTCCATGCTTGGACCTGGTCATAGTAACATAGTAACATAGTAACATAGTTAGTAAGGCCGAAAAAAGACATTTGTCCATCCAGTTCAGCCTATATTCCATCATAATAAATCCCCAGATCTACGTCCTTCTACAGAACCTAATTGTATGATACAATATTGTTCTGCTCCAGGAAGACATCCAGGCCTCTCTTGAACCCCTCGACTGAGTTCGCCATCACCACCTCCTCAGGCAAGCAATTCCAGATTCTCACTGCCCTAACAGTAAAGAATCCTCTTCTATGTTGGTGGAAAAACCTTCTCTCCTCCAGACGCAAAGAATGCCCCCTTGTGCCCGTCACCTTCCTTGGTATAAACAGATCCTCAGCGAGATATTTGTATTGTCCCCTTATATACTTATACATGGTTATTAGATCGCCCCTCAGTCGTCTTTTTTCTAGACTAAATAATCCTAATTTCGCTAATCTATCTGGGTATTGTAGTTCTCCCATCCCCTTTATTAATTTTGTTGCCCTCCTTTGTACTCTCTCTAGTTCCATTATATCCTTCCTGAGCACCGGTGCCCAAAACTGGACACAGTACTCCATGTGCGGTCTAACTAGGGATTTGTACAGAGGCAGTATAATGCTCTCATCATGTGTATCCAGACCTCTTTTAATGCACCCCATGATCCTGTTTGCCTTGGCAGCTGCTGCCTGGCACTGGCTGCTCCAGGTAAGCTTATCATTAACTAGGATCCCCAAGTCCTTCTCCCTGTCAGATTTACCCAGTGGTTTCCCATTCAGTGGTCGACCGTTATTGTCGCATACCCTTTCTGGCGCCATGGGAGTGATTCGGAAAAGCTACAGGTACGGTTTGCATTCAATATGGTCCCGCTTTTAACACATTTAGGAGGCCGTAATGGCACAGTGAGTAAAACATAAAAAAACTTACAGCGGGACTAATGTGGTCTTTCTCCCAGCATATTAAGGAGGCCGTAATGGCACAGCGAATATAAAAATCGTAGAGCAGGACTGCCCCAAGAGATTGCCGTGACATGGCGGGGTGGCTCAAAGAATTGATCAATTGTTTGCAAAATATCTCATTTTGATATACAGTCAGAATTTAATATGCGCATTTGCGCTTTTCAAATTGCGTTCTGACCACAAGCAGCGCTGGCTTCTCTCTTTTTGTTCTACAATAAAAATTACAGACCTCTCCATTCTTTCTAGATGCGGAAGCTTGCAAAAATGGCAGTGTATCAAATACTTATTTTCCCCACCGTACATTCAGGCGCCATTAAAAAAAATATACAGATACAGTATACTGTATATATCTAACAGGAAATGCAAAAATAAGGTCATTTTCTAAGTGATACTTCGAAATAATATTGTACAAACAATACTGAGAATATTTTTATTTATACAGTACATTAACCATTTCAGTCTTCAGTGCCGTAGAAACTAATCTAGATAATTTATAGCTTAGACCTCAGTCATCCGTTACAGAAAATGTAATTCTTTCCACAACGTATTATGTTCACTTATGATTTTAATTATGGTGGGAAATAGGTTCTTAATCATAACAACTTCATTAACACCACAGTACATACGTCTTCAGTTTTCTGTGCATATGGGATGTTATAATAGGGGAAATAAGTATTTGATCCCTTGCTGATTTTGCAAGTTTGCCCATTGACAAAGACATGAACAGTCTATAATTTTAAAAGGGTAGGTTAATTTTAACATTGAGAGATAGAATATCAAAAATAAAATCCTGAAAATCAGATTGTATAAATTATATAAATTTTTTAACAGTGAGAAATAAGTATTTGATCTCCTCCCAACCATTAAGAGTTCTGGCTCCTACAGACCAGTCAGACGCTCCTAATCAACTCCTTGCATGCATTAAAGACAGCTGTCTTATATAGTCACCTTTATAAAAGACTCCTGTCCACAGACTCAATTAATCTGTCAGACTCTAACTTCTAGAACATGTGCAAGCCCAAAGAGCTTTATAAGGATGTCAGGGACAAAATAATAGACGTGCACAAAGCTGGAATTGGCTACAAAACCATAAGAAAGATGCTGGGTGAGAAGGAGACAACTGATGGTGCAATAGTAAGAAAATGGAGGAAATACAAAATGACTGTCAGTCGACATTGATCTGGGGCACCATGCAAAATCTCACCTCAAGGGGAGTCATTGATCATAAGGAAGGTGAGAGATCAGCCTAAAACTTTGCAAGGGAACTTGTTAATGACCTCAAGGCAGCTGGGACCACAGTCACCAAGAAAACCATTGGCAACACATTACACCTTAAAGGTTTAAAATCCTGCAGTGCCCGCAAGGTTCCTCTGCTCAAGAAGGCACATGTGCAGGCCCATCTGAAGTTTGCCAATGAACACTTGGATGATTCTGTAAGTGGTTGGGAGAAGGTGCTGTGGTCAGATGAGACAAAAATTGAGCTCTTTGGAATTAACTCAACTCGCCGTGTTTGGGAAAAGTGAAATGCTGCCTATGAACCAAAGAACACTGTCCCCACTGTCAAGCATGGAGGTAGAAACATTATGTTTTGCGGGTGGTTCCTCAATAATCAGAACCTCCCACTCCCGTCTCCAAGACTTTACACGTGCTGCGCCGATTCTTTGGACTGCACTACCTAGGTTAATACGATTAATCCCCAATCCCCACAGTTTTAAGCGTGCCCTAAAAACTCATTTGTTCAGACTGGCCTACCGCCTCAATGCATTAACCTAACGATCCCTGTGTGGCCTATTTATAATAAAAAAAAAAAAAAAAAGGTTCCTCGCATCATGTTCTCATACACTTTATGCAGTATTAGCCCTCTGTGTCTGTACTGCTACATACTTAGGCAGGTAACTGGTTCATGCAGCTTTACATGAACACCTGAGCCTTACACTATAGCTGGTCCGAATAACTAAAGCAATTGTTACCATCCACCTCTCGTGTCTCCCCTTTTCCTCATAGTTTGTAAGCTTGCGAGCAGGGCCCTCACTCCTCCTGGTATCTGTTTTGAACTGTATTTCTGTTATGCTGTAATGTCTATTGTCTGTACAAGTCCCCTCTATAATTTGTAAAGCGCTGCGGAATATGTTGGCGCTATATAAATAAAATTATTATTATTATTATTATTTCTCTGCTAATGGCACAAAACTACTTCACCGCATCAATGAGAAAATGGATGGAGCCATGTATCGTAAAATCCTGAGTGACAACCTCCTTCCCTCCACCAGGACATTAAAAATGGGCATGGCTGCGTCATCCAGCAAGACAATGACCCAAAACATACAACCAAAGCAACAAAGGAGTGGCTCAAAAAGAAGCACATTAAGGTCATGGAGTGGCCTAGCCAGTCTCTAGACCTTAATCCCATAGAAAACTTATGAAGGGAGTTGAAGCTCCGACTTGCCAAGCAATAGCCTCAAAATCTTAATGATTTAGAGATGATCTGCAAAGAAGACTGGACCAAAATTCCTTCTGACATTCACACAAACCTCATCATCAACTACAAAAAAAAGTCTGACTGCTGCGCTTGCCAACAAGGGTTTTGCCACCAAGTTTTAAGTCTTCTTTGCCAGAGGGATCAAATATTTATTTCTCTCTGCAATATGCACATACATTTATATAATTTATACAATGTGATTTTCTGGATTTTATTTTTGATATTCTATCTCTCAATGTTAAAATTAACCTTCCCATAATTATAGACTGTTCATGTCTTTGTCAGTGGGCAAACCTACAAAATCAGCAAGGGGTCAAATACTTATTCCCCTACTATACATAAGTAATGAAATAATCAATTGGTAAAGTAAAGGGTGTTGAATTAACCCCTCTACCACTCATGGCTGTAAATTTTTCAATTCTGACCAGTGTCATTTTATGAGGTAATAACTCTGGAACGCTTTAATGGATCATGCTTATTCTGAGATTGTTTTTTTCTGACATATTGTACTTCATGATAGTGGTAACATTTCTTTGATATGACTTGCGTTTATTTGTAAAAAACCAAAGTGGCAATTTAGCAAAACAATGTAAAAATTTTGCAACCTTCAAACTTTTATTTTTTATGTCCTTAAATCAGCTATATCACATAAAATATTTAATAAATAACATTTTTCACAGTCTAATTTACATCAGCACAACTTTTGAAATAATTTTTTTGTTAGGAAGTTATAAGGGTTAAAAGCTAACCAGCGATTTCTCATTTTTCTAGCAAAATTTACAAAAACATTTTTTGTAGGGACCACATCACATTTAAAGAGACTTTAATGGACTTATATGTCAGAAAATACCCAAAAGTGACACAATTCTAAAAGCTGGACTACTTAAGGTGCTCAAAACCACATTTAAGAAGTTTAGTAACGCATCAGGTGCTTCACAGGATTTTTTAGAATCTGGAAGTAAAAAATAAACGTTTATCTTTTTGTCACAAAAATTTTATATTAGAAGCAATTTTTATTTTTGCAAGGATAACAGGAAAAAATGGACCAAAAATTTGTTGTGCAATTTCTCCTGAGCCTTACAATACCTCATATGTGGGGGAAAAATAAACAATGTTCGGGCACATGGCAGGACTCGGAAGGAAGGAGCACCATTTGACTTTTTGAATGTAAAATTTGCTTGAATAATTAGCTGATGCCCTGTCCCGTTTGGAGAACCTATGATGTGCCTAAAACATTGAGCCATGAAAATAAAACAAATCACATTTTTCCCCGAAAAAATGTTTTTTAACCCCAAATCTTGCATTTTCACAAGGGTAACAGGAGAACTTGCACACTACAAATTATTGTGCAATTTCTCCTGAATACTTGAGTATACAGATACCCAATGTGTGAGAGAAACCTAATCTTTGGGCTCACGGCAGGGCTCAGAAAAGAAGAAGGAGTGATGTTTTGTAATGTAGACTTTGGTCGAATGGCCTATCTGGTCTCATGTTGTATTTGGAAAGTCCCTGATATGCCTAAACAGTGATAAACCTCCACAAGTGACACCATTTTGAAAGCTAAACCCCTCAAGGAATGTATCTGGATGTCTGGTGAGCACCTTCATCCCCCAGCCGCTTCACAGAAGTTTATAACATTGAGCCTTGAAAATAAAAAATCACTTATTTAACACTAAAATGTTTTTTTTAGCCCCAATGTTTTTTTTATTTTCACAAGGATTGCAGGAAGAAATTGACCCCAAATTTGTTTTGCAATTTCTCCTGGTTATGGAAAAACCTCATATGTGGTCAAAAACTACTTTTGAGACACAGTGCAAAGCTCAGAAGGAAAGTAGCACCATATTGGAGTTCACATTTTGCTGGACTAGTTTGAGTGTGCCATGTCCCATTGTCAGAGCCCCTGAGGTGTCAGAAGAGCAGAACCCCCCATAAGAGACCCCATTTTACAAACTACATCTCTCAATGAATTCACCTGGGGTGCCGTGATTGTATTGACATCATAGGTGGTTCACAAAATTTTATACCATTTGGCAATGAAGAAAAAAATAATTAATAATAATAATTTTACCACCAAAATTTTATTTTAGCCCCCAATTTCACGTTTTCACACTGGGAAATTGGTAAAAACGTCACCAAAATTTGACCCACAATTTCTGATGAAGGTAGAAATATTCCATATGTGGCTGTAGAGTACTGCTTAGCAATACAGTGAGACTCGAGAGAAATGGAGCGCTATTAGCAAATAGTGATCCGTCCTACCTACCTGAGTCTCGCCACATGGCTAAACAGTACTGTTATACAGGAGGCATCATGGAATGCAGAATTTTCTATAATAGTTTGCAGACTCCATATACAGAGTCCCTAAGTGCTAGACAAGCAGAATACCTCCAAGTCACCCCTTTTTGGAAATGATATCCCTTTGGGAATGTATCTACAGGTGTAGTGACGATTTTAACATCATGGCCATTTTCCAGAAACAAGCAGTAGTGGATGTTGCTGGCTGAAAATTGCAAACTGCCGTTGTAGTGCCCGTACATTGTGCCCAGCTCATGCACTCATAAAGTAGGCGGACTCTCACCACTACAGAAATGTCAAACATGTGGACACTAACTGTGGTTTAGGCACACTGGGACTCAGAAAGGAGGGGGGCATTTGGATATGGGAGCTTAGAATTTGCTGAATTTCTTTTGGGGAGCGTGAAGTCATTTAGCTTTTCCAGAGCCTTTGTACTACCTGTAACGTGGGAGCCCCCTATATTTCCATTAACAGATGACAGACCTGAGTGGTACTATTTTTTGCGGATTGAGTTAAAGCTTGGGAACATTTGGGATCACATTTATTAGGCACTGCACATGATCTAACTAACTTGCTAGTGCTTGGTGACCCTGATGTCGTCATGATGACATCAGGTCACCATGGCAACTATGGGAACCCCACAATGAGGTTGTGGGGTTTACGATCCAAGGGCAGAGGGGTATTATTCTCTCTGCTTGCTTGTTAAATGCTGTGATCGCAGCAATTAGGGGGTTTAAGTGCCAGGAGCAGTGCAGGCACAGCTCCTGGCACTGAGAGACAGGTGTCAGCTGTAAGAATCAGCTGACAGCTGCTGACAATCATGCATGCACAGCCTCTGTGCACGTAAAATCACCTAGACGTATCCATACATCCAAGGTCGCTAAGCTCCAGATGACCTGGACGTATGGATACGTCTAAGGTCCCTAAGGGGTTAAAAAGTACTTGTCATTTTAATTTTTATTTTAGATCTCAATAGAAGGCATGAAAATAAAAAACTTTGTAATATATTTTATCAGTGATATCTTCTTCTTTTTTTGCCAGGACTGATCATTCAGTCCTGAGTAAAATCTGTAATAAAGGGAATGAGCTGTAATTTTTTACTATTTATTATAAAAAAAGAAAATTGAAAATTGAAAAGATTTTTTCAAATAAGCTAGACTATATTGTGTTTATGTTTTGTTTTTTAAATTGTAATGCAGCCACTGGGGGCTGCCATTTTACATTGCAGGTCTGTAATGGTCTGCAAATTCAGCAGCCCCGGTCATAGGAGACAACAGTGGTCAGCTGTGAACTGGGCATGCCTCTATGGGCTGCTCAAGTCACAGCTGTAGCTATGGCCAGGTGCCATTATATTAGAGGCCAGCACTATTTGCTGAGCTCCATTTAAACTCTAATTTATGTTATGCCAGATGCTGTACTGTTCACTTCTGGCATAACAGGTCCTGGGCAAGCTGCGCATATCGGAGGAGCTGCAGGAGATCAGAAGAGGTTACCCAACGAGCTGCTGGAGAGCAGAGATACTGCTGGAGATCAGACGAGTTGCTAGATACCGTGGGTGCTGCTGTGATGACAGGATCGTGGAGGTGACATCAATTGGTATCTATTAGGGCTACAGAGGTGAAGGGCCAGGAATGCTGCTTAAGTGCTGTGTACAGATGGAGGCCAAGCTGGTGTTAAACTCCTGTTTGCCGCAGTGGTTAGGTGTCCTGCCATGATCCACCAAAAGCCAATCACCATGTGAGATAAACATGATCAATATGCCAGCAGCCCTGTTATGGAAGTCGAGTTAGAAGGCCCGCAGGTACCCTATCTAGTTGACACTGGGTTGGAATGCACCATTATGGCCCTGGTGTTCTTCAAAAGACATTTTGGGCACATGAGGGAGCCAGAAGATGGATGTGTCATCAGGCTGACGGCTGTGGAAAATAGTGAGATGGACGTACAAGGATTAGTCTGGACGCTAGTCTTATTGGCAAGAAGAAGGTCATGTTGTGGACCAACCGTCCTGGAGAGGATTGGACGTGACGCTGGGCATGAACGTGTTGAGGGACTTACACCACCATCTCTATGCCAGAGAAGGACCTAAGTATCGGAAATAGGCCACCACACATGGCCAACCAAGAAGAATCTGCAGCAGATGGTAAGAAGCTATAGTCTGCAAAAGACCACCATGTGCGGCCACTCCTTTGGACAAGTGAGGGTGCCGCCGATAACTCCGCTCAAGATCCCGCCACATTAGGAACAACTATTGATACTTTTGGTGAGAGCTGGGTGATGACAGAGTGGGCTGGAGGTCCTGATCAATCGCGCCACCCAGGGGGAGGATGTTGACCAGACCACTGGGAGTCCAGGCCTTCTCTGTGAAGGATGAGTGTGTGCCTGTACACTGTATTAATGTTCTAGACAGCAAGTTAACTGTCCCCTAAGATACCCTGCTGGCAGAAGTCTACAGTGGCTTGCAAAAGTATTCACCCGCTTGTCTTTTTGCCTATTTTACTATAATACAACCTGTGTTTAAATATTTTTAAATCCGATTTGTGTGTGATGCATCAGCACTTAATAGTCTAACTTGGTGAAGTGAAGTGAGAAAAAAATAGGCATAAATTAAATTTATGGGATCATACAGTTAAGTCCATATATATTTGGACAGAGACAACATTTTTCTAATTTTGGTTATAGACATTACCACAATAAATTTTAAACAAAACAATTCAGATGCAGTTGAAGTTCAGACTTTCAACTTTCATTTGAGGGTATCCACATTAAAATTGGATGAAGGGTTTAGGAGTTCCAGCTCTTTAACATGTGCCACCCTGTTTTTAAGGGGACCAAAAGTAATTGGACAGATTCAATCATTTAGATAAAATGTTCATTTTTAGTACTTGGTTAAAAACCCTTTGTTGCCAATGACTGCCTGAAGTCTTGAACTCATGGACATCACCAGACGCTGTGCTTCCTCCATTTTGATGCTCTGCCAGGCCTTCACTGCGGTGGTTTTCAGTTGCTGTTTGTTTGTGGGCCTTTCTGTCTGAAGTTTAGTCTTTAACAAGTGAAATGCATGCTCAATTGGGTTGAGATCAGGTGACTGACTTGGCCATTCAAGAATATTCCACTTCTTTGCTTTAATAAACTCCTGGATTGCTTTGACTTTATATTTTGGGTCATTGTCCATCTGTAGTATGAGACGATGACCAATCAGTTTGGCTGCATTTGGCTGAATCTGAGCACACAGTATGTCTCTGAATACCTCAGAATTCATTCGGCTGCTTCTGTCCTGCGTCACATCATCAACAAACACTAGTGACCCAGTGCCACTGGCCGCCATGCATGCCCAAGCCATCACACTGCCTCCGCCGTGTTTTACAGATGATGTGGTATGCTTTGGATCATGAGCTGTACTACGCCTTCGCCATACTTTTCTCTTTCCATCATTCTGGTAGAGGTTGATCTTGGTTTCATCTGTCCAAAGAATGTTCTTCCAGAACTGTGCTGGCTTTTTTAGATTTTTTTTTAGCAAAGTCCAGTCTAGCCTTTTTATTCTTGATGCTTATGAGTGGCTTGCACCGTTCAGTGAACCCTCTGTATTTACTTTCATGCAGTCTTCTCTCTATGGTAGATTTGGATATTGATACGCCGACCTCCTGGAGAGTGTTGTTCACTTGGTTGGCTGTTGTGAAGGGGTTTCTCTTCACCATGGAGATTATTCTGCGATCATCCACCACTGTTGTCTTCCGTGGGCGCCCAGGTCTTTTTGCATTGATGAGTTCACCAGTGTTTTCTTTCTTTCGCAGGATGTAACAAACTGTAGATTTTTCCACTCCTAATATTGTAGCAATTTCTCGGATGGGTTTTTTTCTGTTTTCGCAGCTTTAGGATGGCTTGTTTCACCTGCATGGAGAGCTCCTTTGACCGCATGTTTACTTCACAGCAAAACCTTCCAAATGCAAGCACCACACCTCAAATCAACTCCAGGCCTTTTATCTGCTTAATTGAGAATGACATAACGAAGGGATTGCCCACACCTGTCCATGAAATAGCCTTGGAGTCAATTGTCCAATTACTTTTGGTCCCTTTAAAAACAGGGTGGCACATGTTAAGGAGCTGAAACTCCTAAACCCTTCATCCAATTTTAATGTGGATACCCTCAAATGAAAGGTGAAAGTCTGAACTTCAACTGCATCTGAATTGTTTTGTTTAAAATTCATTGTGGTAATGTCTATAACTAAAATTAAAAAAATGTTGTCTCTGTCCAAATATATATGGACTTAACTGTATCACTAAAAATTGTCATGTGCAATGCTCAGCACAAAAACAGGGGTGGTACTATTACTTGGGGAGATGTGGTCACATGAAGAGGAAGAGTGGCCAATCTACAGTTATTAAGGGCAGAGGGAGGACGTTCCAGAGAGGGATCCTGCAACATCCATTCGTGGAAGCATTCGACTAGGACCAGAACAGTGTAGCTGATCGCATCCGTGACCAGATCAAGACCATATGGGAGATTTCTGCTAGGAACTCTACTGAGAGATGGAAAAGGACCTAGCATGAGCGGTGTTGGATATCGATGAGATGTGAGCGGCAGCCAGAACCATAGCCATGGCCCACACAGATGTCTGCTTTAGCACGCCCTGACCACCTGCACCACATACACACAGTCCCACTGTCTCACTTGCCTGGTTTTCAGGGTCCTCTCTGAGTCGCAGAGAAACTTCTTCCTTCATTTTAGTGCATAAAGAGACATAAAAAGTCCAGTTACAACTTTAAATGAACAACTTTATTTGATTCTATACGCAGCACATCCAGATCAGTTACAGCATTGACATGGGATTCCACACAGTACACATCCTTCACTCTCACTGTGCTCCTCCTCACATCCCTGGGTATGCTCCTGGGTCATACTGTCTCACTTGGTACTGCAGCGTTTTCCCTGTATGGCTTAACTACTTTCAGAAGTACCGTTTAGACCAAGACATGAGGCCATCTGCCCACGTAGGAAGCCGCCACATCTTGGAGCGACCTGCATTTCTATTCTGCTGTGACTTCTGCTGTAGCCGTCTCATGTAGCTTCTGGCCACTACAGACCCTGGACGGCTGGGCTCCTAGCTTCACAACGTTGTGGGGTCACTATGCTGTCCCAGGGCTCTAAAGCCCGTCCGGACTGTTTGGGCTCCCTGGCCCTACTACTTACAATCAGGAAATATTCCTAGCTTACCCACAGTGGCCCCTCCTATCTTAACTATGTATCCTAATGTACCCCATCTAGTGTCCTAATTGAGGTACTGGACTACCCCTAAGTAACAGTATACATTAAACAGCACATGAGTAAAAACAGTATATAATAAGACAGTGTAACAAGCCAGAGCTGGTATGTTACTCTCCAGAAAGAGAGACCTTACCCCTTAGACCTCAGTCCAGAGCCTCTCACCTAGCCAAATCAGTTCTCATGCTTCACACTGACAAGGGCCAACAGCCTGAAACACCATGTTTGTGAATTGAGATACTGATTTGGCTTTTATCCTAAGTCATATTGCAAGAATCGTTAAAGGATTGATTGTGACTTGTAGGATCGCTACTTCCAACAGGTGGCCCTATAGAGTTTAAGTCCTCTTTTTCTCTGAACAGGCAATTTGCATATTAAATTTCCCAGAGGAGCATGGCATGGTGAATAAGCCTCCTTACCTTGACAAGCCAGAGCTGGTATGTCACTCTCCACAAGGAGAAGCCTTACCCCTTAGACCTCAGTCCAGAGCCTCTCACCTAGCCAAATCAGTTCTCATGCTTCGCGCTGAAGAGGGCCCACAGCCCGAAACACAGTGTCTGTGATTTGAGATACTGAGTTAGCTTTTATCCTAAGTCATATTGCAAGACTCGTTAAAGGGTTGATTGTGACTTGTAGGATCGCTACTTCCAACAGGTGGTGCTATAGAGTACAAGTCCTCTTTTTCTCTGAAGAGGCAATTTGCATATTAAATTTCCCAGAGGAGCATGGCATGATGAATAAGCCTCCTTACCTTGACAAGCCAGAGCTGGTATGTCACTCTCCACAAGAAAAAACCTTACCCCTTAGACCTCAAGACAGAGTAACACATTCAGAACCAAGACAAGTAATAATAATGTCCCTGTAAACCCCTTACATTCTCCCTTCCTTCAATAATGGTCATCCCCAACCATTCGCGCATAAGACTTTATTATGTACAGCGTAATACTCCACACAGGGAGGCAACTGAACTGAGATATATGGCTCACCGGAACAACATTTTTTTAATGACACATAAGAGTCCTTATTTCTCTGAAGAGGGCCTTGCGCACAGTCCTCTACACCCCAGTCTCGTCCTCGAGACCCGAACAAGAAAAACAAATTGGACCTATCTGTTAGGTCCTCAGTCATTGGGGAGGCTGTTCCCCCCTTCCTTTGTCCATAGTACTGCCCTTTCTTTGCATGTGCACTGCCCGTAACTGGAGCACAGTCTGTTGCCACAGCCGCACATGTTCCGTTCCTAGTCCAAGGGCATAGTCCTGCTATCCAGCTGGAAAAGCCCAACAAGCGCAACAAAACAAAAATGCAAACTAAAAATTTTTTCTTGGGCACATCGTCCTTATTGCACCCAACTCTGGGGGTGCCTCATGGAAAATGCTGGTAGAAACAGATTCGCAGGGCACTGGTCTGTCAGCCATAGACTAAAAACGAGGCCACTGTACAAGGGTCATGCAAATGCTTTTGATCTCCTCTCTTGATCAGCTTTATCCAGGTTTAAGATGCACCAGATTTATTAAAGGCAAGTTCTAATCAAATGTCTTCATAGTGCTGACATTAGATATGAGTGAATAAATTCAAGTGGAGTTGAATTTCACAATAATCCGCATTTGCTAAAATGCCGATTTTTGTAATTCGCTTCTGTACGGATTTAGCATAAAGTTTGCCACTGGCTGCATTTTTCTAAAACTATGAAAGGCCATCAAAATGTTAAAAAATAAAAAAAAACACTCATACTCACCTTACCTCTCACCTCTAAGGCTCCTTTGCTTCAATGTCCAATCCTCTCCTCATCCTTAGAGCACCTTAGAAATACTGTATATATCTATCTATCTATCTATGTATGGATTTGTGTTATATCTATGTTATATCTATTATTTCCATATAGTGTGTGTGTGCGTGCGTGCGTGCGTGCGTGCGTGCGTGTTTTAAACAGGACAGGTTAATAGTATGTAAATGATGAAAGAATAGAAACAAACATTTCAAAACACCTCCATTTTTTCATTTTTTTAATATCATGTATGAAGTCTGAGAGCAAAAATACACTCACTTACATTGTTTGGCATGCTATCAGTGAGGTTATTAATGGTTGTCTGAGGGATGTCCCGGAACGCTGAATGCGCGTGGGTATGCAAATCATCAAAATCCACTGTTAGCAGCTCCCTCTACAACTGTCGACCAATCATGTCCCAGTTGTGCTTGATAAGAGGCAAGACCGGAGATGCTGCAAGCCATGGTTGTATGTTTAGGCCATACAGGCTTCTAACAGTATCACAAGCAACATGGTAACTCATTGGCACATCGCAATTGCTCCATGGTTATGCAATGAGCGTCTGAAATGATTAGACACTATGTTCTGCACCTAAAATGCAGCTGTCAGCATTTAGGGGGTCAACTGCAGCAACTTGGGGCTAGTTCTGTCTACTGTTGTTATGGGCAGTTGCCATCGGCCCCATGTAGTGCTTGCTCACCTATTGAGCCCACTCCATACACATGCACCTGACATGTATGGCAGAAAACAGGAATGTGTTCAAATGCATCAGCATAGAAAACATGTTACTAGTCAGCATGGTGAACAACCTTTCTACAAAAGTATTATACAATACAATTTTTTCACCATGAACCCCCACACCACCACCTTCATTACCACCACTATCCTTCAAATTTTTCCCAGAGCCAACTTGTAATATATTGACTTCAATTGAAGCAAAATATTATTTTTTAACCCCTTTCTGCCATAGGACGGAATAGTACATCCGATGGCAGTACCCCCACTTTGATGTGGGCTCCAGTGGTCAAAGTTTTGAACAGCTGACATGTGCTCGCAATAGGTGCGGGTGGAATCGTGATCCACCCGCACCTATTAACTAGTTAAATGCCGCTGTCAAACTCGGACAGCGGCATTTAACAAGCGCTTCTGGCACTTCAGCGCACAAAAAATAATCCCTCACCCAACCTGAGATCATGAAAAATGCAGACTCTACGGGTATCAGAAAATTGCACATTTTTTTTAGCAAAGTTTGGATTTTTTTTCACCACTTAGATAAAAAAGACAACCTAGACATGTTCAGTGTCTATGACCTGGAGAATAATAATGGTGTGTCAGTTTTGGCATTTAGTGAACCTAGCAAAAAAAACAAACAAAAAACAAGTGTGAGATTGCACTTTTTTTGCAATTTCACCACACTTGGATTTTTTTCCCTTTTTCTAGTACACAACATGGTAAAACCAATGATGTCTTTCAAAAGTACAACTTGCCTGGCAAGAAATAAGCCCTCACATGGCCATATTGACAGAAAAATAAAAAAGTTATGGCTCTGGGAAGGAGGGGAGCGAAAAACAAAAACGCAAAACGGAAAAAAGCTCCGGGGGTTAAGGGGTTAAAATTAGTCCTTTTAGATCAACTACTTTATGTACATTTCATGAAAATCAAAACATTAAAAGGAAAAAGACAAGACAAATACCCTTGTTGACAAATTCCTGGTTTTGCCTTTTTCACACACAGTATATGGATTTGTGGAGAGATTTTGTACAGTCGAGGATTAATACTATGGCATGAAAGAACTGTCTTTGGAAGTCAAACAGTTAAAGTACAGGTGTTCTATTTCTGCACTATTATTAAAAAAGACCATAATCAAAAGCTTAGCATTTACACCAAATAACTGTAATTAATAGATTTTGTATAACGGCAAGTCAAATAACTTCAACCAGAAAAAAAAACAGAATAATCAGAAAAATACCACAGTACTTCCAAAATGCAGATTCTATCCTTAGAAAATTACAAGTATTTTTCAATATGGTTTTGTATTTGTTCCTTGTTCTTACTAAGTTGTTAAAAAAAGATCCCAACAAGGTTTTCTTTGCGTAATGCCAGTTCCATAATTACCATTAGGACACTAATGCTAGCTGTGTTCCCCTCCATCGCCCTTATATACCAGTGAAGAAAATTACTTACAAATTACAGCTTTCAGCAAGGTTGAGTGGCAATTACCCAATTGAAGAGTAGTGGGCTGTTAAATTTAAAGTAGATCTGAGCATCGGAGCTATTGGTTATTTGTTTGCAATAAAATATTTTATGCAAATAGTTTTGACCCTGGATTACATGAAAGACAATATAATAGACATGTTCCGGAATGTATGCATTATGGCAATTTACCGGTATGTATTGTTAATTAAGAAAATTCTGCTTCCTTTTCTATAGTATTTCTTTATAAAGGTATTTCTAAAGAAAATAAAATGTATGTTTACAAATTACATTTAATTAAAGGAATCACAGGGTATTAAAGGACACTTTCCTGAAATTCTATCTCCTCAGTCTTTTCATAGCCTAATCGTAAAATTATATTAATGCTATTTTTGTGTCAACTGGCTGTAAGTAATATGTAATATGGAAAGGTACTGAGCTGGAGAATGCAGGCATGGATCTGTTATGTAGAACATGCTAAGTTTTGCTACCCAGAGAAATATGATGCTTGCACCCTCTTCCACACCTTTCCTAGGGCCAGTTCCTGTACTTCCTTGCCAGGTAACAATACAGTTCTTCTGGATATAGGAGCCATGCAAATTTTCTCACCACCCAGCCACAAATAGGTTTAGATTAATCTAGTGGAAGTTAGCAGACTCATGGTCTCACCTGTATATATGACTATTATTATTTTAGAAAGCATTTGGTTTACATTTGCTTAAAATGTACTTAATATGATAACATTTTCATTCTATTTTATCTATCTAAATAGTCTTGGCATCCATCACCAGCAATAGCAGGTTGTAGCCATGAGTTAAGTCCAGGGATGAGATCATAACAGCAAATTAAAATTTATATGACATAAATCCACATTCTCCACCCCAAAATCTTGATTTTGTCATCCAAATTTTTTTTTAAATGAGCCACGTACCACACAAAAAAGTGCTACAAAGATTCAGTCTATTGCACACACTCTACTGTAAGATAAGGGTCCAAAACTCGACATACCACATTCTTCACCAGAAGGCCAAAGCAAGGGTCAATATATGTGGTCTCTCCTTGCCAGATCTTACGGAGAGCTTAAAATGGATAAGCCCTATGACTAAGGGCGCCGTGGTGCGCCAGAAACGCGTCAGGCAGAGAGAGTCTCCCTCTCTCTTTTTTAATATTGTTTTTTAAAATGCTTCAATAAATTTTGGATATTTTACTTACACTGGATGGACGTGCTGGATATTCCCTTTTCCTTTCTTCTACTTCAGCTGAAATCACCAGCAGGTACTGCACCCACCAGTTACATTCATTTGCAACGGCTTACAGATGCATATCTCGGCGTGTCAAACTCCTAACTTTTCCTCTCCCCCCCTCCTCTTTTCTTGAATGCTTAAAATGGATATATAAAGTCTACATATCCCTTTTGTCATATAAAAAAAATCATACCAAGAAGAATCCTTTCAGAACTTTATCTACCTTTAATTAGTCACCCACAAATCAATTGAGTAATCTAGTTGCAACTTTGAGTCTATCAGCATGGCACATGTAGAATTTGCAGTCTGTGCCCTCTCTTCCTTGCAGTAGTGCTCCAAATCTGTCAGATTGTTAGGGCATCTCCTGTGTACAGACTTCTACTTCAACTCACAGTTTTTCAATTAGTTTCAGGTCTGGGATCTGGCTGGGCCATTCAACAACTTTGATCTTCTTCTAGTGAAGAAATTATTTTGTTGATTTGTGTTTGTTTTAGCTTTTAGTAGATGCATGAAGGTTGTGATGCATCCTGCAGATCCTTTAAAGTTGCTGTAGGCCTCTTGGCTGCATCCTGCACCAATTTTATTTTTGACTTTTCATAAATTTTTGATGAATATCCAGTTTTAGGTCACTGCTGTGCAATATTAAGCCACTTCTTGATGACTGTCTTCACAGTGTCCCATGGTTTATCTAATGACATTGGACTGTAATTGTACTCTTCTCCTGACTGATATCTTTCAATAATTAAATCACCTTGTTGTGTTATAAGATTTTTAGGGGCAAAGCTTTTGCTGTAGAATATACCTAAGAAAATGTCAAATTCTACCAGAGCAGCTAAACTTTATGAGGTTAATCAGAATCCCAAAAGGTAGAGAAGCGTATGTAAATTTAGCAAATCTTGGCTCTGGCATGTTGCCTGAAGACAGGATAGTGATGAGCAAAAGCCCAAATGAGCTCAGCAAGGGGCAAGGGTGTTGGTTTTCACTAAAGAGATGTCAAGTAGTATGGAGTTTGCAGCAAGGGTGGAATCTAACCACACAATAGTAATACCCAGTCAAATTATAGTGATAGCAGCAATAGGTATAGAAAATCTAAAACATAACTTTTAATGTATAAATTAAAGTGACATAGTGCACTCAATACTGACTAAGCACAAAAAGAGGAAAAATATTGGAATCACTCTAGACAAAATGTGGTTCTTCCCTGCTTCCTCCATTTGACTGAAAGGTCTCAACCTTAGTGCGTATATAGGCATAGACCAATCAGTCAACTGGAGTGTTGAAGGGAGAAGCCGGCCAGGGACACGCCTTGGAATAGTCAGCCGAGACACAGTCCATGGCCAGCATTTCAAAGTATGTTTACTCTAAATTCTACAGCATTTCAGACATACTATGCTGCAATTGTGTGGTCCAAGCAGCATGAATCTTAAGCAGTATGAATCTTTAAGAGAGATTTTTTTGTTTTGAAAACATTTCCGTAAAATCTGAAAATACAAAAAAATAATATATAACTTTTCCACACATTTCCCTTTCTGGGTGTGTGTTCTGATTGGCATCTAGAATAAAAGTATTTATAGATATTATTCTAGACATTTACTAGCATCCTGGATAGGACCTGTGCACAGTATATACAGTATGGGAATAAACAGACTAGAAATAGGAGGAAACCAATATGGCTAAATAGAGCTGTAAGGGGCGCAATAAGTGACACAAAGAAAGCATTTAGAGAATGAAAGGAAGTAGGTAGTGATGAGGCATTAAATAAATACAGAAAATTAAATAAATTCTGTAAGAAGCAAATCAAGGCAGCAAAGATTGAGACAGAGAGACTCACTGCCAGAGAGAGTAAAAATAATCCCAAAATATTCTTTAACTACTTAGATAGTAAGAAACTAAAAAATGATAGTGCTGGTCCCCTTAAAATAGTCTGGGTGAAATGGTGGATGAGGATGAGGAAAAAGCCAATATGCTAAATGACTTTTTTTCATCAGTATTTACACAAGAAAATCCCATGGCAGACAATATGATCAGTGATAACAAAAATTCCCCATTAAGTGTCACCTGCTTAACCCAACGGGAAGTACGGCGGCATCTAAAATTCACTAAAATTTACAAATCTCCGGGCCCGGATGGGATACACCCCCGAGTACTGCAGGAATTAAGTACAGTCATTGATAGACCATTATTTTTAATCTTTAAAGACTCCATAATAACAGGGTCTGTACCACAGGACTGGCGTATAGCAAATGTGGTGCCAATATTCAAAAAGGGGACAAAAACTGAACTCGGAAATTATAGGCCAGTAAGCTTAACCTCTACTGTGGGTAAAATCCTGGAGGGCATTCTAAGGGATGCTATGCTATTATATATACTAGATTCCTTGATAGGCCGTTGATCCACGAGACTAGTCCGATTGCCGTATGTGGAGTCGGGAAGGAATTTTTTTCCCTAATATGGAGCTTACGCTTTGCCACATGGGGTTTTTTTTGCCTTCCTCTGGATCAGTGTTTCTCAACTCCAGTCCTTAAGACCCAACAGGTTGTGTTTTCAGGATTTCCTTAGTATTGCATAGATGGTAGAATTAATGCTTGAGCAGGTGATGAAATTATCACCTATGCAATACTAAGGATATCCTGAAAACATGACCTGTTGGTGGGTCTTGAGGACTGGAGTTGAGAAACACTGCTCTGTATCAACATGTTAGGGCATGTAAGGTTAGGCTATGGGTTGAACTAGATGGACTTAAAGTCTTCCTTCAACCTTAATGACTATTATGCAGTAATGCAATGTCCAATGTTAGGCTCACTAAAATCATGAAGCAGCAGATCAGGTTGGACAAATGAACACGGGGCATTGGCATAGCAGTCTGGAAAGGATATAGAAGAGCAAGAACTTGGACACACTTGCAGTCGCAGAAACAGGCGGAAAGATGAAGAGGAAAACAGCAGGTCTAAAGCAGATCACAGCTGAAGGTTGCAGAATCCCAACAGACTGTATGTTATGTGAACAGACTCTAACAACCATCTGTGATGCATGTAGCACAGGAAGAAATACCCAGCAGGTCTGAGTGTTTGTAAGATTCATAGGAGTTTGCAAAGAAGAATGCAGCATAATATTAACCCCTTACTGGCATCGGACGTACTATACCGTCCGATGCCGGCTCCCCTGCTTTGATGCAGGGCTCCGCGGTGAGCCCGCACCAAAGCCGGGACATGTCAGCTGTTTTGAGCCCGCACCTATTAACTAGTTAAATGCCGCTGTCAAACGCAGACAGCGGCATTTAACTACCGCTTCCGGCCGGGCGGCCGGAAATGACGTCATCGCCGACCCCCGTCACATGATCGGGGGTCGGCGATGCGTCTGGATGGTAACCATAGAGGTCCTAGAGACCTCTATGGTTACTGATCGCCCGTCGCTGTGAGCGCCACCCTGTGGTCGGCGCTCACAGCACACGTGCAATTCTGCTACATAGCAGCGATCAGCAGATCGCTGCTATGTAGCAGAGGCGATCGTGCTGTGCCTGCTTCTAGCCTCCCATGGAGGCTATTGAAGCATGGCAAAAGTTAAAAAAAAAGTTTAAAAAAATGTGAAAAAAATAAAAAAAACATAAAAGTTTAAATCACCCCCCTTTCGCCCCAATCAAAATAAATCAATAAAAAAAATATCAAATCTACGCATATTTGGTATCGCCGCGCTCAGAATCGCCCGATCTATCAATTAAAAAAAAGTATTAACCTGATCGCTAAACAGCGTAGCGGGAAAAAAATTCGAAACGCCAGAATTACGTTTTTTTTGTCGCCGCGACATTGCATTAAAATGCAATAACGGGCGATCAAAAGAACGTATCTGCACCGAAATGCTATCATTAAAAACGTCATCTCGGCACGCAAAAAATAAGCCCTCAACCGACCCCAGATCATGAAAAATGGAGACGCTACGAGTATCGGAAAATGGCGCAATTTTTTTTTTTTTTTTTAGCAAAGTTTGGAATTTTTTTTCACCACTTAGATAAAAAATAACCTAGTCATGTTTGGTGTCTATGAACTCGTAATGACCTGGAGAATCATAATGGCAGGTCATTTTTAGCATTTAGTGAACCTAGCAAAAAAGCCAAACAAAAAACAAGTGTGTGATTGCACTTTTTTTGCAATTTCACCGCACTTGGAATTTTTTTCCCGTTTTCTAGTACACGACATGCTAAAACCAATGATGTCGTTCAAAAGTACAACTCGTCCCGCAAAAAATAAGCCCTCACATGGCCAAATTGACAGAAAAATAAAAAAGTTATGGCTCTGGGAAGGAGGGGAGCGAAAAATGAACACGGAAAAACGAAAAATCCCCCGGTCATGAAGGGGTTAATAGTCTCTAAATATAAGTTTGTAATTGTCACTGCGAATGATGGCTTAACCAGTAGTTAGAAAAAGGAGGGTTAGCCTGCAGTACTAAGGTTTTCTAGAGTTTGCAAAGATGAATGCAACAGATAGCAATAAATTGTGGGAAACTCTGAACAGCAACTGAGCAAAACACAGAATGAGGCCTCATTCACACGTCAGTATTTTGTCAGTATGTTGCATCAGTGTTTGTGTGCCAAAGCCAGGAGTGGAACTTACAGAGATAAACTACAATTGAGAGATTGACACCTGTTCTGTGTTTTGAAGACATTTCTGGTTTTGGCATACAAATACTGATGGAGAAATACTGACATGTGATTTAGGCCTTAGTTGTAAGACACAGGGGTTGTGTCCAAGAGTGTGTTAAAAGACACTGAGATAATGTAAAAGAAAAATGGTGTTCTATTTCTACTTTTAAGCCCTGACGTGAGGAGTAGCATACATAACCTTATCCATCTGTACAGTTTAGAGAATTGTATTCTAGAGTCATGGCAAAATGTGTTGAGACTGTCACAAACCTTGGTTTTCAAACATTTTGGTACGTCAGTGTTTTTATAATATTTAGTCAGATGTTTGCTTGTTTAAGTTTTAATACTTTTCAAAATCTTTTATTAACTAATTCATCAAGTTTATGCAAAGAATCAATATTTACATGGTAGATCCTTATCTTTCAAAACTTTTGTAATTCGATCTGGCATGCAGGATATCAGCTACTATCCTAAATCCTCACTGATGGCAACTAACATTTATGTGCACATGCAGCCTGCCTTCCAGCAGAGCGGACCCGATCCCCATTCCCTTGAATGGGGGGTCCACAGTACAGTGTTTGACACGCTGTCATATGCATGAAAGCGCAGCAAACACCGCTTCTGATCGGCGGGGAAATACTCCCCGCCAGTCTGAGAGCCACTCTTCCCACCCTGTCATAAGACAGCAGGGAGCGCTCAGCTGTGATTGGAGGTATAAACTTAATTTCTGGTGCTTTGCCCAGGTCTTCCCACTTGCCGTGTTGAGGTGGCAGGCAGGGTAATGAGGGGTTAATGTCACCTTACTGTTGTAAGGTGACATTAAGCCGGCTTAGTAATGGAGAGGTGTCAATAAGACACCTATCCATTACTAATCCTATAGTAGTTAAAGGGTTACATGAACCAACACAGTAAAGGCCCCGTCACACTTAGTGACGCTAAAGCGATCCCGACAACG
Organism: Ranitomeya imitator; assembly: GCF_032444005.1. NCBI lineage: Eukaryota > Metazoa > Chordata > Amphibia > Anura > Dendrobatidae > Ranitomeya > Ranitomeya imitator. The sequence goes on along the minus strand of NC_091285.1, from coordinate 386,697,363 downwards.
ATACAACCTGTCACGGATCGTTGCTGCATCGCTATGTGGTCGCTGGTGAGATGTCAAACAGTGAGATCTCCCCAACGATGCAGCAGTGATGCGGCGACCTGTAGCGACCTGTACAACGATGTCACATGGCAGCTATTTCATGACGATTCAGACCTCAATGAGGGACGTCCTGTCAACGAGGTCGTTGGTAAGGTGTCAAACACAGCGATGTGTGCTACCCAGCGGGACCTCAACGATCAAAAAAAGGTCCAGGCCATTCCGACACGACCAGCGATCTCACAGCAGGGGCCTGGTCGCTGCTACGTGTCACACATAGCGAGATCGCTACTGAGGTTGCTGTTGCGTCACAAAACTTGTGACTCAGCAGCGATCTCGCTAGCAATCTCGCTTTGTGTGACGGGGGCTTAAGAAAAATGTATTTTAATGAAATAAAACACCACACAGTTTTGCAATCTTTTTATTGTTCTGCCATTCCAAGCGAAGCCATCGATCTTCTGAAATAAAAATAAAATAAAAAAGTATACTCCCTGATCCATCGTAGTCCGATATAACAAGTGTCCCACGCAGTATCTGGGGGAGATAAATCATACAGCCGGGCGCTCTGCTAATGCGACCGCTCCCGCTGGAAGCTACTGGGGAATGAATGAGAAGCAGTGGGCGCAGGCTCAGCAACTAGCGGTGACGTCACTGAGCCTACACTCCCTCACAGCCTGACCTGAGGTAACCTCTGGACCATGGGAAAATGCCAGTGAAGAGGTTACCGCAAGTAATCTATCTACTGTATCTATTCTATCAATCTATCTATTCATTCTATATTTTCTATCTATTCGATATATTCTATCTATTCATTCTATCTATAGGAAGATGTTTTTTTTCTCTGTGTGCACTCAACTTTATCGGTATGCACTAAGAGAAAAAAAACACATGAAAGAAACGCACCAAAAACGTGGCAACAAACGCACCAGAATGCACCTAAAACCTGCGTTTTTGGTGCAGCTTCTTTCCTGCCAAGAAATCAGGTTTTGCTGTAGAAAAAAAAAGCAACAAAGACGCCCTGTGTGAACTTGCCCTTATTGCAATTGTTTTTGCTTAATCCTTGCTGGGAATTTATCACAATTTGTGTTTTTGCTTATCAACCTAATATTTGAGGATTGCTCATAGGTTCGCAATTAAATTCAGATGTGAGAAGTTTCCTGGCAATGGACTCGAAATGTCAATGTACAGTATTGTTCACTGAGCTACTTAGTTATCACTTTTGTCTTGTGACATGGTGCTCCAATATACAGGAAAAAACATTGTTGATAGCAAAATTTCTTAGGAGAAGCTGCCCTTGGCAGTATGTTTAGGATACTATTCATTATTCATAGTAGCATTCTTAGGTACAAGTGTTAGTGAGCCTACTCTGTTGGATGAAAAGCAATCCCATACATCTATTGATACAAGACGCTTTACAGCTGGTATGGCACAGCAATCATTCTTCCATACAGTATGTACCAATATTGTTAATATTGGTTGTAATCTCATGCTTGCATTTTCTCTTTCATTGCCACCACGTGCCCATTTAGTTAATAGTAAAGGTTTTTTAATATTTCACTACTATTTTTTATTTTGGACCAGTTATTCGTGGGGGTTCTCATTTTTTATGTCTATAAGGCTGGGTTCACATTGCGTTAATGGGAAAGCGCTAACGGACAGCGTTGCACGGCGAAATTAACGCCGTGCAACGCGTCCGTTAGCGCGCCCATTCACAGCAATGGGAACACGCAGCACTAGTGTTTCCTGGCGCGCCGCGGACGCTGCTTGCAGCGTCCGAGGCGCGCCCGCGGTCCGTTTCCCGCTCTCGCAGATCGGGGATCTGCGAGAGCGGGGACGTTACCGCGACCCCGGGACGCGGCCCCATTAAAAACATTGCGTTAGCGCAACCCGCTAGCGCTAGTGCTAAACGGGTTGCACTAACGCAATATGAACCTAGCCTTAGAAGGTAACCATGGCTATCACAAACAGACAATGGTCTCAATTCATCAAAGCTTTACACCCAAAAAGTGGCATTTGGAAAAGGCTTTGGAAAGCCTCAAAATTTTGGCACAACTCTTGCAGCAATAAGCATCATGAAGGCATCACGTCATTACTCCGTCACGCTACAGCTCCATCACCCAACAGCTCTTCTAATTCATGACAAGTTGAAGTAAGATTTATGAAGTGGCACAAGGAGGCACACACCACTCATCAGATGCTCCTGATTCTTGAAGAGGCATGAGTCAGGAGCGTTCGACTTCAACAACATCCCCTTTGAAAGCACCAATCCCCTTTAAAAGTCTGCTCTTATAATTCAATCAGCATGGATGAGTGATATTAGCTGCCTTGCCACTATAAAAACTGAAGCAGCAAACTTTGTGAAAACCAACATTTCTGTCAGGTCTCAAAAACTTTTGCCCATGACCTTAGTTTGTGTAGACCTCCCTCAGTACAATACAGCTGTCATCTGTTGTCAAATCTTCTGGAATCTAAAAAAAAAATTGGATTTTGCTGAAAATATCTCGGTCTATACAGAAAAGCTGACACTGCTAATATATAATTTTTATTATTTGTATTTCAACAATAAAAAAGAGAGGATAAAAGGAAACAATTATACATCGCAGAAATTTTGCAATAAGTAGCCACATCCATGATCCCTCTAAGCTGAGTGATCTGGAAATTAAAAAGTTAAAACAGCAAACCATTGAGATGAACAAATCTAATTGCAAATATAAATCTACAAAGACTGGTATGTTACATAGTAACATAGTAACATAGTTAGTAAGGCCGAAAAAAGACATTTGTCCATCCAGTTCAGCCTATATTCCATCATAATAAATACCCAGATCTACGTCCTTCTACAGAACCTAATAATTGTATGATACAATATTGTTCTGCTCCAGGAAGACATCCAGGCCTCTCTTGAACCCCTCGACTGAGTTCGCCATCACCACCTCCTCAGGCAAGCAATTCCAGATTCTCACTGCCCTAACAGTAAAGAATCCTCTTCTATGTTGGTGGAAAAACCTTCTCTCCTCCAGACGCAAAGAATGCCCCCTTGTGCCCGTCACCTTCCTTGGTATAAACAGATCCTCAGCGAGATATTTGTATTGTCCCCTTATATACTTATACATGGTTATTAGATCGCCCCTCAGTCGTCTTTTTTCTAGACTAAATAATCCTAATTTCGCTAATCTATCTGGGTATTGTAGTTCTCCCATCCCCTTTATTAATTTTGTTGCCCTCCTTTGTACTCTCTCTAGTTCCATTATATCCTTCCTGAGCACCGGTGCCCAAAACTGGACACAGTACTCCATGTGCGGTCTAACTAGGGATTTGTACAGAGGCAGTATAATGCTCTCATCATGTGTATCCAGACCTCTTTTAATGCACCCCATGATCCTGTTTGCCTTGGCAGCTGCTGCCTGGCACTGGCTGCTCCAGGTAAGTTTATCATTAACTAGGATCCCCAAGTCCTTCTCCCTGTCAGATTTACCAAGTGGTTTCCCGTTCAGTGTGTAATGGTGATATTGATTCCCTCTTCCCATGTGTATAACCTTACATTTATCATTGTTAAACCTCATCTGCCACCTTTCAGCCCAAGTTTCCAACTTATCCAGATCCATCTGTAGCAGAATACTATCTTCTCTTGTATTAACTGCTTTACATAGTTTTGTATCATCTGCAAATATCGATATTTTACTGTGTAAACCTTCTACCAGATCATTAATGAATATGTTGAAGAGAACAGGTCCCAATACTGACCCCTGCGGTACCCCACTGGTCACAGCGACCCAGTTAGAGACTATACCATTTATAACCACCCTCTGCTTTCTATCACTAAGCCAGTTACTAACCCATTTACACACATTTTCCCCCAGACCAAGCATTCTCATTTTGTGTACCAACCTCTTGTGCGGCACGGTATCAAACGCTTTGGAAAAATCGAGATATACCACGTCCAATGACTCACCGTGGTCCAGTCTATAGCTTACCTCTTCATAAAAACTGATTAGATTGGTTTGACAGGAGCGATTTCTCATAAACCCATGCTGATATGGAGTTAAACAGTTATTCTCATTGAGATAATCCAGAATAACATCCCTCAGAAACCCTTCAAATATTTTACCAACAATAGAGGTTAGACTTACTGGCCTATAATTTCCAGGTTCACTTTTAGAGCCCTTTTTGAATATTGGCACCACATTTGCTATGCTGTTATGGCTGGCAATCAGGCAACACAGCGTGCAGTAATCAGCGCACATACAGAGATCTGGCAATAACCAAAAACAATAGGACGAGCTCTGAGACGTGGAATCTCTGTAGACTGCAGTACCTGATCTATCCTCACACAACTATAAGCAGCAGTGGATTGCACCTATCACTACCTATGCAACTCGGCACTGCCTGAGGAGCTGACTAGCCTGAAGATAGAAATACAAGCCTGACTTACCTCAGAGAAATACCCCAAAGGAATAGGCAGCCCCCCACATATAATGACTGTTAGCAAGATGAAAAGACAAACGTAGGAATGAAATAGATTCAGCAAAGTGAGGCCCGATATTCTAGACAGAGCGAGGATAGCAAAGAGAACTATGCAGTCTACAAAAAACCCTAAAACGAAAACCACGCAAAGGGGCAAAAAGACCCACCGTGCCGAACTAACAGCACGGCGGTGCACCTCTTTGCTTCTCAGAGCTTCCAGCAAAAGTTAATAGCAAGCTGGACAGAAAAAACAGAAAACAAACTAGAAGCACTTATCTAGCAGAGCAGCAGGCCCAAGGAAAGATGCAGTAGCTCAGATCCAACACTGGAACATTGACAAGGAGCAAGGAAGACAGACTCAGGTGGAGCTAAATAGCAAGGCAGCCAACGAGCTCACCAAAACACCTGAGGGAGGAAGCCCAGAGACTGCAATACCACTTGTGACCACAGAAGTGAACTCAGCCACAGAATTCACAACAGTACCCCCCCCTTGAGGAGGGGTCACCGAACCCTCACCAGAACCCCCAGGCCGACCAGGATGAGCCACATGAAAGGCACGAACAAGATCTGGGGCATTGACATCAGAGGCAAAAACCCAGGAATTATCTTCCTGAGCATAACCCTTCCATTTGACCAGATACTGGAGTTTCCGTCTAGAGACACGAGAATCCAAAATCTTCTCCACAATATACTCCAATTCCCCCTCCACCAAAACAGGGGCAGGAGGCTCCACAGATGGAACCATAGGTGCCACGTATCTCCTCAACAACGACCTATGGAATACATTATGTATGGAAAAGGAGTCTGGGAGGGTCAAACGAAAAGACACCGGATTGAGAATCTCAGAAATCCTATACGGACCAATAAAACGAGGTTTAAATTTAGGAGAGGAAACCTTCATAGGAATATGACGAGAAGATAACCAAACCAGATCCCCAACACGAAGTCGGGGTCCCACACGGCGTCTGCGATTAGCGAAAAGCTGAGCCTTCTCCTGGGACAAGGTCAAATTGTCCACTACCTGAGTCCAGATCTGCTGCAACCTGTCCACCACAGAATCCACACCAGGACAGTCCGAAGACTCAACCTGTCCTGAAGAGAAACGAGGATGGAACCCAGAATTGCAGAAAAATGGAGAGACCAAGGTAGCCGAGCTGGCCCGATTATTAAGGGCGAACTCAGCCAACGGCAAAAATGACACCCAATCATCCTGGTCAGCGGAAACAAAACATCTCAGATATGTTTCCAAGGTCTGATTGGTTCGTTCGGTCTGGCCATTAGTCTGAGGATGGAAGGCCGAGGAGAAAGATAGGTCAATGCCCAACCTACCACAAAAGGCTCGCCAGAACCTCGAGACAAACTGGGAACCTCTGTCAGAAACAATATTCTCAGGAATGCCATGTAAACGAACCACATGCTGGAAGAACAAAGGCACCAAATCAGAGGAGGAAGGCAATTTAACCAAGGGCACCAGATGGACCATTTTAGAAAAGCGATCACAGACCACCCAAATGACCGACATTTTTTGAGAAACGGGAAGGTCAGAAATGAAATCCATCGAAATATGTGTCCAAGGCCTCTTCGGGACCGGCAAGGGCAAAAACAACCCACTGGCACGTGAACAGCAGGGCTTAGCCCTAGCACAAATTCCACAGGACTGCACAAAAGCACGCACATCCCGTGACAGAGATGGCCACCAGAAGGATCTAGCAACCAACTCCCTGGTACCAAAGATTCCTGGATGACCGGCCAGCACCGAACAATGAAGTTCAGAGATAACTTTACTAGTCCACCTATCAGGGACGAACAGTTTCTTGGCCGGACAACGATCAGGTTTATTAGCCTGAAATTTCTGCAACACTCTCCGCAAATCAGGGGAGATGGCAGACACAATGACTCCTTCCTTGAGGATACTCGCCGGCTCAGATAACCCCGGAGAGTCGGGCACAAAACTCCTAGACAGAGCATCCGCCTTCACATTTTTAGAGCCCGGAAGGTATGAAATCACAAAATCAAAACGAGCAAAAAATAACGACCAACGGGCCTGTCTAGGATTCAAGCGCTTGGCAGACTCAAGATAAGTAAGGTTCTTATGATCAGTCAAAACCACCACGCGATGCTTAGCACCCTCAAGCCAATGACGCCACTCCTCAAATGCCCACTTCATGGCCAGCAACTCTCGGTTGCCCACATCATAATTACGCTCAGCAGCAGAAAATTTCCTGGAAAAGAAAGCACATGGTTTGAACACTGAGCAACCAGAACCTCTCTGTGACAAAACCGCCCCTGCACCAATCTCAGAAGCATCAACCTCGACCTGGAACGGAAGAGAAACATCAGGTTGACACAACACAGGGGCACAGCAAAAACGACGCTTCAACTCCTGAAAAGCTTCCACGGCAGCAGAAGACCAATTAACCAAATCAGCACCCTTCTTGGTCAAATCGGTCAATGGTCTGGCAATGCTAGAAAAATTACAGATGAAGCGACGATAAAAATTAGCAAAGCCCAGGAATTTCTGCAGACTTTTTAGAGATGTCGGCTGAGTCCAATCCTGGATGGCCTGAACCTTAACCGGATCCATCTCGATAGTAGAAGGGGAAAAGATGAACCCCAAAAATGAAACTTTCTGCACACCGAAGAGACACTTTGATTCCTTCACGAACAAGGAATTAGCACGCAGTACCTGGAAAACCATTCTGACTTGCTTCACATGAGACTCCCAATCATCTGAGAAGATCAAAATGTCATCCAAGTAAACAATCAAGAATTTATCCAGATACTCACGGAAAATGTCATGCATAAAAGACTGAAAAACAGATGGAGCATTGGCAAGTCCGAACGGCATCACCAGATACTCAAAATGACCCTCGGGCGTATTAAATGCCGTTTTCCATTCATCTCCCTGCCTGATTCTCACCAGATTATACGCACCACGAAGATCAATCTTAGTAAACCAACTAGCCCCCTTAATCCGAGCAAACAAGTCAGAAATCAATGGCAAGGGATACTGAAACTTAACAGTGATCTTATTAAGAAGGCGGTAATCAATACACGGTCTTAGCGAACCATCCTTCTTGGCTACAAAAAAGAACCCTGCTCCCAATGGTGACGACGATGGGCGAATATGTCCCTTCTCCAGGGACTCCTTCACATAACTGCGCATAGCGGTGTGTTCAGGTACGGACAAATTAAATAAACGACCCTTAGGGAATTTACTACCAGGAATCAAATCGATAGCACAATCACAATTACTATGCGGAGGTAGGGCATCAGACTTGGACTCTTCAAATACATCCTGAAAGTCCGACAAGAACTCTGGGATGTCAGAAGGAATGGATGACGAAATAGACAAAAATGGAACATCACCATGTACTCCCTGACAACCCCAGCTGGTTACCAACATAGAGTTCCAATCCAATACTGGATTATGGGTTTGTAGCCATGGCAACCCCAACACGACCACATCATGCAAATTATGCAGTACCAGAAAGCGAATAACTTCCTGATGTGCAGGAGCCATGCACATGGTCAGCTGGGCCCAGTACTGAGGCTTATTCTTGGCCAAAGGTGTAGCATCAATTCCTCTCAACGGAATAGGACACCGCAAAGGCTCCAAGAAAAATCCACAACGTTTAGCATAATCCAAATCCATCAGATTCAGGGCAGCTCCTGAATCCACAAACGCCATGACAGAATACGATGACAAAGAGCACATTAAGGTAATGGACAAAAGGAATTTGGACTGTACAGTACCAATAACGGCAGAGCTATCGAACCGCCTAGTGCGTTTAGGACAATTAGAAATAGCATGAGTAGAATCACCACAATAGAAACACAGTCTGTTCAGACGTCTGTGTTCTTGCCGTTCTACTTTAGTCATAGTCCTGTCGCACTGCATAGGCTCAGGTTTACTCTCAGACAATACCGCCAGATGGTGCACAGATTTACGCTCGCGCAAGCGACGACCGATCTGAATGGCCAAGGACATAGACTCATTCAAACCAGCAGGCATAGGAAATCCCACCATTACATCCTTAAGAGCTTCAGAGAGACCCTTTCTGAACAAAGCCGCTAGTGCAGATTCATTCCACAGAGTGAGTACTGACCACTTCCTAAATTTCTGACAATATACTTCTACATCATCCTGACCCTGGCACAAAGCCAGCAGATTTTTCTCAGCCTGATCCACTGAATTAGGCTCATCGTAAAGCAATCCCAGCGCCTGGAAAAATGCATCAACATTACTCAATGCAGAATCTCCTGGTGCAAGAGAAAACGCCCAGTCCTGTGGGTCACCGCGCAAAAAAGAAATAATAATCAAAACCTGTTGAATAGGATTACCAGAAGAATGAGGTTTCAAGGCTAAAAATAGCTTACAATTATTTCTGAAGCTCAGGAACTTAGTTCTGTCACCAAAAAACAAATCAGGAATCGGAATTCTTGGTTCTAGCATCGATTTCTGATCAATAGTATCTTGAATCTTTTGTACATTTACAACGAGATTATCCATTGAGGAGCACAGAGCCTGAATATCCATGTCCACAGCTGTGTCCTGAAGCACTCTAATGTCTAGGGGAAAAAAAAGACTGAAGACAGAGCTAAGAAAAAAAAATGCTGTCAGGATTTCTTTTTTCCCTCTATTGGGAATCATTGGTGTGGCTCCTTGTACTGTTATGGCTGGCAATCAGGCAACACAGCGTGCAGTAATCAGCGCACATACAGAGATCTGGCAATAACCAAAAACAATAGGACGAGCTCTGAGACGTGGAATCTCTGTAGACTGCAGTACCTGATCTATCCTCACACAACTATAAGCAGCAGTGGATTGCACCTATCACTACCTATGCAACTCGGCACTGCCTGAGGAGCTGACTAGCCTGAAGATAGAAATACAAGCCTGACTTACCTCAGAGAAATACCCCAAAGGAATAGGCAGCCCCCCACATATAATGACTGTTAGCAAGATGAAAAGACAAACGTAGGAATGAAATAGATTCAGCAAAGTGAGGCCCGATATTCTAGACAGAGCGAGGATAGCAAAGAGAACTATGCAGTCTACAAAAAACCCTAAAACGAAAACCACGCAAAGGGGCAAAAAGACCCACCGTGCCGAACTAACAGCACGGCGGTGCACCCCTTTGCTTCTCAGAGCTTCCAGCAAAAGTTAATAGCAAGCTGGACAGAAAAAACAGAAAACAAACTAGAAGCACTTATCTAGCAGAGCAGCAGGCCCAAGGAAAGATGCAGTAGCTCAGATCCAACACTGGAACATTGACAAGGAGCAAGGAAGACAGACTCAGGTGGAGCTAAATAGCAAGGCAGCCAACGAGCTCACCAAAACACCTGAGGGAGGAAGCCCAGAGACTGCAATACCACTTGTGACCACAGAAGTGAACTCAGCCACAGAATTCACAACACTATGCGCCAGTCCTGCGGAACAGACCCTGTCGCTATAGAGTCACTAAAAATAAGAAATAATGGTTTATCTATTACATTACTTAGTTCTCTTAGTACTCGTGGGTGTATGCCATCCGGACCCGGAGATTTATGTATTTTAATCTTATTTAGCCGGTTTCGCACCTCTTCTTGGGTTAGATTGGTGACCCTTAATATAGGGTTTTCATTGTTTCTTGGGATTTCACATAGCATTTCATTTTCCACCGTGAATACCGTGGAGAAGAAGGTGTTTAATATGTTAGCTTTTTCCTCGTCATCTACAACCATTCTTTCCTCACTATTTTTTAAGGGGCCTACATTTTCAGTTTTTATTCTTTTACTATTGATATAGTTGAAGAACAGTTTGGGATTAGTTTTACTCTCCTTAGCAATGTGCTTCTCTGTTTCCTTTTTGGCAGCTTTAATTAGTTTTTTAGATAAAGTATTTTTCTCCCTATAGTTTTTTAGAGCTTCAATGGTGCCATCCTGCTTTAGTAGTGCAAATGCTTTCTTTTTACTGTTAATTGCCTGTCTTACTTCTTTGTTTAGCCACATTGGGTTTTTCCTATTTCTAGTCCTTTTATTCCCACAAGGTATAAACCGCTTACACTGCCTATTTAGGATGTTCTTAAACATTTCCCATTTATTATCTGTATTCTCATTTCTGAGGATATTGTCCGAGTCTACCAGATTAAGGGCATCTCTAAGCTGTTCAAACTTTGCCTTCCTAAAGTTCAATGTTTTTGTGACTCCCTGACAAGTCCCCCTAGTGAAAGACAGGTGAAACTGCACAATATTGTGGTTGCTATTTCCTAAATGCCCAACCACCTGCAGATTTGTTATTCTGTCAGGTCTATTAGATAGTATTAGGTCTAAAAGTGCTGCTCCTCTGGTTGGATTCTGCACCAATTGTGAAAGATACACAGCTCACAGCTTAGAGGGAACAGTGGCTAGTTTTAGAAAATATTTAATTTCTAATGATCATAATTTTAGAACGTATATAATATTATAGAAGAAAGGCTTCATTATGGAAATGTAAATCATTCATCTCTTTCAGTGCCTTTTTCTTTTAATAACGATTTTTATTTTGGTGGAAGTTTATATATACTTCAGAAGGTATGATAAATTTTGCATATTCTATTGATTGTTGAATGTTGGGAATTACAAGAATGTAAAAAATACAAAATTGCAGGATATGATTTTCTTACTCATTTTAAATTTAGGCAATGCTGGATGAATATTATTTGGGGGCCGTTTTTAAGAGATTCTAGTCAGGCTGGTTCTTGTTATTCCTGGATGTTAAGAAATAAAATGCCAGAAATATGTCTTTGTCTGGTAAAATGTAGAACAGCGAAAAGAGAAATATGGAAGCAATAAGCATGAAATGGGAGAAGCAATTTAAAGGTGATTACTAACACTGTCCTTTTTTATTTAGTGCCAATATAATGTTCTATAAATAGCTGCACAGAGCAAAACATTAGTATTAGAAATGTCAATAAATAATTCCACTTGCACCAAAAAAGGGTAAAAATGAATGCTCAGCTTGTTGAAGAGCAAACCATAAAGTTTAAATTTGCTGTTTCCTTTATAAATTCCATAACGTCCAAGTAGACTTTAGGTCATATTGTATATGCATTCTATCCAGCCACAACAACCACAATAGGACACCGTAGATATGTGACATCATAGTGGATGGGACATAACTACTGTACCTGCTGGACATGCAAAACTTTTTTTTCAAGCAAAAGCTTGAAAAACTTCAAGACATTTACTTTAAACCTTTGCTCTATATCCAACACACTAATGGAAGGGGGATCAGCTGACATTCTAATGTCCATGGAGGCCTCACCAACATATGATGAAAAGGACCCATCCAGCTGAAATTCAGTGACCGATCCTTTTATTCTCTGGGAGATAAGCCACGGTCAAAGGAGACTCGTAGTGGCTCTCTCAGACAAGAGTACTCAGCAAAGTACTGCTGCAAATGAAGGAGTCAGGAGAAATAGTTGTGACTGACAACTATCTAATATGTATGAGGGTCTTTAGGTCACTTTCAAATGAGCATACGAAAAATCATCTGAATTTCATTCAGAAAATTAGGACGATTTTTACCCGCATTGTCATCCGTATTCAATACAGTACCTTGAAACTCTATTCATATCCCATGAACCTTTGTAGGACCACCTTTTGCTGTATTTACTGCTACAAGTCTTTTGGGGGATGTTTCTACTAGCTTTGCATATCTATATGCTGAAATGTTCACCCATTTTTCTTTGCAAACTAGCTGAGCTCAATGAGATCAGATGGAGAGCATCTGTGAACAGCAATTTTCAAGTCTTGCCACAGAATGGGATTTAGGTCCGGATTTTGACTGGGCCAATCAAACACATGAATATGCTTTGATCTAAACCATTCCATTGTATCTCTGGCAGTATGTTTAGGATCAGTGCCCTGCTGGAAAGTGAACCTATGCTCCTGTCTTAAGTCTTTTGCAGCCTCTAACAGGTTTTCCTCCAGAATTGCCCTGTATTTAGCTACATCCATCTTCCCATCAACTCTGATAAGTTTCCATGTCCCTGCTGAAGAAAAGCATCCCCACAACATGATGCTGTCACCTCCATGTTTGACAGTAGGGATGGTGTTTTGAGGGTGATGTGCAGTGTTAGTTTTCCACTACACATAGCATTTTGCATTTAGCCCAAAACGTTTTACTTTGGACTCATCTGACCAAAGCACCTTCTTCCACATGCTAGCTGAGTTCCCTACATGGCTTTTTACAAGTTTAAATGGGACTTACTTTCAAAAATGATTTTCTTCCATAATGGACATATTTCTGGACTTTACAACTAATAATTGTCCCATAGACAGATTCTCCCACCTGAGCTGTGGATCTCCGCAGTTGCTCCAGGGTTACTATGGGCCTCTTGGCTGCTTCTCCAATTAATGCTCTCTTGGTTTGGGATGTCAGTTCAGCCATGACTTGGTAGGTTTTCTGTTGCACTATTCTCCTTCCATTTTTGGATGATGGATTAAACAGTGCTCCATGAGATGTTCAGAGCTTGGTCTATTTTTTTAGAACATAACCTTGTTTTAATCTTCTCCACAACTTTGTCCTTGGCCTGTCTGGTGTGTTCTTTGATTTCTATGATGCTCTTTGATGCCTAATGTCCTCAAACAAACCTCTGAGGTATTTCAGAACAGATGTAGTGTTGGCAACATATTAATCTCTGTACTGTCCAGCCATTCAACAGTGTAAATATATTTAGGAACAAATAATACACACCGTAAAACTCGGGTTTCTTATAGCTTAGGGAGCTTACGTGTCTGTCAGCTTGCTATGTGAAAGTAAAACTGCTTCAGCTATAAGCACAGTGAACTGTAATTTCCTTCTTTTTTTTTTACAGTGTTTTACTGGCAATATAACTCTATTGCTGGAGACAGAAAACCATGAACTTTTAAACAGTAGTAAATAGTAGTTATTGAAATATATACAATAATAAGCATTGTTCCAATGCCTCTATTCGACAACTACTTATCCTTTTATTCCGATCGAAGTTCTGAATTCTTCAAATTTGGCTCCTGAAAGTGGCTTTGTCATAATATCAACTATCATCTGGTCAGTCTCGCAATAAACAAACTCAATTTTGCCACATTCTATCAAATAATGCAGGTGATGATGTTTAATGTTAATGTGCTTGGTTCTCGCATTGATCTTCTCACTGGATGCAAGTTTAATGCATCCTTGTTAGTCTTCATAAATTACCATCAGTTAAGTTTATGGCTTACCTAGGTTGCCTATCAATTGGTTTAACCAAATGAGCTCTTGAATTGCCTGGACTGCAGACACATACTCTGGTTCTGTAGATGACATGGCTACAGACACCTATTTTCTGCTAGACCAAGAAATTGAACTTTCTCCAAGCTTGAACAAATAGCCAATTGTTGATTTACGATCACTTAAATCACCAACCCATTCTGCTTCCACATAACCTGTGAGTTTTAGATCTACTGTTGCAGATATCTTAACATTCTAGCATTCTATTCTTTTTGGCATGGTTTTTCCACATACAAGTAGCTGCAGAGAATTCCAATTGTTGTTGCGATATCCAGTCAAGTCATATTTGCTATGTATAGAAGTGACCCCACTGCTTATCTGTATTTCTCATTGTTAGGTAACAGATCATCATCTCCTTCCAACTTTAAGTAGCATTCCATTGGGGTAGATATACCTTTTGCTTCTAATATTCCAAATTGATTCAGAAGAGAGTTGACTTTTGCACTTTGGATTAGAAAAAAGCTTCCATATTCCTGTCTTTGGACATTTCCAAGATCATTAGTTTCAAAATGCTGATTTAAAATTTAAGTAATCTGTTACGCCGCCTAATACTTATCTGTCCAGCCAGCGCGCTCACAATGCTCCTTCTCATTCTCCTTCCTCTGGGTTCTCGGGCGCTTGTCCTTTCTGCAGTCCGCGCATGCACAGATGTGCTCCTTTCACCACTGTGGCTTCTGGGAGGTCGTGACCCGGTGGCTCCACCTCCAATACGGCGGTGCCCATCGGGTACTTCTTCCCTGCATCTGTCCAGGTAAGACGCCTTTGCGTCTATTGCATTTGCTGGCTTCTTGCTGGCGTCTATTTAGGTTCTTTGGCTCCAGTCTCTGCTCCTCAGGCTTTGACTCTGACTTCACTCGCTACTGTTTGCCGTTGTCATTCTTTCCAGCCGTTCCTGCCTGTCCTGTGTTTCCAGCTGTCCCTGCCAATCCTGCGTTCCTCCCTATACTGTGTTCCTGTCGTACCTACCAGTCCTGTGTTCCTGCCGTCCCTGCCAGTCCTGTGTTCCTGCCGTCCCTGCCAGTCCTGTGTTCCTGCCATCCCTACCAGTCCTGTGTTCCTGCCGTCCATGCCAGTTCTGTGTTTCTGCTGTCCCTGCCAATCCAGCATTTCCTGCCGTCTCTGCCAGTTCTATGTTCCTGCCATCCCTGCCAGTCCTGTGTTCCTGCCGTCCTTGCTAATTCTGTGTTCCTGTCGTTCCCCGCCAATCGTGTGTCTTCGCCATACCGGTCAGTACTTTGTCTTTGTAGCCTCTGCCCGTCCTGTGTCTCCGCCGCTCTGGTAACCTCAGTGGCCTCGTCTCTCTCCCATCTTCTGTTCTTCTTTGGTCCAGCCCCCAGTCACCCCTTTGGCTCCAGCAGTTGCGGCTTCATCCTCCTTGGGCCTGTCCCAAACACTCCCTGTACAGGGGGTGGCACTATCTGGTCCACTCGTCCTCAGGGGCTCTGAAGCCGCTAACCAGAGGGTCCACTTCTCGGGTTCTTATAGTATGCAAAGGCCATGGATCCCGCTGGACCTGCGGCTGCTCAGAAAGAACTTGTTTTCCTGAGGGAGAATCAGACCCGGATGAAGTCCTTTATGAAATCTATGGACTCCCGTCTCTCAGCTCTCCAGTCCTCTGATCCGTGGAATGCCTCCCAGCTGGCCAGTTTGCAACAAGAAATGGCACACCATATCCTGGGTTATATGGCATCTGTTGATAGCTGAGTTCTGTCTCTACAGTCAGCCGCATCCGTTCCTACACCAGCTCTTGCTCCTCATCCTTCTCCCCGTTTGGCCAAACCTCCTCGTTTTAATGGTGATCCCAAACTATGTCGGGGATTTCATAATCAATGCTGTCTTTATTTCGATCTCCTTCCTCTGCAATACCCTACAGATCGGGCCAAGGTGGCCTTTATTATTTCGAATTTGGAGGGTGATGCTCTAGCATGGGTTAATCCTCTTTGGGAGCAGGATGATCCTGTGGTCATTCAGCTCACTCCATTTTTGGAGACGTTTTGTCGAGTATTCGATGAACCGGGTCGCTTGGCCTAAACCACTGAGGCTTTGTTTAATTTACAGCAGGGGTCTTTAACTGTTGGGCAATACGCTATCCAGTTTTGGACCTTATCTTCCGACTTGGGCTGGAATAATGAAGCATTAATAGGGGCTTTCTGGTGGGGGCTATCTAGCCGTATCAAGGATGAACTAGCTGGCCGAGATACTCCAACTAATTTGGAGGATAAAATTGCCTTCGCTTTCAGGAGCAAGCTCGGGAGAAAAAATTTCCTCGTTCTTCTATGTCTTCTCGCAGACATCCCAGTCCACGTCCCAGAGTCTCAGCTTCGGTTTCTGGTCCTGAGCCGATGCAAGTGGATCATCTAAAACTCTCCAAACAACATCGTAAGGAGAGACGTGCCCAGGGTCCCTATTTTTACTGTGGAAGCTCCTCTCATCTTCTCCGAGCCTGCCCAGATCGTCCGGAAAACTCCTCCACCTTGGTCAGGTAAGAGAGGCCTCCCTAGGTGCATGTGAAACCTCTCAGCCCCTCACTCTGCCTGTCTTGTTGCATATTCATGATAAACGTTTTTCTCTTGAGGCTTATGTGGATTCGGGTGCAGCGGGAAATTTCATTAGGTTAGAGGAGGTAATTACATTTTCTGTCCCTGTTAGGTCTTTAGAGAATCCTCTTTTTCTAGCTTCCATAGGCGGAAAGCATCTGCAAGAGACTATAACTCAAGTTACGCAGTTGGTAGAGCTTCAGGTAGGGGCTTTTCATAGGGAGAGAATTTCATTTTTTGTTTTAGCCAACATCTCTCATCCTATTCTTCTCAGTCTTCTGTGGTTGCGGATCCACGAACACTTCTTAGATTGGCATAGGGGCAACATTATTCGTTGGGGAGATTCCTGTCGGATTCATTGTCTGCTGCCGGTGCATCCTGTGGGCGTCCCCTGTCCCTCCCCCATTCCTTCCGGGGTTGCCCTCTGTTTATTCTTCCTTCCCTGATGTTTTTGACAAAAAGGAGACAGAGACTCTTTCGCCACATCGACCCTACGACTGTCTTATAGACCTCGTTGCTGGTACCACTCCTCCTAGAGGAAGAATCTATCCTCTCTCTCCTGCAGAAACTCAAGCTATGTCAGACTATGTTCAGGAGAACCTCGCCAGAGGCTTCATTCAAAAATCTTCGTCTCCAGCTGGGGCAGGGTTCTTTTTTGTGAAAAAGAAGGATGGTACTCTATGTCCTTGTATTGACTACAGAGGGTTAAACAACATTACTGTGAAGAATAAATACCGATTGCCTCTTATTGCAGAACTCTTCGACCGCCTGAGGGGAGCACGAATTTTTACAAAACTTGATCTTCAGGGAGCCTACAACTTGGTTCGTATCCGTGCGGGGGACGAGTGGAAGACTGCATTCAACACTTGGGACGGTCACTATGAGTATTTGGTTATGCCATTTGGACTTTGTAATGCTCTCGCTGTATTCCAAGAGTTCGTCAATGATATCTTTCGTGATTGCCTCTATACTAGTGTTGTGGTCTACTTGGATGACATGCTCGTCTTCTCTCCAGATTTATCTACTCATCGATGAGACGTTCGCCAAGTCTTACTACGTTTAATGGAGAATTATCTATTCATGAAAATTGAGAAATGTGTCTTTGAACAGTCTTCCGTACCCTTCCTGGGTTATATTGTCTCTAAGGTTGGCCTGAAGATGGATCCTGAGAAGGTGTCTGCCTTTCTAAATTGGCCATGTCCTTTGGGAGTAAAGGCTATTCAGCGATTTCTTGGCTTTGCTAATTACTATAGACAATTTATCCCTCATTTCTCCTCCTTTGAGTAAACCAATTTCTGCTCTGGTCCGCAAGGGAGTCGACCCTAATCTTTGGCCTCCGGAGGCCGAAGCTGCCTTCCAAACCCTGAAGCAAGAATTTGCTTCAGCACCTGTGCTCCGTCGACCGGATACCAATAGACCATTTATTCTTGAAGTGGATACGTCCTCTATTGGAGCTGGAGCAGTACTTTTACAGAGGTCTAACTGGGGTCGATTAGTCTCCTGTGGGTTTTTCTCTAAAGCATTTTCTCCTCCTGAATGTAATTAATCTATTGGTGACAAGGAATTATTGGCCATAAAATTGGCCTTGGAGGAGTGGCGGTACCTCCTTGAACGGGCTGTACATCCTTTCATTATTTTTACGCATCACAAGAATCTGGCCTATGTCCAGTTCGCCCAAAGGCTGAACCCTCGACAAGCCAGATGGTCTTTGTTCTTCGAATGTATCGACTTTGAGCTACATTTCCGACCTGGAAATAAAAACATCAAAGCTGACGCTCTGTCAAGATCATTTCAAGATCATTTCAACCTCTGGATGAAGAGGAGAGACCTGCGCATATTCTTGATCCTGCTAAGATCGGTTTCTTTAGCTCCCCTGGATGTGATCACTCCTCCTCTGGGAAAAACCATCATGTCAAATCGTGACAAGATGAAAGTTTTACATTAGGGTCATTCCTCCCGGTTCGTTGGCGGCAAGAAGACTCTATCCCTGATTTCTCGCCATTATTGGTGGCCTTCACTTCGCCAAGATGTCCTGGATTTTGTTGCTTCCTGTTCCTCGTGTGCTAGGAACAAAGTTCCTCAACAGCTTCCTTTGAGATCTCTGCATCCACTTCCTGTGCCTTCTGTTCACTGGAGTCATATTGCGATAGACTTTGTCCCCGATTTACTGAAGTCTTCTAATTGCACTGTAATTTTGGTGGTGGTGGATAGATTTTCCAAAATGGCCCACTTCATCTCTTTACCTGGTTTCCCTTCTGCTCCTGACCTAGCGAAGATCTTTTTACATCAAGTATTTCGACTTCATGGATTCCCTCAGCATAATGTGTACCGAGGAGTTCCGGTTTCCTCTTGTTTTTGGAGAGCTACTTGTGGACTTATGAAGGTATCATTGGATTTTTCTTCTGCATACCATCCCCAGTCCAACGGTCAAGTGGAGCGTGTAAATCAAATTCTCACATCTTATCTTCGGCATTTTACCAATGCTCATCATGATGACTAGGTGTCTCTTCTTCCCTGGGCAGAATTCGCCTATAATAATCACACTAGTGAACCTTCATCTAAGTCTCCTTTTTTTATTGTTTTTGGGCAACATCCCGGCATTCTTCTCCCTGTTCTCCCCACCTCAGGTGTACCAGCGGCGGATTCGTTGTCCTTGGAATTTTCCAAGATTTGGCAGGAGGCTAAGGAGGTGCTTGAGAGGGCTAGTAGCAAAATGAAAAGGTATGCTGACAAAAGGCGTTTAGATGTGTATCATCCTGGCGATATGGTCTGGCTATCTTCTCACTACATTAGACTCAAGATTCCATCTCAAAAGTTGGGTCCACGTTACATCGGTCCCTTTGAGATTTCTAGTCAAATTAATGATGTAGCTTACAAGTTGAAGTTGCTCGCCTCGTTACGCAATCCTAAAGCTTTTCATGTATCGCTGCGTTCCTGCCTATCCTGTGTTCCTGCCGTACCTACCAGTCCTGTGTTCCTGCCGTCCCTGCCAGTCCTGTGTTCCTACCGTCCCTGCCAGTCCTGTGTTCCTGCCATCCCTGCCAGTCCTGTGTTTCTGCCGTCCCTGCCAATCCAGTGTTTCTTGCCATTCCTGCCAGTCCTGTGTTCCTGCTGCCCCTGCTAGTCCTGTGTTCCTGCCGTCCTTGCTAATTCTGTGTTCCTGTTGTTCCCCGCCAATCGTGTGTCTTCGCCATACCGGTCAGTATTTTGTCTTTGCAGCCTCTGCCTATCCTGCGTCTCCACTGGTCTGGTCACCTCAGCGGCCCCGTCTCTCTCCCGTCTTCTGTTCTTCTTTGGTTCAGCCCACAGTCGCCCCTTTGGGTCCGGGAGTTGCAGCTTCACTCTCCTTGGGCCTGTCCCAAACACTCCCTGTACAGGGGGTGGCACTATCTGGTCCCCTTGTCCTCGGGGGCTCTGAAGCCGTGACCCAGAGGATCCACTTCTCGGGTTCTTATATCATCTTTGCCATTTCTGTTTTCTGTTGATGAACCATAATCATACTATCTACATATAGGAGAATATACATCGATTTTCTGCCTGTACATGTTGTGTATAAACATGGATCAGCTTGACCACTTTTAAATCCTTCTTCCAAGAAGACTTTGTTCATTTTGGTTTTCCACTCTCTAGCCGATTGCTTAAGACTATTGAGAGATTTTTGTAGTTTGCAAACGAGATTCTCATTATCCTCTTTGACATAATCCTCAGGTTACATCATGTACAAGTCTTCTTCAGTATCTGCATTTAAAAAGGCAGTTTTGATGTCCTAATGTTTGACAAACTTCTTTTGTACAGCAGCTATAGCCATTAGACTCTTGAATGTGGTCTGTTTAGCAAATGGAAAAAATGTGGCATCATAATCTTCACCACATTTTCTCACATATCCTTGTGAAATTAAACTTGCTTTAAATATGTGAACCTTGCCTTCAGAGTCATACTTGGTTTTACAAACCCATTTACATTTGATTGCTTTCTTGCCTTCTGGTAGTTTGGTGAGTTTCCAAGTTTGAAGATAATGAAAGCACTTCGTTTCGTCATTAGCAGTATTAATCCACTTCAATTTTTCATGCCAAGCAGTTGTTGCGTCTCACCCCATGACTGCGACTCAGGTAGTGTTTTGACAAAAACCTACCAAAGAAGGAAGTACATGCATAATCTCAAAAATATATAAATCTTTGTTCATGCAGAAAAGATGGTATATACAAATAAAAAGACACAAAATGCAGAGTTGCCATGTTATTTGGAGGAATGTTAAAGATTTTTCACAAATGTAATATCCTTAAGGTGCCATAGTAAACAAGAGTTAAAAAATACATTATTCTAATAAATAAGTCAGAAAAGTCTACTGAAAGTAATAGAAAGCCTGTCAATAATAAGATTTATACATCAAAAAATAATAAGTATAATGGTCCTAATCAAAATTACAAGTGCAATACTTATGATGACTAATGTTTCCCCAGAGCCACATGAACACATCTATAAAGTGCTGTGCAATAAGAAGCCTGTAAGAATTTTTGTGCAATAAAATGACAAAATGGTCACATATGGTGCAATAGAGATAGATAAGCAAATTTCAGAGATATCAGGTAGGACATATACAAAAACAATGGCACAGAAATGATAGATATGTTAGAAGATCAAGATACAACCTGAATGACGATAACACAAAGACCCCAATGCGTCTTTCGCGTTTAGCCTCTTCCTGGGGTGTTTAGGGAATAGGGTGGGAGCATCATCCTTTTATATCAAGACTTACCAATGGAATTTGCGGTTGGAGAAAGCGCTCACACTGCCCAAGCCGAAAATCAGATGTGCAGAGTTTTTCTAAAGCCCTTGAAAGCATGGTAAGTGCATAAAACATAAATGCATAAAACATAATAGAAAAAGATTAAAAGAATGAATGAAAAATGGAAACAGGAAGTGAAATAATAACTTGATTAAAATATAAACAAATGATGAAGAAGACAAGATAAACCAAAAAATGAACATATAAATGGAAAAAGAATCTATCCCGGTTAGAGGCCAGATGGAAGATTAACTCCATTCGGCCAAGTGGCTTAAGTCAAGTTATCACCTTTGCCCCTTTTTAAATATAAATAAGAGGTTCCTTTGTTTTTTGGCGGTGTTTTCTGTGTTGGTTTTAACTATTTATTAATTATGTTTTTATATATTTTTATATTTACTTAAATATTTAGGTATTTGAAGTTGTCCTGTGCTTACCTTGACATCCGATGACATGGAGCTTTCGATCTTTGGACGTGTGCCTCATTGCCTGGTCCTCTATAACTGGACGTTTTTTCTTGGGAGACCTTTTAAAAATTTTCAAACTCAAAAAGAAAGAGAAAAAGATTTGCTTAATTATTTTCTAATTTTTTTGACTTTCATTATTATTTTTACTTTTTTATTTCTTCAGTCTATATACTTTTTCTTACTTATGAGTGCAACCACCATACTGGTTGTTTATATATACACTCCATAGGTATACATGAATTACATTCATCCCCTTGTCATGGATATTTTCTGCTATTTTCTAGCATTCACCTACAATCCTTGTTTATTGCTGAAACTTTCATTCCTATTTTGATTATCACTAATAAACAAAAATATATAGATATATATTTTCTTGTCACGTCTTTTATGTATGCACAATGTATATATTATGTTTGGGTTAGATTTATCATCTTTGTCACTTCCATCACTTAAATGTTGTCTATAAATGGTGCTTTTCACTTTTGTGTCTCTTTTATACACTACTCAAAAAAATAAAGGGAACACTTAAACAACAGAATATAACTCCAAGTAAATCAAACTACTGTTAAATCAAACTGTCCACTTAGGATCAATTTCACATGCTGTTGCGCAAATGGAATAGATAACAGATGGAAATTATTGGCAATTATCAAGACACACTCAATAAAGGAGTGGTTCTGCAGGAGGGGAACACAGACTACATCTCAGTATCAATGCTTTCTGGCTGATATTTTGGTCACTTTTGAATGTTGGGTGTGCTTTCACACACGTGGTAGCATGAGACGGACTCTATAACCCACACAAGTGGCTCAGGTAGTGCAGCTGATCCAGGATGGCACATCAATTCGAGCTGTGGCAAGAAGGTTTGCTGTGTCTGACAGCGTAGTGTTCAGAGGCTGGAGGCACTACCAGGAGACAGGCCAGTACACCAGGAGACATGGAGGGGACCATACGAGGGCAACAACCCAGCAGCAAGACTGCTACCTAAGCCTTTGTGCAAGGAGGAACAGGGGTAGCACTGCCAGAGCCCTGCAAAATGACCTCCAGCAGGCCACAAATGTGCATGTGTCTGCATAAACGGTTAGAAACCGACTCCATGAGGATGGTCTAAGTGCCCAACGTCCACAGATGGGGGTTGTGCTCACAGTCCAACACCATGCAGGATGCTTGGTATTTGCCACAGAACACCAGGATTGGCAAATTCGCCACTGGCGCCCTGTGTTCTTCACAGATGAAAGCAGGTTCACACTGAGCACATGTAACAGACATGACAGAGTCTGGAGATATCGTGGAGAGCGATCTGTTGCCTGCAACATCATTCAGCAAGACCGGTTTGGCAGTGGATCAGTAATGGTGTGGGGTATCATTTCTTTGGAGGGCCGCACAGCCCTCCATGTGCTTGCCAGAGGTAGCCTAATTGCCATTAGGTACCGAGATGAGATCCTCAGACCCCTTGTGGAACCATATGCTGGTGCCGTTGGCACTGGGTTCCTCCTAATGCAGACAATGCCAGACCTCATGTGGCTGGAGTGTGTCATCAGTTCCTGCAAGATGAAGGCATTGAAGCTATGGACTCGCTCGCCTGTTCCCCAAACCTGAATCCAATTGAACACATCTGGGATATCATGTCTCGCACCATCCACCAACGTCACATTGCACCACAGACTGTCCAGGAGTTGGTGGATGCTTTAGTCCAGATCTGGGAGGAGATCCCTCAGGAGACCATCCACCGTCTCATCAGGAGCATGCCCAGGCATTGTTGGGAGGTCATACAGGCACTTGGTGGCAACACACACTACTGAGCATCATTTCCTTGTCTTGAGGCATTTCCACTGAATTTGGATCAGCCTGTAATTTGATTTTACACTTTGATTTTGAGTATCATTCCAAATTCAGACCTCCAGGGGATATTCATTTAAAATTACATTGATCATTTTTATGTTTTATTCTTCTCAATGCATTCCACTATGTAATGAATAAAGATTTGCAACTGGAATATTTAATTCAGTGATATCTAGGATGTGAGATTTTAGTGTTCCCTTTTTTTTGAGCAGTGTATTATGCAAACTTTTTTCAAATATTTTTTATTATTATTATTATTTATTTATATAGCACCATTAATTCCATGGTGCTGTACATGAAAAAGGGGTTACGTACAGAGTTATAGATATCGTTTACAGTAAACAAATTTACAATGACAGACTGGTACAGAGGGGAGAGGACCCTGTCATTGCGGACTTACATTCTACGGGATAATGGGGAAGAGACAGAACGTCGGGGGTGCAGCAGTTCTGGTGGTGGTGAGGCGCCAGCTCTGATGATGGTGAGGCGGCAGCTCGGGTGGTGGTGAGGCGGCTGCATGGTTATTGCAGGCTGTAGGCTTTCCTGAAGAGATGTGTTTTCAGGTTTCGTCTGAAGCATTCGAGGGTGGTGGATAATCGGACGTGTTGAGGCGTGGAAATCCAGAAGATGGGGGATATTCAGGAGAAATCTTGGAGGCGGTTGTGTGAGGAAAGAATAAGGTTGGAGGAGAGTAGGAGGTCTGGGGAGGATCAAAGATTATGTGAGGGAAGTTATTGGGAGACTAGTTCAGAGATATAGGGAGGGGACAGGTTGTGGATGGCTTTGTAGTTCAGTGTTAGTAGTTTGGACTGGATTAGTTAGGGAGCCAGTGGAGGGATTTGCAGAGGGGAGAATCAGGGGAGTAGGGAGGAGAGAGGTGGAGTAGCCGGGCAGCAGAGTTTAGGACAGACTGGAGAGGTGCAAGAGAGTTAGCGGGGAGGCCACAGAGGAGGGTGTTACAGTAATCAAGGCGGGAGATGATGAGGGCATGCACAAGAGTTTAAGTAGATTGTGGGCTGAGGAAGGGACAGATTCTGGCAAAATTTTTGAGTTAGAGGCAATAGGAGGTGGCAAGAGTTTAGACATGCGGTTTGAAGGATAGGGCAGAGTAGAGAGTAACCCCGAGGCAACAGATTTCAGGAGTGGGAGAGAGTGTGATGCCGTCCACCATAATAGATAGATCAGGTAGGGGCTATACGCGGGGTGGGGGAAAGATGATGAGTTTGATTTTGTCTACATTGAGTTTTAGGAAGTGAGAGGTGAAAAAGGAGAATATGGCTGATAGAAACTCTGGGATTCTGGACAGCAGAGAGGTGACATCTGAGCCAGAGAGGTAGATCTGAGCGTCGTCCGCATACAGGTGGTATATATTATTTTGTTTTTAAATTCATTATTTTCACATTATCTTCATTATTTTTGTTTATTTTTTTATTTTTTTCTCATAACGTATTTTCTATTTTTCACATATTTATTATTTTACCCATTTATATATTCATTTTTTTCTTTATTTCGTCTTCGTCATCATATATTTATATTTTTATCACGTTATTATTTCACTTCCTGTTTCCATTTCTCGTTCATTCTTTTAATTTTTTTCTATTAAGTTTTATGCACTAACCAGGCTTTAACCCCTAACCCCGAAGATTTTTTAGTTTTTGTGTTTTCATTCATCCCTTCTTCCCAGAGCCATAACTTTTTTCCGTCAATATTGCCATGTGAGGGCTTGTTTTTTGTGGGACTAGTTGTACTTTTGAAAGACACCATTGGTTTTACCATGTCATGTACTAGAAAGCGGGATTAAAAGCAGTGAAAGCACACTTGTTTTGTTTGGCTTTTTTACTAGGCTCAGTTAGTGCTAAAACTGGCATACCATTATGATTCTCCAGGTCATTGTGAGTTCATAGACACCAAACATATCTAGGTTCTTTTTATCTAAATGGTGAAAACAAATTACAAACTTTGTTAAAAAAAAATTGTGCCATTTTCCTATACCATAGCGTCTCCATTTTTCGTGATCTCGTGTTAGATGAGGGCTTATGTTTTGCATACCGAGCTGATGTCTTTAATGATACCATTTTGGTGCAGAAACGATCCCTTTATCACCCGTTATTGCATTTCAATGCGATATCGCAGTGACCAAAAAAACATAATTTTGGCATTTTTACTTTGTTTCAACACTACGCCGCTAGCGATCAGGTTAATCCTTTTTTTATTGATAGATCGGGTGATTTTGAACGTGACGATACCAACTATGTGTATTTTTTATTTTGTTTTTATTGTTTTATTTTTTTATATATTTTTAAGCCATTCAAGATGCAGCCCTTTTTCGTTTTTGCGTTTTAATTTTTTACTCCCCTCCTTCCCAGAGCCATAACTTTTTATTTTTCCGTCAATATGGCCATGTGAGTTGTATTTTTGAATGACATCATTGGTTTTACCATGTCTTGTACTAGAAAACAGGAAAAAAATTCCAAGTGTGGTGAAATTGCAAAAAAAGTGCAATCCCAAACTTGTTTTTTTATCTAAGTGGTGAAAAATAATTCCAAACTTTGCTAAAAAAAAAAAATTGCGCCATTTTCCGATACCCGTAGTGTTTCCACTTTTTGGGATCTTGGGTCGGGTGAGGGCTTATTTTTTGCGTGCCGAGCTGACGTTTTTAATGACACCACTTTTGTGCAGATGCGTCCTTTTGATCGCCCGTTATTGCATTTTAATTCAATGTCACGGCGACCAAAAAAACGTAATTCTGGCGTTTTTAATTTTAATCTCACTACACCATTTAGCGATCAGGTTAATCCTTTTTTTTAATTGATTGATCGGGCGATTCTGAACACGGCGGTACCAAATATGTGTATGTTTGATTTTTTTATTGTTTTATTTTGAATGGTGCAAAAGGTGGGTGATTTAAAGTTTTATATTTTTTTATTTTTTCATATTTTTTACAACTTTTTTCTTAAACTTTTGCCATGCTTCAATAGCCTCCATGGGAGACTAGAAGCTGGCACAACTGGATCGGCTCAGCTACATAGGAGCGATCATCAGATCGCTCCTATGCAGCTGAATTGCAGGCTTGCTATGAGCGCCGTCCACAGGGTGACACTCACAGCAAGACGGCATCAACAACCATAGAGGTATTAAGGAGACCTCAGGTTGTCATGCCGACGCATCGCTAACCCCTGTTCACATGACGGGGTCGGTGATGCGTGCATTTCTGGCCCGATGGCCGGAAGCAGTAGTTAAATGGCGCTGTCAGCGTTTAACAGCGGCATTTAACTAGTTAATAGCAGCTGGTGGATCGCGATTCCACCTGCCGCTCTTGAGCGCACATGTCAGCTGTATAAAACATCAATTATGCCCGATGTTGTTAAGGGGTTAAAGGGTTTTAGAAAAACTTCTATGTTTGATGGTATTATGGCTATGCATCTTTGTACTATTATGTGCACTTACTTTGCAATGTACATTTGTTTGGCCCAATAGAAGGACCAATAAGCTGTTGTGGGCTGTAACCTAATATCTATGGCACTCCTAAAAAATCCTTGTCGTGCTTGATAAAATATCCAATTGATGCTTTATATGGCACCTTATATTCTATTTGTTTTACAATTCTATAAGGGTGGTTTCACACTTGCGTTTTTGTCTGCAGCGTTATTTACCAAAAAAACGCATGCGTTTTTTTTGCCCTATATTTAACATTGAAAACGCATGCGTTTTTAGGTGTACGCGTTTGCACGCATTTGTGAACGCATGCGTTTTTTAACTGCATGCGTTCATTTTATAAAATGCAACTTGTAGTATTTTGAGGGGCGTTTTTTTTTACCAAAAAAACGCATGCGTTTACATGTGTTTTTTTTTTTTACAAAAAATGCATTGGAGTCAATGGGGACACATGCGTTTTTTTGGACATGTGTTTGCATGCGTTTTTTTGACGCCTGCGTTTTTTTTGGCACCATTGAATTAACTGTAGATAAGGATGTCTAGACACTGATAAGCCTCCCCCATAGCAGCAGGGTTATAAAAGGAAGGTTGGGGGAAGTTTCTGGTCACTTCTCATCAGACTCCAAAGAAGACAGCACCCTGCCCGGACACATTGTTGGA
Source organism: Ranitomeya imitator (assembly GCF_032444005.1). Taxonomy (NCBI): domain Eukaryota; kingdom Metazoa; phylum Chordata; class Amphibia; order Anura; family Dendrobatidae; genus Ranitomeya; species Ranitomeya imitator. The sequence goes on along the minus strand of NC_091285.1, from coordinate 386,669,865 downwards.
CAAGACACAGAGCAATGTGAGTATATCCTAGCCAATGCATTCATTTTCAATTTTTTGGATCTACATGTCCTAATTTCTTCTATTTTTTTCTTTCAACACGCATCAGAATGTCTTCTCCGGTTTCCTCGTCTGATGAGGAGTTCCAGCCACGTCAATCAGAAGTGGATCACGTGAGCGAGGTAAGTTTTTTGTCCGTCAGCTTGGTAAGTATTGACTGTCACATCGACACATGAGGCAATTTTTTTTTTAAATTTTATAGAGCACTTCAACTGAGGGACAGAGAGGTACTGAGCAGCGGAGTCAAGGTCCAGGTGGAAGACGGCAGCGGGTATGTATACCAGGCAGACTGTCCTTATTGTAATATTCTTTTAACTTCCTTTCTGTACCCTTGTTTTTCTTTACATTTTTCTTGTATCATCCTTTTCTGAAAGTTGTCTTTCATATTCCTGCCCTTTCTCATCTTCGTGTCTTATTTTTTCCAAATGTGGTTGAGCAAACTTAAATGATTTTCTTTTAATTTTAGGTTTCACAACGGGATGACGACCGGATTGATAATGACCTGCTGATCAGTCTGGTCCAGGAGCGAGTCCCGTTGTGGGACAGCCGGGATCAACAGCACGCCGTCAATAGTGTTCTCCGTCGTTTGTGGAGTGAGGTGGCCCAAGCGTTGTGGGATGGCTGGGAGAATTCCCCGCCACGGGTCCGTAATGCATTTGGTAAGTATTGCACGGTAGTGTGAAGCAACAGACCTTGGCCATGCTCTCTTGACTGTGTGTGATGAAAGAAACTTTTCGCAGTTTCTGTCATCACACACAGTCACGAGAGCACGGCCAAAAGTCCTTATTCTGACCATTATATTTTATTGTTATTTCACAGTGGACAAAGTAAGGACACGTTGGCGATCCATGAAGGACCGCTTCAACAAGGACCTGCGTGCAGAGAAGAGTGCAGCTAGTGGTTCCGGAGCAAGGCACCGGCTCTACAAATACCACCGTGTGTTGGCCTTCCTGAGACCGGTCCTTCTCATGAGAATGTAAGTATTTCTCACATGCCTCTGGTTGTATTGCATTGACATAATCTGTCATTTTTAATTCCACAGGATGTACCGTCTTGTTATAGTTTGGTATTAATTTTCTATTTTCTTTTTTCACAGCACACACTGCACGACTGTCGCCACAGGTTCTGGATCGGTCCTTCAGCCGGCAGCCACGGACCCGTCCCAGCCATCCAGCAGCGCAGCACCAGGTGGGTCTTCCACACTCACTGGAGACCAGGGGGCTGGCCCATCAGGTCTTCCCCTTTCGCAGTCCTCTTTCGCTGCACCCATTTTTGCGGGCTCATCCCGGCAGCGACAGAGGGCTTCGGATAGGTCCCTCATGCCCGAGTTTTTGCACTTGAGCTCGGTTTTACACGAAGCTATCAAGGCTTTAGGTGACAGAATGGATGAGTCCCATAACCTGTTAGAGTGCCGCATCCAGGATGTCCCCAAAAGCGTTGATCAAGTGAAAGCCGACCTCCAGAAGCCAGCTCATCATTTTTTTAATCAAATCGAACAGGGCATGTCGGAACACCTTAGCCCTGATCTCCAGCTGAGTGTGATGCAGGCCTGCAATGTTGCTTTTGTGCAGGCTATGCAGCAGAGTCAGAGTCGTAATGTGGCGGCATATCCAACTGTGCCGTCACTGTCACAAGTAAACACTATTCCTACCTCTGCTGCATACCACTGCACGGCCACCTCTATTCCCTCTACAGGTGTACTCCACTACAGCGCCAACACGATGACGAGTGCTGTTGGACATCCCACCGCCACCACCGTGACGACCGCTGCTCCGGCTTGGACCTCCTCCGCTGACACCACGATGACGCAGGACCCTGGCGTGGCTTATCGGCCCGGCACCCTCCCGATGCAGCAGGACCCATCCATGCAATATCGGACCGGCCCACCCCCGATGCAGCAGGACCGAGGCCAGGCATATCGGACCGGACCCACCCCGATGCAGCAGGACCGAGGCGTTGCTTTCCGGGCAGGACACCCCCCGATGCAGCAGGACCCATCCATGGCGTATCGCACCGGGCCCCCCATGATGCAGCACGACCAAGCCATACCTTTCCGGACAGGATCCACCCCGATGCAGCAGGACCCATCCATGGCTTTATGTTCCCCCCCCAACGAGGCACTAGGATCCTGGGAGGGTTTTTGTTTCCACCCCCCCAACGAGGCACCAGGACCCAGGCGGGACTTTATCTTTCCCCCCATTGGACTCAGACATTGCCGAGCGCTCCACAATGGAGACTGACTGTGTAATTGTGGAGCCGGGTCCTGACGTGTCTCCCGCCCACACTTTACAACCTAGCCCAAGAAGACTTCCCCCAACCCGGAAAACCCAACGTAAAACTGGCAAAACGCATAAAAAACAAAAAACTTTGATTATTCCTCCCCCATCACCTACCGATGTGTCTCAACCTTCCAGTGTGTCTCAAGCCCCTCATGTTTTAAACCCCATCCCCGAACTTCCAGACCCTTCAAGTTTTCTTGCCCATTCTCCTGCCACCTCTGCCTCCTCCACGGTGAGCCAGGCTTCAGTTCTGAATACCCCCCAGTTACGTCACTCAACCCCAAGCCGGCGTGGTTCAACCCGGCGCGGTACCAAAAAATAAATTTGTTTTGTTTTTCCTCAATAAAAAAAAAGATTATTTGCAACAATTATGTTTGGTTTATTGTGTCTTTCACCGCTCTCAATACACACCAATAAACTTCGTCACACACTTATTCTTTTGGCCTACACATATCTCCAGTAGTATAAAATACCAGACAACATCTATATGTGTTTCTTTAGTATACAGATATGAGTTGGCCAAAAAAATAGTAGTTATTTCCATACTCTTATTTTTAATTTTTAACTAGTGTAGTGTCACTGTACAAAGAGAAAATGGTGGCAATCAAGTTCAGAACTCAACTGAACCGGTCAGATGTCAAAATAGACACCTGACCTGTTTAGTTGATTACTGACTTGTATATTCACCATATTCTATATAGCACATTATGTGAAAATGTTTGTCAAACTGATGGGACAAGGGTTGGCACACGCTAACTATCTATCCTCACCTGGGCAGGTGTAGAATTTTGAATTCATGATCATGTATATGTTCATCATGAATTTATTATTTCTTACACTTGACTTGACGGGTATAGAGAGCGTGCCAGTCTTGACGCAATGACGTCAAGAAGATTACCAATAAATAAATTTAAATCTGGTTACATTATTATAAGTATGCGTGTTTATATCATTCTTTGTAAACCAAAATAGGGAGTGCAACAGAGGTCAATTATGATTAAAAAAATCTAATTATTACCTCATCAACTATCACCCACTCCTAGTTTTGGATTACAAATTATGATATACATATCTACTGCCCATCTTTGTTCAACCTTTTTTTAGAGAGGAAAAAGACAGGAGACCTGGTGAACACAAAAAAGTTTATTAATTAGAAAAATTTGTATCAGTATTTAATAATTGGTAAACATTAACATACAACAGGACATTTAAACAACATTGTCCTGCCATGAAACCCGTCCAATATCGGACACAAAATAGGCCGCAAATTGGTCCCGCATAAGACCAACGGCTGCAGTTGACCGCATCGGGTGATGCTGAAAATCTGGCAATGGGTGTGAAACTGGTTCATCAAGTTCAATGTAGGGTCGCTCCTTAGCCATTATATAATTGTGTAGAACCACACAGGCTTTGACCACCTCGTCCACTGTTTCCACTTTTAGATTGATGGCTGTTGCAAGAATGCGCCATTTAGCAACCAGAATGCCAAAGCTGCACTCTACGGTTCTTCTGGCCCTGGTCAGTCTGTAGTTGTATATTCTGCGTGTGTGGTCCAAGTCCCTACTAGAATAGGGCTTCAGGAGATTTTCACACATCTGGAAGGCCTCATCCCCAACCATAGCAAATGGCAGCGGTGGGCCTTGAGTGTTGGGGAGAGGCTGTGGAGGGGGAAAATTAAAATTGTTGCCATATACCCGACGGCCCATATCCGAGCTCTTGAAGGTCTGGGAATCATTGCCACGGCCAAAAGCTCCAATGTCCACGGCGATGAAGCGACACTCCGCATCCACTATTGCCATGAGCACTACCGAAAAATATTTTTTATAATTAAAAAACTCAGATCCGGTTCTGGCAGGTTTAACAATGCGGATGTGCTTCCCGTCCACCGCCCCTAAACAGTTTGGAAAATCACACACGTTCAAAAATGTTTTTGATATTTCCCGCCACATGTCCACGGTGGGTACGGGTATAAACTCCTCACGGAGTACATTCCATACGCACGACAGGTGTCCACAACAATTCCGGACAGGGTTGAGATTCCAAGGCGGTATTGGAAGTGCAGGGAAGATAAACTTTCTCCTGTGGCCAGAAATCTAGAAGAAAAGGAAACAAAAAAACATTTAAAATTGGCTCTTAATGGTGTTTTTAAATAAGAAAAAGGTAAAAAAAATACATGTCATAACAAAAAATTTGGACTGTCATTGGTTTAGTTTTGGAACGTACCGTAATGTCACTAACAGACGTTCCTCGGGTGGAATTGCTCTACGGAGCCGTGTGTCCTGTCGCCGTATGGAACCTTCTACACGAGACAGTAAATCCCGGAAAGAATCTTGAGACATTCTGGTGTAATCCTGGAATTTCTCCGGGTTGGCATTCAGCTCCGCATAGAGCGTGTGATATGCTCCACGGGTCTCACGCACTTCAATGATGGGGTGCCTCCAAAAATGCCGACGCTGTCTCCTTCTCCATCTTTGGCGGTTTCGATCTTGCTCCCAAGCAAAAACACAGGCAAGGAAAATCTTGAAGCTGAACTCCAGTTTGAAATAAAAGTTCGCCATTGAAAGATCCATCATGACACCGGAAACAGTAGCAAGCTCTGAAAATTTCTGTTTCCCTAGGGTCTATATATTGATTGCCAATCATGTACGCCCTCTCTATTCCCATTGGTTGTGTCTGGTAACCTTTTTTTTTTTTTTTTTTTTTTTTTTAAATCCCCAAAAAAACGCAAACGCATGCAAAAACGCATGTAAACGCGTGTAAACGCTGCGGTTTTTTAACGCACGCGTTAAACGCGTGCGTCAAAAAAACGCAGCGTTTACATGCGTTTACATGCGTTTTTGTACCATGCGTTTTTTTTAAAAAACGCATGCGTTCAAAAACGCAAGTGTGAAACCAGCCTAAGGTAATTGCCCCTATTATTGTTCTCCATGGCAACACACCTAGTGGCGAGTAATGTGATGTTCTGCGTTCACACCTCTATTTGTTTCTCTTTTCTTCTTCACTCTACATGTTAACACATCTGGCAATGAGTCATATGATGCCTTGTATCCATGCCCTTACTCTGAGGTCTTCTCTGGTGTGCCTCCCAGCAGTGTGCCTTCCCTCTGGCCACCCGATACTGGGTATCCAAGGCAACACATCCTATGATGTCCTTGTTCCATGTCTCCATCCAGAAGCATTGGATAGAGGTACGGATTAGTGATGTGGGATGCCGAGCCCCTCACATCCGACTTTCAGCTTGGGCAGTGTAAGAGCTCTCTCCAACCACAACTTCCATTGGTAAGTCTTGATACAAAATACTCCCACCCTATTCCCTAAATCCCCCAGGAAGAAGTTAAACATGAAAAACACATTGGGGTCTTTGTGTTATCACCATTCAGGTTGAATCTTGATCTTCTAACACATGGAAACATACACACACCATACTAAAATATCATAAAAGAGGCCTATAAGGGGGTAGCCACACTATATATTGGGTAAACTTGGGGACAGGTTCGCTTTAAACAGAAGTGTTATAAAGCAGGTGAAAACACAACTGAATTAGAGTACTTGTATTTTAAAAGTTGCACAAAGTTTGTGTCCCAAAATTCCGCCACAATTTACTATTAAAATGTGGCATAAATGCAATAGTACATGTTCCTCAATATGTTAACTATCTCGACGAATAAATAATTGGAACAAGTAGGTGCACCTTTACCGTACCAGAAAATTAGCCTAGATGTAGCCTAAAATCCTAAACTAATTCATGTAGTCAGCAACCAAAGCACATGCATATAGCTGTGCTTTAAAGGAAAAATAATGTTTTCAGTAAACAATTTATTCATGTTTCTGTGACTCTACCTGCAATCCACTTACTATGTATTGAAATTGACTTTGATGTCCTTTCCCGCTACCTCAAAATTCATAAGATGAAGACAACTATTAGAAATTGTAAAAATGACATGCCAAAAATAAGACAGAAATGTCGGAACCAAAAAACAGAAACAAAAACATCTATATATATTCCAAAACTGATATATTCAAGCTATCCAAAATTAAAAAGTATAAAAAATGTTACACCATCCCAGCACAGACATTTATGATGTTTAATTACTACAAATATTTTATCCCCATCTTTATTGAGCAACAATTATAATTTATCATTTTTCATCAACGTATTAAAATGAGGAGTTTCTGTATTTGGAACAAGTTTTAAGTCCCACAATTGAGTGAAAAAATATTTGAGAGGTGAAATATAAAAAAATTGTAGGAATTCAGTCTTTGTTGCTCAGGTTTAAATATTCGTTGTGTGGTATTACGCATTAAATTAAAACTGCAGTTCAGTACAATTATGGCAATGACAATTATCAATGTCTATGAAGAATGGTTAAAAGAAAAAGAGGTTTGGTACCGTGTTAGCCTTAGCCAGTTGAAAAAAGAAGGCTCACAGTGGGAGAAACAAGATAATGTTGTAGTTATGATACCTTTTAATGGCTAGCAAAAATAAAATTATTTTTATTATTATTTATTATTATAGAGCCATTTATTCCATGGTGTTTTACATGCGAAAAATGGTATACATAATAAAAAATAAGTTCAATATTCTTAAACAATACAAGTCACTACTGGTACAGGCGGAAAGAGGACCCTGCCCACGAGGGCTCACAATCTACAAAGGATGGGTGAGGATACAGTAGGTGGTGTCACACAGCAAGCTTTCAAGACTTCTTAGGCGTCTTCCTCAGTCAAGGTATAATAAAGTATCTGAAGAAATGCAAATATAATGTATGCTCACAAAAAACAGTGGCATGGCATGATAAATGGACATTTAAATAAACAAACAAACTGAGCTCAGAGAAGAAATCCTAAATTGGATTACATTAGTGGTGTGAAATTTTTATAGTCCCAATATCCATGTGAGATCAAGGGCCTGGTGCCCTCACAGTCTCTGGAGGGCACCAGGCCTTTGAAAAAATGTACAGATTATCTACAAATTATCTAAAATTTACACGATTACAGATAAAAAAAAATGGTGGCAAAATATTTCTGTGGTCCAGAACATAACATAAACAATATGAAAGTTATCATATTAAAATGCAACTTTAAATCACAAAAACATTGAATAGTTTGGGAATGCAAACTCTTTAGAGTCTTTGATACCCTCCACACAGGACTAAACCTGTCAGGATTCATGACTCACTACAAAATCTGAAGAATCTGCTCAAGAGACAGTGTTTTCTTCTGGAGTTTGCAAAAGTTGTAATTGTGATCCTAAACGATTCTTTAACACTTTTCATTACCTCCTCAGTCCAAGAGTGGAGGCCTCCACCACCAACCTCAGTGCTGAAAACAGGCCAATTATTTCATAGAAAAAAATGATCATATCCGACAGGAAATTTTTTCCCAATCTCCAATATCATACATTCTCTTCTCTCCTGCACTTCATCTAGGTCACTTTCTGTCTTTGAAACAATCACAGAATAAGAAGTTGCCAGGTTCTCGCATTTTCTTACCCTACTACCTGTACCAGTGACCTTATTCCCTCACATCTCTTCAGTACCTTTCCCTGGCTGTCACCACTCACCTAAAAAATATTTAACCTCTCTCTCATCTGGTATCTTTTCCTCCTGCAAACACGCCAGCATACAACCGTTACTTAAAAATCATCCCTCGACCAGAAAGGCGCTGCTAATTACAGATCTTTCTCTAATCTCCCCTTCATCTCTAAACTCCTGAAATGCTTGGTCCACTCCCATGTAATCCACTATCTCTCAGATAACTCTCTTTTTTACCCTTTTCAATCTGGTTTCTGCTCTTTACACTCTACTGAAACTGCCCTTACTAACATCTCTAATTATCTACTAACAGCTAAATCTAATGGTGACTACTCCCTGCTAATTCTCCTGGACCTCTTGGCAGAATTCGACACTGTGGATCAAAAGCTCCTCACTATGCTCTGCTCTGTCGGCCACAAGGATGCTGCTCTCTCTTGGTTCTTCTCCTTCCTCTATGCGTCTTCACGGTATTGTTTGCTGTCTCCTCTTCCTCTCCTCTTCACCTTACCATCAGGGTTCCTCAGGGCCCGGTTCTAGGTCCCTCTTCTCCTTATACACCGCCCCTATTGGACAAACCATTAGTAGATTCCATTTTTAGTGCTCAATGCGGATAACCCCCAATTATATGCATTGTCTCCTGACATCACCCCTGCATTACTACAAAATACCAGTGATTATCTTTCCGCTGTCGCTAACATTATGTCCTCCCTCTATCTAAAACTAAATCTGTCAAAAACTGAACTCCTTGTTTTTCCTCCCTCTACTAATCTAACTATGCCCAATATTGTCATTTCCATGTGTGGTTCTATCATTATTCCCCAGCAATATGCCTGCTGTCTTGGAGTCATATTTAATTTAGACCTTTCATTCACCCCTTCAATCACTCACTCTCTCACTTATGTCACCTACACCTCAAAAACATCTCTAGAATTCAACCATTTCTTATAATAATAATAATATAATAATAATAATCTTTCTTACATTTTACTCTGCAAAAACAATTTTTTGCTCATATTCATTCTCATCTGGACTATTGCAACTTTCTGTTAATCTAATCAGTCTCCTTCTTACTAAACCCCCCTCTTCAATCTGCCCTGAATGCAGTAGCCAGGATCAACACCACCAAACATCGTCTTAAGGTACCGTCACACTAGACGATATCGCTAGCGATCCGTGACGTTGCAGCGTCCTGGCTAGCGATATCGTCCAGTGTGACAGGCAGCAGCGATCAGGCCCCTGCTGTGATGTCGCTGTTCGGGGAAGAAAGTCCAGAACTTTATTTCGTCGCTGGACTCCCCGCAGACATCGCTGAATCGGCGTGTGTGACACCGATTCAGCGATGTCTTCGCTGGTAACCAGGGTAAACATCGGGTAACTAAGCGCAGGGCCGCGCTTAGTAACCCGATGTTTACCCTGGTTACCATCCTAAAAGTAAAAAAAACAAACAGTACATACTTACCTACAGCCGTCTGTCCTCCAGCACTGTGCTCTGCACTCCTCCTGTACTGACTGTGAGCGTCGGTCAGCCGGAAAGCAGAGCGGTGACGTCACCGCTCTGCTTTCCGGCCGCTGTGCTCACACAGACAGTACAGGAGGAGTGCAGAGCACAGCGCTGGAGGACAGACGGCTGTAGGTAAGTATGTAGTGTTTGTTTTTTTTACTTTTAGGATGGTAACCAGGGTAAACATCGGGTTACTAAGCGCGGCCCTGCGCTTAGTTACCCGATGTTTACCCTGGTTACCGGCATCGTTGGTCGCTGGAGAGCGGTCTGTGTGACAGCTCTCCAGCGACCAAACAGCGACGCTGCAGCGATCCGGATCGTTGTCGGTATCGCTGCAGCGTCGCTAAATGTGACGGTACCTTTACTCATCTCTGTCTACCATCCTACCCTAGCTCTATGTTCTGCTAATGACCGAGAGCTAACATCCTCAATAATCCGAACCTCCCACTCCCATCGCAACAATTCGATTACTTTTTGAAACAGTGCCGCCTACAACTAAATTCCTGACTGGTTGGGATAATTAGGTGGTTCAATTTTGCATTTACTTTTGAACTCTCACGAATTGGAGCCTATGGCTTCACCAAGTGGTTCATTTGCATAAAAATTTTCTATAAGAAAAAATATTTTTCACTTGTAGGTGTACGCATTGTCTGTGTTGCAAAACACAGCCTTTTTTACTATAAGTTTATACTTAAACCTTACAACACCTTGCCAAACAAGCCTACTTCAACACACTCATCTCTTCACTATTCAATAATCTAAAATGTCTCTGACATGTTTTACTCCTTCCATAATTACAACATACAGGCATCCATCTCTAACCTCAGTGGTGAAAGAAAAAAATTGACAAATTCCAGCAAGAAGTTATCTCGCAGTCCAGTAGCATTGTTCCTGCTCCCTGGATTTCTCTGCAGCGTTTGACACCATAGATTGCCAATTTTTACTTAGTAAGGTCCATTCCATTGGTATAAAAGATACTGTTTTTCATGATTCTCTTCCTAACTCTGTAACTGCTCTTTCAGTGCAATGTTTGCTGGCTCTTCTTCTCCTCCTCTCACCCTTGCTGCTATTGTTCCTCAGGGTTAAGTCATAGGTCACCTCCTTTTAATCTCTACACTAGGGTTGAGCGACCTTGACTTTTTTAGGGTTGAGCCGGGTTTCGCGAAACCCGACTATCTCAAAAGTCGAGTCGAGTGAAATCGGCCGATTATGGCGAAAAGTCGAGGATCGACCGAAACACGAAACCCAATGCAAAGCCAATGGGAATTTTTTTTTTTTCTCTCTCTCTCTCTCCCTCTCTCTCTCTCCTCCGTCCGTCCGTCCCTGAACTGAAAAGCTGGTGTTACACAGTGCAAATCGCTACAGCGCACAAGCGACAACATGGCGATAGGCGTCCACGCCCCTAAGACCTATGTCATCACTCTGCCCACGCCCCTTCATTGGCTGAAAAAAATGGCGCCAAGCGCGTCATACGAAATGCGACTTTGGCGCGAAAGTCGCGTACCGCATGGCCGACCCCACACAGGGATCGGGTCGGGTTTCATGAAACCCGACTTTGCCAAAAGTCGGCGACTTTTGAAAATGAACGATCCATTTCGCTCAACCCTACTCTACACAGCTCCTAAATTACAACCTATCAGCAGGTTTGACTTTCGGTAATATCTTCACAATGATGACACAAAATTATATATTACTACTAGTGACATCATCTTCATACTACTACAAGTCGCCAGTGGATGACCATCTGCTCTTTCTAGCTTAACTCAAACTGAATCTGTTTAAATCTGAACTCCATGCATTTCCACCTTCTACTAATACTAACCATTTATGCCAAAACAATAAGTTATTATTGTTATTTATATAGCACAATTGATTCCATGGTGCTGTACATGAGAAGGGGTTACATACAAATTACAGATATCACTTACAGTAAACAAACTGACAATGACAGACTGATACAGAGGGGAGAGGACCCTGCCCTTGTGGGCTTACATTCTATCGGATGGTGGGGAAGGAGACAGTAGCTCTGGTGTTGGTGAGGCTGTAGCTCCGTTAGAGGTGAGGAGGCAGAGTGGTCATTGCAGGCTTTAAGTTTTCTTGAAGAGGTGGGTTTTCAGGTTCCGTCTGAAGGTTCCTAATGTGGTTGATAGTCGGATGTGTTGGGTCATAGAATTCCATAGGATGGGGGATATTCGGTAGAAGTCTTGGAGGCGATTAGGTGAGGAGCAAATAAGTGTGGAGGAGAGAATGAGGTCTTGGGAGGACCAGAGATTACGTGAGGGGAGATATCGGGAGACTAGTTCAGAGATGTATGGAGGAGACAGTTTATGAATGGCTTTTGTAGGTCAGTATTAGTAATTTGAATTGGATACGCTACAGGAATGGGTGCTAATGAAGATATTTGCAGAGGGGAGAAGCAGAGGAGTAGCAAGGAGAGAGATGAATTAGTCGGACAGTAGAATTAAGAATGGACTGGAGAGGTATGAGAGTGTTAGCAGGGAGGCCTCAGAGGAGAATGTTTCAGTAGTCAAGGCGGGAGATGATGAGGGCATGCACAAACATTTTAGTAGATTTAGGGTTGAGGAAGGGATGCATTCTGGAAATATTTTTGAGCTGGAGGTGACAGGAGGTGGAAAGAGCTTGTATGTGCAATTTGATGGACAGAGTCAAAGGTTACCCGAGGCAGCGGACTTCCAGTACAGGGGAAAGTGTGATTTCATTTATTGTTAAGGAATTAAGGAAGATCTGTGAGATGGAGGAAAGATGATTTCAGGTTTTTCCACATTGAGTTTGAGGAAGCGAGAGGAGAAGAAGGAGGATATGGCTAATAGACACTCCGGGATTTTGGACAGCAAAGAGGTGACGTCTGGGCCAAAGAGGTAGATCTGGGTGTCATCTGCATAAAGGTGGTGCTGGAATCCATGGGACTTCATGAGATGTCCAAGGCCAAGTAGTAGAAGAAGAGTAGGGGTCCTAGAACAGAGTCTTGGGGGACTCCAACAGAGAGAGGGTGGGATGAGGTAGTGTGAGAGACGCTGAATGTGCGGTTGGAAAGGTATGAGTAAAGTAAAGGTAAGATAACATAGACTAACTGTTAGGGCCAGCGGAACGCACCAAGTAAATATAGATGTTTTATTGTTATTGGTGCGTTCGCAGCCCGGTGTCCACCGTGCAGGAGAACCTGCTGCTAGCAAACGGCAGAACTATATGGCGGTATGAACTAGCTCTGTTTTTTCACAGAGTAGCCGTGAAAGCAAAGCACTGCGCCCTGTTAGACTTCACAGAGGCACAGGCTAACTAACCAACTGAGAGCAGTCAGTGGTCATGCATGCACACAAAACTCCTCGCTGGAGGTGCCAGCATTCTAGGGGCTTATTTCAGCCAGGTCCCGGAATACACACAAACACAATCTCCTCGCCGGAGGTGCCAGCATTCTAGGGGCTTATTTCAGCCGGGTCCCTGAACACACTCTTACATGACCACACTGGCGCAAAGCATAAAACATAGAAAGATACTAGCCGTGCGGCCATGCAAGCTTTAAATAGTTGCAGCACGTACAGGACCTTCCTAGCAGGACCAATGAGAGGCTGCCACAGAGCCTGAGCACCTACAGGACCTTCCTGAAGGACCAATGGCTTTAGCTGCAGTATCTGAAAATGTGACCCTCAATCTCCACTGAGAGATCTTACTCTGGGCATGCTCAGAACGAGAAAAGCAGGACTTAGTCCCAGAAGCGTCTGCTCGCCGCTGCCCAGCACTGACTTCAATGGCAGAAGCAGGAAAAGCAGCAGTAACTCTTTGTACAGAGTCAGACTGAGCGAGACGCTGGGACTGACATCTCCCCTGAGCAGGCTCCTCTGTAGCAGGAGAAGAATGGGAGACCGCAGCGGAGATGGCCCGAGATTTCCCCTGTGCAGAGGTGGGAACTCAACCCCTAACATTACCCCCCCTCCTGGGGCCTCACTACGTTCGAAGGCAGCAATGAGCTGAGGAGCCTGAATGTGCTCAGCAGGCTCCCAGGACCTATCCTCAGGACCGTAACCCTTACAGTCCACCAAATAAAATTTTTTGCCACGTACCACCTTGCACCCCAAAATAACGTTCACCTCGTAATCGTCCGTAGATGAACTCGATGTCCCGGCAGATGACTTAGAAAACCGGGACATGTATACGGGCTTAAGGAGGGACACATGAAAGGTGTCGTGATACCTAGGCGTGGAGGAAGGGCCAGACGGTAGACCACAGGATTAACCTGTTCGAGGACCTTGAAGGGACCCAAGTAGCAAGGTGCAAACTTAGTGGACTCTACACGCAGCCTGATGTTACGGGCGGAGAGCCACACTAAGTCGCCAGGAGCAAAAGGTCGGGGCAGGGCGCCGATGTGCATCGGCGGAGGACCTCATTCTCTCCTTGGAGGCCAGGATGGCATCCTGAGTTCGGTCCCAAATGTCCCATGCCTCCAATGCCCAGTCTGCCACCCTGGAGTCAGCAGAGGACACGGCATAGGCACAGGAACCCGCGGATGCTGACCTTAATTAAGGAGGAAAGGAGTCTGACCAGTGGAGTCGGCTACAGCATTGTTAAGGGCAAACTCTGCCCATGGTAAGAATCTGATTGGCCCTCTCAACCAACCCATTTGTCTCGGGATGATAAGCCGAGGAGAGATTCAACTCAATACTGAGTAGACGACAAAGCTCTCTCCAGAATCAAGACTCAAACTGGGGACCCCGGTCACTGACAATCTTGTCCGGCATACCGTGTAAGCGAAAGATATGCTTGATGAACAATGCTGCCAGAGCCCGTGCAGAAGGTAGCCGTGGAAGAGGCACCAAATGAACCATTTTGGAAAAATGGTCGGTGATCACCCAGATAATGGTGCAGCTACGAGACTTGGGTAAGCCCACTACAAAGTCCATCCCAACCATCTCCCAGGGCCTGTCTGCCACCGGCAAGAGGTAAAGCAACCCAGCTGACCTTTGCCAAGGAGACTTGCTCTTGGTGCAAGAGACACACGCCTGAAAATAGTCTGCGACATCACGAGCCATATGCGGCCACCAGTATGTCCTCGCCAGTAACTCAGATGTCCTTTTGGAACCAAAATGTCCACTCACCCTGGACGAGTGAGCCCAAGAGAGAACCTCTGGTCGCAAACTGGATGATACAAAAGTCTTGCCTGGAGGCACAGACTCTAGCAAAACCGGGGCCACAGTTCTCAGGCTCTCGGTGGGGACAATAAGCTGAGGCTCCTCTTCCTCCTCCACAGATGATACAACGGAGTGAGAGAGAGCGTCGGCACGAATGTTCTTTTCCCCAGAAAGAAAATGGAGGGTAAAATGAAAGCGGGAGAAGAACAAGGACCATCTGGCCTGGCGAGAATTTAACCGCTGGGCTGTCTGCAGGTACACCAAATTCTTGTGATCTGTGAAGACTTGGAAGGGAAAACAAGCTCCCTCCAAGAGATGTCTCCACTCTAAGAAAGCAAACTTCATAGCTAGCAACTCCCTGTCCCTGATGGAATAATTCCTCTCTGCTGGTGTGAAGGTCTTGGAGAAGAAGAAGCAAGGATGCTTCCGACCTTGAGCATCCTTTTGGAAAAGGACTGCTCCAGCACCAACAGATGAGGCATCCACCTCCATAATAAATGGCTTATCTACATCGGGGCGATGTAGGCTGGGAGAGCTAGTGAAATGTGACTTAATGGAGTTAAAGGCCTTGGAGACCTCCTCAGACCACAATTTGGGATTTGCTCCCTTCTTGGTGAGGACAACCAAGGGAGCTACCAAAGTTGAGAAGTGTGGAATGAACTGGCGATAGTAGTTAATGAACCCTATAAAGCACTGCACCACTTCAAGAGAATCGGGTTCCTGCCAGTCCATCACAGCCTGTAGTTCGGCAGGATCAATAGTTAATCCCTGGGCGGAGATGATAAAACATCTCTCCGGTGGGAGTCAATATCTGGAGAGTAGATGAGAATATCATCCAGATAGACTACGACCAAGGTGGAGAGCATATCCCGGAAGATGTCTTTCACAAAGTCTTGGAAAATGGCTGGGGCATTACAGAGCCTGAAGGGCATCACCAGATATTCATAATGCCCATCCCTGGTGTTAAAAGCCGTCTTCCATTCGTCTCCCTCACAGATGCGAATCAGGTTGTAAGCACCCCGCAGATCTAATTTAGTAAATACCCTTGCTCCCCGAAGCCTATCAAAAAGCTCAGATATCAGGGGCAAAGGATACTTATTCTTAACGGTGATGGCGTTAGGACCCCTATAATCTATGCATGGACGTAGTTCCCCATTCTTCTTCTGCACGAAAAAGAACCCTGCCCCAGCAGGTGAAACTGACTTCCTGATGAACCCTCTTGCCAGATTCTCTTGAATGTACTGAGACATTACCTCCGTCTCCGGGAGAGATAATGGATAGACTCGACCCGGTGAGGCTCAGCACCAGGCAAGAGATCAATAGGACAGTCATAGGGGTGATGGGGCGGAAGGGTCTCCGCCGCCTTTTTGGAGAACACGTCCGCATAGGACCAATATTGCTTGGGGAGAGAGGATAGATCTGCGGGTACTTCTGTAGTAGCAACCTGAACGCACTCCCTCTGACACCTACCCCCACAAGATTCACCCCATCCCAGAATTCTGCCTGAGGACCACTCGATATTAGGAGAGTGGTACCATAGCCAAGGTATCCCCAACAGGACCTCATCAATTCCCTCAGGAATGACGAGCAGAGATATAATCTCCTGATGGGATGGCGACATGGACAGAGTGAAAGGGATGGTCTGGTGTGTTATCTGTGAAGGCAGTTTCGACCCATTCACCACTCATACCGTTACTGGTTGAGCTAGCATAACCAAGGGTATTGCGTGACGTTGGGCGAAGGCAGAAGACATAAAATTGCCCTCCGCCCCAGAATCCACGCAGAGTTCTACTGAGTGGGAGGATGAGCCTATAGTAATTGCCCCCTTAAAGGACAATTTGGAGGCAAACGTCGCCGTGTCTAGTGTACCTCCACCTACTACCACTAGATGCTGACATTTCCTTGACCGCTGGGGACATCTGGTGGCAAGATGCCCTGACTGCTGGCAAACATGACAGACCTTGAGTGCACAAGCGGTCCGGCACTTAGATCCCGCTCGTGACACTTCCATGGCCTCATGTGACTCAGGGACCAGGACCGGAAATTCCAGAGGTTTGGCGAAGGTGGGACCCAGCCAAAACCACTGCCTACACTGGGCTCGCTCTAACCTCCGCTGGTTAAAACGGAGGTCAATATGAGTGGAGACAGCTATTAACTCCTCCAGTGTGGCAGGAATCTCCCTAGTGGCCAGAGCGTCCTTCACGTTATCAGCCAGCCCCCTCCAAAATAAGGGGATAAGAGCTTTATCCGACCACTCCAGCTCAGATGCTAAGATACGGAAGTGGACGGCAAAATGGCTGACCAAGGACAAACCCTGAGTTAATGCCAGCAGGTGGAGCGCCGTGTCATGGGTGACTCGAGGTCCTAAAAAGACCTGTTTCAGAGTGCTCAGGAACAGCGGAGCACTCTGCACCACATGATCACCACGCTCCCACAGCGGCGTAGCCCATTCCAGCGCCCTGTCCGACAAGAGAGACACAATAAATCCCACCTTTGCCCGCTCTGTGGGAAAATGTGCAGCCAGGAGCTCGAGGTAAATAGAGCACTGACTCACGAACCCCCTACAAGATTTACTATCTCCAGAAAAATTTTCTGGCAGCGGGAGGCGAGATAATGTCGGAACAGGGGTGGCAGTGGACAAGGTTGCTGCAGCCACGCTAGCAGCCTGTACAGCAACTGTGGTAACATCCACAGCTGAGGTTGTGCTCTCAAGAGCCGCCAACCTACCCTCCAGCTGCTGGATATACCGCAAGGATTGCTGAATGTCTGCCATTTACTAGCCAGACCCTGGCACTAGTATTCTGTTAGGGCTAGCGGAATGCACCAAGTAAATATAGATGTTTTATTGTTATTGGTGCGTTCGCAGCCTGGGGTCCACCGTGCAGGAGAACCTGCTAATAGCAAACGGCGGAACTATATGGCGGTATGAACTAGCTCTGTTATTTCACAGAGTAGCCGTGAAAGCAAAGCACTGCACCCTGTTAGACTTCACAGAGGCAAAAAGTCACAGAGAAAAATGCAGAGATGTTTACCTGCTGAAGCCTCCAACTGAATGCACTAGCAGGGTGCGACGGACACGATTTATGATGGCAAAAACACAGGTGCAAAAATTACCGATGAAACAACCACTTTCAATCCAGTGCTGGCTGTTTGGCATTAGTGCACAAAAAGATAAACGATAATAGTCTGTATGTGGCGTTGTTCACACAGGCAATGCAAAGCATCTGGTTTACACCCTATTACTGACGCATATATATGCGGGCCGCCCAGTGCCGCAAAATGCATGCTGTGTGAATAGAGGCCAACAGTTTACAGAGCCATCTTGGTCCGACCGCACCCTGCAAGATAAAGTGCAAAAAAACCCACATATCAATGTATGTAAGGTATTAGTTTATATTGGGGCCTCAATACGTAAGCTGGCAACCCACTTCAAGGGTCCTTACATCTTGCCAGTCCTAACGCTAAACATAAAGTAAAAGCTCACCGATACAAAAAGAGGACTTAGAAATCCTCCAAAATATGGAAAAAAGTCACAGAGAAAAATGCAGAGATGTTTACCTGCTGAAGCCTCCAACTGAATGCACTAGCAGGGTGCGGCGGACACGATTTATGATGGCAAAAACACAGGTGCAAAAAATACCGATGAAACAACCACTTTCAATCCAGTGCTGGCTGTTTGGCATTAGTGCACAAAAAGACTTCACAGAGGCACAGGCTAACTACCCAACTGAGAGCAGTCAGTGGTCACGCATGCACACAAAACTAAATAGTTGCAGCACGTACAGGACCTTCCTAGCAGGACCAACGAGAGGCTGCCACAGAGCGTGAACACCTACAGGACCTTCCTGAAGGACCAATGGCTTTAGCTGCAGTATCTGAACATGTGACCCTCGATCTCCACTGAGAGATCTTACTCTGGGCATGCTCAGAATGAGAAAAGTAGGACTTAGTCCCAGAAGCGTCTGCTCGCCGCTGCCCAGCACTGACTTAAATGGCAGAAGCAGGAAAAGCAGCAGTAACTCTTTGTACAGAGTCAGACTGAGCAAGACGCTGGGACTGATGTCTCCGCGGAGCAGGCTCCACTGTGGCAGGAGAAGAATGGGAGACTGCAGCCGAGATGGCCCGAGATTCCCCCTGTGCAGAGGCGGGAACTCGACCACTAACACTGTTGTTCAATAATATTTGCCTGAATGAAATGTGGCCCTGCGTGTTGTGTTGCTTTATAGTTAATTATATAAACCGTGATTAGAAAACTAAAGGTTACATTTTTTCCTCCAAAAGACTGTGTTTGATTCTGTTTGGGCAGAAAAACTCCCTTTACTGTACAGCTAAAAAAAAGTGTTTGCCCCCACCCTGATTTCCTATTGTTTTGCATGTTTGTCACACTTAAATGTTTCAAATCACCCAAAAATGTAAATATTACACAAAGATAACACAAGTAAACACAAAATGCAGTTATTAAATGAAGGTCTTTATTATTAAGGGAAGACCATATCCAAACCTACAGGGCCCTGTGTGTAAAAGTGACCCCATGTCATGCATGCATCTGAGCCTCTTGATGATCCTAATTGGTGAAACTCGTTGAGACGTGTTTGGACATCATATATGATGAGTACCCTTTTTCACTTACTGTTATCATTATGATATAGTATATAACACCAGTTGTCAATGTGTGCTGTGTGTGTCATTTTGTTTTCATTCTGCCTTAAGTTGTATAACATGGCCACCCTTTGGGTCTATCACATGGCTAGTCTATAAAGCTAATAGTAAATCTTCAGGGATTCCTAGGGTGAGCAGCCGATGAGTGGGGGCGCCATATCCACTGAACATTAGGGTGCCAACCCCCGCAGATAGGCAGTATCTTACATCAGTAGGGAACCGTTTAGTGAGGTACTACATGTGTAATATGCACTTTTGTACTTTGTTATTGTGTCATTCACCCTTCCACACTAATCTAACATTGCCATCTGCCATTCATCATTTTTCCTTTGGCAATCCCTGTCTTTTTCCATTTTCCTGTGGTGTTTAAATGGTGGTCTATCTGAGACACCAGTTCAGGGTGCAATTAGGAGATTAAGGGAGGGTGCCAACATCCGCTGACAGGCTGTTTTCAATCAGGCTAAAGTGTTAACGTACCGTCACACTCAGCAACTTTCCAACGATCACGACTAGCGATACGACCTGGCCGTGATCGTTGGAAAGTCCTTGTGTGGTCGCTGGAGAGCTGTCACACAGACAGCTCTCCAGCGACCAACGATGCCGAAGTCCCTGGGTAACCAGGATAAACATCGGGTTACTAAGCGCAGGGCCGCGCTTAGTAACCTGATGTTTATGCTGGTTACCATTGTAAATGTAAAAAAAAAAAAACACTACATACTTACATTCCGGTGTCTGTCACGTCCCTCGCCGTCAGTTTCCCGCACAGACTGTGAGCGCCGGCCGGCCGTAAAGCAGAGCACAGCGGTGACGTCACCGCTGTGCTTTACGGCCGGCGCTCACAGTCAGTGCGGAAAGCTGACGGCGAGGGACGTGACAGACACCGGAATGTAAGTATGTAGTGTTTTTTTTTTTTACATTTACAATGGTAACCAGAGTAAACATTGGGTTACTAAGCGCGGCCCTGCGCTTAGTAACCCGATATTTACCCTGGTTACCAGTGAACACATCGCTGGATCGGCATCACACATGCCAATCCAGAGATGTCAGCGGGTGATCCAGCGACGAAATAAAGTTCTGGCCTTCTAGCTCCGACCAGCGATATCACAGCGGGATCCAGATCGCTGCTGCGTGTCAAACACAACGATATCGCTATCCAGGACGCTGCAACGTCACGGATCGCTATCGTTATCGTTGTAATGTTGTTCAGTGTGAAGGTACCTTTAGGGTTATTTAGTCAGCATGGTTGTCTGCATGTTGATTGTGTTTATCTCATGGTTTTAACCCCTTCACCCCGAAGCCTGTTTTCACCTAAGTGACAGGGCCAATTTTTACAATTCTGACCACTGTCACTTTATGAGGTCAGAACTCTGAAAATCTTCAATGGATCCTGGTGATTCTGAGAATGTTTTCTCGTTACATATTGTACTTTATGATAGTGGTAAAACTTCTTCGATATGACTTGCATTTATTTGTGAAAAAAATCTAAATATGGCGAAAATTGAGAAAATTTAGCAATTTTCAAACTTTTAGTTTTTATGCCCTCAAATTAGAGAGTTATATCACATAATATAGTTAATAAACAACATTTACCACATGTCTGCTTTACATCAGCACAATTTTGGAAACATAATTTTTTTGTTAGGGAGTTATAAAGGTTAAAAGTTGACCAGCAATTTCTCATTTTTGCAACAAAATTTGCAAAACCATTTTTTTTAGGGACCACCTCACACTTGAAGTGACTTTGAGGGGTCTATATGACAGAAAATGCCCAAATGTGACACCATTCTAAAAACTGCAAAAACTACACCCCTCAAGGTACTCAAAACCACATTCAAAAAGTTTATTAACCCTTCAGGTCCTTCACAGGAATTTTTGGAATGTTTAAAAAAATTGAACATTTAACTTTTTTTCACAAAATTTTTACTTCAGATCCAAATTGTTTTATTTTAACAAGGGTAACAGGAGAAATTGGACCACAAAAGTCGTTGTACAATTTGTCCTGAGTTTGCCGATACCCGATATGTTGGGGTAAACCATTGTTTGGGCACATGGCAGAGCTCGGAAGGGAAGGAGCGCCATTTGACTTTTCATTGCAAAATTCGCTGGAATTGAGATCAGACACCATGTCGCGTTTGGAGAGCCCCTGATGTGCCTAAACAGTGGAAACCCCCCACAAGTGACACCATTTTGGAAAGTAGACCCCCTAAGGAACTAATCTAGATGTGTTGTGAGCACTTTGAACCTCCAAGTGCTTCACAGAAGTTTATAATGTAGAGCTGTAAAAGAAAATCATATTTTTTTTCACAAAAAATGATCTTTTTGCCCCAAATTTTTTATTTTTCCAAGGGTAACAGGACAAATTGGACCACAAAAGTTGTTGTGCAATTTGTCCAGAGTATGCCGATACCCCTTGTGTGGGGGTAAACCACTGTTTGGGCGCATGACAGAGCTCGGAAGGGAAGGAGTACCGTTTGACTTTTCAATGCAAAATTTGCTGGAATTGAGATCGGAACCCATGTCGTGTTTGGAGAGCTCCTGATGTGCCTAAACAGTGGAAACCCCCCACAAATGACCCCATATTGGAAACTAGACCCCCCAAGGAACTTATCTAGATGTAATGTGAATATTTTGAACCCCCAAGTGTTTCACTACAGTTCATAACACAGAGCCGTGAAAATAAAAAAATATTTTTTTTCCACGAAAATGATATTTTAGCCCCAAAATTGTTATTTTTCCAAGGGTAACAGGACAAATTGGACAACTTTTGGGATCCAATTTGTCCTGTTACCCTTGGGAAAATAAAAATGTATAACACAGAGCCGTGAAAATAAAAAATCTTTTTTTTCCACAAAGATTATTTTTTAGCCCCAGTTTTGTATTTTCCCAAGGGTAACAGGAGAAATTGGACCCTAAAATTTGTTGAAGAATTTGTCCTGAGTACGCTGATACTCCATATGTGGAATTGGCTGGAATTGAGATGGGACGCCATGTCGCATTTGGAGAGCCCCTGATGTGCCTAAACAGTGGAAACCCCCAATTCTAACTGAAACCACAACCCAAACACACCCCTAACCCTAATCCCAACCATAACCCTAACCACACCCCTAACCCTAATCCCAACCCTAATCCCAACTGTAAATGTAATCCAAACCCTAACTTTAGCCCCAACCCTAACTTTAGACACAACCCTAACCCTAACCATAACTTTAGCCCCAACCCTAACCCTAACCCAAACCCTAGCCAACCCTAGCCCTAACCCCAACCCCAACCCCAACCCTAACCCTAGCCCTAACCCCAACCCTAACCCTAGCCCTAACCCCAACCCTAACCCTAGCCCTAACCTTAACCCTAGCCCTAACCCCAACCCTAACCCCAGCCCTAACCCTAGCCTTAATGTGAAAATGGAAATAAATACATTTTTTTAAATTTTATTATTTTTCCCTAACTAAGGGGGTGATGAAGGGGGGTTTGATTTACTTTTATATCATTTTTTGGCGGATTTTTATGATTGGCAGCCGTCACACACTAAAAGACGGTTTTTATTGCAAAAAATAGTTTTTGCAACACCACATTTTGAGAGCTATAATTTATCCATATTTTGGCCCACAGAGTCAAGTGAGGTCTTGTTTTTTGCAGGACAAGTTGATGTTTTCATTGGTACCATTTTCGGGCACATGACATTTTTTGATCGTTTTTATTCCGATTTTTGGGAGGCAGAATGAACAAAAACCAGCAATTCCTGAATTTCTTTTAGGGGGGGCATTTATACCATTCCACGTGTGGTAAAATTGATAAAGCAGCTTTATTCTGCAGGTCAGTACGATTACAGCGATACATCATTTATATCATTTTTTTATGTTTTGGCGCTTTTACACAATAAAAACTATTTTATATAAAAAATAATTGTTTTTGCATCGCTTTATTCTGAGAGCTATAACTTTTTTATTTTTCTGCTGATGATGCTGTGGACAAGATGACATTTTCAGCGGCACCATGTTTATTTATATCCGTTTTTTTGACCGCGTGTTACTCCACTTTTTGTTCGCCGGTATGATAATAAAGCGTTGTTTTTTGCCTTGTTTTTTATTTATTTTTTTTGCGGTGTTCACTGAAGGGGTTAACTAGTGGGATAGTTTTATAGAGTGGGTCGTTATGGACGCGGCGATACCAAATATGTGTACTTTTATTGTTTTATTTTTTTATTTACATAAATAAATGGATTTATGGGAAATTTTTTTTATCTTTATTTGGGGATTTTTTAAAAAAAATTTTTTATATGCATTCTATTTTTTTTTTTTACCTTTCTAGCATTGTCCCAGAGTGGGACATCACTATATTTCATCAGATCGCTGATCTGACACTTTGCATAGCATTGTGTCAGATCGGCGATCTGACAGGCAGTGCAGGAGGCTTTCCGGCGCCTGCTCTGAGCATGCGCTGGTTAGCCATCTCACTTCGTGACCCGGAAGTAGTCCCGTGGCCATCCTGGATCTGGGGACTCCTTCCGGATCACCGGAACAACGCGAAGCGATCGCGTTATTCCGGTGGGAGAGCGCAGGGAGCCCCCATCCCTGCGCGATCCCTCTCTATGCCGCTGTCACTACTGACAACAGCATCAAAGGGGTTAATTGCCCGCGATCGGCGCTACAGCTGACATCCACTCCCGATCACCGTGGCGCTCAGCGCAAGACTGCTGTGATTGGTGCGCCGTACTAATACTGCGGCTGGCACAATTGCAGCTGCCGCAGTGCCGTACTAGTATGGCGCATGGCACGAAGGGGTTCAAGTGACTAATAAAAGGATACATTTTATGTGCCATATCATTGGTATATAAGGTTATTTTTGTTGTTTTTCTTGATTTTTTTAACCTTATTTAAAATATTTTTTTTTCAGTTTTTTGTAAAAGTGACCCCCCCCCCTCCTTAAAACATAAATTATCTGTGGCTTATCACATCTTTAGTAAGCGAAGTACAAATTCCCTAGCCACATGCAGCCCAGATTACTGCCACATCTATTCCCAATGAAGAAATCAACTAAATAGGACCTGCCTGATAAAGTGAAGTTGATCGAAAGAACCTCAAAAGGTACACATCGTGCTGCGGTCCAAGGAAATTCTGGAACAAAGGAGAAACAAAGTACCAACAAAGTACCTTCTGCAGTGGGCTCGACCTCTGCTTGGTATTCTGGAGTGGTTACAGACTTTCTGGTCCCCCAAG
Organism: Ranitomeya imitator; assembly: GCF_032444005.1. Classification (NCBI taxonomy): domain Eukaryota; kingdom Metazoa; phylum Chordata; class Amphibia; order Anura; family Dendrobatidae; genus Ranitomeya; species Ranitomeya imitator. Next base: position 386,645,475 of record NC_091285.1, on the reverse strand, counting down.
CAGTGTACACTGAGCTTCTCCTTTCAGGCTGAACCACAATAACTGGTGATGGTGACATCTGTACAACTACTTGAGTGTGGTAATCAATCCACCAGACTCCAAATCCCAGCCAGTACTCATCCACTGCATACTGATCCCCATATTGACTCTCACCACTTATGTCCTCTGTCTCTGTTGGACGATCCGCCATTGTATTCCAGAAGTGTTCTTCTTTGAACACGAGTGATGCTGTTTTCTCTCTGACTCCCAGCAGACTAATGGCACCAGCCTTCTCTTTACCGCACACTTCCTGTCACTGCTCTGTCTTTCGCTGGGTGGGGTTTTCCCTGGCATACCATCCCGTTTCTCTAACTCCTCTGCCCATTTTCCTGAGTCACACCTTCTTGGGTGGGCCTTTTCCTTCTTTAATAATAATAATAATTTCCTTCGACATCATCTTACCGCAGCGGCCACTTCTCGCTGTAGGCTGGCACTTCCAGTTCTGACTCTCCCACCGCTAGGCATAACCTCTGGAAGGCTGGATAGCTCTTTGTGCCTTTTTGTTTCCTCTATGCCCACGATGGGAGGGACCTTCTTGCTTTTCTGAGTCACTGAATTCCATGTCCCCATAAGGCCTATAACTTATAACTATAATAAACACAAGACACCTTTATTGGTTGGAATAAAATGGCCGTGAGGTTTTATTTTGGGTTACAAAATTCCAATTAATTAAATAAATAACCAATAAATAATATCCATAAGTTCATAAGTCCAAATGTCCATAAAACTTCCAGAAACCAAATCCACCCAAAGTTGAGTGATTTTTACCCACAAATAAAACCAAACGACAGGTGAATGATAACATAAAGGGAGGGAGGGCGGGCTCTTCTTTTCTTCAAGCGCCGGCGAACTGAGTCTCCAACGCCGGCACCCAGGCATATATACTGTAACAACCAATTCTGCCCAGCAACTGATTGACAACCAATCAACTGTCAAAAATTTAGGCGGGCAAAAAGCCAGTCAAAACCAGATCTGACTGCTTTTACATACATTAACCATAAATAGCCTGACCTCAAATTGACCCCCAGTGAATATAATATTAATGAAGGTGCCAGGCCTATGTGGACATGGGACCCCCGCTATATTTCTGCTGTCTGAGCGGGGGGGCTTACATGTCCCCATAAGGCCTATAACTTATAACTATAATAAACACAAGACACCTTTATTGGTTGGAATAAAATGGCCGTGAGGTTTTATTTTGGGTTACAAAATTCCAATTAATTAAATAAATAACCAATAAATAATATCCATAAGTTCATAAGTCCAAATGTCCATAAAACTTCCAGAAACCAAATCCACCCAAAGTTGAGTGATTTTTACCCAGAAGGCCAAGGTTCAAAGAGCCGATGCCCCCCCCCCCCCCAAACCGCACAGCCATTTCTCAATTATGTTGCCCATGTTAAGATTAAATATATCAAGTCCGATATCGGACAAATGAACCAAATCAGTTCTAAACATTCCAGGTAAAAAACCTTCTAAATCCGTGTGTCTAAAAGAAAACCCAGAAATAAGAGGTAAAAACTTCTTCATGGAGAAATTAACCCTCCTCCGGATCTTATCCAAAAATGAAAGTTGACTACAGTGCCAAGCACGCCTGGGAATGATTTCTGAAAAAACGACACCAGACAACGGAAAAGTCTGTCTTAAATAAGTAAGATCTGACCGCATAATGGCCAGCAAATTCAAAGTGTTGATTCTTCCTAAATCATTCCCAGCGAGATGCACTACAATTAAATCCGGATAAGGGAACCTCTCCAAACAACTCTTTACCTCGTACACCAAAGAAGGCCAATTCAGGCCGCGAATGCCGTGCCAAAAAACTTGAACTTTAGAGGAATGGAACGACAGATTTTCAGAATATGATCGAAGGCCGGCCCTCTTCTGAGCCCAGAAGACAAATGAATGCCCAACGATCCAAATAACTGCGGGGTATAAGAGAAATGAAAATTAATCGGGATATAAATCAGGACGAACATAAATTTTGAATCTTTTCGACTCCCATCTTCCCATTTTTTTAATTCTATCATCAGACAAGCCGGCTCTTGAGGCTTCTGTAGCCGCACCTATTCTGAAAGAATGGGAAGTAATTTTGAGATGACCTTTACCCAAAAATGCCAAACATTTCTTTAAAATAAAATTGAATTGAAATACCATCACCGGGGATGAATCCCTATGAATAAATAGGGAGCCATCAGCTGGAGGCCTAAACGTAATCCATTTGGACAGAATAGCCACAGGACAAATTTTAGAGACAGGAAACGAATTCAATCTTAGTTCAGATCCCCTCCCCAGCTGATCCGTTTTAGACTTTCTAATAAACAAAAGAAGAAACGATTAAAAAATTCTGACATCCGAGAGCATGAGCCCAGACGGGACAGATTTCTTGGCTGACACTACCTCACTAACCCTCAGTGCCCCAAAAAAGGAGATAGAAAATATGGAATTAAACAAAAGTGCTTCCTCAAAATTCTTACAAACATGCGCAAGGGCAGAACCAGTGGCGTAACTACCGCGGTCGCAGCGGTCGCCAGTGCGACCGGGCCCGGCAGGTCAGGGGCCCGGGCCCGGCAGGCAGGCTCGGACTGGCAGTGCCTCCCCCCGCTCCAGGGCCTCCCCCCCCCTTCCCCGCCGCCGCCGCTGCCTTGAATACTCACCCTGCTCCAGCGATGGTCTCGGCGTCTGCACTGCAGCTCGTTCCTGCTTGAGCGGTCACGTGACACCGCTCATTAAGATCATGAATATGCGCATATTCATGATCTTAATGAACGGTGTCACATGACCGCTCAAGCAGGAAGAAGGTGCTGCGCCGGCGCCGCCGTCTGGAGTCGGGACAGAGCGCGAGGGATGTCGGCACGGCCGTGCAGTGGGAAGACAGGTGAGTATGAGGGACGAGGGACGAGGGACGGGGGGACGGGGGGACGGGGGGACGGGGGAACGGGGGGGGGGGATGAAGGAGGACATAAGCCGGCGCGCCGAGCAGGAGCGGAGAGCTAAGCCTGCATACAGGGGGGAATATGAGCCATGCAGGGGGGGATATGAGCCATGCAGGGGGGAATATGAGCCATGCAGGGGGGAATATGAGCCATGCAGGGGGGAATATGAGCCATGCAGGGGGGAATATGAGCCATGCAGGGGGGAATATGAGCCATGCATACAGGAGGGGTAATATGAGCTATGTATATGGGATAGGAGGGAGATGAACCATGCATACAGGATGGGGGTCATTATACAGTATTGAGCATCATGTGTGGCCGTTATACAGTATGCAGCATCATGTGTGGCCATTATACAGTATGGAGCATCATGTGTGGTGGCCGTTATACAGTATTGAGCATCATGTGTGGCCATTATTCTATGGGGGTTACATTGAGTTGTATGGCAGGGCTGCAGGGGGGGGGCCCCATTTGGAAGTTCGCACCGGGGCCCCTAACTTTGTAGTTACGCCACTGGGCAGAACAAATGTCAATTAACAAAGAAATGGAAATAGGGCACCTTGAATCCGGAAAAAACCTTTCCCTTTTCAGGCCCTTCAAAAATTGCTTAACTAAGAAAAATTCTGTTAACACGGTACCGCCATGCAATTTCAAAAAGAAAGAGACTCCCGCAAGGCATTTGGCTACTGCGGAGTAAGATAAGCCCTGCTTAACCAGAGACTCAGCAAATTTCAAAGCCGAAGTCGGGTCAGAAACAGGGGCGTCAAAACCGAAAAGTACAGAAAAATCAACCCATTTCTTCCATGCAGCTGAGTAATCAGCCCATGATCTGCTTGATAACGAATTCTGAATAAAATAGGGGATTAAATCGGAATCAGGTCCTGAATTGAAAGGGGGCAATCGTACGCCTCTTTGTCTGCCATTGGGACCTGTAGATAAAAATCATGCCACTGACGATGCAATATAAAATCAGCTAAATAACTAACTTTACCACCCCCTGAGACTGCCTTTAACCAAATATTGCAATTTAAACATTCCAAAACTAATTTTCTCAAAATTTTTGCTGCATATGCATTTTTGGATGAAAGGGTATTGATAGAAAAAATTACTGCCTGATTCATTGAATGTAGTAGAACCCTGGAGTTTCGCAATTCACGGCCCCATAAGCAAATACATAGCAGGATTGACAAAAGCTCAGTAATAAAAGGGGTTTTGTTCAATTTCCTAGCAACCCAATTGACAGGCCAGTCCAGGGATACCCAGTGAGATTGGAACAAACAAGCTACTCCTAGAGTAGCGTCTGTAGAAAAAACGAGGGGAATAGAATTCGAAGAGATAAAAGGAGATTGGACTATTGATCTGCCATTAAAACCTGCTAAAAATGATAGCCAGATTCTGGCATCCTCTTTTACCTCGGAACGCAATCTGATATGAGAAGTAGGGGAAGAATGCCCTTTAGTAGCTTCGTAAAGCGACCTGGAAAAAACCCTGCCAATCGGAATGACCCTCAAGGAAAAGTTCAGCAGCCCCAGCAGGGACTGAAGCTCCTTAAGGGTGATTTTGTCTTTTGATAACAAGGTTTCCAGAGAGCTACGAAGCTTGTCAATTTTCTCCTTAGGCAGGACAGTCTCCATTTTTTCCGAATCGATCGTGATGCCCAAAAATTCAATGCGACAAGAAGGGCCTACTGTTTTCTCATGGGCAATTGGGACTCCGAAAAATGCGCACAATTCAAGAAACCTAGAAAGAGTATTTTCACACAACATAGAATGGGATGGGCCAACAAAAAGGAAGTCATCTAGATAGTGTAGAATACCTGCCTCACAACCGCTAGACTCTAAAACCCAATGCAAAAAAACGGGAAAAATTCTCAAAATAAAAACAGGACAGGGAAAAACCCATAGGGAGGCATTTGTCAAAAAAGAAGCAGTTATCAAAGTGAAAACCCAATGAATTAAACCCCTCCGGATGCACTGAGAGAAGTCTGAAGGCAGATTTAATGTCTGATTTGGACATAAGGGCATTAGGGCCAAATTTTCTAAGCATATCCAGAGCGCCATCAAAGGAGGAGTAGGAGACAGAACACATTGTCTTGTCCACCTCATCATTCAGTGATTGGCCGACTGGATAAGATAAGTGGTGAATCATCCGGAAAGACCCCGGCTCCTTTTTGGGAACGATACCCAGGGGAGATAAACGAAAATTTAAAAATGGGGGGGACAAAAAGGGGCCGGCGACTCTGCCTAACTCGATCTCAGAACAAATTTTCTCCCTAGCGACGTCAGGGAAGTCGGCAATGGACGGGAGATTTTTAACTAAAACACAACCAGAACCCTTGAATTGAGGAACACGAAAACCTAACGAGAAACCGTCATATAGTAAATTACTGATCTCCCTGTCTGGGTATTTGCTTAGCCAGTGGACCATTTTTCCCAGCCTCACTGGCGATTGAGCCCTTTGAAATTGATTCCTTAGAGGATTGCTGGGCAGCCTGCTTTTTAAAGCACTTGGACATAGAATGGGAATGCCCACAGAAAGAACATTCGTGCCGAAAACGGCAATTATTGTTCCACTTACAGAAAGAATCATTGTAAGCAAAACAAACACCTTTTTTACTGACAGAAACAGCAGGCTGCCTAGCAACAGCATTCCTCATAGGAAGCATTAGATTAATCCATAGCCCAATATCTTTGGAGCCCCATTTTACCTCCGGGTGAACTGACAGTTTATGTCTAAATGCCTCATCATAACTGAGCCATGCGGAGCCACCGAAATTCCTATAAGCCTCCAGAATAATGTCGACGTGTTGAAAGAGACTACTACAAAGATTAGGTGATTTCTCTCCCAACACGGCAGCATAGATGGCAAACGCCTGGACCCAGTTATTAAAGGACCTAATACTACGTTTAGGGTCATCGTGCTCAGATTTGTCATCTTTTTTCTCAGGCTTAGGGGGGTGATCCCTACTAGGTAGCAATGAAAACAGATCGACAAATTGATTATTCCAAATGAGCTCCTTCACAGATGGGCTCAGATGGAATCCCAGAGGGGAAAGCTCACAAGTTAAAGCCTCCTTGAACGGGTTCATAGGAGGCACGCTAAGGGCAGGAGCTTCTGAGCGAAAATTAGCAGGAGAAGCTGCTGCCCGAGATGAGCTATTAGCCTCGCTTAACGCTTCAGCTACTACGGACTTAATTAAGTCTCTTAACTGGTTCTGAGGGACAGACATGGGGATATTACAAGCCTCACCCCTCGCAGGTCGGTCGTCCGGTCTTCCTCCTTTTTCACAGCCCGCGCTCCAGCCCGCAGAGTGGGGCGAGCGCAGCTGCCTTGTGATTCTCGGATCATGGTCCTCCTCTTCGTCAGATGACAGGGGGGGCGGAGCGGACCTCGAGCCCCGTGCAGCAGCCGCAGGAGCCGACCGAGCGCCAGCGGAGAGGGGCACCGCAGCGCTTTTACGGCCGGTGCCCTTTCTGGCTCTTCCGGCCGCTCCTGATGACGTGGACGGCTCACCCAGCTGATGGCCGCCGAAATCTCGCAGAGGGCTGCGAGACTTCGACACGCAGCGGCGACGTGACTTCCGGCTTTCCTCTGACAGGCCGGGCCTGGACGCTGCAGGAGACGGAGCAGGGGAGGAAGCCGCCTTCTGACTCCTGGTCCTCACTGGAGGGCTCACGGCGGCCGGAGTTCCCGTCTCAATCCCCGCAGCTGGCACCGCTGGTTCCGGAACAGGAGGAGGAGAGACGGCTTCAGAGGCTGCTAGTGGAGGTTTCATAGCTAAGCAGCTCCTCAGCCAATCCTCTCTGTCATCCCCGCTGGCTCTTGATAGGAGTTCCTGAAGGAGCTTCTCCATCACTCGGTGAGGTCTCTTCTTTTCTTCAAGCGCCGGCGAACTGAGTCTCCAACGCCGGCGCCCAGGCATATATAACAACCAATTCTGCCCAGCAACTGATTGACAACCAATCAACTGTCAAAAATTTAGGCGGGCAAAAAGCCAGTCAAAACCAGATCTGACTGCTTTTACATACATTAACCATAAATAGCCTGACCTCAAATTGACCCCCAGTGATATAATATTAATGAAGGTGCCAGGCCTATGTGGACATGGGACCCCCGCTATATTTCTGCTGTCTGAGCGGGGGGGGCTTACATTCTACAATTCATACTCTGCACCATCTTAGACAGCATAACGGTCATTATCTTTCTTGTAACTCAAGCTTTCCCCGAATGCCAAGAGTGTGCAAAGCAGTAATCAAAGCAAAAGGTGGCTACTTTGAAGAACCTAGAATATATGACATATTTTCAGTTGTTTCACACTTTTTTGTTAAGTATATAATTCCACATGTGTTAATTCATAGTTTTGATGCCTTCAGTGTGAATGTACAATTTTCTTAGTCATGAAAATGCAGAAAAATCTTTGAATGTGAAGGTGTGTCTAAACTTTTGGTCTGTACTGTATATAGAGCAGATAGTAGTTTATCTTCAAGGATATTTCCTTAATCACAAGCGACATGAGCACACACATCACCTTCTTCTCTGAAAACAATCAATCTTCCTTGCTTTCTTCCTCAACCCTTTGCACAGCCCAGCACACTGTCTTGGGAGTTTCTGTTTTCTTCTGTGGGGTCCACACTGGTTGATGTGTAACGATATGGCCCCTTCTTCTCTGTGGGGACTGCATGGTTCGAATTATTACACTATGGCCACTTACAGCTACTCTCAGTTTCCAGTCCACATGAGTCAGACTCAATCCTGTAGCAATGTGACCTGTGATTTGTCCAAAGGAGAGGATGGGTCCGAATATGGCAGCGACACTTGACTTTCTTTGTGTAGATGCGTCGAAGCTACTCTGTACAAACACGGCCCCCGAAGAATCCTACACAAAAAGCGCATAGCGGCTGGCAGTCTGCTGACAACACCGTGACCGATATGGGTGAGGATCAATCTTGAGATAGCCACTATACTATTTGCAACTTAAAGGGGTATGCACACTATACAGTTGGGCTTGTTTCTCTAAGAACTGGATCCTACCGGTCATATACTTTTCAATCCAGTGTTGTCATCTACTGGGTGGGCCATTTATATGGATACACCTAAATATAATGGGAATGGTTGGTGATATCAACTTCCTGTTTGTGGCACAATAGTATATGGGAAGGGGAAAACTTTTCAAGATGGGTGGTGACCATGGTGGCCATTTTGAAGTTGGCCAGTTGGATCCAACTTTATTTTTTTCAATGGGAAGAGGGTCATGTGACACACCAAACTTATTGATAATTTCACAAGAAAAATAATGGTGTGCTTGGTTTTAACGTAACTTTATTCTTTCATTAGTTATTTACCAGTTTATGACTACCCATAAAAGCTATATGCCATAAAATTACACAAAACATTTTATTGATACAATATTAAAAGATTAAACATAAAACCAGTTAATATGGGAACAGCAATATGCAAAAAATAACAGACAAAAAAGGTACACAAATTACAGGTGAATCATCACCTTTAAGAATGGAGCTGTTGTTAGAATTAAAGTGAAGATTAAGTATTTTTAAATTTGTGGAGCAATGAAGCTTCCAAAAATCTTTTTTATATATCATACATAGTGAAGTAGTCAAAATATAACAAGCCCCATAACAGTGTTTGCAATATCCTTATATATATTCCTTTGTCAATCCATATAATAGTAACTGCCTCCATGTGATTCAGCCACAAAAGAATTATGAAAAAGTTTTCAATTAGTGCCTAATTATGATGTATGCAGCAAAAAAATTCATAAGAAGGGGGCATGATAGTAAGGAACAGGGATAGGAAACCTTAAGGATGGAAGTAAAGATAATAAGTACTGTACCTTTAAATGACTGTGGCACCCCAACGCGCGTTTCGCGTTTAAGCTTTTTCCAAGGGAGTGTGCACATACTTAGTGGTTCCATGAGCAAAACATTGACATTTAGGTCCATGGTCATGAAACTCCCAGATCTCAAATCAATTCATAACCTGCGCTCAATCCTCAAATAGTGAGTATACAAACAAAAAACAGAAATGGTGATAAACTCCAAAAATAGTTTGCCATCTGTGAGGATTTGCCCCAGAAGTGGATATTTAGTTTGCCAGAGTTGAGTGCAGAGGTCTTAAAAAATAAGGGAGAAAAATGTAAATACTTAGTCTAGCATAAACTTGATGTATTTGTCAATAAAAGCTGAAAAACGTACAAAATAATTGTCATTGTACTTAAGTACCTATAGAAACATCTGACTAAAAGATCTAAAAACACTAAAGCAGAAAACTATGGGGAAAATAAAATTGCTGTAAGCCTCAAAACCTTTGTCCATGACTGTATGACTGTACATTAAAGGGAATACCGGTAGTACTAGTGAGACACGGCACTTCAGGGCAATAGTGCTCAAGTAGGATCCTATCCCGGAATTCCAGTTTATATAAACTTGGCACTCAGATATGATGAAAATATTATTATTTTATTTGCTGATAGCAATCCAGAAAAAAATGATATTTCGGTGTGCATAATATACCTTCCTCAATATACTGGAAATCCCCCATGATAGAGGTAGCCCCATCATATTTCTCCTATGTCTTAAGGCTCCTCAGGAGGCTCTTGGAATAAACAATGCTCCTGTGACGTGCTGTTGCCCCATTTTTTCTCTTTATATTCTAGCTCTAATTTTTAAATAAAACTAATAAATGTTAAATGTTAGTGGGGCAATCTTCCGAAAAAAGAAGAAACCAAGGGAAAAAATGAGGGGGGGGGGGAGAGTAAAAAAAAGATGGAAAACAGTGTAAACCTGAGAGCCTAAGAGAATAGTGCATATGGAAAAAAATGATAAAGTATAAAACAAATAAGACCTATATATCAAAAGAGTGCAGTACAAAAGAATCAGACAATGGAAAGATAGAGTGGATAACTATGCTGCTAGGAAAAACGAACAGAGAGGGCAAACTGTGGATATACAGCTAGAGAGTTTTCCTCCACATATTTATACTTTAGGTGTGTTTTGTTATTTCTATGTATTTTTCCTCTTTATATTTTAACTGTAATTTTTAAATAAAATTAATGAATGTTAAATTTTAATGGGGTGATCTTCTGATAAGCTAATGTTCTTTGACCCGCCACTTGTTCAATATACTATTTCTTCTTTTTTCCCCGTTTTTTTCTTATGTTTTCATGATTTTCTGTGACTTGATGCCCTTGTATTTGATTTCTAGAATTCGCCCTTTTCTTACTTTCGACTCTGCAAAAACTCTTACTTTCACTCATTCATTCTTGTCTGGACTATTGTAACTCTCTACTAATCGGCCTCCCTCTTACCAAACTCTCCCCTCTCCAATCTGTCCTGAATGCTGCAGTCAGGATCATATTCCTCACCAACTGTTACACCGATGCCTCTACCTTGTGCCAGTCATTACACTGGTTACCCATCCACTCCAGAATCCGGTACAAAACTACTACCTTCATCCACAAAGCACTCCATGGATCAGCACCACCCTACATCTTCTCTCTGGTCTCAGTCTACCACCCTACCCGTGCCCTCCGCTCCGCTAATGACCTCAGGTTAGCATCCTCAATAATCAGAACCTCCCACACCCGTCTCCAAGACTTTACATGTGCTGCGGCGAATCTTTGGAATGCACTACCCAGGTTAATACGATTAATCCCTTCCCTCTCCTAGTGTATCCTCACCCACCCCCTGCAGACTGTGAGCCCTCGCGGGCAGGGTCCTCCCTCCTTATGTACTCGTGTGCCTTGTTATCTGCTCATGTTTAATGTATTTGTCTATATTTGCCCCGTATTCACATGTAAAGCGCCATGGAATAAATGGCGCTATAAAAATGTATAATAATAATAATAATGTATAATAATAATAATAATCCCCAATCCACACAGTTTTAAGCGTGCCCTAAAAACTCATTTGTTCAGATTGGCATACCGCCTCAACATATTAACCTAACTATCCCTGTGTGGCCCATTAACCCCTTAAGCCCCGAGGGTGGTTTGCACGTTAATGACCGGGCCAATTTTTACAATTCTGACCACTGTCCCTTTATGAGGTTATAACTCTGGAACGCTTCAACGGATCTTGGCGATTCTGACATTGTTTTCTCGTGACATATTGTACTTCATTTTAGTAGTAACATTTATTCGATATAACTTGCGTTTATTTGTGAAAAAAACGGAAATTTGGCGAAAATTTTGAAAATTTCGCAATTTTCCAACTTTAAATTTTTATGCCCTTAAATCACAGAGATATGTCACGCAAAATACTTAATAAGTAACATTTCCCACATGTCTCCTTTACATCAGCACAATTTTGGAACCAAAATTTTTTTTTGTTAGGGAGTTATAAGGGTTCAAAGTTGACCAGCAATTTCTCATTTTTACAACACCATTTTTTTTTAGGGACCACATCTCATTTGATGTCATTTTGAGGGGTCTATATGATAGAAAATACCCAAGTGTGACACCATTCTAAAAACTGCACCCCTCAAGGTGCTCAAAACCACATTCAAGAAGTTTATTAACCCTTCAGGGGTTTCACAGGAATTTTTGGAATGTTTAAATAAAAATGAATATTTAACTTTTTTTCACACAAAATTTATTTCAGCTCCAATTTGTTTTATTTTACCAAGGGTAACAGGATAAAATGGATGCCAAACATTGTTGTACAATCTGTACTGAGTACGCTGATACCCCATATGTGGGGGTAAACCACTGTTTGGGCGCATGGCAGAGCTCGGAAGGGAAGGAGCGCCATTTGACTTTTAAATGCAAAATTGACAGGAATTGAGATGGGACACCATGTTGCGTTTGGAGAGCCACTGATGTGCCTAAACATTGAAACCCCCCACAAGTGACACCATTTTGGAAAGTAGACACCCTAAGGAACTTATCTAGATGTGTGGTGACCACTTTGACCCACCAATTGCTTCACAGAAGTTTATAATGCAGAGCCGTAAAAATAAAAAATCATATTTTTTCACAAAAATGATCTTTTCGCCCCCAATTTTTTATTTTCCCAAGAGTAAGAGAAGAAATTGAACCTCAAAAATTGTTGGCCAATTTGTCCTGAGTACGCTGATACCCCGTATATGGGTGTAAACCATTGTTTGGGCGTATGGCAGAGCTCGGAAGGGAAGGAGCGCCATTTTACTTTTCAATGCAAAATTGACTGGAATTGAGATGGGATGCCATGTTGCGTTTGGAGAGCCCCTGATGTGCCTAAACATTGAAATCCCCACAAGTGACACCATTTTGGAAAGTAGACCCCTTAAGGAACTTATCTAGAGGTGTGGTGAGCACTTTGACCCAACAAGTGCTTCACAGAAGTTTATAATGCAGAGCCGTAAAAATAAAAAATCATATTTTTTCACAAAAATAATTTTTAGCCACCAATTTTTTATTTTCCCAAGGGTAAGAGAAGAAATTAGACCACAAAAGTTGTTGTGCAATTTGTCCTGAGTGCGACGATACCCCATATGTGGGGGTAAACCACTGTTTGGGCGCATGGCAGAGCTCGGAAGGAAAGGAGCGCCATTTGACTTTTCAATGCAAAATTGACTGGAATTGAGATGGGACGCCATGTTGCGTTTGGAGAGCCCCTGATGTGCCTAAACATTGGAACCCCTCACAAGTGACACCATTTTGAAAAGTAGACCCCTTAAGGAACTTATCTAGATGTGTGGTGAGCACTTTGACCCAACAAGTGCTTCACAGAAGTTTATAATGCAGAGCCGTAAAAATAAAAAATCTTATTTTTTCACAAAAATGATCTTTTCGCCCCCAATTTTTTATTTTCCCAAGGGTAAGAGAAGAAATTAGACCACAAAAGTTGTTGTGCAATTTGTCCTGAGTGCGACGATACCCCATATGTGGGGGTAAACCACTTTTTGGGTGCATAGCAGAGCTCGGAAGGGAAGGAGCGCCATTTGACTTTTCAATGCAAAATTGACTGGAATTAAGATGGGACGCCATGTTGGTTTGGAGAGCCCCTGATGTGCCTAAACATTAAAAACCCCCACAAGTGACACCATTTTGGAAACTAGACCCTCTAAGGAACTTATCTAGATGTGTTTTGAGAGCTTTGAACCCCCAAGTGTTTCACTACAGTTTATAACGCAGAGCCGTTAAAATAAATTTATTTTTTTTTCGCAAAAATTTTTTAGCCCCCAGTTTTGTATTTTCACAAGGGTAACATAATAAATTGGACCCCAAAAGTTGTTGTCCAATTTGTCCTGAGTACGCTGATACCCCATATGTGGGGGGGAACCACTGTTTGGGCGCATGGCAGAGCTCGGAAGGGAAGGAGCGCCATTTGGAATGCAGACTTAGATGGATTGGTCTGCAGGAGTCACGTTGCATTTGCAGAGCCCCTGATGTACCCAAACAGTACAAACCCCCCACAAGTGACCCCATATTAGAAACTAGACCTCCCATGGAACTTATCTAGATGTGTTGTGAGAACTTTGAACCCCTAAGTGTTTCACTACAGTTTATAACGCAGACCCGTGAAAATAAAAATTCTTTTTTTTTTCACAAAAATGATTTTTTAGCCCCCAGCTTTGTATTTTTACAAGGGTAACAGAATAAATTGGACCCCAAAAGTTGTTGTTCAATTTGTCCTGAGTACGCTGATACCCCATATGTGGGGGGGAACCACTGTTTGGGCTCATGGCAGAGCTCGGAAGGGAAGGAGCGCCATTTGGAATGCAGACTTAGATGGATTGGTCTGCAGGCGTCACGTTGCATTTGCAGAGCCCCTGATGTACCCAAACAGTAGAAACCACCCACAAGTGAACCCATATTGGAAACTAGACCTCCCATGGAACTTATCTAGATGTGTTGTGAAAACTTTGAACCCCCAAGTGTTTCACTACAGTTTACAACGCAGAGCCGTGAAAATAAAAATCCTTTTTTTCCCACAAAAATGATTTTTAGCCCCCCAAATTTTTATTTTCCCAAGGATAACAAGAGAACTTGGACCCAAAAAGTTGTTGTCCAATTTGTCTCGAGTACGCTGATACCCCATATGTTGGGGTAAACCCCTGTTTGGGCGCACGGGAGAGCTCGGAAGTGAAGGAGCACTGTTTTACTTTTTCAATGCAGAATTGGCTGGAATTGAGATCGGACGCCATGTCGCGTTTGGAGAGCCCCTGATGTGTCTAAACAGTGGAAACCCCCCAATTATAAATGAAACCCTAATCCAAACGCACCACTAACCCTAATCCCAACTGTAACCCTAACCACACACCTAACCCAGACACACCCCTAATTCTAATCCCAACCCTAATCCCAACCGTAAATGTAATCCAAACCCTAACCCTAGCCCCAACCCTAGCCCTAACCCTAACCCTAACCGGAAAATGGAAATAAATACATTTTTTTTAATTTTATTATTTTTCCCTAAGGCTAGGTTCACATTGCGTTAGGGAAATCCGTTTAGCACTAGCGGATTGCGCTAACACAATGTCTTTTTAGGTGTCGTGTTTAGTGGTCGCGTTAACGTCCCCGCTCTGGAAGATCGGGGATCGGACCTCGGGCGCGCCGCGGACGCTGCAAGCAGCGTCTGAGGCGCGCCACAAAAGAATGGCACCTTGCTAGCGCGAGCCGAAAATGGCACGCTCTAGCGATGCGCTACACCTGAAAATCACATTGCTGTCAATGGTTGTGCTAACGGACCCGTTGCACGGCGTTAATTGTGACATTTTCGCCGTGCAACGCTGTCCGTTAGCGTTAACCCATTAACGCAATGTGAACCTAGCCTAACTAAGGGGGTGATGAAGGGGGGTTTGATTTACTTTTATAGCGAGTTTTTTAGCGGATTTTTATGATTGGCAGCCGTCACACACTAAAAGACGCTTTTTATAGCAAAAAAGTTTTTGCGTCTCCACATTTTGAGACCTATAATTTTTCCATATTTTGGTCCACAGAGTCATGTGAGGTCTTGTTTTTTGCGGGACGAGTTGACGTTTTTATCGGTTACATTTTCGGACACGTGACAGTTTTTGATCGCTTTTTATTCCGATTTTTTTGTGAGGCAGAATGACCAAAAACCAGCTATTCATGAATTTCTTTTGGGGGAGGCGTTTATACCGTTCCGCGTTTGGTAAAATTGATGAAGCAGTTTTATTCTTCGGGTCAGTACGATTACAGCGACACCTCATTTATATCATTTTTTTTATGTTTTGGCGCTTTTATACGATAAAAGCTATTTTATAGAAAAAATAATTATTTTGGCATCGCTTTATTCAGAGGACTATAACTTTTTTATTTTTTTGGTTATGATGCTATATGGCGGCTCGTTTTTTGCGGGACAAGATGACGTTTTCAGAGGTAACATGGTTATTTATATCCGTCTTTTTGATCGCGTGTTATTCCACTCTTTGTTCAGCGTTATGATAATAAAGCGTTGTTTTTTGGCTCGTTTTTTTTTTTTTTTTCTTACGGTGTTCACTGAAGGGGTTAACTAGTGGGCCAGTTTTATAGGTCGGGTCGTTACGGACGCGGCGATACTAAATATGTGTACTTTTATTGTTTTTTTGTTTTTTTTTTATGTAAAGAAATGTATTTATGGGAATAATATTTTTTTTTTTCTGCTTTATTTAGGAATTTTTTTTTTATTTTTTTTTTTACAAGTGTGGAAATTTTTTTTTTTACTTTTTCACTTTGTCCCAGGGGGGGACATCACAGATCACCGATCTGACAGTGTGCACAGCACTCTATCAGATCGGTGATCTGACATACAGCCGGGCAGGATTAGAGCTGCAGCTGCAGCCTGATCCTGACCCGGAAGTGCTCCCTGCAGGACCCGGATGCAGCCCGGCGGCCATTTTGGATCCGGGGACTGCAGGGAGAAGACGCTCGGTACACGGTGAGCACATCACCGTGTACCGATCGTCTCAGGGAAGCCCGCAGGGAGCCCCCTCCCTGCGCGATGCTTCCCTGCACCGCCGGCACACCGCGATCATCTTTGATCGCGGTGTGCCGGGGGTTAATGTGCCGGGAGCGGTCCGTGACCGCTCCTGGCACATAGTGCCGGATGTCAGCTGCGATAGGCAGCTGACACCCGGCCGCGATCGGCCGCGCTCCCCCCGTGAGCGCGGCCGATCGCATATGACGTACTATCCCGTCCATGGGAATTAAGTCCCAGGTCACCTGGACGGGATAGTACGTCATATGGGATTAAGGGGTTAAAAAAAAAAAAACTTAAACCATAATCAGGTTCCTCGCATCATGTTCTCATACACTTTATGCAGTTAATAGCCCTCTGTTTCTGTACTGCTACATACTTAGGCAGTTAACTGGTTCATGCAGCTTTACATGAACACCTGAGCCTTACACTATGACTGGTCCGAATAACTAAAGCAATTGTTACCATCCACCTCTCGTGTCTCCCCTTTTCCTCATAGTTTGTAAGCTTGCGAGCAGGGCCCTCATTCCTCTTGGTATCTGTTTTGAACTGTGATTTCTGTTATGCTGTAATGTCTATTGTCTGTACAAGTCCCCTCTATAATTTGTAAAGCGCTGCGGAATATGTTGGCGCTATATAAATAAAATTATTATTATTATATTATTATTTCATACCTATTTTGTTTTATGTCTGATTGGTCCTTAGAAATCAGTTTTCTCAACATATTTTTATTAATTTGTTTTTTAAACTTACCGTATATACTCGAGTATAAGCCAACCCGAGTATAAGCCGACCCCCCTAATTTTGCCACAAAAAACTGGGAAAACTTATTGACTCGAGTATAAGCCTAGGGTGGAAATGCAGCATTTACCGGTGAATTTTAATAATAAAAATAGATCATTATTTCCCCATAGCTGTGCCATATAGTGCTCTGCACCGTTCATTATTTCCCCATAGCTGTGCCCCATATAGTGCTCTGCACTGTTCATTATTGCCCTATAGCTGTGCCCCATATAGTGCTCTGCACCATTCATTATTGCCCTATAGCTGTGCCCCATATAGTGCTCTGCACCATTCATTATTGCCCTATAGATGTGCCCCATATAGTGCTCTGCACCATTCATTATTGCCCTATAGCTGTGCCCCATATAGTGCTCTGCACCGTTCATTATTGCCCTATAGCTGTGCCCCATATAGTGCTCTGTACCGTTCATTATTGCCCCATAGCTGTGCCCCATATAGTGCTCTGCTCCGTTCATATTTCCCCATAGAAAACTCTGCCATTGTCGCTGCTGCTGCAGTTAAAAAAAAATAAAAACACATACTCACCTCTCTTGCTTGCAGCTCCCAGCGTCCGGCCCCGGCGTCTCGCCCCGGCGTCTCGTCCCGGCGTCTCTGCACTGACTGATCAGGCAGAGGGCGCCGCGCACACGATATGCGTCATCGTGCCCTTTGACCTGAACAGTCAGAGCGCAGAGACGCCGGGAAGATGGAGCGGCGCCCGGCGGCTGGAACGTGGACAGGTGACTATGCGATACTTACCTGCTCCCGGCGTCTGGCTCCTTCCCCCGCACAGCTGTCTTCGGTGCCGCAGCTTCTTTCTCTATCAGCGGTCCCCGCACCGCTGATTAGAGAAATGAATAGGCGGCTCCGCCCCTATGGGAGGTGGAGCCGCCAATTCATTTCTCTAATGAGCAGTCCCATATGACCGCTGATAGAGGAAGAATTGCAGCACCGAAGACCGTGGGACGGCAGGGGGAGCGTCAGGATCGCTGGAAGCAGGTAAGTATGCCTCAGCGCCCTCACCCCCTCACCCGCCGACCCTGCCACCCACCTTGACTCGAGTATAAGCCGAGAGGGGCACTTTCAGCCCAAAAATTTGGGCTGAAAATCTCGGCTTGTACTCGAGTATATACGGTACCTATTTTGCTAAGCATTGTATATATTCCTTTCAGAATACTGCGGAAGGTCTATTGTATAGACCAAAACGTCTTTTTTTTCTTGGTTGCTGTCATCAAATAAAATAATCGTCTTTTCATCATATTTGAGTACCAAGTTTATATAGAATGTATATTAAAGGGAGTCTGTCAGCACAAACAGAATCAACTAAGCACATAGCCTTTTTATGGGGGAAAAGTTGAATCTTTAATTTTCTAATCAGCGTCTCCATTCTTCAGAAACCGACGTTTAAACAAACATGCTAATTACAGTGCTTGGTGCAACCTTGGTGTGGTCACTGTTACATCCACTGGTTTGTGTGTGCCACCTTCCTCACTGATGATTGACAGCACTGGCTAAGTGGAACTATATATTGAACCTCTTGGTCACAGCAAGTATCTTCCAAACATCCTAATAACAATATTTGCTTAAACTTCAGTTTCAGCAGAATGAAGGCAGCAATAAGCAATTAGAACATCAATTGTGTTATTTTTATAAGGGCTATATTCCTAGTCAGATTATAATGAGGGCAATCTGGGCTACTGCCCAGGTCCCAAGACTCCGGGGGTCCATAGCCAGATTGCCCCCATTAAAATATTTTGTGCACCATCGTCGACGGCGCACATCTCCCTACAGGGAGCTTTCCTGAAGCTCCACAGCCGGTAATACAGAATGACAGCCGAGCTCCAGGAGTGCTCCAGTCGAATTTTCTGTAATGTCAGCCTGTGCCAATACCTCAGCCAGTACCGGCGCAATTACATCATTATGCGCAGGCCTCAAGAAACAGGGAGTTGCAGGAGACTGTATGGAGAGGTGAGTATTAACATCTTTTTTTTTTCAATAAAGTAAATTAAATGAGGTGGGAGAGAGGAAGGTATAATGAATTTAATCTAACATAGAAAAAAAAATGCTAATATACTACAGATATGAGGTTAATATACAGGTTAATAGCATTCTGAAGTTGTGCATTCGAAACACTGAGAGCAGCAGCTGTAACCATGTCCTCCCTCGACAATGACTAAGACCTCTTTCACACATCAGTTTTCTAGAATTAGTCACAATCCGTCAAAGTGTTGAAAAGACGGATCCTGTGCAGATTGTAAAAAACTGATGCACTGGATCTGTTTTTTTTACGGATCCGTCGAAGAAGCTGCTGCCGGAATTTACAGGAACAAAATTCTGGAGAGAGAGAGAGAGTCCGTCACTGGATTCCGTCATTTGATGGACAGCGACGGATCCTACTTCCATAGGCTTCCATTATAGCCAACGACAGACAGCACAGGATCCGTCGCTGGCCAATTTTTCAACGTAAACAAAAAATGTTACTATGTCCGTTGTCTCCGGGCGACACACAGAATTTACGACAGATCCATCAAACGACGGACAAGTCTATGATAAAAAAATGGATCCAGCAGCAACATTTGCTGGATCCGTTTTTTTTCACAAAACTATGGATTTTGACGGAAACAAAAAGACTGAAGTGTGAAAGAGGCCTTACAACTGTCCCTAATGCTGATCCAGCTGTTGGGCAGTGATGGGGACGAGGTTAAAGCCGCCGCTCACTATGCATCGAGTAGTGACTGAAACCAAACCGACTGTACTCCTATCAGTGAAAGCTAGAGGCTGCACCATCTTCAGAATGCTATTAACCTGCAAATTATCCCCCACATCTGCAGATTAATAACCTATTTTACATGACATGTTACCTTTAAAGGGAAGGGGTAAGAGAGAGGAAATAAATTATGAATTGAGGGTGGTGAATGGAACATGACAATGAATTAGGGGGCAGAGGGGCATGTAAATATAATAAATTGGGGGAGCGAGAGGAGCACAGTGGTGGGGCGTTGAAGATGCAGAAGAGTGACTGATATTGAATGAAAGAGTACAGAGACTAATTAATTTATATATTTATTGGGTGGGAAAAAGTGTCTAAGTATACTTAGATAATGGGTCACAGTGGCGGATTATCTTTTTACATTTGTAATGGTGGGTTGCATAAATATGCAATTTGTAATGGTAGATGCACTTCTGGGAATTGGGAATTTCTTATTCAAGAAACGTGTACATATACTGTATGTGACTTTTTTATTTTTAGGGGCACAGTGAATAGTGCAACAAACTGTGAGTCACAGAGTTAGAATGTCGAAGATGATGAAGAACAAGCAAAAGTCTGTAATCAGAGGAGACGTCAGCGGTAAGTTACTGGATGTAAATATTTATTCTGTATAGAGGAATGTTTTCATGGACTGACTGGCAGCACTAAAGTACAAATCGGTAAACCATTTCCGATCGTCCAGGTGCACGGCAAAATACTCCAATAATAACAACAGTCCAAGGATAGCTGGCCCTTTCATCTTCTTAAAATAATTGCTTTATTCATGCAGTAGTAAAAAAAGACAGAAAAAATGGTTGAATACAACAGCACAAAAATTAAAAAGGCAGAAAAGAATGGTCCTCTGCTTCCCAGGCAACATGCTTCAGACCTACATGGTCCTTTGTCAAGCTAGTTAGATAGTGTAGTTAGGGAAGAATAGAGATTTTTTTTATTAAGGTATATTAGAAAACAAGATTAGATTATGACTAAGGTTGATCGATCACCCTAAAAATCGGATCGGAAAGGATCGGTCCGATCACACTTGAAAATCGGCGATCGGGAATTCCGATTTCCGATCCTCATTGAAGTCAATGGGGATAAAAAATCAGAATTCCTAAAACACCTATTTCACATTGTGGTGTTTTCTAAATGACTAAAAATGCCAAAATAACATGTAGAATTGGTAATCGGAGGCAGCGGAGCCCGAGAAATCAAATAACAATGGGCATAAGTACTGTTTTTAGTATGAATAGCGGTTATAATGGGGCACACTTGGTCTACGGGTCAAAATAATAATGTAATGCATGGCAAACTCTTTGGAATTTACTTTTTCTTCATTCATTTCATTTTATTCTTCAATGGTGGGCACAGCGTTGTAGATATCATTATCATGCCTGTGGATCTCCCAGGCCGAGGTGCCTGCTTTGCTCTTTTTTCCGCTATGATCAAGGGCACAAACGGTTCTTAAATGATTGTCTGTCACTTTCGCTGCAATCTACGCTTGAGATGCAGGGAGGCCATACACTGGAACCAGCGGGGAAAACCACAAAATTCACAATAGATACTGATGACCCGAAATCACACCAACATCTTTCTAACCCACGTCGCACACGACAAGATGCTGGAAGGCTCTAGTCTACAGCTAACGCCCGGTCGCCACAGTCAATAAAAATGTTGAAGAGATCTAAAGCTGCGCACCACAACCCAAAATAGAGTGCGCTGTAGCAAGAGTCCTGCCTACATTTTTGGTTGCACATCATTCCGCGGCAGCAGCATTGATGCTATGTTTGCTGTTCCTTGCCCTGGGTACAATATATGGTACCAAGTTCTACCCACTATTAATTTCAATTTTTTTTTGTTACCTTTCATCCTTCATTTTTAAATAGCTCATTCTGATAGCTTTTTTAAGAAAATGTGTTTATTGTTAAAAAAAAATAATAATTTTGCTTGCCCTATTCCTCTGTTGTGTCGGACTAGGTTTAAATATAAGAACTTTGCATGGTTTAGCGACATTTGAAAATTACACCTTCCGGGAGGCCGGTCTCAGGGGACTCTCACTGGGAGGGGTCCGCATTCAGCTTGCTCCGCAGCAGCAGAGAGTCTCCAGGGGTACCACGAGGAGGAATCGACTCACCCCCCATACACTGTTTTGTCTTCTTCTGATTAGACTTATTTTTTTCTTCTTCTGCATTTTATCATTCTGCTTATTCTTATTCTGCTTATTCTTTTTTTCCTGGTCTTATGGTATCTGGTTCTTCTGGTTCTGGTGCTTTGGGTACTGGTGCTTCTGGTTCTTCCCTTTCCTAAACCCTTGCTTTATCTTCTTCTTCCTCTGGTTCTTCTTCTTCTTCTAGGTCTTCTTCCTCTTGTGCCGGTTTTTCTTCTTCCGGTTGTTCTTCTTCCTCTGGTTCCGGTTCTTCTTCTTCCTCTGGTACTTCTTCCTCTTGTTCCGGTTCTTCTTCTTCTGGTTGTTCTTCTTCTTCTGGTTGTTCTTCTTCCTCTGATTCTTCTTCCTCTGGTTCCGGTTCTTCTTCTTCCTCTGGTTCTTCTTCCTCTTGTTTCGGTTCTTCTTCTTTCGGTTGTTCTTCTTCCTCTTGTTCCGGTTCTTCTTCTCCCGGTTGTTCTTCTTCCTCTGGTTCTGGTTCTTCTTCTTCCTCTGGTTCTTCTTCCGGTTGTTCTTAGTCTGGTTCTACTTCTTCTAGTTCTTCTTGTTCTTCTTCTTTTAGTACTTGTATTTATAATTGTAATTTGTGAAGCATGTAGTTCAGGTGAACGGAGGAACAGCAACAAGTACCAGTGTCCAAAAGCACATTCGTGGACCAGCTGATATTAATGGAACCCGGATACACAGTAGAAGGAACCTGTGGCAAAGACATTATCGAGAACCAGGTGGTGGTGTTGGGACTCTGTTATTAAGCAGAAGGTATAAGTGTCATTGGCACAAGCGAGAACCATCTGGTGCTGCTGGAACCCTGTTACTAAGCAGAAGGTATAAGTGCCATTGGCACTATCGAGAACCATCTGGCAGTTCTGGAACTCGTATTGGACTGCAGGGTTAACATGTGTTACTAACCCCCAAAATAAAGGACAGCTTCTGTTACTGGAACCCGGAGCCACAGCAGGAGCCGCCTGGACTAACTGCACTCTGAAGACCCAGCTAACTACTGGGGCATGGAGCAGAAGCAGATCAAGTTGTGCATCTCCCTGATTACCAGTCTACATTACCGGAACCCGGAGCCAAGCTAGGACGCAAATGTCCTGCCGGCACTCTTGAGAACCAGAGAACAGAGGAAACAGTGCAGGGCAACAGCGGGTGGTGCTGAGGCCCAGTGGTACATGATTCATTGTAGGTGGACAGCAAAATTTGAATTGCCAGTAGCACAGCCAGAGTCCAGCTTGCGTTGCTGAACCCCGACAACACGGCATTGGGTGTTCACTGTGCTACATGCACTTCCGAGCAACAGCTAGCGGTGCTGAGGCCCAGGCAGACAGGATTCATTGTAGGTGGACAGGAGAATTTGAATTTCCATTAGCACAGCCAGAGTCCAGCTTGCATTGCTGAACCCCGGCAACACGGCAGCGGGTGTTCACTGTGCTACTGACACTTCCGAGCATCAGCTGACTGTGCTGAAGCCCAGGTGGACTGGAGTATTTGTAGGTGGACTGGAGTATTTGTAGGTGGAGTATCTGATTTGCCAGTGGCACAGCCAGAGTAAAGCTTGCGATGCTGAATCCCGTAAACAAAGCAGCGGTTGTTCACTGTGCGACTGACACTTCCGAGCAACAGCTGACGGTGCTGAAGCCCAGGTGGGCTAATCAATCTAGTGGTGCCAGAGGGCCAAGTGTGGACCTGGAGACTGTTGCCAGACATGTGTTTATTCAGTCTCATCTGGCGCAGGGCTTGCAAAGTCTGGCGAGATCCAGGGGTTCATCTTTGTAAAAGTTATGCAGTCAACATTATCTATGGATAGGCTTGTCTGTTAGGACTCCACCAGCGGCGCTAAAGACACGCTCCGATAACACACTGGCAGAAGGGCAGGCCAGCACCTCCAAGGCATACTGGCTAAGCTCTGGCCATATATCAAGCTTGGAGACCCAAAACTTAAAGGGGGCAGAACCATCCTGGGACACACTTACATGGCTGATCATGTAGTCTGCCACCATCTGACGGTAATGCTGCATCCTGCTGAATGGAACCATATGGGATGGTGCATGACGTGGTTGCGGGCACACAAAACTTTGCCACATTTTGGCAAGACTGAACTGGCCTTCTTCAGAAATCTTGCTCCAGCTCTGTGGTCGGCTTCCTCCCAGTCCTGGAGGCACTGAGCTGCCATGTGAAACACTCGAAGTAGTCCTCTCAGGTGGAAATGAGGACATCATCGAATGTACCAGTGTCTTGGAACTCTTGCATTTCATGATCCCGGTTCAACAGTGTTATCAGGGTTTGTAGGTTGTCCTGGTAGCGAGGATCCAGGAGGCTGGCCACCCAGTAATCATCAGAGTTGAGAATGCGAGTGATACGGCAGTCGTTTCGAAGGCACTGCAGCATCTGGACGATGTCATTGTCTTCTCTAAGACCTACGAAGACCATATGAAGCACCTGGCCGAGGTCTTTGAAGCACTGTCCAACTTTGGCTTAAAGGTGAAACCGTCCAAATGCCATCTGCTCAAACCCAAAGTACAGTACCTGGGCCATGTGGTGAGTGCCGAAGGAATGGCCCCAGACCCCGACAAGGTCACGGTGATCAAGGACTGACCGCAGCCCAGTAACATTCATGAGGTCCGGCAGTTCCTCGGGTTGGTGGGTTACTACCGGAGGTTTATCAAGGACTTCACCAAGAAGGCCGCGCCGTTGCAAGACCTGTTGGTGGGCCAGCCCAAGAAACCCAAGGGTAAGAATACCCCATTGGATTGGAACAACGGACTGGAAGGATCGTTCACTTGCTTAAAATCGGCATTAACGGGAGAGGAAGTACTAGCCTACCCGGAATACGACCAACCATTTGTATTGTACACGGACACCAGCAACGTGGGACTGGGAGCGGTGCTGTCCCAGGTCCAGAAGGGCAGGAACGAGTAATCGCTTATGCCAGCAGGAAGCTTCGCCCCACTGAAAGGAACCCAGACAACTACAGTTCCTTTAAGCTGGAGTTCCTCGCAGTCGTTTGGGCCGTGACGGAGAGGTTTAAGCACTATCTGGCCTCAGCGAAATTCACCGTCTTCACCTTCGGTTGTTCTTCTTCGGTGTTCCGGCCACCGGCTACCCGCCTCAGTAAGATGTTGCCTCGGTCTCACGGCACGACTCCTACTGGCTCTCCTTTGTGCTTGATCTTGTTTCTCACTGTTCCACAATATCCTTCGCTTCGTGTCTCTTTCTTAGAATACCGCCGCGGGGTGTGCAGGCGCGGTTCCGTAACGTTCTATTCTGGTCACTAGGTGCCTGCCAGGTTCCCACGCCTGACAGGGACTCCCCTGTGTCTTTTCCCTGCAACACCCCCTGCCACGGGATGTTGCCTGAATCCAACCCAGTCAGCTTCTGACTAACTTCCTATCCAACCCCTAGTTTTACCAGTGTGAGGAGTGGCCCAATAAATAAAGCCCTTTGCTCCCCCTAGTGGCCAGAGTGTGAAGTGTAATGTGTGCTGGTGATACCTGGTCAGTAGAATTCCTTCAGTGCCATCAGATGTACCATCACTCCCCTTAGTGGCAGAGTGTCATACTGCAACGACCAGATCTCTGGGGCGCTGCATTAATATCTGCCCTACGCTCTCTCTATGGGTCTACACATGTATTTATAATATATATATATATATAAAAAATCACTTATCCGTGTGTCTGCAATGTCTAAAAAAATTTTTTAATTAGTCCTTTTTTTAATCTGAGGAAGGTTTTTAATTACATTTTGTTATCCATTATAGATAAGGGACATGCCCGCCATACGGGACCCGGCCGGTGAGGCATACAAAGATAAATATGCTCGAGAAAATTGCTGGACGAGGATTGTACGTGACCTCTATCCGCATTATGACGGCTACAACTGTACCCTGCAGCTGCAAATTAGTATTATTTTTACACCTTGCATAAAAAAATTTTTTCAAGGGAATGTAATGATCATATTATTTTAATGTTTTAGGTAAAGAGGTGAAACAGCGGTGGCACTCAGTGCGAGACCGCTTCCAAAAAATTCTGACCAGCCAGTCCAAAAGCGGGTCTTCCCCGGTCAAAGGGAACTTTAGCTTGTATGAGGAGCTAAATTTCTTGCTCACCAGCAGGACTTTGAGGAGGTGATTTGTTAAAAATAACGTGAATGCAGTAATGATGAATATAATTTAATGTATCAAACATAAAAATTCCTTTTTTTTTCACAGCACTGAAGGGAACATTCCAGCTCCTGACCCCGTAGAGGACTCAACACAAGAAATATCAGAGTCAGCAGATGACGCATCTGCTTTGGGCTCAACAGACTACAGTATATCCCTGTTGTTGCAGGCACTTCGGGAAATATGTTCCAGTTCAACATCTTCAGCTGACCAAAGTGATGTGCTAAGAACCCAAGGAACCTCTGTCGTTCCAGTGCCAATAACCGTCCCACCCCCCCAAAAAAAATGAAACAAAAAAAAGAAGATAAAACCACAAAAAGGGTCAATGACACCATTGATCTTCTGAACAAATCAGCCAAAGAGGATTATCTTGATATTTTTGGGTCTACTATAGCCAACAAGGCACGGTTATTGGCACCAGAAAGACTGAGCAAATTTATGAGCTCTGTCCATGCCCTTTTGGACGCGTTCGAGGAACCTGCACCAATTGCCCCCCTAGCGGACATTGTAACAGGTATCACACGGAGTGTGAGACCTCCACCTCCACCACCAACACCGCCACAGCCACTGCAGCATGACCAACGGTATCACCGGCCTACCAGCCAGTACTACGCTGATACCAACTCTGACCACTTTGTATTTGGCCCAGAGTACAATAATGATGTTCCATTATATTCTGTCACACTATTTTTTTGTTTTAATACTCAGACCCGACAAGTTTTTTCTGAAAATCAACTCGTGCTATAAAATTGTGATTTAGTTAAAAAATAATTAATAAAAGAATGAAGTTTAACAAAGCAATGACTACTTTTTTCATACCTTTTTTATGATTTATATATAAATAAGGATTTCCACCATCCCATAGCGTATTTTTAAAACTGTATTTACTAAACTCCCTACAATTTGCCTTTTCTTTATTCTACAATAACATTTCTTTGACCTATAGAATATGCAACGAAAAACATATCTTTCTAGGCCTACAACTAATGACTGGGCCCTGATGAAGCCACTATGGTAGCAATCTGTTCACGGGACCACACACACACAGCAATTGGCCCCCAGTATTACATTATCTCTTTTTCCCATTACTCATAATTAGACTGAAATGAAAAAAATAAAGTATAATTCGAAATAAAGCAAAAAATAGTAATATTATTAAGTTTTTTTAATCATTTAAAAGAAAATACAATTTTTTTTCCATAAAAAGTGTAAAATGTTTCTTTGTCTTCAATTTAATTTTCAGTGTTCGGGTTAGTTTTCGTCCATCCTCTGCTGGTCCGGCTGCACATCACCGACACAGGAGTATTGCCAGTGCATGGCACCTTCTGGACTCATAAAGTAGTCAGTGAAGGTTTCTCTCACACACACACCGGAGCTGGATGGTCTTCCCAGACCCACATTGACCACTGGATTAAATACAGGCTGCTGGTGCTCCACATCTATGTCAATGCTGTAGTCACGAACATAGTTGTGGAGCACACAGCAAGCCTTAATCACAGTGTCAACGGTGTCAGTATCCAGCTGGATGGGTGTGTGAAAGATCCCCCACTGACTACTCATGATCCCAAAGGTGCATTCCACATATCTTCGTGCACGACTCAGCCGATAATTAAAAATCCTCCGTCGGGCATCGAGTCCCCTTCGTGGGTATGGGCGCAGCAGGTTAGTCGTTAAAGCAAAGGCCTCATCCGATACCATCACAAAGGGTACTGGATGTGTGGAACCCGGCAAAGGTCATGGGGCTGGGAGCGTTCCACCATCTTGAAGAATTTGCATCCCAATCTGTGAAGTTCGCAACACCCGAGAATCCCCAGTACTTCCATAGGCACCAACGTCAATGGCAACAAATTTGTAATGGGCATCAGCCACCGCCATCAGGACCACTGAAAAATACTTCTTATAATTAAAGAAGCATGATCCTGATCGTGGTGGCTGCTGAACCCTTACATGTTTACCATCGACTGCACCTATGCAGTTTGGGAAATTGGCCACAGACTGAAAGCCTGCTGCAACCTGCAGCCAAGTCTCCTCGGTTGGGGAAGGCATCACTATGGGCTGCAACTTCTGCCAGATGGCGGAAGTTGCCATGAAACAGGATGAAACAATACCAGCAAGCAAAAAAGAAAAGGGCACACAGCAACAAGTGACAGCAAAAAGTACAGCCAAGAAGCAACAAAGAGTGGTGGTGGTGGGAGACTCACTACTGAGAGGCACAGAAGCAGCCATCTGCAGACCGGACATAACTGCAAGAGAAGTATGCTGCCTTCCAGGTGCGATGATCAAAGATGTGACCGATAGGATACCAAAGCTCTTCAGCTCCAAGGACGTCCACCCATTTCTTCTGATACATGTTGGCACCAATGACACGGCAAGGAATGACCTACCGACAATCTGCAAAGACTTTGAAGAGTTGGGGAAGAAAGTAAAGGAACTGGATGCACAGGTAGTTTTTTCTTCTATCCTTCCAGTAGACGGGCATGGCACCAGGAGATGGAACAGGATCCTTGATGCAAACAACTGGCTAAGACGATGGTGCAGACAACAAGGATTCGGATTCCTGGACCACGGTGTGAATTACTTGTACGATGGACTCCTCGCCAGAGACGGACTACACCTCAACAAACCTGGGAAACACACATTCGCCAGAAGACTCGCTACACTCATCAGGAGGGCGTTAAACTAGAAGAAGAGGGGACGGGAAGAAAAACATTAGACTTGAACAAAGAAGATCCAGGAAAACATACTCAGAAGGGAGGTAAGAACATTTCTAAAACAATCCACAGCGAGGAGATTGGAACAAAACAAAATCCTCTAAACTGCATGCTCGCAAACGCCAGAAGCCTGACAAACAAGATGGAAGAACTAGAAGCAGAAATATCTACAGGTAACTTTGACATAGTGGGAATAACCGAAACATGGTTAGATGAAAGCTATGACTGGGCAGTTAACTTACAGGGTTACAGTCTGTTTAGAAAGGATCGTAAAAATCGGAGAGGAGGAGGGGTTTGTCTCTATGTAAAGTCTTGTCTAAAGTCCACTTTAAGGGAGGATATTAGCGAAGGAAATGAGGATGTCGAGTCCATATGGGTCGAAATTCATGGAGGGAAAAATGGTAACAAAATTCTCATTGGGGTCTGTTACAAACCCCCAAATATAACAGAAACCATGGAAAGTCTACTTCTAAAGCAGATAGATGAAGCTGCAACCCATAATGAGGTCCTGGTTATGGGGGACTTTAACTACCCGGATATTAACTGGGAAACAGAAACCTGTGAAACCCATAAAGGCAACAGGTTTCTGCTAATAACCAAGAAAAATTATCTTTCACAATTGGTGCAGAATCCAACCAGAGGAGCAGCACTTTTAGACCTAATACTATCTAATAGACCTGACAGAATAACAAATCTGCAGGTGGTCGGGCATCTAGGAAATAGCGACCACAATATTGTACAGTTTCACCTGTCTTTCACTAGGGGGACTTGTCAGGGAGTCACAAAAACACTGAACTTTAGGAAGGCAAAGTTTGACCAGCTTAGAGATGCCCTTAATCTGGTAGACTGGGACAATATCCTCAGAAATAAGAATACAGATAATAAATGGGAAATGTTTAAGAACATCCTAAATAGGCAGTGTAAGCGGTTTATACCTTGTGGGAATAAAAGGACTAGAAATAGGAAAAACCCAATGTGGCTAAACAAAGAAGTAAGACAGGCAATTAACAGTAAAAAGAAAGCATTTGCACTACTAAAGCAGGATGGCACCATTGAAGCTCTAAAAAACTATAGGGAGAAAAATACTTTATCTAAAAAACTAATTAAAGCTGCCAAAAAGGAAACAGAGAAGCACATTGCTAAGGAGAGTAAAACTAATCCCAAACTGTTCTTCAACTATATCAATAGTAAAAGAATAAAAACTGAAAATGTAGGCCCCTTAAAAAATAGTGAGGAAAGAATGGTTGTAGATGACGAGGAAAAAGCTAACATATTAAACACCTTCTTCTCCACGGTATTCACGGTGGAAAATGAAATGCTAGGTGAAAGCCCAAGAAACAATGAAAACCCTATATTAAGGGTCACCAATCTAACCCAAGAAGAGGTGCGAAACCGGCTAAATAAGATTAAAATAGATAAATCTCCGGGTCCGGATGGCATACACCCACGAGTACTAAGAGAACTAAGTAATGTAATAGATAAACCATTATTTCTTATTTTTAGGGACTCTATAGCGACAGGGTCTGTTCCGCAGGATTGGCGCATAGCAAATGTGGTGCCAATATTCAAAAAGGGCTCTAAAAGTGAACCTGGAAATTATAGGCCAGTAAGTCTAACCTCTATTGTTGGTAAAATATTTGAAGGGTTTCTGAGGGATGTTATTCTGGATTATCTCAATGAGAATAACTGTTTAACTCCATATCAGCATGGGTTTATGAGAAATCGCTCCTGTCAAACCAATCTAATCAGTTTTTATGAAGAGGTAAGCTATAGGCTGGACCACGGTGAGTCATTGGACGTGGTATATCTCGATTTTTCCAAAGCGTTTGATACCGTGCCGCACAAGAGGTTGGTACACAAAATGAGAATGCTTGGTCTGGGGGAAAATGTGTGTAAATGGGTTAGTAACTGGCTTAGTGATAGAAAGCAGAGGGTGGTTATAAATGGTATAGTCTCTAACTGGGTCGCTGTGACCAGTGGGGTACCGCAGGGGTTGGTATTGGGACCTGTTCTCTTCAACATATTCATTAATGATCTGGTAGAAGGTTTACACAGTAAAATATCGATATTTGCAGATGATACAAAACTATGTAAAGCAGTTAATACAAGAGAAGATATTATTCTGCTACAGATGGATCTGGATAAGTTGGAAACTTGGGCTGAAAGGTGGCAGATGAGGTTTAACAATGATAAATGTAAGGTTATACACATGGGAAGAAGGAATCAATGTCACCATTACACACTGAATGGGAAACCACTGGGTAAATCTGACAGGGAGAAGGACTTGGGGATCCTAGTTAATGATAAACTTACCTGGAGCAGCCAGTGCCAGGCAGCAGCTGCCAAGGCAAACAGGATCATGGGGTGCATTAAAAGAGGTCTGGATACACATGATGAGAGCATTATACTGCCTCTGTACAAATCCCTAGTTAGACCGCACATGGAGTACTGTGTCCAGTTTTGGGCACCGGTGCTCAGGAAGGATATAATGGAACTAGAGAGAGTACAAAGGAGGGCAACAAAATTAATAAAGGGGATGGGAGAACTACAATACCCAGATAGATTAGCGAAATTAGGATTATTTAGTCTAGAAAAAAGACGACTGAGGGGCGATCTAATAACCATGTATAAGTATATAAGGGGACAATACAAATATCTCGCTGAGGATCTGTTTATACCAAGGAAGGTGACGGGCACAAGGGGGCATTCTTTGCGTCTGGAGGAGAGAAGGTTTTTCCACCAACATAGAAGAGGATTCTTTACTGTTAGGGCAGTGAGAATCTGGAATTGCTTGCCTGAGGAGGTGGTGATGGCGAACTCAGTCGAGGGGTTCAAGAGAGGCCTGGATGTCTTCCTGGAGCAGAACAATATTGTATCATACAATTATTAGGTTCTGTAGAAGGACGTAGATCTGGGGATTTATTATGATGGAATATAGGCTGAACTGGATGGACAAATGTCTTTTTTTGGCCTTACTAACTATGTTACTATGTTACTATGTTACTATGTTACATGTGCACCTCACAATTTGAGAGATGGTAGATTTACCAACCCTAAATTGGAGGTGCAGGGATGTATAGCTCTCTCCTGTGGCCAGAAATCTGAGAGGAAAACAAAAGATTATTAGTAATGTCACCCTCTTGTTAAAGGAAACCTGTCAGCAGCCGCTATGTCACCGCCTTTCTGTTTTTTCAAGAACATCTTCCAATGCTGCCTCCCCAGTCACACTTCCCCAGTCAATGTAACAATGCAGTAGACTGGTCGGTGTTCAACATGTTCTATAGCGGCAAAAACTACTGACAGGTTTGTTTCACATGTCACAATACTAACGTTAAGTACTAATTGACCACTGATATCTGTGTACAGGTGTGTAAATGTGTCAGACATTAGTAACATATGGATGGCCACCATGGAAGAAGAAAAGCGCTGGTCACCAGCAGCAGGTGATAAAGAGTTTGGGTGCTGAGTCGGGGAGAATAACGCGATCCTCTTCATCACCTTCCGCTGTTGAACATCACTTTTCTTTCGTGGTGGCCATCCATGTGTGTATGTGTTTGTGTACCATGCGCCCGGAAAATCTAAAACAAAACAAAAAAAAATGTACATAACACCTAGCTGACCTGTGCGTACACCCAAACATTGGACCGGGATCACACACACACAGCGAGATATGGTCGAGTCTCACAGGTGAAATCACTCCTCTTGCGTCTGGACTCCAGAGCGGAGCGTGCACCCGCATAGCAACACATGGAGCTGCACGCTCCGCTCATGAGTGCCGGTGCCAGAGGTGGGATTTCACCGGCGAGACTCGGACGTATATCGCGTATGTGTGATCCCAGCGTTCAAAGGGAACTTGTCCCCACCAAAATCGAGGGTGAGGTAAGACCACCAGCATCAGGGGCTTACCAACAGCATTCAAGAATGATGTAGATAAGCCCCTGATGCCGGTGGCCTTAGCTCAGCGTTGATTTTGGGGGGGCAGGTTCCCTTTAAATGGTCATCTGTCAGTGTCTCCAGGACATGGGAAAACTTTCACCACATGTACCGGAGACATTGACGTGTCAAAGAGGACTTATGACAGACAAAACAAAAAATTCAAAAATACTTACCGCAAGGTGATGAGCAGCCTTTCCTCAGCAGAGATGGACTTCCGCATCACAGTGTCCATGTATGTCAGCTCAGCACGGACTACCGAAAGAAGTTGATCGAAAGCTGGTATGCTCAGTCTACAAAACGCTGTGAATTTATCTGGATATCTGGAAAAAAGGAGTAAAAGGTTCGGTCAGACATGGATAAATTTACAGGAAGTCATTTCACATAAGAAAACCTTACCTCCTCAAATCTTGATATAGAACATGAAAATGTCCCTTCATAGTTCTTTCTTCCACTATTGGGTGTACCCACATTTTTCTTCTTTTTCTGGTCTGCGACTGTAGGAAAAATATGCGTTACTGCACAACACAGTCAAAAAAAGAGAGCTGTAATCTTATTGTACACATGGTGTAGCTTAAGCTTCTTTCACACTTCCGTCGGTAGATGCCCGTCACAAATCATCGGCACAATGTACGGAAGGAAGTTTGCGCTTTCACATTTCTACCAGACTGCTGTGTGAGGAAATAGTGTGAGAGCGATATTTCCTGCTAGGCATGCGCAGTCTGAAACAGTGGATGCAACGGACAGAAAATAGTTCCCTTGAACATTTTTCAAAGAAAACGGTCTGCCAAAACCCGGCGCATCCAGTGCACGACGGACGCAACGTGTGGCCATACATCACGATCTATCGGCAATACAAGTCTATGGTAAAGAAACGCATCCTGCGGGCACATTTGCAGGATGCATTTTCTTCCCAAAAGGACGCATTGTGAGGGGCAAAAAAAAGGAAATGTGCAAGTAGCCAAGGCTTCTTTCACACATCCGTCAGTACGCGGCTGTCGCTAAGCATCAGCGCAACGTACCGACGCATGTTGTGCAAAATCTGTGCAACGTGAGCAGCAGACGCAGTATTTCAACACGTCCGCAGCCCATAGTTAAGTCCGAGGGAGGAGGGGCTGTAGTTCCGGTAGCGTCTGCGCACTTTATTGCAGGACCCGACGTACGAAAAAGTGTTCCCTTGAACATTTTTTCGCTACGACGGCCTACCAAATACCAATGCATCCAGTGCACGACGTGTGGAACGTGTGTCCATATGTAGCGATGCGTCAGTAATAAAAGTCTATGGTGAAAAAACGCATCCTGCAAAGTTGCCAGCAGGATGCGTTTTTTCCACAAAACGAAGCATTGCAACGCTTGCCAAAAGCCGGAAATGTGAAAGTAGCCTTACCTGCAATCTTTGCTGATTCAGATACTCCAGTAAAACCCCAATTATCTGGAGGCGCTGTGGCCTGCGTACCCGGACAGAAGTTTCAACATGCTGTTCTGTATGCGGTGGGCTACGTTCTTCATTACCAGCACTCATGGTGAAGCCTGTCAGAAAGTGGTTATGCCTTTACAAAATGGAGGTTGGACTAGGAAATTACATCACGGGCATATTTTTTTTTTTAACTTTATTATTTTAGCTTTAATAAAAAAACGCTTACAAAACTACATGAAAAACGCATAAAAAACGCAGTAAAACCCACAAAAAACGCACTTAAAAACTGCACCAAAACTGCACTAAAAAAAAGCATAAAAACGTATACAACACGCATAAAAAACGCATGAATTGTCAGCTGCGTTTTCTGCCAGAAGATGCAGATATTGTGCAGAAAATTCTGCACCAAATCTGCATCGTGTGCACACAGCCTTAATCTGCCCCTGGCTGTATCACTTATATGCTGAGTCTATACTTAAATATTTAGCTTTGGCTGAAAGACTCCTTTTAATATTTATTAGATTGGGTTCTGTATTGCCCAGCTTAGAAGAAATAAGGAAACAGTTCCAGGTCTCTAACTTCTCTGCTCATTAGATATAAATGCTTGATATTACCAATCATGCAGCTAAAATTTATGCTCAGGCCAGGGCAGTTGTCCGTAGTTAGAACCAAGATACTGTACATTTTGGCACCAGGGTTAATGATTTCTTACTTTGGTGTAAGCTACATAGATGCAGCATGATTCTAATATGTTATTGTGGCACCCCTAGGGGTATTTGCCACAAAAATAGTTACTGACAGTAAATACAAATACTAAAATAGCAAGACTGCACTACCACCTCCGGCCAGAAGGGGGAGCTCCAGAGACTCCCCTTGATCCATTCTGGTCTGAGAGAAGAAATGGCAGTTGGGCTAAGGAGCTGATAGTGAGAGGTCATACAGCTGAATTTCTAACAGCCCTATGACGGTTTCCAGGCCCAAATCACCGGCCTGAGGAGAAAAGGGACAGAGAAAAAGGACATTGTGAGAACCGGGTAGCATTAATCACTACCCAGAACAGGCGCAAAGACGGATACCGGATCCGTGGCTGTATTCATTATATATAATACAGCAACCGGAAAAACGTGAGGTGATATCAGCTTCACTAGGGCCGGACGCAGCAACAGACACAGAGTTCAGCGGTACTCCCAGAGGGGGTAAACCGATAAAAGGACTCGGGTTGCCCGTCGAACCAGGACCCGGAGGGGACAGATTGGGCCGGCAGCCAGTTCACATACAGCAGCAGGGCCACACAGAAATTGCGCACAATAAGAGGCGAAGACCCCGGCAGGGTCAAAGTAACTCAGAGTTCCCATACAGACTCCGGTGACAGGTTGTAAATCCTTTTATGTTAAAGTAAACTGGTTAAACGTTTCAGTGCCTCAGTCTTTCATTTGGACAATAGCCATCTATCCAGGATCGGGATCGTCACCGCTGGGAGAACCTGCTGCTGATCAAGTAAGTGCCTGTCCCCTCACGATACCCCTTACATTGTGCATTGCCTGAGGCCACAGCACCGGGTCAAGCCACCCGTGACATCCCCCTCAAGAGACAGACCCCATTGGTCCGGTGCTGGGTATCCCGGTCTCTTGGGCGTCACAATATGTTATCATATTGTGTTAGTAACTGAAAAATCTATTTGGGCCTGGGTTTAATGAGCCCAATAAAAACAATGACTTGAGTGCTACGGTCTGAAATACATAAGCTTTTTAGTGAGTTTGTTGCATTTTGGATTTCCGCAGTTGCAAAGATCAATTTAAAAAAAAAAACATGTTAATAATGGTAAAATAAGCTTGAGGGAATGTTTGCTTCAATCCATGTTCTAGGAAGGTCCTTAGGGTATCTGTTATGATAGTTTAGCAACTCACTCAGAAAAATAGGTAACACACTAAAAATTGAAACTGACCCTGCCGATTCCTGTACAGACTAGAGATCCTGACCCCGCAGAGCCTAGTAATTCCTGCACTGAGATAGCCCTAACCATAAGCTAGACGATGGCAACTCAGACCTATGCTGCCTAAAAGGCCGTCAAGCTCTTCATGTTCCTCCTAAAAAAAAAACCAGAAGGCAAAGCAGAGTGCAAATTACCTACAGAACGGAGTGTGTGCGGAAATAGAAAGTGATCCCAGAGTGAGTAAAACAAACAACAAAATAAAAAATTAATTACGTGCTGTTAGAGAATATGCTGCCTACTTCCCAAAAAGAAACTATAGATAGGTGCGGGGTAAAGAAACTAACAGCAGAGAGACCTAGCTTATCTTTCACTGACTGGCTTAAACTACAGCACTATGGCTAGACATCCAAGTGAGACTATCACCAGCAGGAAATACCAGCAGGAGGAAAGTATATAAAGCTGCACCCAAAAGGTGATAGGGAAGACAAATGAGTGAATGAAAACCCTAAAAAGACTGAATTAAGGATAAAAGAAACCAAACACCCAGAGAAAAGGTGTATCTGCTGACCACAAAGCACTGACTGAAGGTTTTGAACCCAGAATTAGATTTCTATAGCATAAAAAAGATCTGTAATTTAGCAAAATTTGCTCCAGTGGGAAGATATCTGCAGTAAAATATAACCACTAATTCTGCACAAAAATGATCAGCATTTAAAACTCTGAAATCCTGATGAATACAGAGCATAATATGGGTTAATATTTTGAGCTCGTGTTTTGTTTAGTGCTAGCATAGCCATTTCTTATTTCACTTACAAATGCTGTATCTACATGTGCTCATGTGTGAATGCCAGTAACCATTTCAGATCTATTTTATAGGATAATAAATCTCTAGAGTACGACTATGAAAATGGTTTGCATCACTAAGCACAACAACCAGCACACATCACAATAGAAAAAAAAATGTTCTCCAGGAATAACAAGATGGTTCCTGGAAACATCTCATTATCTTTACATATAAAAGAATAGTTGCAAAAGTTTTGCTTCGACAGGGTGTTCATCTAGTTTCCAAGTAGAATATGAAGCTATTCTGAATTTTCAATAGTTTCCACTACAATAAGTTAAAAAAAACCTAAGGTTTGCAGGTTTTTAGTGATTTTGCCCTGCTAGTAATGCCTGTCATCACTGCTTTGTTGCTTACCAACATTAGCAGAACAGCTCTATTGGTATCTAAATATTTTTTAAATATTTTTAAATTATTTATATGTGATGACTAAAACAATAATTGTCCAATGTTACATGCTATTTTGCTGCATTTTTTATGCATATGCATTTGATTCATGCATTGATAACATTTATTTTACAGAGAAGCTTATAGAAAAATGGCACAAAAATTGCCATACCCACATCGGTGACAGTCCAAGTCCCAGTATCCCTGCCAATTAAGTTGTTTGAAAGAAACCTAGAACTCCGTAATAACCATAATTTACCAGGCACTAGAAGTGTAACTATAGTAAGTGCTGGAGTTGCAATCACACTCGGGCCCTGGTGAACAAAAGTTCTTTTAATCAATAGATTTTGGAATAATAATAATTTCCACAATTGGATGTGTTTACGTAAAATGTTCCTGTGCTGAGATAATCTTATAAATGTGCCCCTGCTGTGTACTGTGTGTTTAACATGGGGGACGCATGCGTTTTTGTGTGTTGCGTTTTGCAACACTTGCGTCTTTTTTGCCGCTAGTGTCGGACCAAGAAAACGCAGCAAGTTGCATTTTTCTTGCGTCCGATTTTCGGCAAAAAACGACGCACGCGTCGCAAAACGCAGCATTTTTGCGTGCGTTTTGCCGCGTTTTTGTGTGCGTCGTGCGTTGCGTCGCCGACGCAGCGGCGCGCAACGCTAGTCTGCACGTAGCCTAATGGCTGTGTCTGACCGTACAGGGACATGGTCTGATCATACCACAGCTCCTGGGCGGGGGAGGACGCAAAAGAAAGAATACAGACAGGACAAATATGACAGTTAAAGACTAGTTATTTTCAGACATGATGGTTAAACACTAAAATGAAATCAGAAAATAATCTACTGTTTAAACCAAGCTTTTACTAAACATATTGGTTGATGTTAAACTTTTAATATTGATTTTTTTTTTGTCATTTGTATAAGTACATTTTTTTAAAATTCTGAAATCTTGCAACTTCCACTCTGGCCACTCAGTCTAATATTAGGATATTAGGCTGATAACCAATGAGTCACTGTGCTGTAACACTGCTTCCTTGCAGCGCTGGAGTCCAGGGATCAGATCCTACCAAGTACAACATCTGCAAGGAGTTTGTATCTTCTCCCCGTGTTTGCGTGGGTTTCCTTCAGGTTTCCTGCCACATTCCAAAGACATACTGATAGGGAATTTAGATTGTGATCCCCAATGGAGACAGTGATGATAATGTATGTAAAGCGCTTGCGGAATATGATAGCGCTATATAAGCACTACTTGTCAGTAGTCATCTCATTTTTACAGGCTCTATTACAGTGATTTCATATTTTAGCAGAGAAAATGTCAATGTGGATGTGTAGTGAGCATGCTTTATATCATGTGCAGAGGACCCTATGCAGGCAGAGAGGATGGAAGGGGAGATGATTCGCATGACTATGTTGTAAGTCCTGTATTTTTTTTATTTAAAAAAATGCTAATTGTTCTAGCAGAGGGTAGCAGAGGGTGGTTTGAACTTTCTAAATAAGCTTCTATATAAACTTTAAAAAAAATTTAATTTTATATTTTACTAGATGGAGGCCCGATGCTATTGCATCGGGAGAGCGGTAATGTCATGATGGGGGCAAGCATGCAGCACTGTTGTTGCCTAATAGCACCCTGTGATAATCTAATGACTTTTGCATCTGGGGACTCATGTGCTTGATGCCTATGCTTCTATGGATTGTTTTTGTCCCAGCGATGCTGTTGCTCTTCAAGAGTCTCATTTGCCCTTTGTGGTACCGTGCAAGAGGCTGCATGAGTGTGTGAGTGTGAGTCTGTGAGTGTGAGTGTCTGTGTGAGTGTGTGTGTGTGTGAATGTAAGAGTGTGTGAGTGTGAGCGTGTGTGTGAGCGTGAGTGTGAATGTGAGTGCGAATGTGAGTGTGTGAGAGTGTGAGTGTGTGTGAGTGTGAATGTGTAAGTGTGAGTGTGTGTGTGAAAGTGTGTGAGTGTATGTGTGAGAGTGTAAGTGTGTGAGTGTGTGAATGTGTGAGTGTTTGAGTGTGTGTGGTACGTACGGCGTATAGTGTGTGTGTGTGTGTGTGGTGCGACGGTGTTCCGCTGGTGGTACCGCGCAATAGGTTGGTACCAGCAGCAGTTTCCATATTGGGATACCCATCACTTGGGTGTCCCAATATGGCGGTCGGTGAACTTCCTCTGCTTGGAATTCCAGAATGCGGTGACATCTGGACAGAACAGAAAATGAAAACATTACAAGGCGATTATATAAATAGATTACAAAAAATCCTAACAAAATATATTTGGCCTAAATGTTTGTGTGTTTATGAATGAAAGCAGAAACCCTTTTTTCCTCGACTATATCTTTGAACAA
Source organism: Ranitomeya imitator (assembly GCF_032444005.1). Lineage (NCBI taxonomy): Eukaryota > Metazoa > Chordata > Amphibia > Anura > Dendrobatidae > Ranitomeya > Ranitomeya imitator. The sequence continues at coordinate 386,606,158 of NC_091285.1, read as the reverse complement.
AATATACCCCAGCAAGAACTTTCTTACTACTTCAACTGATCCAAATATCTATCTGTTTAAATGCTTGAGCCACATGATCAGACTTCCATTTATATTCATAAATTATGCTCCCTGTAGATAATGTTCTATCTAACATAGGAGAAGGGGAAATGACAGTACATGCTGTGGTAATTCGTGTTCATGCCTAAGCACTGAATATGCTCTTCAATAAATTGCTCCTATTCACACACTGGCTGGAACTTGGTGACACTGTTCAGGTTCACAGATATCAATCAGTGGAACTGTTTTGAAAGTGATGGAGTGTTATGAAACATTACAAAAGACCTTGATTTCTGGGCGCGTATAAATGCAGATTATGGCTTTCATGTACAGTGAAGTACTGTTCTGAGCAAGGCAGCTCTAAAGGTATTGTGAAGTTTAGTGTCTTGCCAAGAGCAAAACTGGTATTCAGACTACAGCAAATGTATTTCCACAGGCTGAACCACCTTTCTCAACAGCGTGCTTATGTATCTCTGTAGAGCCAAGCAGCACAAAGAATATTGCTCCAAGGACAGAAGGTCATATACAGAACTGCGTAGCTTCATTGTCCTGATTACTTAGCATTACTTTTGGTATCTAAAGTCATTCTCAGATTAATTGTCATTCAGTGCTCATGAATATTCTATATATCCATGCTTGAAATATTTGAATCCATAAAAAACCTTGCAAGGTAAATACTAAGTGGTAATGGAGAGTGTCCCACCTATAAAGAAGTTTGGGAAAGCGTGGGTCATTCAGTTGGGATCCCATTATTTGCTCAAAGAGTAAACGTCAATTAAAATTGTCTTTCCTATGTCAATAGCACAATAGGAGCTTGAAAGATGGGGTGCACACCTCTATAGACTTGGTTGCAGAAGTCACCAACAGTCAATCAGCTGGAGATTGATAAAATGAACCATTTATTAATGCATGTCATCTTTCAACTCCAGCATTCATCAGCCATAACAATAAGGCAGCAGTGACGTGTATGTACAGTATGTGTGCTAGCAATCAGTAATTACATCATCACTGTGATCAATCATTATATTGATATTTTGTTTCAAGTATCATTTCAATGGATACAGTGGAAAACACTTCGTGTGTCATTTTATAGAACAATATGTGCAAAGACTCTTATAATCCAACAAACATATAATTCGCCAGTGTATTCAGGCGCTCCATTCATTAAAAAAAAAACAACACATTACAAGTATGTTGAAATAATTCTATAGAATTCCTCCACACTTAGTATTCATGGTATTCACAGCATTCTAAGAATGGCCCATGTCCATGAGATGTCGACAGTGAGACCAAGGGGGAGTCATGTGACTGCCAGTATGCAATTTGCATACTGTAGGTCACATTCAGACCAGACGTGTCTAGCCTCACTCAGTTCACTTCTATTGCATGAAACCATGCACGTCTAGTTGGCACACATCCATATGTCTGCATTTTGCATACTGTAGGTCACATTCAGACCAGACGTGTCTAGCCTCACTCAGTTCACTTCTATTGCGTGAGACCATGCACGTCTAGCTGGCACACAACCATATGTCTGCAATTTGCATACTGTCGGTCACGTTCAGACCAGACGTGTCTAGCCTCACTCAGTTCACTTCTATTGCGTGAGACCATGCACGTCTAGCTGGCACACAACCATATGTCTGCAATTTGCATACTGTCGGTCACGTTCAGACCAGACGTGTCTAGCCTCACTCAGTTCACTTCTATTGCGTGAGACTATGCACGTCAAGTTAACACAAAACCATATGTCTGCAATTTGCATACTGTCGGTCACGTTCAGACCAGACGTGTCAAGCATCACTCAATTCACTTGTATTGAGTGAGACCATGCACATCTATCTTACCTGAAGAAGCTGCAGTCAGGGCGGCGATACGCATGGGTGTCTATCCTACACTCTCTCCCCTCCCAGCTACTATGGCTCCATCCAGGACTTGAGGACTCCCACATCTTTTGGTCTGAGTATTTGGGTTTTTGTTTCTTTCTTTTTCTTACTATCAGAAAAGAAATGACAACTCCCCTTTCTATTTCCAATATGGTGCTGTGAATAAGCACGGTTTTTCATGTTTATTTGATCGTGCCTTAGTTTTGTGTAGCATTATATTGCTATCATCTGATCTATCCTTTTTGAGAGCCATATTATACCATTATATTGTGAGGGGTCGTTTTGTGGGTTGTCATTGCGATTACAACAAGGCATGACTAACACATGCATCTTTGATGGTTTTTAAATGTTTTTAACACTGTTGTTGCTGTGTCCTGTTCAAAATTGTTTGAATTGTGAATTTTTTGTAGTTTTTGGATAATAAAGTATGTTTTTACCTGTTACGGGTGTTCCCATTCTGTGGGCATGTTCTGTTTTCTATTTCTTCCTTAGTATATTTCACATGCTTATGGAGAACCCCGAGTACATTGTTTAGTGGTGCTCTCCAACCTTTCCTTATTCTATCATGCACTTCTAGTCGGCATGCGACCGTATGTATGCAAATTGCATATTTGTGGTCACGTGCCTGCCTAGTCCTAGTGCCGATCACTGGATAATCCTGATAGCGTACACTATGCACCCTGTAAAGATTGACAAGTCTGCAGTTACATAGAGTGACAGCAGAATTTAACCCCAAGCCTGGACAACCCCTTTAATGAGCTACTTCTCCCCACCAAAAAAAGGATAAATTATTTACTATGTGGTCCCAATTGAAAAATATAAATTCATTAGCCACTGCCCCCATCAAAAACATTTTTTGTTCATTGTGTTTTCCCCCAATTTAATACCCAGTGTGCCTCTGCTCCCAAATTTATTAGCCATTTTGCTCGTTCCTTTTTAACTAATTTAATTGTAGGCTTGCAGCAAAGAAATAAAAAAAAAAAGAATGACCTCATTTCCTGATGATCCTATATGAGCATTATAGATCCGTTTAGGAACCTGCTGAATGGAATAGGCGGCACATAGACAACATCATGCTGCCTGCGGCCTAAAGTATGTGCCAATCAGGGAGCCAGGGAAGGCTTCCTGCCGCATCACTGCTTTATTCAATGCCCTTAAAACGCTGATACTAATTGTATATACCAGGCAGTGGAACTGTGGGAAACCATTTCTGCTCCCTGTGCTGCCATTACGATTATAGTGCAGGCAATATGGTCATGGGTCTCCCCAGAGCAATGAGCCATGACAGGAAGTAGCCCATATCGTCCATATTATAAATTGCCTCTGGTAATAATATTACAATTTGTGATGAGCGAGTATACTCGTTGCTCGAGTGTTCGGAGATTTTGTTTTCCTTGCCGCAGCTAGCTGATTTGCGACTACTAGACAGCTCGATTACATGTGGGGATTCCCTAGCAACCAGGCAACCCCCACATGTACTTAAGCTGGCTAATAGCTGTAAATCATGCAGCTGAATCAACAAAAACGAAATCTCCGAACACTAACAAATACTCGCAGACCACCCGAGCGTGCTCTGGAAAACTCGAGCAACGAGTATACTCGCTCATCATTAATTACAATGTCTGGTTGTTGGATCTCGAGAGGTGGGTTGCTGATCCAAGTATTCTCCTAGAGTCAGAAAGACATTTGTGATCTAAGATGAGGGAAAACTGTCTCCTACCTTATGTCTTTCTCTGGATCAACGGGCAGCACCTTGGCTCAGTGGATAGCACAGCAGCCTTGCAGCGCTGGAGTCCAGGGTTCAAATCCCACCAAGGATTTGCAAGGAGTTTGTATGTTCTCCCCGTGTTTGCGTGGGTTTCCTCCGGGCACTCCAGTTTCCTCCCACAGTCCAATAACATACTGATAGAGATTCTAGATTGTGAGCCCCATCGGGGACAGCGATGATAATGTGCATGAACTGTAAAGCGCTGCGGAATATGTTAGCGCTATATAAAAATAAAGATTATTATTATTAATCTGAAAAGGATGCAGTGACTAATTTAACCCCTTAGTGACAGAGCCAATTTGGTACTTAATGACCGAGCCAATTTTTGCAATTCTGACCACCGTCACTTTATGAGGTTATAACTCTGGAACGCTTCAACGGATCCCGCTGTTTCTGAGATTGTTTTTTCGTGACATATTGTACTTCATGTTAGTGGTAACATTTCTTCGATATTACTTGCGATTATTTATGAAAAAAACGGAAATATGGCAAAAAAAATTTAAATTTTGCAATTTTCAAACTTTGTATTTTTATGCCTTTAAATCAGAGAGATATGTCACAAAAAATAGTTAATAAATAACATTTCCCACATGTCTACTTTACATCAGCACAATTTTGGAAACAAAATTTTTTTGTTAGGGAGTTATAAGGGTTAAAAGTTGACCAGGAATTTCTCATTTTTACAACACCTTTTTTTTTTTAGGGACCACATCACATTTGAAGTCATTTTGAGGGGTCTATATGATAGAAAATAAAGTGTGACACCATTCTAAAAACTACACCCCTCAAGGTTCTCAAAACCACATTCAAGAAGTTTATTAATCCTTTACGTGCTTCACAGGAACTGAAAAAATGTGGAAGGAAAAAATGAACATTTAACTTTTTTTTGCAAACATTTTAATTCAGAACCATTTTTTTATTTTCACAAGTGTAAAAACAGAAATGTAAACATAAATTTTGTTATGCAATTTCTCCTGAATACGCCAATACCCCATATGTGGGGGTAAACCACTGTTTGGGCGCACCGCAGAACTTGGAAGTGAAGGAGCCCACAAATTCTTATTTTCACAAGGGTAACAGGAGAAATTAGACCACAAAAGTTGTTGTGTGATTTCTCCTGAATACGTCGATACCCAATATGTGGGGGTAAACCACTGTTTGGGCGCACCGCAGAGCTTGGAAGAGAAGGAGTGCCGTTTTACTTTTTCAACCCTAACTTTAGCCCCAACCCTAACCCTAGCCCTAAGGCTACTTTCACACTTGCGTCGTTTGGCATCCGTCGTTTTGGACAAAAAATGGATCCTCCAAATGTGCCCGCAGGATGCGTTTTTTTGCCCATAGACTTGTATTGCCGATGGATCGTGACGGATGGCCACATGTCACGTCCGTTGTGCACTGGATCAGTTGTGTTTTGGCGGCCCGTCGGCACAAAAAACGTTCAATGTAACTTTTTTTGTACGTCGCGTCCGCCATTTCTGACCGCGCATGCGTGGCCGTAACTCCGCCCCCTCCTCCCCAGGACATAGATTGGGCAGCGGATGCGTTGAAAAACTACATCCGCTGCCCACGTTGTGCACAATTTTCACAACGTGCGTCGGTATGTCGGGCCGACGCATTGCGACGGCCCCGTACCGACGTAAGTGTGAAAGAACCCTAACCCTGAATTTAGCCCCAACCCTAACCCTAAATTTAGCCCCAACCCTAACCCTAGCCCTAACCCTAGCCCTAACCCTAACCCTAGCCCTAACCCTAGCACTAACCCTAGCCCTAACCCTAGCCCTAGCCCTAGCCCTAACCCTAACCCTAGCCCTAACCCTAGCCCTAACCCTAGCTCTAACCCTAGCCCTAACCCTAACCCTAACTCTAATCCTAACCCTAACACTAGCCCTAAGCCTAACCCTAATTTTAGCCCCAACTGCTCTTCTCCTGTCGGCCGGCAGATGGCAATAGATGGCGGGCGCACTACGCATGCGCCCGCCATTTTCTTTTCCCCGGCAGCCAGGAGGAGCAGCAGGAGGTTCCAGGGACACCGGTAAGTATAATAGGGTCCCCGAATCCCCCTTTTTCTCTGTCCTCTGATGTGCGATCACATCAGAGGACAGAGAATTACACTTCGATTTTTTGTTGTTGTTGCGGTCGCCCGTAAACAGTTAATTACCGGCGATCGCAAAACAGGGGTCCGTAAAACCGACCCCGATCATGTTCTTTGGGGTCTCGGCTACCCCCGGCAGCCGAGACCCCAAAGATTCTCCAGGTGCCGGCCGGCGGGCGCACTGCGAATGCGCCCGCCATTTTGAAGATGGCGGCGCCCACCGGGAGCCACAAGGAGCACCGGGGGAGATAGGTGAGTATCGGGGGCTATCTGGGACCCCTTTTCTCTGTCCTCTGATGTGCGATCACATCGGAGGACAGAGCAATTAAAAAGAGATCGCGTTTTTTTTTTTTTTTGCGATCGCCGGTAAACGGTTAATTACTGGCGATCGCAAATGCTGGGTCGGTAAAAACTCCCTGAATCATGTTCTCTGGGGTCTCGGCTACCCCCGGCAGCCGAGACCCCAGAGAAAATCCGACTCTGGGGGGCGCTATTTACTTTTTCCACAGCGCCGTTAATTAACGGCGCTGTGGTTTAAGTACCCTTAGCGGCCGCCATTAAAAGGCGTATCGGCGGTCGCTAAGGGGTTAAAAGTCTGAAACTAGTAGGAAACTCATACTAACTGGCATCTTGAAACATTTGTGAAGGACCAAAAAATGGCAAAACCTTAATTGAACAGAGTGACTCTGGTGGATGTAGTTCATCTCTGTAGTACATGTAGGTAACGCATATATGGCTGCCCTTGTTTCTGTACACGGATTTCTGATGCCTGACTAATGACGATAACATATACACTCTAGGCCTGACACAAAAAATATGATGACATAGTAAATTCATAGACAACTTGCATATAACACTAGTTAAGATCTAATAGATAAAACGGCTTTTCTTTAAATAATTCAAAAACTAAGGGTCATTTCCATATAGTTATATATTTTTGCCGCAGTCCCATTCATATGTGCTTACTTGTTCCGCAGGACATGCTCCCTGAGCAGTATTTAGGCTTATTTGCTCATTAGTTCAATTTACCATTAACGAATAAACAAGACATCTTGCTAGTGAATATTGCATATGAATGAATATTGAGAAATGCATTATTTACTATTTGTATCCAGCTTTCCATACTGCTTTCCATTCCTTCTATTATTTGTCATGGTACAACTTAGGTTTATGTTAAAAGGGTTATTTTTTACTGAACTACAAGCTACCAGGATTCATATGTCTAATGTATATTCAAACGTCTGTTTGTCACATAGATGTTCTATCTGTGGTTTTCACAGATAGAACACGTTCCCATTACTGTCTATGGAGCTGTTCACATGCCCATGTTTCTTCGTGGACTGTGAGTCTGCAATGAAGACTTGTCCTTTTTTTATCAATGTCACATGAAAATCACCCATACGAGACTATGGGTCAGTGACAGGGCCGGCTCCAGGTTTTCATAGGCCCTGAGCGAAAGAGTCTCAGTGGGGCCCTTTAACACACACCATGATTTATGATGCACAGATACGGCAAAGAAATATAGGTAAAGCACAATGCCAAAGATTTCACTTGCTTCTTACATTACATGAGTGATATTTATTTTAAATTCTACAATCGCTCAGAAACAAGAAAGTATAGTCCTCCATACAGTGTTATGGACACCACATAGTGCTCCATACAGAATAATGAGCCCCATATATTGCTCCATATAATATTATGTGCATAGTGCTCCATACAGAATAATGAGCCCCATTTGTTGCTCCATACAGTATTATGGGCACCACATAGTGCTCCATACAGAATAATGACCCTCATGTATTGCTCTACACAGAATAATGAGCCCAATATATTGCTCCATACAGAATAATGAGCCTTATATATTGATCCATACAGAATAATGAGCCCCACATATTGCTACATAGAGAATAATGAGCTCCATATATTGCTCCATACAGTATTATGGGCATCACATAGTGCTCCATCTATCTATATAATAGTCTAAGGGGTACTTCCATCTGTTTGTTTGTCTATCTGTCTGTAATGGAAATCCGGCCACGAATTGGCCCCTGCCTACTCTCCTCAAGTCAGTGCCCCCTCCCTACTCCCCTCCAGTCAGTGCCAGTGTATCACCCCATCCCGGACCAACTTTTTACTATTGATGCTGCCTATGCAACATCAATAGTAAAAAGATATAATGTTAAAAATAATTTTAAAAAATTTAAAAATCGTGCTATTCTCACCTTCTGTCGTCCACAGATGACTTAGTGGCCTCGCGAGACCGCTAACTGGGTAATTTCGCAATGCATCACTGGGACCTGAAGCTGGCGGCAGCATCGCGCTCATCGGGACAGCTTCGGTGGACGTATATAACTATTTTTTATGTAAATTCTTTTTTTTAACAGGGATATGGTGCCCACACTGCTATATAGTACATGGGCTGTGTTATATACTACGTGGGCAGTGTTATATACTGCGTGGGCTGTGCTATATACTGTGGGGGCTGTGTTATATACTGCGAGGGCTGTGCTATATATTACGTGGGCTGTGTTATATACTATGTGGCTGCTATATACTACGTGGCTCCTATATACTACATGGCTGTGCTATATACTACGTGGCTGTCTGTGTTACATGGGCTGTGCTATATACTATGTAGCTGTGCTATATACTATGTGGCTGTGTTATATACTACGTGACTGTACTATATCCTGCGCCCCGAACCCCCGACATCCTGCGACCAATCAGCGACAGGCGCAGTCTGCCTGCGAATTGGCGCGGGATTTAAACACCACTTCGGTGATTGGTCGCGGCCCGCCAGGCATGACCAATCAGCGATATTGGCGCAGTATTTAAACACCGCTTCGGTCATTGGTCATGCCCGGCCGGCCGACAGGCTTAGTCCGTCCTCAAATTGGCACCGGATTTGAACCACGCTTTGCTAATCTGCCAGCCGGGCACGACCAATCAGCGATATTGGTGCGGAATTTAAACCCCACTCACAGCGCGACATACATACATACTTACATACATATTCTACAATAACCAATGCGTTAGAATCGGGCCACCGGGGGCGTGGCTAGCAGCTGAAGCAACAGGACGCACATTTCATGAGCTCCCTTGCTGAGACTTTAAATCGGGCCAATCCGAGGGTCTTGAAAGCCCTAATTCTCCATCTGAAAGCCCCTTTCAACTATCTGGGACCACCGGAGTCACTTGCTGCCGATCTGGCCCGTCTAAATTCATTCCGGACCTCAGAAGAGGCTTGAGGCCTAAGACGGGCAGGCCTGAGGCCTAACAGCAGAGACCTAGACCCCGGCGGGTGGCTCACCCTCCCAATAGTGGGAGCTAAAACATGCAGCGCTGAGGTGAAAACAACAACTCTGCCTAAAAAGCCCCAGTGAGCCCCGGAATCCCTGACGCATACGGGAGGTGAAAGAGACATCGCCGACTGGCTGAAGATTTCCCGCCCTCCCTCACCGCTGCCTCCGTTGCGGCGCCAAGCCTGAGCTCCCGGCTCATCTGCGGAGGAGACGGCGTGCCAACTTAACAGTGAGCACCTACCTACCTGCGGAGCGTCTAATAGAATCCTCCAACCGAGGCGAAGGAAAGCTCCCTTCCTGCTGCAGCTCCAGCCGGAGCAATCGAGGTGCGGCGCCGACCGACTGGCTCGTGTGGAGGAGCAGAGCCGCTTGCTGTGAGAGGTGAGGAGACCGACGTGATCGGGCAGGCCGAGCCGGTGCTGGCGGCGCTCCGCGCTCTCCTGGCCCTCCGTCCTCGTGGCGAAGCAGAGCTTGATTGGTGGTGGCAGCGCCTGAGGGGAGAGAGACTGGTGGCGCTTACCTGGCGCTGAATGCTCCGGAACTGCCTCTGGTGAAACGACTCCCTTCCAGCGGCACCTCATAGAATCGGATCCCCGCGGCGCTCACTGGGGGAGAGCGAGGTACGGGGGAACGACCGACTGTCGGGGGTGTGCAGTGACTGTAGTGTGCCGTCGCCTGGGGCTCTGAGCACAAGGACTGAGGAGATTGAGCCTGTGCTAGGTGGTGCTGGGGGCTTCAGGGCAGATCCCACACTATTGCCCATAAAACGCAATTAATCCCCCTAAGGAGGAGCACCCGAAACTGGGACTAAATACAACAGTCCCGCTAGCCCAAGAAGGGGTGCAAGCTGAACTATCAGAGGCTACCATCTTCCTTGGGCACGGAAGGAAAGGTGAAGCTGGGGCATTAACAACCCAAAACACAAACTTTTATTGCCCTTCCCCCGAGACCCTGTAGGGACATAGTGAAAACTACTATAAGAGACATTAGATTGCTTATCTGAGCTTAAGCAGACCTGTACTGACACCTACTGGTCACTTAGGGGAATTTCCAGCTGCAATATCCCCTCAGAACAGCAAACCTTCTATGTACTACCGCCTTGATTGTAGAGATAAAACTGACAAACTACAAGACTGTTGGGGTCCAAATAAGATGAAATAATAATAATAAACTCCACAGGCAGCTAAAGGAGGTATTAGAAGCACCCGTTTATAACCTAAAACAGTGCACAATGGTTAAATCCAGTACTAAAACACCGAAATCAACAAAAGCCAATACTCTTACTTCACAATCAAACATGGACAAATATCTAAAAAAACGCCTAACCGCCGCCAGTATTGCCAAAACAAACTACCCTTCTGACCCAGCTCCAGAGGGAGAGACAGATACAGATATGGAAAGTGACTCTGATATTGGCTCAGGAGGCAATGAAAGCGAATCTTATCCAAAGTATTGGAACCCATTGGGAGAGAGCTGATTGACATTAAGCAAGAGATATCCCAACAAGGCCACAGACTGGAGTCTTTGGAGAATGCCCAAAGCAACTATGTGGAATACTCCAATGCCATCTTGACCTGTATTAAAGCACAAGAGGAGCAGATACAAATTGTACACACTACATTAGAGGATCACGAAAATAGGGAGCGCAGGAACAACATCAGGATCAAAGGCCTGCCGGAATCTGTGGCTGCTGAAGCTCTAACCAAGGCTGCAACAGAGATATTCCGCTCCCTCCTAATGGACCAAGATCCACAAGATATGGAAATCGTAAGAATCCATAGAGCACTCCGTCCCAAGCCTAAGCAAGGGGAACCTCCTAGGGAAGTTTTGTGTAGGTTTCTTGATTTCCGCACTAAAGACTTAATATTAAGACGCGCGAGAGAGGCACGAGAAGTCAAGTTTGAAGGCTCGCTGCTCAAATTATTCCAAGACCTATCAACAATAACACTACGGAAACGCTACTTACTTAAGCCATTTACAGAGGCTCTCATCCAGAAAAAATTGCAGTACCGCTGGCTCTACCCATTTGGGATACAAGTCATTACGGAGGACAAAAGACTCCAAGCCAGAACATCGGTAGACATCAAGAAAATTTGCAAAGAGCTGAACATCACCCTGGACCAGTACCCGGACATTGAGTCCTTTCATGCAGCCTCCTCACTGCAACCCCTCCCTACTCCGGCACCATGGCAATCTGTTTCCACACCCAAATCTCAGAAGACGAGGCGCAAAGGACTCAAAACGACTCCCACTAAAGACCAGGACACTTGAGGAGAACTCCAAGTTACATGGATAACTTTAATAGTCCTGATTCTAAATGGTTTTCCTTGCCTGAGATTGGGTTCTTGCTTCCTTACCAATTGTGCACCTATTGCGCACTAGTTAAGGCACTGTTTTAAAACAATGTTTTAGTTATGGTTATTAAACACAGTTATGTTTTCTTAGCTTACCTCCAAACTAGCTGTCAGTATGTCGCTACTTTCAAACAAATACTCTAAAAGGTTGCACTCAAACGAGTGCGTGGTTGTCTTAAATTTCTATATGTTGTCTCAACCTTTCTTCTATTCTGCACTTTTCCCCTCCTCCCCCCCCCCCCCCCTGGTCCCTCTCCCCTCTTCATTTCCCCAGGCACCTTGGGATGATCTCCTTCGATTAATGAAACACCCAGATGGCTGATAACCAGAAAATATTCAAACTGCTCACGTTCAACACCAAAGGGTTCAACTCTCCGGTACCAAGAGGTCAAACTCTCTCGCACTTCAAGAAGAAAGGTATCGATTTACTCCTTTTACAAGAAACTCACTTTACTGACAATAAAGTCCCTTCATTTAGTAAAGCACACTACGATAGATGGTACCATGCCACCTCGCCACAAAAAAAGTCTAGAGGGGTATCAGTGGCCATAGCCAAGGATGTTCCTTTTCAACTCCACGATCAGATGATAGATACAAATGGCTGCTACTTATTCGTGAAGGGGATTCTGGCGGGAGTGGTTGTAACCATATGCAATGTTTTTGTCCCAAACAAGAAACAGCTGAAATGGCTGTTAGCCATATTCAAAAAAATAAGAGACTTTAGAGAAGGCATACTCATACTAGGAGGCGACTTTAATCTAGCTCTAGAACCAAGTATAGATACTACAAAAAAGTGCGATCTCCCTAAGAGACCTAGCCAGATTGAAGCAGTCCTTGCACTCTTTGAATCTACTAGACATTTGGCGCTACATGCACCCATCAACACGAGACTATACCTTTTATTCACACCCGCACGGCTCATATCACCGTATTGATTATATATTCACACCAAGATCCCTATTACCCAAAATTAAGCATGTGGAGATAGTCCCTTCCCTATTTTCTGACCACTCCTATGTAATGACTGAACTAGTGCTGTCCAAGCAATTTTCCCCCTGCAGAACTTGGCAACTAAATGATTCCTTACTTGATAATGCTGCAAACAAAAAACGTATCCAAAAAGCCATAACAACATATTTTGAGATAAATAATAATGCGGAAACATCACCACTAATAATTTGGGAGGCACATAAGTCGGTGGTTAGAGGAGAATTTATATCAATAGCATCCTATTTGAATAAAATGAAAGGCAGGGAGATTGATTCTCTTTACGAAGAAATAAAACACTTAGAATCACAACATAAGAAAACCTTACTGCCACAAACCCTAGCAGAACTCACAGCCAGGAGGCAAAGATTAAAAGACATTCTAAGGGAGCAATCAGCTAAGTTCTTTGCTTCTTGGAAAAACCGTATATTTGTACATGGTGATAAGGCCTCAAAACTAACCATGTCACTAATAAAAAAAAAGACAGGCCCGTACATTCATCCATCTTATTAAAACAAAATCAGGTTTAAAGACCCAGAACTACTCCGAGATAGAGAAGGAATTCTTGTCCTACTATAAATCACTATACCAATTACGCCCGGAAGAAGGAGAAAAAGAAAAAAAACAAAAGAAACAAGATATCCAATCCTTTTTAAAACGCTTAAAGCTCCCGACCCTATCTAAACCCCAACAAACACAATTAGTAAAACCATTCACACTTGCGGAACTCCGGTCGGCCCTGTCGAAGTGTCCTAAAGGGAAAGCACCAGGTCCAGATGGCTTCTCGGCTTATTACTACAGCACCAACTCCGAGATCTTACTCCCCCATTTGCTCAACATGTGTAATGGTCTTCGGGAGGGGGGAGTAGCGCCACGGCAGCTGCTTGAAGCCAGAATCTCACTGATCTATAAAGAAGGGAAAGATCCGGAACAATGTGGTAGTTATAGACCCATATCATTGCTAAATACGGATCTGAAGATATATGCGAGAATGATGGCAGATAGGGTTGCGGTAGTGCTCCCTCAATTAATCTCCCTGAACCAATCTGGATTCGTCAAAGGAAGAGAGGGGAAAGACAATACTTACAAAATCTTACATCTGATACAATTTGCTAAACTAAAAAAGCTACCAATTGCACTGATGAGTATTGATGCCGAGAAGGCATTTGATAGGGTCGACTGGATTTTCCTGCAAGAAACATTAACACAATTTGGCTTTCCCTCATCAGCAATATCTGCCATCATGGGAATGTACTCTTGCCCCTCAGCTAGAATTAAACTTAATGGATCATTGACAGACTCATTTCAGATTCGCAACGGCACGAGACAGGGCTGCCCCCTATCCCCGTTATTATTTGTATTATCAATCGAACCACTCTTACAAGCCATCCAATAATGCACTGAAATAACAGGCCTGCAGGTCCAGGGAGCCCACTACAAAACTGCGGCGTTTGCGGATGACCTTTTATTGGTAATCTCTAGACCACTGAGGAGCATTCCAGCCATACTAGCTATCCTGGAAAAGTTCAGTGAATTATCAAATTTCAAAATAAATGAAACAAAATCGGAATTTTTAAATTTAGGTCTGCCAACACACGTAGAAAATAAGCTTAAGCTAACATATTCGTTCCCTTGGCAACCGAAAAGCCTTAAATACTTGGGTATACAGTTGTGCGCGTCAGACAAAGACTTATTCGAACTAAATCTTAAACAGCTATTGAGAAACACAACCGAAACCCTCCACTCTTGGAAGGACACACATTTGTCGTGGATAGGTAGAAAAAAATATATTAAAAAGCATAATCCTACCAAAGTTTCTTTACGTATTTAACATGCTTCCAATCCAAATCCCTTCCTCCTACCTCTCTAAAGTGCATTCCCTTTTTTTTAGTTATATCTGGCGGAAAAGTAAACCGCCGATTAATTCAAAAACCCTAACATTACCAAAAGAGATGGGAGGAATGGGCGCTCCGGACATAATAAAATACTATCATGCAGCACACATTTCGAGAACAATTAACTGGATCAGAAAAACTGAAAGCAAACAATGGCTAAATATAGAAGAAGAAATGTCACCTCTCCCTCTGCGCTCTATACTACTCGGACAAAATGAAGACCTCGCCCCACCAAAAATAAAAAACATTCACACCTTAGCTACAATTAAAGTATGGGAAAAATACTGCCATAATTTGGCTCCACCTTTATCCCCCTTAACAAAAATCGCAGACTTGCTGGATTCCCTTCCAAAACAAGCCACACAAATTTCATTAGAGCACATACTGGAGGACGGTGCCCTTATATCATTAGAAAAATTACACAAAATCCCAGGTCTCTCAGGCCTGATATTCCTGCAGCACAGAAAACTCTCTCATATAACAAACCAATATAGCCGCCAGGCTGATCTTAACAGACCATTAACCGACTACGAAAGATTATGTGCCGGAATGAGACCTCCTACTAAGGTTCTGTCAATTATATATCAATCCTTAATCAAAATAGACACAACATTGAAGCGCGCCTACCTGGCTAGATGGGAAAAGGACTTGGGTTGTACCTTTACTGACACGCAAATTAAACAAATCTACAGGAACTCACACGGTCACTCAAAATGTGTGAGAATCCAAGAAAATTCTTTTAAACTGGTCACTAGATGGTATATTACGCCCATGCAGATCAAGAGATGGCATCATGCTACATCTGTTGACTGCTGGAGATGCGGCATAGAAGAAGGTAGCTACTTACACATATGGTGGTCATGCCAGTCATTAACCCCCCTCTGGAAAGAAGTTAATTCAATAATATATAAACTACTAAATAAACACATTACATGTAGGCCCGAAAATATATTCCTGCACATTCCAGTTTGGACAAACGACAGAGCAGCTGACAAATTAGCTCAATTCATCATAGCAGCAGGGAAATCATTGATCCCACTACACTGGAACACCAAGACAATACCCACAGCCACCCAGCTACATCTTAAAATAGAACAACTATATCATATCGAAGAATTGGCTGCCAGAGTCAATCATAATTTAGAAAACTTTAATCATATCTGGAAACCTTGGACCCTCTATAGGACACAACCAGCTTTCCTTTCAAAGATAGCAGAAACAACGTCTTAAGCCATTATACTAACATCCCAAGTGTCAACCCCCCCCCACCCACCCCTACTCTTCCACCCTAACTTTCATTCCCTTTCCTCTTCTATCTTTTCTTCTTCTTCTCCTCAAATGTACATGCTGATTTGTTTTCTTCTTACCAGATTTATCAATCAAACTTTGACTAAGAAGAGAGTTCACTCGATTTGGCAAAAAGATACTATGTATTTATGAATGTATATGTATTCCGGCCAAATGACACTTAAAGAATTAGTAACAAGAGACATTCTGGTATTATACTCTATATTCTAAAATTGATTTATGTTATCGTTAACTTACTGATAATGATTGTATGAACATGTTTTCAATAAAAAGAACATTGAAAGAAAGAAAGAATCGGGCCACCATCTAGTACAGAATAATGAGCCCCATATATTGCTCCATACTGAATGGGCCCCATATAATGCCCCATACAGTATATAATGGGTTCCATATATTGCTCCATATATAATGGGCACCATGTAATGGTCCATACATAATGAGCCCCATATAATGCTCCATACACAATGAGCCCCATATATTGCTCCATAAAGTATTTGATGGGCCCCATATAATGCTCCATACAGTATATGCTGGGCCTCATAAAATGCTCCAGTATATTATGGTCCCCATATATTGCTACATACGGTACATAATGTGCTCCATAAATTGCTCCAAACATAAAAAAATAATAAAATGAAATACTCACCTCTCTTCGATGGCCGCCACTCTGGTCCGGACTTTTCAGCATCGCCATCTTCACTGTGACTGTTCAGAGCAAAAAGCGCACTATAGTGACATCATCGCAACCTCTGACCTGAAACATCACAGTCAGTAGATGCGGAAGAGGAACGGGGAGAGGTAAGTATTGCATGTACCGGGGAGCTGAGCAAGCGGGAGGTGCCCACTCGTGGGCGCTAGCACCCAGCCCCCATAGAGCGCGGTGTCCATGAAGGCAAGTGGGCTCCCTCACCTGCTCAGGGCCCTGGTCCGTGAAAATTATGAACAGCACAGAAATGGCAGCAGTGTACAGTCTGTGGTTAACCATGTAATGGATAGGAGAAGCGTTGCAAGTTTTTATTTTTCCTTATGTGAAAATCACTGATGTTAACTGACATAGTGACTGAACACTGATGAAACTGGGATCCAAAATGCTGATGACACTCATACAATTTTTCGAGTGTAAGGAGGTGGCAGTGACCCTTGTGTGCTTCCTCTATCCTGAACACTGAGCACATGTGTCACGTGCGGCACCCTGACGGTTATTCATGTTCACTAATGCTAATGTAATGTGCGGTTCCCTAATGTTCATTAATGTGTGTCATGTATTGTAATGTGATGCATTTGTTATATACTGTGTGTAAGCTTAGGGACAGTATAGGACCTTAGGGGGATTAGAATAGAGGGGGCACATCAGAAAATGAGAATAAGATAGATAAGAGTATTCATTTAGGCACAGGCAGCAAGGAGTTAAGTAGATGGGAGGGGCTCAGAGCAGAGCAGAGCTGCACAGAGCAGGGAGATATAGGGCAGAAACTTCCTGGTTCTGTCAGACACCCAGGAAGTCTGCCCAAGGGGCAGAATGCATACAAAGTCAGTTACAGTTGTGGGGGATAGGTCTGCAGACAGCAGTAAGGGGCCCCCGGCTGAAGAATAGTACAGTCAGCACCAGCTCAACAGGACCATCCCCAAGAAGGATCCGTTATCTACGACCAGGGCGGGAGCAGCTGAGATGGCGTTCCCAATACCTTTCCTTATTGGAACCGGACAAGGGGCTAACAGGGAGCTGGTAATGCTGAAGGTACAGATGGGACGCAAACTGTCCAAAAATGCTGCCCAGATGGCAGAGGAAAGGAAGGCGCAGACAGGACAGAGTCTGGTTAGCGGTACGGCCGCGAATGCCGAGAGTAAAAAGAAAGAAATGACATAGATACTAGTGTCTGCCCGTATGGCAGAGGAAGGGAAAGTGATGTGAAGAATGCAGATAAGAAGCTGTCTCTGTGTTTGAACTGTGCTGTCTGTGAGATGCATACGCTGCTGTCTAGTAAAGTTAAGCTGTTGTAAAAAGTTCTCGTCTCTGAAGTGATTTGCGGCGCTCATGAATGCGGAGCCGACATGGCAGCAGCTGACGGGAGTCTGACAGAGCCTGTGAGTGTGCTGTGGTGCATGCTGCGCATGCAGCACAAGGGACTTTATCTTTTCATGTACAAGGTGCCGGGGTGCTCACTGACTGTTGCTTAGTGAACTCGCCCATGACTACCACCAAGTGCCACCCTGTTACACGTGCATGTGAAAAATCATTGACTTCCTAATGAGGCCTAACAAAAGCTTCCAGTCCTAATGAAATAGGGACATTTTGCCCAGTTAAGACCAACAGTAGAGCAGATAGATGACTTTAGCAGAAGAACATGACCACGTTCCGTCAATACAGAACTATAGCTTAATTTTATCTGTCCTGTGAAACAAATGCATTTAGAATTGCTTATACAATACCAGTCCCTTCTTGAAGTTAAAGACTCGGTAGGAAAGAGTTCTGTGCATTGTAGCAGGTACCTCAATCTTCACACAGTAAATGACACTCCACACTCACGGACTTACTATGTTGAAGTGTCATTGCCGTGGTGAGCAGTGCTACCAAGTAAGGTTGCCCTGACACTGTGCCATGTGTGATATCATGCTATAAACCAACAACAGCAGGAGTACCTATTTTAATTTTTGCTGTGAGGAAAACGAGGGGTGTGAAACGAAAGCATATATCCTGGGGGCAGATTTGTATTGAGAATAGTGGGGGCACCACACACCATCAGGTGAAACTCACCACCACTAATTCCCAGCTCCCCTTCCTTTGCTGTTTATCTGCTGCCCTAAGTAATACTGATAAATAACTGGGCTGCTTTTTTCAGATCTCTTCAAGTCTGAGCAAGGCATTTTTCTTCTCTGACCAGCTCCATTGTCAAAAAAGCTGAATTTCTCAGTGCCAGTGCCATTTCAAGCATTTGGCCAATTCCAAAGCTCCTGCTAACTTGCCTGCCCAGCAATGTTCTGCTCTGTTATCCCTGCATGGTGAGAAATGGGGTGACAGTGACAGGAGGACAAATTTCATATCCATAACTATGCACTTCAGGGCGGTGAGACACAAGGGACCAGAGGTCACATTTTCTGAAAAACTGTGTTGTAAGATGCCAAGAATGAGGGAGCGGTGATACTTTATGAGGCAGGAATACCCTGATGGGACAAAAAAAACCTCCCCTACATACAGGAGCTGATGTGGCCAAATACTGCATTCAGGTACAGGATAGCATGCTTGTCAGATTGATTGCTACACTGTGCAGTTATGGAGATAAAGCGTAAAAGTCACAACAACAATCAATAACCAATGTTTAACCCCTTCCCGATATTTGAAGTATATATACATCATGGTTGGGAAGTACTTCCCAACCAATGCAGTATATATATGTCATTGCTATCGCCTACGCACTGAGGGCTGTGCGCAGCCAATCGCCGCCAAGTGTTCAGTTGATATGAGAGCTGACACCGCCACTCACTGCCAGGAGTGGTGCCCACAATGCTCCCGGCAATTTATCCCACTGAGATTTAAACCGCTGTGATCAATATCGATCCTAGCATGTAGAAGGAAGGCAGAGGAAGGGGGCCCACTCTCCCCTCTGATCGCCGCCCCCCCCAGCGTCATTGCGAGGAGCCAATCGTTGCTCTGGTGACCTGATGACATCTGGGTCACCATAGCTAGCAAACTTGTTACACCATGCTCAGAGCTCAAGTAAAATAAATAAAAAATAAATAAAATTGTAAAAATATATTTTTTGAAACTCCCAAATAATAATTATAGTATACTGAATGTACAGTATATATATATATTTATATATATATATATATATATATATATATATATATATATATATATATATACTGTATAAAGCAAAACTTAAGAGACCACTAGTTTTTTCTTCATAGGTATATTTTTGAGTAAAATGTAAATTTATCTTTTATTCTATAAACTTCTGACAACATGTCTCCAAATTTCCAAGCAATAAATTTTGTATTTTTTTTCTGAAAAGGAGAAATGGTCAAAATGTAAAAAAATAACCAGTGCTTTCACACCTCAAATAATGCAAAGAAAACAAGTTCATAATTATTTAGAAACAACAATACTAATGTTTTAACTCAGGAAGAGTTCAGAAATCAATACTTTGTGGAATAACCATGATTTTTAATCACAGCTTTCATGCGCCTTGGCATGCTTTCCACCAGTCTTTCACACTGCTCCTGGTGCAGAAATTGAAGCAGTTCTTCTTTGCTTGATGGCTTGTGACTATCCATCATCTTGATTACAATCCAGAGGTTTTCAATGGGGTTCAGATCTGGAGACTGGGCTGCTCATGACAGGGATTTGATGTGGTGGTCTCTTAATTTTTGCCAGAGCTGTATATACAGTGGGTACGGAAAGTATTCAGACCCCTTTAAATTTTTCACTCTTTGTTTCATTGCAGCCAATTTGTAAATTCAAAAAAAGTTCATTTTTCACATTAATGTACACTCTGCACCCCATCTTGACTTAAAAAAAAAGAAATATAGAAATTGTTGCAAATTTAATAAAAAAGAAAAACTGAAATATCACATGGTCATAAGCATTCAGACCCTTTGCTCGGTATTGAGTAGAAGCACCCTTTTGAGCTACTACAGTCATGTGTCTTCTTGGGAATGAAGTCCAATAGTAGAAAAAACACACATCCGCACTGCTCAAAGGTCAAACTCAATGACCGTATTATATTATCGGTCTAGCACCACAGAAAGTGATACTGGCTGTATGAATCCTTTACACCTGAATCAACGGGGTGCTGCTGCCAGAAAAAATGTATACAGAATCCAATGGCAAAATAGAAAAAGTAGGCGCGCACTTACCCTGTTGCGGTGAATATCACTTTATTAGGATATATAAACAAACGGATAGCAGGGAGGGATAGAGTCAGCCACGGACAACGATCGTTTCGTGCTCTACGGCACTTCAACGGGGACCCGTTGAAGTGCCGTAGAGCACGAAACGATCGTTGTCCGTGGCTGACTCTATCCCTCCCTGCTATCCGTTTGTTTATATGTCCTAATAAAGTGATATTCACCGCAACAGGGTAAGTGCGCGCCTACTTTTTCTATTTTGCTTCTTGGAAATGATGCAACAAGTTTTTCACACCTGGATTTGGGGACCCTCTGCCATTCTTCCTTGCAGATTCTCCCCAGTTCTGTCAGGTTGGATGGTGAACGTTGGTGGACAGACATTTTCAGGTCTCTCCAGAGATTTTCAGTACCCACTGTATACCCGTCTGATCTAATAGAATGGGTGTGACTAATAGGCCTCTATTGTGCAAACATATACTAAGCAGTCACCCCCTCCATTAATTGGTAGGCTCTGAGTGGCTGTCTATTTAGTATTTTGCACTTGTGTTGCCGACATCTTTTCTACATGAATTGGATGCATCCTGTAGTGCATTTGTTCAGAGACATGGGCAAGTAAGCAGTGCTGCCTCTTTTGAGCTGTATTTTTTAATTTTGGGAGGATTTTCAATCATCTTTTGTGGCTTTGCTACTAAGTTTAATGTTAGGACTCGCAAGCGTGAGAACCCGTGATGTTGGGTTGCGAGCTTGCATATCTTGGTCAAAATATCGGCCAGTACCTCACATATTTATATATATTTTGTGCACTTTGTTTTTCAGGGTGCAGCCAAGCCCAGCATGTTGGGTCTTGTATACAGGAGTGTTCACATGGGATGCATTTAGAGAGTGCTGGCTAGCCTGCCTGATTGAATAGTATGAGACTGACTAATAGGCTGTGAACCAGACACTATGCATTACCTGTATGTGAACAGCGCCTTATACAGGCCTCTATTGTGCAAACATATACTAAGCAGTCACCCCCTCCATTAATTGGTAGGCTGTGAGTGGCTGTCTATTTAGTATTTTGCACCTGTGTTGATGACATCTTTGCTAAATGGGTTGGCTGCATCCTGTAGTGCATTTGTTCAAACACTCTGCAATAAACGCCCGACTGGTGGAGGGCTGCAGTGACAGTTGACTTTGTGGAATTTTCTCCCATCTCCCAACTGCATCTCTGGAGCATAGTGACCTTGGGGTTCTTCTTTACCTCTCTCACCAAGGCTCTTCTCCTGCAATTGCTCAGTTTGGATGGACGGCCAGGTCTAGGAAGACTTCTGGTGGTCCCAAAGTTCTTCCAGTTAAGGATTATGGAGGCCACTGTGCTCTTAGGAACCTTGAGTAACCTTGGCCAGATCTGTGCTAGTAGTTAATTGCCAGACACTGCATCCTTTTCACATGTACCTCAGGCCATTCTCACACGTCCAGATAATTCCGGTACCGGAAAAACCGGTACCGAAATTATCCGTGTCCGTGTGCTTACTATTGAACATCAGTGTGGCACACATACGGCAGCCATGTGCCGCCCGTGTGCCGACTGAGGACCACATGGACCATGCAGGAGACAGCGCTAGAGTTAAGCACTGTCCCCTGCATGCGGTGCTGAAGCCGGTATTCATCCCTTCTTCCCAGCAGCGTTCGCTGGAAAGAAGGAATGAATAATCTTTTTTTTATTTATTTTTGTTTTTAAAATAAAGTTGCCGGTAATCTGCCCCCTCCCACCCCCTGTGCGCCCCCCCGCTGGCATTAAAATACTTACCCACCTCCCTCGGCGCTTACATCTTCTCAGCCTCGCTGCTTGTCTTGTATGAGCGGTCATGTGGTGCCGCTTATTACAGTAATGAATATGCGGCTCCACCCCTATGGGAGGTGGAGCCGCATATTCATCACTGTAATGTGCGGCACCACGTGACCGCTCATACAGGACAAGCTCGCCCCTGGGTCACAGCTGTAAGCAAAGTTGTCAGAGTTTTGCGCCATTTTTACAGGTGCACCCAAAAACGTACAAAAATTAAACCAAAATGGAATTGGCGGAAAAAAAGGGTAAGGTACATCCTTTCCAGGCTAATGACTTGTATATAAGGCAAAATAATTTACCCCAGACAAAAAGTTCCTCCACCACTTGGCCTATGTTCACACGTAGCGTTTTTGATGCGTTTTTCAACTTTAACATTGCTTTCAACCAATACAAATGCATTCACTTGAAAAAATGTTGCATTGAATGCAAGGTTTGCCCTGCTATCAAGTCATATGCACCCCAGTAAGCCTTTGAATCCAGATACTGCCTGGCAACAGGAAAACCCACTTCACAGTCTTCAGTTGGTCCTGCCATACAGGTTCCTTATGTATTCAATGCAAGGGTCGCCTTTACCCAAATTTGCATGCACCCCAATCCCCTTTGGAAGAAACATGGAGGAGGGCCTCCTAAACAAAACTGTCCCATTACCAAGGAGCATATCTCCTAGACTTGTATTGCCCATACACTAAGTGTATGAGCTGACCAACATTTCCCTATGGGGGATAAAAAAAAAATTTTTTTAAATTCATGACAAAATAGTGTTTACTGTTTTGAGCTAGGGTAACACACAGCAATAAAAGGATAATGGAAGCCTCAAAAGCACACTTTGTAGCCCACAGATAGATGAGGCGTGTCACAGAACTACCACACTGTAATTTTTTTTGTTTTAACCAAGATAGTGTATAGACCTAGGGTATTAGACAGACCAAAAATTGGAATGTATGCATGAAAAAAAACAACTATTTTTAGACCACACATAAAATGGCCGTCGGACAGAGATAACAGACTGTTTCAATATGAGTGATATATTTTTTTAAATTGTAAAAAACCCAAAATACTGTCTACAGCAAGGGTATCAAACCAAAAACTGGAATGTATGGCTGAAAAGCCAAGATTTGAAGACCACATATAGACCAGACGTGTGACTGAGATAACAGACTGTTTCAATAAGTGGGATGTATTTTTTAAAATTTAAAAAACCATAAAATACTGCATACACCAAGAGTAGCAGTCTAGCAGACCCAAAAATGCAATGTATGCCTGCAATAGAAGGATTTGGACACCACAGATACACCGTGCATCTGACGGAGATAACAGAGTGATCAAAGTGTGATTTGGTTTTTTTTGGTCCACCAAAAATGTGTCCATAAGTGGGCTACAACACTAAAATAAAACATTTGGAGTTCTAAAATTGTCCAAACATTTCCCCATGGGCGATACATTTAAAAAAAATCTTTTATGGGCATCATAGACACCCTTGGCAAAAATTGGACTGCCTGTAGCAGCACAAAACCAGTTAACCCAGGTGATCTAGTGTTGGAGAATGAGGAGACATAAGATAAATCATACTGAAATGCAAGAAATAAATACAAAATGTGACTCCACCTATGAAAGAAAATAACAAAAGGGAGGGGTGAACACAGGTTCATAAATATGAATCCAGAATGTGTCCAACGAGATATGTTGTCCCTAGCAACAGTTCAGAGATAAATAAAAATATAATATAAAAGTCTTTGAATAATTTTATATTGTAGAGGTATACACTACCTCATTAGAGGACTGTCCAGAGCTATGCAAAATGGAAAACATAATAATAAATGGGAAGAAGATATATACATCTCCTTTTTACAGAATTTTGCCCTGGGGGGTAACATTTCTTTTGGTTTCAAATTGGTAACGGCCATCATAATGTCACGGGGGTATTGGGTAGACTAAAGCTGATTACCCGGGCCCCTGCGATATCCCTCAGACTAGGGAAAACCCTGTCTGTCCCTCTCCCAGAATTTACACTGATGGTGTACTTGTCTGGGCCGCCAGGCCTAACCCTGACTCCTGTTTCAGCCCTATGCTGAAACCTCCACCCGTCACCCAGTGATAAGACCACACACCAGCCTACACAGAAAGTACAGACAGGGAAAACTAAAAACGCACCACGCCGCAGACACACAGGAAAACACTATAATGCACACAGGGCAAAAATAAACACAAATATAGGAAGGAGAAATATGACAAAGGATAATACACCACCAGATACGATACTTCAACTCTTAGACCACCACTCCAGACCGAGATCACCAGGCACAAGACACAAGCTATAATCGGCGACGCCCAAAGTCCAGAATGACTATTTAAAGGCCACGGGCGTGACCCAGCCTCCAACCAGATTACCAGCCAGATTAACCCTGGAAAACCTGGATAAAATCTAGCCAGCGCCACTGAGTGTATAGTGGACAAATGTGGAATTACCGCTGTCTGTCAGACGCCCTAGTGTGAACAGCGTCCGACATGATACATATAGCCACTTTTGCCAAAAATTGCACTGGTGTATCAGCACAGAACACGTTAAATCTGGTGATCTAGTGGTGGAGAAGAGGAAACATTGATGAAGGCCTTATTAAAAACTTGGCCCAATGTAAAGGAGTGTGTCTCCCACACTTGTAATGCCCATATACGAAGTGCATGGGCTGAAAAACAATTCCCCATGGGGGTTACAGTTTTAAAAAATTATTTATGGGTATCATAGACACCCTTGCCCAAAAATTGAATGGCTGTAGCAGCATACAACATGTTCACCATGGTGATCTAGTGGTGGAGAATGAGGAAACATTGATGAAGGCCTCATTAAAAACTAGGTACAATACACACTAGTGCTTGGTGTGTGTGTACGAAGTGAAAGATCATCTGAAGAGCAACATCCTGGGCCCACGGCAGGAGCAAGCCCCACAAAGACCACCTGGACAGGTACAACAACCCCAAGGACCCCGGCCAGCAGTCAGATCTCAGCAGCCTTCGCCTGAGCCTTTGCTCATCGGAAGAGGGTGCCAGAGACGTCCGCCAGCAGCGGCAGCGGCAGCAGAGAAACCATCGCCCGAGTTACTGCAGGTGTCATCCGGACTTGCAGAAGTGTCTATTGGGGAACGGGGCAGCCGTAGGCGTGCCTTCCATGACATTGGGGTGAACACCTGGCAGACTATCGAACACGTCCAAAAATCGAAAGCTGGCGCCTCTGGAACCAAGATTGCTCTTGTGACCAACCACATCAAGATGGTGTCCCAACCTCAGTGGCCACTGTACCAGTATCACGTTGGCTTCAACCCCGCCATGCAGTCCAAGCGTTTTCGGTATGGCCTCCTGTACCAGCATGAAGAAACCATCTGGAAGGTGCGGGCATTTGATGGAACCATGTTGTTTTTACCAAAAAGACTGAATAAGGTCACCGAGGTGTTCAGCCAAACTCGAAATGGAGAGAACATGTGGATAACAAGCACCCTGACCAACGAGCTTCCACAGACCTCGCCCACCTGCTTCCATTTCTATAACATCATTTTCCAAAGACTCCTGAAGATAATGGAAATGAAGCAGATAGAACACAACTATTACAACCCGAATGACGCCACCGAAGTCAAAGCCCACCAACTCGTCATCTGGCCAGGGTTTTCCACCTCCATCTTCCAATACGAGTCCAGCATCATGTTGAGCATTGATGTCAGCCATAAAGTCCTCAGAAATGAGTCTGTGCACGACATCATGAGCAGCCTCTACTCCTCGTGTGGCCCTCAGAGGTTCCAGGACGCCTGCTGCAAGGAGCTGATCAGACAGATCGTCTTCACTAAGTACACTAAAAGCTACTGTATAGACGAGATCGCCTGGAACATGACTACAGCATCCACCTTCGGGAAGGCAGATGGAAGCAAGATCAGCTTTGTGGACTACTATAAGAACCAATACAATGAACAAGTGAAAGACATGATCCAGCCGCTAATCGTGAACATCCCCTGGAGGCCCAAGCCAGGAGCCACAAACAGAGCCATCGTACTGGTGCCAGGGTTCTGTAACCTTAGGGTATGTGCACACGTTGCGGATTTTGCTGCGGATCCGCAGCGGGTTGGCCGCTGCGGATTCGCAGCAGTTTTCCCCAAGTTTACAGTACCATGTAAACCTATGGAAAACTTAATCACCAGTGCACATGCTGCGGGAAAAAACGCGTGGAAATGTAGCGTTGTTTATTCCGCAGCATGTCAATTCTTTGTGCGGATTCCGCAGCGGTTTACACTTGCTCCATAATAAGAAATTCGCATGTGTAAAACCACAGGTGGAATCCGCACAAAATCCACAAAAAAACGCGGTAAATCCGCAGTAATTCCACAGGTAATCTGCAGTGCAGTTTACCTGCGGATTTACCAAAATCAATCTGGAAAAATCTGCAACACTTTCCGCAACGTGTGCACGTGGCCTAACAGGTCTGACCAACAGAATGAGAAACGACTTCAACGTCATGAAAGACCTAGCCGCTCACACCCGCTTACCACCAGAACAGAGGGAGCAGCAAGTTTGGAAGTTCATGAACTACATACACAAGGATGAAAGCGTTCAGAAAGAGCTACGTGACTAGGGGCTGAATTTCAATACCGAACTGCTACAGTTTGAAGGGAGAATTGCACCTCCGGAAATAAATCCTGCAAAAAGACAAATCTGCTGAATATGATTCACAGTTTGCTGATTCGTTGCGAGAGCTGAGGGGTCCTGTCCTGATCAGCCCCCGAGATATGAATAATTGGCTGCTCTTTTACACCCGTAGAAATTAGGATGTTCTTCTGCAGAACATGTTCAAGATCACACAGCAAATGCGCAACAAGATAAAGCGGGCGGTATTGGTTGAAGTCGAGGACTTTTTGGGGGTTTTTTTGGTGAATTTTTGAAAAAAGAGTGGAACAAGGCTAGCAGAGAGAACTATGCAATTTATGCCTGCAAAGCTACGATTTTTCCACCACAGATACACCAGGCCTCAGCGTGACATAACAGACTGTATATTTGTTTTTTTTGTTTTTTTCAGATTGTTTGAAAAAAAAAAAATGAGTTGAACAAGGCTGACAGACAGAACTATGCAACTTATGCCTGTGAAGCTACGATTTTTCCACCACAGATACACAAGGCAAGGCCTCAGCCTGACATTTATTGTAAAACAATACATACTGAGTACACCAAAGCTAGCAGACAGAACAATGCAATCTATGCCTGCAAACAGAAGATTTTGACACCACACATACACCAGGCGTGTGATGGAGATAACAGACTGTATAAATTTTATTTATTTTTTAAAAAAATTTAAAAACAATAAATACTGAGTAGACCAAAGGTAGCAAACAGAAGAATGCAACGTATGCCTGCAGAGCATGGATTTTGACACCACTGATACACCAGGCGTCAACCAGGGATAACAGACTAATCAAAATGTGGCCTTTTTTAGCACACCAAAATGTTGTCAAAAAGTTGGCTTTGACACCCAAAAATAAAATTGGAGTACTAAAATTTTAAGATATTTAGCACAATGATATGCGATGCGTGTGGCATACAACTCACAGTGATAACTATAACAACTGTCGCTAAATTTTTTGGGGCCAGCTAAAGTTTTTTGGGGCAGCAAAACGGTGCCCAAAAATGTTGTAAGACACTACAATATATTAGATAGTACCCCAAAAAAGGACAGATTTTTAATCCCACTCACATCTGATGCCTGGGTCCCCCCAAAAATAGGTAACAAATTATATTTTCACACTTTTGTATTGCAATGACCTGGCTGTAATCTGCAGCGTGACAAAGCAAATAAATGTCGAAAAAACATTATAACCTTAAAAAAACAAAAATTGCCACGGATAACTGCAGCTAGGTATATATAAAATACAGACAGTAATGGAGCCTTTTGATGTATGCAGGGAAATCTATACACTCACATACAGTGCCTGCAAGCCTTGCAGTTATGTGGATATGTGCACATAGACTCCCCTGCCCAACTAGCACAGTTAAAACTAGGCCCAATGATATGATACTAGAGTTGTAACGCCCATACACGCAGTGCATGGGCTGATGAACATTTCCCCAAGGGGATACACTTTTTAAAAATGTACTATGGACATTATAGATACCCTTGCAAAAAATTGGACTGCCTATAGCAGCACAGAACACGTTAAGCCTGGTGATCTAGTGGTTGAGAATGAGGAGACATTGCTGAAGGCCTCATTAATAACTAGGCCCAATGTAAAGGAGTGTATCTCCTACACTTGTAATGCCCATACACTCAGTGCATGAGCTGACGAACATTTCCCCAAGGGGGATACATTTAAAAAAAATATACTATGGGCATCATAGACACCCTTGCCAAAAATTGGACTGCCTATAGCAGTACAGAACACGTTAAGCTTGGCGATCTAGTGGTTAAGAGTGAGGAGACATAAAGATAAATCATACTGAAATAAAAAAAATGATGTGACTCCACCGATGAAAGTAAATAACAAAAGGGAGGGGCAAACACAGGTTCATACATATGATGCCAGATTGTGTCTAACGAGATATGTTTGTCCCTACCAACAGCTCAGAGACAGGGATATAAAAAAAATATAATAGTATTTCAATATTTTAATAGTGTAAAGGTATACACTAGTCATAAAAGGACGGTGCAAAGATATTAAAACTGGAATATATAAGAATAAATGGGAAAAATATACATACATCTCATTTTGATGAGAGTTCCTCCTGGGGGAGTTTATTTTGGTTTCTAATTAGTAATGGGCATTAGAAAAACAACCCTGCACAAAAATTGAGTGACTTTTGCATCACGGAATAAGTTCACAGTGGTGTTGTACTGGTTGTGGATGATGAGGATGAGGATAAGGAGGAGGATAACACCAGACTTAGGCCGGTTTCACATTAGCGTTTGCATGAGCTGCGGAGGGCTGCGGACTTCCTCCGTGAAGCCCTGCCCTCGGCCGCACCTCCGCCGCTAGCTCAGCCTACTTCTGCATGCGGCTGGCATGCGGCCTGCGTACCTATCTTTAACATTAGGTACGCAGGTCGTGCGGCTGTATGCAGATGCTTCCGCATGCGTCGTTTTGACGATGCGGCGACCAGCGTAGAACGCAGCTTGTAGCAATTTTTTTTCTGCATCGTCAAAACGACGCATGCGGAAGCATCCGCATACAGCCGCACGACCTGCATATCTAATGTTAAAGATAGGTACGCAGGCCGCATGCCGGCCGCATGTAGAAGTAGGTGGAGCTAGTGGCAGAGGTGCGGCCGAGGGCAGGGCTTCACGGAGGAAGTCCGCAGCCCTCCGCAGCTCATGCAAACGCTAATGTGAAACTAGCCTAAATCAGGACGCGGATACCCATGTGTGGTTGGGGAGAGGTGCATGACAATACACATCCACAAAAAAGATAATGTATTAGAGGTTATGTTTCACTGTTTTCACTTGGTGGTGTACAGAAATCATGCCCAATCCAGCAATTGTTCATTTTTATAAGAGTCAGCCTGTCAGCATTTTCAGTTGACAGGCGGATGCGCTTATCTGTTATAATTCCACCAGCAGCACTAAAAACCCTCTCTGACAGAACGCTAGCAGCAGGGCATGCCGGAACCTCCAAGGCGTAGAGAGCCAGTTCATGCCACGTGTCCTGCTTGGATACCCAATAATTAAAAGGCACAGAGGAATCATAGAGGACTTTTGCAAGGTACTCCCTCAGCATCTTTCCAAACACTGCACTTCTTGTCACAGCACCCCTTGCCTCTGTGCCAGCACGTTGGGAGTGTCTGAAAAAACTGTCACAGAGCTTTGCCATTTTTTCCCTGCTTGAGCTGGATTGTACTTCTGTCTCTCTCGCTTGGACTCCTTGGTTGTACAACAAACTCTGACGTCTGCTGCCAGTATTCTCACACGGGAATTTTCTAAGTAATTCCGCTACAAGGGCCCTTTGGTACTGCAACATTTTAGTACACCTCTCTGCGTCTGGCAGAAGAGATCGAAAGTTCTCCTTGTAGCGTGGGTCTGGAAGTGTCACCAATCAGTAATGAGTGTCACCCAAAATGTTTATAAGGCGAGGGTCATGTGAAATGCAGCGCAACATAAAGTCAGCCATGCATGCCAGACTGCTAACAGGCAAGACTTCCGTGTCCTCACCAACAGGACGACTGACCATGCTGTCCTCCTCATCATCCTTATCCTCCTCCTCCCTATCCTCAGGCCATCCCCACTGAACAGATGGTATGACACCTGGGCTTGTAGTACCATCTATAGTGCATGAAAGTAGCTCCTGTTCTTCCTCCTCCTCATTGCCTACCAATCCATGTTGGGAAGACATGAGCATGGGCTGAGTGTAATCACCCTGTATGGTTCCTTGCTCCATGTCTTCATGCTCTTCCTGCAATGCATCCTCTTTGTGAGCAGAGAGATATTCAGAATGCTGAGAAGTGGGATGTTGATGCTAATTATGGCTTAGTCACCGCTCACCATCTTGTTGCAGTCCTCAAAGTTTTGGAGAATGGTACATATGTCTGACATCCATGTCCACTCCAGAGGTCTTATGTGTGTGTGTGGAGTCTGAACTGAATATCGATGGCCTTGTTGATGTTGGTAGTCAACAACTGCCCTCTTCTGCTCACAATTCCTTTCCAACATATGCAGTGTAGAGTTCCAACGCGTGGGGACTAGTGATGAGTGAGTGAGTGTACTCGTTGCTTGGGTTTTCCCGAGCACGCTCGGGTGGTATCCAAGTATTTGTAACTGCTCAGAGATTTAGTTTTTGTTGATGCAGCTGCATGATTTATGGCTGCTAGCCAGCCTGAGTATATGTGGGGGTTGACTAGTTGCTAGGGAATCCTCACATGTATTCAAGCTGTCTATCAGCTGTAAATCATGCACCTGACACAACGAAAACTAAATCTCCGAGCACTTACAAATACTCAGGAGACCTTCCGAGAGTGCTCGGGAAAACCCAAGCAACAAGTATACTCGCTAATCACTAGTGGGGACATCACACACCAGTCGGTGAGCAGGAAGCTGCAAATGCTGCTGAAGCACGGCAAGGGCGGCTGAAGCTGTAGCTGACTTTCTAAAATGGGCAGACAGACAGCGTACTGGGTATTTACGCTTGCGTTCCAATGACTGGGGTATAGACAACCGAAGGCTGTAATGGGACAAGGACGTGGACGGGCTTGATGATGGTGCTGCATGACTGTGGGCAACAACAGGTGCAGTGCTAGAGCGATCTTCACATGCAAGGTGGACTGGGGATTGGCTTCTACGCAAAACAGTGGAAGAAACAGCGGTGTCACCTGAAGACAGTGTTCCTGGAACCTGGGGTTTGGTCCACAAAGTTGGGTGCTTTGCTGCCATATGCCTGATCATGCTGGTGGTGGTCAGGCTGGTAGTTTTGCTACCCCTGCTGATGCGGACATGTCAGGTGCTGCAAATGGCCTGTTTGGGTTTATCAGCAGAGTCTTTAAAAAATAACCAGACTCGGGAAGATCTAACAGTTGGAATGGCAACTTCCCTCATGTTGGTGTCACGGGGAACAGATGCACACTGTTATGAAAGGCAATTCAGTACCACAATGGACATAGCGGTCAGAGCACATACAGTGATCTGACAATAACCCAAAATCATAGAACGAGCTCTGAGACGTGGGAACTCTGCAGACCGCAATCCCTAATCCTCTCCAAACAACACTAGAGGCAGCCGTGGATTGCGCCTAACTCTGCCTATGCAACTCGGCACAGCCTGAAAAACTAACTAGCCTGAAGATAGAAAATAAGCCTACCTTGCCTCAGAGAAATACCCCAAAGGAAAAGGCAGCCCCCCACATATAATGACTGTGAGTTAGGATGAAAAGACAAACATAGAGATGAAATAGATTCAGCAGAGTGAGGCCCGACTTTCTTAACAGAGCGAGGATAGAAAAGGTAACTTTGTGGTCTACACAAAACCCTAAAGAAAACCACGCAATGGGGGCAAAAAGACCCTCCGTACCAAACTGACGGCACGGAGGTACACCCTTTGCGTCCCAGAGCTTCCAGCAACAAAATAGACAAGCTGGACAGAAAAAATAGCAAACAAATAGCAAAGAAGAACTTAGCTATGCAGAGCAACAGGCCACAGGAATGATCCAGGGAAAAGCAAGTCCAACACTGGAACATTGACAGGAAGCCAGGATCAAAGCATTAGGTGGAGTTAAGTAGAGAAGCACCTAACGACCTCACCAGATCACCTGAGGGAGGAAACTCAGAAGCCGCAGTACCACTTCCCTCCACCAACAGAAGCTCACAGAGAGAATCAGCTGAAGTACCACTTGTGACCACAGGAGGGAGCTCTGCCACAGAATTCACAACAGCACACCTTCTGTCTGTGGCCACCACACTGCTTCTTCCTGCCTGTTGGGGTGATATGCCTCCTTCCCCATGTGTGCTGCTATCCTTGCTCTGCATGTCCTCCTGCCAGGTTGGGTCAGTTATTATGTCATCCACCACCTCGTCTTCCACATCCGCACCCTGCTCCTCCTCCTGACTTTCTGGCAATTGTGTCTCATCATTGTCCACCTCTTGTGACACTTTCCCACCATCACCTTCCGTGACCGTGGCTGGTCAAAGCTTTGGGCATCGCTACATGCGATCTCATCTGACCCCACTTCAAGTTGACTGGCTGAAAGCCCGGAATCTTGAAAGGGAAAACTGAACAGCTCTTCATAGTGTCCAAGTGTTGGATCAGTTGTTTCAGGGCACTTGGCATGGTGGGAGGAAGGAGGGTAAGGGTGAGGAATATCCGGTCCACACTCACGGCTACTCAGACTTGACTGTTTGGAAGACATGGTGGTGGCTAAGTGACTGAAAGCATTATCCGCTATCCAACCAACTCCTGTTTCACACTACTCTGGCTTCAATAGTGGTGTGCTGCAATCCCCTAGAAACTGGGACAGGAAGGTCGAGCGAGAAGATGTGGGTCTTTGTTGTGTCCCACTTTCAGCTTGGCCTCGTCCTTGTCATGTCCACTTCCCCGTCCCTTGCCCCTTGCCTTACCCATTTTAAATGGACTACTGAACTATTTCAAAAGCTCAACACAAATGTATTTATTTGGAGCAAAATTATAGCTGATCAG
Organism: Ranitomeya imitator; assembly: GCF_032444005.1. NCBI lineage: Eukaryota > Metazoa > Chordata > Amphibia > Anura > Dendrobatidae > Ranitomeya > Ranitomeya imitator. The sequence continues at coordinate 386,572,708 of NC_091285.1, read as the reverse complement.
AATGCCTTCAAAGCTATGATTTTTCCACCACAGCTACACCAGGCCACAGCCACAGTTAACAGACTGTATAATTAATTTTTCTGTTGCATGTGAAATTTGGAAAAAAATAAAAAACGAGTACAACAAGGCTAGAAAAATATTTAGAATTGAGAGTCCTCAGTGGTTTATACCTTTTAATGGCTAACTGAAAAGATGGTAACAAATTGCAAGCTTTTGAGACCAGTCAGGTCTTTTCATCAGGCATAGACTAAAAGAAATTCTGGAGAATCACATATTTATGCACAGAACATCACAGAAAAAAAAACATGGATAAGACAGGTGACATGAAGGCTACAACAACAAGGCTAGCAGACAGAACTTTGCAACTTATGCCTGTGAAGGTACGATTTTCCCACAACAAATACACCAGGCCTCAGCCTGACATAACAGACTGTATAATGTTTTTGGGGGGTTGGTGAATTTTTGAAGAAAAAAAGGAGTAGAACAAGGCTAGCACACAGAAGCTCATGATTGATGATATTGACATAACAGACTATACATTTTTTTGTGATTTTTGAAAAAAATGAGCGGAACAAGGCTTGCAGACAGAACTATGCAACTTATGCCTGCGAAGCTCATATTTTTCCACCACAGATACAACAGACTGTATAAAAAAAATTTTTTTCGTTTTTGTGAATTTTTGAAAAAAGTAAAAAAAGAGTAGAAGAAGGCTAGCACACAGAACTATGCTACATATGCCTACAAAACTACATTTTTTTCCACCACAGATACACCAGACCTCAGTCTGACTTAACTGACTGTATCTAAATTTTTTGGGGATTTGGGTGAATGTTTGAAAAAAATTAAAAAAAAGTAGAACACAGAACTATGCTTTGTATTCCTGCGAAACTATGATTTTTCCACCACAGATACACCAGGCTGCAGCCACAGATAACAGACTGTATAATTTTTTTTTCTGTTATATGTGAAATTTGGAAAAAAATTAAAAATGGGTACAACAAGTCTAGCAGACAGAATGATGAAACTTATGCCTGCGAAGCTACGATTTTTCCACCACAGATACAGCAGGCCTCAGCCTGACATAACAGACTGTATAAAAAAAATTATTTTTGTTGATTTTATGAAAAAAGGAGTGGTATAAGGCTAGCAGACAGAACTATGAAACTTTTGCCTGCGAAGCTACGATCTTTCCACCACAGATACACCAGGCCTCAGCCTGACATAACAGTTTGTATACATTTTTTTATTTTTGGTGATTTAAAAAAAAAAAAAAAAGAGTGGCACAAAGCTAGCAGACAGAATTATGCAACTTAAGCCTGCAAAGCGCAGATTTATCCACTACAGATACAACAGGCCTCAGCCTGACATAACAGACTGTATATTTTTTTTTGGGGGGGGGGTTGGTGAATTTTTGAAGAAAAAAAAGAGTAGAACAAGGCTAGCACACAGAAGCTCATGATTGGTGATAATGACGTAACAGACTATAAATAATTTTTTGGGGGTGATTTAAAAAATAAATAAATAAATAAGTGGAACAAGGCTAGCAGACAGAACTATGCAACTTATGCCTGCAAAGCTCATATTTTTCCACCACAGATACAACAGACTGTATAAAAAATTTTTTTGCTTTTTGTAAATTTTTGAAAAAAGTAAAAAAAGAGTTGAAGAAGGCTTGCACACAGAACTATGCTACGTATGCCTGCAAAACTACATTTTTTCCACCACAGATACACCAGGCCTCAGCCTGACATAACAGACTGTATCTACATTTTTTTTGGATTTGCGTGAATGTTTGAAAAAAATAAAAAAAAGAGTAGAACAAGGCTAGCACACAGAACTATGATACGTATGCCTGCAAAGCTATGATTTTTCCACCACAGATACACCAGGCCGCAGCCACCGATAACAGACTGTATAATTTTTTTTCTCTTGTATGTGAAATTTGGCAAAAAATCAAAAATAAGTATAACAAGGCTAGCAGACAGAACTATGAAACTTATGCCTGCGAAGCTGCAATTCTTCCACCACAGATACACCAGCCATTAGCCTCAGATAACAGACTAATCTAAATGTGGCCTTGATTTTTTTGGGGCACAACTAAATTGTATCAACAAGTTGGCTATGACACAAAAAAAAAAAAAGATTTTTTGGCGCACTCACATCTGGTGCCCGGGACAAAGAAAAAAAAAGGTAGATTTGCACGTTCTTCGATTGCAATAACCTGGCTGTAGTATGCAGCGTGACCAAGCAAATAAATGTTGAAATAAGGGGGCTATGGATTGCTTTAGAATAAAAGGAGCAGGTATAAGGTGAAGAAATAAAAAATGCCACACAAAACTGCTGCTAGGTATATATTAAATAAGCAGCAGCAGATAGTAATGGAGTTTTTGGAGGTTTGCAGTGAGAGCTATGTACTCACATAGAGTGCCTGAAGGCCTTGCACTGATGTGGATATGTGCACAAAGACTCCCCTGCCTACTTAGCGCTGCAATCTCTGGACCCCTGAATTAGCCCTAAAAAGGACTGTTGGTTTCTCAGGAGTTGTGGATTCAACAGTTGCAGACCTACACTAACTATTAAAAGGACGATTCTGACCCTATCTCAGCAGTAGCTTTCCCTACACTCGCTAAGTGCGGAGCAGAATGCGGCGAACAGGGTGTCACCAGATCTCTTATAGACTTGATGACGCTGTGCGGCCAGTTAATCACTGTAATAACGCAACACAGATGGCTGCGGCATTACAGTGCATGGCTGACAATCCCTGCATTGTCATTGGTGCTCTAAAGAGCGCCAAATTTGCAGGGTGGAGACTCAAGCTCCTGCCGAATAATCCCAGAAATACTCGGTGCTTGGGCTCCAGCACAGTGGTTCCACCACCCAGACCACTACAGTATACACAGGCCATGGAATGCGCTGGCTCCCAGATGTCTTCTATCTCGGAGTTATACTAGGAGGTCTCCCTACAGAAGGATCAGGTGAAGCCATCTAAGCATTGCCAGGAGGTTTGTCGTGCTGAAGGAACATGCTTCTATTGCGGCAGTAGAACCCAGAAGAAAAACTGAGTAATCAGTCCAAAATTTATAAAATATCCATATCAATTTATTGCATCATCAGTTATTAACGTACCAAACAAGTATAACAACAACTACATATAGAGGGTTAGGTCAGTCACAAGTGTACCGGCAAAATATCATAAAAACATAAAGTGTCTAGTGCTCATGGTTCCTATGGGAAGCATCCACATTACCACCCACCAAAGCATGCCTTAGCTGAAATCAAATTCACTGCATAGTTGCGGCATATTAGTATATGGCGGTGATTATCAGGAATGCTTACCCATCTTATCGTATAGTGCCGGACCCGTGTCTCGCCGCTACCGACGCGCGTTTCGCTGTTCTTTCTCAAGGTGCCTTGAGAAAGAGGAGCGAAACGCGCATCGGTAGCCTACCACAACGACCACTGATGACTGCACGAAGAAGCAGGAACCTCAAAGACATCATAGTAAAAAGCCATTATGTACAGAAAAAACCTAACCTTTTTGGAGTCAGCAATCCAAGGACGGGCTTTTACCCTTGTGGTAATTTCTTGGCGTGTAAAAATTTGAGATGTGCCACATCTTTTATGTCATCAAACGGCCATAAGGAATATACAATCAGGGACCATATTACCTGCAGTACCACCAACGTGGTGTACTATGCAGTATGTCCCTGTAATTTGATCTACATAGGTCTCACATCGAGGGAATTGCATGGTCGTATACGCGAACATGTAAGGGACATAAGGGCCGCACGTGACATGGAGGATGTGGCTGTATTGAAGCCGATTCCGAAACATTTTTATCTCAAACATAATAGTGATCCAGATGGCTTTAAAGCTTGGGGGATTGACAAAATTCGTGTGGGCATGAGGGGGGTGACACCAAGCGTTTCTTGGCTCAAAGGAAGTGTCGGTGGATCACGGTATGAAATACCGTGACACCGGCAGGCCTGAATGAACAATTGAACTTAAGAAAAGAAAAGACCGCACCTTGAGAAAGAGCAGCGAAACGCGCGTCGGTAGCGGCGAGACACGGGTCCGGCACTATACGATAAGATGGGTAAGCATTCCTGATAATCACCACCATATACTAATATGCCGCAACTATGCAGTGAATTTGATTTCAGCTAAGGCATGCTTTGGTGGGTGGTAATGTGGATGCTTCCCATAGGAACCATAAGCACTAGGCACTTTATGTTTTTATGATATTTTGCCGGTACACTTGTGACTGACCTAACCCTCTGTATGTAGTTGTTGTTATACTTGTTTGGTACGTTAATAATTGATGATGTAATAAATTGATATGGATATTTTATAAATTTTGGACTGAGTACTTCGTTTTTCTTCTGGGTTCTATTGTGACTAGGAGTGTCCACTCGAAAGAGATTGCCTGAGACACAGGGTCTTATTGACGTGTTTCATGGGCTTCATATTATCAAAATTCTATTTGGTCTGGCTTTATATTTCTATTGCAGCAGCTCTGAACACTTTATTCAATCCTGCCCTGAGAGAACGGGAAAAGGCAAGATTCCTTCTTCTCCATCATTGGCCCTAACTGTATCTGTCTCCTGCGGCCAAAGGTCTTTTGTTGAATTGGCCCACCTGAACTCCAGCTCCGTGGGCAATTTTGTGGAACAGGCTGTAGTCGAGCGGTATGAAATCCCTATCCTACCTCTTCCAGATCCATTGATTTCTTCAGTGGATAGAAAGCCTCTTCCCGAGACCATTCAGCTCATAATAGAGCCCGTGGAGGTTCAGGTGGCGATGATACTTTCTGAGAAGATTTCTCTCTATGTGATGTCTGGTCTATCTTATTGTCTGCTTCTAGGTCTCCCATGGCTGCAAACTCACGAACCTGTTCTTAACTGAAAGTCTGGAGAAGTACTGTGTTGGGGTTCAGGTTGTCACGAGAGATGCCATGGTCCCGTTCGTCCTGTCTGGTCTCATAATTCTTCCGCTAATTTGCCTGGCATGCCTGTGGCTTATCGGAAGTATGCGTATGTCTTTGACAATAAAAAGGCTGAGACCTTGCCACCTCATAGGCCGTATGACTGCCAGATTGACCTCCTGCCTGGTGAATCACCTCCACAAGGCTGAATCTATCCCCTGTCCCAGGCTTAGACTCATGCCACGTCTGATTGTATTGAGGAGAACATTGCTAGTGGATGTATCCGGAAATTTTCCTCTCTGTCCAGAGCTGGGTTTTTATTTGTGAAGAAGGAAGGCTCTCTGTGACCCTGTATTGACTATAGGGGCCTTAACCAAATCACAGTAAAAAATAAGTACCCCCTCCCTCTCATCTCTGAGCTGTTTGATCAACTTAAGGGTTCCAGAGTCTTCACGAAGCTTGATCTATGAAGGACTTACAACCTCATTCGGATTTGTCAGGGAGATGAATGGAAGAAGGGCTTTAACACCCATGATGGCCATTACAAGTATCGTGTTATGCTGTTTGGACTTTGCAATGCCCCGACTGTCTTCCAAGAACTGGTAAATTACATCTTGGTATTCTCTCCCAATCTGCAAACACACAGGAGGGACATTCGCTTGGATCTGCTAAGGTTAAGAACAGTTTGTATGCCAAATATGAAAAATGCATCTACAAATAGACTTAAACTCCATTTATTGGTTACATCATTTCCGAGACTGGTTTGAAGATGGATCCCAAGAAGTTATCCGACATCCTGAAGTGGCCTCGTCCAGACAGTCTTAAGGCTATCCAGCAGTTTCTCGGTTTTGCAAATTATTATCGCCAATTTATTCTTCATTTTTCCTCCTGGACTGCTCTCAGTCCTAACCCACAAAGGGGACATTCCTAAGGAATGTATACAGTGACATGAGCACAACCACAGAAGGTGCCAGAGTAGGTTCCCACACCATAGATAATGTATCAAAAAACTCGGCACTCAACTTAATGAAGTCAAAGTAGCAAATTTAATGTTGTCCACAGCATAGTAAACAGAAAACGCTTTGGTCACTCTTGAACCTTCATCAGTTACTACAAAATAATCAAATACAAAATAAAAATTATTGACAAATTAAACAACAAGAACAAAACTAAAACAGAAATAAAGTATATACAATATTCATGGTCGATATGACAATAGGAAGAATTGTGAGTTGCAGATATATAAGCAAAACAATCCAGCCTTACGTATTTATTTTATCAAAACACATCCATGTAAATGAATAAGGCAAAAAGACGGATGGGTGAATAAGAAGACTAATGATAGAAAAGGTATACTAGAACCGTACCGGTTCACTTGCTTATACGAAGTCACCACAGTCTTCATCCCAACCCTAACACACCTCTTCAACCTCTCACTCACAACTGGTGTCTTCCCCTCATCCTCCAAACATGTCAAGATCACACCCATCCTCAAAAAACCCTCCCTCGACCCATCCTCTGTGTCTAGCTATCACCCGATATCCCTTCTCGCTTATGCCTCAAAACTACTAGAACAGGATGTCCATCTTGAACTGTCCTCCCAACTCTCCTCTTACTCCCTCTTTGACCGGTTACAATCTGGCTTCCGACCCAATCACTCAACTAAAACTGCCCTAACTAAAGTCACCAATGACCTTCTAACCGCCAAGAGCAAGCAACACTACTTTGTCTTCCTTCTCCTGGACCTGTCTTCTGCCTTTTGACACTGTGGTCCATTCCCTCCTGCTACAGATTCTGTCATCTCTTGGCATCACAGACTTGGCCCTTTCCTGGACCTCGTCATATCTAACAGACCGAACTTTCAGTTTCTCCCTCTCCCACACCGCCTCCTCACCTCGCCACTTGTTTGTTGGTGTCTCTCAATGCTCAGTTCTGGGACCCCTGCTCTTCTCCATCTACACCTTCGGCCTGGGACAGCTCATAGAATCCCACGGTTTGGAGTATCATCTCTACGCCGATGACACACAGATCTACCTATCTGGACCTGACCTCACCTCCTTACTCACGAAAATCCCCCACTGTCTGTCTGCTATCTCGGCTTTCTTTTCTGCTCACTTTCTAAAACTGAACTTGGACAAAACAGAATTCATCATCTTTCCCCATCTCACTCTACCCCTCTACCAGACCTATCCATCAATGTCAATGGCTGCTCACTTTCCCCAGTCCCGCATGCTCAGTGCCTCGGGGTGATCGGGGGGATGCTCTGCCCTCTCTTTCAAGCCACATATCCAAGCCCTTGCTTCCTCCTGCCATCTCAAACTCAAAAATATTTCCTGGATCCGCGCATTCCTCGACAACGAAACCACAAAAACACTAGTGCACGCCCTTAACATCTCCCGCCTTGACTACTGCAACCTACTACTCTCTGGCCTCCCCTCTAGCACTCTGGCACCACTCCAATCCATCCTAGACTCTGCTGCCTGACTAATCTACCTGTCTTCCTGCTATTCCCCAGTCTTGTCCCTATGCCAAGCCCTTCCTATCGTCCAGAGACTCCAGTTCAAAACCCTTACTATGACAAACAAAGCCATCCACAACCAATCTCCTCCATACATCTGCAACATGGTCTCCCGATACTTACCTACACGCAACCTTCGATCCTCACAATATCTCCTTCTCTACTCCCCTCTTATCTCTTCTTCCCACAACCGCATCCAAGACTTCTCCCGTGCTTCCCCCATACTCTGGAATTCTCTACCCCAACACATCAGACTCTCGCCTACCATAGAAACCTTCAAAAAGAACCTGAAGACTCACCTCTTCTGACAAGCCTACAGCCTGCAATGATCCTCAACCTACTGAACCGCTGCACGACCAGCTCTACCCTCTCGTAGTGTAACCTCACCCATCCCCTGCAGACTGTGAGCCCTCGCTGGCATCGTCCTCCCTCCTTCTGTACCTGTTAGTGCCTTGTTTTTTGCTCATGTTTATTGTATTTGTCTATATTTGGCCAATGGTTAGCCAAGATCAATGGTTACTTCACCTGTGATGCATCTTATGCCATATATGTCATCAAATGCCCCTGCGGATTACTATAAGTGGTGGAAACCACACAATCAGTGAAAGACTGGATTTCAAAATACAAATCCACCATTCGGTGTAAAAACTTATTATTACCCTTCCCCCCCCCCCCTCATTTCATTACATATGGACATAGGATCACACAATTGCGATTCCAAATTCTTTTGCAGATACCACCACCAAGACGTGGAGGTGACTGCATAAGACTACTCAAAAGAAGGGAGGCTTAAGGTATTGTCACATTAAGCGATGCTGCAGCGATATAGACAACGATGCCGATCGCTGCAGCGTCGCTGTGTGGTCGCTGGAGAGCTGTCACACAGACAGCTCTCCAGCGACCAACGATGCCGAAGTCCCCGGGTAACCAGGGTAAACATCGGGTTACTAAGCGCAGGGCCGCGCTTAGTAACCCGATGTTTACCCTGGTTACCATTGTAAATGTAAAAAAAAAAACATACTCACATTCTGGTGCCTGTCGCATCCCCCGGCGTCCGCTTCCCTGCACTCCTCCTGCATCCTGTGTAAGCGCCGGCCGTAAAGCAGAGCGGTGACGTCACCGCTGTGCTCTGCTTTACGGCCGGCCGGCGCTGACACAGGATGCAGGAGGAGTGCAGGGACGCCGGGGGACGCGACAGACACCGGAATGTAAGTATGTAGTGGTTTTTTTTTTACATTTACAATGGTAACCAGGGTAAATATCGGGTTACTAAGCGCAGCCCTGCGCTTAGTAACCCGATGTTTACCCTGGTTACAAGTGAAGACATTGCTGGATCAGCGGGTGATCCAGCGACGAAATAAGGTGCTGGCCTTCTAGCTCCGACCAGCGATCTCACAGCAGGATCCTGATCGCTGCTGCGTGTTAAACACAACGATATCGCTATCCAGGACGCTGCAACGTCACGGATCGCTATCGTTATCATTCTAAAGTCGCTCAGTGTGAAGGTACCTTTACTGGATCCACACTCTGCATACCTTATCTCCTATAGGTCTTAACAGGGAATATGACCTTTTAACTTTTATCTAGTGAATTACCATTGTATTGGCTGTTTGAATGATACATCAAGGGCAATTCCCTTGGGCGTCCCCAACGTTTTTCATATATATTAGTACCCCCGTGGCCATTATTGTTATTGACATAAAATCATGATCCACCTCTGATTTATTGTCTTATGTATTGTTCGGATTTAATATTATGTTTCAAAATCACTAATGGATTCTTTTTTCATCTCTTTTAAAGCCGACTGTATTGACATCTTGAGTCCCAGCTGTACACTGACTATGATCTCCTCATTTCTAATCACCCACGTGTAAACACTGTCTCTGTACAATGAAAGAACGATCCTCTCTGCACTTTTCGGACTGTGGAACGCATAAAACTCCCATTGGAACAGACACTCTATTTCCAACACGCACGGCCATCTTCTTCCAGTGACGTCACATCCGGATTCCCATACCCAGCGCTGATTGGCCATACGCCATCATCAGAATTCCACCCACTCCTTCTTAAACAACCACGAGCGGGGCACACTGACATACCAGGACTTGCGGCGGATACCGTGTCCGGTATTACACTCTCTGCATCTAATTCTAAGGTCTGTATCCCGCTACAAATTCCCTCCCTCTCTGTTATAATGGTGGTAGTTTAATTTTTTTAGCATGTATTATCTATATCCTTGGGCCTATTTATAGATCCATTCAACGGCTGGAAGCAGCAGTTTCTTTAAAGAAAGAGAGCCGGATAGGCTCCTATATGGGTATGATAAAACACCTCACCAATTTGACCAGAGACCATTAGGATGTATATATTTATATTGGATATCTTTTCAATATGTGTTGCTTTCGATCCATCTGTGTTTTGCACAAGTACACTGGTGCATCTGACCACGACTTATTAGTGTTCATATAACTTCGTACAAGCAAGTGAACGGGTACAGTTCTAGTATACCTTTTTTATCATTAGTCTTCCTATCCACCCTTCCTTCCTTTTGCGTTATTCATTTACGTGGATGTGTTTTGCACTTTTGATTTAATACCTAACCCTAATTCTAACCCTAGTTGTAACCGCAACCCTAGTTCTAACCCTAACCCTAATTCTAACCCTAACCCTAGTTCTAACCCTAAACCTAGCCCTAACCCTAACCCTAGTTCTAACCCTAACCCTAGTGGAAAAATAAAATTAAATATATTTTCTTTATTTTAATATTGTCCCTACCAATGGGGGTGATAAAGGGGGGGTTCATTTACTATTTTTGTATTTTGATCGCTGTGATAGAACCTATTACAGGGATCAAAATGTACCTGGAACGAATCTGCCGGCGGGCAGATTTGGCGGGCGCACTGTGCATGCGACCCCCATTTTGGAAGACGGCGGCGCCCATGGAGAAGACGGACGGACATCGAGAGGGACATCGGAGGTCGGTAAATAGGCGGGGGTGGGATCGGACAGCAGGGGGGTGAGATTGGACGGCGGGGGAAGCGCACAGGAGGACAGAAAGGAGCGGAGCACATAACAGGACAGGACGGAGCACTGGGGAGGAGATCAGTGGCAGTGGCAGATCAGGGTTTCCAGCCATGGCCGATGATATTGCAGCATCGACCATGGCTGGATTGTAATATTTCACCATGTTTCATAGGTGAAATATAACAAATTGCTCTGATTGCCTGTTTCACTTTCAACAGCCAATCAGAGCGATCGTAGCCACGGGTGGGCGAAGCCTTCCCCCTGGGCTGAAGTACCACTCCCCCTGTCCCTGTAAGTCGGGTGAAATTACAGTTAACCCTTTTACCTGACACAGCATATGCGTCACAGGTCGGATTGGCACCGACTTTCATGACGCATACGCTGTGTCACAGGTCAGCAAGGGGTTAAAGGCACATTGTACCAAATGTAGGTGAAAATATGAAAAACAGACAAGAGCTGTTACTTATTTTAATTCAGTGACTTTTGGATGGCAGCCATTTGTGGAGGAAAATTAAGATGCAAGCACATTTGAATTTAAGCTTGGCACCTTCACAAAGAATTATTGAAGTAAAAAGGTTTTTTACAAAATGCTATGATGTTTTCTTACCAAAGAAAAGAAAAAAGAATGCAATTCCTTTGAGAAAATGGCACACTCAATTCCACTTAAAGCTACTCCATCTTGTTTTGTTAGAACATAGCTTATGAAATTATTTTAGCTATGATTTGCTGGGGCAAACCTGACCTAAGGCATTTTGAGTCTGTATAATAACAACATTTACCGTAGTAGAAAAAAATAGGGAAACTGTAATGTAAGGTGACCAAAACTAAAACTGTATGAAGGGTTACTAGACTCAACAATACAAAGTAGTCACTACTCTTTAATTCAGACTTTCCATTGCTGTGCAGTGTACAGTGATCCCCAAACCTCCACTACCATGACTTATAGTGAGAATACTGCCCCTGCTTCATCAAGCAGTTTTCTCTAAAAATCAGGAGTAAAAATTGTTTGAAATATTGCAATTTTTGTGTTCAACTAGTAGTTGTGAAAAAAAAGTTATGACATTTGGCATTTTCATGTCAGCCCTACTCAGAGATTCAATAGAAGGGCATGGCTAAGCTCAGCTGACAAACTTATCATAATTTATGGCACAGAACTGGCATAAATTACAAAATAAATGTATTCCAGTCTCTGACCAGGGTACATTTTTTATGGTGGTGTACGGCAGCTAAAAGTTGTGTCAAATTAATTGAGTGCTATGTATAGCCAAAATGGTCAGTCTTGTTCACCCTTCTTTTTGCTAAACTGCAGTCAGAACAATGAAGAGTGAGAAGGTGTGACAGGGTCACTGGCAATGTATGTGAGGGGAGATATGTATCATGAAGATTGTTATCTTCCGTGATGTGAAACCCAGAAACTTCTCTCTTACATGTTATGTGCTGAGAGGTTATTCAGCCATGACAGGGTTGGATTTTTTTGTGAGTAGTTGTAAGAGATGGGTGGGATGACTACTCACCATATCTCCATTTCAAAGGTGTGGTTTGGCAGGTTAAATGTCCAGCCACTGAAGGTTTTTATCTGGCTGTGTATCTGGAGTCAAGAGCTCAAGAGAAGTGCTTATGTGAAAGTGGGCTGAAGTCTGTTTTCTGTTGTTGTACCCTTTTGAGTGGATCCCCGCAGGCATATGGATTTACTATATGTTTGATTTCTTTTCCTGTTTTGCCAGAAAGGCCATATTTTTATATTGATCCCCACACTGGTTTATGCAGTGTTTTAAATATACCAGCAGAAGAAACGTTCCAGTGTCTACCTCTGGGAACAGCCGAGTGAGTAGCATTACCACAGTTGGTGTTTCAAATGCAAGCAACGTTCCAGGAACACGTGTAGCCGCTATGGACAAACTGCATATCTTGGGTAAAGGTGGCTATAGGATTGGAACAGCATTCAGACAAAATGGAGGAGCTGATCAAGCACCTCATCCTAACCTGGCAGCAGCACCGTGGGCAGTAGCAAGTACAGCAGGAGACAAATAAACTCCTGATGCAGCATATCCAACAGCAGCAACAGCAGATGGAATTCCGGGCAGGGGATGTCCACCGTAGAGAAACCACCCCTTTCTCAAATCCAGGTGATGACTAACACGTCCGGAAGACAGTAAGATGAGCCATACAGAAGATGTCCCCGGGGGATGATGTGGAGGCCTTTCTCATGGTTTTCAAGAGGCCGCTGATTGGGAGAGACTTCCGCCAAAGCAGTGGATGGATGTGCTGGTGCCATGTTTGACAGGTGAACCCAAAAGGTATATGAATTAGCACTGCAGGTTGCCAAGGAATACGCCAAGTTAAAAGCCAAAATCTTGGCATGCTTGGGACTAGCTATATCGCTTAGAGCCTAATGAGTCCACCACTGGGCATATGATGGCAATAAACCCCCTCGCTCGCAGATACTGTATTTGACTTGCTACATCTAGTCAAGAAGTGGTTGCTGCCAGATTCTTCGACTCCTGCCCAAAAGGTCAAGCAGGTGGTGATGAACAGATTCATCTACTCCCTTCCCAAGCCGGTGCAAATTTGGGTTGCCCAGGGCAAACCCTCACAACGCTGACCTAGTGGAGAGGTACCAGGTTATCGAGAAATTCCTAGGGAAGCAGGTCGTCATCACTTACCCTTACCAGAATACCAAAAGGGGGCAAGCTCACCATGGATGGAGTGTAGAGTTGTAAAAGGGGACATCCAAATTCCACTGAGGGTCCCCCAAAGACTGTTGTTAAGGACGTGATCTGTTGGCAATGTCACAATCCTTGACACATAGCTGCCCGGTGTCACATGTCCCCTAAACGGATGGACTGCAATATAGGGCGATTTGTTCCTATTACGCCTATTAGTGTGAACTGTCAACCTAGCAAAGGGCCGCATGCATGTCAGGTAATATCAGGTAATGTTGTAAAGGTACGTGGGACTTTTGGACTCAGTAAGTCTGGTGACCCTGATTTGTGCTCCACTTCCACACCAGTTGATCCCTGATAAATTTGTGTTTGCTGTATAAACATAGACGCCAAGGACTAACATGTGGCCTGAGTAACCATAGGAACAGACTGTGGTACCAAGTCCCATGGGGTCGGGGTAGTCAAGGACTTGATACATCCAGCCATATTTGGGCATGATCTTTCCTTATTTTTGGACTTATAACAAAAGTGGGCTGTATCGAGTGTTTCGGATAAAAGCCACATCCCTCGGGAAAAAACCCCATTGAAATCAAAGCTGGATAAGTTTCTCCTGTGTGTCCTTGATGGGGAGGAGGACGAGATGGTGACCAAGGAGACCACCCCCCCTGAGTTGTGAAAGGCCTTAGAGAACTTTGGGAATGCTCAAATTAGGGACCTTACCTTAACGGGGGCGTTTCACAATGTTACTGTCTGTAATGGAGTTGCTCAAGAGCCGGATGCAAACACCAGGTTCCCACACTTTGCACTCAATGTGGAGTTGTTGTAATGGGTGACTAAACTGAAGGGAGGGGAAATCGTGGAGCAACTGTTATTTCCAGGTCCCAGTCAGAGGAGAGAGGATAATGCGGAGGTTCCATTGGCCCGAATGCTACAGGAAGATCCTAAATTATTGTAGGACCTTCCCCATCTGCCAGGTAACCACTCCCTTTCTCACTTCCGTAGTCCACTAGTATCATTACCTGTTATAGAGGTCCAATTTGAGAGAATTGCGATGGACCTAGTAGGTCCCCTAGTTAAGTCTGTACAGGGACATCACTACATCCTTGTGGTTATGGACTATGCAACCCGTTAACCAGAGGCTATACCACTAAGGAACTCATCCACCAAGTGTGTAGCCCAAGAGATTGTCCATATTTTTTCCAGAACCAGCTTGCCAAAGGATATCTTGACGGACCAAGGGACACCCATCATGAACAAGGTGATGAAGGAGCTATGTAAGGTTCTCCACAATGCACAGCTGCATACCTCAGTATACCATCCGCAGATGGACGGCCTAGTGGAGCACTTCAATAAGACCTTAAAATCTATGCTTAAGAAGGTCATTGAGAAGGATTGTCAAGACTGGGATTATCTGCTTCCATTACTGCTCTTCTCTGTCAGGGAAGTTTCTCAAGCCTCCACTGTTTTCTCGACATTCGAGCTCCTGTATAGTTGACATCCACTAAGGCTCCTGGATATTGCCAAGGGAACATTGGAAGCTGAGGTCACACCCCACCACAGCATTATAGAGCACATCACCAATATGCATTAGAGAATGTCAAAAGTGATGCCTATCGTGAAAGCGCATCTCCTCCAGGCACAGGAGGCACAGGCAATAAGGGTGTATAACTGATCAGCGTGGTTGAGGTAAGTTCCTGGCCAAGTGGCAAGGCCTTTACAAGGTGGTGGAAAAACTGGGTAAGGATAATAACATGGTCCACCAGCCAGGACAAAGAAAGCCTCATCAATTATACCACATGAATTTGCTCAAGTGGCGTGATCTGTGACCACTGGAAGCCCCTTACCTGGGAGCCTGTCCCGAAGCCAATGTGGAGGATATCACAATTGCAGAGATTATCACAAGCCCAGAAGCAACAGTGTCGAGAACTGTTGCAGTGGAACAGTAACCTGTTCTCGGAGTTGCCGTGGCGTACACAGGTGGTGGAACATGATGTTCTGACAGAGGCACACAAAAGGGTGAATCTTAAGCTATGTAGGATTCCCAAAACTCACCGTGAGGTAATCTCAAACTAGGTGAAGAGAATGCTAGACCTCAGCGTGATAGAGGAGTCTAAAAGCAGATGGTTAAGTCCCATCATCCTTGTCCCTAAGTCCAATGATAAGTAGCCATTTTGGAACAACAACCGCAGACTAAATGAAATGTCCAGATTTGACACAGACCCCTTTGTCGCTGAGCTCATTTATTTGCAAGGTACATTACCACACTTGACCTGACAAAGGGTTATTGGTAGTTCCCCACGTCCCATAGTACCAAGGAGAAGACGGTCTTCTCGACACCTGATGGGTGTTTTCAATACTCCAGAATGCCATTCGAACTGCAGGGTGCCACAGCTACCTTCCAGAGGTTCATGGATCGGATCCTAGCTTCACATAAGAATTATGCTGCAGCCTAATTTGATGACTTTGTAGTCTTCAGCCCAGACTGGGGTAGTCATCTACTAAAGGTACAAGCGATTCTGGAGGCTCTGAGAAAGGCGGGTTTTACCATAAATCCCCCAAAAATGTGCCATGGTGAAGGAAGAATACAAGTACTTAGGCTATATTGTTGGGATAGGCGAAATAAAGCCACAAGTAAACACAGTCGAAGCAATCCAAAACTGGTCGCAACCACTTACCAAGAAGCAGGAAAGCGTATCTTGGATTTGTGGGATATGACTGGCATTTTATCCCAAATTTTGCCATAACCACTGACACATCTCCTTAAAGGCACCAAATCAAAAATGGCCAAATGGATGGCTGAAACATTTCAAGAGCTGAAGCTGTCCCTATGTAAAAAGCTGGTCCTTGTCGCACCGGACTTCAATAATTTGTGGTCCAGGCAGATGCTTCTGAAGTCGGACTAGGAACCATACTGTCTCAAGAGATAAATGGTGTAGAACCTCCCATCCTGTATCTGAGTCGGACGCTCTCTTCCTGTGAGAAAACCTATCCCATTGTCGGGAAAGAGTCCTTAGTAGTGTTGAGCAATACCTTCCGATATTGGAATCCGAAAAAACTTGGCACTCTAGATGAATAATTATCATATGCAAAAGGTTTATTGATGTGCATCCATAAAGGCAAGTCGAACGTTTTCGGTCCACATCCTGGTCCTTCATCAGAACAAATATAAGAGATATGGTGCAGGGAGAAACGTTAATCCTGTCTCTATAAATTCCAATATTGGTAGGGTAGCCTGGATGCAGCAAGAAGTCTTGTCCACGTAGGCGCACGTGTGATGCGACCGGAGTCGATGGGTAAAGGGCGCTCTCGGGAAATATCGGATCAGATTGGATCAGACCGATACCCAAAAAATATCGGGTATCAACGATTCTGATACCGGAAACCAATGCAAGTCAATGGGACACAAATATCGGAATGAAAATAAACCCTTTCTTTCCTTGCACATCCAGTTCGGGAGGGGGGAAGAGTGTGGGTGGTGCATGGGCGGAGACTGTCCGTGTCTGTGTGTGTGGGTGGGGTCTGTACGGGTCTCACAGGGGTCTGTGTGGGCCTGCCGGGGGTCTGTACGGACCTCTCGGGGGTCTGTGAGGGTCTGCCGGGGGTCTGTACAGGCCTCTCGGGGGTCTGTGCGGACCTGCCGGGGCCTGTACGGGCCTCTCGGGTGTCTGTGCGGGCCTTCTGGGGGTCTGTACGGGCCTCTCGGGGGTCTGTGCGGGCCTGCCAGGGGTCTGTGCGGGCCTCTCGGGGGTCTTTGTGTCTGTGTGCAGGCATCGTCCGATGGGACTATAAGTCCCATCGGGCGATGCCTGCTACAATGATTGACACAATAGCTAATGTGTTGAAAGTAAAAAAAAAACCACAAACATACATACTACATAATACTACATACATACAACATACATACTACATACATACAACATACTACATACATACTACATACATACAGCATACTATATACTACATACATACATACAAAATACTACATGTATACTACATACATACTACATACTACATACATACAACATACATACAACATATTACATACATACTACATACATGCAACATATTACATACATAAAACATACATTCTACATACATACAACATACTACATACATACAACATACATACAACATACTACATACATACAACATACATACATACTACATACATACTACATACAATACATTCATACATTACTTACATATAGACATACAGTACATATAACATAGAGTACATACTCACCATCACTTGTCACTTTGTTCCCTGAAGCCAGAGTCATCTGTAAAAAATATTAAAATAACAAACAAACAATACACTCCCTGATCCCCAGAAATCCACGAGTGTCCCACGACGATCTCCCGTGGAGAACAGCAGCATCAGCTGATGCGACCGCTCTCTAGGGGCTCCAGGAATACAATGACGGGAGGAAGGTATCCTTCCGCACTGTATTCCTCCGCCACTGTAAAAAATACTCCGTGGAACAACTCTACTGGCATCACGGCATGGCCTCTCATCTCTTACACTATCTTACCCACTGCTCCAGGCCATGATGTGGTTTCTCTTTCTTGCCAGCTCCAAATTCTGTGCCTCTGCCCTCTGCATGCTTCCTGGCTGTGTGTTTAGTGGGGCGGCGCCTGAACTCTCTGGTTCTTATAGGAATCAGGTGCACCTGTCTACTCTGTTCCTGGCCAATTACCAAGAGGCCTCCAGTATTTAGTGCAGCTCCACCCAGTGGACTGCGCCTGTGCAATGTGTTAGCTCAGTTTGTGTTTAGCTTCTGAGTTTGCCAGGCCTTGCTCTGTGTTACTCTCCCTCTGGAGGCTTTTCTCCTTGCCTTGCCTTGATCTTGTTGTCCGCCTTCCAGGAGACAGAATATCCTGGTCCCTGTGTCTTTGGCCTTGTGTCCTGTTCCATTGCCTTGTCTGTACTTAGTCTTATCTCGGTCTCCTTGTCTGTGGCTTCCTTCTCTGCTGTGTCTTTCCTTGTGTTCTCAGTCTGCTTTTGCTCCGCACTCTTGCGGCTCAGCCTGCTCTGTAGCTTTGTGGTTTTACCTCTGCTCCGCACTCCTGCGGTTCTGCTCCATTCTGCTCTGCTACTGCAGTAATCTCTTGCTGCAGCTCCTCTCTGCATTCCTTGCGGTTCTACTCTGCTTAAGCTTCTGCAATATCTCTTGCTGCAGCTCCTCTCCACATTCCTTGTGGCTCTGCTCTGCTTAGCTTCTGCGGCTGCAGTAATCTCTTGCTGCAGCTGCTCTCCACACTCCTTGTGGCTCTGCTCTGCTTGGCTCCTGCGGCTGCAGTAATCTCTTGCTGCAGCTCCTCTCCACATTCCTTGTGGCTCTGCTCTGCTTAGCTTCTGCAGCTGCAATAATCCCTTGCTGCAGCTCCTCTCCATATTCCTTGTGGTTCTGCTCTGCTTAGCTTTTATTGCTGCGCTATCTCTTGCTGTTATACCACTCCTGTCTGCAGCCTTGCGGTTCTCTTCCTGTGTGAACAGGTCCCAACCTGTTCCTTCATTCTCCTTTCCTTCTGGCTTGTTTCCTTTCCTGCACCTCCTGTGTGAACAGGTCCCAACCTGTTCCTTCATTCTCCTTTCCTTCTGGCTTGTTTCCTTTCCTTCACCTCCTGTGTGAACAGGTTCCTACCTGTTCATTCATACTACATATCCATACCTGCACCTCCTGTGTGAACAGGTCCCTACCTGTTCCTTCATACACCACACCTTCATACACCGTTCCTGTCAGCCCTGTGTTCTCTGCCGTGTTCCTGCCAGTCCTGTGTTCTCTGCCGTGTTCCTGCCAGCCCTGTGTTCTCTGCCGTGTTCCTGCCAGCCCTGTGTTCTCTGCCATGTTCCTGCCAGACCTGTTGTGAATTCTGTTGTTAAGCTCCCTCCTGTGGTCATGAATGGTACTTCGGCTGGTTCTGTCCATGGGCTTCCTCTGGTGGCTGTGAGTGGGGCTGCGGCTTCTGAGGTTCCTTCCACAGGTGACGAGGTTAATTCGTTTGCTGGCTGCTCTATTTAACTCCACCTAGATCTTTGCTCCATGCCACCTGTCAATGTTCCAGTATTGGTCTAGTTCGCTCCTGGATCGTTCTTGTGACCTGTCTTCCCAGCAGAAGCTAAGTTCCTGCTTGTTTTTCTCTGGTTGCTATTTTTTCTGTCCAGCTTGCTGTTTTGATTTTTGTCTTGCTTGCTGGAAGCTCTGGGACGCAGAGGGAGCGCCTCCACATTGTGAGTCGGTGCGGAGGGTCTTTTTGCGCCCTCTGCGTGGTCTTTTTGTAGTTTTTTGTGCTGACCGCAAAGTTACCTTTCCTATCCTCTGTCTGTTCAGTAAGTCGGGCCTCACTTTGCTAAATCTATTTCATCTCTGTGTTTGTAATTTTCATCTTAACTCACAGTCATATGTGGGGGGCTGCCTGTTCCTTTGGGGAATTTCTCTGAGGCAAGGTAGGCTTTATTTTTCTATCTCTAGGGCTAGCTAGTTCCTTAGGCTGTGACGAGGCGCCTAGGGAGAGTCAGGAGCGCTCCATGGCTATTTCTAGTGTGTGTGATAGGATTAGGGATTGCGGTCAGCAGAGTTCCCACGTCTCAGAGCTTGTCCTGTATTGTTAGTAACTATCAGGTCATTCCGTGTGCTCTTAACCACCAGGTCCATTATTGTCCTCACCACCAGGTCATAACACAGACCTGTGTTCTCTGCCGTGTTCCTGCCAGCCCTGTGTTCTCTGCCATGTCTCTGCCAGCTCTGTCTCAGCCATGCCAGCCTACTCATCTGAATCTCATCTGTGCTCATCTGCTAGACCTGCCTGATGCCCGCACCAATCCTAGTGTTTCTGTCTCCCAAGTGGGATCAGCAGCCACAGCCAGACACCACCCTGGAGTAGCACCTGGCAGCTGCCTGCTGCACAAGCCTGACCTCACCAACAGAGGCTCCAGTGAAAACCCAGGCAGCTGTCAAAGTCACGCCCCTTCCAGGGTAGTCTGGTTTGTGGCACAGTGGGGCCACAAACCCCCCGAGCTCACGCCCACCAGTCTGGGTGTGAGTGTGACAGTTTTCACAGGCCATGGTTCCCGCTGAGTCCCATGTCCTTTCGCTCTCGGAGCAAGATGCACCAATCTTTGTCTCTGATGCTATCTTTTATAAACTTCTGGCCTATGAAAAGCAAGCTCCTGTGAATCCGAAAAGGTACTATGGGGATCCAGTTTGTGGCACAGTGGGGCCACAAACCCCCCGAGCTCACGCCCACCAGTCAGGGCGTGAGCGTGACAGTCCCTAGTCTCACTTTTGGCATTGCTGTGTGAGAAAGTTCGCACGCAGCTTTTGCCATAAAGTGAGTCCAGTGAACTACAGTAACCTCTCAGTGATGCACTGCAGGAGCCATTGTCTCCTGTCAGTGTGTCATTGAGGGTCCTATAGAGCAGTGACATCACCCGATGTCACTGTTCTATAGGGGAGATCATCGTGGGACACTCATTAATTGGACTGTGGCAGACAGGGAGTATACGGTTTATTATTTTACGTTTTTTGCAAGCGCTGAAGTATGGTAAGTATGGTTAAATTAAGAATAATAAAATACTTTTTTCTGGCTGTGTCTTTATTTTGTTTTTAACCCTTTCACTACTCTAGGATTAATAATGGATTGGTGTCATATTGACGCCTCTCCATTATTAACCCGGCTTAATGTCACCTTACAATATCAAGGTGACATTAACCCCTTATTACCCCATATCCCACCGCTACTCGGGAGTGGGCAGAGAGGGGCTAAGTACTGGAATTAGTGCATCATACAGATGCGCCATTTCTGGGGTGGCTGCGGGCTGGTATTTGTAGCCGGGGGGGCAATATCCATGGCCCCTCTCTAGGCTATGAATATCAGCCCGCAGCTGTCTGCGTAGCCTTTCTGGCTATAAAATATAGGGGGACCCACGTCATTTTTTGGGGGGGTCCCCCTATTTTAATAGCCAGTAAAGGCTACGCAGACAGCTGCGGGCTGATATTCATAGCCTTGGAGGGGCAATGGGTATTAACCCCTTACCAGGCTACAAAAATTGGCCCCCAGCTGTCGGCTTTCCCCCTCTGGCGCAGAATGGAGCCCACGCCATTTTTTTCCCGTTTTTTTCTTTATGTTCATTAATCAACATCGGCCTATCTATGAATATATCTATCTGATATGGAAATTTGGTTTGGATAAATTTATCTCTGTGTGTGCTGTGGCTGTTCCCAATAAGAATGAGTATTTTGAGCGCTCATCAAGAATGGACTGTACACCATTGTGACAGAAAAGCATTTAAGACATCTGGAGTTCTTCCGCTTTTTTGGGTGGAAATCACCGAACAGTCTGTCTGGCTTAGGCTGGTTTCACATTTGCGGTTTTTTTTTGCGTTTTTGCGGTTAAAAATGCAAAAAAACGCATGCGTTTTTTTTCCTATGTAACATTAAAAATGCATGCGTTTTTTTGCATGCGTTTTGATGCATTTTTGCAACGCATGCGTTTTTTCTCTGCATGCGTTGTGTTGCAGAAATGCAACATGTAGTAATTTTAGCGGCGTTTTTTTGCCGCAAAAAAAGCATGCGTTTTTTCGTGGCAAAAAAAGGATTGATGTCTATGTAAACGCATGCGTTATTAAGCACACATTTTTATAGAAAAACACAAGAAAACACCCTAACCCTAACCCAAACTCTAACCCTAACCCTAACACAAACCCTAACCCAAACTCTAACCCAAACTCTAACATAAACCCTAACACAAACCCTAACCCTAAGGAATCCTAACCCTAACACAAACCCTAACACAAACCCTAACCCAAACTCTAACCCAAACTCTAACACAAACTCTAACACAAACTCTAACACAAACCCTAACCCTAAGGGATCCTAACCCTAACCCTAACCCAAACTCTAACACAAACTCTAACATAAACTCTAACACAAACCCTAACATAAACTCTAACACAAACCCTAACCCTAAGGCTACTTTCACACATCAGGTTTTTGGTTTCAGGCACAATCCGGCAAAGTTGCTAAAAAACGGATCCGGTGTAAATAGTGAAAAAACGGATGCAAACTGATGCACCGGATCCGTTTTTTACCCGGATACAGCTCTATGTACTGCGCATGGTTTTTGAGTTCCTGGGCATGGCTTTTGAGGAGAGAGAGAGAGAGAGAGATTTCTCCATGCCAGAATCAAAAGCAAAGCTTCTGGGCATGCTCAGTGTGTTAAAAACGGATTCGGTCACCGGAAATGTTCTTTCACACATCAGTTCCATGCGTTTATTGCCGGAAACGTCCCTTCAGGCTTTTTCGCCGGACACAAAAAACGTTGCAGGAGACGTTTTTTGAATCCGGCAAAAAAGCCTGAAGGGACGGATCTGGCACAAAATGGATGAAACGCATGTCCTTCAGGCACAATCCGGCAGTAATACAACTCTATGGGGAAAAAACGGATCAGGCATCAGAAAAAAACAGATCCAGATTGTGCCTGAAACTGCCGGATTGTGCCTGAAACCAAAAACCTGATGTGTGAAAGCAGCCTTAGGGTTTGTGTAAGAGTTTGTGTTAGGGTTAGGGTTTGTGTTAGGGTTTGTGTTAGAGTTTGTGTTAGTTTGGGTTAGAGTTTGGGTTAGGGTTTGTGTTAGGGTTAGGGTTTGTGTTAGGGTTTGTGTTAGAGTTTGGGTTAGAGTTTGGGTTAGGGTTTGGGTTAGGGTTAGATTTTGGGTTAGGGTTTGTGTTAGGGTTTGTGCTAGAGTTTGGGTTAGAGTTTGGATTAGGGTTAGGGTTAGAGTTTGGGTTAGGGTTTGTGTTAGAGTTTGTGTTAGGGTTTGGGTTAGAGTTTGTGTTAGAGTTTGTGTTAGAGTTTGTGTTAGGGTTAGGGTTTGTGTTAGGGTTTGTGTTAGAGTTTGTGTTAGAGTTTGTGTTAGAGTTTGGGTTAGAGTTTGGGTTAGAGTTTGGGTTAGAGTTTGGGTTAGGGTTAGGGTTAGATTTTGGGTTAGGGTTTGTGTTAGGGTTAGAGTTTGGGTTAGGGTTTGTGTTAGGGTTTGTGTTAGAGTTTGTGTTAGAGTTTGGGTTAGAGTTTGGGTTAGAGTTTGGGTTAGAGTTTGGGTTAGGGTTTGGGTTAGGGTTTGTGTTAGAGTTTGGGTTAGAGTTTGGGTTAGAGTTTGGGTTAGGGTTTGTGTTAGAGTTTGTGTTAGAGTTTGGGTTAGGGTTTGTGTTAGGGTTTTGGTTAGGGTTTGTGTTAGAGTTTGTGTTAGAGTTTGGGTTAGAGTTTGGGTTAGAGTTTTGGTTAGAGTTTGGGTTAGAGTTTGGGTTAGGGTTTGTGTTAGGGTTAGAGTTTGGGTTAGGGTTTGTGTTAGGGTTTGTGTTAGGGTTTGTGTTAGAGTTTGTGTTAGAGTTTGGGTTAGAGTTTGGGTTAGAGTTTGGGTTAGGGTTTGGGTTAGAGTTTGGGTTAGGGTTTGTGTTAGAGTTTGTGTTAGAGTTTGGGTTAGAGTTTGGGTTAGAGTTTGGGTTAGAGTTTGGGTTAGGGTTTGTGTTAGAGTTTGGGTTAGAGTTTGGGTTAGGGTTTGTGTTAGGGTTTGTGTTAGGGTTTTGGTTAGAGTTTGTGTTAGAGTTTGTGTTAGAGTTTGTGTTAGAGTTTGTGTTAGAGTTTGTGTTAGGTTTAGAGTTTGGGTTAGGATTTGTGTTAGAGTTTGGGTTAGGGTTTGTGTTAGGGCTAGGTTTAGAGTTTGGGTTAGGGTTTGTGTAAGAGTTTATGTTAGAGTTTGTGTTAGGGTTAGGGTTTGTGTTAGGGTTAGGATCCCTAGGATTACTAGGGATCCTAACCCTAACCCTAGGTATTTATGTTTATAGTGGGTTTTCTAGTTGATTTTGATGATTGGCAGCTGTCACACACTTCTCATCATGCGTTTCATAAACGCAAATGCAGGAAAAAACGCGTTTAAACGCGTCAAAACGCCGCATTTGTGTTAAAACATGCAAAAACGCATGCGCCTAAAAACGCTGCGTTTAAACACATTTTTTCACCAAATGCGTTTGCGTTTTAAATGCTGCATTTCTAAACGCAAATGTGAAACCAGCCTTATATCAGTTTATGTCAGCTATTTTAACCAATTGATTATAGTGTATATAGATATATTTGCATTTATATGAGTATATATGATTATAGAGGAGTATACATGCAAGTGAGATCTACATGATATAAATATTTCTATCACAAGCCCCCCTTAGATATCACTTGCCCTAAACCTAGCCTCCTGTCCCAAAGCGCTGCAACTCTTTTGTGCTGTCGGTGAACTGACTCAAGCCTAGTGCCTATGCCCCACTCCGTACAGACTTTTCGCAAATGGGCGGTCAGGAGATGTGTCCCTAATGGGGATTCGTTGCAATCAGTCTCTTAGTCAACAGCATGTGTAGTGTATTCTTTATCAGGTAGGTCATCAATTCGGTCAGGCAGGGCATCCACAACATCATTCTGGCTTGGGTGTCATCTTCTGGTAGGGTAGCTTTCTTGCAATGCGATGCGTGGATTCAAGTGGGTCTTCCCTCCAGCTTCACAGAGGTTGGTGTCATCAGCGGCACTTGGACAGGACCATCAGATCTGGGATCGAGTGGTGTTCTCCTTACAAACTTTTTTCACCAACACCCAGTCTCCTGGCTTCAAGGAGTGCGTACCGGACACTGAATCTGGATCTGGCAATGAAGAAAAAAACTCGAGAATGGATGTTAGCAAGTTTCTTGGTGAGTTCAATTACATAAGCAGACAAACTATCATATTGCATAATCAGCTGCTGAGGGAAAGAATACCCCTAACCTGGGGCTAGGCCCAAACAAAATTTCATATGGTGACCGCTTTTCTGGACCTCTGGAAGTGTGCCTTACACTAAGCAGTGTGATTGGGAGTGTCTCCTGCCATGGTTTGCGTGTCTCTTGGGCAACTTTCAACATCCTGTTCTTAAGTGTCCCATTCAGTCTATCCACTTTCTCGCTACTCTGGGGATTGTAGGGAGTGCGTAGGCCTAAGTCTGACACTACTGCTGACCAGATCTCCCGTGTGAGATTTGCTGTGAATGCGGGTCCCCATATCTGCAAATCTCATCTCTGAGAGTAGCTTCTTTGCAGTGGTCTTTGCTGACTGGTTACTCACTAGGAAAGCTTCTGGTCATCCTGAGAACACGTCCACGACCACAAGGGCATATTCAATTGGCCAGAGTGCATCACCTGCTTTTTAGTTCCATTTATGGCCCAGACATCATTCCAGATGGCTATATATGCTCGCTGGTTCTGCTACATTCTTCAGTAAAATGGCATGGGATGCATCCCTGGGTCTGGAAGATTGTCACCTGACTTGAAGTGCAGTGCAGATAGTGTAATGGTGGTGCCTCTATCTGCCCCTGCATTCTTGGTGCCTTTGGGTTTCTTTTCCTAGTCCTGGACAGCATGTATGATGTTCCCTTTTCATCTTCATCAGAGGAATACTTGTGATAGCAAGTGCTGGGGTCATACACTGGCTGATTTTTGGACTTAGAAGCTGCCTTTTTGTGTGAGGATGTCTCCCCCATTGCTGAAGCTGCGGTGGACCAGGCACACAGCTCCATGCCGATGTCAATGCAGGCAGCTCCGACCGGCGCCGAAGCTGCACACCACCAACAGACGATGACGACACCAGTCCCCCCCCTCTGCACCCAGGGCTGAGCTGTCTGCTGCCTACTGTAGCATGGGGGGTGCCTTCTACTGGGGCATCTCCACCTTGCTCCCCCGATACCATGACTATCAGAGGCTGGGATGTATTGGGAACATAGAATGTGCCTTGTGCTGTGAGCACCTGATACAGAGACACCTCACTGCTTGAATTTGGCATCTTCCCAACAGGCAACAAAGCAGGAGAAGGAAAGTGTGAAACAGGAGGAGATACATGGTGCAGAGGAAAAGAAGGAGGTAGAGATGTAAGGTGCGCAGAAGGTGGAGATGAAGAGTGGGAGGGAGGAGGTGGGTGTGGTGTAGGAGGAGGAGATGAAGAAGAAAAAGAAGGAGGGGTTGATGAAAGGGGTATAGGAGGAGGGGGTGTGGAGGAGAGAGAGAAGGAGGAGAAGAGAGGAGTGGAGATGGATGTGGAGAAGGAAGAGCAGGAGGAGATAGGTGTGGTGGGGGAGTGAAGAAGGAGGAGAGAGATAGAGAGAGGGGAGAGAGAGAAGAGAAAAGTGTGGAGAAAGAGGAGAGGAAAGGAGAGTGAGAGAGAAAAAGGAGGAGAGAAAAACAAGAACAATAGAGAGGAGCAATGATGCCTTCTCCCTGTAGGGAGGGACGGGGCACGCCACATACTGTGCAAAAACTCCCTATACCATGGATTCTGCTGAGAGCAGACTGCGCAGATCCAATATCTCCCATCTTATACACACAAAAATCACTTCCTGGTTTGCTCACATATCTCTCTGTACCACCTAAACGATGTAAGCTCTGCTGCTACTGTATACCATGTATTAGTATTCAGCAATTTAACATCAGCTAACTTCCCTTATTTTCCCTTCTACGTCATGCCATTCTGCAGCTTGAATTCTGCCGTTCTGATGAATTTCACATACGTTATACCTTCTAAAATGCTTCACATACTTAACACCTTCGTGCTCCGCCACTATCTGGGGGGCTTTTTGCTCTCCAGGAAGTAAAAGACCCTCCTGTTGCTTGGCCACCTTATTCCCCATGGCAAAAACAAAAATGAAAAACACACAAAAAGGAAAAAGAAAACAACACCAAAAAACTTCTAAAAATGAAAATATGAACCCCCCCCAAAAAAAAACTCCAAAAGAACAGAAAACCTTCAAAAAGTTGTTTTTTTTTTCCAAAACTCTTTGCGCTCAAACGCAATCAGACACACACACTTCCCCTTTTCTTATGCCGCTGTATCCAATGTTACTAAAATCACATGTCTGAAAAACAAGTATGTCACAGCAAAAAATGATAGACACCATTTACAGTAGTTTCACCTCTTCAAAAATAGCTACACCATAGCCAGCACTACAGAAATAGTAAACTTAGCAAAAAGGAAAAAAAACAGATATGACAGTGTGATTTACAATGGATATATCTCTACTAGAAGCGTTGAGAAGGAAAATGAGGAAGAGATAAAAAACTTCTCTATACAATTATATGCTCTTAACGCAGCAATACGTGACTCGAACCAAACAGATACAGACGTCCGGGAGATGCCCTTTTAATTATTCTGTGACACGTGCAGGTTGCGCTGGGAACAGACTACTGCCAATCGCACTGGGCACACCTGTGCCTGTGCCGCCTGAGTGAGAACCACAACAAGCGGGAAATCTACCACCCCGGTCCGGTCATCCTGACTGGATCGCCGGCACTAAGGGAATCTGCAGTAGCCCTCTAAGTTATCACTACCCGTGCCTGGAGCTACCTGCCCCCCAGAACTACCTGTTCCTCCTATGCACGGGAATCCTGCAATAACTTATCGAGCGATTTGACCTCCTGCGGTCTGTTACTCAGCAACCACAAGCAAAACAGCCACTGTTCCATTCTACTGTCTCCCGGATCTTACACAAACACAGAACACATACAGGGCACACAGCAGACACCTTGATCCCAGGGTTTGGATACAGGCTTTGGACTTTTTACACTACCTAGGAATGCGGTGGTGACCACACCTGACCGGCAAGAGGTATAGACCCGGACTGGGCACAGGGGACTTTCAGGTAAGATGATAACATTTTCTTACCTTACTTATGGAGCTGCGCAGTCTCTGTCCCATGAACCAAAGCCGTGGTCAACACCTCCGTCTCTCCGGTCAGCTGGGTCGCCGTGTGTTTCATCCACGCCTCGCTGTTGGGCGCCATTTGATATGGAAATTTGGTTTGTATAAATTTATCTCTGTGTGTGCTGCGGCCGTTCCCAATGACAATGAGTATTTTGAGCGCTCATCAAGAATGGACTGTACACCATTGTGACAGAAAAGCATTCCATCAATAATGACACTTTATTGTACATACATAGTTTTATAATTGCATATAGAAAGGAGTGGTTAGGGGTGGTTAGTTAATTACCATATTGTCTTGCTCCTCTGCTATTGGTTATCTAAATATATATGGAACATTGTGATTAATGCACATATGAATGCTGATTAAGCAACTAAAATGAAGTTCTCTGCATCTAGGACAAAGTTGAGACATCTCATCAGCACTTAAGACATCTGGAGTTCTTCCACTTTTTTGGGTGGAAATCACCGAACAGTCTGTCCGGCTTATATCAGTTTATGTCAGCCATTTTAAGCAATTGATTATAGTGTATAAAGATATATTTGCGTTTATATGAGTATATATGATTATAGAGGAGTATACATGCAAGTGAGATCTACATGATATAAATATTTCTATCACATATCTATAGATATATCTATAGATACATAGATGTTTCTATCCACATATCTATCTGGTTAATTTCACACATCAGGTTTTTGCCGTCAGGCACAAACCAGCGAGTTTTGAAAAAAAAGATACTTTTTTTTCTCATAGAGTTGTATTAGCGCCGGATTGCGCCTGATGGCCACACGTTTCATCCATTTTTTGCTGGATGTTGTATGTATGTATGTATGCAGTATGTATGTAGCATGTTGTATGTTGTATGTATGTTGTAAGTATGTAGTATTTTGTATGTAGGTTGTATGTTGTATGCATGTTGTATGTATGTAGTATGTTGTATGTATGTTGTATGTATGTAGCATGTATGTAGTATGTATGTAGTATGTATGTAGTATGTTGTATGTATGTAGTATGTATGTAGTATATTGTGTGTAGTATGTATGTTTGTGGGTTTTTTTTACATTCAACACATTAGCCGGATGATGGGACTACTACTGTCCCATCATTGGCTAATGTGTCAATCACTGTCATTGTTGCAGGCATGGCCCGATGGGACTTGTAGTCCCATCAGACGATGCCTGCACACAGACACAAAGACCCCCGGCAGGCCCGCAGAGACCCCTGAGAGGCCCGTACAGACCCCCGGCAGGCCCGCACAGCCCCCAGAGAGGCCCATTCAGACCCCTGGCAGCCCGCACAGACCCCCGAGAGGCCCATACAGACCCCCGGCAGGCCCGCACTGACCCCCGAGAAGCCTGTACAGACCCCTGGCAGGCCTGCACAGACCCCCTAGAGGCCCATACAGACCCCCGGCAGGCCCGCACAGACCCCGAGAGGCCCGTAGAGACCCCCGGCAGGCCCGCACAGACTCCCGATGGTCACGCACAGACCCGGCCCGCAAACACAGACACGCAGTCTCTGCCCACGCACCGCCCACACTCACTCCATCATGACATCATTTGAGCAGCCAATAACAGCCATGCCATTAGTTAACATGGCTAACATGCCTAACACGATGTGCCCACACTTCTTAGGATCCTCATTGGCTGAATAGAATAAAACTGGCTCATTGCACTATGGGAACTTTCGATTCCGGTATTCGATATTGTATAAGTATCAGAACCCAGTATCGGGACTCCGATACAGCGAATATCGGCCGATACCCGATATTGCAGTATCGGAATGCTCAACACTAGTCCTTAGCCATCAAATGGGCTGTGGATATACAGAAGTAGTACCTACTAGGCCATAGGTTTAAACTAGTGTTAGACCATGCACCTCTGAGATGGTTAAGGGAACAAAAAGGGTAAGAATGTCTGAGTGACAAGGTGGTTCTTAGGCCTGCAGGACGTTAGTTTCCACATAGAATATAGACCCGGGAAATTAGATGTTAACTCTGATGCCCTTTCCAGAATTTCCCATTTGGTGTCTGAAGGTGTCAAAACCCCCATCTTTGGGCAGATGGGGGATATGTGACAGGGTCAATGGTAATGTATGTGAGGGGTGATATGTATCACAAAGATTGTTATCTTCCATGATATGAAACCCAGACGTTTCTCTCAAGGATGTTATGTGCTGAGAGTTAATTCATAGAAAAACAGCCGCACACAAGTACTTTTGATTTTTTGATGCAAAGAAGAGCAGTTTATTGTATTCACCACAGAAATATATAGGTGTGCTGAGGTAACGTTTCGGCCCCATACTGGGCCTTTGTCAAACCTCACTTATTGTAGAGAAAATTGTGATGACACATCACCACATGGACTCCTACAGCCCGGTCCCGCAGCCCTGACTGGGACCGCTTCGCCTTCTTCTCTTACCTCCTAGCGCACCACGCATCACCAAGTGCTCTTTCTTTTTGGAGCCTGCTCAACATATTTACTTGTCCCATCTCTGCGGGGTCCTTTGTTCATCACAATTTTCTCTACAATAAGTGAGGTTTGACAAAGGCCCAGTACGGGGCCGAAACGTTACCTCAGCACACCTATATATTTCTGTGGTGAATACAATAAACTGCTCTTCTTTGCATCAAAAAATCAAAAGTACTTGTGTGCGGCTGTTTTTCTATGAATTTACTGGTCAATTGGATAACATCCAAGTTCAGCCTGCACCTGTCCCTATTGAGTAAGAGTGCACGCCATTCCACCACTAATGTGCTGAGAGTTAATCGGCCATGAGAGGGTTGGGAATTTTTTGTGAGTAGCTGTAAGAGATGGGTGGGATGACTGCTTACCATATCTTCACCTCAAGGGTGTGGTTCGGCAGGTTACGTGTCCGGCCACTGAAATTTTTTTTCTCTCTGTGTTCTAGAGGCAAGAGCTCCACAGAAGTGCTTATGTGAAACTGGGCTGAACTCTGTGGGTGGATCTCCGCAGTCATATGCACTGTGCTATACGTTTGGTTTCTTTTTCTGTTTTGCCAGAAAGGCCATATTGTTATATAGAACCCTGCACTGGTTAATGCCATGTTTTAAATAAACCAGCAGGAGAAGCGTTCCTGTGTCTACCTCTATGAGCAATCAAGTGAGTAGCATTACCCCAAAGAGTAAAATAAGAGCACAGGGTATGGTTTGTAGTTTAACACCATGGAGACCCCTAGGTGTGTATAGGGCTATATACACAAATGGTATTTTCAAAGGTGATTTATTGCTTTTTTCAGATGCATTGGAGCAATAAAGCAAAAAATTACAAAAGTGTTCATCCTCTTTAAGTTGTGGGTGACTCAGTTGTCCATAAATGATGCAGAACTTGAGACTAGCCTTCTGTAAAAGTACCATCATAAACGTAATCTCATAATATAAAAAAATAAAATAAAACAAAGCCATTTTTCCCTTCTGAAAACCTAGATCCATATTTCATACACTGTAGGAGAACAAAATCACAGCATGATTTGATTGTATTGTGAAACACAAAGGTTGCACACAGCAGAAGAATGCTACCAAAACACCCCGAGAAGTAATATTCAATACTGGCAGCCAGCATGAAGCATTTAAACAGCTGAATGTTCCACCAATGACATTTACTGCTACAATAAACCATCTCCAAAGGACAAGATTAAAAACAAAATTATATATATATATATATATATATATATATATATATATATATATATATATATATATATATATATATATATATATGAATGACACAGATCTGAGATTTATGCCTGCCTCTTCTAATTGCTGCCGCCACAACACACATGGTCATGCTTTATTGAATGTATCTGAGATGGTGTAGCCTGAAGCATTTGTCAGATAATCCTATGGATTTAAGAAAGATGAACTCCATTCCCCTCCAATTTCCTCTGTTGACAGCACAAAATCACACTTCCATGCTTCGTGCTAGTCATTTCTTTTTTTAATATAAAGGGTTGAGTGTGTGAATTGTGATAAATATAACTCAAAGTTTTTTGTTAATATCAACACAACTATTCACATAACTATAAAGCGACAGCTCAATTTCAACTTTTTGTAGTGCGTGTGATTTATTTTAACTATTGAGAAACGGGCTGCAATCCAAAGCAGTGCATAGCATTATATGCAGCAGTGTGGACTTCAGCTGCAAATTAAAAGAGTTTTCCACTACTGGACAACCCCTGCTTAATAAACTTTAACTCTTACAACGATGCCTTTCCAGCGAGTTAATGTGAGCGCTGCTTTTCCCTGTGGGTCACATGAATGTTGTATAAAGCTCGTTAATATTCTACAAATTTTATAAAATTTCTGCACCTGATATAAAAATGTTCATTCTTTTACTGAATCATAGATAAAGATGCATGTAGTCACATGCCACAGCCACAGCCCGAGAATATTAATTTTTGGATTTATTACCATGAGTCCACAGTCCAGGAGACTGGTTATTTGTATTCCAACCTCTTTTGATACAGGAAAGAAATATATCTTGGTACCGTGTTAGCCAGTGGATAGAAAAATATTTAGAATTGAGAGTCCTCAGTGGTTGATACCTTTTAATGGCTAACTGAAAAGATGGTAACAAATTGCAAGCTTTCGAGACTACACAGGTCTCTTCATCAGGCAAAGACTAAAACAAATTCTGAAGAATCACATATTTATGCACAACATAGTATAGGGGAAAAAAAAAAGAGGGGAAAAAAAACCATGGATAAGCCAGGTGACATGAAGCAGAATTACCATGGGTGATAAACAGTTACGTCCATAAATATTGGGCCAATTCTTAGATAAGGATTGTTTTATTGTCCTGTGATTAGGGTCTCTGTTGTAATGACCCTTCATGGTCTGAGGGGCAAGTTCCTTAGTTGATGTAAAAAGACATAAATCCATGTGACACATTCATTCCTGCATTAAGAGTGTCAAAGGTCATCATCAGTTTATATTCCCAGACTCTCCTGTCTTTCTGCGATTTGAAGTTTCCTTTCAATACAAGTAATTTCATGTCCATAATGTTATGATTTGGGAGACAGAAATGTATTGCCACCGGTAGATCCATTCTTTTTTCTCTTATTGTATGGCGATGGGAGTTCATTCTTGTTCTAAGCTTCTGCCCTGTCTCCCCCACATACAGACCCCCAGTTGGACATTTAGTACATATAATTAGGTACACCACATTAGAAGTGACACAGCTGAAAGTACCTGGGATCTTGTAGTCCTGATGTGAATTGGGGATCTTTATCTTGTCCGTGGTCATTATAAATGGACAGGTTTTACATTTTTTCTGGTTGCAAGGAAAGGTTCCTGCAGCTGTTGGAGAGGACAGGGAGCTCTTGACAATGATGCTTCTTAGATTTGGGGGCTGCCTAAAACACAGTAGTGGGGGGTCTGGAAAAATGGATTGTAAGCGGGCATCTTTTTGCAGTAAAGGTTGCAATTTCCGTGCAGCTCCCCTTAGCACCTCCAGATTTGGGTTGTAGGTAACCACTAGAGGTACCCGGTTATTTTCTTCTTTAGTTTTGTAATGTAGCAGGTGATTCCTTGATATTCTGGTGGCTCTTGTGAGCTGATTTTCAATTGTTCTTGGATGGTAGCCCTGATTCAAAAAGATCTTTCTGAGGCGACCAAGGTGCTCATCCCTATCCATGGGGTTGGAACATATACGATTGTATCTGATGGCTTGGCTGTAGACAATAGAGTTTTTTATGTGTTTTGGATGGAAACTGTCCCATTTAAGGTATGTTGGGCGGTCGATTGGCTTCTGATACAGGGATGTCTCTATTTTATTGTTCTGCAGCTTAATGATGGTGTCCAAAAAGTTAATTTCAGTACAGGAGTAGTTGAGTGTCAAGTTGATGGTAGGATGAAATTGATTAAACTGATCATGGAACGTCTTTAGCTGTGGCTCAGACTCCGTCCAGATGATTAAAATGTCATCAATGTAGCGGTAGTACGCCAGAGGCCTGATGGGGCATGAGGACAAAAAATCGCTTTCAAGCTTGGCCATGAAAAGATTTGCATACTGTGGGGTCATTTTACTTCCCATTACTGTGCCAGTCTCCTGTAGATAGATCTTCTTGTCAAACGCAAAGTAATTGTGGGTGAGGATGAATTTTATAAGTTTCACCATAGAATGTGCATCAGTCCCTGCGTTTTCCAGGAAGAATTTGCAGGCATTTAATCCATCCTGGTGTGGGATATTGGAGTACAAAGATTCCACATCCATGGTGGCCAGGATGGTTCCTTCTGGTAGAGGACCTATTGCTGATAGTTTATTCAATAGGTCAGTTGTGTCCTGAATGAAGCTGGGTGTATCTTTTACCAGGGGTTTAAGAATACCCTCTACCCATCCAGATACCTGCTCAGTAAGGGTGCCCACACACGAAATAATTGGTCTTCCTGGGTTTCCAGATTTGTGGATTTTGGGAAGCATGTAGAATGTCCCTGTTCTTGGACTTTCTGGTATCAGGTCATTGGTTCTTATGGATTCGTCGGGCAGACAAGATACCAACTTGTTTAGTTCCTTGTAATAATCCTGTGTAGGATCCGACTCCAATTTTTTGTAGTAGCGTGTGTCCATAAGTTGTCTGTTTGCTTCCCTCATATAGTCTGATGTGTTCATCATGACTATTGCACCTCCCTTGACAGCAGGTTTGATGACGATTTCTTTGCTGGTTTTCAGAGACTGTATGGCCTTTCTCTCCTGGGCACTGATGTTGGATTCTTGTCTCCTGTTAGTATCTATGATGGTGGATTTTATCAAATATCTGAAGGAGTCTATATAGTTATCCAAATGAGGATTGCGTCCAGGTGGAGGTGTCCAGTCTGACCTCTTCTTTGTTGTTAGGATCCCTTTTCCTTCCGTCCAGGTGGGTCCTGAATCTTCTGCATCACTGAAATATTCCCTCAGGCGCAGTCTCCTGAAAAAATGTTCCATATCACTGCAGAGTTCAGTTTTATCCAGGGCCTTAGTGGGACAAAATGAGAGTCCTCTGGAAAGCACGGCCAGCTCCACTTTGTTGGGTTTATAATCTGAGAGATTAATGACACAGTTATTTGTGCCTGGAATGGAGTGGTTGTCCAAGTTGTCAGGTTTTGGCTTTTTGTATCTGTTTGCATAGAGTCCTGAATTGAGGCGCAATCTGTGCAGTTTCTTTTCCTTGTTATGAATTAGATGGGTCTGTAGTTTGTTGTAATATAGTTGTAATTTTTGCTCTGCGTCTTCTGTAAGTGTTTTCCTCAGAGTTTCAAATTGCCCTTGGACTTTACTCTTTATGCTGTAGCAGACATGCAAAAGATGATTCCTTAATCTCTCAGAAGTCCTGTGACACAGGTTCTGTGCATAATGGGTATTGTAGGTATGAAGAATTGGGTTTGTAATCCAGAGTCCTTTGGGAATTAGATTCTCCTTTTTGCATTTAGATAGGAAAAAAATGTCGCTGTCCATTTGTGCACGTTTCTTCAGAAGTGGTTTTAGTTCCATAAAGATGCGGTACATTCTGGTATCCTCCATTTTGATACAGGAAAGAAATATATCTTGGTACCGTGTTAGCCAGTGGATAGAAAAATATTTAGAATTGAGAGTCCTCAGTGGTTGATACCTTTTAATGGCTAACTGAAAAGATGGTAACAAATTGCAAGCTTTCGAGACTACACAGGTCTCTTCATCAGGCAAAGAATAAAACAAATTCTGAAGAATCACATATTTATGCACAACATAGTATAGGGGAAAAAAAAAAAGAGGGGAAAAGAAACCATGGATAAGCCAGGTGACATGAAGCAGAATTACCATGGGTGATAAACAGTTACGTCCATAAATATTGGGCCAATTCTTAGATAAGGATTGTTTTATTGTCCTGTGATTAGGGTCTCTGTTGTAATGACCCTTCATAGTCTGAGGGGCAAGTTCCTTAGTTGATGTAAAAAGACATAAATCCATGTGACACATTCATTCCTGCATTAAGAGTGTCAAAGGTCATCATCAGTTAATATTCCCAGACTCTCCTGTCTTTCTGCGATTTGAAGTTTCCTTTCAATACAAGTAATTTCATGTCCATAATGTTATGATTTGGGAGACAGAAATGTATTGCCACCGGTAGATCCATTCTTTTTTCTCTTATTGTATGGCGATGGGAGTTCATTCTTGTTCTAAGCTTCTGCCCTGTCTCCCCCACATACAGACCCCCAGTTGGACATTTAGTACATATAATTAGGTACACCACATTAGAAGTGACACAGCTGAAAGTACCTGGGATCTTGTAGTCCTGATGTGAATTGGGGATCTTTATCTTGTCCGTGGTCATTATAAATGGACAGGTTTTACATTTTTTCTGGTTGCAAGGAAAGGTTCCTGCAGCTGTTAGAGAGGACAGGGAGCTCTTGACAATGATGCTTCTTAGATTTGGGGGCTGCCTAAAACACAGTAGTGGGGGGTCTGGAAAAATGGATTGTAAGCGGGCATCTTTTTGCAGTAAAGGTTGCAATTTCCGAGCAGCACCCCTTAGCACCTCCAGATTACAATTGAAAATCAGCTCACAAGAGCCACCAGAATATCAAGGAATCACCTGCTACATTACAAAACTAAAGAAGAAAATAACCGGGTACCTCTAGTGGTTACCTACAACCCAAATCTGGAGGTGCTAAGGGGATCTGCACGGAAATTGCAACCTTTACTGCAAAAAGATGCCCGCTTACAATCCATTTTTCCAGACCCCCCACTACTGTGTTTTAGGCAGCCCCCAAATCTAAGAAGCATCATTGTCAAGAGCTCCCTGTCCTCTCCAACAGCTGCAGGAACCTTTCCTTGCAACCAGAAAAAATGTAAAACCTGTCCATTTATAATGACCACGGACAAGATAAAGATCCCCAATTCACATCAGGACTACAAGATCCCAGGTACTTTCAGCTGTGTCACTTCTAATGTGGTGTACCTAATTATATGTACTAAATGTCCAACTGGGGGTCTGTATGTGGGGGAGACAGGGCAGAAGCTTAGAACAAGAATGAACTCCCATCGCCATACAATAAGAGAAAAAAGAATGGATCTACCGGTGGCAATACATTTCTGTCTCCCAAATCATAACATTATGGACATGAAATTACTTGTATTGAAAGGAAACTTCAAATCGCAGAAAGACAGGAGAGTCTGGGAATATAAACTGATGATGACCTTTGACACTCTTAATGCAGGAATGAATGTGTCACATGGATTTATGTCTTTTTACATCAACTAAGGAACTTGCCCCTCAGACTATGAGGGGTCATTACTACAGAGACCCTAATCACAGGACAATAAAACAATCCTTATCTAAGAATTGGCCCAATATTTATGGACGTAACTGTTTATCACCCATGGTAATTCTGCTTCATGTCACCTGGCTTATCCATGGTTTTTTTTCCCCTCTTTTTTTTTTTCCCCTATACTATGTTGTGCATAAATATGTGATTCTTCAGAATTTGTTTTAGTCTTTGCCTGATGAAGAGACCTGTGTAGTCTCGAAAGCTTGCAATTTGTTACCATCTTTTCAGTTAGCCATTAAAAGGTATCAACCACTGAGGACTCTCAATTCTAAATATTTATAACCTCTTTTTGTTCATCAATATTTTTTCGGCTCTGATGAAATTGTAAAGACTGTAGCTGATCAACAGCCGATGATTGTTGTATCACTTCTCTGCTGCTTGTAATAACAGCGTTGATGTTGCTGAAATAGATGAACATACAATGGGTGAAGTAAGTGTTTGATCACTTGCTAATTTTGTAACTTTGCCCACCTACAAAGACATGAACAGTCTATAGTTTTAAAGGTAGGTTAATTTTCACATTGAGAGACAGAATATCAAAAATAAAATCCAGAAAATCACATTGTATAAATTATATAAATGTATTTGCATTTTGCAGTGAGAAATAAGTATTTGATCCCTCTGGCAAACAAGACTTAATACTTGGTGGTGAAACCCTTGTTGGCAAGCACAGCAGTCAAATGGTTTTTGTAGTTGATGAGGTGGTTTGCGCACATGTCAGGAGGAATTTTAGTCCACTTCTCTTTGCAGATCATCTCTAAATCATTATGATTTTAAGGCTGTCGCTTGGCAATTCGGAGCTTCAACTTCCTCCATAAGTTTTCTATGGGATTAAGGTCTGGAGACTGGCTAGGCCACTCCATAACCTTAATGTGCTTCTTTTTGAGCCACTCTTTTGTTGCCTTGACTGTATGTTTTGGGTCATTGTCTTGCTGGAAGACCCAGCCACAACCCATTTTTAATGTCCTGGCGGAGGGAAGGAGGTTGTCACTCAGAATTTTACGGTACATGGCTCCATCCACTCTCTCATTGATGCGCTGAAGTAGTCCTGTGCCCTTAGCAGAGAAACAACCCCAAAACATAATGTTTCCACCTCTTTGCTTGACAGTGGGGATGGTGTTCTTTGGGTCATAGGCATTTCTCTTCCTCCAAACACGGCGAGTTGAGTTAATGCCAAAGACCTCAATTTTTGTCTCATTTGACCACAGCACCTCCTCCCAATCACTTACAGAATTATCCAGGTGTTCATTGGTACTCTTCAGACAGGCCTGCACATGTGCATTCTTGAGCAGGGGGACCTTGCGAGCACTGCAGGATTTTAAACCTTTACGGCGTAATGTGTTACCAATGGTTTTCTTGGTGACTATGGTCCCAGCTGCCTTTAGATCATCAACATGTTCCCCCCATGTAGTTTTAGGCTGATCTCTCACCTTCCTCATGATAAAGGATAGCCCATGAAGTGAGACTTTGCATAATGTCCCAGAATGTCACCCAGCGTCTTACTTATGGTTTTGTAGTGCATTCCAGCTTTGTGCAGGTCTATGATCTTGTCCTTGACATCCTTATAAAGCTCTTTGGTCTTACACATGTTGTAGAGGTTATAGGAAATATGCGTGCGAGCACCATCTATCTCTACCTTGAGGAAGACACAATTTTGTGTTGATATGCATGGGTCCATGTACCCACTAACCAGACTGCTTGCCTTAAAGGGATGACCACCTGACTGAAATGGGGCTAAGTATAAGCTGACTATGATCTAGCTGATCCTGATCTAGGTTTAGATATATCCATTGCAGGGGAACCTTTGAGGGGGTATTAGTATTTGGATTATGTTATTATATACTTTATTGTCACTTATCTACAGTCATGGCCAGAAGTATTAACACCCCTGCAATTCTGTCAGATAATACTCAGTTTCTTCCTGAAAATTCTTGCAATCACAAATTATTTGGTATTATTATCTTAAATGAAAAAAAACACAAAAAGAATTGTCCTAAAGCCAAATTGGATATAATTCCACACCAAACATAAAAAAGGGGGTGGACAAAAGTATTGGCACCGTTCGAAAAATCATGTCATGCTTCTGTAATTTGTGTAATTAACAGCACCTGTAACTTACCTGTGGCACCTAACAGGTGTTGGCAATAACTAAATCACACTTGCAGCCAGTTGACATGGATTAAAGTTGACTCAACCTCTGTCCTGTGTTCTTGTGTGTACCACATTGAGCATGGAGAAAAGAAAGAAGACCAAAGAACTGTCTGAAGACTTGAGAAACCAAATTGTGAGGAAGCATGAGCAATCTCAAGGTTACAAGTCCATCTCCAAAGACCTGAATGTTCCTGTGTCTACCGTCCGCAGTGTCATCAAGAAGTTTAAAGCCCATGGCACTGTGGCTAACCTCCCTAGATGTGGATGGAAAAGAAAAATTGACAAGAGATTTCAATGCAAGATTGTACGGATGTTGGATAAAGAACCTAGACTAACATCCAAACAAGTTCAAGCTGCCCTGCAGTCCGATGGTACAACAGTGTCAACCCATACTATCCGTCGGCGTCTGAATGAAAAGGGACTGTAAGGTAGGAGACCCAGGAAGACCCCACTTCTTACCCCGAGACATAAAAAAGGCAGGCTGGAGTTTGCCAAAACTTACCTGAAAAAGCCTAAAACGTTTTGGAAGAATGTTCTCTGGTCAGATGAGACAAAAGTAGAGCTTTTTGGGCAAAGGCATCAACATACAGTTTACAGGAGAAAAAAGAGGCATTCAAAGAAAAGAACACGGTCCCTACAGTCAAACATGGCGGAGGTTCCCTGATGTTTTGGGGTTGCTTTGCTGCCTCTGGCACTGGACTGCTTGACCGTGTGCATGGCATTATGAAGTCTGAAGACTACCAACAAATTTTGCAGCATAATGTAGGGCCCAGTGTGAGAAAGCTGGGTCTCCCTCAGAGGTCATGGGTCTTCCAGCAGGACAATGACCCAAAACACACTTCAAAAAGCACTAGAAAACGGTTTGAGAGAAAGCACTGGAGACTTCTAAGGTGGCCAGCAATGAGCCCAGACCTGAATCCCATAGAACACCTGTGGAGAGATCTAAAAATGGCAGTTTGGAGAAGGCACCCTTCAAATATCAGGGACCTGGAGCAGTTTGCCAAAGAAGAATGGTCTAAAATTCCAGCAGAGCATTGTAAGAAACTCATTGATGGTTACTGGAAGCGGTTGGTCGCAGTTATTTTGGCTAAAGGTTGTGCAACCAAGTATTAGGCTGAGGGTGCCAATACTTTTGTCTGGCCCATTTTTGGAGTTTTGTGTGAAATGATCAATGTTTTGCTTTTTGCTTCATTCTCTTTTGTGTTTTTTCATTTAAGACAAATTAAATGAAGATAATAATACCAAATAATTTGTGATTGCAATCATTTTCAGGAAGAAACTGAGTATTATCTGACAGAATTGCAGGGGTGTTAATACTTTTGGCCATGACTGTATGGATATTATTAATGGTGGCAATAGCATGAGTATGCATTATTTTTTGGACAGAGTATATACTTTGTCTGAATCCTTGATTTAATTATTTATAATCCTGTTGTTGATATATAGCCAGCCATTTTGAATTATTGGTTTGTGGGTGTATGAGTATTTGACTCTGTATTATGGATCTTTTTCTCAGTGCAATATCCATGTGGGATTTTTAAGTGTTTTTAAATGTACTGTATGTTGCTTTTCAATAAAATTGTAATTTTTTATGGTGATCCATTGTGGTCTGCATATATTTTTCTCTTTTTCATTGATGTTGTAGAGGTTAGAGTCTGACTGTGGACAGGAGTCTTTTATAAAGGTGACTATGTAAGACAGCTGTCTTTAATGCAGGTAACGAGTTGATTAGGAGCGTCTAACTGGTCTATAGGAACCAGAACTCTTAATGGTTGGTAAGGGATCAAAGACGTATTTCTCACAGCAAAATGCAAATTTATATAATTTATACTTTTTAATTACTTATTTACCCCACTGTATATTGCTTTTATTTTTTATGGAAAAAAGAGTTTAAGAAAAGGACAAATCCATTGTAATATTGCACGTATAGAGGGCAATTTAACAAAGCTTTTATGCCAGAAAACATGTGTGAAGGCTTTGAAAATTTACAAAAAAAGTTGCACTCTATCGTGCCAAAGCAGGTCGAATATGAAATATATGAAATATGAATAGCAAAATGGCTTTTTGAACAGTAGGAAAAATATTTGAGATGCTTTGCACAGAATTTGGCCAAATAGTGTGAGCCAATCAACCATCGTCACGGTGGTCTCATTAATCTGATGGGTCCCTAACCTCCCTGTCCAAATGTGAACACTTGCCGAAGGCTAATGTCTGTATGCATGGGTGAATGTGGACACCTCTCTCAGCAAAGCCTACATATGGGTTGGCCGGAACCAAGTGTGATTAGATGCAATTAAAAACCACATGGTGACGGGAGGAGTGCTCAGTCAGTAAGCTAACATAGAAATGGCAGAAAAACGACTGGCACATCCAAACTAGTGTGAATAGGTGCATACCAGGAGCAGCTACCTCGATATAAAATTTCCTTTTTTTGTACGTTGTATATGGAGGTAGCTGCTCATGGTATGCACGTATTCACACTAGTTTGGATGTGGCAGTTGTTTTTCTGTCATTTCTTTAAAGGCTTTGAAAAGTCATAACATTTTGTGACTTTAGGTACTTTCTGCCAATTTGACTCAGTTACTTAGAAATTGGTGGAACGGGGGCATGGCCATGTTTGCCCATCAAATTCACCAAAGATGCCAGTGCATACTACTCCAGCCACTGAGTAGCATGCAACTTACTAGAGGCACAGAATTCATTAAGTGCAGTACACCTTTTAATGAATTTGACATCTTTTAGTTCAGCAAGACTGGCGTAGCGCAATTTTGTGCTGCGTCAGTCTTAATAATTCGGCCTGAAAGACTCAAAAAACTTATAAGGTTATATGTTCATTAGCATAATATCTGCATGCAACATATCACCATTAACCCCTTCATGACCTTGGGATTTTTCGTTTTTCCGTGTTCGTTTTTCACTCCCCTCCTTCCCAGAGCCATAACTTTTTTATTTTTCCATCAATTTGGCCATGTGAGGGCTTATTTTTTGCGGGACGAGTTGTACTTTTGAACGACATCATTGGTTTTAGCATGTCTTGTACTAGAAAACGGGAAAAAAATTCCAAGTGCGGCGAAATTGCAAAAAAAGTGCAATCCCACACTTGTTTTTTGTTTGGCTTTTTTGCTAGGTTCACTAAATGCTAAAACTGACCTGACATTATGATTCTCCAGGTAAGTACGAGTTCATAGACACCTAACATGACTAG
The DNA here is from genome assembly GCF_032444005.1 of Ranitomeya imitator. NCBI lineage: Eukaryota > Metazoa > Chordata > Amphibia > Anura > Dendrobatidae > Ranitomeya > Ranitomeya imitator. The sequence goes on along the minus strand of NC_091285.1, from coordinate 386,530,152 downwards.
GATATTTTTTACCTAAGCGGTGAAAAAAAATTCAAAACTTTGCTAAAAAAATAAATAAATTGCGCCATTTTCCGATACTCGTAGCGTCTTCATTTTTCATGATCTGGGGTCAGTTGAGGGCTTATTTTTTGCGTGCCGAGATGATGTTTATAATGATAGCATTATGGTACAGATACGTTCTTTTGATCGCCCTTTATTGCATTTTAATGCAATGTCGCGGTGACCAAAAAAACGTAATTATGGCGTTTCGAATTTTTTTCTCGCTTCGCTGTTTAGCGATCAGGTTAATGCTTTTTTTTAATTGATAGATCGGGCGATTCTGAGCGCAGCGATACCAAATATGTGTAGATTTGATTTTTTTTATTAATTTATTTTGATTGGGGCGAAAGGGGGGTGATTTAAACTTTTATTTTTTTCACATTTTTTTAACTTTTTTTTTTTTTTACTTTTGCCATGCTTCAATAGCCTCCATGGGAGGCTAGAAGCAGGCACAGCACGATCGCCTCTGCTACATAGCAGCGATCTGCTGTTCGCTGCTATGTAGCAGAATTGCAGGTGTGCTGTGAGCGCCGACCACAGGGTGGCGCTCACAGCTACCGGCGATCAGTAACCATGGAGGTGTCAAGGACCTCTATGGTAACAATGGAAAAGCATCGCCGACCTCCGATCATGTGACGGGGGTCGGCGATGACGTCATTTCCGGCCGCCCGGCCGGATGCGGTAGTTAAATGCCGCTGTCTGCGTTTGACAGCGGCATTTAACTAGTTAATAGGCGCGGGCAGATCGCGATTCTGCTCGTGCCTATTATGGGCACATGTCAGCTGTTCAAAACAGCTGATATGTCCCGGCTTTGATGCGGGCTCACCGCCGGAGCCCGCATCAAAGCAGGGGATCTGACCTCGGACGTACTATCCCGTCCGAGGTCAGAAAGGGGTTAAGTTTACAAACTATATCCATAAAACTAAAGCACACACACAAGTGACATAAAATGACACAAAAGCAATAATAGCAGTAGGCTGAAAAGTGAAAAATTGCTCACAAACAATAAGTAAACTAAAAGTAGACAATAGTCCAACAATGTAGTAAAAGAGAAGAGTCTTAAGCCAAACATATTCCTGGAGTATAAATGTATTTCATTACAGGGACACAGTTAAAATATGTTATTTTTAAGCTCTCGAATTACATATGTGAATAATGAGTGAACAAATCTGTCAGAACTGCCAATGTATAATGTTCGGATGAGTGACTTTAATAGAGAGTTGCTGGAGGTTAGGGTGCCTGATTTCCCAAGTGGGATCTAGTCCCAGGTGTGAGATAGAACAGTTATTATCTAACTAAAAAGTAATCTAAAGGACAGGGGCTTATTGCAGTGTAACAATTTCACAGAAAGAAGGTCTTAAAGTGTTAACAATTTTTAATACTATTCACCTTAGCTGTGGAAATGCTGATGTTGTCAAATCCATAAATTGTAACAATTTACAATTATATTTAACCCCTTAGTGACGGAGCCAATTTGGTTCTTAATGATCGAGCCAATTTTTACAATTCTGACCACTGTCACTTTATGAGGTTATAACTCTGGAAAGCTTCAACGGATCCCGCTGATTCTGAGAACGATTTTTCGTGACATATTGTACTTCATGATAGTGGTAACATTTCTTCAATATTACTTGCAATTATTTATGATAAAAACGGAAATATGGCGAAAATTTTTAAAATTTTGCAATTTTCAAACTTTGTATTTTTATGCCCTTAAATCAGAGAGATATGTCACGAAAAATAGTTAATAAATAACATTTCCCACATTTCTACTTTACATCAGCACAATTTTGGAAACAATTTTTTTTTTTGTTAGGCAGTTATAAGGGTTAAAAGTTGACCAGCAATTTCTCATTTTAACAACACCATTTTTTTTAGGGACCACATCACATTTGAAGTCATTTTGAGGGGTCTATATGATAGAAAATAACAAAGTGTGACACCATTCTAAAAAACTGCACCCCTCAAGGTTCTCAAAACCACATTCAAGAAGTTTATTAACCCTTTACATGCTTCACAGGAACTGAAACAATGTGGAAGGAAAAAATGAACATTTAACTTTTTTTTGCAAACATTGTAATTCAGAACTATTTTTTTTATTTTCACATGTGTAAAAACAGAAATGTAACCATAAATTTATGTTAAGCAATTTCTCCTGAACACGCCAATACCCCATATGTGGGGGTAAACCACTTTTTGGGCGCACCGCAGAACTTGGAAGTGAAGGAGCGCCGTTTGACTTTTTCAAGGCAGAATTGGCTGGAATTGAGATCGGACACCATGTTACGTTTAGAGAGCCCCTAATGTGCCTAAACAGTGGAAACTCCCCACAAGTGACACCATTTTGGAAACTAGACCCCTTAAGGAACTTATCTAGATGTGTGGTGAGCACTTTGAACCCCCAAGTGCTTCACAGAAGTTTATAACGTAAAGCCGTGAAAATAAATAATCGCATTTGTTTACACAAAAATGATCTTTTCGCCCTCAAATTCTTATTTTCACAAGGGTAACAGGAGAAATTAGACCACAAAAGTTGTTGTGCAATTTCTCCTGAATACGTCGATACCCTATATGTGAGGATAAACCACTGTTTGGGCGCACCGCAGAGCTTGGAAGAGAAGGAGTGCCATTTTACTTTTCAATGTAGAATTGGCTGGAATTGAGATTGGACGCCATGTCGCGTTTGGAGAGCCCCTGATGTGCCTAAACAGTGGAAACCCCCCACAAGTGACACCATTTTGGAAACTAGACCCCTTAAGGAACTAATCTAGGTGTGTGGTGAGCACTTTGAACCCCCATGTGCTTCACAGAAGTTTATAACGTAGAGCCGTGAAAATAAAAAATCAAATTTTTTCTACAAAAATGATGTTTTTGCCCTCAAATTTTTATTTTCACAAGGGTAGCAGGAGAAATTAGACCACAAACGTTGTTGTGCAATTTCTCCTGAGTACGTAGATACCCAATATGTGGGGGTAAACCACTGTTTGGGCGCACCGCAGAGCTTGGAAGAGAAAGAGTGCTGTTTTACTTTTTCAATGTGGAATTGGCTGGAATTGAGATCGGATGCCATGTCGCGTTTGGAGAGCCCCTGATGTGCCTAATCAGTAGAAACCCTCCACAAGTGACCCCATTTTGGAAACTAGACCCCCCCATGGAACTTATCTAGATGTGTGGTGAGAACTTTGAATGCCCAAGTGCTTCACAGAAGTTTAGAATGCAGAGTTGTGAAAAAAAAAAAAAAAAATTTTTCCACAAAAAAGATATTTTATCCCCCAAGTTTTTATTTGCACAAGGGTAACAAGAGAAATTGGACCACAGAAGTTGTTGTCCAATTTGTCCTGAGTATGCTGGTACCCCATATGTGGGGGTAAACCACTGTTTGGGCGCACGGCAGAGCTCGGAAGGAAGGAGCGCCGTTTTGGAATGCAGACTTTGATAGAATGGTCTGCGGGCGTTATGTTGCGTTTGCAGAGCCCCTGATGTACCCAAACAGTAGAAACCCCCACAAGTGACCCCATTTTGGAAACTAGACCCCCAAGGAACTTATCTAGATGTGTGATGAGAACTTTAAATGCCCAAGTGCTTCACAGAAGTTTATAATGCAGAGTTGTGAAAATAAAAAATATTTTTTTTCCACAAAAAAGATATTGTAGCCTCCAAGTTTTTATTTTCACAAGGGTAACAGGAGAAATTGGACCCCAAAAGTTGTTGTCAAATTTATCCCGAGTATGCTGATGCACCATATGTGGGGGTAAACCATTGTTTGGGCGCACAGCAGAGCTCGGAAGAGAAGAAGCGCCGTTTTGGAATGCAGACTGTTATGACCTGGTGGTCAGGACAATAATGGACCTGGTGGTTAAGAGCACACGGAATGACCTGATAGTTACTGATAATAAAGGACGAGCTCTGGGACGTGGGAACTCTGCTGACCGCAATCCCTAATCCTATCAAACACACTAGAAATAGCCGTGGATTGCGCCTAACGCTCCCTATGCAACTCGGCACAGCCTAAGGAACTAGCTAGCCCTGAAGATAGAAAAATAAAGCCTACCTTGCCTCAGAGAAATTCCCCAAAGGAAAAGGCAGCCCCCCACATATAATGACTGAGTAAAGATGAAAATACAAACACAGAAATGAAATAGATTTAGCAAAGTGAGGCCCGACTTACTGAACAGACCGAGGATAGGAAAGGTTACTTTGCGGTCAGCACAAAAACCTACAAAAAGACCACGCAGAGGGAGCAAAAAAGACCCTCCACACCGACTCACGGTGCGGAGGCGCTCCCTCTGCATCCCAGAGCTTCCAGCAAGCAAGACAACAATAAAAATAGCAAGCTGGACCGAAAAATAGCAAACCAAAGAAATACAAGCTGGAACTTAGCTTCAACTGGGAAGACAGGTCACAAGAACGATCCAGGAGTGAACTAGACCAATGCTGGAACATTGACAGGTGGCATGGAGCAAAGATCTAAGTGGAGTTAAATAGAGCAGCAGCTAATGAATTAACCTCATCACCTGTGGAAGGAAACTCAGAAACACCCACCAGAGGAAGTCCATGGACAGAACCAGCCGAAGTACCATTCATGACCACAGGAGGGAGCCCGACAACAGAATTCACAACAACAGACTTTGATAGAATGGTCTGTGGGCATTATGTTGCGATTGCAGAGCCCCTGATGAACCTAAACAGTAGTAACCCCCCACAAGTGACCCAATTTTGGAAACTAGACCCCCAAGGAACTTATCTAGATGTGTGGTGAGAACTTTGAATGCCCAACTGCTTCACAGAAGTTTAGAATGCAGTCGTGAAAATAAAAAAAATATTTTTTTTTCCACAAAAAAGATTTTGTAGCCCCCAAGTTTTTATTTTCACAAGGGTAACAGGAAAAATTGGACCACTAAAGTTGTTGTCCAATTTATCCCGAGTACGCTAATACCCCATATGTGGGGGTAAACTACTGTTTGGGCGCACGGCAGAGCTCGGAAGGGAAGGAGCGCCGTTTTGGAATGCAGACTTAGATAGAATGGTCTGTGGGCGTTATGTTGCGTTTGCAGAGCCCTGGTGTAGCTAAACAGTAGTAACCCCCCACAAGTGACCCCATTTCGGAAACTAGACCCCCCATGGAACTTATATAGATGTGTGGTGAGAACTTTGAATGCACAAGTGCTTCACAGAAGTTTATAATGCAGTCATGAAAATAAAAAATAAAAATTTTTCCACAAAAAAGATTTTGTAGCCCCCAAGTTTTTATTTTCATAAGGGTAACAGGAGAAATTGGACCCCAAAAGTTGTCCAATTTATCCCGAGTACGCTGATGCCTCATATGTGGAGGTAACCCACTGTTTGGGCGCATGGCAGAGCTCAGAAGGGAGGGAGCACCATTTGACTTTTTGAGCGCAAAATTGGCTGTCGTGTTTGGAGACCCCCTGATGTACTTAAACAGTGGAAACCCTCCAATTCTAGCTCCAACCCTAACCCCAACACACCCCTAACCCTAATCCCAACCCGATCCATAATCCTAATCACAACCCTAACGATAATCACAAACCTTACCCCAAAACAACCCTAATGTCAACCCTAACCATAATCAAAACCCTAAATCCAACACACTCCTAATCCTAATCTTAACCCTAACCTCAAACCTAACCCTAATCCCAATACACCCCTAATCCCAACCCTAACCTTAATCCTAATCCCAAACCTAACACTAATCCCAAGCGTAACCCTAATGCCAACTCTAACCCTAATACCAACCCTAATCCAAACCCTAACCCTAATCCCAACTCTAACCCTAACTTTAGCCGCAACACTAGCCCTAACTTTAGCCCCAACCCTAGCCCTAACCCTAAATTTAGCCCCAACCCTAGCCCTAACTTTAGCTCCAACCCTAACCCTAGCCCTAACTTTAGCCCCAACCCTAACCCTAGCCCCAAAGGCTACTTTCACACTTGCGTCGTTTGGCATCTGTTGCAATCCATCGTTTTGGACAAAAAACGGATCCTGCAAATGTGCCCGCAGGATGCGTTTTTTGCCCATAGACCTGTATTGCCAACGGATCGCGACGGATGGCCACACGTCGCGTCCGTCGTGCACTGGATCAGTTGTGTTTTGGCGGACCGTCGGCACAAAAAAAGTTCAATGTAACGTCTTTTTGTACGTCGTGTCCGCCATTTCCAACCGCGCATGCGTGACCGTAACGCCACCCCCTCCTCCCCAGGACATAGATTGGGCAGCGGATGCGTTGAAAAACTACATCCGCTGCCCACGTTGTGCACAATTTTCACAACGTGCGTCGGTATGTCGGGCCGACGCATTGCGACGGCCCCGTACCGACGTAAGTGTGAAAGAAGCCTAACCCTAAATTTAGCCCCAACCCTATATTTAGCCCCAGCCCTAACCCTAAATTTATCCCCAACCCTAACCCTAAATTTAGCCCCAACCCTAACCCTAGCCCTAACCCTAGCCCTAACCCTAATTTTAGCCCCAACTGCTTTCTCCTGCCGGCCGGCAGATGGCGACAGATGGCGGGCGCACTGCGCATGCGCCCGCCATTTTGTTTCCCAAAGAAGATGCCGGCGGCCAGGAGAAAAAGCAGGAGAACCCAGGGACACCGGTAAGTATAATAGGGTCCCCGAATCCCCCTATTTCTCTGTCCTCTGACGTGCGATCACATCAGAGGACAGAGAATTACACATCGCTTTTTTTTTTTTGCAGTCGCCGGTAAACAGTTAATTACCGGCGATCGCAAAACATCACGTTCTTTGGGGTCTCGGCTGCCCCAAAGATCCTCCAGGTGCCGGCCGGCGGGCGCACTGCGCATGCGCTCGCCATTTTTTTGCCGGAAAAAGATGGCGGCGCCCATCGGGAGCCACGAGGAGCACCAGGGGAGAGAGGTGAGTATCGGGGGGCTATCGGGGACCCCTTTTCTCTGTCCTCTGATGTGCGATCACATCGGAGAACAGAGAAATTAAAAGGGAAATCGCGTTTTTTTTGCGATCGCCAGTAAATGGTTAATTACCGGCAATCGCAAAAGCGGGGTCGGTAAAAAACCGACCCGAATCATGTTCTCTGGGGTCTCGGCTACCCCGGGCAGCCGAGACCCCGGAGAAAATCGGACTCTGGGGAGCGCTATTTACTTTTTCCACAGCGCCGTTAATTAACGGTGCTGTGGTTTAAGTACCCTTAACTGCCGCCGTTAAAAGGCGTATCGGCGGTCGTTAAGGGGTTAATACAGATATTTGGCATTGTTATTTTCCCTTTCATTCACAAGTAATCTCATAAATCTGCTGAAATTTGTTCTGTTGTATCAAAAGGTGTGCTCCTGAATATTCATTAGTATTAGAATTCTGCCTCTGTCCACCCAGTACTATTAGAATACATCATTTAGCTTCTTGAAGACAATTAGTTGGCCACTCATACATTGCTAAGCAACACTGAATATGGTTGGTAACCGTGCTGCACCCCAAAGACTTATGTGTATTTCCAATTTGAGGTACATACATGTTGATTGCTTTTTATTGCATATTTTTAGGTAGGTGAGTTGACAAAAAAATTGGGGTGGTTTAATTTTTTTCTTTACCAAAATGGTTAATTAACTTTATATTTTTATTGACCAGACTTTTATGGATCTGGCAATATCAAATGTGTCTATTTATTACATTTCTTTATTTTTGACAAGGATTATATATATATACTTTTATATATATACATATATATATATATATATATATATATATATATATATACACTGTACAGACCAAAAGTTTGGACACACCTTCTCATTTATCATTTAAAGATTTTTCTGTATTTTCATGACTATGAAATTTGTAAATTCACACTGAAGGCATCAAAACTATGAATTAACACATGATTGCCTTGTGCAGGCATGTACTACGGAGGACAGAGAATGAACTTCAATCCAATATTGCAGCCAGCATGCAGCCAGCGGGTAAGGAAAGGGTGAATCAAACACCGAAAACCCCGCCCCTATGGCTCAAGATTGTTCCCTCCAAATTCAGGTGACAGAGTCCCTTTAACAAAAAGAGTGTGAAACAACTGAAATACAGGTTCTTCAAAGTAGCCACCTTTTGCTTTGATGACTGCTTTGCACACTCTCGGCATTTTCTTGATGAGCTTCAAGAGGTAGTCACCGGAAATGGTCTTCCAACAATCTTGAAGGAGCTCCCAGAGATGCTTAGCACTTGTTGGCCCTTTTGCCTTCACTCTGCTGTCCAGCTCACCCCAAACCATCTCAATTGGGTTCTGGTCTGGTGACTGTGGAGGCCAGGTCGTCTGGCATAGCAACCCATCACTCTTCTTCTTGGTCAAATAGCCCTTACACAGCCTGGAGGTGTGTTTGGGGTCATTGTCCTGTTGAAACATAAATGATGGTCCAACTAAATGATTGTCCAACTAAACGCAAACCGGATGGAATAGCATGCCACTGCAAGATGCTGGGGTAGCCATGCTGGTTCAGTATGCCTTCGATTTTGAATAAATCCCCAACAGTGTCTCCAGCAAAGCACCCTACCGCACCATCACACCTCCTCCATGCTTCACGGTGGGAACCAGGCATGTAGAGTCCATCTCTTCGCCTTTTCTGCATTGCACAAAGACACGGTGGTTTGAACCAAAGATCTCAAATTTGGACTCTTCAGACCAAAGCACAGATTTCCACTGGTCTAATGTCCATTCCTTGTGTTCTTTAGCCCAAACAAGTCTCTTCTGCTTGTTGCCTGTCCTTAGCAGTGGTTTCCTAGCAGCTATTTTACCATGAAGGCCTGCTGCACAAAGTCTCCTCTTAACATTTGTGCAGAGATGTGTCTGCTGCTAGAACTCTGTGCGGCATTGACCTAGTCTCTAATCTGAGCTGCTGTTAACCGGCGATTTCTGAGGCTGGTGAATCAGATAAACTTATACTCAGAAGCAGAGGTGATTCTTGGTCTTCCTTTCCTGGGTCGGTCCTCATGTGAGCCAGTTTCTTTGTAGCGCTTGATGGTTTTTGCAACTGCACTTGGGAACACTTTCAAAGTTTTCCCAATTTTTCGGACTAACTGACCTTCATTTCTTAAAGTAATGATGGCCACTCGTTTTTCTTTACTTAGCTGCTTTTTTCTTGCATAATACAAATTCTAACAGTCTATTCAGTAGGACTATCAGCTGTGTATCCACCAGACTTCTGCTCAACACAACTGATGGTCCAAACCCCACTTATAAGGCAAGAAATCCCACTTATTAAACCTGACAGGGCACACCTGTGAAGTGAAAACCATTTCCAGTGACTACCTCTTGAAGCTCATCAAGAGAATGCCAAGAGTGTGCAAAGCAGTCATCAAAGCAAAAGGTGGCTACTTTGAAGAACCTAGAATATAAGACATATTTTCAGTTGTTTCACAATTTTTTGTTAAGTATATAATTCCACATGTGTTAATTCATAGTTTTGATGCCTTCAGTGTGCATTTACAATTTTCATAGTCATGAAAATACAGAAAAATCTTTAAATAAGAAGGTGTGTCCAAACTTTTGGTCTGTACTGTATATATTAAAACTTTCTTAGGGAATTAACTTTACTATTTAGTACCCTTGAGGGACTGGAACCTCTGATTATCTGATTGCTTATACTACATACTGCAATACTGCATTGTTGCAATATCCTGAAAAAATCGCTGTCTCTTACGAACTATGATCAGCATATGAATATAGCACCAGAACCACCATCAGTATATGAACACAGCCCAGAACTGTCATCAGTGCATTAATGTAGTAATATCAATACATGAATTGAGAATCAGAACCACCATCAGTACATGAATACATTAATATAACCACCATCAGTGCATGAGCAATATACCAAAACCACCATCAGAGAATGTTTATAATACCAGTACCACCATCAGTTCAAGAATACAGTACAGGAATCATCATCAACACATAAATACAGCACCAGAACCACCATCAGTACATGAATAAATTTCTATACCCATCAAAAGTACACTAATATATGTCCAGACCCACAAACAGTGCAGGATTAAAACATCAGAACCATCATCAGCACATGAATACAGCATTAGAATCAATTCATGAATATACAACCAGAACCACAATCAGTAAATGTTTACAGCACTAGTACAATCAGTACAAGGAAATAGCATCAGAACCATCATCAGTACATGAATACAACACCAGAACAACCATCAGTACATGAATATATTTCTAGAACTACCATTAGTTCATCAATCTAACATAAGAATCATCATCAGTACATGAATACAACACCAGAACCACCATCAGTACAGGAATACAGCACCAGATCCATCATATCAACATGAATACAGCACCTGAACCACTATAGCACCAGAACTATCACATTACATGAATACAGCATCAGAACCACATCAGTACATGAATACAGCAATAGAGCAATCTTCAGTACATCAAAACAGCAATAAAAGCACTATCAGTAAAATACTCCACCACCAGAACTACCATTAGTACATGAATACATCAGAACCCTCATCATTACATGAGTACAGCAATAGAACCATCGTCAATACATGAATAAAGCACCAAAACCATCATCAGTACTTGAATATAGCACCAAAACTACCATCAGTTTATGTATCAACATCAACAAGCTTAGTACAATGATAAATTGCAAGGGAAGGAAAGTGCAATTCCACAATTATTCGGGGTTTTTTATGTAGTGTTCAATACATGATAAAAATTATCCAGAAGTATGATTCTCCAGGTCAGTACTGTTGTACATGGCAAAAATCACGGTCTCTTATGAACACTAGCCAGAAGTTGGCATTCACACACATACCATCATGACAGGCTCGGTGTCTTCAGAATGTTAAAGGTAATCATGGTAACACAACAGTACTCCAGGATTACATCACGGGAGCGCCAAGGGGTGCATAAAATGATGTGTCACCCCATCCAGTGCAATGTAAATGCTGCTGTCAGAGATTGACAGCAACATTTAACAGGTTAATAGCTGCTGGCGGAGCTCCACTCCATGCCTTCTAGTTCAACCACCCCCCAGCACTGATTAGTAACTTTCTGTCAATATGCAAATTGCACACAGAAAGCTGCCAATCAGTAGTGGGATACACAGGGCTCAACATTATGAGCTCTACTAAATTTGCAACATAGAAAACTGTGGCTCTATCTTAACTGCTGCACCAGTAAACCAATTGATACATCACTGGAATCATGGTCTTTGACCTCATGCTGCTTTCAGATTACATAAGGAAAACCTGCTGACATATTCAATTCAATCTTTTTTGTTGTTTGTACATGTATCCTCTGAATTCCAAAGTGCTATGGGATATGCGGACTATATAAAGATCATTATTATTATTAATACGATTGTTATTAAAAGACATTAATATATCTGGAATATTTTGTATTTACTCTTAACAAGACAATAAAGGTACATTCACAAATGGCAGACTTCTTGAAAACTGTCCCATCCATCTTGCAGAATTCCGCATGCTTGCTGCCAAAATAACCAAATTCAGAAGAAAAGACTTGATTTTGAGTTGTACAAATTATAAATTGACAAATCTGCTGTGTGTAAATTTACCCTAAAATCAGTAACAGATTAAAAACAAGTTTGATGCCAACCCATACAATATTGACACATGTAACTTGCTTGCTCCAGGCAGCAATTTTAAGAAATGCTGTACTGGATACTATATAGGCCAATGTACTAGAACACACTTCATAAAGAGTTGGCAACTGCTGTAACTATGGGAACAGTTCCTTATTAATGAGTATTGTATAGAAAGATAGACATTTATAAGAAGACTTGTATGTTAGGAGTAAGAATGTTCTATAAAATATGGTCACTGACAAAAGAGCAGCTGAAAAATGTGTTTGGCTAAAAGAAGTTTAAAAAATTCTAAAGTTTGCCGCAATGATTCAGAAAGCTGGCTTCAAATGGGTTAACTATTGGAAATGTAAATTCCATTTAGATCCAAAAACCCCAAAGCTGAACATCTCCCAGATATCAGATATTCTGGAGGAAAGGGAGATGAGCAGTCATCTGTGGACAAGGGTAATCATAGCAAAACTGCATGAAACAGAGCGTGCTCTATATTCAAGGCAGTTTGAAGCAGAAAGAGGCTAACTGAGATTGAAGAATTGAAAAGCAAGAAGCACAGGACAGACAGAGAAAACTCATTTATGCAGGCAGTACACTAGGTGCATGCAATGTTCTGCAGATCTTTCCATTAACATCGGGAACATGGAATCAAACATTATTTAAGCTGAACTGGTCATTTTTCCATGTAGCAGTCAAGTTTAATAATATCCTCAATTTAAATATGAACAATGCTAAAATAATTACAACTGGGCAAATCCAGGCGTGGAGTCTTGGCACATTCATTGAACACATTAGCTCCAAATTTCTGCCACAAATTCTTTACGAATCTATGGCATAAGTGTGTGAACAAAAGCCCAGATTCCTTGAGACTGGGGTTTTGTACTCAAATCTTAATTAGGGAAGTGGAAGAATAAGATGTGCTGAATTGATTAAAAGGCGAAAACCTTTGCCTCATCTTATTAGTGGCATTTGTCACAGTGTGCCTCACCAGAAATGTTACTTCAGTCAAGGACTGGAGTAACATTTCTGGCATAAGAAAAACCACCACTTTGGTTGAATGTAATTTCGTATCGTAGTATGTAAAATTCTGGGGACTAGTGATGAGCGAGTATACACGTTGCTCGGGTTTTCCCGAGCATGCTCGGGTGGTCTCTAAGTATTTATGAGTGCTCGGAGATTTAGTTTTTGTTGACGCAGCTGCATGATTTACGGCTGCTATCCAGCCTGAGTACATGTGGGGGTTGCCTGGTTGCTAGGGAATACCCATAAGTATTCAAGCTGTCTAGCAGATGCAAATCATGCAGCTGCGTCAACCAAAACTAAGTCCCCGAGCACTCACAAATACTCGGAGATCACCCGAGCGTACTCGGGAAAACCCAAACAACGAGTATCCTCGCTCATCACTAGCGGGCATCCCTGTTCAACTTACTGTTATTGTGAACTGTTAAGCAATTTGAAGGTGAAATGATCTCTAAAGCTAAAGATTAGTGATGAGCGAATATGCTCGTTACTCGAGATTTTCTGAGCACGCTCAGGTGACCTCCGAGTATTTTTTGTGCTTGGAGATTTAGTTTTCCTCATCTCAGCTGAATGATTTACATCTCTTAGCCAGCTTGATCACATGTACTTATGCTGGCTAACTGATGTAAATCATTCAGCTGCGGAGATGAAAAATAAATCTCCGAGCACTAAAAAATACTCGGAGGACACCCGAGCGTGCTCAAGAAATCTTGAGTAACGAGTATATTCGCTCATCACTACTAAAGATGACACATTTCCTTTGCATTTTAGGCAATATATATGCATTTTGGAAACAGGAATCGTTTCCAAAATGCATCAGGCTTGTTTAGATGTCTTTTGCATACTTCTGATGCTGAATTATATGATGAGGATGCAGTAGAGGTTTTCTTCTGATGACGCTTCCATGAAGGCCATATTTGTGTTGATGTCTCTGAACAGTAGAACAATGTACCACAACTCGTGAGTCTGCTAAATCATTCTGAAGGTCTTCAGCAGTCAAGTGGGGGTTCTGATTTCCCTCTCTAGCAATCCTATGAACAGCTCTCACTGAAAATGTGCTTGGTCTTCCAGACCTTATCTAGTCCTCTACTGTTCCTGTTAACTGCCATTTCTTAATGACATTTCGAACTGAGGAAAAGACAACTTGGAAATGTTTGCTATCTTCTTATATCCTTGTCCTGCTTTGTGAGCCTCCAACATTCATGGCTGCTGTTTTTTGGCACAAGGTTAGAGGAGGTTGGGTTTTTATAAAGCTGAGAAATTTGCATCACCTGGCCTTTCCTAACGATGCCAGTGAATGAGCCATAATCCTAACTGGCTAACTAAGGTCTGAAACCTTGGTCAAAGTTAGCTGAGCACACAAATCTTCAAGGGTGCCCCAACCTTTGCGTTAGCTGATTTTCCTGTTTGCAATTTTTAAAATGAAAAAAAAAAAATGACAATATATATTTTTTTGTCTAAAATACAAAGGAAATGTGTCGTCTTTAACTTGAGGCCTTTTAGAGATCATTTCATCTTCAACTTTAACTGTTCACAATAACAGGAATTTTGACCAAGGGTGCCCAAACTTTTACATGCCACTGTATATTGATATCCGGACATTATATTGTATACTTCCATATATCTATTTGTATATTTATGAAAAAATGCCAGTCCCAGATATTAGTGATTAGGAATTGTAGCAGTTTTCTTTAAATTAGCATACAAAAGACATTTCATACATAAAATATATGAAGGAATTGCACACATTTATCAAAACCATCTAGAATAAATAACGAAGTTGCCCATAACAACCAAACAGAAAACAGCTTTCACTTCGTAGGCTACTTTCACACATCAGGTTTTTCGTGCCATGCCGATTCTGGCATTGCGCCGTAGAGCCGTGAAAACCGGATCTCCATTTCCAGTTCAGACTTATGATTTCCACAAGCTGTGCATTGTGGGACTGTTTGCACAGCGAATTTATACCATATCTCACAATGGAGAGTTGGTTGGAAGTAGCCGAGAAATTCCAGCAAGTGTGCCAGTTTCCCAATTGCTTGGATGCAGTGGACGGGAAACATATCCGTATCATGAAACCGGCTCATTCTGGATCTGAATATTTAAACCATAAAAAATACTTCTCCATTGCGCTCATGGCCATCGCCGATGCGGAATACAAATTTATAGCGGTGGATATTGGGGAGTATGGCCGCTCCAATGATTCCCAAGTTTTCAAATTGTCTGCAATCGGGCGTCATCTGTATGGAAACACCTTCCAATTCCCTCACCCCCCCCCCCCCTTCCCCCAAGACCACTGCCTCAAACCTCTGGGCCACCAATGCCTTTTTGTTTGTGTTGGGGGATGAAGCTTTCCAGCTGTCGGAACACCTGCTGAAACCCTACTACAGTAGTGGATTAATGCAAACTAAAAGAATTTTTAACTACAGCCTCAAACGAGCAAGGAGAATGATGGAGTGCGCTTTTGGGATTTTGACCGAAAAATGCCGAGTTCTATTGACAGCTATAAACTTGAAGACTGACACTGTTGACAAGGTGGTGAAAGCGTGTGTTGTCCTGCACAATTATGTGATATGCAAGGAACATATTTCCATTGAAGACCACTCAGAAGAAACCACCTTGACTGATTATGACAACATTACGTATAGAAGTTCTGTGTCAGTTTCCCGAATGAGGGACCAATTTGCAGAATACTTTATTTCACCTGAATGAAGAATAGACTGGCAGGATGAGAGAGTTTGAAAAATTTGTCTTGGACCTTGTAACCCTTAGTATTTTACCTTATTGTACCCAAGTTGTGTATCTGTTTGTGTTGCCCCAAAGTATTTCACCTTTAACCTTCTTTTACCCAAGTTATGTACCTGTTTGGGTTGTACCCAAAGTATTTAACCTTCTTTTACACAAGTTATGTACCTGTTTGGGTCGCTCCCAAAGTATTTAACCTTCTTTACCCAAGTTATGTACCTGTTTGGGTTGTACCCAAAGTATTTAACCTTCTTTACCCAAGTTATGTACCTGTTTGGGTTGTACCCAAAGTATTTAACCTTCTTTACCCAAGTTATGTACCTGTTTGGGTCGCTCCCAAAGTATTTAACCTATAACCACATTATTAAACCATTTTTACCCAACATATTTAACCTTATACCTTCTAAATAAAAGACAAATTAATAAAACAGTTTTTTTTTTTACACAAACTAAATTTGGAAACAAATATAACTTTATAAGTTAAAAAAGTTTGGGGTGGAGATATTGCTGGAGGGGCTGTCAGATTGGGACACTTTGACAGTGGGAGTGTGGAGAGAGGAATGTGGTGGTGGTGGTGAAGGATCAGTAGGTAGCGGTGAAGGGGTGGAGAAAGAAAGAGAAGGGGTGGACATGAAACTTGGAGTTGTATTTGGAATTTGGAAGGTTGGAGGTGTCTAGTTGATGGATTGGGAGGCAGAAGAGGTGATGGGAGGAGAAGAGGGTTGGGATAGTGACAGGATGGGTGAAGGAGACTGGTGGCAGTGGGCAGGGGGAGTAGACGCAGAAGATGTTGGTGGGAACTGGTATGGGGCAGGATGCTGTTACGTGTCAGGATGCTGGGACGGGTCAGGATGCTGGGACGGGGCACAAGCATTATGCTGGTATGGGGCAGGGGTAGGATGTTGGTATGGGGCAGGATGCTGGTAGTGGCTGGAGGGAGGGACAGTGGCTGGAGGGGGGGCAGGTGCAGGAGGGGGGCAGATGTGGTGGCTTGGGAGGTAACAAGTGCTAGAGTAGACTGGCACGATTGCATTACTTGCATCTGCTGATCAGGAGATAACTTATCCATGCGCTCAAGTACCGACCAGGAAAAAGTGTGGTTCGGTGATTGACTTGCATCTGAATGCATCCATAGTAGAAGTGTATGCAACTCGAGAATGCTTTTATTTATCAAATTGAAACCTGCAGCCATTTACTCCGACAAAAATCTCAGACAGTTCTGGAAAGATGCATTCAGGTGCAAGAACTCGGGCGCATAGCTCTGAACCTGACCCCTCTGGTGCTGCCGCCCTGAAGCCGTAGGTGTAGTAGAGGTGGCAGCATCAGAGGGGTGGGGTATAGGAAAAGCTATATCCTCACCAGCAGATTCATGCATTGCAGCCAGCCAGGATGCTCCAGCGCTGGTGGATGGGACCGAGGGATCAGATGTGAGGGAAGGCTGGGAAGGTGCAGAGGGGCCGCAATTGTCGAAGTGTCCTGCGGTGGTGGACTCCTGAGGGATTGCCCCAGAAGGGTTCAACTCTGCTGCAGGCTCACGAGTGCTGCCGATGGTGCTGTGGAACAAAGAGAAAAAAAATATATAATTAATATATTGATATTGCACGGCCCTGGCTGAAACAGCAAAAGAGGGTTAACCCCTTAACGACCGCCGATACGCTTTTAACGGCGGCAGTTAAGGGTACTTAAAAAGTAAGAAAAAGTGGAAAAAGTAAATATCGCCCCCCAGAGTCCGATTTTCTCCGGGGTCTCTGCTGCCGGGGGTAGCCAAGACCCCAGAGAACATGATTCGGGTTTTTTTACCGACCCCGCTTTTGCGATCGCCGGTAATTAACCGTTTACCGGCGATCGCAAAAAAAACAACGCGATTTCACCTTTAATTTCTCTGTCCTCCGATGTGATCGCACATACGAGGGCAGGGAAAAGGGGTCCCCGATAGCCCCCCGATACTCACCTGCCTCCCCCGGTGCTTCTCGTGGCTCCCAATGGGCGCCGCCATCTTTTTCCGGCAAAAAAATGGCGGGCGCATGCGCAGTACGCCCGCCGGCCGGCACTGGGAGGATCTTTGGGGTCTCGGCTGCCGGGGGTAGCCGAGACCCCAAAGAACATGATCGGGGTCGGTTATACCGACCCCTGTTTTGCGATTACCGGTAATTAACTGTTTACCGGCGATCGCAAAAAAAAAAAAAAGTGATGTGTAATTCTCTGTCCTCTGATGTGATCGCTCATCAGAGGACAGAGAAATAGGGGGATTCGGGGACCCTATTATACTTACCGGTGTCCCTGGGTCCTCCTGCGTCCTCTCCTGCCCACCGGCGTCTTCTTTGGGAAACAAAATGGCGGGCGCATGCGCAGTGCGCCCGCCATCTGTCGCCATCTGCCGGCCGGCAGGTGAAAGCAGTTGGGGCTAAAATTAGGGTTAGGGTTAGGGCTAGGGTTAGGTTTAGGGCTAGGGTTAGGGCTAAATTTAGGGTTAGGGTTGGGGCTAAATATAGGGTTAGGGTTGGGGCTAAATTTAGGGTTAGGCTTCTTTCATACTTGCGTCAGTACGGGGCCGTCGCAATGCGTCGGCCTGACATACCGACGCACGTTGTGAAAATTGTGCACAACGTGGGCAGCGGATGCGGAGTTACGGCCACGCATGCGCGGTCGGAAATGGCGGACGCGACGTACAAAAAAACGTTACATTGAACGACTTTTTGTGCCGACGGTCCGCCAAAACACAACTGATCCAGTGCATGTCGCGGATCCGTCGGCAATAGAAGTCTATGGGCAAAAAACGCATCTTGTGGGCATTTGCAGGATCCGTTTTTTGTCCAAAACAACGGATTGCGACGGATGCCAAACGACGCAAGTGTGAAAGTAGCCTTAGGGCTAGGGTTAGGGTTGGGGCTAAAGTTAGGGCTAGGGTTAGGGTTGGAGCTAAAGTTAGGGTTAGGGTTGGGGCTAAATTTAGGGTTAGGGTTAGGGCTAGGGTTGGGGCTAAAGTTAGGCCTAGGGTTGTGGCTAAAGTTAGGGCTAGGGTTGCGGCTAAAGTTAGGGTTAGAGTTGGGATTAGGGTTAGGGTTTGGATTAGGGTTGGTATTAGGGTTAGGGTTGGCATTAGGGTTACGCTTGGGATTAGGGTTAGGTTTGGGATTAGGGTTAAGGTTAGGGTTGGGATTAGGGGTGTATTGGGATTAGGGTTAGGTTTGAGGTTAGGGTTGAGATTAGGATTAGGGGTGTGTTGGATTTAGGGTTTTGATTAGGGTTATGGTTAGGGTTGACATTAGGGTTGTTTTGGGGTAAGGGTTGTGATTATCATTAGGGTTGTGATTAGGATTATGGATCGGGTTGGGATTAGGGTTAGGGGTGTGTTGGGGTTAGGGTTGGAGTTAGAATTGGGGGGTTTCCACTGTTTAGGTACATCAGGGGATCTCCAAACACGACAGCCAATTTTGCGCTCAAAAAGTCAAATGGTGCTCCCTCCCTTCTGAGCTCTGCCGTGCGTCCAAACAGTGGGTTACCCCTACATATGGGGCATCAGCGTACTCGGGATAAATTGGACAACAACTTTTGGGGTCCAATTTCTCCTGTTACCCTTGTGAAAATAAAAACTTGGGGGCTACTAAATCTTGTTTGTGGAAAAAAAAAAATTTTTTATTTTCACGACTCTGCATTCTAAACTTCTGTGAAGCACTTGGGCATTCAAAGTTTTCATCAGACATCTAGATAAGTTCCTTAGGGGGCCTAGTTTCCAAAATGGGGTCACTTGTGGGGGTTACTACTGTTTAGGTACATCAGGGGCTCTGCAAACCCAACATAACGCCCACAGACCATTCTATCTAACTCTGCATTCCAAAACGGCGCTCCTTCCCTTCCGAGCTCTGCCGTGCGCCCAAACAGTGGTTTACCCCCACATATGGGGCATCAGCGTACTCGGGATAAATTGGACAACAACTTTAGTGGTCCAATTTCTCCTGTTACCCTTGTGAAAATAAAAACTTGGGGGCTACAATATCTTTTTTTGTGGAAAAAAAAATATTTTTTATTTTCACGACTCTGCATTCTAAACTTCTGTGAAGCACTTGGGGGTTCAAAGCTCTCATCACACATCTAGATAAGTTCCTTAAGGGGTCTAGTTTCCAAAATGGTGTCACTTGTGGGGAGTTTACACTGTTTAGGCACATCAGGGGTTCTCCAAACGCAACATGGCATCCGATCTCAATTCCAGCCAATTCTGCATTGAAAAAGTCAAAAGGCGCTCCTTCACTTCCAAGCTCTGCGGTGCGCCCAAAAAGTGGTTTACCCCCACATATGGAGTATCGACGTATTCAGGAGAAATTGCACAACAACTTTTGTGGTCTAATTTCTCCTGTTACCCTTGTGAAAATAAGAATTTGTGGGCGAAAAGATCATTTTTGTGTAAACAAATTCGATTTCTTATTTTCACGGCTCTACGTTATAAACTTCTGTGAAGCACTTGGGGGCTCAAAGTGCTCACCACACATCTAGATAAGTTCCTTAAGGGGTCTAGTTTCCAAAATGGTGTCACTTGTGGGGGGGTTTCCACGGTTTAGGCACATCAGGGGCTCTCTAAACGTGACATAGCCCGATCTCAATTCCAGCCAATTCTGCATTGAAAAAGTCAAACGGCGCTCCTTCCCTTCCGAGCTCTGCCATGTGCCCAAAAAGTGGTTTACCCCCACATATGGGGTATTGGTGTGTTCAGGAGAAATTGCGTAACAAAAGTTATGGTTACATTTCTGTGTTTACACATGTGAAAATAAAAAAAAAATGGTTCTGAATTAAAATGTTTGCAAAAAAAAGTTAAATGTTCATTTTTTCCTTCCACATTGTTTCAGTTCCTGTGAAGCACGTAAAGGGTTAATAAACTTCTTGAATGTGGTTTTGAGAACCTTGAGGGGTGCAGTTTTTAGAGTGGTGTCACACTTGGTTATTTTCTATCATATAGACCCCTCAAAATGACTTCAAATGTGATGTGGTCCCTAAAAAAAATGGTGTTGTAAAAATGAGAAATTGCTGGTCAACTTTTAACCCTTATAACTCCCTACCAAAAAAAATGTTGTTTCCAAAATTGTGCTGATGTAAAGTAGACATGTGAGAAATGTTATTTATTAACTATTTTTCGTGACATATCTCTCTGATTTAAGGGCATAAAAATACAAAGTTTGAAAATTGCAAAATTTTAAAAATTTTCGCCATATTTCCGCTTTTTTCATAAATAATCGCAAGTAATATCGAAGAAATGTTATCACTAACATGCAGTACAATATGTCACAAAAAAACAATCTCAGAATCAGCAGGATCCGTTAAAGCGTTCCAGAGTTATAACCTCATAAAAGGACAGTGGTCAGAATTGTAAAAATTGGCTCGGTCATTAAGTACCAAATTGGCTCTGTCACTAAGGGGTTAAACATGTAAACATTGATAAATGTGGTGGGTAATATTTACCTTCGGCTCACCATCATTGACTTGAGGAATGACAGGGCTTGGGCACATTTATATCTGCTCCTGCGTCCTCCAGATCCACTCGGGGCCTGCATGTCTTTGTTGAACTCCTTCTTGAAGCGATCCCTGATCGACCGCCACCGCTTGACAATCCTCTCACCTGAAAAAAGTGAAAGCACAAATTGGTTAGTATACAACACTTTAAATCCAGCAACATAACTGCACTGTGTATACTTACGTGCTTGATTCTGGACCCAAACATCGAGGTCCTCCCAGTTGTCTACAAGCTGTTGGCAGACTTGCTCCCAGAGTCGACGGGTCACAATTACATCTGCATGGCGTCGGTCACCCATATTCCACAGCGGCTCCCTCACTCGGATCTGATCGATGAGGAGGTCGATAATTAGCCAGACCTCCTCACCGTCCGACTCAGGAGTACGCTATGAAGCCTGTTAAAAAAGTATATTGTGTTAAAAAAAAGTAGTATTAAAAAAATATTGGGATGCTTACACGTTGATGGCCGCCTGAACTCTCACGCCGACGACCCTGGGAGCCGCTCTGAGGACCTCTAGATCTCTAGATCGAGCACCAGAATCAGAAGACTTTAAGAAAAAAAAATTAAAAATTATGTGCTTGTATGTTGCCTTTTTATGTGTTGTGTGCAGTGTGATGTCTATAATGATCATTTTGTATGTGTTGTATGTTGTGTAATGTCTGTAATGATGAGTTTGTATGTGTTGTGTGCAGTGTTCTTTCGGTAATGAACTTTGGTTTTTATGTGTTGGGTGTAGTGTGAGATTGTGTTTCTGTGATGCATGCAAGAAACTTACCAATTGCGATCCCATTCCAGGTCTCTCTCCACCCCTTCGGTTTTCTTCTGGAAGCACCTCTTCTGCTGCACCTTCCTGTTATACAAAAATGATAGACTGATAAATGCATTAATTAAGAAAATATCTATATAAATAGATAGATATGGGATAGACAGATAGATAGATAGATAGATAGATAGATAGATAGATAGATAGATAGATAGATAGATAGATAGATATGGGACAGATTGATAGATATAGGACTGATAGTCAGGGCAAAAAAAGGCAATAAAACAAAACATATATTTACCTCAGTGCGCTGCCGACGCGGGGGAGAGCTCCCAGAAGAAAACATGGCTGAGGCTCTCTTGATGGCAGGCAGGCAGGCTCTCCTTGCTGGCAGGCAGGCTCTTTGCTGGAAAGCAGGCTCTCCTTGCTGGCAGGCAGGCTCTTTGCTGGCTGGCAGGCAGGCTCTCCTTGCTGGCAGGCTCTCCTTGCTGGCAGGCAGGCTCTCCTTGCTGGCAGGCAGGCTCTTTGCTGGCAGGCAGGCAGGCTCTCCTTGCCATCAGGCAGGCTCTTTGCTGGTAGGCAGGCAGGCTCTCCTTGCTGGCAGGCAGGTTCTCCTTGGTGGCAGGCAGGCTCTCTTGATGGCAGGCAGGCTCTCTTGATGGCAGGCATGAGTGAGGGCCTCACTAGCATTGTTTATATATGTGTCCTGGGGGCAGGCCAATTGGTTCTGAGCATTCTCAGATTAAAAAAAACGGATCAGGTCACCGGATCCGGCTTTTTCCATATCCAGCGGATTCTGGCGTCCATAGACTTGC
Source organism: Ranitomeya imitator (assembly GCF_032444005.1). Classification (NCBI taxonomy): domain Eukaryota; kingdom Metazoa; phylum Chordata; class Amphibia; order Anura; family Dendrobatidae; genus Ranitomeya; species Ranitomeya imitator. The sequence continues at coordinate 386,507,659 of NC_091285.1, read as the reverse complement.
ATTGTAGCAAAAAGCCGGAAGCGCCGGATCCGGCCTTTCTGGCTTTTCGCCGCAGACAAAAAACGTTACTCTAGACTTTTTTTCCCAGACGCCGGAATGGAAATTTTCTCCAGATCTGGAAAAATACGGAAGGAGTGGTGGGCAATGCAGCGCAATCCGTCACTAATACAAGTCAATGGGGAAAAACCGGTTCCGTTTTTTTTGCCGATTCCGTTTTTCTAAAAAGAGCCGTAATGGGCCGGAATGAAAAAACCTGATGTGTGAAAGTAGCCTTAAACAGCTCTGCTAAAGTGAAAGCAGCTTTGTGATTGGTTGCTATGTGCAAAAAAGAAATTTATTTGGGACAGTTTTAATAAATTTACAGGACCCCGTCCCACAAGCCAGGTCAATATTCCATGGCCATCAGACAGGCGCCCTGAGAACCACCTCCTCTGAAATGTATCCCATTGTCTATTGAAACATTTTTTTTCTTTTAGAAAATGTGAATGTGAATGTTTTTTCGAATACACTTTAATTAATATTACATTGAAGAATTTATAGTAAATTTGTTATATAAATAAATATATATATATATATATATACACACACACTTCCTTGTCACCCCAAAGGGGAGTGGTCTTTGTTGTCCTTTCTCATTCTTGATTCCTCTACCAGATTCCTGGGAGTTTGAGGGTTCTGCGCAGGATCTTAGTTGTTGCCAGCATTGCGCTTTTCTGGAGAGAGAGCTCAGATGTTGCTCCTGGGTTCTTTTGTAGACATTCTTCCAACTTCGGGGTCGCTGCCCCAAGTGCTCCTATCACCACTGAAATCACTGTTGCCTTCACCTTCAAAATCTTCTCCAGTTCTCCTTTGAGGCCCTGGTATTTCTCCAGCTTCTTATATTCCTTCTTTCTGAGGTTGCTGTCACTTGGCACTGCCACATCTATTATCATTGCTGTCTTCTGATTCTTCTCTGGTTGGTTAGCCAACACCTGCTTATCCATATGGATCTTGAAGTCCCACAGGATTTTAGCCCTTTCATTCTCCACCACTTTTTCTGGGGTCTCCCATTTGGACTTAGGGGGACTTAGCCCATATACTGTGCAGATGTTCCAGTATACAATTCCCGCTACTTGGTTGTGGCGTTCAGTATACACTGTTCCTGCTTGCATTTTGCATCCTGCCACTAGGTGTTGGACGGTTTCTGAGGTTTCTTTGCATAGTCTGCACCTTGGGCTTGTCTTGTGTGGTAGATTCCTGCTTCTATGGATCTGGTACTTAGTGCTTGCTCTTGTGCCACTATGATTAGTGCCTCTTTGCTGTCTCAGAGTCCTGCTTTCTCCAGCCATTGGTAGGATTTCTCCATGTCAGCCACCTCCATTATCTGTCAATGGTCATTTCCTGTTGACATTGTAGAGAGCCAAGCATTTACAGGTCCATGTGTGTGGCTTTCCTGTAGTCAATCCATGTTGTGCTGAGATTGGTCTGTCTGGATCTTGAGTCTTGAGCGACTGCTCTATCTACTAGGAGCTGGTGCTTGAGCCTCTGGTGTCGGACCCAATGCCTTTCTCAGCTGCATTCATGTACATATGGTTCTGTAACTTGGTGGCTATGATGCCTGACAAGAGTTTCCATGTTGTGGTAAGGCAGGTTATTGGGGCGGTAGTTGTATGGAACTGGTCCTTCATGATCAGCACAGTTCTACCTTGTGTTAGCCAAGCTGGGTGGTGGCCTGCTTCTAACAGTTGGTTCATCTGCTTTGCCATGTGTTCATGTACCGCTGTTAATTTCTTTAGACAGTAGGTGTGGATCATGTCTGGACCAAGGGCTGTCCAGCTCTTCATGTTCTTGACCCTCTGTTGGATGTCTGCTTCTGTGATGGTGACTGGTTCTTGCTCTAGGTGGTTGCTGTTTCATTCTCAGATCTTGCAGCTACATTGCACTGATGTTGTGTGTTTTTTCGTTCTCCCATAAGTTCCTCCAGTATTGTTCAGTCTCTGCTATTGGTGGAGTTGCTGCCTTTGTTCCAAGCAATAAATTTTGTATTTATTTTCTGAAAATAAGAAATGGTCAAAATAACAAAAAAATGCATTGCTTGCAAACCTCAAATAATGCAAAAAAACATGTTCATAATCATTTAGAAACAACAATATTAATGCTTTAACTCAGGAGGAGTTCAGAAATCAATATTTTGTGGAATAACCATGATTTTTAATCACAGCTTTCATGCGTCTCGGCATGATTTTCACCAGTCTTTCACACTGCTTCGGGCAGTTCTTCTTTATTTGATGGCTTGTGAATATCCAGCTTCCTCTTGATTACATTCCAAAGGTTTTCAATGAGGTTTAGGGCTGGAGATTGGGCTGGCCATGACAGGGTTTTGATGTGGTGGTCCTTCATTCACACATTGATTGACCTAGCTGTGTGGCATGGTGCAATGTCCTGCTGGAAAAAAAACAGTCCTCAGAGTTGGGGAACATTGCCTGAGCAGAAGGAATCAACTGTTTTTCCAGAATAACCTTGTATGAGGCTTGATTCATATGTCCTTCGCAGAGAACCTGCCCAATCCCAGCCTTGCTGAAGCATCCCCAGATCATCACCGATCCTCCACCAAATTTCACAGTGGGTGCAAGACACTGTGGCTTGTACGCCTCTCCAGGTCTCCGTCTAACCATTAGACAACCAGGTGTTGGGCAAAGCTGAAAATTTGACTCATCAGAGGAGATTACCTTACTCCAGTCCTCTATGGACCAATCCAGCCTCGCTCTCCTTTGCTTCTCATTGATGAAAGGCTTTTTTCTAGCTTTACATGACTTGAACCCTGCCTCTAGGAGCCTGTTATGAACTGTTCTTGCCGTGCACTTCACCCCAGCTGCCATTTGCCATTTCTTTTGTAGGTCACTTGTTGTCACCCTGCGGATGCTGACTGACATTCGAATAAGATGACGGTCAACCCGGTCAGTGGAGAGTCGTTTTCTCCCTCTGCTGGTCTGTAGCTTTATTGTCCCCAATGTCTGCTGCTTGACCTTGTTGTAATGGAATGCCCTCTTAGAAATATTAAGGATGGAGGCAACATGACGCTCACTGTGTCCCTTTGCTAGTAAAGCCAGAATTGAGCCCTTCTTTTCCTCACTCAAGACTTTTCTTTTCAACTCCTTTGGCATGGTTAAAAGTTATTTTTTCATTCCTATTACTTTTGGGAATTACTAGCACTTGTTTTGCGATCCAGCTTGTCCTATTGCAAGAGGATTGTGAACACCACAGCAGTGTTTTTTATACTTTCCTTCGTTAAATAAGATTTGGTTCAGGTGATCACCTAAGTAGAAGCACATTAAGTAGAATGAGTTGTACTCTGGTTGGAATTCAACTGACACTGGTATGGAATTGTCAGACATGTAGAGAAGCTGATTTTTATAAAACTGTGCAGTGGTCACTTAATTTTTGCCAGAGCTGTATATGTGTGAAAAACCACATAACAGCACTTCCACAAGAAATAATAAAATTATGTCCTGCCATATTCTTAACGATAAATCAGCATTGTTGGTTTCACCCTTTAGCACACAGTAGTAATAAGCCTTCATAGTCTTCATTTCTTCATTGCTGGCTGGAGCAAGTTTACCCATTGATGGAATAAGAGCAGAGGTCAGTGGCTTTAATTACAAGTGGTTTCCTCCATGGTCAAGGTCACTGTTCATACATTAAATTGCTTTCAATTGAAATGCACCACTTCTGTTTTGTGCAGCTTTCAGCAGTTGAACATTACCTGGCAAGCACAAAAAAAACAATGACAAGGATTTTCCATAGCACAGTGATAAGTAAAAAGGAGCAAACATTCAATGCTGCCAGGCTGTCAGCCATCAACTTAATGAGGGTCAGTTTAGAACTCACTGTGTATTTTCTTTGTCAGTATGGGGCTGATGTCCCAGAGACACTTATTAGGGGATTGTGAGTGGCAGTAAGGACATACACAAAAGGTATCTATATTCAGACAATAACATGTGGCGTTGCATATTTGATGTAGGTTAGCTTTATTGAGGAAACAGCACTATAGAAAACTCATTATTTTGCTATCGTATGCTTCTGACATACATTTTCAGCTTGCAACTAGCAGGACAACATGAAACAGCAATAGGCGATTGGCTTATTTTCCATAGTAGACCCAGTTGTTCATATCACTGCTGAATTGCTAAACTAGGGAGACGGAAAGATCAGACCTGATGTTTTCTCCCCACAACTTCAGATGCCCCCTAAAATGTCTTGCCTTGGCATTCAGCACCTTCAATAAACAAACATTAGATGTAGATTGTGAGCCTTCGCGGGCAGGGTCCTCTCTCCTCCTGTACCAGTTATGACTTGTATTGTTTAACATTATTGTACCTGTTTTTATTATGTATACCCCTCCTCACATGTAAAGCGCCATGGAATAAATGGCGCTATAACAATAAATAATAATAACATCTTGTATGATCTTCTGATGTGCACATCTCTGACATGCACCCTTCACAATACCTGTTGTTAACCAGTGTGACAGGGAGGAGTTGGTGCTGGAAACAAATTCTGCATTGGAGAGTTGGTGTTAATGTGACCCACCCATCAAACATCCCACTATTCCTGCTGCCCCCCTACCACTAACTACCCGTTTACCCTCTTACTAGGTGCCTAAATGTTCCTGCTGTCCCCCTCTCACAAGGAGGCTACCTATAACTGCTGTCCTTTTTCATCAGGTGCTGCACTATTCCTGCTGTCACTCCTTTCATCAGAAGCACAACTGTTCCTGTTTACCCCTCCCACCAGGAGATTCCCTGTTCCTGTTGCCCCTCTTGCAAAAAGCCTCACTATCCCTGCTATCCCACACTGTACACACTGTTTGATACCATAGGTTTTGTATGTGACGTCTAATTTCACTTTCAGTACAATATGGATAGCTACATGCCATACTTCAAATCTGAAGAGACTAAGTGGGCAATGTCATGAAGACGATTTCAAGAGGGAACGTCCCACCAGTCTTACTCCCAGGATTTTGTTGTGGGGTGGCATAATGTATATCCCTCAATTCTTCATTACAGTTACACCAACAGCTTGGAGTTACATTGATTGGTATTGGAACCAGTGGTATGGTTATTTTTACAAAGTGTTCCAGGAACCATTTTTCAACACGACATTGCCAAGCCACATGTTTTTGGTGCTATTCTGGACTTGTCTCACATCAAGCACATCTGGGATGTCATTAATCAGCAACTGAAAAAGGAACGGCCAGTTGTGAATCTTGATGATTTGCATGGTCAAGTGCATTCAGCATGGCAGAACAATCCTCATACAACCATTTCTAACCTCAATGATAGCATTTCAAGGCACTCACGTTTGGTATTTCTACGCATGGTGCTCCTTCTTGATACTGAGTAAATTGAGATGTTTTGAAAATGCAGCTTCCATTATTTCATCATTTGCATATTATTTACATGTCTAAGTATCATGTCTATGTCACGTAGTACACACCATAAATTGGTTTCTGGCACCTGTAGTTCCATACTAGCCTGCCTGGTTGACTTTCTATGACTAAGCTTGAATGTGGCTTGAACCCTGTTTTCTGTCTCTTCTGAAGTTTCTGGGTGGCCCAGCCTTTTCCCATGACAAACAACCTGTAGTTTCAAACTGCTTCACCCAATGCGAAATACAGGATCTATGTAGAGCACATTTACCAAATTTATGCTGAATATTTTTGCTGCACTCATAACATGCAAAATTGAGAAGTCCATGTGCACAAGCAACAAGGTCAACATTGGATGCTTGTGATCTATGGGCCCTCAGTTGTCACAGCATTAAAATCAGGCAATTTTTGTTGTGAAAATCATTGCATGAAATCAGTAATACTTCTGGAAGACATTGTCTGTGCTGCATAGAGCTTTCACTTGCACTTGCGGATTGTGATGTGTGTTCAAAGTAGCAGGCAAATAGCAGCACAATCCAGAAATACTACTGTCTTCTCTGGACCAAAGCTCATTTAAAATGGAAAAAGGCAAAATGGAAAATTGTATTATTCTCTAGTCAGATTGTTCAAAATGTGAAATTCTTTTTGGAAGTCACTGATGCTGTGTCCTGCAGACAGTTCAAAAGCTTGCATCTTTGATGGTACAGGTGCTTCTCACAAAATTAGAATATCATCAAAAAGTTAATTTATATCAATTTTTCAATACAAAAAGTGAAAATCATATATTATATAGAGTCATTACAAACAGAGTGATATATTTCAAGTGTTTATTTCTGTTAATGTGGATGATTGTGGTTTACAGCCAATGAAAACCCAAAAGTCATTATCTCAGTAAATTAGAATACTCTATAACACCTTTATAACAGCTTGAAAAACTATTTTAAAATCCGAAATGCTGGCCTAACGAAATATATGTTCAGTAAATACACTCAATACTTGGTTGGGGCTCCTGTTATCTCAATTACTGCATCAATGCAGCGTGGCATGGAGGCGATCAGCCTGTTGCACTGATGAGGGGTTATGGAAGCCCAGGTTGGTCTGATAGCAGCCTTCAGCTCGTCTGCATTGTTGGGTCTGGTGTCTCTCATCTTCCTCTTGAAAATACCTATAGATTCTCTATGGGGTTAAGGTCAGGGGAGTTTGCTGACCAATCAAGCACAGTGATACTATTGTTTTTAAACCAAGTTTTGGTACTTTTGGCAGTGTAAACAGGTGCCAAGTCCTGCTGGACAATGACATTTCCATCTCCAAAAAAGCCTGTCGGCAAAGGAAAGCATGAAGTGCTCTAAAATTTCCTGGTAGATGGCTGCGCTGATTTAGGTCTTGATAAAACACAGTGGAGCTACACCAGCAGATGACATGGCTCCCCAAACCATCACTGTTTGTGGAAACTTCACACTAGACCTCAAGCAGCTTGGCTTGTGTGCCTCTCCACTCTTCCTCCAGACTCTGGGCCTTGATTACCAAATGAAATGCAAAATTTACTTTAATCTGAACACAACACCTTGGACCACTGAGCAACAGTCCAGTTCTTTTTCTCCTTGGCTCAGGTAAGACGCTTCTGGCGTTGTCTATTGGTCAGGAGTGGCTTGATACTAGGAATGCTACACTTTTTGCCTATGTCCTGGATACATCTGTGTGTGGTGGCACTTGAAGCAATGACTCCAGCAGCAGTCCACTCCTTATGACTCTCCTCCAAATTTTTGAATAGCCCTTTCTTAACAATCTTTTCAAGGCTGCGGTTATCCCAGTTGCTTTTGTACCTTTTTCTACCACACTTTTTCCTTCAACTCAGCTTTCCATTAACCCCTTCACGACATGTGCCGTACTAGTACAGCGCATGTCGTGTCTCCCCCTTGTTTTGTACAGCTGACATGTGCGCGCAATAGAGGTAGGTGGAATCGCCATCCACCCGCCGCTCTTAACTAGTTAAATGCCGCTGTAAAATGCAGCAGCGGCATTTAACTACCGCATCTGGCCATCGGGCTGGAAATGCGCGCATCGCCGACCCCCGTCATGTGATTGGGGGTCAGCGGTGCGTCGGCATGACAGCCTGAAGTCTCCTTGAGACCTCTATGGTTGTTGATGTCAGCTTGCTGTGAGCGCCACCCTGTGGTCGGCGCTCATAGCAAGTCTGTAATTCAGATGCATAGGAGCAAACAAACAAACAACAAGTGTGGGATTGCACTTTTTTGCAATTTCACCACACTTGGAATTTTTTTTCCCATTTTCCAGTACAAGATATGGTAAAACCAATGGTGTCATTCAAAAGTACAACTCTTCCTGCAAACAATAAGCCCTCACATGGCCATATTGACAGAAAAATAAAAAAAGTTATGGCTCTGGGAAGGAGGGAGCGAAAGACCAAGACGCAGCCCTTTTTCGTTTTTGCGTTTTCAAGGGGTTAATATGCTTGGACATAGAACTCTGTGAACAGCCAACTTCTTTAGCAATGACCTTTTTGTGGCTTACCCTCCTTGTAGAGTGTGTCAATTACTGCCTTCTGGACATCTGTCAAGTCAGCAGTCTTCCCCATGATTGCGGAGCCTACTGAAACAGACTAAGGGACATTATTGAACGCTTATTAAACCTTTGCAGGTGTTTTTGTTAATTATTCTAATCTAGTGAGACAATGACTTTTGGGTTTTCACTGGCTCTAATAATCATCAACATTAACAGAAATAAAAGCTTGAAATAGATCACTCTAATGAATCTATATATGGGTTTCACTTTTTTTATTGACGAACTGAAAAATTCATTTTAATGATATTCTAATTTAGTGAGAAGCACTTGTACATACACACATAAAACACGTGCATGCTCGCTCTAAAGGATGGGTTATACAGCTTTCTATAAAGGCCTAGCTAGGCCGTTATTATGAAATCTAAGATTCAGTTATGTTGAATGTGTGCCTGTGACAGTCTGCATATTTGACTGCTTTAAATAATAGAAAAAAAAACATCTTTCACACACTAACAAGGATGGGAGCTTAAGTACAGTGATTAATTTAAGTCAAATTTGGGAGAAGGAAAGCCTTTGTTTGCAAGCTATACTGAATCCTAGGTATAAAGTGGATATGGCAACTGATCTACGGAGTCTTTTTCTATGTTCTCTAGAATTTATAAGCTTCAGAAATCCATATTTCTCCACTGCAATGGGTAAAAAAAACTGAAACATGTATGGCTTGCTGTTTGATAATAATGCTTAATGATATTTACACCTTGGAAACATTCATTGGATGCATTTTTCACTGAGCAATTTTGCAGCAGCAAAATTGTCAACACGTTTCAAATGTCTTCCATAGTCATATTTATAATGACATTTCAAATTTCAGTACAAAGAAGCAAGTATGTAATGAGGCTGCAGTTTTATTAGTAACAGAGAGAAGGCTGTGGTCAAAGAGCAGGAGAGAAGTTTAATAAAGTTAGAATCTGAGCAAAGAGAGAAAAAGGCCAGATCAATTTTGATCATTTGCAGAAAATTTGTAAAAGGCTGAATAAGGAGAAACTGAACGGCAGATGGGGAGATTGGGTTTTTAAAGGAGGTGTTAAAGTAACCCATAAAAAAAAATCAGTGTTTCAAAGGATAGGAAATAAAACCATGGCTGAAAGGGATCGGCCCAGGGGGTAAAAGACCACCACCACTGGCAGGGAGAATGGTAGAAGTCTGAGGTTATGGACATTAAAAGGAGGGGAATGTGAGTGAAGGTATCTGAGGATTGACAGAAGTATATAGACAACCATATGAATGACACCACTTTCTCTGTTGCAGTGACTGTTTAAGCCATGTTTCCGTTAGAACCATCAGGTTGGTAAATGAAGTTTGATGCACACTGGCAGAGTAAGAAATAATTGTTAAAATATTCAATGACGTGTTATTTCTAAGACAAATGGGGGATTGGATTGTCAATAGGGAATTTAAGGCCTGGCCGCAAATGACCAGGAAACTGGTGGGATGAATCTGGGTGGCTCTAGCCCAGGAGAGCTCACAATCTACAAGGGATGGGTGAAGATACAGTAGGTGAGGGCAGAGCTCGGTATGCAGCGATTTGTAGTCTTGTCAGAAGAGGCAGGTCTTCAGGTTCCTTTTGAAGGTTTCCACAGTAGGAAAGTCTGATATGTTGAGGTAGAGAGAATTCCAGAGTAAGGGGGGCAATGCACGGGAGAAATCTTGTGATTGTGGGAAAAGGGGATAAAAGGGTTGTAGAAAAGGAAATCATGTGAGAATTGGAGGTTGCATTCAGGTAAGTAGCAGGAGACTAGGTCACAGATGTATGGAGGAGACAGGTTGTTGATGGCTTTGCATTCCAAGGTTAGGAGTCTCTGGGCAATGGGGAGCCAGTGAAGTGATTGACAGAGGAGAGGCCTGGGAAAAGCGAGGGGATAGATGGATTAAATGGGCAGTGGAGTTTAGGATAGATTGGACGGGTGCGAGAGTGTTAGGAGGGGAGGCCACAAAACAGGAGGTTACAGTACTAAAGGCAGGAGATGATGAGGGCATACACTAGCGTTTTTGCTGATTCCTGGTTGAGGAATGTGCAGGATCTGGGAGATATTTTTGAGTTGTAGTCAGCAGTAAGCGGAAAGGACTTGGATGTGTGGTTTGAAGTAGAGATCAGTCAAGAGATAACCCAAGGCAGCGAGCTTGCGGGACTGGGGAGAGTGGGCAGCCATTGACTTTGATGGATTGGTCTGTTGGAGGTGTTGAGTGAGAAGGGGGAAACATGATGAATTCCATTTTATCCATGTTAAGTTTTAGAAATCTAGCAGCGAAGAAAGATGAAATAGCAGATATTGTAGAATTCTGGTTACAAAGGTTTGATATCAGGTCCAGAGAGGTAGATCTGTGTGCCATCAGCATAGAGATGATACTGAAAGCCGAGGGAGTTTATGAGCTGTCCCAAGCCAAACGTATAGATGGAGAAGAGCAGGGGATCCTAGAATTGAACCTTGGGGGACACCAATGGGGGGCGAGATGGTATGTGAGTGGGAGATGCTGTCTGGTCTGTTAGGTATGAGGAAATCCAAGATAGGACCAAATCTGTGATGTTAAGAGATGAGAGAATCTGTAGTAAGAAGGAATGGTCCACTGTTTCCAAAACAGTTGCCAGGTCCAGGAGGAGGAGGACAGAGTAGTGTTGCTTGGATTTGGCAGTTAGTAGATCATTGGTGACTTTAGTCAGAGGAGTTGCATTGGAATATAGAGGCCAGAAGCCAGCTTGCAAGCGGTCAAAAGGGAGCGGGAGGAGAGGTGGGAGCACAGTTCAGTTTTGAGGCATAGGGGAGAAGTCATATGGAGCGATAGCTAGACTGAGAGAATGAGTCAAGGTAGGATATTTTGAGGATGGGTATGATTAGGGCATGTTAAAGCATGTGAAGACATCAGTTAGTGACAGATTGAAGAGATAGGTTAGGGTTGTGATGAAGACTGGTGAGGTTAGGGACAAGTTCACAGGTGGTGAAATTTCATTTGGAGAGTAACACGGAAAATTGATCTTCTGTAATGTTGGAGCACTGAGTAGTTATGAGGAAGGGCAGTGGGGGCTGTATGCCAGAGCTTTCTGTGTTGTTATCAATCTTTTGCTTGAAGAATGGGGCAAAATCTTCAGCTGAGATGAGAGGGAAGAGGCACAGGGGGGCAAAGGAGAGAGTTGAAAATGTTGAATAGCAATTTAGGGTTGTGAGACAGGGAGGATATGAGAGATGAGAAACATGTTTATTTTTTTGCAGTGAGCATGAACTTGAAAGTAATGAGGGATGGTTTGAATGTGCTGAAGTGCTCATTGGAATGGGACCTTTTCCATCGTCGCTAAGCAACCCTGGAAGTCCACCTCAGTTTAGTCACGCTGGTGTGCCAGGGTTGCCTGTTGATTGTGCAAGCTTAGGTAACAGTGAGGGGGCGACCAATTTGAAAGCTGCAGCTGTTGTGGTGTTATACAAAAAAAGGCAGCAGTAACTGCATCGTGTAAGGAACTTATGTCTGTAAGAAGGAGAAGCGATACAAGGTGTTTGAGATTTCTGCGAGGGTCTGCAAGCTTGTGGAGTGGGGATTGTGGACCAGGACAGGAGAGGGAATAGTATGTAAATAGATTATGGTCAGAAAGAGGGAGAGGTGAGTTAGATAGGGAGAAGAGGCAAGTGAAAATGAGGTTGTGTGGCTATTTTTGTGAGGGGCTGTGGAAGACCATTGAGGCCGGAGGAATTGAGAGACAGACACTTAGAGACAGCTGAGTAGGAAGTGACATTGGGGATGTTGAAGTTGCCCATGATGATAGTAGGGATGTCAGCGTAAAGGAAATTAAGTAGCCAGGTGGTGAAGTGATCAAAGAACATGGTGGCTGGACATTTGAGGTGTGAAATAACAGCTAGTTGGAGTTTGGAGAGGGAGTAGATGGGTGCACAGTGCACCTCGAAAGAAGGAAGAGTAATCAGGGTGGCAGTGGGATTTTGGTGAAAGAGCAGTTATCAGACAGGAGAAAACCAACTCCTCTGCCATGCTTCCTGCTGGAGTAAGGGTGTGAGAAAGGTGGAATCCACCATACGAAAGAGTAGCAGGGGAGGCTGTGTCAAAGAGGGAGAGCCAGGTTTCTGTGATGGCGAGGAAGACAAGTTTGTTAGTAATGAAAAGACCTAACAAACTAAGACAAAGTATAAGTGCAGCAAAAAATGTATTTTTATTGAATATTTCATATTAAAAACAAGAAAAAAAAAAAGCATAGATAATGTCAGAAGCCGCAATGCCAAATGTTAACAGGAGAACCTGCATAACCCCTTTCTGCCATCGGACGGAATAGTATGTCCAATGGCAGAACCCCTGCATTGATGCGGGCTAAGGCAGTGAGCCTGCATCAAAGCTGGGACGTCAGCTGTTTTGTACATCTGACCTGTGCCCACAATAGCGGCGGGTGGAATTGCAATCCACCCGCTGGTATTAACTAGTTAAATGCCACAATCAAATGCTGACAGCGGCATTTAACAAGCGCTTCCGGCCATCGGACCGGAAAAGCGTGTACCGCTGACCCCGTCACGTGTTTGGGGGTCGGCGGTGTGTTGGCATAACAAGCAGAGGGTCTCCTGAAGACCTCTATGGTTGTTGATGCCAGACTGCTGTGAGCGCCCCCTGGAGGTTATTTAAGCATAGCAAAAGTAAAAAAAAGTTTTATAAAATATGAAAATATAAAAGTTCAAATCACCCCCCTTTTGCCCCATTCAATATAAAAACAGTAAAGAAAAATAAAACATAATAATAATCTTTATTTTTATATAGCGCTAACATATTCCGCAGTGCTTTACAGTTTTGCACACATTATCATCACTGTCCACGATGGGGATCACAATCTAGATTCCTTATCAGTATGTCTTTATTTATTATGTACAGTACAGACCAAAAGTTTGGACACACCTCCTCATTTAAAGATTTTTCTGTGTTTTCATGACTATGAAAATTGTACATTCACACTGAAGGCATCAAAACTATGAATTAACACATGTGGAATTATATACTTAACAAAAAAGTGAAACAACTGAAATTATGTCATATTCTAGGTTCTTCAAAGTAGCCACCTTTTGCTTTGATGACACTTTTGCTTTGCACACTCTTGGCATTCTCTTAATGAGCTTCAAGAGGTAGTCACCGGGATTGGTCTTCCAACAATCTTGAAGGCGTTCCCTGAGATGCTTAGCACTTGTTGGCCCTTTTGCCTTCACTCTGCGGTCCAGCTCACCCCAAACCATCTCGATTGGGTTCAGGTCTGGTGACTGTGGAGGTCAGGTCATCTGACGTAGCACCCCATCACTCTCCTTCTTGGTCAAATAGTCCTTACACAGCCTGGAAGTGTGTTTGGGGTCATTGTCCTGTTGAAAAATAAATGATTGTCCAACTAAACGCAAACCGGATGGAATAGCATGCCGCTGCAAGATACTGTGGTAGCCATTCTGATTCAGTATGCCTTCAATTTTGAATAAATCCCCAACAGTGTCTCCAGCAAAGCACCCCCACACCTCCTCCTCCATGCTTCACGGTGGGAACAAGGCATGTAGAGTCCATCCGTTCATCTTTTCTGCATCGCACAAAGACATGGTGGTTGGAACCAAAGATCTCAAATTTGGACTCATCAGACCAAAGCACAGATTTCCACTGGTCTAATGTCCATTCCTTGGGTTCTTTAGCCCAAACAAGTCTCTTCTGCTTGTTGCCTGTCCTTAGCAGTGGTTTCCTAGCAGCTATTTTACCAAGAAGGCCTACTGCACAAAGTCTCCTCTAAACAGTTGTTGTAGAGATTAGTGTTGAGCCACCTCCCTAGTGTTCGGGTTCGGTTCATCGAACAGGGATGAGTTCAACGAATGTTCGTCGAACGTTCGACGAACACCGTCGAACCCCATTGAAATCAATGGCAGGCAAACACAAACACATACAAACACATAGAAAACACCTTAAAGGTGTCCAAAAGCTGACAAACTGCTCAGAAGACACAACAAACACATGGAAAAGCCACAACTACATATAGTCATGTGAAAAGAAAAGAGGTGGAGGAGTAAAAGGAAGAGGAGACACAGATATAGGCATGTCATGCCCTTCTAAAATCAAGAAAGGCTGGAGTAAAAATCTAAAATCACTCTACCAACACTCAGATGGCTTGACAAAAAAAAATAAAAAAATAAATATCTTTAGGCAGAATGGCAGCGGGTCCATTCAGAACACTTTCCTTAGAAGACGTAGTGGTACCCCCGTTGGAAGTTGTGCCAAAAAATGAACCCAATACATTCAGACTAATCCACCATTTGTCATATCCAAGGGGCAGGTCAGTAAACGACAACATCGACGCGGAACTAAGTACAGTACTATGTACTGTACTTCCTTTGACGAGGCAATCAGGCGGGTCAAGAAGTTGGTAAGGGGCACCCTAATGGCCAAAACAGACATTGAGGGAGCGTTCCGGTTACTACCTGTGCCTCCGAATAGTGTCCTCCCATTGGGCTGCTTCTGTGAAGGAGCATACTACATAGATCGCTGTTTGCCCATGGGGTGCTCCATATCCTGCTCACTATTTGAGGCGTTTAGTTGCTTCCTCTAATGTGTCGTCATGGACGTTTGTAAGGCGGCGCATATTATCCATTACCACGACGACTTCTTATGCCTGGGCCCAAAAGATTCGCCACAGTGTGAATACCCGCGGTAGTTCACCTGTGAGGAGAGAGTTGGAGGGAGAGCGGAGACCCGAGAGCCGAGGGGTTAGATTGAGAAAGGAAGAAGGTGGTGTAGCTTGCTTCATGGGTGGGGTACTCTGCTGAGTAGCAGAAATTGCTACTAGGCCCAAAAGGATTTCCTGGGCCAGATGCTGTTAAAAATTAGTAATTAGATCAACAGGTGGTGTTGGTTGCTTCATGGGTGGGGTACGCTGCTGAGTATCACCAAATTCTACTAGGCCCAAAAGGATTTCCTGGGCTAGATGCCGTTAAAAAATAGTAGTTAGGTAAACAGGTGGTGTAGCTTGCTTCATGGGTGGGGTACTCTGCTGAGTAGCACAAAATACTATTAGGCACAAAACGATTTCCTTGGCTAGATGTAGTTAAAAATTAGTAATTAGATCAACAGGCGGTGTTGGTTGCTTCATGGGTGGGGTACGCTGCTGAGTATCACCAAATTCTACTAGGCCCAAAAGGATTTCCTGGGCTAGATGCCGTTACAAAATAGTAGTTAGGTAAACAGGTGGTGTAGCTTGCTTCATGGGTGTGGTACGCTGCTGAGTAGCACTAAATTCTACTAGGCCCAAAAGGATTTCCTGGGCTAGATGCTGTTACAAAATAGTAGTTAGGTAAACAGGCGGTGTAGCTTGCTTCATGGGTGAGGTACGCTGCTAAGTAGCACTAAATTCTACTAGGCCCAAAACAATTTCCTGGGCTAGATGCCGTTACAAAATAGTAGTTAGGTAAACAGGCGGTGTAGCTTGCTTCATGGGTGGGGTACGCTGCTGAGTAGCACTAATTTCTACTAGGCCCAAAAGGATTTCCTGGGCTAGATGCCATTACAAAATAGTAGTTAGGTAAACAGGCGGTGGGTGGCTGGGCTACTCTGCTGACTAGCAGACACTGAAGCTTTGGAGCAGACCTCTGAATCCCAGTATGAGTAAACAACTCTGCAGACGACTCCACCCACCTGGAATTGACGACGGCAACGTCATGTAAAACTCAGCAAGGGGACTAAATAAAGAGTCTCCATTTTTTCCAAAAATTCGGCCAGACACCACTTAAGTGGCATCAATTTCACCAGAGTTTTTTTTAAAACGGTTGGTGAGGTGATTTTCAAAAATCATCAAGCTTTTAGTCTCCCCAAGATGACATAGGGGTATAAAAGTCCTTGTGGATCCAGGATTTGTTCATCTTGATGAACGTTAGTCTGTCTACATTGTCACTGGACAGCCGCGTGCGCTTATCTGTCAGCACACCACCAGTAGCACTGAACACACGTTCAGAGAGAACGCTGGCTGCGGGGCACGACAAGATCTCCAAGGCATGAGTGGCGAGCTCAGGCCATTTTTCAAGATTGGAAGCCCAAAATGAGCAAGGGTCCAGTTCAACAGTCATGGCATCGATGTTAACTTGGAGATACTCTTGTACCATCCTATCTAGGCATTGGCTGTGCGTCAGACTTCTTGTCTCCTGTGGCCTTGCAAAGGATGGTCTAAAAAAATCTTGAAACGATTGGAAAAAATTGCTGTTACCACCAGATACGATGTTACTGTTACGATTTGAGTGATAACTCGATAGTCATCAAGTTGGCAAGTTAGAACTCAGAGATACACTACGTGCACCACTGGTGTTTTCTGGAAAAGCAGATGTTAGATTCTGTAACAGTCTCTGCTGATACTTCTGCATGCGTGAATCCCTTTTCTATGGCAGGAATTATTTCGGCAAATTTACTTTTGTACCGGGGATCTAAGTGTGGCAACCCAGTAGTCGGCATTACTTCGGATTCTGACAATCCGAGGGTCATGTTGCAGGTAGTGCAGCAAGAAGGCACTCATGTGTCTTGCGCATCCAGGAGGACCAAGTCCTTGTTGTCTTGGTGGTGGCGAGGTGAGAATCATGCTTCCTTCCTCTGTCCTCTCCCCCCAACCTCGCACAACAGAAATTTGATCAAGGTCTCCCTCATCTGATGAGTCTTCCATGCCCAGCGCCAGTTCGTCCTCCACTTCTTCCTCACCTCCTGCACCTTCCTCAACAGTTTGGCTGCTACCATGCGCCCTCGGTAATCCCTCTCCCCCAGCCTCCAATGCCAGCCACCCTGGTGCTGCCAACCTTCATGACCTTGGAGATATGATCCCTTCCGCATAAGACACCTCCTGTTCCTCCTCCTCCTCTTGTTCCACCACCTGACTCTGAACACTGTGTAAGGTGTGCTCCAGCATGTAAATCACCGGAATGGTCATGCTGATAATGGCATCGTCAGCAATAAACATCTTCGTTGCTATTTCAAAACTGTGCAGAAGGGTGCATAGGTCCCTGATCTGAGACCACTCCTGCAGCGTGATTTGCCCCACCTCTTGATCTCGTTGGCCCAGACTATACGTCATAACGTATTGCACTAGGGCTCGTCGGTGCTGCCACAGTCGCTGCAACATGTGCAGAGTTGAATTCCACCATGTGGGCACATCGCATTTCAGCCGGTGAACTGGCAGGCCCAACGACTTCTGTACAGATGTAAGTCGTTGAGCTGCGGGATGCGAAATGCGGAAGTGAGCACACAGCGACCGTGCCCTCTGCAGAAGCCCACCTAGTCCGGGATAGTGGGATAAAAATTGCTGGACAACCAGGTTCAAAACGTGAGCCATACAAGGCATGTGTGTGACATTGCCTCGGCGAAGAGCCGCACCCAGGTTTGCAGCATTGTCGCACACAGCCTTCCCTGGCTGCAAGTTGAGTTGAGACAACGATTGATGGAACTCGGTTTCCAGAGCTGACCACAACTCCTCTGCTGTGTGACTCACATTTCCCAGACATTTCAATGTAAACACTGCCTGATGCCGTTGAGCCCTGGTGACAGCATAGTGAGGAGGTGTGCAGGATTCCTTCTGCACAGTTACAACGCGGGTGGCATTATCAGACAGGCTTTGGGTGCAGGTGGACCGAGAGGAGGTTGAGGAGGCAGAAGCAGTGGAGGAACTTCTAGATACAGAGGATCGATGAGCAACTCGTGGGGACGGCAAGACTTTGACAGCAGCCCCTTCTCCAGATGTCGCCGTAGTTACCCAGTGCCCAGTCACCGACATGTAATTCTGCCTGAGTGCATTATACTGTATTGAGTATCTGATGTATTATGTTATATGGAGGCTATCTAGGGGGCCACCATACAGTGTGGAGATGATAGTGATGGGGCCATCATACAGTATTGGAGCCATTAAATAGTTTGGAGGATATTAAGGGGTAAGTATATATACAGTGAGGGGGGCATTATACTGTGTATAAGAGATCATTATACTGTGTATAGGGGAGCTGTACAGGGGGAGACTCAGGACATTATTAAATGTAAAGTGGGCACTTATTGTTATAGGGGAACGCAGGTTACTGTGACTATCAAAGGGGCACACAGGGCATTATTACTTTCTCGGGCACTTGCACCCGACATTACTATATTATAGAGGGGTGCTTTAGAATTTAGAGGGCACAGAGAACCACACAGCAGGGGCAGTAATAGGGTCACATATGGCAGCAGCAGCTCAGTATTGGGGTATCAGGAGCAATAATAGGGACATATATGGCAGCAGCAGCGGCTCAGTATTGGGGTATCAGGTGCAGGGGTATCAGCAGGATGAGGAATTTGTGCAGGTTGGGAATAGATGGCAATGGGGCTGGAATATGAGAAGTGAAATGTGTCTGTTGTATATTCTGCAGACGATTTGTAGCTGGAAGAAGTTGTCATGTCAGTCTGGGCCAGATGGAAAAGACGGAAAAAATGAACGATTCCATCAGAAAGGATGTCAGCGGTAAGAGACTATCTGTAACTGTGCTCTCTTATATGTTCTGTAGGGCTGGTATCTACTACTGATCATAGGACAGTAATATCCATATTGGTCTTTATATAGAGATCATCTTCAGTAACAGCGCAGTCATCTGCTGAGGTTCTCCTCCAGTATTAGAGCGCATCGCCGAGCTGTAATCAAGGTTACCTGGTTAGGGGCCAACTCAGAAGCTTCGCCCCCCCTGGACCAAAACCCTAGCTACGCCTCTGCTTCAGAGCCGTCATGTGCCAAAACAGTAGTTTTCCACCATATAGGGTATCTGTGTACTCAAGAGACCTTGCACAACATATTTTGGGGTTATCTCCCGTTACCCTTGTAAAAAGAAAAAATCTGGGACTAAAGCAACATTTTTGCCGGAAAAAAAAATATTTTTTTCATTTTCACGGCTCAAGGTTATAAAATTCTATGAACCACCTGTGGTTCAAGGTTCTCACCACATCTCTCGATAAGTTCCTTGAATGGTGCAGTTTACAAAATGGGGTTATTTTTGGTGGATTTCCACTGTTTAACCCCTTCACGACCTCCGCCTTACTATTACAGCGGAGGTCGGATCCAATGCTTTGATGTGGGCTCCGGCGCTGAGCCCACCTCAAAGCCGGGATATGTCAGCTGTTTTGAACAGCTGACATGTGCCCGCAATAGCAGCGGGTGAAATCGTGATTCACCCGCCGCTATTAACTAGTTAAATGCTGCTGTCAAATGCTGACAGCGGCACTTAACTGGCGTTTCCATCCACCGGGCCGGAAAGGAGCGTATCGCCGACCCCCGTCACATGATCGGGGGTCAGCGATGCATCTGCATAGTAACCAGAGGTACTTGAAACCTTTATAGTTGCTGATGCCGGATTGCTATGAGCGCCACCATCTGGTCGGCGCTCATAGCAATGCAGGAATTCACCTACATAGGAGCAATCTCATGATTTCTCCCAGGTAGCTGAGCCGATCGAGTTGTGCCAGCTTCCAGCCTCCCATGAAAGCTATTGAAGCATGGCAAAAGTAAAAAAAAAAAAAAAGTTTAAAAAAAAATATGAAAAAAAAAAATATATATATAAAAAAGTTTAAATCTCCCCCTTTCACCACATTCAAAATAAAACAGTAATAAAAAAAAAAAAAACACATCTGGAATCGCCGTGTTCAGAATCGCCCGATCTATAAATAAAAAAAAAAGGATTAACCTGATCGCTAAACAGCGTAGCGAGAAAAAAAATCGAAACGCCAGAATTACTTTTTTTGATTGTCGCAACATTGCATTAAAATGCAATAACGGGCGATCAAAAGAACATATCTGCCCCAAAATGGTATCATTAAAAAAGTCAGCTCGGCACGCAAAAAATTAGCCCTCACCTGACCCCAGATCACGAAAAATGGAGACGCTACTGGTACTGGAAAATTGCGTGTTTTTTTGTTGTTGTTTTTTTATAGCAAAATTTGGAATTTTTTTTACCACTTAGATAAAACGTAACCTAGACATGTTTGGTATAAAAAAGAGAAACCTGAGTCAATGCTAGTTTATCAAAAGTGAACAATATTTTTTATTTTGATCAGTAGAACACACCATATTTTAATCAAGTACAAAGGTTAAAAAAAAGCAACGTATAGAGCAGTTTAATGGACAAATATATATACACTGGGTCAGTGACCAAAATCCAAGATGATGAGTACCAGTCACCGTGCAGTGCACCACGGGTAAATAGGAAGTAATAATACTGCCATATACATAATGCCAATAGGTGATAATGCGTTGGTACAGTGTAAAGGCACAACGGAGTTCACAGTAGATATTAAACGCCTATTAGCTCAGGAGTGCAGATGGATAACCATCTGGGGGACCATGTCTCCCAATGGACTCAATGAGTCACAAGGTTTTGCCTCATTTTTATAGAATACCTTTTTCTTCTTTGCCTTCGTGTGCCCTTGCCATTGCCCTGTCATCTGTATGATTTTAATGGCTTGTTTTATGTATTTTTGTATTTGTCCTGTGCACTCACATTTGTTCACTTTTGATAAACCAGCATTGACTCAGGTTTCTCTTTTTTATATCACATATTATTTGAGTCGCTAACTTCGCCATATGCAATTAGCATATAGATGTAATTAAATGTATCGCAATATACGTAGCTAAATAATGATTTGGAGAATTTATATACTAGACATGTTTGGTGTCTATGAACTCGTAATGAGAATCAAAATGGCAAACAAAAAACAAGTGTGGGATTGCACTTTTTTTGCAATTTCACGGCACTTGGAATTTTTTCCCCGTTTTCTAGTACACGACATGCTAAAACCAATGATGTCGTTCAAAAGTGCAACTTGTCCCGCAAAAAACAAGCCCTCACATGGCCAAATTGACGGAAAAATAAAAAAGTTATTGCTCTGGGAAGGAGGGGAGTGAAAAACGAGAATGCAAAAACGGAAAAGGGCAAGGTCGTGAAGGGGTTAAGCACATCAGCGGCTCTGTAAATGGACATGGCATCAGCTATAGATTTCAGTCAATTGCGTGCTCCAAAAGTTGAAGGATGTTCCTTCCTTTGCAAGTCCCAACATAACCCATATGTGGTGGAAAACTACTGTTTGGGTACATCGGCGTACTCAGGAAAAACTGCTCAACAAATTGTATGACTTGTTTTCTCTTGTCACCCTTTTGAAAATGCAAAATTTGGGGCTAAAACAATATTTTGGTGGTAAAAAGTAAAATTTTCATTTTTTTTTTCCTTTCACATTGCTTTAATTCATGAATGTGGTTTTGAGCACTTTAAGGGGTGTAGTTTTTAAAATGGTGTCACTTTTGTGTATTTCCTGCCACAAAGGGATCACATTCGTTTTGAAGGGCCCTAAAAAAAAATTGGTTAACATTTAACTTTTCTAACTTGCTAACAATAAAAAAAAAGTTTTAAAAAAATGATACTGATGTGAAGAAAACATGTGGTAAATGTTAGTTATTATATATTGTGCAGTATAACTATCTGGTCTAAAGGCATAAGAATTCAAAGCTTATGGTAGGTTTTTATACCTTCAAAAAACTCCATGAACATTCCCTTAAGGTACTGTTACACTAAACGATTTACCAAGATCACGACCAGCGACACGACCTGGCCGTGATCGTTGGTAAGTCGTTGTGTGGTCGCTGGAGAGCTGTCACACAGACAGCTCTCCAGCGACCAACGATGCCGAAGTCCCCGGGTAACCAGGGTAAACATCGGGTTACTAAGCACAGGGCCGCGCTTAGTAACCCGATATTTACCCTGGTTACCATTGTAAATGTAAAAAAAAAACAAAAAAACACTACATACTCACATTCCGGTGTCTGTCACGTCCCTCGCCGTCAGCTTCCCGCACTGACTGTGAGCGCCGGCCGTAAAGCACAGCGGTGACGTCCCCGCTGTGCTGTGCTTTACAGCAGGCGCTCACAGTCAGTGCGGGAAGCTGACGGCGAGGGACGTGACAGACACCGGAATGTGAGTATGTAGTGTTTTTTTTTTACATTTACAATGGTAACCAGGGTAAATATCGGGTTACTAGGCGTGGCCCTGCGCTTAGTAACCCGATGTTTACCCTGGTTACAAGTGAACACATCGCTGGATAGGCGTCACACACGCCGATCCAGCGACGAAATAAAGTTCTGGCCTTCTAGCTCCGACCAGCGATGCCACAGCAGGATCCTGATCGCTGCTGCATGTCAAACACAACGAGATCGCTATCCAGGACGCTGCAACGTCACGGATCGCTATCGTTCAAAAGTTGCTCAGTGTGAAGGTACCTTTAGTATCAGTTTTGAAAGCACTGTGGCATCACAAATGTGTTTGTCAGTAAGCTCCCATGACATAAGTGGCCATCAGTCAAGTAAGCAGATGTGACTAAACAAATGTGGTTCTACTAACGCATCTTGATGCAACATCATACACATGTAGCTTATAGGTGAACTGCTTTGGTATGGAAAGTGGATTCACTAATAGGCTTTGCTCTGGTACAGTGCTGTGACAGCAAATGTGGTTTATTTCTGGTAAAGGACAAAGATTCTGTCTTCACAAATTTGGTTTAAATAAATCACAAACTAAAATGTGATGTCAAACAGGTGATCTGCCTGGCTGAAATGACTGATTTTAGTCAGGTAATTATCTATCAACTAAAAGAGCTTCAGAAATGGGAACATGATGTGACAGATGTGCTACAGTCAGTCTGACTATGCCCTTTGAACTATTAAAAATGACTAAATTGAACAGTATATCAAATCCTTGAAATATTTTTGTGAAGGCAACCTCTTCTGCTGGTGCCACCCCTTGCATCAATTAGCATTTATTGAAAGAAAAAAAATGGAGAGGGATGAACCTCTATTGTGGTGGGTCTCAAATGATTCAATTGAAATCTGCCATGCTGCTTCCATTCTTCCACGCGCTTAGGGATCATGCAGATGGGCATATAAATTGGCCAATTTTTCATTGGATACCATATGGACAGCACACATACCCATGTTATCCAATAAGTTAATTATTTTTTTCTCAATCGGACCATCTGTGAGACTATATCTACATTATAATATGCATGATTTCCTCCCTCCTCTCCTCCCAAGTGTCGGATGAGACTCCTGGGTGCCTGCAAAAAAACACACCTTGCATGCTCCTCTAGAGAACTAAGTATGCAAATTGTCTCTTTAGAGGAAGGACTTTAACTTTAGTACCACCTATTTGGCTTTTACCCCAAGTTATGTTGCGAGACTCGTTAGAGGGTTGATATTGACTTGTAAGATGGCTACTTCCTATAGGTGGCTTTAGAGTTCTAGTCCTCTTCCTCTCTGTAATTTGCATAAAGTAAAGCTGGGAAACGAATGAACTTGTAGACTTTTTAATGTAGATGTATAAAATCTGATCGCACAAGGACAAAGAAAACAGGCACAAGGATGAAAATTAAAAAAAAAAAAAATCTATTTTTCTGGAAGAACTTCTGACGATTTCTCACACGCAAGTCTGCCAACGGCCTGGAAATTGAAGCAAGGTCTTGTGTTACTTTTGGAGTACCATTTCCTGCCATTACCAATGTAGAACAAGCGAACTTAACGTTTGCAAATAAGAGACACAGTCTGTAGGTACTTAATAACATTAATCTTTAACATATTAAAAATACAGTCACATTAAAAACAGTTAAAAACTGTAGCGAATGACATATGAAAATAGTGTGTATATATTTATACATTAAATCTACAATATTTACCATCACTGGCATTTTTTAAGGAACAGTGTTACCAGCTCAGCACAGTAGGTTGTACAGCTTGATTAGGAATAGGCCTGCAATTAGGACATTATTACAGTCACAGTTATGTACATTGTATTAGAATTCATTTCTGTATTTCTGGAAATGATCAGCAACAGACAACTAACAATGATCACAAAAAAATATCATTTGTTGGGATGTAGTGCTCAGCTAGCTGTTCAAACCTTAAGGCTAATTCCCATGATGAGCTTTTGATGTTCTGCACCTATTATGTTAGAGGGTTTTATTTTTATTTTTTTTTAAGTGCTTTTTACATGCATTTTTAATGCTGCCATTTTTCGTCTTTTGTTGTATGACATGTTTTAAACAAAGCTGCTTTATTTTTTTTTTCATTTTTATTTTTTACATCGTGGTATTTGGCTTTGTCAAAACTTTCTTGATAGTGTCATGTGAATGACATGCTTTGTTGCGTTTCCGCCACGGAGACGATGTGTTTTAGACGCATTGAAAATACACAATCAAAAACTGACAAGATACCCATTGTGGGCGCACAGCCTTACTGCTATGATAGACCGAACACACAGACCACTCACTGCTGACGTTACTACTACACACAGCTAACCGGTTTCCTTTTTTTTCCTAAAAATTTATTACAACTGTACCTTAAAACTTGGAAAAAATAAAAAAAAACACAACTTTTCTGATCCAACTTAAAATACTTACAGAATATGAAATAGAAACGTAACACTTCTATGTAATTAAGGTATTGTGTGTTCCCTGCAAAGAAGCATGCCGTGGTGCAGTACTACTTTGGTTTATGACGCTGCCAAGCGAAAACTGAAATGACTAACTGTTCCAGAAGAAGAGTATAATCTTAAAGAAAGCAGGGGAAAAAAAAGAGAAGTCAAAGAAAAACGTGTCAATCAGAAGTAGGTGAAAAACCCACTTAGCCCAGCACTTGGAAATAAAGCAGACAATTCAAATTGATTTGCCTTCTCTTAACTATTAGTGTCATTTCGGCACACAATGCATTGCTTCGTAAAAGGTGTGATCGTGTAATGATAAAACAGCAGACATTAAGCCATTAAAAGCCAAGGCACACAGTGAAATACACATGCTGATAGAGCAGAGTGCATGATTACTGAAGGAGGGGAGAGATTCATCTGAAAAAATGAACACGCGGAAAAAATATCAACTGTGGAATGTTTACCTATTCAGAGAGCGATCGCAAGGTGTTATGTTCCTACACAAAGGGGTGTAATTACAGGAGATATTGCTACAAATACAGATATTTTTATTCAACTTCATAGAGATAATGGAAATATTGCAAGTGTTATGCATCTGGGGGGGGGAAGAAAATGCAATACGTCAGTAATGTTAAGAGGAATATGCACTAAATGCCTCGTGGATCATCATAGATGGAAAAGAGGTATGTGACCAAAAAGGCAACACAACCGCTACTGCAGCAGCAGTGTGGAGATGTCACCTGTGACTGACCAGCTGTCTGTATACTATACTTCGTATACCAACCTCACATCTCTCTGCTTCACAAATACTATGCTGTCTCGCCTAGAAAAAAAAAAAGAAAATTAAAGTTTTTTTTACCATATTCAAACTGATTTATCAGTGGGGATCTGGTCGATTGGACTCTTACTGATGAGAACCAGGGTCCTTGAGTACCCTATATGCATAAAGCAGTGGTGCACATGCGAGTCCACCACTCCATCCCGTAGCTCTGTCTAACATAGTCAAACGCTGCAGTCTGCACAGTCCCATAGACTTTGAATGGAGCAGCAGTGCGCATGCTCAGCCTCATTCAATACAAGGGAGTCCGGGAGCAGTGGAACACTTACCAC
The DNA here is from genome assembly GCF_032444005.1 of Ranitomeya imitator. NCBI lineage: Eukaryota > Metazoa > Chordata > Amphibia > Anura > Dendrobatidae > Ranitomeya > Ranitomeya imitator. The sequence goes on along the minus strand of NC_091285.1, from coordinate 386,482,114 downwards.
CCATTCTATGGATAGTGGATACATTTTGGTTATGGGAAAAACCCTTAAGGGTACGTTGCAATATAGCATGTCAGCCGTGGACATATCAGAAGGAATATCACTGCTGATGATATGGTGAAAAGACTGCATGTGAGCATTTATATGCAATGACCTCCACAGGATAAATTGGTCAATTTAAGCTGCTGATATGATATTTTTGCTTAAGTGTGCATGACATTTCCTAAAATCTCAATCATAATGCTGCTACTGTAAGACAACAGATTTTCCTCAAGTGAACCATGCATTTTTGCTAAGTGGGAACATACCCTTAAGGTTTATAACAAACCAATATAACTAGATCCAAGTGCAGTAATACAAAGAAATGCAGCGTTTTACCATCTTCCATAAGCATATAATATAAATTCACTATTAAGGAGGTTTGTTTTGAGTACATTTCCCAAAACTGCTTTGAATTCTGTCAATGATCATATAGGATTTCTGTGACTTTAAATTTGGACATTCTGACATTATTGCATTAGCTTTTGTTTTGCATGGGATGCACTCAACACCTACATCTCACAGCTGGTACAGCACTTTCAAAATCAATATCGGTAAAGTGCATAGTGTCAAATGGATACAATAAAGCATTTTACAGCGTGAGTAGGCTGGAGTTGTTGGAAGACACACCATTAATCCTAATACAACCTAGGCAGAATCTATAGCAGCTGCTGCTCACTGTTGAAGCACTAAAAAGTTTTACCCCCCACAAGTACAGAACCATCATTAAAAGATTGCAGGGCCTGGTTATTGTTAGCCATCCCATGCATTAGGCGTTATAATACTTTCATGTACTGTCTGTAGAACACAATAACCCTCGCTAACGCAGGTCTCCGATATCTCAACAGAAGAATGTCAAAGAACTCACATGGAGTTTACATTAAAACTTTCATTAGTCTGAGGCATATCAAAACATTTGATAAAGCTAACACAAGTAGTAGGCACATCTTAATTGACTCTTTGCTAAAACTGTATACAGATGTACTGTAGAAAGTAACTGTAGAGAGGTAACAGATTTCCAAAGTTCGTAATATTCTGGGAATAATCCCCAAATGTTATTCTTAGATAAGAATACTTTCATAAATTTCACCATAATCAATAGTCGCATTACTTAAATCTTTTAAATAATTTCATGAACTAAAATCCATTATTGAGGCACTAAAGTTATGTAGCTAAAGAATTAATAAATATCTCAGGACAAATATGTACAGAAAAGGCTACATATAGGACATTCTAAGTAACACATAGTTGGAAGTCTACGCCAACTTTACTGAATGCTTCCATGTATGCTATGGTATACTGTCCCATTCCGGACAATTTTAAGAGACTCACAATAAGTTCATGCTTGAAATGTTGCTTGTGAAGACAAAGCAACCTATCTCCACTGTGAAACCATGAGTATTAGCGGTTCACAGCATAACAGACTCATGCATTATCAGTCCATCACGGTGATTTCGAAAGTGCGGTGCTCCAGGTTTTGAATGTAGATACCGTGGCGGAGTTACTTGCTCGTTGTGAGGTGAAGTCCTTAGCCTCACTGGACTATTAACAGATAAAGAAGAAAAATTGGTCACTGGGCTAGATGGCTGGTAAGAGCCCGGGGATTTCTGCAAATTGGACAAGTAACTTCTAGATGCCTCCCGGTTTAATGGTTGTCCAAAGGTCCCAAAAGACACTTCAGGCACGAAAGTGTGGTCCAGTTGGTAATCTATAGGTGGAATAACAATATATCTGTGGTTTTCCCTCTGATTAAAATTACCTAAGCGTAGAGTAGCATTCTCTTCTGCAGGTAGAACTTCAATTCTGTTGGAAGGCGAGGTTACTGGGTTTTGCCTACCAGTAGAGTTCATAGGTATTTTATCTGAGGGAAAATCAAAACTGTCATCATATGACATATTTGATTGACCGATCCGGGTTGGTGAATGGTGTCCACTATTTAGTCTACTCAATGAGTATTTTGCATTATTTTGATAAAGTGGTGGGCTGCTGTAAGATGGTGGTGGTTGTTTGTACCCATCACCAGTACCCTGAAATGGTGTTGAACGTCCAGGAGAGCGTGGTTGCATACCAAAAGCTGAATTACTTTCAGTTGTTCTTGATGGACTGGATCCTTTAAACGGAATCTGTGATGAAGTGCTATTAAAATACATCACATTTTTGTCAGACAAATCTGACTGTTGTCTGGAATCTTCAATATGATTGTCAATCTCATTTTCACCCCCAGAAACATTATCATACTGTGATGCATTGGATCCTCTCTTACCTCCGGCATCAAATACTCTATTTTTCTGCTTCACTGCTAAACCTCGAGATTCAGTCTGACCTGAAACTCTATATTCTGGGGGATTGCCCCTTACATCACTCATGTGTTTTAGTAGAAGTTCTTTATTTTTGGATTCTGATGGCAAATTCCATTTAGGAGCTATTCCCTTTGATGAACTGGATGTTGCATTTGAGTTTTGATTGGCGGCAGCATGGTCATAGTACTTAACTTTGTCCTGAGTTGGAGTAACCGGCTGAGGAAATTTTCGATTGTGTCCATTTGTCTTGAAATGTTCAGTGCGATATTCTCCAGATTCTCTCTTTATGGATTTCAATGTTGACTTATCAATCGAATTCTTTCTCCTCTTCTCGGTTGGGGAAGCTTGTGGTGCTTTACTTGGAGAATTAACTTTTTCAGGTTTAATTTGGTTTGGAAGCTTGCCGGTACTCTTTTGTCCATTCATCACATGATTTGCAAGTATTTGAGCAGGTTCAGAAGGAATTAGACCAAGAGTTTTCTTAGGCTGTTCATCGTCTTTGCCTAAAATATAAAAAAGAAAGAAAATATGAATAAAAAAAAAATAAAAATAAAATAAGGAGTAAAATGGTATAAAGCTTTCTGTATAAAAAATGTTGGCATTTTACGATAAGATGAAGTAATTAAAATTAATAAGATTGGTCCACTTTATGAGCGAACAATGTAAGGAAACCTTGAGGTCACTCATGGGAAGTGCCAATCTCATAATAAACCATTCATCATGGCAAAGCACGTGTTACCATGGGTCCACATAGCCTTACAGGATAGCTTAACTTCAGTTTAGGAGAACACACATTTCTCTGCTGAAATAGCAGTACAGCATTAAGAATCCCGAGCATTAAAACTGTAAGATGATAATATCCTCCCAGCACAAAAAAACACAATGCGGCACAGGCACCAAGCACAGATTCCGTCCCAAAGCAGATATTGCAAAGCTCCCCCTAAGAAGACGACTTGTTGGACAATTGCTATCGCATCATTCCATAAACAGTGACGTGTCCAGCTCTAAATGTGCAGTATACTATAGGAAGTGTGGATTAAATCCGCGCTGCCGTAATAACGATGAGGCATGGTTTTTAAGTCTACTATCAACTGAAACCTCATCATTATTACGGCAGCGCGGATTTAATCCACACTTCCTATAGTATACTGCTTCATATGGTCGGTGACCGGCTTGTGGATCTGCGGCAGCCAAAATCTTTACATGCCTGCCTTCAGCTTCACCAGGAGAGCGATTTTCTTGGCGATTCCTCCATTCTTTTGTGAGATAAGACCCTATTTGCACTTTGTGTCTCCCTTTTTCCCTTCAAATATTAATCAGCTCTAAATGTGAGAATGCTTATACAACACCCGCTCCTCCTTGGGTATGGGAGTGATGATTTGATAATAAGAGGCTTTTAGGAATCTATTTATAAATTAGACTTGCTTTATTTCCCTCGCACCCTTCCAGTAGACTCCCTTAAAGATTTTAACAGCATTTGCTAGTTACTCAGTGTGATTTCAAAAGTAGATTTGACACATTGCATATAGTAGAACGTATCAAGCCAATTGTAACTTCTGAAGCTTGTTTTTATTGTAGTTTAGTAAAATAAAATACGAAGGAAGGAACATTGACACTTCCAGAGGAACAGTACAAAAGACAAAACAGTGTGTGTACGAGTATAATATGTGAAGGATGCTGCTCAACATCTGTAACCTGTACAAAACGAGTAGTCCCGCTTGTGAAAAGTCTTGTATAAATCAATCGCACTTTGTTTTCACTAGCAAGAGGAAAAGCTTGCTTTGTCATCATTTTGGTGTAAACAAAAAAAAACAACAAGAATTTAGCAATATTATTTCAAGGCTACCCTAGTCTCAAACCAAAACCTTGTATTTAAGTCAAGCAAAAATCAGAGCCAAAATGTATAAATTTCTTTAAAAAAAAACATAAAAAAAAAAAAAAACGCGATCCAGGTTGACTTTTGGAAAGTGAACGTTTCCAGGCAGTAATTGTAATTCTAAATCTACTCAACTATACAAAAATTAAAAAAAAAACAACCTACATAATCTAGTTGTACAATGATTTATTGGCTTAAAATTCTGAAAATGACTATAAATGGATTCGGTTTTATTTTAATTACAAACCTTTCTACATAGAAGACATTGATCATGGCAGTGATGCTTGAGATTTTCTTTATATAAAAGACATATCGAGACCTAAGTTTTGAAGGGTACATACGATGTTTTTATTTACTACAGAATTACTTAAGCGCATATAGATGCAGTGATCCAAGTTCTGGGTGGCTGGGTTCATGTTCTCTGGAATGTTAATTATTCAGGACATTCTTTCTTCGAGAAATAATTTGTTAAAACGAAGAGGGGGGAAAAAAATCAAAGCCAGTAGCACTCTTCTAAAACAAAGCCTTCTAATATAATCCATCTTTGTCTTGCTTGGTATTTAAATGTATGTCCCCTTTGTTAATAATGTCACTCCTGCAGTTCTTTCAGGAGTTTAGCTTAAGCTTGCCTCCCACTTTTCACGGTTTATGCTGATTTTGGAATTTAAATACCAGGTGAAGTCAGATTTAACACTTGAGCTCACAAATCCAGCAAGTGTGTAGGTGAAACTCACAAAGAAAGAAATCTTAACTAGCAGTGTTGCATCAAATATTCAAAGGAGTTCCACAGCATAAATAATTTAGTATATTTACTACACAAAACAATCTGTTTAAAGAACATCAAGTTCTCAATGGTTAGCTTCATAAGCCCAGAGAAAAAAATAAAAGAAACCAAGACCTCCTTGCCTCACAATCTATGATCAACCATTGTGTCCTGACCAGCACACTAGAGAAGAATTGATCTCTTAAAGAGGACTTTTCACCAAATTTTTCATGTTGAAAGGTATTACCTGATAAGTTTTCACAGGGAGCGTTATCTTTTTCCTCATTGCCCAATCATAAGCAGGCAACGCCAATCAAAAGAAAGAGGAAAATGATCATCATAGCTTAGAGAAGGGTTCTCAGTGTGTGGTGAGATTTAGAATGTCAGACAGCTCCGACCTTCCGGCCTAACCTCCTACATGAGTAGTTCTCTTCCTCTCATAGCACTGTCAGTTCTGCTGTACTGCCCCTCCCCCGCGCTGACTTAGAAATGAGGTTAGACCAGGAAATCAGAGCTGTATCATTATATCTCACTGAGTAACCTGCTCTATGTAATGGTGAGGTGGTGTTTTTTTCTACGGAATAATGATGCCTGCTTATGATTGGTCAGGATCATACAGGGAGAAGTACATGCCCCCATTGAAATCTGCTAACACCCACTTGGACGTAACGAAAATTAACTGATTGGAAGCAAATACTTTGATTGCCATTACCTCCGCAATGAAGGCAGAGCCTTAAAAAAAATAGGTTTTTTTTAAATCTATGTTCCGCTCTTGCGCAGTCACTATTACATTGTGTATCTAGTTCAACATGAAAAATGTGGCGATACGTCCCTTTTATAGAGTAACACCAGTTCTGCAAAAGAGCATGTAAGGTTGTTATTGGCAGCAACGAATAAGGTCCATTGTTTCATGACAAGTAGGAAGGTATGAACCATGTTTGAGCTCCCTACTGCAGACTGTGCAGCGACCATTCTCAAATACAGTTGAAACCAGAAGTTTACATACACTATATAGAGACACAGATGCATGTTTTTCTCAATATCGGACATGAAATCAGAATAAACCTTTCCCGTTTCCGGTCAATTGGTATTACCGTAGTCATTAATATTTGCCAAATGCCAGAATACTGAGAGAGAGAGAGAGAGAGAGAGAGAGAGAGAGCGAGAGAGAGCGCGCGAGCGAGAGCAAATGTTTTAAAGCATTTTTATTACTTACTGCAAAGTAAAAATTTTACATTTATTTCATTAGCATTTGGTACCATTGGCCTTAAACTGAATGACTTGGGTCAAACATTTGGGATCTCCTTCCACAAGATTCTCACAATAGTTGGTCAGAATTTGGGCCCATTCCTCCTGACAAAACTGGTGTAACTGATCCAGGTTTGTAGGTCGCCATGCTCTCACCGAACTTTTCAGCTTTGCCCATGAATTTTCTATAGGACTGAGATCAGGGCTTTGTAATGGCAACTCCAAAATATTGACTTTGTTATCCTTAAGCCACTTTGTTACCATTTGGCAGTATGCTTCCGGTCATTGTCCATTTGGAAGAACCATTTCTACCCAAGCTTTAATTTCCTGGCTGATGTGTTGAGATGTTGCTTCAGTATTGCCACCTAATCTTCTTTTCTCATGATGCCATCTATTTTGTGAAGTGCGCCAGTCCCTCTTACAGCAAAACAACCCCACAACATAATATTGCCACCCCCGTGTTTCACAGTTGGGATGGTGTTCTTAGGCTTCCAAGTTTCTTCTTTTTTCCTCCAAACAGAACGATGGTCGTTATGCCCAAAAAGGTCAATTTTAGTTTCATCAGACTACAGGACGTCTCCAAAAATTAAGGTCTTTGCTCCTTTATGCATTTGCAAACATTAATCTGTTTTTGTAATGTTTCTTTTGGAGTAATGGCTTCTTCCTGGCAGAGTGGCCTTTCAGCCCATTTCGTTTCACTGTGGATATTGACACAATCTTACCAGCTTCCGCCATCATCTTCACAGGGTCTTGCTTTTGTCCTTGGGTTGATATGCACATGTTGGACCAAAGCACGTTCATCTCTGGGACACAGAAGCAGTCTCCTTCCTGAGCGGTATGATGGCTGGACATTCCCATTTTGTTTGTACTTGCGTATAATTGTTTGTACAGATGAACGAGGTATCTTGAAATTGTGCCCAAGGATGAGCCAGACTTCGGCAAGTCCACAATTCTCTTCCTGATATCTTGGATGATTTTTTGAAACTTTCCTATGATGCCACACAAAGAAGCAGTGTATTTTAGGTGTGCATTAAAATACATCCACAGGTGTGGACACTAGATAACTCAGATGTTGCCAAAAAATTTATTAGAAACTTCCAACACAAACACATGACATAATATTCAGCAGTCCAGAATAGTTTAAGGGCATAGTAATCTTGGTGCATGTAAACTTTTGAATTTGCAGTAAGCAATAATAATGCCTTAAAACATTGTATCTCTTATTATTACGGAATTTGGTAAATAATAATTATGGTAATCCTAATTGACCTAAAACGGGAAAGGTTTATTCTGATTTAATGTCAGATATTGAGAAAAACATGCATGTGTGTATTTTTATATACTGTATGTAAACTTTTGGCTTCAACTGTACATGTAAAAAAGTGAGGCTCTTAATGCACATTTTGATAAAATTATGTGAGCTCATCTGCCAGCAACTAGACAAGACACTATACAGACTCACTCAAAAGAACTAAAAAGAATTGAATTCAGCTATACTTTTTATACATTTTTACGTGTGTAGTAAAAGTGGGATTCACGTAGTCAATGTTTTGTTTTCAGAGTGCAGTTACGTAAGTGTTTGTGTCTACATTAGTACTTCAACCTCAGTGTAGTTTATTTTTGTGGTTGCATACCGCCCCCTAGTGGCATTACTACTTATAGCACTATTCAGTCAGTCTACCTTGAAGCCATTTCCAGTGAGGATTCATCAGCTTTATTAATTACAGGCTAGTCAGTATAGCTGAAATTTAAGACTGCATCCTCTGCTCTGTAAAATCAAGACTCAGGGAAAAAAAAGAAAAAACTTTACATTTAAAAGATTTAATAAGGTAAGAACTGACACTAAGTAAAGCGTTTATTTTAATTAAGGTTTATATCATTCATGAATTGTTATAAGATATCCCAGTGCAATATGTACACTGATTATTTATGCCTTTAACAGCAGTAATACAATGGGTTAAAAGAAATACATGTACCGGATTTCCTGCTACATTTAGCAACAGCTTTAACATATATGTGTGAGTGCACTATATACATGCATTAATATAGTAACGTAAAACATATCCATCTTTATCTACACATACACATATACACGCCCATGCACACACACACAGATAGACAGAGAGATGTGCATGTGTATTTCTATGTATATCTAGATGCCTTGGGGAGACTTTACAAGCATGAATGTTCCCTTTACCATCACAGCATGGATTCAGTCTAAAGAAAGGGCAGCCATTGCTTTTTTTTTTAGTTAAATGTCACAAGAAAGCACCTGCTTTCTACACTGATAAAAAATTGACACCCTGCTGCAGCATTTAGCAGTCATTATAACGAAAAATAATGTGCTGAAAATTGCCAGTGAAATCAAAGCCTCTTCTACCTGAATGTGAAGGCTACAATGGGCATAAGGTAGATGATCACAAAACGCCTACGACAAGTGTGAAAATAGGTTTCTACCGCTCTGTACAACACAAGAGCGATTCTGGGAGTTACAGAGCACCGAGTGTCAGACGAACACGTTCTAGGCCACTTCACGACCAGTCTATTGTAGCCTACACTCTGCAGCCCCGGTGGGAGAGAAACACACGGCTGAAATGTTTCATGAGGGGTAAAGGTTGGCTCTGTTATTTTTGTTTTCATGTTAACATCATTTTGGATGGATTTTAGTAGTAAGACATTATGTGAGGTAGCACTCCCAATTCACAGGTCTACTCCTAAATAATTTCTTGTACAGTTTAGACTAGGGGTGGGCAATACATTTTCCAGAGGGGCCACAGGAGACACCGTGACTGTTTTGGAGGGCCTAACCAATAGGCTAAAGCCAATTCTGATCAATTTTAATATCAATATATAATCATTACATTATTGGAAATTATATTAATATTAATTGCATCACTTAATATTGATCAGAAGTATGCTGACATCCCCCTTTATCATTTGAACCCCACCCAGCCGCCCAATGCCAGGATGAGGTCCCCACAGCCTCCCCATGTCTAGGCCTCCCAATGCCCAGAGTGAGGCCCCCACAGCCACCCCATGCCCAGGGTGAGGCCCCCACAGCCACCCTATGCCCAGGATGAAGCCCCCACAGCCGCACCATGCCCAAGATGAGGCCCCAGTCACCCAATGCCCAGGATGAGGCGCAGCCTCCACATGCCCAGGATGAGGCCCCCACAAACTCCCTATTTCCAGTGTGAGGCCCCCACAGCCCCCCCCACGCCCAGGATGAAGCCCCCATAGCTGCACCATGCCCAAGATGAAGCCCCACAGTCGCCCAATGCCCAGGATGAGGCCCCCACAGCCTCCCCATGTCTAGGCCTCCACATGCCCAGGTTGAGGCCTCCACAGCTGCCCCATGCCCAGGATGAAGCCCCCACAGCCGCGCCATGCCCAAGATGAGGCACCACAGCCTCCCCATGTCCAGTGTGAGGCCCCCACAGCCTCCCCATGTCCAGGATTGGGCCCCCACAGCCTCCCCATGCCCAGGATTAGGCCCCCACAGCCTCCCCATGCCCAGGATGAGCCCCCCACATGCCCAGGGTGAGGCCCCCACAGCCTCCCCATGTCCAGTGTGAGGCCCCCCACAGCCTCCCCATGTCTAGGATGAGGCCCTCATAGCCTCCCCATGTCTAGGATGAGGCCCTCATAGCCTCCCGATGTCCAGGATGAGGCCCTCATAGCCTCCCGATGTCCAGGATGAGGCCCTCATAGCCTCCCCATGCCCAGCCATACATGTCATGCACATGGAAAAAAAAAAATATGACCACCACATACTCACCTAGGTCCCGTTCCCCAGGCGCTATGCTTCTGCTCCCGTTTTGGAGTCTTCGATGTGCTGACTCTTCACAGTACATAACTGATGTAATGAAATGATGTCATCACATCAGCTGTTTCACATGCAGATTCGTTGAGGAAGTGGACAGAGGCCCCTCCTCCACCACTGGTCAGTGCAGATGGAGACAGCAAGCAGGAGAGCATGGGAGGGCACGGTGCGGGCATGAAAGGGCATGGTGCGGTCCGTCGGCCACCGTTTTCCAGCCCCTCAGCTGTCTCTGTCCATGTGCCAGATTGGGACAGCCAGAGGGCACTTTGCCCAGGAATGGTTTAGACTGAAGATTTTTCAGTCATAGTTAGGATTGAAAATGTATACCCAATCTTTATTGCAGCAGAATAAAAAAAATAAATACTTTCCAGGTACAAGCCAAGGACTAATTAAAGCGCCACTCCAGGGTTATTTTGTAATCTAAGGTCCCTAACCCTACTTTTATACTCACCTACAGCAGTCTTCACTAGTGATGAGCGTGTGTACTCGTTGCTTGGGTTTTTCCGAGCACGCTCGGGTGATCTCTGAGTATTTGTTATTGCTCGGACATAAAGTTTTCATCGCCTCAGTTGCATGATTTACGGCTTCCAGATACCCTGAATATATGTGGGAATTCCCTAACAGGCATTCCTTACATGTATTCAGCGTATCTGGAAGCCGTAAATCATGCAAATGAGGCAATAAAAACTATATCTCCGAGCAATAACAAATACTCGGAGATCACCCGAGTCTCCTCGGGAAAACCCAAGCAACGAGTATACTCGCTCATCACTAGTCTTCACCTTTTATCACTGCAGCACATGTCGGACTCCAAAGGTTAATGGACCTGCCACATCGGCTCCAGTGTTCCAAGGAGTGAGCCAGAGGTTACTATTCAATGCAAGCCTATGAGAGCACCGTTCTGGCTCTCAGACTGCATTGAGAGCTTGTGAAGTAACTTCTACCTTATAGCCATTCAGAAGTTGCGGTCACAAAGTAGTACTGAGGGACCGAAGCAGCGCCAAAGAAAAATAAAAAGCTAAATATGCCAGAAGGTGAGTATTGGACCAGGGGCAAAAGCACCACTGCAGCGTTGAGGGAAAAAAACCAAAACACTGGAGTGGTGTTTTAAATAATTTCCTACGAAGCACCACTGCAGCGTTGAGGGAAAAAAACCAAAACACTGGAGTGGTGTTTTAAATAATTTCCTACGTGTTTCAGACAAAAATATAGGTTTAATTCAAACGAATGAGCAAAGTGCTCGATTAGCAGCCACTATTGGTGCATCTATGTGGCACTTACACTAATGTAAATGTATATGATCTAAATCAGCAAACTAAAAAGGGGACTGCGAAAACAGACCCATTCTTCTATTGATGAACAGCTAAAAGTTAAGGTTAATGGAAAGCATAAAATGACCCATTAAAAAAAGAGAATACCGTATGTCTCTTCAAGTCCATAAATACGTTTCATCTTCCTATTAGACTGTCTTTCAGAAAAGATACACTTGAAGTGCAAATTGAGTGCCTGAACCTTTTTTGTTGCATATCATGTCCCCCATTGTTCTGTGGCTGCAGTGCTTATGTGCTAGCAGTTTTATAACAATCAGTAATTTACTATGGTCATCACAGAGCCCTGATGCTAGCAAGTATGGCACATAACCGCTGTCACCCATCACATAACATTATTAACCATCTTGTGTTTCACTTTTGTTTATTTTGGAGAACATTTTCTAACCTTGGGACAGGCGCATTTCTGGCACTCCCGAGTTCAGGAACAGGTTAGAAACCATGTATAATATCTAATTATCTCAATTTCTCAGCTCTAAAAGTAATCAGTGACCTTCATATGGATGTATTAACAGAGAGTAGACAAAATCAAATGCAAACAAAAAAATAAAAAAATGCAATAACCATAAAATTAAATAAAACAAACAGTACCTCGAGAGGCCATTTCTACAAAATATCCACAAACTTTGCATTATTCATTCATAAAATGAGCAAAATAAACAATTGTGATGAAAACCCGCCAGAAAGTACAAACCTTCAAAAGTGAAGTTTATAATAGTGATGAGCAAGTATACTCGTTACTCGAGATTTCCGGAGCACACTCGGGTGATCTCCGAATATTTGGGTGTGCTCGAAGATTTTGCTTCCGTCTCCGTAGCTGCATGATTTGCGGCTGCTTCCTAGCCTGAGTACATGTGGGGATTGCCTGTTTGTTAGGAAATCCAGACGTATTGATGAAAAGGAATGGTGGTTTTATTCAACACGTTTCGAAGTCTATATATGACTATATATGATATGTGTGTGGTGTTTCCCGAGGAAGAAGTCATATATAGACTTCGAAACGCGTTGAATAAAACCACCATTCCTTTTCATCAATACGTCCGGATTTCCATTTGTTCAGCAGTGCAGACAATATCCACAAAAATCCTTTGTATGGTTCCTGATATGGTCATTCTTTGACCTGTGGATCTGCGACAGCTGACGTTTACATGCCCTATCAAAGGGGCACCAGGTGAGCAGTTTTCTGAATAACAGATTCTGAAATTGTTGGATAAGCCACTATGTGCACTTCTTCTCTCCTATAGTTTCTTTGTTTGTTAGGAAATCCCCACATGTATTCAGGCTGTCTAGCAGCCACAAATCATGCAGCTACGGAGACAGAAACTAAATCTCCAAGCACATCCAAATACTCAGAGATCACCCGAGCGTGCTCGCTCGGGAAATCTCGAGTAGCGAGTATATTCGCTCATCACTAGCTGATAATGACACACGTTCTGTATGATTAAAAATAAACTTAAAAGGGTTGTCCACTATTGAGACAACCTCTACTCATTCTTTTACTGGAGGAGGATGAAGAACCGTAGTAACACCTATACTTACCTCTAATATCCTCACTAGTTATGAGCGAACGTGCTCTGATAACATTTTATTTGAGCATGGTCGGGTTTATCCAAGTATCTCAGGCATGCTCGGATAATATATTCACGTCCCCGCGGCTGCATGATTTGCGGCTGTTAGACAGCTGCAACACATGCGGGGATTGTCCAACAGCCGCAAAACATGCAGCTGCAAGGACTCGAAAATATTATCCGAGCACGCCCGAGATACTCCGATAACATCTTATCCGAGCACGATCGCTCATCACTAATCCTCACCCATCTCTTGTAGGCTGTGAGCCTTCGCATGCAGGGTCCTCTCTCCTACTGTAGCAGTCGGTAACTTGTAATGTTCAAGATTATTGTAGTTATTTTTTTAGGTCTACTCCCTTCACATATAAAGCGCCAAGTAATACATGGCACACTAAACAATAATAATAACAATAATAATTATGCCAGCGTCATTCCAGCGGTGTCAGCACTGGCTCTCTCGGAGCTCACGTAAAAATTTACCTGGGCTAAATCAGCGGCTGCTTCAATGACTCTTCCTTTCAGACACAACAGATATCTAGAGATTGTGAGAGCAGCCGTAGCTCGGATTTCCTCTAGGTGTCAATTACACCCAAAGGAGAGTGGCAGTGAGACACGTCACATGGCACTGCGATGTGCATGGGAGGGGGTGGTACGCAAATTAACACCAGAGGCAGAGTTTTCTTCCAGGCACCGTACGCCCCGGAGCCAGGCAGAACTAATTAACAAGACTAAAAGTCTATTTCTCACCAACAGGATTGCAGCTATGAGGCTTATAGGTAGGACTATTTTAACAACTCTATCACCTGTATGCCCATAGTAATAGCTTATGAGTGCCTCAGGGGTTAACAGATTCCCTTTAACTGCTTAAATGTTTTTTAATGATAGTGGCATATCTAGCTTTGCAAACTATGTAGCGGCAGAGAGTCTACATTAATTGCAGGGGTTTTTTTAAGTCGTTTTTCTCTATCTTTTAGTATTTGCTCACAAATGTCTGTTCTATTCCTGATCTAAGCTTTTAGTGGAGACAATTCTGTGCTACACTTTATGTACATGCTCAATAGTGGGGCAGTGCTGTGAAGTCGGAGTTGTGGAGTCAGATTTCAGCGAAACTGAGGAGTCTAGGTAGGTGGTTTGGCTTACCATCTTGTTGCATCTTTTTCAAAGTGTCAAAAAATGGTTCAAAAATTCAGGCGAACATAACAAAATCACTCCAGTGGGGAGGACTGGAGAAGATTTGCCCCACATTTTGCGCCTTTTTTTAAAGTTACAAATTATAAGTTAAGCAAAAACATCTGGAAACTAAAAATAAAACAGACATTAAAAAGTGCGCACGTGGAAAGATACATTTAGTGAAGAAAAAAAAATAAAGAGCAATACACTAAAACCTACACTAAAAACAGGCAGCAATACAATAATAAATACAATAATAAACTGGGCCGATAGACTACAGAATGAAGTACGGAGGTTGTTCCTGTAATGCAATTGTCATATCACAAATGCTAAGGAAGTTTGACAAAATTTTTCATGAGAAATGCTACAAAATGGAGGTTCACAGCGTAGAGATTTGAACAATTGCATTCATCAGTGCCGTTCGTAAAAAGAAATAACTTCATATTTAACAGAGCTGAAGACTTTGATAACTCTGAACATTAGAGCAATGGTTAGTTTTTGTACAGTAAAAATATCTTGGAAATGCCTAAATTATCGTCACTGAAAAAGGCACCACAAGCTGGTCATACATGCTAGATAATTGTCAGATTGGCGATGCATCACTGTTCCCATTCTGGGTCACAAAGAATCGGCCTTGTTGGATTTTAGCCTGTCCAATTGCCTGCTCCCCCGGTAGATAATTGTAAAAAGCTATCTAGCGGTATGTTCTGCAGAACTTTTTTCCTGCTAAACCATCCACTTTCAAAAGCTTTCAGGATTCAAAAATAAAGCACATCACTAAACATTTCTGTATGTGAAGGTAAACCCTAGTTATACTTGGTTACAGTGGAGGCATATCACGCCATCACCATGGGCTCATTGAGTGAAAGCTTGAAATATTAATTTTATTTTATCATCCTCAACAGCAGCCAGTTCTCTAGAGCAGCTGCGTGAAGAGCCGCTTGGTCAATAAGGCTAGAATCACAAAATCAGTTCTTGATGCAGTTTTCTGAACCAAAGTCAGGAGAGGATGCAAGAAAAGAGATAATAAATGGAACAAATGCTATGCCTTTTGCTGGATACAGTTTATCTTTGGAGCAAACTGCGGCCAGAACTGCTTGAGTGGAAGCTGTCTGGCCACACCAGAACGGTAAAGCATTTCCTAATTTCCCTGGGTTCTCTTTGGGACCAGTCCTTTAAGTGTGGAAGTGCAAAATATCCAGGGCCTATTCCTTTTTTAGCATTTAAAAGATTATGTAATACTGTTAGATATCTTAAAGATAAGCTTTACATCTTTGCATTAGCCATAATAGTAGAAATAAAGCTTATTCCATAAAGTAGGAATAAGCATTATGCGGCTTAAAAGTGGTTCACTGGTACACCCACCCCTGGAATTGGCTTCCTACAAAGAAGCAATGAAATCATGACAACTAGTGATCCGACTACAGATGCCACCGAGGCGACTGGTACTTGGGACTTCATAGATTACAGCCCTTCTGAGACTATGAGAATGGCGCCGGGAGCAGGGGTGAGTTTGTCTTTTTTCCCCCCTTTCTCTAGGCTGGCTTCCCCCTATCAAGTTTATAAATATACCACAGAACCCCTTTAAATTAAAAAAAAAAAATATCTACAGAAAAACCATGTTTTTCAAAATTCAAAGGTGAGGGAATCTCTACTTTCACTATAGACCTAGATCACAAAGACTTGCAAAGTTTCCTACCTGGAGGAGGAAGGTCAAGCTTTGCACGCCTTAACTCAGTCATTGAGAGTTGCAGTTGTTCAATCACATAGTCATCTTCATAACCGAAATTCTTAGCGAGGCTCTCCTGTAGGAACTCGATTAGATCTTCCATAGTCAGCTTCATTAAGTATTCTAAAGGAAAACACAATGAGGTTACTTAAGAACAAAACGAGCAGGTAAAGAAAAAGAAGAGAAAATTACTTCATCACATAACAAGCTCCAATAGCTATAAAGGAATCATTATAGCTTTTGGGTTATTAGCATTTACTTATTTATGAATAATTAAACTGGGAACAACAATAGTGTGAAAAACGCTATGCTAAATTATAAAACTTCATTAAAAACGTATGGTTTCATGGAGAGCATATTAATGATGGCTGGCACATCCCAGCTTGTAGAGAGCGCCTTGTGAATGCATCCAAGTGTTGATTGTGAGGCCATTCAAAGAAAAAACATAAAAACGCAGCGGACACAAAATGAAAGTCATAATAAATACAGACAAGGAAACATTAACATGGCTAACAAATAAAGAAGGTATAGTATGTGGGGAACTCACTTTAACCTTATGCAGGGTTTTAATAAAACAAAAATCAGCCCATTAATGTAGGAAATAAAATCAAACCAACAACAATAAGAGCAATAAGAGCATTATTTAGCCCTGTCTACCTATCTATATCCGATATTATAAAATAAACTACTTGACAATTACCACAAGGGGAGCAAGGACCCCGTGAGGCAGCACTTACAATCTATGATGAAAAAGATGGGACCAAGATTGACGATGCAGGTTTTCCAAATGGTCCACCTACGTTTATTACAAAAAAATAAAAAATATAGAGTAGTACACAAAGCAAAAAACCTGAAAACAAGGATCCCTAAAATGTTACTTTTAATGACAAGTTAAAAACATATTCAAATTTCATTCAGACACATTAAGGGAATATGGTGTGTACCTACTGAACCCTATAGGGTCACTATACTTAGCCCTAACTGACAGTGGAGGTAGGCACCCTAAATTTCTGCAGTAGGCGCCCACACTCCTCGACGGCTCACCCTTGATATCTCTAAAGTTCCCTACAATGCAGGAATCCTAGTGAGCCCTATATGTGATCCCTATTCCGGGTCCTGCCTGACAGTGGAGGTAGGCACCCTAAATTTCTGCAGTAGGCGCCCACACTCCTCGACGGCTCACCATTGATATCTCTAAAGTTCCCTACAATGCAGGAATCCTAGTGAGCCCTATATGTGATCCCTATACCTGCCTGACAGTGGAGGTAGGCACCCTAAATTTTTGCGGTAGGTGCCCCCACTCATCAACAGCTCACCCTAAAGTCCCTATCAATCCCTACAGTGGAGAGACCAAATAAATGTCCCAATACACCCGGCACCCATATGAAACAAAAACAAAAAATAGAGAAGTAAAGAATGCAAAAATATTGATAGCTCAAAGTCAATTAGTCAGCAATTGTCGTCACAAACTAATAAGATTGATACTTATACAACATCCCTTCAAAGAAAATTACCCTGAAAGAAAAAAATATCTAAAAAAATACGGATATACAGGATACAATAATGATACATCATTGTCCAAACGGTATTAACCATATAGGGGTCCCCAGACAAAATCAAAATAATCCATAATGAGATTAAAACAGCATTAAAGTGCACAGTGCAAAGACCGTCATCTTTTCAGCAAAAAAGAGATAATGTGCACAATACAATACTTAAAATAGCTATGTACTCATCTATTTGCCGTAATATTCCTATTATCCAAGAATCCCAAAATAAAGGATTGAATAGTGCTTGATTTGGGTTTCAGAGTCTGCGACATCCCCAAGCAATTTCCAACGCGTTTCCCCACCATAGGACTAACGGGGGTTCATCGGGGTATGATAGCCACACATATAGTGAAAAATGCTGCGGAGAAAACCACTCACCGTCTCCTTCTTATCGTGGCACCATCAATGAAACACCTGCGGCCAGGATGCACGCGGCACACACGTGGTGTTCCCGGAAATGATGTCATATGGCAATGTGGAGCGCATAATGCATTACAGCTCGAAAACTTAACCCGAAATGATGAAGAGGGGAGGCGCAAATGCATTTATGCAGCTCTGTAAGATGCTCCATAGAATAATATGCCCCATATGCTGCGATAAAAAAAAAAAAGACATACTTACCTCTTATCCTGAGCAGGCGGGGACACCGGCACTTGCGATATTCACCTGTCTCCGTTCCACCACCGCGCGTCGCTGTGTCTTCCGGGTCTCTGCAGTGACTGTTCAGGCAGAGGGCGTGCATTAAACACGTAATCGCGCCCTCTGACCTGAGCATCACAGCCAGAGAACGCGGAAGACACAGCATGGCGGTGGAACGGGGACAGGTGAATATCGCATGGCTCACCCTCCTGGCACGATTACGTCCCTGCTTCTCTGATGGTCTCTCCGGCGCCGGCAGCTTGTTTCTTTGTTCAGCGGTCACTGGTACCACTCAAAGTATGTGCTCCACCCCTATGTGAGTGGAGTCGCGTCCATATTAATTACTTTAATGAACGATACCATGTGACCGCTAAACACAGGAACAAGCTGCTGGCGCCGGAGAGACCATCGGAGAAGCAGGGACGCGCAAAGACAGCGCCGGGAGCAGGTGAGCATGATGTGACAGCTGCCACTCCGGCCGCTAACCCTCCCCCCGCCGACCCCCTGGGACAATGACTCGAGTACAAGCAGAGGGGGGCACTTTCAGCCTAAAAAAATGGGCTGAAAATCTCAGCTTATACTCGAGTACATATATATATATATATATATATATATATATATATATATATATATATATATATATATATATATATATATATATATATATATATAATGCACATCAGTGTCTATACAATACATCTGTCACATCACAGATAAAATTGCACATGATAGTCACTAAATGATAATTACCCACACACTAATGCAGTATTTTTGTGCCCAAATGAGACTTAGAATGACTAAATAGCGGCATTTTAAAAACACATCTGTGCATATCATCTGATTGCCACAGCAAAAATAAAGCTGCACACGGTTATAACCACAACATTATGGTGTACATAAATGTTCTAAAGGGGAGTGAGAATCACAGCAAAAATTAAACATACCAAAAAAGGCCAACAAAAAACGAAAGAAAATAACACAATCCGAAAAAAATACCAAAGTCGTCAAATAACATGGCGAACAATAAAACAGTATAAATATACATGGCAGAAAAAAGTTCCCAAGAGATATACACCAGGTGAACTTAAATGAAGATCGTAAAGGACAACTGCTCATTTAGGCCTAACGGACTCATGGATCTCAAGATATACATCAATCTTGTTTCACATTATACAATCTTCTTATCCCAGTCTCCTAATCTCACTGAAGGAGGAATAACCTCTCTAACTATAAAGGACAGTGAACCAAGGTCACCCCCATGCTCTGTATTGATATGATGTGCAAGTGGTGTATCTCTGCCGTGCCTGATGTCTCCAATGTGGTCTCCAATGTGTTCCCCAATGCAGACACGTAGTTCCCATTTAGTTTATCCAACATAGTTTTTGTTTTTAACTTGTTCTCATTAAAAGTTAAATTTTAGGGATCCTTATTTTCAGGTCTTTTGATTTTTCTAGGATTCTGCTTTATTGCAATTGGTTTTGTTGTTAATTGTTATGGCAGGTTTCCTCTCAGGACTATTAGACACAAAGAGGTGGCTCGATGATGCAAGAGAGGTTTTTTCTGTCATTGAGGGCACTAACTGCTCTTCATCCACTCTTAAGGCCCCGTCACACATAGCGACGCTGCAGCGATACCGACAACGATCCGGATCGCTGCAGCGTCGCTGTTTGGTCGCTGGAGAGCTGTCACACAGACCGCTCTCCAGCGACCAACGATCCCGAAGTCCCCGGGTAACCAGGGTAAACATCGGGTTACTAAGCGCAGGGCCGCGCTTAGTTACCCGATGTTTACCCTGGTTACCATCGTTAAAGTAAAAAAAAAACAAACGCTACATACTTACCTATCGCTCTGTCCTCGGTGCTCTGCTTCTCTGGTCTGGCTGTGAGCGGCAGGCAGCCGGAAAGCAGAGAGGTGACCGATTCAGCGATGTCAGCGGGACCTCAACGATCAAAAAATGGCCCAGGCCATTCCGACACGACCAGCGATCTCACAGCAGGGGCCTGATCGCTGGTACGTGTCACACATAGCGAGATCGCTACTGAGATCGCTGTTGCGTCACAAAACTTGTGACTCAGCAGCGATCTCGCTATGTGTGAAGGGGCCTTTACTTTAAGATATTTTTTTTTCAGACCTTCTAGAAGCATATAAAAATAACATCAAGTCCTGGTGGGAGGTTCAATCATTGGATAACTATATAAAACATAAGATTATACCACGTGGTTTAAGGATACACCTTTTACAAACTCCAAGGTGTGTTTCCCCCACATTACTATTGAAGTGGGAGGAGGAGTCAATTTCGTCGTCCGGGATTTATGCAGATCTTATTGGACGAAGAGAAAAAAACGTTGGCAAGCTCTTCCTCCATATCAAAGAATCTCATTGAGAATATTTTGAAATTTAAAAGATATCCAGAGTTCACTAATAGAGAGGAAACCCTAAAGAGTGTGGTAGAGAAATTTCATTTGGAGATAAAGGAGAGGAAACAAACGTATTGTAAAGGACTCATTATGGACCACACAATGCGTTTGTACTTGAACTTCTGGATTTTGTATTGCAGCGGAATTATTTCCTTTTCAGCGGTAAGTGTTACCACCAGCTCAGGGACACAGCGATGGGGAGCTCTTGTGCTCCCACTTATGCTAATTTGCTCCTAAGCTGGTGGGAGGACACATTTGTCTTCAGGGACGGGGATGATGTATGGAGCCCCAGAATTATTTTCTGGGGCCGTTATATTGACAAAATACACGTCCTTTGGAAGGGTGATGCTGAATCCTTTTTGGATTTCCTTCATTACGTTAAAGGGAACCTGTCATTCCCTCCCCCCTGTCACCCCCTCCTTTTTTTAAGTAAAAGAGCCATCTTGTGCAGCACTAATGCTGCATTCTGTCAAGGTGGTTCTTTTAGTTGGGGTCCCTGCCAACGCTGAACTATTCGTTATTAGAAATTGCCTTTCCTACCTGCAGTTTGTCAGGGGGACATGTCTTTTCCCCCTGACACAAACGCCTCCCAGCCATCACTCAGGGCCTCTGTGCGCTGCCTCCACTTCCTTCATTAACGTCCCCGGCGCCTGCACTGTAAGTTCCCATCATACGATAGGAGTCGAAGGGCAGGGCAAGCAGCGCATGCCCGTAAAAAAAAAAAATGACAGCGCAGGCATCGGGGATGTTAATGAAGGAAGTGGCGGCAGCACATGGAAGCCCTGAGTGATGGCTGTGAGGCGTGTGTGTCGGGGGGGGGGGGGGGGAAGACATACCCTGACAAACTACAGGTAGGAAATGCAAATTCTAAAAACGAATAGTTCAGCGTGGCAGGGACCCCAACTAAAATAGCCACCTTGACAGAATGCAGCATTAGTGTTGCACAAGGTGACTCTTAGTTAAAAACGCCTGGGGGGGTGACAGGTTCCCTTTAAAACCAATCTTGAGGGTTTGACCTTCACTTAGGATTGGAGGTGATAGTATAACTTTTCTTGATGTCTCTATCCATAGACAGAGTGATGGCTCTCTCAATACCACCATTTATTGGAAACCCACGGCTACAAATAGTCTTATGAGGTGGGAGAGCCATCATCCTTTTCTGCTGAAAAGGGGTATCCCTAAGGGACAGTTCCTTTGATTATGGAGGAATTGTTCCTCCTTGAGTGATCTTAAAATTTAAATCATCTGAGCTTAAACATCGCTTTAGAGATATGGGGTACCCTGATGTTCTAATAAATTTCGATTATGGTGCTGCATTAGATATGAACAGAACCTCATTATTAAGACCTAAAGTTAAATCTGATCCTAAACCAATTACACGATTGATCGGCACTTTTGATGACCAGTCTAAGAGAGTACTTGATATTTTCAAGAGACATTGGCAGATTCTTAGATCGACCCTGATGTCTGAATTTATTTCTCCACATCTGTTGATCACGTACAAAAGGGGATAGACCATAGTCATTTCGTCGTCCTTCCCCCCCCCCCCCCCAAAAAAAAAGGAAATTGGTTGGCAAATAGGTCTATTGGAACTTTTAGATGTGGGCATTGCTCTTTTTGTAGACATGTAGGGGTTTCAAAAGTCTTCAAGAGCTCGGTTACCGACAGGAGCGTTTTCATGAGACAGTTTGCTAACTGTAGGACATCGGGAGTGGTGTATCTCTGCACGTGCTCTTGCCCCAAGGACTATGTTGGAAAAACTAAACGGGAACTACGTGTCCACATTGGGGAACACATTGGAGACATCAGGCACAGCAGAGATACACCACTTGCACGTCATATCAATACAGAGCATGGGGGTGACCTTGGTTCACTGTGCTTTATAGTTAGAGAGGTTATTCCTCCTTCAGTGAGATTAGGAGACTGGGATAAGAAGATTGTACAATGTGAAACAAGATTGATGTATATCTTGAGATCCATGAGTCCGTTAGGCCTAAATGAGCAGTTGTCCTTTAAAAGCTTCATTTAAGTTCACCTGGTGTATATCTCTTGGAAATTTTTTTCTGCCATGTATATTTACACTGTTTTATTGTTCGCCATATTATTTGACGACTTTTGTATTTTTTTTTCCGGATTATTTGTGCTCTTTTTTCGCTTTTTTGTTGGCCTTTTTTGGTATGTTTAATTTTTGCTGTGGTTCTCACTCACCTTTAGAACATTTAAGTACACCATAATGTTGTGGTTATAATCATCCATTAATTCATCACCGTGTGCAGCTTTATTTTTGCTGTGGCAATCAGATGGTATGCACATGTGTTTTAAATTGCCGCTATTTGGTCATTCTAAGCCTCATTTGGGCACAGAAATACTGCATTAGTGTGTGGGTAATTATCATTTAGTGACTATCATGTGCAATTTTATCTGTGATGTGACAATTGCATTGTATAGGCACTGATGTGCTTTCCATATGGCTACGATTTCGTTATTTCAAGCCTCATTTTGGCACCAAACATGTCATTTCTGGTGTTAACTCTTGGTGGAGCGCACTTGCGCCTCACCTCCATCATTTTTCGAGCTGGAACGCATGATGCGCTCCACAATGCCATACGACATCATTTCCGGGAACACCACGTGCATCCTGGTCGCAGGTGTTTCACTGATGGTGCCATGATAAGAAAGAGATGGTGAGTGGTTTTCTCTGCAGCATTTTCACTATATGTGTGGCTATTATACCACGATGAACCCCCGTTATTCCCATGGAGGGGAAACGCGCTGGGCATTGCTTGGGGATGTCGCAGACTCTGAAACCCAAATCAGGCACTATTCAATCGTTTATTTTGGGATTACTGGATAATGTATTATGGCAAATAGATGAGTACATAGCCATTTTAAGTATTGTATTGTGCACATTATCTTTCTTTTTTGCTGAAAAGATGACTGTCTTTGCACTGTGCACTTTAATGCTGTTTTAATCTCATTATGGATTATTTTTGATTGTCTGGGGACCCCTATATGGTTAATACCATTTGGACAATGATATATCACTATTGCATCCTGTCTACCCGAATTTTTTTTTTTTTTTTTTAGATATTTTTGCTTTCAGGGTAATTTTCTTTGAAGGGATGTTGTATAAGTATCAATCTCATTAGTTTATTGTGACAATTGCTGATTAATTGACAATGAGCTATCAATATTTTTTGCATTCTTTACTTTTCTATATATATATATATATATATATATATATATATATATATATATATATATATATATATATATATATATATATATATATATATATATATATATATATATACACACACACATACACCGGTATAATATATATATATATATATTATTTTTTTTTCATACGAGTGCCGGGTGTATTGGGACATTTATTTGGTCTCTCCACTGTAGGGATTGATAGGGACTTTAGAATGAGCAGTCGAGGAGTGGGGGCACCTACAGAAGAAACTTAGGGTGTCTACCTCCACTGTCAGCAGGACCCGGTATGGGGATCACATATAGGGCTCACTAGGATTCCTGCATTGTAGGGAACTTTAGGGATATGAAGGGTGAGCCGTCGAGGAGTGTGGGCGCCTACTGCAGAAATTTAGGGTGCCTACCTCCACTGTCAGGCAGAGCTAGGTATAGTGACCCTATAGGGTTCAGTAGGTACACACCATATTCCCTTAAAACGTGTCCGAATGAAATTTGAATATGTTTTTAACTTGTTCTCATTAAAAGTTACATTTTAGGGATCCTTGTTTTCAGGTTTTTTGATTTTTCTAGGATTCTGCTTTATTGCAATTGGTTTTGTTGTTAGTCAACAAAGCAACAAGAGCCATTCAGTATCTCTAAATGCATAAATATCAAGCGCATTTGTATATTCAAATGTATGAGATGTGGGGAATCCTGCAGAATGAAGAGATCAATTTTGCATAAGTAATGTAAAAGGGGTAAACTAAAAGGTAAATAGAAAAAATTGGAGTCCGACTCAACAGGACTGGATTTTCCTTTTCTTTTTCAAAAGAAATTTTAGTGCATACAAAAGAAAAATGTGCATGGTCGACATGACCCAGTCAATGCGTTTCGACTGCACTAAGCAGTCTTACTCATGACCTGTTGAGCTGGACTCCAATTTTTCTATTATCCTTGATGTGAGGCCAGGGCGAGGCGGGTGTCTGAGCCCCAGGTGAATGAGCATAGAGCAACTGGGTGAGCTGGAATCAAGTTTCTATAAACAAAAAGATAGATTAGTAAATGATAAATGTGAGAAGAATGACTACAAAGGTGAGTGTTAGGGCAGATTTAATATTGTGAAGATTGTAAATGAACCGTAATGTCTGGAGTAGCACAGTTCAGAGAACTGGTGCAGCTTGAGAAGAGTCTTGGAGATAAGAATGGGATGTTCAGATTGAGAAGGATGATAGTCGTAAATCATTGGCAGAAAGGAGAGATAGGTTAGGGTGGTAAATATAAATGAGGGAGGAAATATTGGGAGGTGCAAAACTGGAGAGCTTTGTGGGTTAGGTTGATCATTTAAGTTGTATTCTTTAGCAGATGGGCAACCAATGCAGTGTCTGGCACAATGTAGATGCATTGACATAGTGATTGATCAGAAATATGAGCTGCTGATTTCAGAGAAAAACACATTACATAGAGGAATCAAGACAAGGATGATTCAAAACAATAGCAGCTTGCTGCAATAAGAGAAGGGTGGATTCTGTAAATAATTTTGAAGTACAGACGGATGTATATATGAATATAGGAAGTGAAGTAAAGAGCTAAGGACAGGGGTGGGAAACCTTTTTTTCTGCCAAGGGCTAATTTGGAAAATTCTATCATTGGGAAGCCAGGTTTGCATCAGTCTAGTGTGCAGTCAACTTTGTGATAATAAGCTTTGTAAAGCATAGATATCACTGGGGAGGACATAGACATCACTGGGGATGGTGGGGCTGCCGCTGCTCTGTGCATTTGTGGGCCAGGAACTCCACCCATGAAGTACAGTTAGGTCCATATATATTTGGACAGAGGCAACATTTTTCTAATTTTGGTTATAGACATTATCACAATGAATCTGAAACAAAATAATTCAGATGCAGTTGATGTTCAGACTTTCAGCTTTCATTTGAGGGTATCCACATTAAAATTGTATGAAGGGTTTAGGAGTTTCAGCTCCTTAACATGTGCAACCCTGTTTTTAAAGGGACCAAAAGTAATTGGACAGATTCAATAATTTTAAATAAAATGTTCATTTCTAGTACTTGGTTGAAAACCCTTTGTTGGCAATGACTGCCTGAAGTCTTGAACTCATGGACATCACCAGATGCTGTGTTTCCTCCTTTTTGATGCTCTGCCAGGCCTTCACTGCGGTGGTTTTCAGTTGCTGTTTGTTTGTGGGCCTTTCTGTCTGAAGTTTAGTCTTTAACAAGTGAAATGCATGCTCAATTGGGTTGAGATCAGGTGACTGACTTGGCCATTCAAGAGTATTCCACTTCTTTGCTTTAATAAACTCCTGGTTGCTTTGGCTTTATGTTTTGGGTCATTGTCCATCTGTAGTATGAAACGAGGACCAATCAGTTTGGCTGCATTTGGCTGGATCTGAGCACACAGTATGGCTCTGAATACCTCAGAATTCATTCGGCTGCTTCTGTCCTGTGTCACATCATCAATAAACACTAGTGACCCAGTGCCACTGGCAGCCATGCATGCCCAAGCTATCACACTGCCTCCACATTGTTTTACAGATGATGTGGTATGCTTTGGATCATGAGCTGTACCACGCCTTCGCCATACTTTTCTCTTTCCATCATTCTGGTAGAGGTTGATCTTGGTTTCATCTGTCCAAAGAATGTTCTTCCAGAACTGTGCTGGCTTTTTTAGATGTTTTTTAGCAAAACCAGTCTAGCCTTTTTATTCTTGATGCTTATGAGTGGCTTGCACTGTGCAGTGAACCCTCTGTATTTACTTTCATGCAGTCTTCTCTTTATGGTAGATTTGGATATTGATACGCCTACCTCCTGGAGAGTGTTATTCAATTGGTTGGCTGTTGTGAAGGGGTTTCTCTTCACCATGGAGATTATTCTGCGATCATCCACCACTGTTGTCTTCCGTAGGCGCCCAGATCTTTTTGCATTGATGAGTTCACCAGTGCTTTCTTTCTTTCTCAGGATGTACCAAAGTGTAGATTTTGCCACTCCTAATATTGTAGCAATTTCTCGGATGGTTTTTTTCTGTTTTCGCAGCTTAAGGATCGCTTGTTTCACCTGCATGGAGAGCTCCTTTGACCGCATGTTTACTTCACAGCAAAACCTTCTAAATGCAAGCACCACACCTCAAATCAACTCCAGGCCTTTTATCTGCTTAATTGAAAATGACATAACGAAGGGATTGCCCACACCTGTCCATGAAATAGCCTTGGAGTCAATTGTCCAATTACTTTTGGTCTCTTTAAAAACAGAGTGGCACATTAATGTGGATACCCTCAAATGAAAGCTGAAAGTCTGAACTTCAACTGCATCTGAATTGTTTTGTTTAAAATTCACTGTGGTAATGTCTATAACCAAAATTAGAAAAATGTTGTCTCGGTCCAAATATATATGGACCTAACTGTATGTCCTCATGCTGGCACTGGCCAGCGTGAGGACGTAATCCTTTAATGCATGCACACACAGTGTTCACTCGCAGTGCAAGTGAGGACTTAAAAGACCGGCAGTCGGCAAAAATCAGCTGCCTGCCTAAGCACTGCGGTCCCCGGGCCGCAGATATTGTTATTGGGGGCCACATGCAGCCAGCCGGCTGGGGGTCCACTACCACTGATCCAAGTTTGTGCGATAGGTGATGTATAGAGGGAAAACCACAAATTAACTAGGACTCAATTCTGAAGCTCCTAAAGGAGTGGTAGTTTAAGTTGTTGAAAAACGGCAAATGTCCATCAAGTTCAACCGTGGGATGGGAAAGTAGTATATACACAACCACAGTTCATGATCCAGTTTGACCTACGAGATCTAATTTTTCTTCCCTCTTTCTTCAACTATGCCTTTTTTTAAATTATCAACAGTTCTCATTCTGACCAGCTTCTGAGGTAGACTATACCAGAGATTAATATTTCTTACTAGATGGTGGCCCGATTCTAAAGCATCGGGTATTCTAGAATATGTATGTATGCATGCATGTATATAGCAGCCACATATAGTATATAGCACAGCCCACGTAACAGACGGCCACGTAGTACATAGCAGACACTTAATATATAGCCCAGCCACGTAGTATATAGCCCAGCCACGTAGTATATAGCCCAGCCACGTAGTATATAGCCCAGCCACGTAGTATATAGCCCAGCCACGTAGTATATAGCACAGAGACGTAGTATATAACAGGCCACGTAGTACAGAGCACAGCGATGTAGTATATTGCCCAGCCACGTAATCTATTGCACAGCCACGTAGTATATTGCCCAGCCACATAGTATATAGCACAGAGACGTTGTATATAACACTGGCCATGCAGGATATAACACAGGCCACATAGTATAGATCACAGCAATGTAGTATATTGCCCAGTCACGTAATATATACCACAGCCCACACAGGCCACATAGTATAGATCACAGCAATGTAGTATAGTATATTGCCCAGTCACGTAATATATACCACAGCCCACATAGTATATAGCATAGAGATGTAGTATATAACGCAGCCCACGCAGTATATAACAATGTGGGCACCATATCCCTGTTAAAAAAAAAAAAGAATTAAAATAAAAAATAGTTATATACTCACCCTCCGTCGGCCCCCCGGATCGAGCCTAGGCGTTTACCGATGCTCCTCGCGATGCTCCGGTCCCAAGAGTGCATTGCGGTCTCGCGAGATGATGACGTAGCGGTCTTGTGAGACCGCTACGTCATCATCTAGCGAGACCGCAATGCATGGACCGGTCACTGGAGCGTCGCGAGGAGCGGGAAAAGCCTCGGCTGGATCCGGGGGTCAACGGAGGGTGAGTATATAATGATTTTTTATTTTTAACATTAGATCTTTTTACTATTGATGCTGCATAAGCAGCATCAATAGTAAAAAGTTGGTCACACAGGGTTAATAGCAGCATTAACAGAGTGCATTACACCGCGGCATAACGCGGTCCGTTAACGCTGCCATTAACCCTTTGTGAGCGCTGACTGGAGGGGATTATGGAGCGGGCACTGACTTCGGGGAGTAAGGAGCGGCCATTTTGCCGCCGGACTGTGCCAGTCGCTGATTGGTCATGGCAATACGGCCATGACCAATCAGCAACTTGGGATTTCTGAGACAGACAAAGACAGACAGAAAGATGGAAGTGACCCTTAGACAATTATATAGTAGATGATAAAGAAATAAAGAAGGCTTGTGTACTATGGAGATGAAACTTTCATTCTGCAGGCAGGAGGAGTGCCCCCTTATCTTTTGAAGGGGTTGTACAAGTTACTCAAGTTCCGCCTTAGACATCTCCTGTTTTCAGTTTTGTGACTCTTTGCATGTTTCCTAGCTCAAGAGAATATTCTATTAAACGGAGGCCTAGAAGTAAACTGCATATTCTAGGTTGAGCACTGAACCTTGGGGTACACCACTTATAACCTGTTCTTATAGAAGGGCGTCGCTAATAGGCTGTTAACCTGGATGCTGTGCATCTTCATTGTGTGAACAGCGCCACATACAAGTCTCTTATGAGCAGTAATATACCAAGCAGCCACCCCCTCCATTGGGATTGGTAGGTTGCTAGTTGTTGCCTCATCAGTATTTCTGCACATGTGTTGCCGCCATCTTAACTACATGGGTCTACTGCATCCTGATAGTGCACTTGTTTGGAGTCCTGGGCATGTAAGCATCTCTGCCTTTTTGCTAGTATTTTTTGAATTTTTGGAGGATCTCTAAATCCTCTTTTTGTCATATATTTGTCTAATCAATATTTGATTTAAACAAACCACAATATTCATAAACTTCTCATCGGCACCGAACCAACTGACTGCAGATGTAGTTTCCTTTCAACTCAGGATGTGATTCCTGGGACAAAGGATACCTCTTCACTTCTCCATTTATGGGTAAACACATGTACCTTTGTTATCTTGACCTTAAAAAAAAAGTTATTTCCTGTTTAATTACCTGTACTCTGTAGGGAGTCTTGCTTAGTTTTGTCACTTCTCAGATAGTTCGTATATATGCAGGCAGCACTCCAATATTTACCAAAAAATAAAGTGGACTTTATTTTTTGGTAAATATTGGAGTGCTGCCTGCTTTTTAAACTTGTATATTTTTGGGCAAATTAAGGATAATTCTGTTTATATAGTGTGCTGTTCCATAATATATTTATTGGTTACGTATAGCTAAGTGACAAAAGCAAGTAAGACTTCCTACAGCTTACAGGTGATTAAACAGGAAAGATTCTAAATTTATAATCTATATCTATATACATACATACATATATACATACACACACACAAAGAAACTGCTAAGTAGGAATTGCACATAACCTTGGGCGCATATTCTCTGTGTCCAGTAGAGTTCATGCTTTATTGATCTTGTAAAGGGAATATGTATATTCAATTCTGGATAGTTAAGCAAGCACAAAGTTGCAATCTTCTTACTCCTCATTTGAGGCAGAATATAAAATACTGGCAAAGCAGTTAAGGCATATAATAAAATGGGAATAAAAAGGCTGCATATTTCATCAAACACAAGAGCGTCTTTGAGATAATTATGGGTAATTTAGTGTGAGCTCTTTTAACCATTTATAAAGACTCTGAATTATGCAGGTGCTTTTTAGCCACAATTTATTCCATGGAGAACAAACTAAACTGTTCAAAGTGAATGGATAAGACCAATTTCAAGAATAGAGGAAAATAAAGCTAAAAACTTGCCTACGGCCTAATCACATACCACTACATTGTAAGATGCAGGTTCACCTGTAAAAGTAGTAAAGATTTTATCTCTTCCCAACATCTGCTTTACATGTCCAACATTCCTGCATATTGCTGTGCATGGTGCGGCATGATTATCAACGTGGCTCGGAAGCAGAGCAGGCTTCATCAGCTGAGGGTCTCATCAATATATCATAGCTGAGAACCTACTGCAATGGCTACAACTGGTGGTAGCAACAATTGCAGCTGTTTAACCTCTTGCATAGTTTTAATATTAATATTACAATCTTGCTGGTTAGTTGAGCGACAGTGCTTTCTTATTATATGACACTGTGTATTTACAATTGCCCATTCATCCTATCTACCCAGCTAATTCCTGTTTCTACATAGAGCAGAGAAAAAAAGTCTCCAGAAACGCGTTGAGATTCTTACCCATATGGTTCGTGCTGAAGTCTGTATCCTCTATGCTTAAAGTTTGTGAATAAAGAAAAATCTTTTTTACGGATTCAGTGAAGCTGGACATTCTCTTCTTGTTTTGGACTTTATACGCCTGGATACAGCGGGTCCGTGCTCCTGAAGTTTGGTTTATGCATCACGGGTGAGCTGGCTTATATTTCTTCTTTCCAAGAGAAAAAAAAATCCCTTGTCCCTGCATTTATCATCCCCCTGTTCAACTCCTGACCCAGCTGCTCCCAAGTTTCATGGGAGTGCTTCTTTCAAGAGAATCTGCTGACATTATATGAGTTTGCAGGTCATAGGAAACTGAATAAAATATTACATCTTTGCACCTGTGATCAGAAATCTGATTTAAGAGAAATACTTGTTTTTCTTAATATGTAAATGAGCTGTTAAGATTTATGGGCTGAACACCCATCTCCCTGAGAATCTAAATCCAGAGCTTATTTTAACCTCTTAACCACCAGAGGTATTTTTGTTTTTGCATTTTCATTTTTTGCTCCCCTTTTTTGCAGAGCCATAACTTTTTTTATTTTTTGGTCAAAATGGCCATGTGAGGGCTTGTTTTTTGAGGGATGAGTTTACTTTTTAAAGACACCATTGGTTTTAACATATTGTGTACTGGAAAACTGGAAACAAAAATTCCAAGTGCAGAGAAGTCGCAAAACAAGTGCAATCCCATGTTTTTTTTTTAACCATGTTCATTAAATGCTAAAACTGACCTGCCATTATGATTCTCCAGGTCATTATGAGCTCAGACACCATGTCTAGGTTTTCGTTTTGTTTTTTATGTAAGTGGTGAAAAAAAACATTCAGACGTTTGTTAAAAAAACAAAACAAAAACAAATTGTGCCGTTTTCCGATACCTGAAGTGTCTCCATTCTTCGTAATCTCAAGTTGAGTGAGGGCTTTCTTTCTGTGTCCGAGCTGACGTTTTTAACCCCTTAGCGACCGCCGATACGCCTTTTAACGGCGGCCGCTAAGGGTACTTAAACCACAGCGCCGTTAATTAACGGCGCTGTGGAAAAAGTAAATAGCGCCCCCCCCAGAGTCGGATTTTCTCCGGGGTCTCGGCTGCCGGGGGTAGCCGAGACCCCAGAGAACATGATTCGGGGTTTTTTTTTACCCTCCCCGCATTTGCGATCGCCGGTAATTAACCGTTTACCGGCGATCGCAAAAAAAAAAAAAAAAAGCGATCTTTTTAATTTCTCTGTCCTCCGATGTGATCGCACATCGGAGGACAGAGAAAAGGGGTCCCAGGTGCCCCCCCAATACTTACCTATCTCCCCCGGTGCTCCTCGTGGCTCCCGGTGGGCGCCGCCATCTTAAAAATGCGCACCGGCCGGCCCCGCGAGAATCTTTGGCCGAGACCCCAAAGAGCATGATCAGGGTCGGTTTTACCGACCCCTGTTTTGCGATCGCCGGTAATTAACTGTTTACCGGCGACCGCAAAAAAAAAAGTAAAGTGTAATTCTCTGTCCTCTGATGTGATCGCACATCAGAGGACAGAGAAATAGGGGGATTCGGGGACCCTACAATACTCACCTGCGTCCCTGGATCCTCCTGCTGCTCCTCCTGGCCGCCGGCAAAAGAAAATGGCGGGCGCATGCGCAGTGCGCCCGCCATCTGTCTCCATCTGCTGGCCGGCAGGAGAACAGCAGTTGGGGCTAAAATTAGGGTTAGGGGTAGGGTTAGGGGTAGGGCTAGGGTTAGGGGTAGGGCTAGGGTTAGGGCTAGGGTTAGGGCTAAGGTTAGGGGTAGGGCTAGGGTTAGGGTTAGGGCTAGGGTTGGGGCTAAATTTAGGGTTAGGGCTAAATTTAGGGTTAGGCTTCTTTCACACTTACGTCGGTACGGGGCTGTCGCAATGCGTCGGCCCGACATACCGACGCACGTTGTGAAAATTGTGCACAACGTGGGAAGCAGCTGTAGTTTTTCAACGCATCCGCTGCCCAATCTATGTCCTGGGGAGGAGGGGGCGGAGTTACGGCCACGCATGTGCGGTCAGAAATGGCGGATGCGACGTACAAAAAAACGTTTCATTGAACTTTTTTTGTGCCGACGGTCCGCCAAAACACAACTGATCCAGTGCACGACGGACACGACGTGTGGCCATCAGTCACGATCCGTCGGCAATACAAGCCTATGGGCAAAAACGCATCCTGCGGGCACATTTGCAGGATCCGTTTCTTGTCCAAAACGACGGATTGCGACGGATGCCAAACGACGCAAGTGTGAAAGTAGCCTTAGGGCTAGGGTTAGGATTGGGGCTAAAGTTAGGGCTAGGGTTGGGGCTAAAGTTAGGGTTAGAGTTGGGATTGGGGTTAGGGTTTGGATTACGGTTGGTATTAGGGTTAAGGTTGGCATTAGGGTTACGCTTGGGATTAGGGTTAGGTTTGGGATTAGGGTTAAGGTTAGGGTTGTGATTAGGGTTAGGATTAGGGTTGTGATTAGGGGTGTATTGGGATTAGGGTTAGGTTTGAGGTTAGGGTTGAGATTAGGATTAGGGGTGTGTTGGATTTAGGGTTTTGATTAGGGTTATGGATAGGGTTGACATTAGGGTTGTTTTGGGGTAAGGGTTGTGATTATGGTTAGGATTAGTGATTAGGATTATGGATCAGGTTGGGATTAGGGTTAGGGGTGTGTTGGGGTTAGGGTTGGAGCTAGAATTGGGGGGTTTCCACTGTTTAGGTACATCAGGGGGTCTCCAAACACGACAGCCAATTTTGCGCTCAAAAAGTCAAATGGTGCTCCCTCCCTTCTGAGCTCTGCCATGCGCCCAAACAGTGGGTTACCCCCACATATGGGGCATCAGCGTACTTGGGATAAATTGGACAAAAACTTCTGGGGTCCAATTTCTCTTGTTACCCTTGTGAAAATAAAAACTTGGGGGCTACAAAATCTTTTTTGTGGAAAAATATATATTTTTTTTATGACTCTGCATTATAAATTTCTGTGAAGCACTTGGGCATTCAAAGTTCTCACCACACATCTATATAAGTTCCTTGGGGGGGTCTAGTTTCCAAAATGGGGTCACTTGTGGGGGGTTACTACAGTTTAGGTACATCGGGGGCTCTGCAATCGCAACATAATGCCCACAGACCATTCTATCAAAGTCTGCATTCCAAAAAGGCGCTCCTTCCCTTCCGAGCTCTGCCGTGCGCCCAAACAGTGGTTTACCCCCACATATGGCGCATCAGCGTACTCGGGATAAATTGGACAACAACTATTGTAGTCCAATTTCTCCTGTTACCCTTGTGAAAATAAAAACTTGGGGGCTACAATATCTTTTTTGTGGAAAAAAAAAATATTTTTTATTTTCACGACTCTGCATTCTAAACTTCTGTGAAGCACTTGGGCATTCAAAGTTCTCACCACACATCTAGATAAGTTCCTTAAGGGGTCTAGTTTCCAAAATGGGGTCACTTGTGGGGGATTTCTACTGTTTAGGTACATCAGGGGCTCTCCAAACGCGACATGGCGTCCAATCTCAATTCCAGCCAATTCTGCATTGAAAAAGTCAAACGGCGCTCCTTCACTTCTAAGTTCTGCGGTGCGCCCAAAAAGTTGTTTACCCCCACATATGGGATATTGGCGTATTCAGGAGAAATTGCATAACAAAATTTATGGTTACATTTCTGTTTTTACACTTGTGAAAATAAAAAAAATGGTTCTGAATTAAGATGTTTGCAAAAAAAAGTTAAATGTTCATTTTTTCCTTCCACATTGTTTCAGTTCCTGTGAAGCACGTAAAGGGTTAATAAACTTCTTGAATGTGGTTTTGAGAACCTTGAGGGGTGTAGTTTTTAGAATGGTGTCACACTTGGGTATTTTCTATCATATAGACCCCTCAAAATGACTTCAAATGTGATGTGGTCCCTAAAAAAAAATGGTGTTGTAGAAATGAGAAATTGCTGGTCAACTTTTAACCCTTATAACTCCTTAACGAAAAAAAATTTTGTTTCCAAAATTGTGCTGATGTAAAGTAGACATGTGGGAAATGTTATTTATTAACTATTTTTCGTGACATATCTCTCTGATTTAAGGGCATAAAAATACAAAGTTTGAAAATTGCAAAATTTAAAAAATTTGCGCCATATTTCCGTTTTTTTCATAATCGCAAGTAATATCGAAGAAATGTTACCACTAACATGAAGTACAATATGTCACGAAAAAACAATCTCAGAATCAGCGGGATCCGTTGAAGCGTTCCAGAGTTATAACCTCATAAAGTGACAGTGGTCAGAATTGCAAAAATTGGCTCGGTCATTAAAGGGCCACTGTCACCCCCCTGCAGCCGTTATAAACTAAAAGAGCCACCTTGTGCAGCAGTAATGCTGCATTCTAACAAGGTGGCTCTTTTAGTTTTGTGTTCAGGTATTATTAAAATAAAGCGTTTTGAAACTGCAGAAATACCTGTCTTTGTCCACGGAGGCGGGTCTGAAGCCTCCTCTGTGAAGTGCCCAACAGCCGTCACTCACATCTTCTGGGGCGATGGTCGCCGCCCCCTGCGCGCTGTTTTCTTTTCAAATCCAACTCTCACCCACGTCCCCCGCCCCCCGCCTTCCAGCCAGCTAGCAGGCAAGTTTGTAGGTTGTTTCTTTCCCGGCGATTGCTATGAGCAGAAGGAGGAGGCGGCAGGATGAGCTCAGCCAGAGGCTGGAAGGCGGGGGACGTGGGTGAGAGTCTGAGACACACAGTGCACATGCCCAGGAATCCTAGCCCCGCACTGTGCATAATGCATAACACATTGCGGGGCAGGGAGTCCCGAGGTGGGTGGCCGCACTGCCAGCACAGGCGCAGTCTGCAAGCCTGGCTGTGACGTCAGACAGCCAGAGCTTACTGCGCCTGCCCCACAAATAGTTACACAGCGCCAGCGTTGGATTTGAAAAGAAAACAGCGCGCAGGGGGCGGCGACCATCGCCCCAGAAGATGTGAGTGACGGCTGTTGGGCACTTCACAGAGTAGGCTTCAGACCCGCCTTCGTGGACAAAGACAGGTATTTCTGCAGAGTTTCAAAACGCTTTATTTTAATAATACCTGAACGCAAAACTAAAAGAGCCACCTTGTTGGAATGCAGCAAGGTGGCTCTTTTAGTTTATAACGGCTGCAGGGGGGTGACAGTGGCCCTTTAAGTACCAAATTGGCTCTGTCACTAAGGGGTTAATACTATTTTGGTGCAGATACAATCTTTTGATTGCCAGTTATTGCATTTTAATGCAATACTGCGGCAACCCAAAAAACGTAATTCTGTCGTTTTGACTTTTTTCTCAATACGCCGTTGAACAAGCGGGTTAATTTTTTTATATTGATAGATCGGGCGATTCTGAATGCGATGGAACCAAATATGTGTGTGTTTAATTTTATTTTTTTTACTATTTTATTTTGAATTGGGCAAAAGAAGGGGGTGATTTGAAATGTTATATATTTTTAATATATATATTTATTTTTATTTATTTATTTATTTATTTTAGTCTCCATAGGAGACTAGAAGCTGCAGTTGTCCGATTGGCTCTGCTACATACAGGCAATGATCAGATCGCCTGTATGTAGCAGAAAAATGATAATTACTTACGGGTAATTTGATTTTCCAGAACCATGACAGCACCGCACCTGAGATGGCATCCGCCCCCAGGAACAGAAAACCTGTAGCAGAGATATAAGAATGGGGCGGCCCCTCTCTCCTCAGTTTGTTTCAGAGTATGGAAGATGACCGCTTTGTTAGTACACAGTTATGTATTATATTTACATTGTATAACCTTTCGTTAGTTTCTATCTATACAAATATCTCCTTACATATATATTTACTTATATATAAGTTTTTTTTGTGTTTTTTTTGTGAATCACACAACCATCACCAAGATAGGGCGGGAATTAATGCGGTGCTGTCATGGTTCTGGAAAATCAAATTACCCTTAAGTAATCATTTTTTCCCTTCACCATGACAGCACCGCACGTGAGAGGAAGAAATAGAAGATTCCTAGGGTAGTACAACAGCAGATAACACCTTTATCCCAAAAGACAAGTCTGATAGACCTAAGTCTAGCCTATAATGTCGGAAGAAGGTAGAGGGTGAGGGCCATACTGCCGCTCTACAAATCTGTTCCACCGAGGCGCTTGCCCTTTCCGCCCAGGATGTGGCAATAGC
The DNA here is from genome assembly GCF_032444005.1 of Ranitomeya imitator. NCBI lineage: Eukaryota > Metazoa > Chordata > Amphibia > Anura > Dendrobatidae > Ranitomeya > Ranitomeya imitator. The sequence continues at coordinate 386,445,177 of NC_091285.1, read as the reverse complement.
ACGCGTGGAGTGGGCCGTAACACCCTGTGGGGGAACTTGACCAGAAGAGGAATATGAAAGTGAAATAGCCATACGCAACCACCATGCAATAGTTGCCTTTGAGGCCTTTTTTCCCCTGTTTGTCCCCTGGAAGGTGACAAAAAGGGCCGATGACCGACGCCAAGATTTTGTGGCTTCTATGTATTGAAGAAGGCAGCGTCTGACATCGAGACAATGGAAGGTTTGCTCTCCCTGGGATTTTGGTTGGGGACAGAATGCGAGCAGAATAATTTCCTGGTCTCTATGAAATTTTGAGTTGACCTTCGGAAGGAAGGCAGGGACGGTTTTGATAACCACTTTGTCATCATGGAAGGTAGTGTAAGGGGGGGGTTCACCAACATAGCTTGCAGCTCACAGGTACGACAGGCTGAAGTTAGGGCAACCAGGAGGACCGTTTTTAGGGTCAAGGATTTTCTTGATATAGAATCAAGAGGCTCAAAGGGGGAAACAGTTAGAACATTTAATACTAAATTTAAATCCCAGGGAGCCACCTTAGGTAATAATTTTGAGGGTCTGGATGTAAAAGAGGCTCGGATGAACCTATAGACCAAAGGGTGGTCAGCAAGTTTATGATCAAACAGCGCACCCAGGGCGGAGACTTGCACTTTTAAGGTGCTAGTAGACAGACCCCTTTCCAACCCTTTTTGGAGAAAATCAAGAATTTCTTTTACCGGGACTTGCTGACTCGTTTCGGACAATTGTTGTCGCCCTGAGAAATCTAGGAACTTTTGCCAGATTTTTTGGTATTTCTTTGAGGTGACCTTTTTCCTGCTGGCGAGCAATGTGGTCACCAAAGGGTTTGAGAATCCTTTTGCTAACAGAAGTCCCCTCTCAAGTTCCAGGAGGTGAGATGTCGCCTGTGTACTTGGGGATGTTGAACTGGTCCCTGGTGTAGGAGATCCGGGGCATCCGGAAAGATCCACGGGTCCGAGATAGACATGCGTCTGAGCCACGTGAACCATGCCCTTTTCGGCCAAAAGGGAGCTATGAGGATCACTCGTGCCTTGTCTTCCCGAATTTTCCTGAGGACTGTAGGGATTAATGGTATTGGGGGAAATGTGTATGCTAGATGGAAGTTCCACCGATATAGAAACGCGTCGTCTACCCCCTCCGGGTGTTCTCTTGGGTTCAGAGAATAGAACTTCTTCACCTTCCGATTTTCTTTTGTGGCGAACAAGCCTATCTCTGGAACGCCCCAGCTGGCACATATTTTCCCAAACACTCGCTGGTTCAGGGACCACTCCCCTTGATGTAACGTGTGACGGCTTAAGAAGTCGGCTACCTGATTCTCTGACCCTTTTAAGCATGTTCCGGTTAGTGAAAGAAGGTTGTTTTCGGCCCATATAAAAAGTTCTTTGGCTTCTGCCATAAGGGATGGTGATCTTGTGCCCCCTTGGCGATTTATATAGGCTATCGTTGTGTTGTTGTCGGACAACACCACAACATGTCTTCCTCGAATCCTCTCTCCTATATGAAGAAGTGCTAGCCTTACCGCAGACAATTCCTCTAGATTGGAGGACGCTGTTGTCATTGGGCCCCCCCATTGACCCTGTAGGACCTGATCTTCTAAGTGTGCTCCCCATCCCCATGGACTCGCATCGGTAGTAACGACTACTGGATCCCATACTGACCACGGCACTGCGTTGCTTAAATTTTCTGTTTTCAGCCACCATTCTAGTGAGTTCTGAATCCTTGGAGATAGAAGAATCTTTCGATTTAGATTGTATGGATTCCTCCCTTGTTCGGCTAGTATCTGCAATTGTAACGCTCGTGTGTGGCTTTGTGCCCACCGTGTTGCTGGAATTGTTGCCATTAGGACTCCTAAGAGCGACATTGCATTCCTTAGAGAGATAGTCCGTTGTAGCTGGAACAATTGTATTTTCTTTTGAATAGATTGAATTTTCCTCTGTGGGAGGACACACTCCTGCTTGACTGAATCTAATAAGATTCCGAGGAATTCTTGAGTCTGTGTTGGGATAAGTCTTGATTTTTTCAAGTTTATCATCCATCCTAATCTAGTCAGTACCTCCAGTACTCTTGTGGCCGCTTTCTCGCAATTTTCTTTGTTGTTCGCTATTACCAAAAAATCGTCCAAATAAGGTACCAACATTATGTCTTCTTTCCTGATGAAAGATGCCACTTCGGAAATAATTTTTGTGAATATACGGGGCGCTATGGCTACCCCAAAGGGAAGACATTGATACTGTAGATGGACGGGGTTTTTTGCAAGGTTTACCACTAATCTCAGATATTGTTGGTGTTGGACAGCGATTGGCACATGGTAGTAAGCATCTGTAAGATCGATCACTGCCATGTAACAGTTTGGGTCGAGTACTTTCACTGCGGTTGTTAAGGTCTCCATTTTGAATTTGTCTATTTGAATATAATGGTTTAGGGCCTTTAGGTTGAATATCACTCTCAGTGAGCCGTCTGGTTTTGGCGTTAGAAATAAGGTGCTGTAGAATCCTTTTCCTATCTCTTGATGAGGTACTTTTACTAATACCTCCTTTTGCATGAGGAGATGAATTTCTCTCTCTAGTGTGGCCTGATTTTTTCCGGCCACTTGGGTCATTTTTACACGATTTGGTGGGAGGCTGGAGAACTTGAGTCTTAGACCCTCTGACAATAAGTTGGTTACCCACTGAGAAGCCGTCAGTGTTGCCCAGTGGTGGACAAACCGCCGGAGTCTTCCCCCCACCGGAATGCTGGCGTCATTGATGTCTGGGATCAGACTTGGGGGGAGGCTTGTTGAAAAGAAATCTCTTTTCTTTTCGGTCTCTCCAGGGTCTGCCTCGACTAGACCTGTCATCTGATCGGCCGCGGGTTCCTCTATATCCAGATCCACAAAAGGACAAACGAGAGGTTTCCCATCGGCAACTGGGAAAGGAAGGAGGTGGAAACCGCTTTTTCTTGTCCGATGCCTTCTCAAGGATCTTGTCCAGAGCCTTGCCAAAAAGGTATTGCCCTTCACAGGGTACCCCACCGAGTTTGACCTTCGATTGGAAGTCAGCTGTCCAATTTTTCAGCCACAATGCTCTACGTCCAGAATTGGATAAAGCACATGCACGTGCGGCACTCCTAACAGAATCTATTGAGGCATCCGCCAGGAACCTCGCGGCGCCCTGTAGAGAGGGCAATGCTTCCAGAAGTCTCTCTATCGGGCATTTGTTTTTGATTTGGTCACTTAACTCCTCTAACCACTTGACCATAGCACGTGCCGTGCAAGTGGCAGCAACCCCGGGTTTAAATGACCATGTCGCTGCTTCCCAAGCCGACTTTAGAAAAGCATCTGCTTTCTTGTCGAGGGGGTCTTTTAGGGCTCCCATGTCCTCAAATGGTAACGCAACCCCTTTAGATGTGCTGGCGATGGCTGCATCTAACTTAGGAGCCTTATCCCACTTCTCACAGACCTCCTCATCAAAGGGGTATTTGCGTTTTAAAGCCTGAGGGATGGACATCTTTTTATTAGGCTTTTTCCACTCACGTTTTATTAAATTGACTATATGATCATGGAAGGGAAAAAATTTTCGCTTTTTCTCCTCCAAATTACTAAACATGGTGTCTTGGATTGTCCGCGGTTCCTTAGGGGTCTCTACCCCCATAGTCGTTCTGACGAGTTTGAGCAGCTTTCCAATATCTTCGGACTGAAAATAAGGGTGGCCATACTCCTCATCTGAGGAGTCTAAATCTGAGGCATCAGAGGGGGTTAAGGCTCCCGGCTCATCCCCTGAATCTACGTCCGACCCTTGCTCACTTGTTGGGGGATGGGAGGTTTCCTTTGCTGTATGATGTTTCAACTGCTCCTTAACCGTAGATTTAACTTCCTTCCGTATAATTGTTTTAATATTTTGTAATAAGGAAGAAGATTCCTCCGCAACCGTTTTGTCGATACATAGTTACATAGTTACATAGTTATTAAGGTTGAAGGAAGACTTTAAGTCCATCTAGTTCAACCCATAGCCTAACCTAACTTGCCCTAACATGTTGATCCAGAGGAAGGCAAAAAAAAAACCATGTGGCAAAGAGTAAGCTCCACCTTGGGGACAAAAAATTCCTTCCCGACTCCACATACGGCAATCAGACTAGTTCCCTGGATCAACGCCCTATCAAGGAATCTAGTGTATATACCCTGTAACATTATACTTTTCCAGAAATGTATCCAGTCCCCTCTTAAATTTAAGTAATGAATCACTCATTACAACATCATATGGCAGAGTTCCATAGTCTCACTGCTCTTACAGTAAAGAATCCGAGTCTGTTATTATGCTTAAACCTTCTTTCCTCCAAACGTAGAGGATGCCCCCTTGTCCCTGTTTCAGGTCTATGATTAAAAAGATCATCAGAAAGGTCTTTGTTCTGTCCCCTCATATATTTATACATTAACATAAGATCACCCCTTAGTCTTCGTTTTTCCAAACTAAATAGCCCCAAGTGTAATAACCTATCTTGGTATTGCAGATCCCCCAGTCCTCTAATAACCTTGGTCGCTCTTCTCTGCACCCGCTCTAGTTCAGCTATGTCTTTCTTATACACCGGAGACCAGAACTGTGCACAGTATTCTAAGTGTGGTCGAACAAGTGACTTGTATAGAGGTAAAATTATGTTCTCCTCATGAGCATCTATGCCTCTTTTAATGCATCCCATTATTTTATTTGCCTTTGTAGCAGCTGCCTGACACTGGCCACTAAATATGAGTTTGTCATCCACCCATACACCCAGGTCTTTTTCATTGACGGTTTTGCCCAGAGTTTTAGAATTAAGCACATAATTATACATCTTATTACTTCTACCCAAGTGCATGACCTTACATTTATCCCCATTAAAGCTCATTTGCCATTTATCAGCCCAAGCTTCTAGTTTACATAAATCATCCTGTAATATAAAATTGTCCTCCTCTGTATTGATTACCCTGCAGAGTTTAGTGTCATCTGCAAATATTCAAATTCTACTCTGAATGCCCCCTATAAGGTCATTAATAAATATGTTAAAAAGAAGAGGGCCCAATACTGACCCCTGTGGTACCCCACTGCTAACCGCTACCCAGTCCGAGTGTGCTCCATTAATAACCACCCTTTGTTTCCTATCCCTGAGCCAGCTCTCAACCCACTTACACATATTTTCCCCTATCCCCATTATTCTCATTTTATGTATCAACCTTTTGTGTGGCACCGTATCAAAAGCTTTTGAAAAGTCCATATACACTACATCTACTGGGTTCCTTTGGTCCAGTCCGGAACTTACCTCTTCATAGAAACTGATCAAATTAGTCTGACATGAACGGTCCCTAGTAAACCCGTGCTGATACTGGGTCATGAGGTTATTCCTCTTCACATACTCCAGTATAGCATCCCTTAGAATGCCCTCCAGGATTTTACCCACAGTAGAGGTTAAGCTTACTGGCCCATAGTTTCCGAGTTCAGTTTTTGTTCCCTTTTTGAATATTGGCACCACATTTGCTATACGCCAGTCCTGTGGTACAGACCCTGTTATTATGGAGTCTTTAAAGATTAAAAATAATGGTCTATCAATGACTGTACTTAATTCCTACAGTACTCGAGGGTGTATCCCATCCGGGCCCGGAGATTTGTCAATTTTAGTGATTTTTAGACGCCACCGCACTTCCTGCTGGGTTAAGCAGGTGACATTTAATGGGGAATTTTTATCACTAGTCATTTTGTCTGCCATGGGATTTTCTTGTGTAAATACTGATGAAAAAAAAGTCATTTAGCATATTGGCTTTTTCCTCATCCTCATCCACCATTTCACCCAGACTATTTTTAAAGGGGCCAACACTATCATTTTTTAGTTTCTTACTATTTATGTAGTTAAAGAATATTTTGGGATTATTTTTACTCTCTCTGGCAATGAGTCTCTCTGTCTCAATCTTTGCTGCCTTGATTTGCTTTTTGCAGAATTTATTTAATTTTTTGTATTTATTTAATGCCTCCTCACTACCTACTTCCTTTAATTCTCTAAATGCTTTCTTTTTGTCACTTATTGCGCCCCTTACAGCTCTATTTAGCCATATTGGTTTCCTCCTATTTCTAGTATGTTTATTCCCATACGGTATATACTGTGCACAGGTCCTATCCAGGATGCTAATAAATGTCTCCCATTTTCTTTGTGTATTTTTGTGTCTCAGGATATCGTCCCATTTAATTGCACCAAGATCCTCTCTCATCCATTGGAAATTTGCCCTCCTGAAGTTTAGTGTCCTTGTAACCCCTCTATTACACATCTTTTTAAAGGATACATGAAAACTTATTTTGTGATCTCTATTTCCCAAGTAACCCCCAACCCTTATGTTTGATATGCGGTCTGGCCTGTTGGTTAATATTAGGTCTAGCAGTGCCCCCCTTCTTGTTGGGTCCTGAACCAGCTGTGAAAGGTAATTGTCTCTCACAGTTGTCAAAAACCGATTACCTTTGCTGGAACTGCAGGTTTCTGTTCCCCAATCTATTTCAGGGTAGTTGAAGTCCCCCATAATAATGACTTCTCCTTGAGTCGCAGCTTCATCTATTTGCTTTACGAGGATATTCTCCATTGCTTCCATTATTTTTGGAGATTTATAACAAACCCCTATCAGTAATTTATTATTTTTTCCCCTCCCCTTATCTCCACCCACAGGGATTCTACATTTTCATTAAATTCACCTATATTATCACGCAGGATGGGTTTTAAGGACGATTTTACATATAGACACACCCCTCCCCCTCGCTTATCTGTACGGTCATTTCTGAACAGACTATAGCCCTGCAAGTTAACAGCCCAGTCATGGCTCTCATCCAGCCACGTTTCAGATATCCCCACCATGTCATAATTATGCTCCAACAACATTAGTTCTAATTCGTCCATTTTGTTGGCGAGGCTTCTGGCATTAGTATACATGCACTTGATGTTCCTCTCTGTACCTCTACTCTTTCTTAAATTATTAACTGTTCTAACCCCACCCCCCATGCCACCGCCACCCCCAACTTCCTTATTTGTGCCCAGGTCTCTGTCTGCACTATCTTCCCCTCCTATAAATTGAATACCCTCCCCCCCAATTCCTAGTTTAAACACTCCTCCAACCTTCTAGCCATTATCTCCCCCAGCACAGCTGCACCTTCCCCATTGAGGTGCAGTCCATCCCTAGCGTAGAGCCTGTAGCCAACTGAGAAGTCGGCCCAGTTCTGCAGGAACCCAAACCCCTCCTTCCTACACCAATTCTTGAGCCACTTCTTAACCTCCCTAATCTCCCGTTGCCTCTCTGGCGTGGCACGTGGTACAGGCAGTATTACGGAGAATACCACGTTGGAGGTCCTTGCTTTCAGCTTGCAGCCTAATTCCCTGAAATCATCTTTAAGGACCTTCCACCTACCTCTAACTTTGTCATTTGTGCCAATGTGCACCATGACCGCTGGGTCCTCACCAGCCCCTCCCAGTAATCTGTCCACCCGATCAGCGATGTGTCGGACTCGAGCGCCAGGTAGGCAGCACACCGTTCGACGATCCCTGTCTTTGTGACAGATTGCCCTATCTGTTCCCCTAATAATTGAGTCCCCCACTACCAGCACCTGTCTGGCCTGCCCTGCTCTCCTATTTCCCTCCTTACTGGAACAGTCACTCCCCCGGCTTTCAGAGGACATGCCTGGCTGCAGCAGTGCTACCCCTGTACTGGCACCCCCCTCATCTGCCAACTTAGCAAACTTATTGGGGTGTTCCAGATCAGGACTAGCCTCCCTGGCACTCTTCCCTCTACCCCGCTTCCTAACTGTCACCCAGCTTGCTACTTCACCGTCCTGCAGCTCCATCCTACCATCCCCCCCCTCATCTGTCCCATTGAGCGTCTGCTCCGTGAGCAGAAGACTCCTCTCCATATTGTCAATGGATCTCAGTGTTGCCAGCTGCACATTTAGAGTCAGAATCTGGGTTTCCAAATGCACAACGTGCTCACATCTCGCACAGCAGTATGCACCCTCGACCGGCTGCTCAAGGACTGCATACATGTGGCAAGATGTGCACTGGATGGCATTAACAAGAGTGGAGCACATTTCCTAATGGGGATTGCACCAGACAGAAAAGTTAAATAATAAAAAAATAAATAAATAAATACAAAGTATTAATACAAAACAGGCAGCAATTCAGTAATTCCTCCCTTGGAAACTCCCTGACTCCAAAGTCACTGAATCACAAGTCACACTTACCGCCGTCCACACTTACACTCAGCTCACACTCAGCTCGCTCACACTCAGCTCGCTCTGCTGAAGATTTATAGATTATTTTTTTTTTTTTCTAGTTCCCCACAACAGCAATCAACCTTGCTGTTCAAATGCACTTCCAAAATACAGGGCTGGCAGATTTTCTTGCTGTATAGCCTAGGGAGTGTTTCTTTACATAGTGGACAGACCCTATTTTTCTGTTTGGAGGTGGCTTTCCTTCCCTAAAAAACACAGTGTACAAGGTATCAGTGTGTGTGGTTTGCCTTACAAAGGCACTCACCCCTCCAGGACCCCGGATACCGCGCCAGCTTGAGTCTCCTCAGACATTCTGGGCGCAGGCATCAGCAGCGTCTCTGGATCCATCGCTGGTTCGGTCATCTTCAGGCAATTGCTTGAAGTGCAGGACCAGCGACTCCTCTTGCCGCTCTATTATATAGAAGGAGCGGTGTGTGCGCCTCTGGAACAGCTTCCGCCCGGAAGTGTCCAGCACACCGGCTCCTTCGGCGTGTGACGTCACTTCCTGTGCGACCGGAAGCCGTCATCCTTCACTTCGGCGCCAGAATCAGTGAAGGACACGCCCCCTTATCCCCGGACCAGCCGGGGAGTCCAGTGAGGGGGAAGGAAGGCGCGGACCTAGCAGCCTCTTCACCGGACAGCACCGCACGCGATGACGCAGAGTATGGCTAGCCCCCCCGCGGACCTCGGCCTCTGGACCGGAATCATCAGAGGGGGATCCCTCCGGAGGTAGGAGCTCTGCGACAGGCATCCACCTGCAGGAACAGGAAACCAAACTGAGGAGAGAGGGGCCGCCCCATTCTTATATCTCTGCTACAGGTTTCCTGTTCCTGGGGGCGGATGCCATCTCTCACGTGCGGTGCCAACCCATCGGTGACCCGCAATCACGTGACGGGGGTCATCGATGGGCAGGATTTCCGGCATGCTTCCCGGATGCGCGAGTTAAATACCGCTGTCAGATTGACAGCGGCATTTAACAGGTTAAGAGCCACAGGTGGATAGTGATTCCACCTGCGGCTGTTGCAGGTATTTGTCAGCTGTATATATCAGCTGACATGGGCCCGGAAAAGTGCAGGTTCAGGGCCGGAGCCTGCATCAAATAGGGGGACTATTAAGCCTGATGTCGGAAAAGGGTTAAATAAATGGTGGGCAAGATACATGCGTGGGACTTGTAATGACTGACAGTCTGCTCTCCTGATCTACATGTCTCACACTAGTAACGCCCCTTTCATTTTAAATAAGATCTGGAGCCAGACTTATGCAGATCTGTGCCCGTTCTATAGATATTGAAAGGCCATTAACATATTAAGAAACGTATATTCCTCTGCAAAAAAAAGACATCCTTTTGCAGATATTTTATTTATCTTTCTATGGACTGCATGCCCATATAGATGGCTGAGGATAGTTGATCCTGACAGATGCCCTTTAATCCTATTAGCACCCTGTGGGGTTCCAATGGTTGCCATAGTATGCCTAGCAATTACCTCAAGTTCAGCCAGTGGTAGCTTCAATAATCTGCAATACATGAGTATGAACGAAGTGATGCACGAGCAGAACACAACAACCCTCTACATTGCTTAATGGCCGATATTAAGAGCTGCGCTTTAGCTTCAACTGAAGTGCAGCTCTATGCAGCGACCATTATGCAATGCACGGAGTGCTGTTGTGTTCTGCTCGTACATCGCTAAGTACTGGCTGTTGACTGACCGGTGGATATTTGTCATTTCTGAGATGGGGGTGGTGGAGATTTGGGTGGTTGTACTGTTTTGGCACCTCAAATGATCTGCAAGTGCGACATGGTGTTCACAACATCTCCAAAAGTCAAACAGCCCCCCTCCCTTCTAGGACATGTCGTTTGCCAGATTCTAACTGCATATGTGGCATTATCAATTTCAGAAGAAATGGAGTAACACATTTTCGAGTATTTTCAATTTGTGAAAATGAAAAATTTTAGTCTAAATCAACATTTCAGTAGGAAGAATCTAATTTTTCCACTCTACTTTGCAGTAATTGCCATGGAGCACCTAAAGGGTCAATGATATTTCTGAATGTATTTTTAATACTTAAATGGAAAACCCTCAAGTCACTTTAAAACTGAAAAACTATGTAAAAGAATACACTTTGAAAGTTTGTTGAAAAATTGGTATTAAACTTTTAACCTAAAATTCTGTAGACAAATGGGAAATGTTATTTATTAACTATTTTGTGTTGCATGACTGTTATAAGGGCAAAATAAAAAAAAAAAAAGAAAATTGCAAGTTATACAACACTTACATTTGCTTAAGATATATGTTTCAAAATAAAAGAAAATGTTATCAACCTTAACTTACCACTGTAATGTAGTAAAGTACGGTATATGCAAAAAAAACAGTTCAGGATGACTGATTGGAAGGAGCATTTTAAAGTTATTACTTTACCACAATGTGAGACCCATCTAGATTAAAGAATACAGATCTGTCAAGGCGGTCAAAACTGGCTTTGGTGCTAGCGAGTTAAATAGCAGCTGACCGCTGATACATGCTGCCCAATTACACTCAGCCAGGTATTTTCGATTCTGAAACACTGCAGGCTTCAGACAAAAACCTACTTGAATAGCCGCCGGACTGAGCCGTGCTGTAAACTAGTCAGACAGGCGGGCCCCTGGCTGCCCTGAATTGAAAGATCTTTGCCTATATGCCCACATAGGCAGAGACCGGTCAATCGGCACAACGGGCAGGGAAAGACACGCTGAAGTGTTTCAGATTCAAACATACCGGGCTGAGTTCATACGGCCAATGTCTGATACAAGCTGTCCAATGAATGGGCACCATGTATCAGCTGTTAGGTTCACTGTCCGGTGAGTCACAAGGCCGGAACCACAAATTATGTGTATGACTGACAGGTTTCTCCCCATGTGTGCACTCAAGGGATGAGAATAGGGGCAAGGAGAAGCCGGCAGGGACATAATGCCATGATTAGACATTTTTACCACTTCATTCCCAGCCCATGTTTTAAACGAAGTATTCTCTGAAAAACTGCAAAATTTCAGAGTTAAGCATACAGAATTTTAATAACTTGGCCTGTCTCCGCTTCATGCTGCTCGTGGTTCAGACACAATGAATCATCTAACAGGATACCTTTATCTCAATGCACCAATATGCCGGTCATATTGTAAGGGGGTTAAGCCTTACCTCCCCTCTTGCACAGGACAGACGACACAGAAAAAATAGTTGGATGCAGGAGGGAATGAAAGGGTTTGTCCTTTTACAGACAGAAGGAGAACCAGAGTTCGTGAAAAACTTTAGATGAGGGATAATGGGGGCTGGGAGATTTTATGGAGATGCAGCAATTACTTCCTCTCTCCAGACTAAAAGCTTTTCCAGATTAGCTTTGGTTGTTAGGGGGTTAATGCAGGCAGTTTCTGAGACGGGTCTGGTCCAGAGATTGTAACTTATTTACATATCAGAAAAACATGGATTTGTCTGGAATAAAACATCAGGTCACAGCTATCGAGGTTTCATTTGTCCTACATGCCCATATAGACGGATAAGGAGGGTTGATCCTACTGACAGATTTCCGGTAAGACCGGAACCTCACAATGAACCATTGCCAATTGTAAGATAAAGCAACCGCATTGTGGACTCTTAAGGTCAGGGCACAGAACTCGGAAAATTACCATTTTATAGTTCAGCAGTTACTTAACAGAATACATTGCATAAAGAGGACTGCTCTGATTAAATCATTTTTCTATAATCACTTCCTTTGATGAAACAGCAATGGTGCAGATCTGGATAACAGTTCATTGAGGAAAATTGCTCGCGGCATTACACACACATGTACTTGTCATAATCAATGTACTCGCTGTCCCTTAATAATGGTTAGGCAATGCCCAGAAGACATGGGGCTTTTTACATGGAGATGAAATGGCCTGCACTCTCCGAGAGTCATCTTAAAGCTGAAGCTTTTTGTCATGTAATCTTCCCCTTTACAGCATAGGGAGAGCATGCATATTTCAGGAGTGAGAGCAATGCACCATTTGTTCTTGACATACATCACACAATTGTCTCTCTCCGACTATATTAGAAATGGTAATTTCACTTCACAGCGGCTCCGGGATCACACTTGTATAAACGGATTTCCTGAGAGGCTGATAATAGCTCAACTAAAACTACATATGACTTAGTGGAAGAATAGTAATGCACATTACTGCGCACTTACTCATCTTCATATACATTTTATGATCTCCATGGATCACTAAATATACAGAAATCCTATATAGCTAAACACATATCGGTTATCATTATTCAAATGGCACCATCTGGACAAATTACAATAAAACAGGACCTTGTTTCACGAAACATTAAATCAGAATATAATAATTTTTTTGAACAACATAGTACAACTAACACAAATGTGGATTAAACAGGCGACGTTAAAACAGAGGTGAGCTACACACTGTGGTAGCAATTATATTATTGAGTAGGTGCAAACATAGGGATTTTTGTGTTACTCACCGTAAAATCCTTTTCTCCGAGACGCTCATTGGGGGACACAGGACAGTGGGTGTATGCTTCTGCCGCCAGGAGGCTGACACTAAGTAAACTTGAAAAAAAAGTTAGCTCCTCCTCCATCGTATACACCCTGACACTGGCTACCAGAGACTCCAGTTTGGTGCAAAAAGCAGTAGGAGAACAAAACAAAAAATAATATAACAGCATAAATACAGAAACTTTATGTCTAGAAAAGATCCTACTGACTAATGTAATCAGATATAACCAAAGCAGCCATAAGGCTACCAGGGAGGGAGCTGTGTCCCCCAATGAGCGTCTCGGAGAAAAGGATTTTACGGTGAGTAACACAAAAATCCCTATTTCTCCTTCGCCTCATTGGGGGACACAGGACAGTGGGATGTCCTAAAGCAGTCCCTGGGTGGGAAAAATAACTCACCAGTCAAAGACATCCAGATGATGGTTGTCTATAAATGCGCCACTGCCGCTTGAAGAATCCTTCTACCCAGACTTGCATCTGCAGAGGTCTGGGAGTGGACATTATAATGTTTGACAAACGTATGCAGGCTAGACCAGGTCGCAGCTTTGCAAACCTGTTCTGCTGAGGCCTGGTGCCGAACGGCCCAGGAAGCCCCCATCGCTCTTGTTGAATGAGCCTTGATTCCGGCCGGAACCGTCATGCCCATGGTGCGATAAGCCTCCTGAATGGTCGCCCTTATCCACCTGGCCAGGGTAGATTTAGAAGCAGCGCATCCCTTCCTGCGACCCTGCGGAAGGACAAACAGAGCATCTGTCTGGCGAAAAGGAGCCGTTCGGGAAAAGTATCTCCTCAGAGCCCTTACCAGATCCAACGTATGGAGAGCTTTTTCTACACGGTGCGTAGGTGCCGGACAAAAAGAGGGCAGAACAATATCTTCATTGATGTGGAATGACGAAACAACCTTCGGCAAAAAGGACGGTGCTGGTCTGAGAACTACCTTGTCCTGATGAAACTGCAGAAAAGGGGAACGACAAGAAAGGGCTGCCAGCTCCGATACCCGTCTTATGGACGTTATGGCCACTAAAAATACGACTTTCCAAGAAAGAAACATCAAAGAAATATCTTGAAGAGGCTCAAAAGGAGCGTTCTGTAAAGCCCTTAAAACCAGATTAAGGTCCCAAGCTTCCAAAGGAGTCCTATAAGGAGGGACCTTATGAGCGACTCCCTGGAAAAAAGTCCTGACCTGACGATTCGTAGCAATCTTGCGCTGAAAAAGGACTGATAAAGCCGAAATCTGCCTTTTAAGAGTACTTGGAGCAAGCCCAGAATCCAGGCCTGCTTGAAGGAAGGCTAGAATGTTCGGAATGGAAAAACGCATAGGAGGCAGCCCGCGCTCTCTACACCAGGAAAGGAACACCTTCCAAGTGTGATAATAAATCTTGGCCGAGACGGGCTTACGTGCACTGATCATGGTATCCGCCACTTCTTGAGAAAACCCTGCCTGGGTTAAAACCCAAGATTCAACGGCCAGGCCGTCAAACGTAGGACCTCTGAGTTCTGGTGGTAGATCGGCCCTTGAGATAGAAGATCCGGCCGATCGGGGAGCCGCCAAGGAACCCCGGCGAGAAGTTGTACCAGGTCTGCATACCAGGTCCGTCGTGGCCAATCCGGAGCGATCAGGATGGCCGGTGCTCTCTCTGATTTGATTTTCTTGATTACCCTCGGGAGCAGTGCCAGAGGAGGGAACAGATAAGAGAGATGAAACTGGTTCCAAGACAATACCAGCGCATCCACGGCGATCGCCCGGGGGTCTCAGTACCGAGAGACAAAACTGGGCACCTTGGCATTCATCTTGGACGCCATTAGATCCACGTCCGGAGTCCCCCAAAGATGGCAAATCTGCAAAAATACCTCGGGATGGAGACGGCTTAGGAAATCTGCCGCCCAGTTTTCTTCGCCCGGAATGTGGACCGCTGAGATTACAGAGTGATTCCTCTCCGCCCAGAGTAGGATTTGCTTTACCTCCCGCATGGCTGCCTTGCTGCGGGTGCCCCCCTGGTGATTTATGTAGGCTACCGCTGTGGCGTTGTCCGATTGAATTCGGACAGGGCGACCTGCCAGAAGATGGTGGAAATGTAACAAGGCTAGTCGAACTGCTCGAATCTCTAAGATATTGATGGGGAGGGCTGATTCCAGAGGAGACCAGAGCCCCTGAGCAGTGTGATGAAAGAATACTGCTCCCCAACCCAGGAGACTGGCATCTGTTGTAACCACTAGCCAATTGGTTGGGGGAAAGGGCTTCCCCCTGAGTAGAGATGAGCTGTTTAGCCACCAAGAGAGGGCCAGCCTGGCCTGGAGAGACAACCGAAATCTGCGGTTGAGAGAGAGAGGATTTCTGTTCCACACTGATAGGATTGCTTGTTGGAGGGGTCGAAGATGAAGCTGCGCAAACGGAACCGCCTCTATAGTCGCAACCATCTTTCCTAACACCCTCATGCCAGACCGAATCGTATGAGGGCCTGGTTGTTGAAGATTCCTCACTTCCCGCCGAAGGGCTAGGACCTTGTCCTGGGGAAGGATTGATAGGGCTTGAGAGGTGTCGAAGATCATGCCTAAAAATGAGATCTTCCGGGACGGCTGTAGGGATGACTTCCTTAAATTCACCAGCCAACCTAGACGAGAAAGGGTGTCCAGAGTGAAGCCGACATTTTCCCTGCAAGATTGAAAAGTCGGTCCCTTGATCAGCAGATCGTCCAGGTATGGCAAGACAACTATACCTCGGGAGTGCAGAATGGAAACCACAGTAGACATGACTTTTGTGAACACCCTGGGAGCGGAGGCCAGCCCGAAGGGTAATGCCGTGAATTGAAAGTGTAGATTGTTTACGGCAAACCGGAGAAATCTTTGATGAGGTGGAAAGATGGGAATATGTAGATAAGCATCCTGGATGTCTACTGAGGCCAAAAACTCTCCCTTTTCCAAAGAGGCGATGACTGACCGGAGAGACTCCATCCGAAAGTGACGAACGCGGACAAACCTGTTTAAGAGTTTGAGATCTAGAATAGGCCTTACTGCTCCGTCCTTTTTGGGCACTACAAAAAGATTGGAATAAAAGCCCTGAAACCTTTCCTCCCTTGGAACAGGAGAAATGACACCGCTGATACGAAGGGACTCTACGGAATTGAACAGGCTTTGACGAAGAGACTTGGACCTGGGAAGACGGGATGGAAAGAACCAGGGAGGAGGCAGCTGAACCAGCTCTATTTTGTACCCTGATGATACGAGTTCTCCAACCCACTGGTCGTGGATTACCTGAAGCCAGACCTGGCGAAATAAAAGTAGACGTCCGCCTACTCTGTTGGAGACACCCAGAGGAGGCCTCCAGTCACTTAGCCGAAAATCTTTGAGTCCTAGATCCTCTGGATCTAGTAGATTGGGGATGCATTCTTCCCCCCTGGCTGGCCGTATAAGGGGTCCGACCGTCTCGGTCCTGATTGGGTCGACCCTGCGCAGGAGAGCCTGATGCTGGGGCCCATCTAACGTTGCGAAAGGTTCTAAAACGGGCCTGAAATTGGCGATGAAAAGGCTGTCTAGACCTCTGCTGAGGAAGAAACTTACTCTTCCCTCCTGTGGAGTCAGAAATAAGCTGATCCAGCTTCTCTCCGAACAAATGACCACTCTGATACGGTAGGGATGTAAGAGATTTTTTAGAGGTAGAATCAGCCCGCCAGGACCTTAACCAAAGGGCCCTTCTGATGGCAATAGCATTAGATGCAGCCGAAGAAGCACAATCTGCCGCATCTAGGGATGCGTTAATCAGATAACTACCAGCCATTGCTACCTGAGATGACATTTCTGCCAATTCTGCTGACAAATTACCTTCTTGGAGAGCCTTAGATAACGACTCTGACCAAGAAATCATAGCCCTGGCAACCCAAGTTGCTGCAAAGGAAGGAAAAAGTGCTGAACTTGAAGCCTCAAAGACGGAACGAGCCAAGCTCTCTATAAGACGATCCATAGGATCCTTAATCGATGAGCCATTAGGGAGAGATAGCAACGTGTTAGAGGCTAAACGGGACACTGGAGGATCTACAGAAGGGTTTCCTGCCCAGTTACTACAAAGTTCCGAGGCAAAGGGATACCTGGCCTTCAGAGCTCTTTGCCCTGAAAAACGCTTGTCCGGGTGCTCCCGGTTGCGTTGAATCAGATGCTCAAACTCAGGGTGAGAGGAAAAAACCCTATGGGCCCGTTTAGCCCGCTTAAATGAGACCTTATGATCAGAGGATGAGGCGAGCTCGTCCTCTATCCCCAAAGACTGATTGACAGCCTCAATCAGGCTATCTACCGACTCCTGAAAACCAGGTTTCTCAAAATTAAGAGACCCTTCTGACTCGTAATCAGTCTCAACTTCCCCGCTTTCTGCAGGGGAAGGAGAACGAGATACGGAACTCCAGGATGCGGAAGCACCTGAGTGCCTGGACGACGCTTTGCGAATCCGCTTTCCATGCGTCTGTCTAGAGTGAGCGCGGCCCCTGCAGGCCGAAGGCTCCTGAGACCCCGAGGCCCTCTCCGAGACAGGTGGACTACCGTCCCTGACTGCTGGGGTCTGCAGAGATTTGATCGCTTCAGTAAGGGACGCCATGGATTGCGACAAGGACGTGACCCATTCTGGCGGAGCTGCCCCAGCATCTGCTTGAGGAACCGGAGCCGGAGAGACTACTGGAGAACTGGCAGGGGGGGCTCCTGGGCGCGTTCAGAGTCACAGGCCTCGCAGAGGCGATTACTTTGGGCGTGCGGAAAAGGGGCACGACAAGATACACAACCGGTAAAAAGAACCGTGTGAGTCTTAACCCTTCTAGACATAACGATCCGTAAAGCTATACCCAGGGCCAGAGACTGGGACAAAAAGAATGCTTCAGCCAGATGGAGGGAGAAGCACTTACCCCAGTCCTGTGTCCCCCGTGACAGATCCTGAAAGCATATAAGACAGCCCAAAAGCGCTGTCTTATATGCACAGTAGGCCTTAGGGGGGGAGGGACCGCCAAACGATGCTGCGGCCTGGAGCAGGCCCGAAGCCGGGGCCTCAATTTTTCCCCCTTAGAGAGAGGAGAGCCGGAACCGGAAGTGACGCGCCGGAGGGGGCGGAGCCTCACAGCGCGGTCTGATGGCCGGAAGTCCCGGGCTCCAGGAAGCTGCCCCACGCCCGTAGCAGCCAGGCAGGGCCGAAGCCTCTGGGGGGACAGCGGCGCCAAACATACCCGCAGCGCCGCTCCTAACGCCGCGGCGGCGCCCGGATCACGCTGCAGCGTAGCTGCGCCGCAGTCCTAACGCCACAGCGCCGGATCACGCTGCAGCGCCGCTGTCCTAACGCTGCAGCGCCGGATCATGCTGCAGCGCCGCTGTCCTAACGCTGCAGCGCCGGATCATGCTGCAGCGCCGGCCCAGCACACCAAGACACCTCAGCAACGCTAAAAAAGGCACCGCACTCCCGGAGGACGCAGCAGCAGGTAATGCCAGGAGCCCCCCTTGTCATACCGCACTCAGCGAGGGGTAGAACAAATGACGGTGCAGGAACCCTATCTCTATTATCCCCAGGATAAGGAGAGGGACCGTCCACCACCCCAGCTAACACCCGCAGGGGTGTAGAAATCAGGGAGAAACACACGGACATCTTACGGGCACCTGTACAGCCTGGAGTCTAGCTACCTCAGGGTGGTCAGGGCTAAGTCCGGTGAAGAATCCCACGTAGCGGGGAAGGATACATGGAGAAATATCGCACGTACTTGCCTGTTGATGGTTTGGGGAGATCGGACCCTCAAAAAGGTCCGTCGCCCATTCAATCCAAAGATGTTGAAAAATCGGGTCCAACGATCCAGGACCCAGAGATGTGCCTCCTTGAGACACTAAGCATAAACTGGAGTCTCTGGTAGCCAGTGTCAGGGTGTATACGATGGAGGAGGAGCTAACTTTTTTTCAAGTTTACTTAGTGTCAGCCTCCTGGCGGCAGAAGCATACACCCACTGTCATGTGTCCCCCAATGAGGCGAAGATATTTATTTTACCATTGCTGTAATATTTTGGTGTACATGTATTTTTTATACACTAAATGGGATATGGTTCACATCTACAGAGGATACGGAAAGTATTCAGACCCCTTTAAATTTTTCACTCTTTCATTGCAGCCATTCGGTAAATTCAAAAAAGTTAGTTTTTTTTCTCATTAATGTAAACTTTGCACCCCATCTTGACTGAAAAAAAAATCAAATGTAGAAATGTTTGCAAATGTATAAAAAAATAAAACAAAACTGAAATATCACATGGTCATATGTATTCAGACCCTTTACTCAGACACTCAGTGAAAAATGTAAAAGGGGTCTGAATACTTTCCGTACCCACTGTACATTGTTTAGTAGCAATTAGAAGATTGAGTAGGTGCGCAGTGTGTTTTTCACCTGTTTTAACATCTCCATTTTGGTCTATAATTATATTAGTTGTACTGTATGTTATTTAATAAAATTAGAAATTTTATTGATCTTGACCAAGTCTAAATCCTACACTCAGTAAGGAGTATGATGGTTATGAGCACCTTCTATAATAAGATCCATTTATAGATTTCTACTAATGTTTTGTCGGGTCCGTGTGTCAGTGTTTTCCACCAGTGTGTCATCAGTGTTTTCCACGGACACAAAGAAAAAAAAGAAAAAATAAAGCTCCTCCTATCCTTTGTAGCGTTAAATACATATAGCAAACGGATAGCATACAGATGCCATCTATGTGCAGTACGTGCTTTCACCTACCCATAGACTTGTAATGACCAGTGATGAGCGAATATATTCGTTGCTCGGGTGATCTCCGAGTATTTCTTAGTGTTTGGATATTAAGTTTTCATCACGGCAGCTGAATTTACATCTGTTAGTCAGGCAACCAGGCAACCCCCACATGTACTCAGCCTGGATAGTAGCTGTAAATCATTCAGCTGAGGCTATGAAAACTTAATCTCCGAACACTAACAAATACTCGGAGGACCCTCGAGCGTGCTCTGGAAAACCCGAGCAACGAGTATAGTCGCTCATCAATTCTGCAAAAAAAAAAAAATGGGCACGACTCCATGTAGTTGGCACAAACACACAGTACACGAAAAACATGGACATGTGAATAGCACCAAAGATTATAAGGGTGTTGTAACCGTGAAAAAAAAAAAAAGGATAAAATACGTACGGGATACATTCAAAACACTTAAGTCTGAATGAGGCTGAAGTGACTTTTTCTTCAAAATGATTGGCCCACGAAATACACTTATCACTTTTCAACAGAATGGGTAAGAGATACATGATCACAAAAGGTCCCATCACTAGTGCACCTATAGATAAAAAGGGCTTTGCATCCTGGTCTGAAGGAGAGTGAATGGAGCGGATGTCATGACTAAAGCGGTTATACATGTACGACTATCTCTACGCTTATAACTCCTACAGAATGAGATGTCAGGACCTCCATTCTATGACTTACAGACTTCTGCAATCATATATTTATCACCTAACTTGCGCATAGGGCATCAGAAAACTCCTATAAGGCCAGAATAGAAAAAAGCCTTTTAGAATTAAATCTGCTTTTCTGAAGCCTGACCTCAGTAGGACAATTTGGTTATGCAACAAATCTTTACAATCATTGGTGGTTTGATTGCAGCGCAATGGCTCAGTGGTTAGCACTGTTGCCTTGCTGCACCTCTATCACAGACTTGAACCTAACAAAGGATAACATCTCCATGCAGTTCGCATGTTCTTACAATAATTTCAGTTTGTTTCCTCCCGTTCATCAAAAACACTTTTTTTCGCCGATATGAAAAAAAATGTAGATCTAGAAACAGCAATAGCTCTGCTACCTCTATCTACTCAGGACCTAGTAAATAAATACATCGTGACTCTGGAGGTCTCGCTCAGTAGCTGTTGCCAGCGCACTCCTCTACAGACTGGCAGCATTGGCAGGAAGAAACTGCAATCTGCTAACTATTGGAGAGAGGGAGAGTGAGCACAGAGCAAATACATGCCAAGCCATCAAAAATCGTGCTAAATAACAGCCCACAGAAAGAAGATGATTGCTATGTGACAATAAGCTAAGAAATGAGGATATTTTATCAACAATTTCTGAATTGAAGGAAACTAAGGAGCAGATTCATCAAGATTGGTGGCGTGCATGGTCACCCTACGCCAGTCTTCCTGGGGTAGAAGGAGCCAAATTCGAAGCCAATATGTAATGATTTTGCCACTTCTGAGTGGCGTGCACCATGGCACAAATGCTACTCCAGTGAGGGACTGGTGTACAAAATGCTGGCACTTTTGATGAAATTGACGAGCAGGCATGGTCACGTTCCCAGCCCGCCCAAGCTCCTCTCCAGCTCCGCACATTTCAGCAAAACTTATTCCAACTGACATGAAAATGCCAAAAATTGCAAAAAAGTTGCATACTTCCCAGTTGCGTAAAAAACCTGAGACTTTTCAAAGCATTTAAGCCAGTTTTTGTGGTATAAAAGCTTATTTAATCGGCCCCAATGTGTCATTGTGCACTTCTCTTTTGATCAAGGTAACACGTGACGCCGTCAACTGCAAAATGGTTTACAATTAAAAAATTACTTACTTTTATGAAGTTTCAATATTGTGTAGGACATTGTAGTAAGAACTCTGTCACCTTCAAGTACGTAAATGTCCCATATCCTCAGGTTCAGCGTGAAAGGAGTCTATATAGGTGAAAATTATAAGGTTTATTCAACTCATACCCAAACATGGCTTAATGATCACTTAAATTCTATAAGACTCACAAATATGCAAGAAAAGAGTAGAAAGGCAATGTAAAAGTGATAAAAGAAAAAGAGTTTCCCTCTTCAGTTAGTTAGTGAGCTACAACACCAGTACAGTCATCATCAAAAGTACAAAGCTGTGACTGGCAAACAAATAGATTTACTGCAAGGCTACAGCCACTTCAGTCAGATAATGAGCCGAATAGTCTAGAGTTATCACAACCTCTAAATCTGATACAGATGGCCAAATTTAAAAAAGGACTCCCATCACGTTTTTATCCTCTTAATATACTGCAATCATATTATATAGCACTGTGCGCTTACAATTGCTCATTTTGCCTTTCTACCCAGCTAATTCTTATCTTTTCTCTGCTCTATGTAGAAACAGGAAATCTTTGTTCCTGCATTTAACATTCCAAAAAAACCATACTGTTAAGGATTCTAGATTGTGAGCCCCATTGGGGACAGCGATGATAATGTGTGCAAACTGTAAAGCGCTGCGGGATATGTTAGCGCTATAAAAAATTAATTATTATTATTATTCCCCTTTTGAACTTCTGACCCAGCTGCTCTGCTCCTCCCCCCGTCAGGGAAATTTGCAGTGACTCATAACTCATACAACTCAAGTAACTCATAACTAACCTCCTGTTTCAACAAAGTTTAGCAGGATTCAGCTACTCCGTTTTTAATCATGTGATATCATAGACCTAATGAAAAACAGAATTAGCCACGTAGAAAGGCAAAATGAGCAATTGTAAGCAAACAGTGCTATCTAATATGACTGGAAGATATTTGGATAACAATTTGGATAAGAGAGCTTCTTTATCACTAGATATCAATATTATTTTCCAAAATGGAGTTGTGCCACGGAAAACAAAGAAAGGCCAATAACCATCAGTCCCAAACCCCCCCGAGGCTATCCTTACAAATGTGAAACCTGTCAGCTTGGCTGTGATATTACATTTTAATCTTGAGCAGCAGTTTCTCTATACAAATCACTTTAGTGATGCAGACATACCGCTACAACAGTGTGACTACATTACCTATCAGTTCATACTGCTCTAACTGCGTGACCATAGAGCCACCGATGGGCTCTTAGCCTACTGGATCGGTAATTTGGCCCACTTATCTTTATCCACCATTTCATGGAAAAATAGATGACTAGAATAGAGATAGATGTCTTTTTTTTTGTAAAGGAGTGAAACGGACTAGTGGCAATTTGTGATCAGTGCAAAAACTACTTGCACCAAAACGGTGAATAATCATTTTGCTTCCATATGAGCGCTGTACCCGATCCTATTCCTATTCATACCTTTGCATGATGCACACTGGGTGTTGCACTGTTGTCCTGTTAATTGCATCACGGTACTCTTGTGTCTTTACATGCTGCAAGTCAGATGAGGCAGGAGAGCATCCTTGAAGGTACACTCTCTAACAAAGCCCTATCTCTAGTCACGCATTACAATCTTTTGTGAATTCAACAAGGGTATAATTAGAATTTTGCATATGAATAAGCTTTTGAAATCCCCATGAATGGAAAGACAAATGTATACATGAAAAAATAACCTATTTTTTTCTTTATTTCAAGAAGCTTTGAATAATATGCTGCTGATTAGAAAGCTTGTGTTCAAGTTATATTAATGAAATATATATACACAAATGTGAGCGTGGCTTAGTATAGGACAGAACATGGAAGGAAAATCCCCAGATCGGTTACATTTGAGAGAAGGGATCTTTAAAGTGGGCCATAGATGTACAATATCACTAATGGGTGGTCACCCGAAGTGTTCACCACTGCTAGTGCACATTTTAATGAGAGGACATTTCAGATGCTAGAGAAATAAAAACCTAGACCTGTTACAATCAGCCTACCAAGTGTTGTTTTTTTTTAGGTAGGAAACATCAGGGAGAAAAGAGCTATCTCCATACACTATACAAGCTAAATAAACATACATGAGCAATTTAGGAATACTTTGGATCTCCAACCTTTAGCCTCATCTCAACTTTTAGAAAGCTGAAGAACATTTCTTAGTTTACCCAAAAATCTCTAGTTTGCAAAACGAAAAGGGGCTTTATTTTTTTTTTTGTTCAAAATAACACCAGATATCAAGACAATATTATGATTGCTCATTTAATTACCGGTAATAATTCTTTACCCCTACCCACCCAAATAAATTCTCCTCTGAATACTTTTAAGCTAGCCCTGGATAGGAATGCCTAGGACTAGAGATGAGCGAATTTGTTTGGGTCAATCCTTATTCGCCAAGCTATAGCACTTACCGAATAAGCTGCAGAGGGAACCCGGCTTCCTGGATTGCGCTGGCTGATCAGCTATCCAGCGCCGCAACTGAATGTGTCGCGGATGTTTCACTGTCACAACACATGTATGAAGAGCCCAACACACAGGCTATCCATGCATGTGTCGTGACTGTCACACAGCCGCGATACATGCAACTGCGACGCCGGACAGTTGATCAGCCGGAGCGATCCAGGAAGCCGGGTTCCCTCTGCAGCTTATTCGATAAGCGCTATAGCTTGGGGAATAAGGAGGGACACAAACAAATTCGCTCATCTCTACCTATGACGTCATTAGGCAGTGCCTTTGTGACAGGAACCTATTTAAAATCATGATACATGAGGAAATCCTGGTTGGACAAAACGTGATGGTGTGAAGCAAGATAATGGTTTTGCCACTATCCCCATTTGGATTGAATGCAGACACAGCGTTGTTGCCTGAAAGGACGCTGGGGTCTATAAACTTTTCTATCAACAAAACAATCTAATATCGTCAGTACCTCTAGTGTTGAGTTTGTGCTTTTAATACTTTATGCTTGTAAATGTATTAATTGTTTGTGCTGAAACAATGGACAGAATCCGGTTACAATCATTTGTTTATGTTTGGATATAAGATGTTGGCCGCGGGTAGCTTGACAACTGAATGGACTCCTTTTTCTTTTACCAACACAAATTATATCCAAATGCCGCTGCATTGGCATTGCGTAGACAGCATAAATGTAATGCATGCAGAAAGATCATACAGTAAGGATTGTGGATTTCTCATGTTCTAACAATGATCACATTTCCTTATGGGCAAATGAAACACATCCAATGTGCCCATCTACAGTTGGGTGCAGAAATCTTTGGACAGTGGCCGAGTCTTCGTGATTTGGGCTCTGCATGCCGCTATTTTATATTTAAAATGAAACAACGGAGATGTAATTGAGGTGTAGAATTTCAGGTTTAATTAATTAAAGAGGTTCTACAAAAATCTCCTGTGAAAAGTTTAGGAATTGCAATTATTTCGCTACAAAGCCTCCTCATTTCAGGGGCTCAAAAGTGATTGGACAAATTTACTATCATAAATAAAATGTTCATTTTTAATACTTTGTAGGGAATCCTTTGCAGGCAATGACTGCCTGAAGTCTGGAAGCCATAGACGTCGCCAAAC
This sequence comes from Ranitomeya imitator, assembly GCF_032444005.1. Classification (NCBI taxonomy): domain Eukaryota; kingdom Metazoa; phylum Chordata; class Amphibia; order Anura; family Dendrobatidae; genus Ranitomeya; species Ranitomeya imitator. The sequence goes on along the minus strand of NC_091285.1, from coordinate 386,420,217 downwards.
TCTGATTTTCTTCCATTATGATACTTTGCCAGGCCTTTACTGCGTATGACTTCAGTTATTGCTTGTTTGTGAGTCCTTCTGCCTTACAGAGTCTTAAGCATGTGAAATGCATGTTCAATGGGGTTGAGATCTGGCGATTGACTCTGCCATTGTGAATGTTTTTTCTTCTCCATGGAAAGGTTTCTGCGATCATCCACTACTGTTATGTTCCGAAGATGACTGGGCCTTTTTATTTTGTAGCAGAGTGTATCAAACTGTTGATTTGGCCACTCCCAAGATTTCTGCTTTCTCTCATGGATTTCTTCTTTTTTTTTTTTTTTTTTTTCATTCTGGTCAATTTCTTTTCTACCAAAAGTCCCTTTGACCGAATGTTGTGAGTTCATAGCAACAACTTCTAAATGCAAATGCCACATCTGGAATCCGCTCCAGACCATTTACATGCTTAATTGATGATATATATGAGGTAATAGCCCATGCAGTCCATTAAAAAGCTTTTGATAGATCTCAAATTACTTTTGGTCCCTTTGAAAATAGTCAGCTACATATTAAAGAGCTGTAATGCCTAAAACTTTACTCCAACTAGGATGTGAATAACCTCAAATTAAAGTTGCCAGTCTTCTCTTTAAGCTGACATTGATTATATGAATATAATAAATATTGAATATGTTTTGGAAAACAGCTAAAATGTTAAAACTTGTGTCACTGCTTAAATATTTCTGAACCTAACTGTATCTCTACCAAGCTAATTGGTTAGCAAGAAAGTGATTTCTTCAGTGTCTGTATTATTTTTTCCACATATTTGGCCACGTACAATTAGCTTTAATATTTTCTATAGGCGCCAACTTGATTATTTATATTACAATTTATTTTGGTCTCTAATTTTTTTTTTCCATGTGGGAATCTGTCTACTTCTGGGTAGAAAATGGTTATGCTTTTAATTTTTATAAAGATCATATATTTTATCAATGGTTAATTACATTTTTCGGTCTCCATATTTTATATAGGTTTGCTAGTTTCTGATCTGCAATGCTTTTTTTCATATTTAACTTATGATGCATAAGAACCCTTTAGTAGTAACTTGTTATATAAGAAAATAATAGATATCCAGGACTGTCCAGATTTGGTGTATACATTTTCTGCAATAGTACACCATCAGACTAACACTGCAGGTCGTAAGTTAACAAGTTTCTGGAACCAAGCCATAAACATGTTTTTGTGGCACAGGTGGGAAAGTAGTTGAAATGGGACAAGCCTTTCATACAGAGGTACACCAAAATGGAGGCGCTAAAATATTTACACTTAGTATAAAAGTTTTTTTTGCTACATCTCTGGATATAGTAACAGTAAGATAGTGCTTCTTTGCGAAGTATATTGGAGATATAATTTCATGTCAATCATTTGTATCCTATTTGGTATGTGATTATAAAATCTCCTTCCGTTGTGCAGCTGTAACAGGACACCTAGCTCAGCAGGGGGTCAAATCTTACTAAAATATGTACACTTTATATAAGAGAGTTTTTTCACATCTCTGGATATAGTAACTAGTGGTACAAGATAGTGCTCCTTTCTAATGGGAGAACATGTAACAACAGACATCTTAATTGATCTGGTTAAAAGTATTGTATCTACATTTTCCTCTATTTGGATATTTCCTAATTCATGAAGCAAATTTTGTTGATTACAATTGTTTAAGAAAAATAGAAAAGCTGTAAATGTACAGAAACTTCATATTTACCCGATCTAGGAAGCACTGGAAAAACCACTTCATGGTATAAAGACTTGTATAGAGTTCCTGAGTTTCCTGGGAAATTAAAACAACTTGGGTTAAAGGATTCAACAACAGTGCTAAAAACCTAAATAAATTGTTACCGTAATCTGCACAACGATAAAGTTTTATCTGTAAATCAAGACATGTACCCTCATTAACTGGCACTGGGCTTTAGAATGAGACACTGATGTGACATGGAGGGAAAGATTTGAAAACTATTTTACCATGTCTGAAGATACATTTAATAGTCAGTGAAATTCAATTTCAATAGACATTCTTTTTGATTTTTGTAAATGGAATATTTAAAAAAAAAAAAACGACTAGTGTAAAGCACGTCAAGAGTGCAGTCCACATGATGCTTCGGACGATATTTATACAATCTGGGCACTATTTTTTCTTACCATGCATCATATATAAACGGTGTGCTTTTATGATAACTGACTTATTTGTGGGATGTTTCCACCCAGTGATCACTACCTGTGCACAATGTTGGAACAAGAGAGACGTCACTTCATGAAGACAACTGATTGATGGATGAAACTTGCAGAACCACATTTTTCTACATTATGTGAACAGATTATTGTAGGATACTATTCCTGATGACTGATCGTGGCATATTACCACAACGAGTGCAAACATTCCATGTCATTCCTACTAGCACAAAGTACAGAAGCCCATGATGAACAACACTGCGGCAACACAACAACCTGCTGCCAGGCTAAGTCGCAACAGGCTGTCCTACAGGTAAGTCAGCAGTAACAAGACTTACATTGGCCTGTATGTGAGGAACAATGGCAATATTGTCAGGTCTGACTAAGGCCAGAGTAGCGTATTCATGCAAAGTTATTCAGGCTTACAGCTTCTATGAATTTCCAGGAAAACAAAACAAGTGGAAGTAAAGTCATGTCTGAATTCAGGTCATGGCAACCTTAACATTACAATAGACCGATCACTGTGGCATTCATGCCTAATCCAGGAAGCATTTTAATAAATACTTATTTTCATCAATCTGTATTATACCCTTTCAGAATCGGTGGATGTCAGACAATTCTCACACTGTCTATATACCAAAAAATAAGTGAACAGAAATCACATTATACAGGCAAGGTCGTGCAAATCTGAAAATAATAATAAGCATAAAAGATTATACATGTTGCCAAATTCCTTGCCGTAGCACCGCACGCTATCAGGGTTTAAAAATCTGTAGTCACAGAGTAAAAGACTTTTATAAGTAGACTGGACATCCCCTTTAGGGCTTGTTTTCACTTGCGAGGAACACGTCCGTGTCTCGCATGTGGAAACGAAGCTCTGGTGCCGGCACTCCGGAGCAGAGCGTGCGGCCGCATAGCAACACATGCAGCCACACGCTCCGCTCCGGAGTGCCGGCACCAGAGCTTCGTTTCCACATGCGAGACACGGACGTGTTCCTCGCAAGTGAAAACAAGCCCTTAACCCCTTCAAGTCGCGGCCCTTTTTGGTTTTTGCGTTTTTGTTTTTCACTTCCCTCCTTCCCAGAGCCATAATTTTTTTATTTTTCCGTCAATATGGTGATGTGAGGGCTTATTTTTTGCAGGACAAGTTGTACTTTTGAACAACACCATTGGTTTTACCATGTCTTTTACTAGAAAACAGGAAAAAAATTCCAAGTGCGGTGAAATTGCAAAAAAAAAGTGCAATCCCACACTTGTTTTTTGTTTGGCTTTTTTGCTAGGTTCATTAAATGCTAAAACTGACCTGCCATTGTGATTCTCTAGGTCATTACGAGTTCATAGACATCTAACATGTCTAGGTTATTTTTTATCCAAGTGGTGAAAACAAAATTCAAAACTTTGCTTAAAAATAATTAAAAAAAAAAGTGCCATTTTCCGATACCCGAAGCGTCTCATTTTTCGTGATCTGGGGTCAAGTGAGGGCTTATTTTTTGCGTGCCGAGATGACGTGTTTAATGATAACATTTCGGTGCAGATACGTTTCTTTTGATCGCCCGTTATTGCACTTTTATGCAATGTCGCGGCGACCAAAAAAATGTAATTCTGGCGTTTCGGATTTTTTTCTCGCGACGCTGTTTAGCGTTCAGGTTAATGCTTTTTTTATTGATAGATCGGGCGATTCTGAACGCGGCGATACCAAATACGTGTAGGTTTTTTTTTTTTTTATTGTTTTATTTAGGATGGGGCGAAAGGGGGGTGATTTAAACTTTTTTATTTTTTAACCCCTTAAGCCCCGAGGGTGGTTTGCACGTTAATGACCAGGCCAATTTTTACAATTCTGACCACTGTCCCTTTATGAGGTTATAACTCTGGAACGCTTCAACGGATCTTGGCGATTCTGACATGGTTTTCTCGTGACATATTGTACTTCATTTTAGTGGTAACAGTTATTCGATATAACTTGCGTTTATTTGTGAAAAAAACGGAAATTTGGTGAAAATTTCGCAATTTTTCAACTTTAAATTTTTATGCCCTTAAATCACAGAGATATGTCACGCAAAATACTTAATAAGTAACATTTCCCACATGTCTACTTTACATCAGCACAATTTTGGTACCAAAATTTTTTTTTGTTAGGGAGTTATAAGGGTTAAAAGTTGACCAGCAATTTCTCATTTTTACAACACCATTTTTTTTTTAGGGACCACATCTCATTTGAAGTCATTTTGAGGGGTCTATATGATAGAAAATACCCAAGTGTGACACCATTCTAAAAACTGCACCCCTCAAGGTGCTCAAAACCACATTCAAGAAGTTTATTAACCCTTCAGGTGTTTCACAGGAATTTTTGGAATGTTTAAATAAAAATGAATATTTAACTTTTTTTCACACAAAATTTATTTCAGCTCCAATTTGTTTTATTTTACCAAGGGTAACAGGATAAAATGGATGCCAAACGTTGTTGTACAATCTGTACTGAGTACAATGTTTGGGTGCATGGCAGAGCTCGGAAGGAAAGGAGCGCCATTTGACTTTTCAATGCAAAATTGACAGGAATTGAGATGGGACGCCATGTTGCGTTTGGAGAGCCCCTCATGTGCCTAAACATTGAAACCCCCCACAAGTGACACCATTTTGGAAAGTAGACACCCTAAGGAACTTATCTAGATGTGTGGTGACCACTTTGACCCACCAATTGCTTCACAGAAGTTTATAATGCAGAGCCGTAAAAATAAAAAAATCATATTTTTTCACAAAAATGATCTTTTTGCCACCAATTTTTTATTTTCCCAAGGGTAAGAGAAGAAATTAGACCACAAAAGTTGTTGTGCAATTTGTCCTGAGTGCGACGATACCCCATATGTGGGGGTAAACCACTGTTTGGGCGCATGGCAGAGCTCGGAAGGAAAGGAGCGCCATTTGACTTATCAATGCAAAATTGACTGGAATTGAGATGGGACGCCATGTTGCGTTTGGAGAGCCCCTGATGTGCCTAAACATTGAAATCCCCACAAGTGACACCATTTTGGAAAGTAGACCCCTTAAGGAACTTATCTAGAGGTGTGGTGAGCACTTTGACCCAACAAGTGCTTCACAGAAGTTTATAATGCAGAGCCGTAAAAATAAAAAATCATATTTTTTCACAAAAATGATCTTTTCGCCACCAATTTTTTATTTTCCCAAGGGTAAGAGAAGAAATTAGACCACAAAAGTTGTTGTGCAATTTGTCCTGAGTGCGACGATACCCCATATGTGGGGGTAAACCACTTTTTGGGCGCATAGCAGAGCTCGGAAGGGAAGGAGCGCCATTTGACTTTTCAATGCAAAATTGACTGGAATTAAGATGGGACGCCATGTTGGTTTGGAGAGCCCCTGATGTGCCTAAACATTAAAACCCCCCACAAGTGACACCATTTTGGAAACTAGACCCCCTAAGAAACTTATCTAGATGTGTTTTGAGAGCTTTGAAAACCCAAGTGTTTCACTACAGTTTATAACGCAGAGCCGTTAAAATAATTTGTTTTTTTCGCAAAAATTATTTTTTAGCCCCCAGTTTTGTATTTTCACAAGGGTAACAATAAATTGGACCCCAAAAGTTGTTGTCCAATTTGTCCTGAGTACGCGGATACCCAATATGTGGGGGGAACCACTGTTTGGGCGCATGGCAGAGCTCGGAAGGGAAGGAGCGCCATTTGGAATGCAGACTTAGATGGATTGGTCTGCAGGAGTCACGTTGCATTTGCAGAGCCCCTGATGTACCCAAGCAGTACAAACCCCCCACAAGTGGCCCCATATTAGAAACTAGACCTCCCAAGGAACTTATCTAGATGTGTTGTGAAAACTTTGAACCCCCAAGTGTTTCACTACAGTTTACAACGCAGAGCCGTGAAAATAAAAAATCCTTTTTTTTTCCCCACAAAAATGATTTTTAGCCCCCTAAATTTTTATTTTCCCAAGGATAACAAGAGAACTTGGACCCAAAAAGTTGTTGTCCAATTTGTCTCGAGTACGATGATACCCCATATGTTGGGGTAAACCCCTGTTTGGGCGCACGGGAGAGCTCGGAAGTGAAGGAGCACTGTTTTACTTTTTCAATGCAGAATTGGCTGGAATTGAGATCGGACGCCATGTCGCGTTTGGAGAGCCCCTGATGTGCCTAAACAGTGGAAACCCCCCAATTATAAATAAAACCCTAATCCAAACGCACCCCTAACCCTAATCCCAACTGTAACCCTAACCACACACCTAACCCTGACACACCCCTAATTCTAATCCCAACCCTAATCCCAACCGTAAATGTACTCCAAACCCTAACCCTAGCCCTAACCCTAACGGGAAAATGGAAATAAATACATTTTTTTTAATTTTATTATTTTTCCCTAAGGCTAGGGTTAACATTGCGTTAGGGAAATCCGTTTAGCGCTAGCGGATTGCGCTAACGCAATGTCTTTTTAGGTGTCGTGTTTAGTGGTCGCGTTAACGTCCCCGCTCTGAAAGATCGGGGATCGGACCTCGGGCGCGCCGCGGACACTGCAAGCAGCGTCCGAGGCGCGCCACAAAAGAACGGCACCTTGCTAGCGCGAGCCGAAAATGGCACGCTCTAGCGATGCGCTACACCCGAAAATCACATTGCTGTCAGTGGGTGTGCTAACGGACCCATTGCACGGCGTTGTGACATTTTCGCCGTGCAACGCTGTCCGTTAGCATTAACCCATTAACGCAATGTGAACTAAGCCTAAGGGGGTGATGAAGGGGGGGTTTTGATTTACTTTTATAGCGTTTTTTATATCGGATTTTTATGATTGGCAGCCGTCACACACTAAAAGACGCTTTTTATAGCAAAAAAGTTTTTGCGTCTCGACATTTTGAGACCTATAATTTTTCCATATTTTGGTCCACAGAGTAATGCGAGGTCTTGTTTTTTGCGGGACGAGTTGACGTTTTTATCGGTAACATTTTCGGACATGTGACAGTTTTTGATCGCTTTTTATTCCGATTTTTTGTGAGGCAGAATGACCAAAAACCAGCTATTCATGAATTTCTTTTGGGGGAGGCGTTTATACCGTTCCGCGTTTGGTAAAATTGATGAAGCAGTTTTATTCTTCGGGTCAGTACGATTACAGCGATACCTCATTTATATCATTTTTTTTATGTTTTGGCGCTTTTATACGATAAAAGCCATTTTATAGAAAAAATAATTATTTTGGCATCGCTTTATTCTGAGGACTATAACTTTTTTATTTTTTTGGTTATGATGCTATATGGCGGCTCGTTTTTTGCGGGACAAGATGACGTCTTCAGAGGTACCATGGGTATTTATATCCGTCTTTTTGATCGCGTGTTATTCCACTTTTTGTTCAGCGTTATGATAATAAAGCGTTGTTTTTTGGCTCGTTTTTTTTTTTTTTTTCTTACGGTGTTCACTGAAAGGGGTTAACTAGTGGGCCAGTTTTATAGGTCGGGTCGTTACGGACGCGGCGATACTAAATATGTGTACTTTTATTGTTTTTTTTTTTTTTTAGATAAAGAAATGTATTTATGGGAATAATATTTTTTTTTTCTTCTTCTTTATTTAGGAATTTTTTTTTTTTTTTTTTTTACACGTGTGGAAATTTTTTTTTTTACTTTTTCACTTTGTCCCAGGGGGGGGGGGGACATCACAGATCACCGATCTGACAGTGTGCATAGCACTCTGTCAGATCGGTGATCTGACATACAGCCGGGCAGGATTAGAGCTGCAGCTGCAGCCTGATCCTGACCCGGAAGTGCTCCCTGCAGGACCCGGAAGCAGCCCCGCGGCCATTTTGGATCCGGGGACTGCAGGGAGAAGACGCTTGGTACACGGTGAGTACATCACCATGTACCGATCGTCTCAGGGAAGCCCGCAGGGAGCCCCTTCCCTGCGCGATGCTTCCCTGCACCGCCGGCACACCGCGATCATCTTTGATCGCGGTGTGCCGGGGGTTAATGTGCCGGGAGCGGTCCGTGACCACTCCTGGCACATAGTGCCGGATGTCAGCTGCGATAGGCAGCTGACACCCGGCCGCGATCGGCCGCGCTCCCCCCGTGAGCGCGGCCGATCGCATATGACGTACTATCCCGTCACTGGGAATTAAGTCCCAGGTCACCTGGACGGGATAGTACGTCATATGGGATTATGGGGTTAAAATTTTTTCATATTTTTAAAAACATTTTTTTTTTTTTTTTTAACTTGTGCCATGCTTCAATTGCCTCCATGGGAGGCTAGAAGCTGGCATAGCCTGATCGGCTCTGCTACATAGCAGCGATCATCAGATCGCTGCTATGTAGCTGAAATGCAGGTGTGCTGTGAGCGCCGACCAAAGGGTGGGCGCTCACAGCAGGCCGGCATCAATAACCATAGAGGTCTCAAGGACCTCTATGGTTACCATCCTGATGCATCGCCGACCCCCGATCATGTGACGGGGGTCGGCGATGACATCATTTCCGGCCACCCAGCCGGAAGCGCCGGTTAAATGCCGCTGTCTGCGTTTGACAGCGGCATTTAACAGGTTAATAGCGGCGGGTGAATAGCGATTTCACCTGCCGCTATTGTGCGCACATGTAAGCTGTACAAAACAGCTGACATGTCGCGACTTTGATGTGGGCTCACCGCCGGAGCCCACATCAAAGGGGGTGACACGGCATGCGCAGTAATAGTACGTCGCATATCGTGAAAGGGTTAAAGGCAGTCTATCACCCCCAAAAAGCAAATTATTCTACTTAAACATTTATATAGGAGACTTAGCCCCTATAGAAACCTTACCAGTAATATACATTTTAGACTTAGTAAATCCATTTATCCATATACAAAAATGGGCACTTTAGTGCACCGTTGGCATGACCAATGGCTTGGTGCACAATTATGCCCTCCGATTTGCATATCTTGCAGTCTCTTAAAGGGAATTTGTCAACACATTTGACCTATGAAAACTATTCATATGGGCATACAGGTTATAGAATGCAAAAAAAAGCCTTGCTATTGAGAAATCATCTTTTATCACTATATAAAATGCCCTCTTCCAGGCTCCATTGAGACTATGTCCTTTAAGATAACTCTGCCCAAGGAGCTTGTTTTACAAGAAGGGGAGTTACCAGTGTAATGGCTGCTCTCCTGATCTCACCACAGAGCTGTGTGTGATTATAACCGACACATCTTCAGGTTCCCCTCCGCTTCCAACTCACATACAACAGAGCTCAGGAGCCGCAAAAAATACTTATGCAATCTGTTGCTCAGTGACTGAAAAATCACTGGTTTGAAATTCCTATGAAAGTGTGCTCTGGGTGTCATCAGAGCACTTCCTAAGCCCCTGCCCCAAAGCCCAACGTTCCTCCGCTTGATTGACAGCCCAGTACACTGTGTAGTCAAGATAGTGAGCAGTCAGTCAAGCAAAGGAAGGTGGGGCAAAGTAGGGAATAAAGCCAAAGTGGAAGAGACTTCGGAAGTGTTTTGACACTCCCATAGCACTTAAGCCTTACTTGTATATGAACTGTGACAGTGATTTTTTTTTAGTCAAGGAGCAACAGACTGCATAAGGTGTGGATGACATCATTGCTCAGAAACAAACATGACCATATAAACAGTTGTGTTTGGGGAATCATTCTGACAGATTTCTCTTCAAGTCACCTTAAGACGGCAGAGTACAGATAAACTATATATAGATCGTACATGAAGAGAGAAATGCCATTTACTGTATATACTTGAGTATAAGCCGAGATTTTCAGCCCAAATTTTTGGGCTGAAAGTGCCCCTCTTGGCTTATACTCGAGTCACAGTCGGCGGTGGGGTCGGCGGGTGAGGGGGAGAGAGGGCTGAGGCATAATTACCTGCTTCCGGGGCTCCTGGCGCTGTCCCTGCAGTCCCACGGTCTCCGGGTGCCGCAGCTCTTCCCCTGTTCAGCGGTCACGTGGGACCGCTCATTAAACTTATGAATATGGACTCCACTCCCATAGGGGTGGAGCCGCATATTCATTCCTCTAATGAGCGGTGCCAGTGACCGCTGACAGAGGAAGAAGCTGCGGCACCGAAGACCAGCTGTCCGGGAGAAGGAGCGGGACGCCGGGAGCAGGTAAGTATTACATATTCACCTGTCCGCGTTCCACCCGCCGGGCGCCGCTCAGTCTTCCCGTCCTCTGGCTCTGACTGTGCAGGTCAGAGGGCGCGATGACGTATAGTGTGCGCGCCGCCCTCTGCCTGAACAGTCAGTGCGGAGAGACGCCGGGACGGGACGCTGAGGAGCTGCAAGCAAGAGAGGTGAGTATGGCATTTTTTTTTTTTTTTTTAATTGCAGCAGCCGCAGCATTATATATATACCGGTAGCACAGTTTTATATGGCACATCTATGGGGCAATAATGAACTGTGCAGAGCACTATATGGCAGAGCTTTCTATGGCACATCTATGGGGCAATAATGAACGGTGCAGAGCACTATATGGCAGAGCTTTCTATGGCACATCTATGGGGCAATAATGAATGGTGCAGAGCACTATATGGCACAGCTTTCTATGGCACATCTATGGGGCAATGATGAATGGTGCAGAGCACTATATGGCAGAGCTTTCTATGGCACATCTATGGGGCAATAATGAACGGTGCAGAGCATTGTATATGGGGCACAGCTTTCTATGGCACATCTATGGGGCAATAATGAACGGTGCAGAGCACTATATGGCAGAGCGTTATATGGAGCATCTATGGGGCAATGATGAACGGTGCAGAGCACTATATGGCACAGCTTTATATTGCACATCTATGGGGCAATAATGAACGGTGCAGAGCACTATATGGCACAGTTTTATATGGCACATCTATGGGGCAATAATGAACGGTGCAGAGCATTCTATATGGCACAGTTTTATATGGCACATCTATGGGGCAATAATGAACAGTATGGAGCATTATATATGGCACAGCTTTATATGGAGCATCTATGGGGCAATAATGAACAATATGGAGCATTATATGTGGCACAGCATTATATGGAGCATCTATGGGGCAATAATGAACAGTATGGAGCATTATATGTGGCACAGCTTTATATGGAGCATCTATGGGGCAATAATGAACAATATGGAGCATTATATGTGGCACAGCATTATATGGAGCATCTATGGGGCAATAATGAACAATATGGAGCATTATATGTGGCACAGCTTTATATGGAGCATCTATGGGGCAATAATGAACAGTATGGAGCATTATATGTGGCACAGCTTTATACAGAGCATCTATGGGGCAATAATGAACGGTATGCAGCATTATATGTGGCACAGCTTTATATGGAGAATCTTATGGGGCGATAATGAAAGGTATGGAGCATCTATTTTTATTTTTGAAATTCACCGGTAGCTGCTGCATTTCCTACCCTAGGCTTATACTCGAGTCGTTAAGTTTTCCCAGTTTTTTGTGGCAAAATTAGGGGGGGTCAGCTACACTAATCAGTAGAAGGAAAGTATTTATGAAGATAAAGATTTTACCTCACAAATGACATCTTTAAAACTTCCATTTATAACATTAGTACAATCTGATGCCTCCAGTAACCCATCCAGCCTATATTACTTGTATCCTGTAAAGTTTACTTACAAAGTGCTGTTTAAGTTTAGGCATATATTTCTTCATTATTTTATCATGATGTTCCTGAAATCTCAATAACTTTGGAAAACCTGGGACAAAAAAGCCTATAAATAAAGAGAAATGGAAAGCATGTATGTTAGATATATGTCTGTATAACAAACATGCATTGAACATGAGAGAATATGAAATGAACGTGAGCGACTCTTACCATGAAGTGTATGTTTAGCCCCAGAGAACAGTCTAACAAGTGCCCAAAACGCATCTTCTTCATTCATGTACATGAGTAGTAATGCAGTTATCTGGCTCATGCCCTGACAATAGCCAACCTCCTGCACAAGAGAATAAAAGATAAAAATGCGAACAAAGTTACTTTACAAAAATAACCTGAGCTTCAACTTGTAATGTGTTTACACTAGTGGCGTGGCTGCTGTACATACCCTGAGGTGTCTGAAGGATCCCAGTGATTAATTGGAAGTTTTAGGATTTCTGGAATTCTCAGTACTGAAATAGGCAATTTTTGAATTACGTGGTGAGGTGGGGGTTGGGTCGAGACGATAAAAAAATCTTGACCCACACAGAACCCGCTGCAAGCAGCAGCACTGGTCGATTATTAAGCAAACAATTCATTTTACAGAGGAAGAGTTGTTTCATCCAGAAAACATCTAAAATGGCCAGATGGTTTGGAAGGTTAAACAGCTGCCCCCCTGCAAAACCAAATTATTGCTTATGCTCACAGCTCAGTGTACTCTAGAAAGTATGCAAATTGTCTCTTCAGAGAGGACAAGGACTAGAACTCTAGTGCCACCTATTGGAAGTAGCAATCCTAAAAGTCAATATCAGCTCTCTAACAAGCCTTGTCATATGACTTCAGATAAAAGCCAAAACCAAAATCTCAATTTGCAGACACTGTTTCGGGGTACTGCCCCTCGTCAGTGCAAAGTGTGAGATCCGGTTTGGCTGGGTGAGAGACATCTGACAAGGGTCAGGATATGCTAGGTACATTGTGCGATCAAGAGAAGTTAAAGATAAATCTTTGCTCAAAAATTAATGAGATACTGCAAGATCTGCCATGGCTGTAACCCCAAAAGCTTCAAGGTAAAAGGTATAGCTACAATTAATTGTGGTATTAAGAGGGGGGGAATGTGGAGCAACTCCAAGCCAAGGTAAAGTGAGGGCGGATAGTTAACATTGACAGTTTTTAATGAAGATCATTAGGCATCATAAGGAGCTTTTCCCCGTTCCTGTAACATCTTTATCCTGCAATCAGATTGTTTAATTTGTATTTCCTTTTGATTTAGTTTTTAGAATGATTTATGTGATTTTGTTTCTATAGAGTCGCTCCTCTTCTACTATTTTGTGCCCCAGTTTTTAAACAGAAATGGATGATACAAATAAGTATCTCGGCCTTTGATGCTCTTCCTCACTGGGATAATTGGGACTACTTAAAGGGAACCCATAGCGTCCTAAATGTTTTTAACCTGCAGATATAGGGTTAATCTGAAGGTTCATCACATTCCAAAACTAAGCGGCTGCCGTGCTGAAAGGAGCGTCTGAAGGTTCATCACATTCCAAAACTAAGCGGCTGCCGTGCTGAAAGGAGCGCTACTGGAAGGAAATTAAGGTTATTCCTCCCTGCAGCCTCCGGCTTTCAGTCAGAGGCACGACCGAAGCAGCCACAGTGATCACTCAGCATACAGTGAGCGGCGGCTGTACATCGGCACACAATTAACATGCAGATTAACAGCATTTGAGGACACGACATGCTCCCTTTACATAACATAGTATTTTATTTTTTTATTACTTGATTCACAGTCTATAGTATTTTAGGAATTTTATTTATATTTTTTGGTGTCAGGAAAAGATTATTATTATAGCAAGATTACACTGGTGCTTTCCTAATTAGCTATACTGTGTCAGTTGCTGGCACCCTGGCAGGTGGGATGTGCAAACCTGCCCAAGCAAACGTCCAAAAAGAAAGTCAAACAGAGGGCTGCCGCGCTGATACACATATAACGATGCCCACCCTGTGATCGCAGGCACAGTAGGGTGGGCATCGTTATGTGTATCAGCGCGGCAGCCCTCTGCTTGACTTTCTTTTTATTATTACATTTGGATCATGCTGCACGTTAATCATATGAGAATTCTTTACGATTTATTTTACACACTGCACTTTCTTTTAATTAAAATGTTCTGTTGCATATTACTTTGATGCTTCCATCACTGCAGATATTTATGATTACATTTCCACTTTATCCACAGTGGCTAGGTTTACTCATTGGGAGAATGTGCACATGACTTCTTTAACACGCCATGCAACCTCATCTGCTTTCCTGCCAAGCTTTAGGAAAATGCAGGCAGTGCTTTCCCAGAAGCTTTTCTGATGATTTCTGATGTAAATCACAATCTGTAAAATGTTTGTGCAATGCAGCAATGCGCAAAATGCTACAACTTTTTGCCGTTTTCATGCCAGCTTTAGATGGAGCTGGGCGGTACATTCGGCACGACAAATTCATGAAGCACTATGGCATTCCTTATGCCAAAAATCTTACTCAGGTCCCTGACTTGAGTAAGATTTCTGACAAGGTGCAAGCCACTTGTCAGACGTTCCCGTTTCATTATGATTGCCGGTCTTAATGAATTGAGGCCATAGTGTGTACTTTAAACCATTAAGCCCTATGTGATTTTTCATTTTCTTTCTCAAACTATTTTCCTGCCAAAATAGTCAAATGAGGGCTTGTATTTTGCAGGACAAGTTGAAGATTTGTGTGACTCCATTCATTTTGCCATACATTGTTTAGAAAAGATCCATGAACCTCAGCGTTGCACTAAGCAGTAAACATTGACATTGGTCCCCATTCACAAGACACAGGAATGTCCTTTTAAATGAGACTCGTAAGCCAGATGCAAACTGTATAGGAAAGTACAGCAGACCAGGTTATCCCAAGCCAAAAGCCACTGCAAAGACCATATATCACACAGTATAGTATTTCTTGGGAACGCGTCCCTATTGTGGCCAGATTACACGTAGTCCAGACTGTAGTATATCTCTTGAATCTAAGTCATTTCTCCACCCCGTCTGTCCCTGTTGTCCGCAATGTGTTAGTGAAATAGAGTACGTGTGCGCCATAGTTGGCGCATGTGCAATTAAATCTTCGGTCGCGGTGATAAATGAAGATGAAACGCCGCCCATCGGACCGGTAAAAACTCATTTAAATATTTCGCCAATTTGAGGTGACAGGTTCCCTTTAAAAACCCTTGTGCAAGTATGTTAGTACAGCTGAAAACAGTTTGGCTGATTAGCTATTAGCTATAAACCTGACCTTCCTTTGAGCTAGTTGAGAATCTGGAGTATTACATTTGTTGGCTCCATTAACCCCTTCCCGACCCATGACGCCACGTAGGCGTCATGAAAGTCGGTGCCATTCCGACCCATGACGCCTATGCGGCGTCATGGAAAGATCGCGTCCCTGCAGATCGGGTGAAAGGGTTAACTCCCATTTCACCCGATCTGCAGGGACAGGGGGAGTGGTAGTTTAGCCCAGGGGGGGTGGCTTCACCCCCTCGTGGCTACGATCGCTCTGATTGGCTGTTGAAAGTGAAACTGCCAATCAGAGCGATTTGTAATATTTCACCCATTATAACGGGTGAAATATTACAATCCAGCCATGGCCGATGCTGAAATATCATCGGCCATGGCTGGAAATACTAGTGTGCCCCCACCCCACCCCACCGATCGCCCCCCCAGCCCTCCGATCTGGCCGGTACACTGCTCCGGCTCCCCTCCGTCCTGTGCTCCGCTCCCCCCCGTGCTCGTGTCCGCTCCCCCCGTGCTCCAATCACCCCCCCGTGCTCCAATCACCCCCCCTGCACTCCGATCCACCCCCCCCGTGCTCCGTTCCACCCCCCCGTGCTCCGTTCCAGCCCCCCCGTGCTCCGTTCCACGCCCCCCGCGCTCCGTTCCACCCCTCCCGCGCTCCGATTCCCCCCCCCCGTGCTCCGATCCCCCCCCCCCCGTGGTCCCCCCCCACCCTATCATACTTACCGATCCAGCCGTGGTCCCGTCCGTCTTCTCCCGGGCGCCGCCATCTTCCAAAATGGCGGGCGCATGCGCAGTGCGCCCGCCGAATCTGCCGGCCGGCAGATTCGTTCCAAAGTGCATTTTGATCACTGAGATATAATCTATCACAGTGATCAAAATAAAAAAAATAATAAATGACCCCCCCCCTTTGTCACCCCCATAGGTAGGGACACTAAAAAAAATAAAGAAATTTTTTTTTTCCACTAATGTTAGAATAGGGTTAGGGTTAGGGGTAGGGGTAGGGGTAGGGTTAGGGGTAGGGGTAGGGTTAGGGTTAGGGGTAGGGGTAGGGGTAGGGCTAGGGTTAGGGGTAGGGTTAGGGGTAGGGTTAGGGGTAGGGGTAGGGGTAGGGGTAGGGTTAGGGCTAGGGTTAGGGTTAGGAATGTGCACACGTATTCTGGTCCTCTGCGGATTTTTCCGCTGCGGATTTGATAAATCCGCAGTGCTAAACCGCTGCGGATTTATGGCGGATTTACCGCGTTTTTTTCTGCGCATTTCACTGCGGTTTTACAATTGCGATTTTCTATTGGAGCAGTTGTAAAACCGCTGCTGAATCCGCACAAAGAAGTGACATGCTGCGGAATGTAAACCGCTGCGTTTCCGTGCAGTTTTTCCGCAGCATGTGCACAGCGATTTTTGTTTCCCATAGGTTTACATTGAAATGTACACTCATGGGAAACTGCTGCGGATCCGCAGCGTTTTCCGCAGCGTGTGCACATACCTTTAGAATTAGGCCATGTGCACACGGTGCGGATTTGGCTGCGGATTCGCAGCAGTGTTCCATCAGGTTTACAGTACCATGTAAACATATGGAAAACCAAATCCGCTGTGCCCATGGTGCGGAAAATACCGTGCGGAAACGCTGCGTTGTATTTTCCGCAGCATGTCAATTCTTTGTGCGGATTCCGCAGCGTTTTACACCTGTTCCTCAATAGGAATCCGCAGGTGAAATCCGCACAAAAAACACTGGAAATCCGCGGAAAATCCGCAGGTAAAACGCAGTGCCTTTTACCCGCAGATTTTTCAAAAATGGTGCGGAAATATCTCACACGAATCCGCAACGTGGGCACATAGCCTTAGGGTTAGGGTTGGAATTAGGGTTGTGGTTAGGGTTAGGGGTGTGTTGGGGTTAGTGTTGTGGTTAGGGGTGTGTTGGGGTTAGGGTTGTGATTAGGGTTATGGCTACAGTTGGGATTAGGGTTAGGGGTGTGTTGGGGTTAGTGTTGGAGTTAGAATTGAGGGGTTTCCACTGTTTAGGCACATCAGGGGTCTCCAAACGCAACATGGCGCCACCATTGATTCCAGCCAATCTCGTATTCAAAAAGTCAAATGGTGCTCCCTCACTTCCGAGCCCTGACGTGTGCCCAAACAGTGGTTTACCCCCACATATGGGGTACCAGCATACTCAGGACAAACTGCGCAACAATTACTGGGGTCCAATTTCTCCTGTTACCCTTGTGAATCTAAAAAAATGCTTGCTAAAACATAATTTTTGAGGAAAGAAAAATGATTTTTTATTTTCACGGCTCTGCGTTGTAAACGTCTGTGAAGCACTTGGGGGTTCAAAGTGCTCACCACATATCTAGATAAGTTCCTTGGGGGGTCTAGTTTCTAAAATGGGGTCACTTGTGGGGGGTTTCTACTGTTTAGGCACACCAGGGGCTCTGCAAACGCAACTTGACACCCGCAGACCATTCCATCAAAGTCTGCATTTCAAAAGTCACTACTTCCCTTCTGAGCCCCGACGTGTGCCCAAACAGTGGTTTACCCCCACATATGGGGTATCAGCGTACTCAGGAGAAACTGGACAACAACTTTTGGGGTCCAATTTCTCCTGTAACCCTTGGGAAAATAAAAAATTCTGGGCTAAATAATTATTTTTGAGGAAAGAAAACGTATTTATTATTTTCACGGCTCTGCATTATAAACTTCTATGAAGCACTTGGGGGTTCAAAGTGCTCACCACACATCTAGATAAGTTCCTTTCAGGGTCTAGTTTCCAAAATGGGGTCACTTGTGGGGGGTTTCTACTGTTTAGGCACATCAGGGGCTCTGCAAACGCAACGTGACGCCCGCAGAGCATTCCATCAAAGTCTGCATTTCAAAACGTCACTACTTCAATTCCGAGCCCCGGCATGTGCCCAAACAGTGATTTACCCCCACATATGGGGTATCACCATACTCAGGAGAAACTGGACAACAAATATTGGGGTCAAATTTCTCCTGTTACCCTTGGGAAAATTAAAAAATTCTGGGCTAAATAATTATTTTTGAGGAAAGAAAACGTATTTATTATTTTCACGGCTCTGCATTATAAACTTCTATGAAGCACTTGGGGGTTCAAAGTGCTCACCACACATCTAGATAAGTTCCTTTGGGGGTCTAGTTTCCAAAATGGGGTCACTTGTGGGGGGTTTCTACTGTTAAGCCACATCAGGGGCTCTGCAAATGCAACGTGACGCCCACAGAGCATTCCATCAAAGTCTGCATTTCAAAACGTCACTACTTCACTTCCGAGCCCCGGCATGTGCCCAAACAGTGATTTACCCCCACATATGGGGTATCAGCGTACTCAGGAGAAACTGGACAACAACTTTTGGGGTCAAATTTCTCCTGTTACCCTTGGGAAAATAAAAAATTGCAGGCTAAAAGATCATTTTTGAGAAAATAATTTTTTTT
Organism: Ranitomeya imitator; assembly: GCF_032444005.1. Classification (NCBI taxonomy): domain Eukaryota; kingdom Metazoa; phylum Chordata; class Amphibia; order Anura; family Dendrobatidae; genus Ranitomeya; species Ranitomeya imitator. The sequence goes on along the minus strand of NC_091285.1, from coordinate 386,401,669 downwards.
TTTATTTTCATGGCTCTGCGTTATAAACTTTTGTGAAGCACTTGGGGGTTCAAAGTCCTCACCACACATCTAGATTAGTTCCTTTGGGGGTCTAGTTTCTAAAATGGTGTCATTTCTGGGGGATCTCCAATGTTTATGCACACAGGGGCTCTCCAAACGTGACATGGTGTCCGCTAATGATTGGAGCTAATTTTCCATTTAAAAAGCCAAATGGCGTGCCATCCCTTCCGAGCCCTGCCGTGCGCCCAAACAGTGGTTTACCCCCACATATGGGGTATCAGCGTACTCAGGACAAACTGGACAACAATATTTGGGGTCCAATTTCTCCTATTATCCTTGGCAAAATAGGAAATTCCAGGCTAAAAAATCATTTTTGAGGAAAGAAAAATTATTTTTTATTTTCATGGCTCTGCGTTATAAACTTCTGTGAAGCACCTGGGGGTTTAAAGTGCTCAATATGCATCTAGATAAGTTCCTTGGGGGGGTCTAGTTTCCAAAATGGGGTCACTTGTGGGGGAGCTCCAATGTTTAGGCACACAGGGGCTCTCCAAACGCGACATGGTGTCCGCTAACAATTGGAGCTAATTTTCCATTCAAAAAGTCAAATGGCGCGCCTTCTCTTCCGAGCCCTGCCGAGTGCCCAAACAGTGGTTTACCCCCACATATGAGGTATCGGCGTACTCGGGAGAAATTGCCCAACAAATTTTATGATCCATTTTATCCTACTGCCCATGTGAAAATGAAAAAATTGAGGCGAAAAGAATTTTTTTGTGAAAAAAAATTACTTTTTCATTTTTACAGATCAATTTGTGAAGCACCTGAGGGTTTAAAGTGCTCACTAGGCATCTAAATTAGTTCCTTGGGGGGTCTAGTTTCCAAAATGGGGTCACTTGTGGGGGAGCGCCAATGTTTAGGCACACAGGAGCTATCCAAACACGACATGGTGTCCGCTAACGATGGAAATAATTTTTCATTCAAAAAGTCAAATGGCGCTCCTTCCCTTCCGAGCCTTACCATGTGCCCAAACAGTGGTTTACCTCCACATGTGAGGTATTGGTGTACTCAGGAGAAATTGCCCAACACATTTTAGGATCCATTTTATCCTGTTGCCCATGTGAAAATGAAAAAATTGAGGCTAAAAGAATTTTTTTGCGAAAAAAAAGTACTTTTTCATTTTTACGGATCAATTTGTGAAGCACCTGGGGGTTCAAAGTGCTCACTATGCATCTAGATAAGTTCCTTGGGGCGTCTAGTTTCCAAAATGGGGTCACTTGTGGGGGAGCTCCAATTTTTAGGCACACGGGGGCTCTCCAAACGTGACATGGTGTCCGCTAAAGAGTGGAGCCAATTTTTGATTCAAAAAGTCAAATGGCGCTCCTTCCCTTCCAAGCCCTGCCGTGCGCCAAAACAGTGGTTTACCCCCACATATGAGGTATCAGCGTACTCAGGACAAATTGGACAACAACTTTCGTGGTTCAGTTTCTCCTTTTACCATTGGGAAAATAAAAAAATTGTTGCTAAAAGATAATTTTTGTGACTAAAAAGTTAAATGTTCATTTTTTCCTTCCATGTTGCTTCTGCTTCTGTGAAGCACCTGAAGGGTTAATAAACTTCTGGAATGTGGTTTTGAGTACCTTGAGGGGTGCAGTTTTTAGAATGGTGTCACTTTTGGGTATTTTCAGCCATATAGACCCCTCAAACTGACTTCAAATGTGAGGTGGTCCCTAAAAAAATGGTTTTGTAAATTTCGTTGTAAAAATGACAAATCGCTGGTCGAATTTTAACCCTTATAACTTCCTAACAAAAAAAAATTTTGTTTCCAAAATTGTGCTGATGTAAAGTAAACATGTGGGAAATGTTATTTATTAACTATTTTGTGTCACATATCTCTCTGGTTTAACAGAATAAAAATTCAAAATGTGAAAATTGCGAAATTTTCAAAATTTTCGCCAAATTTCCGTGTTTATCACAAATAAATGCAGAATTTATTGACCTAAATTTACCACTAACATGAAGCCCAATATGTCACGAAAAAACAATCTCAGAACCGCTAGGATCCGTTGAAGCGTTCCTGAGTTATTACCTCATAAAGGGACACTGGTCAGAATTGCAAAAAACGGCAAGGTCTTTAAGGTCAAAATAGGCTGGGTCTTGAAGGGGTTAAACTCTCAAAATGGCCAGAAAAAGAGAACTTTCATGTGAAACTCAACAGTCTATTCTTGTTCTTAGAAATGAAGGCTATTCCATGAGAGAAATTGCCAAGAAACTGAAGATTTCCTTCAAAGGTGTGTACTACTCTCTTCAGATGAAAGCACAAGCAGGCTCTAACCAGAGTAGAAAGAAGTGGGAGGCCCCACTGCACAACTGAGAAACAAGACAAGTACATTAGAGTCTGTAGTTTGAGAAATCGACCCCTCACCGGTCTGCAACTGGCAACTTCATTAAATAATACACGCAAAACACCAGTGTCAACGTCTACAGTGAAGAGGCGACTCCGGGATGCTGGCCTTCAGGGCAGAGTGGCAAAGAAAAAGCCATATCTGAGACTGGCTAATAAAAGGAAAAGATTAATATGGGCAAAAGAACACAGACATTGGACAGAGGAAGATTGGAAAAAAGTGTTATGGACAGACGAATCCAAGTTTGAGGTGTTTGGATCACAAAGAAAAACATTTGTGAGATGCAGAACAACTGAAAAGATGCTGGAAGAGTGCCTGATGCCATCTGTCAAGCATGGTGGAGGTAATGTGATGGTCGGGGGTTGCTTTGGTGCTGGTAAAGTGGAAGATTTGTACAAGGTAAAAGGGATATTGAATAAGGAAGGCTAGATTATCACTCCATTTTGCAACGCCATGCCATACCCGGTGGACAGCGCTTGAATGGAGCCAATTTCATCCTACAACGGGACAATGACCCAAAGCACGCCTCCAACTTATGCAAGAACTATTTAGGGAAGAAGCAGGCAGCTGGTATTCTATCTGTAATGGAGTGGCCAGCGCAGTCACCAGATCTCAACCCCATTGAGCTGTTATGGGAGCAGCTTGACCGTATGGTGCACAAAAAGTGCCCATCAAGCCAAACCAACTTGTGGGAGGGGCTTCTGGAAGCATGGGGTGAAATTTCTCCAGATTACCTCAGAAAATTAACTGCTAGAATGCCAAAGGTCTGCAATGCTGTAATTGCTTTCGTCAAAGAATGATCCCTTTGCAGCAAAGTTTGAAGGAGAAAATTATTATTTCAAATAAAAATCTTTTTTTCCAATCTTGTCAATGTCTGGACTAGATTTTCAATTCATTTGGAAACTCATTTGATTAATAAAAGTATGAGTTTTCATGGAAAGCACAAAATTGTCTGGGTGACCCTAAACTTTTGAACGGTAGTGTACATAAACACATGCACAAACACATACGGTATATACAGTATATGCGCGCACACACACACACACACATACACACACTGCTGTGTGTAGATCTCTATATGCACTGAAAACAGAAAACTCCTGCATCTCTCTCATCTTAGAACATATAGTACAAAGTACAGACCTTTTAATGATAGTAATTTAACAGCATGCTAAAGAGTGAAAACTCTTTAAGAAAACTGTAGTTTGAAACATAATGATTTTAATAATAGCCAGTCTTTTCTTCAAAGGCGCAGGCTGTGAAGTCTATGTACTTAAGACATTTTTTTTTTCAATTCAACACAGGCGCTGTGGCTAGTCAAGCTTTCAACACATTGCCAGGTTCGGAGGGTTAACAAGTCTGGTTTTGACACCATGCAGAACTTTTGCCAAGAGATTTCTTGCATACACTTAAATACCATCTGGTTGTACAGAGATGTAGCATGTGTAGCGCTCCCCAAGCAGTGCGAATTCTCTGCGCATTGTGACCAACATGATAATTACACACAGATGTTTCTGTAAAAGAGATGGCGAGACCACCGATATTAACACAGAAGAAGGGACCTGCAAGACCTTCCAAGCACAGGTAGTGCAATCTATATATAGAGGCTTCATGTTGGGCTATTAGAAAAACTATCAGAACCTTGTACCCCTGCCACCTGTTCAGAGTCCTCAATATGTGAGCAGATTTCCCAGCAAGCACCTTCTGTGCTTTAGCTATAATTTAATGCAGATGAACTGGGGAATTCATCACTCTGTACAATTAGGCCTGTAGAAATCGCACATTATTTCTACAAAAAACACAAGAGAGTCAGTGACAAAACATACGGTTCTCCACTGAACAAATGTTTTATTTTCTTCCCATTTAGGTGAGGGAAAAAAAACAGAACAGAAAGCTAAAACAAATCTCAAGATCCGGTCAAGGCGTTCAAGATCAGATCATGCAGTGAGGTTTGGGTAAAACTACACATGCTGTACATCTAATGCAAATTCTACATTTAGAAGGCAACAACAACTCCCATGTGCAGCATGTCAGTAGGTGCCGGACCTCCACTTGGGTAGACGGTGTGTGGGCCATCAATCACCATTGTAATCAGATTGCCGACCTGGCATCTTCCTCACACCACGCCATGACAACGTACTGGTAAAGAGCACAATCCATCTTCATTCAGTGTACTAATTGGAACTGGCGCCAAGTCAGGAGTTATCTCACCGGGCAGAATAGAGAACAACAAGTGACTTTGGTTCTGGCTCATTACACGAGTGTCTGACGAGGAGGTGGCTACAAGGTCTCACTAACATATGGGATTTTGGAGTTTGGCGTTATATATGCATATCGTCTCCTGAGAGAGCACTGTCTGGCTGTATAGTCCCAAAACATCACTGCTGAGAACAAGGCCTAACTAGCTCAATATATCAGAAAATATGTGTAAAAAGCTGCGTGTCAATAGGCAATAAAGCAGATCAGCAGTTGTTTTACCCCTTCTCACCACATGACATACATCACGGCGTGGGTGCAGGTCTATGGAGCGGGATCAGGAGCTGACTGCCCCACAGGCTCAGATTCTGGCCAGGTTACACAGCATGTAGACGCGTCTAACAGCAGCGATTGACACCAACGCCAATTGCTGTTGACTACTGCATGATCCTGCCTGGGTATTCTTTCTGGCAACTCATCAACCCCCTCTCCTGCTGAATGCCCCAGTGCCAGTCATGCCAATTCTCCTTTGGCGTCTGGGTTGCCAACCGTCTATACATGTACGAGCAGTCCGTAAAGGTCTGGTGCATTTCTCTGCCGTCCGGAAGAAAAAAGGACTGCCCCTGCTCATTTAAAAATGATCCTGACATTTGTACTGCACATATGCATACATTAAGAGGATGCCATGCACCGCACCAACAGGATTGTACCAGAAAGGATGACATCCAAGAGAAGATCAAATCACCATTGAGACAGCTGGATCTCCAAGGCAACCCCGTCTTCTGCCCATGAAGTGTCGCGGCCAGCGCTGGGCAAGTATAGAACAGTGTGTGCCTATAACCGACTGTGGTGTATATACAATATAGGGTGAACTTCACACTATATGGCATACACACCACAAGGGCTGTTGCACTGTGATTCGGGGCCTGCATTTTTTTTTAATAAAGTTTAATTTCATTTTGAAGCTTTGCAAGCCTCAAGGGGAGGTGCTGGGCCTTCACTGCCTCTCAACTACCACATCACCGAAGGAGGTGGAGAATGTTCCGGAAACTTTAATGTTTCTCAGTAATGACTACTTTCATGATCTTATGAAAAAAAGAAAATTATCTAATACTCAAGTATTGCATGCCTGTTAGATCCCACAGAGTGGCATATTCAAAAAAGCTGCTGACGCGCAGAGAACTCCACAGAGGTGCCTTCCTCTTTCCTACTGTGATGACCAGTGACTGTTAGTCCAAAGCTCCGACCATGCTTATATAGGGACCTATATACTGTGCCTGTTCAGGACCCTGTCTTTTGCTGCCCTTATTCACACAGGTGACTGCTGACACATGGACAGTGTAGGAACGTCCCGAATAGGGTCACCTTGACATGGTGGGATGGCTTTTATGCCATTTTTGATTAAAACAGTGTTATTGAGAACCCTATGCTATTTAAAAGCACTTTTGCTTTTTACTTAATTAGGTACAGCAGGGTATATGCTCATTTTGTCTTTATTAGGTGGTGAGGAATGTCTGAGAAACTGTATAGCTGCAGATATGGAATGGGATACTCAGTATCTGCATTATACTGAAAATATACACTGCAAAATATCACCTCTCCTAACCTGTATACTAGGAGTAATTCTCAATATTTGCATTATTCTGCATCTATACACTGCACAGTACCACTTATCCCGTCCTGTATCCTGGGTGTAAATCTCAATAGCTGTATTATTCTGCATATATACACTGTCCAGTACCCCTTCTCCTGTCCTGTATACTGAGTGTAATTCTCAGTATCTATGCATACATATACACACACAGTACCACTTCTCCTGCAATGTAAAGTGGGTGTAACTCAGTATCTGTATTATCCTGTATTTATACACTATACAGTACCACTTTTCCTGGCCTATATATCTGTTTGTATTCAGGATGCAGTTATGGGGGCATGGTCTTTATTGGGGTGTGGCAAAATTTTGTCTGGTCCGTGAATTTTGATCCAGTTGTCCAGAAAAATTTGAATAGTAGGTTGTCAACCCTGTGTGGCGTCCAGCCATAAGTTTAGCGTCTCAGGAAACAAACAGATTTTCTGTACATACTGCAATAGTCATATTGCAGAATGTAGAACAAGCATTGGAATGAAAAAGTCAAAAGTTAAACAAAATAACTGTTCATTATTGAAAACTAAAAATGTTGAAATCCCTCTATTTCTTAGTTACAAATTAAGAAATGTAAAAAAGTAAAGCATTAAAGCGATGCTCCCATCCCCAAGATACTATCCCAATAGGTAGCGGGTGTAATAATAATATTTGCAACCACTTCCAATTAGAAATGTAGTATAGTCCTTCCGATAAGCTATGTTGCTTGGCTAGGTTCACATTGCGTTAATGGGTTAACGCTAACGGACTGCGTTGCACGGCGAAAATGTCGCAATTAACGCCGTGCAAGGGGTCCGTTAGCTCACCCATTGACAGCAGCAATGTTATTTTTAGCTGAAGCGCATTGCTAGCGCATGCCATTTCCGGCACGCGCTAGCGATGTGCCGTTCTTTTGTGACGGACCTCGGACACTGCTTGCAGCGTCCAAGGCCCATTCCTCGCTAGCGCAGATTGGGGATCTGCGCTAGCGGGGAGGGTGAACGTCGACCCTCTAGAAACATTGCGTTAGCGCAATCCGCTAGTGCTATGTGCTTAACGGATTGCCCTAACGCAATGTGAACCGTATCCATGGTTATAACCTCTCATAGTGACAAATAGTTGTTAAGGGTCGTAACAATGGATATCTCAGCTACTGCAATGGCGTGGACATGGAATAAATTACATAGTGGAGCAGAAGAACTATACTACATTTCTAATTGGCGACATTTTATAATATTATTACACCCGCTACATATAGGGATATAATATTGGAGATAGGAATGACCCTTTAAGTAACTCTGCCTACAAATTTGATGTATCAAAATCTAAAGACATCTACCTCAAAATGGTATCCATACAAATGTCATCTTACCATGTAAAAAATGCCATCTAAAGTGAATCTACAGAATACATTTTATAGGTCTCAGAAAAAAATGTCCCACAAAAACAAGACTATATGGCTCTGTTAACTTTTAAAACGATGAAAAAAAAAAACTGCTTTTGGAAGATGTAGCAAATAAATAAATAAAAGGGTCAACTAAAATTGGAACACAATGGTGAAGAGAAAAAGTAAAAAATATTAATATATTCATATCTGTTTCTAATTTGAAGAAAAAAAAATATATACCATACTAGCTGAAGAGCCCGGCGTTGCCTGGGCATAGTAAATATCTGTGGTTAGTTATAGCACGTCACTTCTCTTATTTTCCCATCACGCCTCTCATTTTCCCAATCACATCTTTAATTTTCCCCCTCACATCTCTCATTTTCTCCCTCACATCTCTCATTTTCTCCCTCACTCCTCTCATTCCCGCCTAACACTTGTCATTTCGACCTCACATCTGTCATTTTCCGATCACTACACTATTTTCCCTCACTCCTCTCATTTTGCACTCACACCTTTTCATTTTCACCTCACACCTCTCATTTTCACCTCAGTATATACATGTTTGTCATCTCCCTTATATATAGTATACACCTGTATGTCATCTCCTGTATATAGTATATACCTGTATGTCATCTCCCCTGTATATAGTATATACCTGCTGTATGTCATCTCCCCTGTATATAGTATATACCTGTATGTCATCTCCTCCTATATATAGTATATACCTGTATGTCATCTCCTCCTGTATATAGTATATATCTGTGTGTCATCTCCTTCTATATATAGTATATACTTGTATGTCATCTCCTCCTGTATATAGTATATACCTGTGTGTCATCTCCCCTGTATATAGTATATATCTGTGTGTCATCTCCTCCTATATATAGTATATACCTGTATGTCATCTCCTCCTATATATAGTATATACCTGTATGTCATCTCCTTCTATTAGTAGTATATACTTGTATGTCATCTCCTCCTGTATATAGTATATACCTGTGTGTCATCTCCCCTGTATATAGTATATATCTGTGTGTCATCTCCTCCTGTATATAGTATATACCTGTATGTCATCTCCTCCTGTATATAGTATATACCTGTAGGTAATTACTCCTGTATATAGTATATACCTGTGTCATCTCCTCCTGTATATAGTATATACCTGTATGTCATCTCCTCCTGTATATAGTATGTACCTGTATGTCATCTCCTCCTTTATATAGTATATACCTGTGAGTCATCTCTCCTGTATATAGTATATATCTGTGTGTCATCTGCCCTGTATATAGTATATACCTGTGTGATCTCCTGTATTAGACCTCGTTAACACGTTATTTGCTCAGTATTTTTACCTCAATATTTGTAAGCTAAATTGGCAGCCTGATAAATCCCCAGCCAACAGGAAGCCCTCCCCCTGGCAGTATATATTAGCTCACACATACACATAATAGACAGGTCATGTGACTGACAGCTGCCGTATTTCCTATATGGTACATTTGTTACTCTTGTAGTTTGTCTGCTTATTAATCAGATTTTTATTTTTGAAGGCTAATACCAGACTTGTGTGTGTTTTAGGGCGAGTTTCGTTTGTCAAGTTGTGTGTGTTGAGTTTTGTGTGGCAACATGCGTGTAGCAACTTTTTGTGTGTCGAGTTGCATGTGACAGGTTAGTGTAGCAACTTTTTGTGTGTCGAGTTGCATGTGACAGGTTAGTGTAGCAAGTTGTGTGCAGCAAGTTTTGCGCATGGCGAGTTTTGCGCGTGGTGAGTTTTATGTCTGGTGCCTTTTGAGTATGTGCAAGTTTTGTGTGAGGCAACTTTTGCATGTGTTGCAAATTTTGTGCATGTGGCAATTTTTCCGCATGTGAAAGTTTTGCGTGTGGCGAGTTTTCCATGAGGTGAGTTTTGCACTTGTGGCGAGTTTTGCGTGAGCCTATTTTTTGCATGTGGCGAGTTTTGCGCGTGGTGAGTTTTGAGCGGCGACTTTTGTGTTTCGACTTTTATGTGGCGAGGTTGGTGTATGTGTGGTGAAATGTGTGCTGAGGGTGGTATATGTGTTCAAGCACGTGGTAGTGTGTGGCGCATTTTGTGTGTGTGTGTTCATATCCCCGTGTGTGGTGAGTATCCCATGTCGGGGTCCCACCTTAGCAACTGTACGGTATATACTCTTTGGCGCCATCGCTCTCACTCTTTAAGTCCCCCTTGTTCACATCTGGCAGCTGTCAATTTGCCTCCAACACTTTTCCTTTCACTTTTCCCCATTATGTAGATAGGGGAAAAATAGTTTGGTGAATTGGAAAGCGCGGAGTTAAAATTTCACCTCACAACATAGCCTATGACGCTCTCAGGGTCCAGACGTGTGACTGTGCAAAATTTTGTGGCTGTAGCTGCGACGCCTCCAACACTTTTCATTTCACTTTTTCCCCATTATGTAGATAGGGGCAAAATTGTTTGGTGAATTGGAACGCGCGGGGTTAAAATTTCGCCTCACAATATAGCCTATGACGCTCTCGGGGTCCAGACGTGTGACTGTGCAAAATTTTGTGGCTGTAGCTGCGACGGTGCAGATGCCAATCCCGGACATACACACACACATACACACATTCAGCTTTATATAGTAGATATACTCGAGTATAAGCCGACCCGAGTATAAGCCGAGACCCCTAATTTTGCCTGGGAAAACTTAATGACTAGAGTATAAGCCTAGGGTGGAAAATGCAGCAGCTACCAGTAAATGTCAAAAGTAAAAATAGATACCAATAAAAGTAAAATTAGTTGAGACATCAGTAGGTTAAGTGTTTTTGAATATCCATATTGAATCAGGAGCCCCATATAATGCTCCATTAAGTTTGATGGGCCCCATAAGATGCTCCATATTAAAATATGCCCCATATAATCCTGCATAAAGGGTAATACGGGCCCCATAAGATGCTCCATAGACACATTTGCCCAATATAATGCTGCACAATCGTTATGGCCCCATAAGATGCTCCATACAGTCACTTGCCCCATTATAGTGCTACACAATCGTTATGGCCCCATAAGATGCTCCATACAGTAACTTGCCCCATTATAGTGCTGCACAATTGTTATGGCCCCACAAGATGCTCCATACAGTCACTTGCCCCATATGCTGTGGCTGCGATATTAAAAAAAAAAAAAAAAAAAAATCACATACTCACCTCTCCGTCGCTCAGGACCCCGGCACTTTCACCTGCTCCTCGTTCGGGTGCGGCTCCGTCTAGCACTGACGTTCAGCAGAGGGCGCACACTGACGTCATCGCGCCCTCTGACCTGAGCGTCACAGCCAGAGGACACTGATGACGGAGCCGCACCGGAACGAGGAGAGGTAAATATCGCGCAGCGCTGCGCTCCCCCTCCCCGTATACTTACCTGCTCCTGGCACGGTGCAGTCCCTGCTTCTCCTGGCGCTGCATTCTTCCTGTACTGAGCGGTCACCGTTACCGCTCATTACAGTAATGAATATGCGGCTCCACCCCTATGGGAGGTGGAGCCACATATTCATTACTGTAATGAGTGGTACCATGTGACCGCTCAATACAGGAAGAATATGAAGCGCTGGAAGAAGCAGGGACCGCGCCAGGAGTAGGTGAGTATAATTAGATAGCCCCCGCTCCCCCTCCCCTGCCGACCCCTGGGTATGACTCGAGTATAAGCCGAGAGGGGGACTTTCAGCCAAAAAAATGGGCTGAAAATCTCGGCTTAAACGGTGGGTGGGTGTGTGTGTGTGTGTGTGTGTGTGTGTGTGTGTGTGTGTGTGTGTGTGTGTGTGTGTGTGTGTGTGTGTGTGTGTGTATGTATATATATATATATATATATATATATATATATATATATATATATATATATATATATATATATATATAAAATGGAACAGCACAAATCCTTGTCTTCGGGTGAAAAGCCCTCCACCAGCCTGTCCACTGGTTATCCTTAGTCCATACAATTCAACAAAGCAGGCAGCACTCCTTTTAGATAATATGCAGGATTTACTGTATTTAAACCCAAATGTCTGGGCCCAGACATGTGGGTTTAAATAAATTCTGCATATTATCTAAAAGGAAAATGGAGCGCTGCCTGCTTTGTTGAAATACCGTATATACTCGAGTATAAGCCGACCCGAGTATAAGCCGACCCCCCCTAATTTTGCAACAAAAAAAATGGGAAAACTTATTGACTAGAGTATAAGCCTAGGGTGGAAAATGCAGCAGCTACCGGTAAATGTCAAAAATAGAAATAGATACCAATAAAAGTAAAATTAATTGAGACATCAGTAGGTTAAGTGCTTTTGAATATCCATATTGAATCAGGGAGCCCCATATAATGCTCCATACTGTTCATTATGGCCCCATAAGATGCTTCATACAAAATAGGCCCCATATAATGCTCCATACAGTTCATTATGGCCCCATAAATGCCCCATATAATGCTCCATGAAGTTCTTTATGGTCCCATAGATGCTCCACATAATGCTCCATGTAGTTCTTTATGTCCCCATAGATGCTCCATATAATGCTCCATGCAGTTCTTTATGCCCCCACAGATGTTCCATGCAGTTCTTTATGGCCCCATGTAGTGCTCCATATAATGCTCCATGCAGTTCTTTATGCCCCCATAGATGTTCCATGCAGTTCTTTATGGCCCCATGTAGTGCTCCATATAATGCTCCATGCAGTTCATTATGGCCCCATATAATGCTCCATACAGTTCTTTATGGCCCCATAGATACCCCATATAATGCTCCATGCAGTTATGGCCCCATAGATGCCCCATATAATGCACCATGCAGTTATGGCCCCATATAATGCTCCATGCAGTTCTTTATGGCCCCATAGACGCTCCATATAGCATTGTGCCACATATAATGCTGCTGCTGCACTAAAAAAAAAAAAAAAGACCTCTTCGCTGCCCCTCAGCGTCCCGTCTCTCCACAATGACTGTTCAGGCAGAGGGCGGCGCGCACACTAATACGTCATCGCGCCCTCTGACCTGAACAGTCACTGCAGAGGACACGGAAGACGAGGCGGCGGTGGAACGCGGAAAGGTGAATATGACATATTCACCTGCTCCCGGCGCGGTCCCCGCATGTCCCACGTCTCCGGGAGCGGCAACTTCTTCCTGTAGTGAGCGGTCACATGGCACCGCTCATTACAGTAATGAATATGCGGCTCCACCCCTAAGGGAGTGGAGTCCATATTCATAACTTTAATGATCGGTACCAGTGACCGCTGAACAGGGGAAGAAGCTGCCACGCCCGAAGACCGTGGGACATGCGGGGACCGCGCCAGGAGCAGGTGAGTATTTGACAGGAGTTGCTCCCCCTCACATGACTCGAGTATAAGCCGAGAGGGGCACTTTCAGCCCATTTTTTGGGGCTCAAAATCTCGGCTTATACTCGAGTATATACGGTATATATATATATATTTTTTTTTCAATATATTTCTATCCGGTTTTGCGGGTTATCAGAACCACAACATAAGTGGTCTTCTTGGCTGACATTTTCAAAAACTGCCATTTTAGAGAAAATTAGTGATCATAATTATACTTTAAATAACCACTTACCGTATTATACAATGAATATGCTGCCAACACATGAAATAAAGCCTGTTGCCTGTAGGATAAAACAAAAACTTTCAGAAATACATCATTAAGACTGCTTTAAAACATTTCATACATTTCATCCAATTTTGCATTTATACGTGAAAAGCCATTTGCAGTGCTCTAATAAACTAACGAGAGGCTGAAAGGAACAAAGCATGTGAAATCAATATGAAAAGTACTGACAGCTCTATTCAATAGAGTTTAGCCTGGAAGACATCCAGGGCTCGTACTTCTGCTATAGAAAACTTCAATATGATAAGTGGCTCTATGAAGATCACAAGCCTTACACGCTACAACAACATTCAAGTCAACCAAGTGGCTTCACTTAAAGAGCACTTGTCCTAATGGTTTAAAAAAAAAAAAAAAGTTCCAATCTCAGATTTTGGCTTGGAAAATATAAAGCCCAGTTTCAGTCATGTTTCATACATATGTCTGAAGAAGTCTTTAATTGTTCAGTTAATTTTCAAGATATCTTCAAACTGGAAGTGAAATAACCTGGATCGGATGTCATTTACTCCAGGTACTGAAAGTATTCAGACCCCTTTAAATTTTTCACTCTGTTTCATTGACGCCATTTGGTAAATTAAAAAAAGTTCATTTTTTTCTCATTACTGTACACTCTGCACCCCATCTTGACTGAAAAAAAACAGAAATGAAGAAATTTTTGCAAATTTAAAAAAAGAAAAATTGATATCCATAAAAAGTGTAATTTAAAGTTTACAACAAGCCACCAGGGAAACAAACCAAACACGTGGAAGAAAGTGTTCTGGTTAGATGAAACCAAAATCGAACTTTTTGGCAACAATGGCAAACGATATGTTTGGCATAAAGGCAACAAAGCTCATCACTCTTTACACACCATCCCCACTGTCAAACATGGTGGTAGCAGCATCATGGTTTGGGTCTGCTTTTCTTCAGCAGGGACAGGGAAGATGGTTAAAGCTGATGGGAAGATGGATAGAGCAAAAACCAAAAAGAACGAACAAAGACCTAAAAGATATATGTTTTAATGTAATGATTAAAACCAAAAAACAAAAATACCATAAAGACCAATAGGTAGAAAAACCTGCAGGATCTATGGTCTCCGATGTACGATACCGGACAAAATGTATATCAGAAAGGGCTAGGGAAGATAGACGTGCCTATCCCTAAAGGATTCCCTTCCTGACAGCGGAGGTTGGCACCCTGGGATACGATATGGCGCCCCCGCTCAACGTAGACTGACCCTGAAGACCCTAGCAGGTGTCCCTACCAAGCCACCACCAAATATATCACCACAAAAAAAAAGAAAAGAAAAAATGTGATAGTGTACACTAACAGTGCTGCTAAATGTTGGCTATTGGTGCAATGATAGCACAAGTAAGCTTATATTCAATTGACTCTGGCGTATAGCGTGAGCTGAAGATGAATTATAGTGCTTAGAAGGATTGATAATAGTGTTGTATACAATTACCAAAAAAATGCTTGCCTCCTTTTATTATAATATGCACACATTACAGAGGACAAGCCAAGGTATCAGTAGGATAGTACCCTCAGTGTTCCAAGTATATTCACTTTAGTATTAAGGACATAACTAAGGCCTCAGGCCCCTCCATATAATATTTGATTACGCACCATAGTAATGCCCTTTCAAAACAGTATGACTTGTACAAATGAGATTGAAACAATGATAATAGTAGCTCATATACAGTGCCTACAAGTAGTATTCAACCCCCTGCAGATTTAGCAGGTTTAATAAGATGCAAATAAGTTAGAGCCTTCAAACTTCAAACAAGAGCAGGATTTATTAACAGATGCATAAATCTTACAAACCAAAAAGTTTTGTTGCTCAGTTAAATTTTTATAAATTTTAAACATAAAAGTGTGGGTCAATTATTATTCAACCCCTAGGTTTAATATTTTGTGTTATAACCTGTGTTTGCAATTACAGCTAATAATCGTCTTTTATAAGACCTGATCAGGCCGGCACAGGTCTCTGGAGTTATCTTGGCCCTCTCCTCCATGCAGATCTTCTCCAAGTTATTTAGGTTCTTTGGGTGTCTCATGTGGACTTTAATCTTGAGCTCCTTCCACAAGTTTTCAATTGGGTTAAGGTCAGGAGACTGACTAGGCCATTGCAACACCTTGATTTTTTGCCTCTTGAATCAGGCCTTGGTTTTCTTGGCTGTGTGCTTTGGGTCGTTGTCTTGTTGGAAGATGAAATGACGACCCATCTTAAGATCCTTGATGGAGGAGCGGAGGTTCTTGGCCAAAATCTCCAGTTAGGTCGTGCTATCCATCTTCCCATGAATGCGGACCAGATGGCCAGGCCCCTTGGCTGAGAAACAGCCCCACAGCATGATGCTGCCACCACCATGCTTGACTGTAGGGATGGTATTCTTGGGGTCGTATGCAGTGCCATCCAGTCTCCAAACGTCACGTGTGTGGTTGGCACCAAAGATCTCGATCTTGGTCTCATCAGACCAGAGAACCTTGAACCAGTCAGTCTCAGAGTTCTCCAAGTGATCATGAACAAACTGTAGACGAACCTTGACATGAAGCTTTGAAAGTAAAGGTACCTTACGGGCTCGTCTGGAATGGAGACCATTGCGGTGGAGTACGTTACTTATGGTATTGACTGAAACCAATGTCCCCACTGCCATGAGATCTTCCCGGAGCTCCTTCCTTGTTGTCCTTGGGTTAGCCTTGACTCTTCGGACAAGCCTGGCCTCGGCACGGGAGGAAACTTTCAAAGGCTGTCCAGGCCGTGGAAGGCTAACAGTAGTTCCATAAGCCTTCCACTTCCGGATGATGCTCCCAACAGTGGAGACAGGTAGGCCCAACTCCTTGGAAAGGGTTTTGTACCCCTTGCCAGCCTTGTGACCCTCCACGATCTTGTCTCTGATGGCCTTGGAATGCTCCTTTGTCTTTCCCATGTTGACCATGTATGAGTGCTGTTCACAAGTTTGGGGAGGGTCTTAAATAGTCATGAGGGCGGCACGGTGGCGCAGTGGTTAGCACAGCAGCCTTGCAGCGCTGGAGTCTGCAAAGAGTTTGTATGTTCTCTCCGTGTTTGCGTGGGTTTCCTCCGGGCACTCCCACATTCCAAAGACATACTGATAGGGAATTTAGATTGTGAGCCCCATCGGGGACAGTGATGATAATGTGTGCAAAAAAAAAAAAAAAAAAGTAAAGCGCTGCGGAATATGTTAGCGCTATATAAAAATAAAGATTATTATTATAAAAGGCTGGAAAAAGAGATAATTAATCCAAACATGTGAAGCTCATTGTTCTTTGTGCCTGAACTACTTCTTAATACTTTAGGGGAACCAAACAGAATTCTGGTGGGTTGAGGGGTTGAATAATAAATGACCCTCTGAAAAGACTTTTCACAATTTAAAAAAAAAAATAAACAAAGAAATAACATTCTTTTTTGCTGCAGTGCATTTCACACTTCCAGGCTGATCTACAGTCCAAATGTCACAATGCCAAGTTAATTCCAAATGTGTAAACCTGCTAAATCTGCAGGGGGTTGAATACTACTTGTAAGCACTGTATGGACCAGATTTGCCATACTGCAAAATTAAATAAAATGCAGAGGTGAGAGGGTTAATTCCTCAGCTTTACAGCCGGCTGTGCTCTGCTTTACGGCCGGCCGGCGCTGACACAGTCAGTGCGGGAAGCGGACCCCGGGGGACGTGACAGACAACGGAATGTGAGTATGTACTGTTTTTTTTTTGTTTTTTTTTAACTTTTACAATGGTAACCAGGGTAAATATTGGGTTACTAAGCGCGGCCCTGCACTTAGTAACCTGATGTTTACCCTGGTTACCCGGGGACTTCGGCATCGTTGAAGACAATTTCAACGATGCCGAAGTCATTCCCCTGATCGTTGGTCGCTGGAGAGAACTGTGTGTGACAGCTCCCCAGCGACCACACAACGACTTACCAACGATCACAGCCAGGTCGTATCGCTGGTCGTGATCGTTGGTAAGTCGTTAAGTGTAACGGTACCTTAAGTAACAGACCGAAACGTCATGAATTTGGGATTGCACTGAAATAAATCTTAATTGCAGATATTTTCCATGCCGGATTTCTTTGATTTATATATGATAAGAGAGTGGTATCCCTTTCCGAGCACCTCCCTAGTTACAGAGTGACGTGTATAATCTTTTTATTTCACATTGCGTTATAGGCGTCCGTTAGACGGACTGCGTTACACCGCGGAATAACGCTGTGTAACAGTCCGTTAATGTTGTCATTAAGCACTATTTCGGGCGCATCGCTAGCGCACACCCATAATGGGCGTGCGCTAGCGATGTGCCGTCATTGAGTGACAGACCCTGAGACGCGGGCTGCAGCGTTTCCGGGTCCGTCACTGCTAGCGCAGATAGAGCATCTGCTAGCTCTATCTGCGCTAGCGATATGACACGTCGGCACTTGCTTTAACGCAGCCTGTTTAACGCACGTGTTGAACGGGCTGCTTTAAAGCAATGTGAACCTAGCCTTAGAAGCAATATGGCCGCAGCCTGCTGCTGTTTGCCTGTACTCTCCCTGCCTGACTCCTATTGCTTACTATGAAGTATAATGAAGTTTTTCCCATGATGTGGTGAGTGCCGTCTACTTCACGTCTACTACTTGGGACTATTAGAAGCAATATTTGTAATATCTGTCGTTTGTTACTTATCGATAGTTTGGGTGACTATGCATGTACTATTACACTTTATCTTGTATAGGATGTTAAAACGATGATATAAGCAGATTTTTTTTTTTTATTAATGCTGCCCTATTGTAATACGTAGTGTCTAAAGAACATTATTATAACTGCATAATTTATATTCTACTTCTCTCACAAACTTGCACTAAAACTGATATTTTTTGAGGGATATTTTGGTGAACTTTATTTATACTGAAGTTCTTTTAGTATAATTCTCTGAAGTGATGCAGGATCAAGATGGTCATGTAGAGCTGGAGTCCTGGGTTCAAATCCCACCAAGGACAACATCTGCACGGAGTTTGTATGTTCTCCCCGTGTTTTTTGTGGGTTTCCTCCCAGAACTCTGGATTCCTCTCATTCTCGAAAGGCATAACTAAGTCCTGAAAGGGGACAGTGATGATAATCTGTAAAATGTGAATAAAATAAAAACTGCACATAACGGACCTGCCATGGCTGCATACCGTTAATTGTTCAATGCATTTCCTGTTCTGTCCAGCCATATAATTGCTGTCTAGAAAGTTTAGTCATTTTTTTAACCCCTTAATCCCATATGACGTACTATCCCGTCCAGGTGACCTGGGACTTAATTCCCATGGACGGGATAGTACGTCATATGCGATCGGCCGCGCTCACGGGGGGAGCGCGGCCGATCGCGGCCGGGTGTCAGCTGCCTATCGCAGCTGACATCCGGCACTATGTGCCAGGAGCGGTCACGGACCGCTCCCGGCACATTAACCCCCGGCACACCGCGATCAAAGATGATCGCGGTGTGCCGGCGGTGCAGGGAAGCATCGCGCAGGGAGGGGGCTCCCTGCGGGCTTCCCTGAGACGATCGGTACACGGTGATGTGCTCACCGTGTACCGAGCGTCTTCTCCCTGCAGTCCCCGGATCCAAAATGGCCGCCGGGCTGCATCCGGGTCCTGCAGGGAGCACTTCCGGGTCAGGATCAGGCTGCAGCTGCAGCTCTAATCCTGCCCGGCTGTATGTTAGATCACCGATCTAACAGAGTGCTGTGCACACTGTCAGATCGGTGATCTGTGATGTCCCCCCCTGGGACAAAGTGAAAAAGTAAAAAAAAAAATTTCCACACTTGTAAAAAAAAAAATAAAAAAAAAATTCCTAAATAAAGCAGAAAAAAAAAAATATTATTCCCATAAATACATTTCTTTACATAAAAAAAAACAAAAAAACAATAAAAGTACACATATTTAGTATCGCCGCGTCCGTAACGACCCGACCTATAAAACTGGCCCACTAGTTAACCCCTTCAGTGAACACCGTAAGAAAAAAAAAAAAAAAACGAGCCAAAAAACAACGCTTTATTATCATAACGCTGAACAAAGAGTGGAATAACACGCGATCAAAAAGACGGATATAAATAACCATGTTACCTCTGAAAACGTCATCTTGTCCCGCAAAAAACGAGCCGCCATATAGCATCATAACCAAAAAAATAAAAAAGTTATAGTCCTCTGAATAAAGCGATGCCAAAATAATTATTTTTTCTATAAAATAGCTTTTATCGTATAAAAGCGCCAAAACATAAAAAAAATGATATAAATGAGGTGTCGCTGTAATCGTACTGACCCGAAGAATAAAACTGCTTCATCAATTTTACCAAACGCGGAACGGTATAAACGCCTCCCCCAAAAGAAATTCATGAATAGCTGGTTTTTGGTCATTCTGCCTCACAAAAAAATCGGAATAAAAAGCGATCAAAAACTGTCACGTGTCCGAAAATGTAACCGATAAAAACGTCAACTCGTCCCGCAAAAAACAAGACCTCACATGACTCTGTGGACCAAAATATGGAAAAATTATAGCTCTCAAAATGTGGAGACGCAAAAACTTTTTTGCTATAAAAAGCGTCTTTTAGTGTGTGACGGCTGCCAATCATAAAAATCCGCTAAAAAACTCGCTATAAAAGTAAATCAAACCCCCCTTCATCACCCCCTTAGTTAGGCTAGGTTCACATTGCGTTAATGGGTTAACGCTAACGGACAGCGTTGCACGGCGAAAATGTCACAATTAACGCCGTGCAACGGGTCCGTTAGCACAACCATTGACAGCAATGTGATTTTCAGGTGTAGCGCATCGCTAGAGCGTGCCATTTTCGGCTCGCGCTAGCAAGGTGCCATTCTTTTGTGGCGCGCCTCAGACGCTGCTTGCAGCGTCCGCGGCGCGCCCGAGGTCCGATCCCCGATCTTCCAGAGCGGGGACGTTAACGCGACCACTAAACACGACACCTAAAAAGACATTGTGTTAGCGCAATCCGCTAGTGCTAAACGGATTTCCCTAACGCAATGTGAACCTAGCCTTAGGGAAAAATAATAAAATTAAAAAAAATGTATTTATTTCCATTTTCCGGTTAGGGTTAGGGTTAGGGCTAGGGTTGGGGCTAGGGTTAGGGTTTGGATTACATTTACGGTTGGGATTAGGGTTGGGATTAGAATTAGGGGTGTGTCTGGGTTAGGTGTGTGGTTAGGGTTACAGTTGGGATTAGGGTTAGTGGTGCGTTTGGATTAGGGTTTCATTTATAATTGGGGGGTTTCCACTGTTTAGACACATCAGGGGCTCTCCAAACGCGACATGGCGTCCGATCTCAATTCCAGCCAATTCTGCATTGAAAAAGTAAAACAGTGCTCCTTCACTTCCGAGCTCTCCCGTGCGCCCAAACAGGGGTTTACCCCAACATATGGGGTATCAGCGTACTCGAGACAAATTGGACAACAACTTTTTGGGTCCAAGTTCTCTTGTTATCCTTGGGAAAATAAAAATTTGGGGGGCTAAAAATCATTTTTGTGGGAAAAAAAAGGATTTTTATTTTCACGGCTCTGCGTTGTAAACTGTAGTGAAACACTTGGGGGTTCAAAGTTTTCACAACACATCTAGATAAGTTCCATGGGAGGTCTAGTTTCCAATATGGGGTCACTTGTGGGTGGTTTCTACTGTTTGGGTACATCAGGGGCTCTGCAAATGCAACGTGACGCCTGCAGACCAATCCATCTAAGTCTGCATTCCAAATGGCGCTCCTTCCCTTCCGAGCTCTGCCATGAGCCCAAACAGTGGTTCCCCCCCACATATGGGGTATCAGCGTACTCAGGACAAATTGAACAACAACTTTTGGGGTCCAATTTATTCTGTTACCCTTGTAAAAATACAAAGCTGGGGGCTAAAAAATCATTTTTGTGAAAAAAAAAAGAATTTTTATTTTCACGGGTCTGCGTTATAAACTGTAGTGAAACACTTAGGGGTTCAAAGTTCTCACAACACATCTAGATAAGTTCCATGGGAGGTCTAGTTTCTAATATGGGGTCACTTGTGGGGGGTTTGTACTGTTTGGGTACATCAGGGGCTCTGCAAATGCAACGTGACTCCTGCAGACCAATCCATCTAAGTCTGCATTCCAAATGGCGCTCCTTCCCTTCCGAGCTCTGCCATGCGCCCAAACAGTGGTTCCCCCCCACATATGGGGTATCAGCGTACTCAGGACAAATTGGACAACAACTTTTGGGGTCCAATTTATTATGTTACCCTTGTGAAAATACAAAACTGGGGGCTAAAAAATTTTTGCGAAAAAAAAATAAATTTATTTTAACAGCTCTGCGTTATAAACTGTAGTGAAACACTTGGGGGTTCAAAGCTCTCAAAACACATCTAGATAAGTTCCTTAGAGGGTCTAGTTTCCAAAATGGTGTCACTTGTGGGGGTTTTTAATGTTTAGGCACATCAGGGGCTCTCCAAACCAACATGGCGTCCCATCTTAATTCCAGTCAATTTTGCATTGAAAAGTCAAATGGCGCTCCTTCCCTTCCGAGCTCTGCTATGCACCCAAAAAGTGGTTTACCCCCACATATGGGGTATCGTCGCACTCAGGACAAATTGCACAACAATTTTTGTGGTCTAATTTCTTCTCTTACCCTTGGGAAAATAAAAAATTGGGGGCGAAAAGATCATTTTTGTGAAAAAATAAGATTTTTTATTTTTACGGCTCTGCATTATAAACTTCTGTGAAGCACTTGTTGGGTCAAAGTGCTCACCACACATCTAGATAAGTTCCTTAAGGGGTCTACTTTTCAAAATGGTGTCACTTGTGAGGGGTTCCAATGTTTAGGCACATCAGGGGCTCTCCAAACGCAACATGGCGTCCCATCTCAATTCCAGTCAATTTTGCATTGAAAAGTCAAATGGCGCTCCTTTCCTTCCGAGCTCTGCCATGCGCCCAAACAGTGGTTTACCCCCACATATGGGGTATCGTCGCACTCAGGACAAATTGCACAACAACTTTTGTGGTCTAATTTCTTCTCTTACCCTTGGGAAAATAAAAAATTGGTGGCGAAAAGATTATTTTTGTGAAAAAATATGATTTTTTATTTTTACGGCTCTGCATTATAAACTTCTGTGAAGCACTTGTTGGGTCAAAGTGCTCACCACACCTCTAGATAAGTTCCTTAAGGGGTCTACTTTCCAAAATGGTGTCACTTGTGGGGATTTCAATGTTTAGGCACATCAGGGGCTCTCCAAACGCAACATGGCATCCCATCTCAATTCCAGTCAATTTTGCATTGAAAAGTAAAATGGCGCTCCTTCCCTTCCGAGCTCTGCCATACGCCCAAACAATGGTTTACACCCATATACGGGGTATCAGCGTACTCAGGACAAATTGGCCAACAATTTTTGAGGTTCAATTTCTTCTCTTACTCTTGGGAAAATAAAAAATTGGGGGCGAAAAGATCATTTTTGTGAAAAAATATGATTTTTTATTTTTACGGCTCTGCATTATAAACTTCTGTGAAGCAATTGGTGGGTCAAAGTGGTCACCACACATCTAGATAAGTTCCTTAGGGTGTCTACTTTCCAAAATGGTGTCACTTGTGGGGGGTTTCAATGTTTAGGCACATCAGTGGCTCTCCAAACGCAACATGGTGTCCCATCTCAATTCCTGTCAATTTTGCATTTAAAAGTCAAATGGCGCTCCTTCCCTTCCGAGCTCTGCCATGCGCCCAAACAGTGGTTTACCCCCACATATGGGGTATCAGCGTACTCAGTACAGATTGTACAACAATGTTTGGCATCCATTTTATCCTGTTACCCTTGGTAAAATAAAACAAATTGGAGCTGAAATAAATTTTGTGTGAAAAAAAGTTAAATATTCATTTTTATTTAAACATTCCAAAAATTCCTGTGAAACCCCTGAAGGGTTAATAAACTTCTTGAATGTGGTTTTGAGCACCTTGAGGGGTGCAGTTTTTAGAATGGTGTCACACTTGGGTATTTTCTATCATATAGACCCCTCAAAATGACATCAAATGAGATGTGGTCCCTAAAAAAAAATGGTGTTGTAAAAATGAGAAATTGCTGGTCAACTTTGAACCCTTATAACTCCCTAACAAAAAAAAATTTTGGTTCCAAAATTGTGCTGATGTAAAGGAGACATGTGGGAAATGTTACTTATTAAGTATTTTGCGTGACATATCTCTGTGATTTAAGGGCATAAAAATTTAAAGTTGGAAAATTGCGAAATTTTCAAAATTTTCGCCAAATTTCCGTTTTTTTCACAAATAAACGCAAGTTATATCGAATAAATGTTACTACTAAAATGAAGTACAATATGTCACGAGAAAACAATGTCAGAATCGCCAAGATCCGTTGAAGCGTTCCAGAGTTATAACCTCATAAAGGGACAGTGGTCAGAATTGTAAAAATTGGCCCGGTCATTAACGTGCAAACCACCCTCGGGGCTTAAGGGGTTAATGTCTACGTTATTACAGACATTGTATTTTGTGTGTGTGTATTAATCCTTCCTATATTTCAAGGTAACAGCACCAGCTGCTGGCCGTTTAATGCATAGATTCTAGTTTAATTTGCAATAATATCTGGGAAGTAGGGTATTGTGGGATTGTTCCTGTTGCATCATGGTCTTATTATGACACTGAAGGGAACAGCAGCCATTATTCCTCCATGCATCTTAGGAGAAACTACAGCATTCGTGTTCTTCATGCTCCTTAGATAGTGCTTACCAACAATGCTTAGAGCAGGCTATTTATGTGTTATAATTCTGTGCTTATCAATACGTTTGTTGTACTAAGGAGGTAATCATCAGTTTGTATTACCTCGTGTTACCCGTGTATTACCTCGTGTTACCCGTGTATTACCTCGTGTTACCCGTGTATTACCTCGTGTTACCCGTGTATTACCTCGTGTTACCCGTGTATTACCTCGTGTTACCCGTGTATTACCTCGTGTTACCCGTGTATTACCTCGTGTTACCCGTGTATTACCTCGTGTTACCCGTGTATTACCTCGTGTTACCCGTGTATTACCTCGTGTTACCCGTGTATTACCTCGTGTTACCCGTGTATTACCTCGTGTTACCCGTGTATTACCTCGTGTTACCCGTGTATTACCTCGTGTTACCCGTGTATTACCTCGTGTTACCCGTGTATTACCTCGTGTTACCCGTGTATTACCTCGTGTTACCCGTGTATTACCTCGTGTTACCCGTGTATTACCTCGTGTTACCCGTGTATTACCTCGTGTTACCCGTGTATTACCTCGTGTTACCCGTGTATTACCTCGTGTTACCCGTGTATTACCTCGTGTTACCCGTGTATTACCTCGTGTTACCCGTGTATTACCTCGTGTTACCCGTGTATTACCTCGTGTTACCCGTGTATTACCTCATGTTACTGTGTATTGCAGACTATTTGTGTTTCATGCTCTGTGCAGTTATATATTCTGAAATGCTCCTGTTATTGCATCCTATAGTTTCACCCTTTCCTGTCACATCTGCAATCAATAAAAGAAGGTTACAATTTTACAGCCTCTTTTCTTAAAAGAAGACAGGGGGTTTAGCTACATGTCTCATTGCACACACTGCTAACGTGTATGAGGACAGTGTAATGTCCAGTCTTTGAGGGACTCTTCATCTTTCCAGTCAGTGCATGTCCTACATGTGCAGTCTCACACCATTTATACATTCAGCTTCACAGAGCCCTCTTGGTATGTGTATTGTATGAGCTGGGAGTACCTCCATCACACACCAAAAAAGGTCTAGGTAGAACCTTACAAAAGGATCAACACAATTCCAAAAATCACACATAACTGGCAGTAATGGCAACAACTGCCTCGCTTTTCAACGTATTGTCCAATTCAGTTATAAGGCGTAGTCCGATACCCATAATGCCCTTTATAAATATCCATCTTGTAATTTGCTTTAATATAACATTTCCAGCCATTCTCACTATATACGGTAGTTTTTTTTCCCCCTCATTTCCCATGAGGTTTCCTTTGAGGGCATTCTGGAACAGGAGGTCACAGAAGGATGGCCCTGCATTCATTTCCCAACAGCTTCTATCCCCCATCTGAAACAGGATGTAGGCATCAGACAACCCCTTTAAAAAGGAAGTGCTATTCTTACTGGATACAAGGTCGTACATACTTAACACCATATCGATCTCTAAACATTATGTGGTCTCGAAATGTCCGATTCACATCCAGATCAATCTGTCTGATATCAGGTGAAAGGTTTCTTGCTTTTTGTTTAAGAATCTAAGAAAGAAAAAAAAAAAAAAGTAAAATGCAGCAAATTATAATACTCAGCAAATCCTTGTAACTACTAGTAATATTCTACTCATAGAATTCCTTCAATTCAGAATTAATGAGATCTGATTGGTGACGGATTAGTAGTTGTAAGTAGGCCTAAAGGTACCTTCACACTGAGCAACTTTAGAACGATAACAATAGCGATCCATGACGTTGCAGCGTCCTGGATAGCGATATCGTGTTTGACACGCAGCAGCGATCAGGATCCTGCTGTGACCTCGCTGGTCGGAGCTAGAAGGCCAGCACCTTATTTTGTCGCTGGATCACCCGCTGACATCGCTGAATCGGCGTGTGTGACACCGATCCAGCGATGTCTTCACTTGTAACCAGGGTAAACATCGGGTTACTAAGCGCAGGGCCGCGCTTCGTAACCCGATATTTACCCTGGTTACCATTGTAAATGTAAAAAAAAAAAAACCCACTACATACTTACATTCCGGTGTCTGTCACGTCCCAGCCGGCCGTAAAGCAGAGCACAGCGCTGACGTCACCGCTGTGCTTTACGGCCGGCGCTTACACAGTGCAGGGAAGCTGACGCCGGGGGACGCGACAGACACCGGAATGTAAGTATGTAGTGTTTTTTTTTTTTTACATTTACAATGGTAACCAGGGTAAACATTGGGTTACTAAGCGCGGCCCTGCGCTTCGTAACTCGATGTTTACCCTGGTTACCCGGGGACTTCGGCATCGTTGGTCGCTGGAGAGTTGTCTGTGTGACAGCTCTCCAGCGACCACACAACAACTAAACAGCGACGCTGCAGCGATCGGCATCGTTGTCTATATCGCTGCAGCGTCGCTTAATGTGACGGTACCTTAAGGGGCAAGGTTTCTCCATGTGGAGAACCAAGTCTGTGTAATGAGACTTATAGGTCATGCAAAGCTGTAAATAACCTTGTCAGAGAGGAAGAAAACAAACACTAGTGTCACTTATTGGGTATAGTAATCCTAAAAGTCAATATCGACCCTTTAAAGGGCTTTTGCACACTATGACTTCAGATGAGAAGATAAACCAGAAACTCCATTTGGGTGCTATGAGCAATGGGCCTTTAAGGGGTCCAAGAGTGACTTTAAGGATAGCTACATTCAATATTATCATCATGTAGGCAAGTGTGACGAAAAAGAGTCAGATCCTCAAAATAAAAACAAAGAATCAATATTAAAAAATATATATTTTTCAAAAATTCAAGCTTTATGAAGTAATGCTCGAATTCTGGGTTCTATTGCTCCTAAATGCGGTTTATTTTAAAGTACCAAGCAATGACTGTTAGGCTAGTTTCACATTTGCGTCTATGTGCGCAGAGTATCATCCACTACTGCAAACGCATGATAACGCAGCGTTTTTTTATCCGCATCAGCTTACGCATGACGGCAAAAAAAAAATGCAGCGTTTGCATGCTTTTTTACATGTTTTTGCGTTTATGTGCATGCGTTTTATATTTCCAGGAGGGCATATCATAATGGGCATGTCTAAATCAGTTCCTGGACATGCGCAGTCCAAAGTACGCAAGCGTATCGAATGCATGCGTACACAGAGACATGCATGTGTTCCCATAAACAGTCACATTTGACGGAAATTAGCCGCCTCAAAAATGCCAACATGGTGCGTTAGCCGCGCCCCACGAAAAAACGCATGCGGAAGCAAATGCGGGAGAATGCATGCAAACACATGCACCTGCGTCTACAATGTTAAAGATAGGAAATCAAAACGCATGTGGATGTATGCGTCAGAAACACTGCGGACACAACCGCAAATGTGAAGCCAGTCTTAATGTGGCAGATTTTCACCAGAAACTTCAGTTTCTGCAATGTCGAGGGTGGCACGTATGAATAAAGGTCTACAGAGAAAACTGTAAAATACAACAAAACCTTACTGTGTAAAGATCTTTTTTCTCGTCCTTTAGTTTCGGGACGTCAAGTATTAGAGACCATACTTGACCACGCAGCTGAAGGGGAATTCCTTTGTAAATTCTTCTGTGCAGCTTTAAATAAAAAGAAAATATATATATATATCGTATATATCGATATTCATGGAGTGTTGGTGTTCCAGCAAATACGGCTTCATTTACATGTTTTGATGTGAACATCTTTTTGAAGGTGGAAAACTTATTGCATCTATGCATATTTTCCCGATTCCACTGTAAACAGGCCTACTCCTGAAAATTGCAATAAGCATCTTCCCCAATGAATATACATTAGATAGCAGACCCCCATCTCGCCTGAGGCCTCCATACATAAAGGTTTTGCTGCGGCTACTCTAGCAGCGGGTCATCTCACATAGAACAATGCATTGTCCCGGATTCTTATTTCCCCCAAAAAAATTACGGTAACTGTCGGAGGAGAGTCGGGAGGCCACTGCAAACAGCCTGCTGGCTGATCTGTCGGCTTTAGTCTACTGCGACCTTTACACCGTGCAAAAATAAATCATGAAATGGGACAGCTGGAAAATGGGACCTGTATAAAAAGTCCCAGGCATTACCTTTTCTGAGTTCTTGTATTTGTCCCAGCTCTTCAACATTTTCAGCCATTTGGAAGTTCGCTCAATTTCAAGAAATTTTTGCTAGAAAAACAAAGAATTGACACAATCAACTCAATGCCGCACCCTCCAAGTCATGTCATGTTCAATAATAACTTCTTACACTTGCTTATAATATTTAAAGGGAAATCGAGACGAGCATCTTGACTGTATACGGACATTCTTTGTCCATGCTGTAGGTCTTCAGTAACTTTGTGGTTGGTTCTTATTGGAATAACAAATTGCGTAATTACTTTTGCTGTACGTATAGTCCGTGTAAAGAGTGATTTCATTGTGAAGAGCACAAGTAGCCACTTCTCACATATCTGTAGTCCCAATGATGCCTTAACAACAGTTTTGTGATAAATAATCACAGTCACAATCTCTTTGTATTCCCAGTGTGGATGGGCTGTCAGGTGACAGTGTGCATGATCTTCATACTTGCAGTCACATGCCGACTAGTCTCACTCAGCTTCCCTCAAAAGAGAACAGAAGCACAGGCAACTAGTAGACAGGTGACCGCAGGAATGCAAATTGCATACGTACAGTCACATAACCGCACACCCGCATTGGCAAATACAGGGAACGCTTATCACACACAGTCAAAAATTTGTCAATAACTGCAGAATTTTCATTTCAACCCAGACTACCTGTTTAATATAGATAACTTAGTTAATATTCAGATTTAACCCTTTAGTGACCATGAAAAAGTCTTTTTATGGACTAGAAACATAAAAGAATAGCATTCCCCATCAGCTGTACACTAGGTACTGCATCAGCCACAATCCGTGTTGGCACTGACCACGGCCGTATAACCCCCTCAGATGCTGCCATCAGTAGTAATTACGGCATCTAGATAGTTAACAGAGCGGCACCCTGTGATCATGATTATGCAGTCCTGATGTTTGCCACAGCAATTCACTGACACAAAATGGCAGACTAAGGCATTATTTAAGTTGAAAATTGCTAATATTTTTTGTTTCAACATTTTTGGAAAATTTCTGACATTTCTATAATCGAACACAAAACATATCAACTTAAATTTACCATTAATAAAGTATAATGTGTCCTGAAAAATCTCACAAATTACTGGGATATGTTGAAACATTCCAGAGTTATTGCCACATGAAGTGACATGTCAGGTTTTAAAAGTTAGGCCTGGTCATTAAGGGGTTAAGAAGTGGCAATAGTAGACCTACATTTCTGTGGCCATCCAGTGATACTTAAAGTAGAGGAAATCTCCTTTAACTCAAGCGAATTTTAACTGTTAATCTCAAAAGGACACAGAGTTGGAAAATATACACAAAAAATAAATAAATTCCCCACCCATAGTACCCTTTTTGGAGCGGTGCCACTTCTCCCCTCTCGCTATGGTGTCTCTCACTGGGCCAGATATTGGGGCGTAATGTTACTGCCACAGACAATTCTGCCAATCAGATGGAATAGAAAGGCTGCAGTGGTTATGTGACACCCCCCCTTCAGAAGGAAATGCTGCGAGAGCGGTGGAACAGTGGGGAGGAGCAGCGCCAATCCAGGAGAGGAGTGTGGAAGCTTTATTTTTCTGGGCCCAATGAAAAGGACTTTTAAAGTAAAGGGGAAAACTCCCCATGAGTATTGCCAGTCAGATTCATTTCAAACTATTGAATGCTGGATTAAAAGTCATTTTATTGCATTTATGACTATAAAGATCAGCCAGGACACAGCGGTGGGTAACATAGCAGGAAGCCTGAGTACATCATCCATTACAGACTGATTGTTCATGCGAGTACCTATATGATACAGTGCTCCCATTAGTACTTGTCATGTTACATGGGTAGCGCGAGAGACCGTCTGTATAAGGCTACTTTCACATTTCCGTCGGTACGGGCCTGTCGCAATGCGTCGGGCCGTCGTACCGACGGACGTTGTGAAACTACTGCACGACGTGGGCAGCGGATACAATTTTTCAACGCATCCGCTGCCCATTCTGCGGTCTGCTGGAGGAGGGGGCGGAGTTTAGGCAGTGCATGCGCGGTAGAAAATGGCTGACGCACAAAAAAGTTAAATTGAACTTGCCAAAACACGAGGGATTCGTCGCACGACGGACGCGACGTGTGCCCATCTCTCGCGATCCGTCACTAATACAAGTCTATGGGCAAAAAACGCATCCTGCGAGCACATTTGCAGGATCCGTTTTTTGCCCAAACCGACGGATTGCGACGGAGGTCAAAAGACGGAAGTGTGAAAATAGCCTAACAGAACTCATTCTTCCTAATGTCACGTTCACAATCCATGTAACGTTCCTAGCACCGGCTCACACTTGGGATTTGGGAGGGGGAAAAAAAAATTCAATGAATACAAAAGAAAAAGACCAAAAAAGTATCATAAAATAGCAACAGAAAAAGAAAAAAGAAAAAAAAAAAAAAAAAAAAAATCACACAATAACGTTACCAATACACTCATGTGTCCTCCATACAATGATCATTTGCGGGTTTTATTATTATTATTACTAGATGGCAGCCCGATTCTAAAGAATCGGGAGTCTAGAATCCATATATACTTTATTTATTCAAATGTAAGAATAATACAATTAATAAATAATAGTAAGAAAGAACAAAAATAATAGGCAGTATATGGAGAAAACACCAAACAAAAGTTCAAAATTGGTGTGAAAATGTCACTGAACCACTTCACAACTAAATATATATAGTTTTGGTAAATGGTATTATCATTTTTTTGACGAAATTCGGCAGGAGCTTGAAGAGCAACGTCACTGGGACCGCCTCCACGCAGTAGAAACTTGCTGTGAGGTAAAAATTCAAAAATCACACCAAAATGGCGGGCGGAGTGTGTCACAGTACGGCACGTTTCTGATTGGTCGCTCGCAGCAGGCGGCAACCAATCAGACACTGGACACTGTTGACGTCACTTATCTCCGGACATTAGCTCCGGACATTAGCTCCGGACAAAGCCACGGAAGTTGGCACAAATTGCAGGAAGTAGTATTCTAGGCAATTATATATTAGATTACTACTACTACTACAACTGCTTGTAGGCATCACAGTCCTGGATTCTTTTTGAGAGAAAATCTAAATGAACCCAGATCTGGTGTAATGCACTAGATGTAAAGAACGTTGTCTGTACATACCCGGTCTATTGCTCCATCGTGGATTGGTAGTTCTTCTTCACTAAAAGGGACAGTAAATGAGAGGTGAATGAGTAAGCTGCATGACATGTCCTCATCCAGTTAGGGGCAGTATAAGCACAGACATCACTTCTCTCTGCATTCAGTAGATCAGACAAGCAGGATCACAGCCAAAGCGCACATAGGCTCCAAGCTGCAGGGGAAGTTTCCAAATTTATTGTACCCATCCCCCACCCTAAAAGGATGCAATTAAAGCATTGTGTTTCCAAGACCTTGTCAGTAGATGGTTAACAGAGCGACCAAAGGGACTGCTGATATCTCATACCTAATATTATGAAGGAAAGCACATAATGCAATTCTGAGGAACTAGACCAAGACTTTTATATAGCTTCAAAAACTGTAGAAATATACAAAGACCAAAGTCCTTCATTATTGCTTTAAAGGGAACCTGTCACCCCGTTTTTTCAGATTGAGCTATAAATACTGTTAAATAGGGCCTGCGCTGTGCGTTACAATAGTGTATGTAGTGTACCCTGATTCCCCACCTATGCTGCGAAATACATTACCAAAGTCGCCGTTTTCACCTGTCAATCAGGCTGGTCAGGTCAGGTGGGCGTGGTGACATCGCTCTTTTCTTCCTCAGCTTTACGTTGGTGGCGTAGTGGTGTGCGCATGTTGAAGTGACGAATCCACTGCGCGCACGTGAAGAAGCAGCGCGCGATCTGCGCTATTACCCCCCTGTCATCGGTGGGGGCGGCCATCTTCCTGGGGCCACGCGTGCGCAGATGGAGTGCTCTGCTGCACGGGGCTTCAGGAAAATGGCCGCGGGATGCCGCGCGTGCGCAGAAGAGATCGCGGCGGCCATTTTTCTGAAGCCGAGTATGCAAACATGTATTTCGCAGCATAGGTGGGGAATCAGGGTACACTACATACACTATTGTAACGCACAGCGCAGGCCCTATTTAACAGTATTTTTATCTCAATCTGAAAAAACGGGGTGACAGGTTCCCTTTAATGGCATTTCCACCTTCGGGTGCACTTTCTATACCATTTTAGATTAACTGAACAAATCCGGGTCTTATGAAGACAAGCCATATTTTTATTAATTCTGGCAAAGTGATTAATTGAGTGATTAATTCTCAGCTGTTATTGCAAAGGGGAAGCTGCAGTTACCCATACGTGCCTCTCCATAAGAATTATGGTGCCCTTACACAGGTATATTATAGTCATTGATGGATTAGAGGAATGCTTGTTGTTACCCATCGGCCACTGCAAACAGGCGGCTAATCACCCAGAACAATCGCTCTTTCAGTGAAACCATCTTTAACCCCTTCATGACCTTGGGATTTTTCATTTTTCCGTGTTCGTTTTTCACTCCCCTCCTTCCCAGAGCCATAACTTTTTTATTTTTCCGTCAATATGGCCATGTGAGGGCTTATTTTTTGCGAGATGAGTTGTACTTTTGAACGACATCATTGGTTTTAGCATGTAGTGTACTAGAAAACGGGAAAAAAATTCCAAGTGCGGTGACATTGCAAAAAAAAGTGCAGTCCCACACTTATTTTTTGTTTGGCTTTTTTGCTATGATCACTAAATGCTAAAACTGAGCTGCCATTATGATTCTCCAGGTCAGTACGAGTTCATAGACACCTAACATGACCAGGTTATTTTTTACCTAAGTGGCGAAAAAAAATTCCAAACTTTGCTTAAAAAAAAAAATTGCGCCATTTTACGATACTCGTAGCGTCTCCATTTTTCATGATCTGGGGTCGGTTGAGGGCTTATTTTTTGCGCACAGAGATGACGTTTTTAATGATAGCATTTTGGTGCAGACACGTTCTTTTGATCGCCCGTTATTGCATTTTAATGCAATGTCGCGGCGACCAAAAAAACATAATTCTGGCGTTTCAAATTTTTTTCTCGCTACGCCGTTTAGCGATCAGGTTAATGCTTTTTTTTAATTGATAGATCGGGCGATTCTGAACGCGGCGATACCAAATATGTGTAGATTTGATTTTTTTTTATTGATTTATTTTGATTGGGGTGAAAGGGGGGTGGGTGATTTAAACTTTTATATTTTTTTTTATTTTTTTCACATTTTTTTAACTTTTTTTTAACTTTTTTTACTTTTGCCATGCTTCAATAGCCTCCATGGGAGGCTAGAAGCAGGCACAGCACGATCGGCTCTGATACATAGCAGCGATCTGCTGTTCGCTGCTATGTAGCAGAAAATAAGGTGTGCTGTGAGCGCCGACCACAGGGTGGCGCTCACAGCTACCGGCGATCAGTAACCATAGAGGTCTCAAGGACCTCTATGGTTACAATGTACAAGCATCGCCGACCTCCGATCATGTGACAGGGGTCGTCGATGCCGTCATTTCCGGCCGCCCGGCCGGATACGGTAGTTAAATGCCGCTGCCTGCGTTTGACAGCGGCATTTAACTAGTTAATAGGCGCGGGCAGATCGCGATTCTGCCCGCGCCTATTACGGGCACATGTCAGCTGTTTAAAGGGAACCCGTCACCCCTAAAATCGAAGATGAGGTAAGCCCACCAGCATCAGGGGCTTATCTAGAGCATTCTGTAATGCTGTAGATAAGCCCCCAATGTATCCTGAAAGATGAGAAAAAGAGGTTAGCTAATACTCACCCAGGGGCGGTCCCGGTCCAGTTCTGGTCCGATGGGAGTCGCGGTCCGGCGCCTCCCATCCTCTTACAATGACGTCTTCTTCTTGTCTTCACGCTGCTGAGGGCAGAGCAAAGTACTGCAGTGTGCAGACGCTGGGCCTCTCTGTTCTTTCCCGGCGCCTGCGCACTGCAGTACTATGCTCTGCCCTCAACAGGGCAGACAAAGTACGCCTGCGCCGCAGCGTGAAGACAAGAAGAGGACATCATCGTAAGAGGATGGGAGGCCCCGGACCGCAACTCCCATCGGACCAGAACTGAACCGGGACCGCCCCTGGGTGAGTATAATCTAACCGCTCTTTCTCATCTTTCAGGATACATCGGGGGCTTATATACAGCATTACAGAATGCTGTAGATAAGCCCCTGATGCTGGTAGGCTTACCTCATCTTCGATTTTGGGGGTGGCGGGTTCCCTTTAAAAACCATGGTCAGCAGCAAAATCATCCTGTGTAAACAGGACACAAGCTGCAGTTCTCTGCAGCACATGTGCACGAATCGTATTACCGCTCATTCTGTGCGTTTGGAAAGCGCGGTTAGCCTGTAAACAAGTCACAAGTGGAAACACTGCATTGGTCTACATGGACTGGGCTGTGGAATACTGCAGGTAAAATAAAAAAAAACAACTACAGATCTCATCCAGGAGGTGCAACATTTTTATAAACAGAAAATGTTCAGTTTCGCTGCCTGTTAAATTCTGTTACATATTTGTAAAGTGGATTTTACGTCTATCAAACAGTGGTGAAGTGTAGGGTGAATCTGCAGCATAATCTACATATTGATATGATGACTCCACGTGGGCCATCACCTAACTGCGTAATAAACCAAAATACATACCACAAAGAAATTCTCACCTGTAAATACACAATGTAGTTATGCGAGCTCAGCATCTTCACTCTTCCAAACATATTATGGCGCTTGCCTCCTGAAATAAACCAGGAACCCAAAACTTGGGAGGTTCCACTAATATTTGCATCTCTGTTTAGGTTTGCTTGGATGAGGGAGGCCACAATCCTGTGGTTCCTCTGCACGTGTTCAGATTAACCCCTTCATGACCCAGCCTATTTTGACCTTAAAGACCTTGCCGTTTTTTGCAATTCTGACCAGTGTCCCTTTATGAGGTAATAACTCAGGAACGCTTCAACGGATCCTAGCGGTTCTGAGATTGTTTTTTCGTGACATATTGGGCTTCATGTTAGTGGTAAATTTAGGTCAATAAATTCTGCGTTTATTTGTGATAAAAACGGAAATTTGGCGAAAATTTTGAAAATTTCGCAATTTTCACATTTTGAATTTTTATTCTGTTAAACCAGAGAGTTATGTGACACAAAATAGTTCATAAATAACATTTCCCACATGTATACTTTACATCAGCACAATTTTGGAAAAAAAAAATTTTTTTGCTAGGAAGTTATAAGGGTTAAAATTTGACCAGCGATTTCTCATTTTTACAACGAAATTTACAAAACCATTTTTTTAGGGACCACCTCACATTTGAAGTCAGTTTGAGGGGTCTATATGGCTGAAAATACCCAAAAATGACACCATTCTAAAAACTGCACCCCTCAAGGTACTCAAAACCACATTCAAGAAGTTTATTAACCCTTCAGGTACTTCACAGCAGCAGAAGCAACATGGAAGGAAAAAATGAACATTGAACTTTTTAGTCACAAAAATTATATTTAAGCAACAATTTTTTTATTTTCCCAATGGTAAAAGGAGAAACTGAACAACGAAAGTTGTTGTCCAATTTGTCCTGAGTACACTGATACCTCATATGTGGGGGTAAACCACTGTTTGGGCGCACGGCAGGGCTTGGAAGGGAAGGAGCGCCATTTGACTTTTTGAATGAAAAATTGGCTCTACTCTTTAGTGGACACCATGTCACGTTTGGAGAGCCCCCGTGTGCCTAAATATTGGAGCTCCCCAACAAGTGACCCCATTTTGGAAACTAGACCCCCCAAGGAACTTATCTAGATGCATAGTGAGCACTTTAAACCCTCAGGTGCTTCACAAATTGATCTGTAAAAATGAAAAAGTACTTTTTTTTCACACAAAAAATATTTTTGCCTTAATTTTTTCATTTTCACATGGGCAATAGGATAAAATGGATCATAAAATTTGTTGGGTAATTTCTCCAGAGTACGCCGATACCTCATATGTGGGGGTAAACCACTGTTTGGGCACACGGCAGGGCTCGGAAGGGAAGGCGCGCCATTTGACTTTTTGAATGGAAAATTAGCTCCAATTGTTAGTGGACACCATGTCGCGTTTGGAGAGCCCCTGTGTGCCTAAACATTGGAGCTCCCCCACAAGTGACCCCATTTTGGAAACTAGACCCCCCAAGGAACTTATCTA
This sequence comes from Ranitomeya imitator, assembly GCF_032444005.1. NCBI lineage: Eukaryota > Metazoa > Chordata > Amphibia > Anura > Dendrobatidae > Ranitomeya > Ranitomeya imitator. The sequence goes on along the minus strand of NC_091285.1, from coordinate 386,365,469 downwards.
GATGCATATTGAGCACTTTAAACCCCCAGGTGCTTCACAGAAGCTTATAACACAGAGCCATGAAAATAAAAAATAATTTTTCTTTCCTCAAAAATGATTTTTTAGCCTGGAATTTCCTATTTTGCCAAGGGTAATAGGAGAAATTGGACCCCAAATGTTCTTGTCCAGTTTGTCCTGAGTACGCTGATACCCCATATGTGGGGGTAAACCCCTGTTTGGGCGCACGGCAGGGCTCGGAAGAGAAGGCACGCCATTTGGCTTTTTAAAATGGAAAATTAGCTCCAATCATTAGCGGACACCAGGTCACGTTTGGAGAGCCCCTGTATGCCTAAACATTGGAGATCCCCCACAAATGACCCCATTTTGGAAACTAGACCCCCAAAGGAACTAATCTATATGTGTGGTGAGGACTTTGAACCCCCAAGTGCTTCACAGAAGTTTATAACGCAGAGCCATGAAAATAAAAATAAAAAATTATTTTCTCAAAAATGATCTTGTAGCCTGCAATTTTTTATTTTCCCAAGGGTAACAGGAGAAATTTTACCCCAAAAGTTGTTGTCCAGTTTCTCCTGAGTACGCTGATACCCCATATGTGGGGGTAAACTACTGTTTGGGCACATGCCGGGGCTCGGAAGTGAAGTAGTGACGTTTTGAAATGCAGACTTTGATGGAATGCTCTGCGGGCGTCACGTTGGGTTTGCAGAGCCCCTGATGTGGCTAAACAGTAGAAACCCCCCACAAGTGACCCCATTTTGGAAACTAGACCCCGAAAAGAACTTATCTAGATGTGTGGTGAGGACTTTGAACCCCCAAGTGCTTCACAGAAGTTTATAACGCAGAGCCGTGAAAATAATAAATACGTTTTCTTTCCTCAAAAATAATTTTTTAGCCCAGAATTTTTTATTTTCCCAAGGGTTACAGGAGAAATTGGACCCCAAAAGTTGTTGTCCAGTTTGTCCTGAGTACGCTGATACCCCATGTGTGGGGGTAAACCACTGTTTGGGCACACGTCGAGGCTCAGAAGGGAAGTAGTGACTTTTGAAATGCAGACTTTGATGGAATGGTCTGCGGACGTCACGTTGCGTTTGCAGAGCCCCTGGTGTGCCTAAACAGTAGAAACCCCTAACAAGTGACTCCATTTTAGAAACTAGACCCCCCCAAGGAACTTATCTAGATGTGTGGTGAGCACTTTGAACCCCCAAGTGCTTCACAGACGTTTACAACGCAGAGCCGTGAAAATAAAAAATAATTTTTCTTTCCTCAAAAATGATGTTTTAGCAAGCATTTTTTAATTTTCACAAGGGTAACAGGAGAAATTGGACCCCAGTAATTGTTGGGCAGTTTGTCCTGAGCATGCTGGTACCCCATATGTGGGGGTAAACCACTGTTTGGGCACACATCGGGGCTCGGAAGTGAGGGAGCACCATTTGACTTTATGAATACAAGATTGGCTGGAATCAATGGTGGCGCCATGTTGCGATTGGAGACCCCTGATGTGCCTAAACAGTGGTAACCCCTCAATTCTAACTCCAACACTAATCCCCCACACCCCTAACCCTAATCCCAACTGTAGCCATAACCCTAATCACAACCCTAATCACAACCCTAATCCTAAGGCTATGTGCCCACGTTGCGGATTCGTGTGAGATTTTTCAGCATCATTTTTGAAAAATCCGCGGGTAAAGGGCACTGCGTTTTACCTGCGGATTTACCGTGGATTTCCAGTGTTTTTTGTGCAGATTTCACCTGTGGATTCCTATTGAGGAACAGGTGTAAAACGCTGCGGAATCCGCACAAAGAATTGACATGCTGCAGAAAATACAACGCAGCATTTCCGCGTGGTATTTTCCGCACCATGGGCACAGCGGATTTGGTTTTCCATAGGTTTACATGGTACTGTAAACCTGATGGAACACTGCTGCGGATCCGCAACGGCCAATCCGCTGCGGATCCGCAACCAAATCCGCACCGTGTGCACATAGCCTAATTCTAAAGGTATGTGCACACGCTGCGGAAAATGCTGCGGATCCGCAGCAGTTTCCCATGAGTTTACAGTTCAATGTAAACCTATGGGAAACAAAAATCGCTGTACACATGTTGCGGAAAAACTGCACGGAAACGCAGCAGTTTACATTCCGCAGCATGTCACTTCTTTCTGCGGATTCCGCAGCGGTTTTACAACTGCTCCAATAGTAAACTGCAGTTGTAAAACCGCAGCGAAATGCACAGAAAAACCGCGGTAAATCCGCGATAAATCCACAGCGGTTTAGCACTGCGAATTTATCAAATCCGCAGCGGAAAAATCCGCAGAGGAACAGAATACGTGTGCACATACCGAAACCCTAACCCTAGCCCTAACCCTAATTCTTACCCCAACCTTAATGGAAAAAAAAAATATTTTTTTTTATTGTCCCTACCTATAGGGGGACAAAGGGGGGGGGGGGAGGGGCATTTACTATTTTTTTTATTTTGATCACTGAGATATAACCTATCTCAGTGATCAAAACTCACTCTGGAACGAATCTGCCTGCCGGCAGATTCGGCGGGCGCACTGCACATGCACCCGCCATTTTGGAAGATGGCGGCGCCCAGGAAAGAAGACGGACGGATCCCGGGAGGGCAGGTAAGTATAAGGGGGAGGGAGATTAGGGCACGGGGGGGGCGTCGGAGCACGGGGGGGTGGATCGGAGCATGGGGGGGGGGTGGATCGGACATGGCTGGATTGTAATATTTCACCAGGTTTTTAGGTGAAATATTACAAATCGCTCTGATTGGCTGTTGAAAGTGAAACTGCCAATCAGAGCGATCGTAGCCATGGGGGGGTGAAGCCAGCCCCCCTGGGCTAAACTACCACTCCCCCTGTCCCTGCAGGCCGGGTGAAATGGGAGTTAACCCTTTCACCCGATCTGCAGGGACGCGATCTTTCTGTGACACAGCATATGCGTCACAGGTCGGATTGGCACCGACTTTCATGACGCATACGCTGTGTCACAGGTCGGGAAGGGGTTAATGCATGCTCCGGCACATCTGACATGAAGCTGGGTCTGTACACCCAGAGTCAGTGCGCATGCCCGGGGAGCCGATGGACAGTGCGCATGTTCGAGATTTACTGTGTGGTTGCTGTGACTAGACATGAGCGAGTATTGTCGCCTCCCTCCTTATCCGGCTCACTAATAGCGCTTACCGGATACCTGGAGCGCTCCCGATACACAGCTGTGTGACAGTCACAACACAGTCTCCATGCAAGTGCTGGTCGTGACATTAAGCCAATCACAGCAACCATTCGCAATCCTGCATAATTTCACAACCACACTGACTGATCCATGACTGAAAAAGACAGTCACCACCCCCATGACTGAAAGAACAGGTATGTGAGGGAATCCTCCAAAAGGTATAAACATTTTTTTTTTTAAACCTACCGCAATACTTGGCGATTTTGTTTGACAAATTCATGTTGGTGATGCAGATTGCTTCACAAACAGCACACTGGGACCTTAAAAATGAGGTGACAGGTTCCCTTTAACACAGCTCCATTAATGGGGTGGGGGGGTATCAGCATATAGTCCACATAAAGTTGTAATAGTGGACTGGATACCAGTAAATATATATGAAAGAATACAGAGTGTAGAGGTGTATTTGGGAAGATCTACATATACGTCCTTCTAAAATCACACTAAAATCAAACAAAAAAAAAAAAAATAAGAGAAAAAATTAAATATATGCCACATATAAATGTGTAATTACTAAAGTCTTCCTTGGACTGCATTTTAATCTATCCCAGGACAGTTTATATGACTTATTTCTTATAAAGGATAGTAAAACTGACCCTGTAGACGCATAACCCACTTAATTTACATTGAAATGGCTAATAAATAATATGCGATACTAGCTTTAATTTGTAGCTCCAACATTTTTATGTGCGCTTCGGGCAACAGTCTGAAATGACAAATCGCTTAAAACATAAAAGTCTAAAAAATGGCTGCTCAAAATAAGATCATTCAGGAGAACATGAAGCATCTGAAGAAAGTGCTCAGGAATTTTAAGTGGGCTGAATAGCCTTATAACCACTGAATTGCTTCTGTAAAGGTACTTAAACATAAGGATATAGTACTCAGGAGATGGAGAAGAATATACAAACTGGTAAGCTCAGCTTAGAAATGGGCAGGTTAAAACCAGAATGGTGACATCTACAGCTAGACGTTTCAAAAAAAAAAATGCCTTATTCCTAACCAACCTAGACCAAGAGAGTCCCAGGTCTGAAACAAAAAACTGGGAACATTTCCAATACAAAGAAATAAAAGCTCCCAACCTATAGGAAGTATCAGCCAAGTGGAGGTCACCTATGACAAGGACCCTTAAGGAGCCTAATAGACATGACCTGCAGAGGCACACAGACTTATGCAAGCATACTGCTGAGGAACCTTCCATGTGCTACTGGATTGTTCCAGAAAAGCTTTGAATTAATTGAGTCACATCGCGCACTAAACGTTACACTGACAAATTAGAACAGCCCCATTAAATGAGAATGTTTTTTGACCAGCCTTATGGTTTCATACACAGCCATCTGGGTCAGTTCTACAAGCTAATATTATGTGACTATACTTGTATAGTGCGCCAGGAGCAAATGCTAATGATAGACAAGCTATAAAAAACAGCAGGGTATCTCGACATCTAGCCAAGGACATCTGCAAGGAGTTTTGAGCGAAGAGGAAACAAGAGTACCAAGAGGAAACCCATACAAAGACCTACTGATCGGTAACTCAGATTGTGAGCCCCAATAGAGCCAGTAACGAGGTTTGTAAAGAGCTGTGGAAATAATGGTGTAATACAAGATAAATAAAATATCATCCATCTCCCAAACTTCCACATAAACACCTAGATATGACAACTGCTTTAACATGTAATGCTTGGTTCATCGAACACGAGTAGGCAGGTTTGCCAGGGCAATAAACTAGAGGTAACTATAGGAAAGGGGTCTCCAGCTTGTAGCTCAGTAGTCACATGCGACTCGAGGTCCCATGAATTGTGGCTTGCGGCTGCCAGCCAGTGTGGTGCAGTAGCACCGGGTTTAGCAAACAGGTATGAAGAGCATATCTCAAAATGGAGAATTTTGTAAGAAGCCCTAAACACAGAAGAGCAGATCTGGATGCACATACAGGTGCTTCTCACAAATTTAGAATATCATCAGAAAGTTAATTTATTTCAGTTCTTCAATACAAAAAGTGAAACTCATTATATAGAGTCATTACAAACAGAGTGATCTATTTCAAGTGTTTATTTCTGTTAATGTTGATGATTATGGCTTACAGCCAATGAAAACACAGAAGTCATTATCTCAGAAAATTAGAATACTTTATAATGCCAGCTTGAAAAATTATTTTAAAATCCAAAATGTTGGCCTATTGAAATGTAGGTTCAAGTAAATGCACTCAATACTTGGTCGGGCTTCTTTTGCATCAATTACTGCATCAATGCGACATGGCGGCGATCAGCCTGTGGCACTGCTGAGGGGTTATGGAAGCCCAGGTTGCTTTGATAGCAGCCATCAGCTCGTCTGCATTGTTGGGTCTGGTGTCTCATCATCCTCTTCACAATGCCCTATAGATTTTCTATGGGGTTAAGGTCAGGCGAGTTACCTGGCCAATCAAGCACAGTGATACTGTTGTTTTTAAAGCAGGTATTGGTACTTTTGGCAGTGTGGACAGGTGCCAAGTCCTGATGAAGAATTAAATTTCCATCTCCTAAAAGCTTGCCGGCAGAGGAAAGCATGAACTGCTCTAAAATTTCTTGGTAGATGGCTCCGCTGACTTTGGTCTTGATAAAACACAGTGGACCTACACCAGCAGATGACATGGCTCCCCAAACCATCACTGATTGTGGAAACTTCACACTAGACCTTCAAGCAGCTTGGATTGTGTACCTCTCCACTCTTCCTCCAGACTCTTCGAGACCTTGATTTTCAAATGAAATGCAAAATTTACTTGCATCTGAAAACAACACCTTGGACCACTGAGCAACAGTCCAGTTCTTTTCATCCTGGACCCAGGTAAGACGCTTCTAGCGTTGCCTAATGGGCTACAAGTGTCGCATTCCTTGTGTCAAGCCACTCATGACCATGTCCTGGATACATCTGTGTGTGGTGGCACTTGAAGCAATTACTCCAGCAGCAGTCCACTCCTTGTGAATCTCCCCCAAATTTTGGAGTGGCCTTTTCTTAATAATCCTTTCAAGGCTGCGGTTACCCCGGTTGCTTGTGCACCTTTTTCTACCAGGCTTTTTCCTTCTACTCAACTTCCCAGTAATATGCTTGGATACAGCACTCTGTAAACTGCCAGCTTCTTTAGCAATAACCTTTTGTGGCTTACCCTCCTTGTGGAGTGTGTCCATGACTGCCTTCTGGACACCTGTCAAATCGTCAGTCTACCCTATGATTATGGAGCCTACTAATACAGATTAAATGACCTTTTTGCTTAGGAAGCCTTTGCAGGTGTTTTTTTGTTAATTATTCTGATTTACTGAGATAATGACTTGGGTTTTCATTGGCTGTAAGCCATATTCATCAACATTAACAGAAATAAACACTTGAAATAGATCACTCGGTTTTTAATGACCAATATATGAGTTTCACTTTTTGTATCGATGAACTGAAATAAATTAACTTTTTGATCTAATAATCTCTCTTTTATTTATATAGCGCCAACATATTCCGAAGCGCTTTGCAGTTTTGCACACATTATCATCACTGTCCCTGATGGGGCTCACAATCTAAATTCCCTATCAGTAGGTCTTTGGAATGATATTCTAATTTTGTGAAAAGCACCTGTATATTGGTCTTAGCAGTTTAGAGATAAATTTAAGTATGGTACGCTGAGAACAGGAAGATACTAGCTGTCAGAGGAGGTGCTTGAAGCTGGATGCGACACTGTGGTGGGAATGTTTGATGGGAGAATACTGAATGGGAATTGCTGGATCTTGGTATACTGATTTTGGGAGACTTCTGTTGCAAAGCTTTGGGGATCATTATACCCGTAACGGGGGTTTTGGTTGCCACTACTGTGAGGAGGTGGGAGCTGAATGTGGCTCTCAAGGACAGAAATGTTGGGGCCGCTGCTCTAGGGTAACAAATTATAGATCCTCTGAAAATCCAACATGCCTGACGTTTTTTCCTGATAGCAGATCTGCCTCCTTTTAGGTTAGAATCTTGGCCACAAAATTGATGGCTTTGGATAAAACCCAATGTGTGGCCAGCAATGAAATAGTGAATTGACTGAATAGCCAACAATCAAACAGTGACTTATCAAGGACAAAACAGAACCTTGCTGTAAAGTTTCAAAATGTTTACATAGCAATGAATTAAAATTTCTATTTTAACCCCTTAACGACCGCCGATACGCCTTTTAACGGCGGCAGTTAAGGGTACTTAAACCACAGTGCCGTTAATTAACGGCGCTGTGGAAAAAGTAAATAGCGCCCCCCAGAGTCCGATTTTCTCCGGGGTCTCGGCTGCCGGGGGTAGCAGAGACTCCAGAGAACATGATTCGGGGTTTTTTTTTACCGACCCCACTTTTGCGATCGCAGGTATTTAACCGTTTACCGGCGATCGCAAAAAATAAACAAACGCGATCTCCTTTTTAATTTCTCTGTCCTCCAATGTGATCGCACATCAGAGGACAGAGAAAAGGGGTCCCAGATAGCCTCCCGATACTCACCTGTCTCCCCCGATGCTCATCGTGGCTCCCGATGGGCTTCACCATCTTTGTCCGGCAAAAAAATGGCGGGCGCATGCGCAGTGCGCCCGCCGGCACCGGGAGAATCTTTGGGGTCTCGGCTGCCGGGGGTAGCAGAGACCCCAAAGAACATGATCGGGGTCGTTTTTACCGACCCGTTTTGCGATCGCCGGTTATTAACTGTTTACCGGCGACCGCAAAAAAAAAAAAAAAAAAGCAATGTGTAATTCTCTGTCCTCTGATGTGATCGCACATCAGAGGACAGAGAAATAGGGGGATTCGGGGACCCTATTATACTTACCGGTGTCCCTGGGTCCTCCCGAGTCCTCTCCTGCCCGCCGGCGTCTTCATGGGGAAAGAAAATGGCGGGCGCATGCGCAGTGCACCCGCCATCTGTCGCCATCTGCCGGCCGGCAGGAGAATGCAGTTGGGGCTAAAATTAGGGTTAGGGCTAGGGTTAGGGTTAGCGTTAGGGTTGGGGCTAGGGTTAGGGTTGGGGCTAAATTTAGGGTTAGGGTTGGGGCTAAATTTAGGGTTAGGGTTGGGGCTAAATTTAGGGTTAGGCTTCTTTCACACGTCGGTACGGGGCCGTCGCAAGGCGTCGGCCCGACATACTGACGGACGTTGTGAAAATTGTGCACAACGTGGGCAGCAGATGTAGTTTTTCAACGCATCCGCTGCCCAATCTATGTCCTGGGGAGGAGGGGGCGGAGTTACGGCCACAAATGCGCGGTCAGAAATGGCGGACGCGACGTACAAAAAAACGTTACATTGAACATTTTTTTGTGCCGACGGTCCGCCAAAACACAACTGATCCAGTGCACGACGGACGTGACGTGTGGCCATCCGTCGCGATCCGTCGGCAATACAAGTCTATGGGCAAAAACAGGATTTTTGGTTGCTTACCGTAAAATCTGTTTCTCGGAGCCTTCATTGGGGGACACAGGAACCATGGGTGTATGCTGCTGCCATGGTTCCTGTGTCCCCCAATGAAAGGCGATAGAGAAATTAGTATTTGGTCAGAAACAAAATTTCATCTCAATACTTTGTAATATATCCTTTGTTGGCAATGACAGAGGTCAAACGTTTTCTTTAAGTCTTCACAAGGTTGCCACACACTGTTGTTGGTATGTTGGCCCATTCCTCCATGCAGATCTCCTCTAGAGCAGGGGTCCCCAACTCCAGTCCTCAAGGCCCACCAACAGGTCATGTTTTCAGGATTTCCTTTGCATTGCACAGGTGATGCAATTATTACCTGGGCAAGACTAAGGAAATCCTGAAAACATGACATGTTGGTGGGCCTTGCGGACTGGAGTTGGGGACCCCTGCTCTAGAGCAGTAATGTTTTTGGCTTGTCGCTTGGCAACACGGACTTTCAACTCCCTCCAAAGGTTTTCTATAGGGTTGAGATCTGGAGACTGGCTAGGCCACTCCAGGACCTTGAAATGCTTCTTACGAAGCCACTCCTTCGTTGCCCTGGCGGTGTGCTTTGGATCATTGTCATGTTGAAAGACCCAGCCACGTTTCATCTTCAATGCCCTTGCTGATGGAAGGAGGTTTGCACTCAAAATCTCACGATACATGGCCCCATTCATTCTTTCATGTACCCGGATCAGTCGTCCTGGCCCCTTTGCAGAGAAACAGCCCCAAAGCATGATGTTTCCACCACCATGCTTTACAGTAGGTATGGTGTTTGATGGATGCAACTCAGTATTCTTTTTCCTCCAAACACGACAAGTTGTGTTTCTACCAAACAGTTCCAGTTTGGTTTCATCAGACCATAGGACATTCTCCCAAAACTCCTCTGGATCATCCAAATGCTCTCTAGCAAACTTCAGACGGGCCCGGACATGTACTGGCTTAAGCAGTGGGACACGTCTGGCACTGCAGGATCTGAGTCCATGGTGGCGTAGTATGTTACTTATGGTAGGCCTTGTTACATTGGTCCCAGCTCTCTGCAGTTCATTCACTAGGTCCCCCCGCGTGGTTCTGGGATTTTTGCACACTGTTCTTGTGATCATTCTGACCCCACGGGGTGGGATTTTGCATGGAGCCCCAGATCGAGGGAGATTATCAGTGGTCTTGTATGTCTTCCATTTTCTAATTATTGCTCCCACTGTTGATTTCTTCACTCCAAGCTGGTTGGCTATTGCAGATTCAGTCTTCCCAGCCTGGTGCAGGGCTACAATTTTGTTTCTGGTGTCCTTTGACAGCTCTTTGGTCTTCACCATAGTGGAGTTTGGAGTCAGACTATTTGAGGGTGTGCACAGGTGTCTTTTTATACTGATAAGTTTAAACAGGTGCCATTACTAAAGGTAATGAGTGGAGGAAAGAGGAGACTCTTAGGCCGGCTTCACACTCAGCGTATGAAAATACGGTCCGTATATTACGGCCGTAATACGCTGAAATGTCCCGAAAATAGTGGTCCGTAGCTCCTTCGTAGGCAGGGTGTGTCAGCGTTTTTTGCGCATGGCATCCTCCGTATGTAATCCGTATGGCATCCGTACTGCGTGGTTTTCTCGCAGGCTTGCAAAACCAACATACCGCTATAGAAATGATCCATGTGTCCCAAAAAGAAAAATATATATATATATATACTGTCATATATATATATATATATATATATATATGTCAGTAGACACATATATGTATATATATTACTATTTTTTCCAGCGCTATACAGCTTGAAAGCCGGTAATTCAATTACCGGCTTTTTCTTTCTCCTTCCTAAAACCCGACATGATTTGAGACATGGTTTACATACAGTAAACCATGTCTTCTCTCCATTTTTTTTGCAGATTCAACACTACTAATGTCAGTAGAGTGTATCTGCAAAATTTGGCCGTTCTAGCTCTTAAAATAAAGGGTTAAATGGCGGAAAAAATTGGCGTGGGCTCCCGCGCAATTTTCTCCGCCAGAGTAGTAAAGCCAGTGACTGAGGGCAGATATTAATAGCCTGGAGAGGGTCCATGGTTATTGGCCCCCCCCTGGCTAAAAATATCTGCCCCCAGCCACCCCAGAAAAGGCACATCTGGAAGATGCGCCTATTCTGGCACTTGGCCACTCTCTTCCCATTCCCGTGTAGCGGTGGGATATGGGGTAATGAAGGGTTAATGCCACCTTGCTATTGTAAGGTGACATTAAGCCTAATTAATAATGGAGAGGCGTCAATTTTGACACCTATCCATTATTAATCCAATTGTAGTAAAGGGTTAAATAAAAGACAAACACAATATTTAAAATTATTTTAATGAAATAAAAACAATGGTTGTTGGAGTATTTTATTCTACGCCCAATCCAATCACTGAAGACCCTCGTTCTGTGAAAGAAAAAACATAATAAACCAACAATATACTTACCCTCCGCAGATCTGTAACGTCCAACGATGTAAATCCTTCTGAAGGGGTTAAAACAGTTTGCAGCAAGGAGCTTTGCTAATGCAATGCTACTCCTCGCTGCAAAACCCCGGAGAATGAGTCTAAATATAGATCAATGAGCTATATTTAGCTTCATTTGCGGTGAGGCGCCCTCTGCTGGCTGTTCATAGATCGTGGGAAATTACCTAGAAAGCATGGGAGCATGGGAGCTTTCTAGGTAAGTTCCCACGATCTATGAACAGCCAGCAGAGGGCGCCTCACCGCAAATGAAGCTAAATATAGCTCATTGATCTATATTTAGACTCATTCTCCGGGGTTTTGCAGCGAGGAGTAGCATTGCATTAGCAAAGCTCCTTGCTGCAAACTGTTTTAACCCCTTCAGAAGGATTTACATCGTTGGACGTTACAGATCTGCGGAGGGTAAGTATATTGTTGGTTTATTATGTTTTTTCTTTCACAGAACGAGGGTCTTCAGTGATTGGATTGGGCGTAGAATAAAATACTCCAACAACCATTGTTTTTATTTCATTAAAATAATTTTAAATATTGTGTTTGTCTTTTATTTAACCCTTTACTACAATTGGATTAATAATGGATAGGTGTCATAATTGACGCCTCTCCATTATTAATTAGGCTTAATGTCACCTTACAATAGCAAGGTGGCATTAACCCTTCATTACCCCATATCCCACCGCTACACGGGAATGGGAAGAGAGTGGCCAAGTGCCAGAATAGGCGCATCTTCCAGATGTGCCTTTTCTGGGGTGGCTGGGGGCAGATATTTTTAGCCAGGGGGGGGCCAATAACCATGGACCCTCTCCAGGCTATTAATATCTGCCCTCAGTCACTGGCTTTACTACTCTGGCGGAGAAAATTGCGCGGGAGCCCACGCCAATTTTTTCCGCCATTTAACCCTTTATTTTAAGAGCTAGAACGGCCAAATTTTGCAGATACACACTACTGACATTAGTAGTGTGGAATCTGCAAAAAAAATGGAGAGAAGACATGGTTTACTGTATGTAAACCATGTCTCAAATCATGTCGGGTTTTAGGAAGGAGAAAGAAAAAGCCGGTAATTCAATTACCGGCTTTCAAGCTGTATAGCGCTGGAAAAAATATTAATATATATACATATATGTGTCTCACTGACACATTATATATATATATATATATATATATATATATATATATATATATATATATATATATATATATATATATATATATATATATATATATATACCTATTCTATGTGTACACATTTATTCTACCTATTCTACTGTAAGCTGTCAGTGTGATATTTCTGTACACCGCACTGAATTGCCGGCTTTTCTCTCTAACAGCGCTGCGTATTTCTCGCAAGTCACACTGCTTGTCCGTGTGTAATCCGTATTTTTCACGCTTCCATAGACTTTCATTGGCGTATTTCTTGCGCAGTACGGTGACAAACGCAGCATGCTGCGATTTTGTACGGCCGTAGAAAGCCATATAATACTGATCAGTAAAATACGGCAGATAGGAGCAGAGGCATAGAGAATAATTGTGCCGTATTTTTTGCGAGTTTTACGGACGTAGTTTCTGCGCTCTTACGTCCGTAAAACTCGCAAGTGTGAAGCCGGACTTAAAGAAGAAGTTACAGGTCTGTGAGAGCCAGAAATCTTGATTGTTTGTTTCTGACCAAATACTTATTTTCCACTATAATATGCAAATAAATTGTTAAAAAAACAGACAATGTGATTTTCTGGATTTTTTTTCTCAGTTTGTCTCCCATAGTTGAGGTCTACCTATGATGTAAATTACAGACGCCTCTCATCTTTTTAAGTGGTGGAACTTGCACTATTGCTGACTGACTAAATACTTTTTTGCCCCACTGTACATACTGAAGTACTAGAAAACAGTGATTTGACATCAAGGACTTGAACTTTACAACACGAGAGCCCATTTGTCACCTGACAAGCAGAATAAAAGGTGCACAGTGAAAGCAAATAGTGGTCTTTACAGGGAGAAACACCTTCAGTGGCTTGTGAAGGTATTCACCACCCCTTGGCTTTTTTGTGTCTTGCTACCACACAACCTGGAATTTCACTGTTTTTTAGGGTTTGCATCAGTTCATGTAAAGAACATCCCTACAACTGTGAACATTTGGTTTTCTTTTTATTGTGAAGCAAACCGCAAATATGCACATTGAAGGTTTCCGTAAAGATGTCCTAACTATTCACCGCCCTAAAGTCAGTACGTTGTAGAGCCTCCTTTTGCTTTAATTACAGCTGCAAGTCTCTTTAGAGAAATATCTATGAGCTTTCCACATCTTGATACTGGAATTTTTGCCCATTCTTCAATGCAAAATTGCTCCACTTTCTTCCAGTTAGATGGCTTCTTCTGGCAAACAGCAATCTTCACGTCTGACCACGGACTCTCAATTGGATTAAAGCTCTGGGCTTTGACTAGGCCACTCCAAAACAAATACACGATTCCCCTTAGACCGCTTGAGTGTTTTAGCAGTATGCTTTGAGTCATTCTCTAGTTGGAAGGTGAACCTCCATCCCAGTGGGCAGTGTCAAATCACTGAGATTGAAACAGGTTTTGTTCACGAATATCTCCATATTTCACACCATATATCTTTCCTTGTACTCAAGACAATTTTCCCTGTTCTGCTGCCAAATATAATCTCCATAGCAAGATGCTGCCACCATCATGTTTCACCAAGGGTTAATGTTCTTGGGGTTGATGAGCTGTGTTGGTTTGGCACCAGACAAAGTGTTTACTTTGGGTTCCAAAAAGATTACTTTCGGTCTCATCTGACCACCACAGCCCCCTCTTCCATATATTTTGGGAGTCTCCCATATGTCTTTTGGCAAACTTAAAATGAACTTTACAATTTTTGTGTGTACGTAAAGGCTTTTTTTCTGCCCACTCTTCCATAAAGGCCACCTCTATGCAGTGTACATGTTATTGTGGTTGTATGTACAGATACTCAATTCTCTGAGAATTCTGCAGCTCCTTCTGGGTTACCTTTGGCGTCTTTGCTGCCTCTCTGATTAATGCCCTCTTTGCCCAGGCTGAGAGATGTGGTGGTCAGCTCTCTTGGCAGGTTTGTTGTGGTACCATGTTCTTTCCATTTGATAATAGATTTGATGGTACTCCGGGGTATCAACTGAGATTGGGATATTTTTTTTTATTTATTATTTATTTAATTTTAACCCCTTCATGACCTTGGGATTTTTCGTTTTTCCGTGTTCGTTTTTCACTCCCCTCCTTCCCAGAGCCATAACTTTTTTATTTTTCCGTCAATATGGCCATGTGAGGGCTTATTTTTTGTGGGACGAGTTGTACTTTTGAACGACATCATTGGTTTTAGCATGTCGTGTACTAGAAAACGGGAAAAAAATTACAAGTGCGATGAAATTGCAAAAAAAAGTGCAGTCCAACACTTGTTTTTTGTTTGGCTTTTTTGCTAGGTTCACTAAATGCTAAAACTGACCTGACATTATGATTCTCCATGTCAGTACGAGTTCATAGACACCTAACATGTCTAGGTTATTTTTTACCTAAGTGGTGAAAAAATTTTCCAAACTTTGCTTAAAAAAAAAAAAATTGTGCCATTTTACGATACTCGTAGCATCTCCATTTTTCATGATCTAGGGTCGGTTGAGGGCTTATTTTTTGCGTGCCGAGATGACGTTTTTAATGATAGCATTTTGGTGCAGATACGTTCTTTTGATCGCCCGTTATTGCATTTTAATGCAAGGTCGCGGCGACCAAAAAAACGTAATTCTGGCGTTTCGAATTTTTTTATTGCTACGCCGTTTAGCGATCAGGTTAATGCTTTTTTTTAATTGATAGATCGGGCGATTCTGAACGCGGCGATACCAAATATGTGTAGATTTGATTTTTTTATTGATTTATTTTGATTGGGGCGAAAGGGGGGTGATTTAAACTTTTATATATTTTTTTTTTTCACTTTTTTTTTTTTACTTTTGCCATGCTTCAATAGCCTCCATGGGAGGCTAGAAGCAGGCACAGGCACAGCGATTCTGCCGGCGCCTATTACGGGCACATGTCAGCTGTTCAAAACAGCTGACATGTCCCGGCTTTGATGCGGGCTCACCGCCGGAGCCCGCATCAAAGCGGGGCTTCTGACCTCGGACGTACTATCCCGTCCGAGGTCAGAAAGGGGTTAAATACCCCAACCTTGACTTGTACTCCTGAACAACTTTGTCTCCGACTTGTTTTTAGATGTAAATGGTCTTCATGGTGGTGTTTGGTTACTGATGCCTCTTGCTTAATGGTGTTCCAGCCTCTGTGGCATTTCAATAAAGGTGTGTATATACTCACAGACCATGTTACATTTCGACTGTACACAGGTTTACTTCCTTTCACTAAGCATGTGACTTAGAAGGCAATTGATTGCCCCAGAAATTTTTAGGGGATTCATTGTGTGATGCAGTGACCCCTGTAACAGGTAGGGGGCACTGCATAGTCTCCCCAGTATACGCACGGAGGCGTACTGAGGCTGTGAGAGTGCATAGCAATTGCATGCATGGATGTGATTATGTGGCAAAGTCCGGCATTGTGGTGAATGGCCGATATATATGTGTCGCAGTGGAGGGGACTCTGCGCTGCCAGCCTGAAGCGATGTGGTGTTCTGGGACCTATAGTCCCACAAGTGCATGCTGTATGTTTATAATGGAAGGTTGGCAGGGCTAGTTATGTGAGATGGGCGGGAAAAACTAGCCACACACCCACACTCCCACCCAGGGGAGTGGTTAAGGATATATAATGTGACCAGGGTCTGGGTCACATGTCCTGTGTGGTTCCTGTGTTGGAAGACCTGGGAGTAGGCTTCCTGAAAAGCACATGCTGGTGTTGGGAGGTCCTGGGAGTAGGACCTGATCCCTGAGCAGCACCCAGTAAAACTGTGGACCTGGATAATCTGGGTTGGGGAAGCTACCGACCTTCGGTGGGTCTGGACTAACTAATGTGTGCCGCCGAGGCAAGTTGGTGATCCCCGTGGGCAGCTTTCCCGGGAAGAGAGGACTGACAAGGAGTCAGCAGGTGGAGCAGGAGCTCCCGTAAGGTACCTCCACAGACTGTTGGTGCTTGTGATATGAACTGTGTGGTAACCCACGGCAACTAGTCAAAGGAGGACCAGCGTGTTTAGTTGCTGCAACCGTAATGTCATATGTTGGTGCCTGTTGTGCTCCATGGACATTAATCAACTGTATGGCGTGCGGTCACCCATGATAACTGGACACACAGGTTCAGCGTGTTTAGTGACCAAGTTTCAGTCATGTACTGTTAATGTGAAGATTGATTCAAAGACTGTTTGCTTATTGTTCATATTTCTGTGGTTTATGGTGCCATAATAAACCATGTGGACTGTTTAAGTGGAAAAAAACGTGCCCGTGTGCTTGAATCCCGTGCTAAGCGAGTGTCCCCCAATACACTCAGTAAGAGCAATCTTGCAATTGCAAAAGGGGTGAATACACATGCCATTTTTTATTTGAGCCCATACATGTATTGTATGACTAAATTTTTCCTCACTTCACCAACTTAACCCCTTAATGACCGCCAATACGTCTTTTAACTGACCTGAGATATAAGAGAATAGCCTCCCCATACAGATGACAATCCAGCATCTGTTGGTTGTACACTATAGCTGACAACTTGCTGTATCAGCCACGATCAGTATTTGCACCTTCTAAATCTGTTTAACCCCTTAGATGCTGCTGTCAATAGTGACTACATCATTATAAATGGTTAACAGAGTGTGGGGGCTTCTTCTTTATCCCAATTGGTGCCCTCAGATCATGATTTTGTTGTCCTGATGTTTGTGATGGCAATTCATGGCCAAATAGCGGCCTTAGAGTCTGACGGCTATAGTAATCTGTTTAGAAGTTAGCAACATTTAGGTGGTAAAAATACACATTTTCATTTCTGTCATGCCACTTTGCATTAATTCCTGTAAAGCACCTGAAGGGTTAATAAACTACCTGACAGCAGTTTTCAATATGTCAGGGGGTGCTGTTTTTAAAATGGTATCACGTTTGGGGGTTTCCCAATATATGGGACCCCTAAAGTCACTTCAAACATGGATAAGTCCCTAAAAAAATAAATGTGGTAAATTTCTTTGAAAAAATGAAAAATTGCTGCTACATTTTTAAACCTCCTAAAATGCTAACAAAATAAAAGAACATTTTACAAATGGTGCTGATGTAAAGCAGACATGTGGGAAATGTTATTTATTAATGGTTTGCTGTTGTATGACTATCTGGATTAAAGGGATAATCATTCAAATTTAGAAAATTGCTAATTTTTTAACATTTTTCTCAAATTTTTTATATTTTTTATAAATAAACACAAAAAATGTTGAACTAAATTTACCATTATCATAAAGTATAATGTGTCATGAAAAAACAATCTCAAAATCACTGGGATTTGTTGAAGCGTTGCAGAGTTATTACCACATAAAGTGACACTGGTCAGATTTCAAAAATTTGGCTCGGTCACTAAGGGGTTAAACTATCTAGTGCTGATGCATCACACACAAATTGGGATTACAAAAACATTTACATACAGGTTGTAATGTAACAAAACAGGTAAAAAGCAAAAGGGGGGGAATACTTTTGCAAGCCACTGTATAAGTGACATACTACACATCTGTAAAGAGGATAATACAGATATACATGTTAACTGACAATACGTTACGAACACTTTCACAATCACCAGTGTAAACCGTTCAGCGCTATCCCTTGGAAAAATTCTTCAGCTTTCGCTAAATATGAGCTACACAGCAGCAAGTTCATAGAAACAAGAAGGTAGGGAGGGGTGTTAGAAAAGAGAATGAAAATAACAGCGTAAATGAAGCCGTTCATCTTCATTTTACGCTCTGAATGAATCACTTGTGTTCTCCAGACTCACATAATTTCATTTTAAAAAGACACACATTAAAGTTTAATAACTGGAAATCGGCATGCAAGCACAAAGTCAATCACGCGAGAACTCGGCAATAAACGTTATTAAAATGCAGGCAATATCAGTCACCCCTTACAGCCTACCCCAGGAAGAAACTTACTGAAGAAAGCCAAATCTGTCGGTGACCTTGTAAACAAGATAATCCGCGTCCTCCCAAGGCTCAATCTTTGCACCTTCTCGGCCCTGTTAATGGAAAACAGAGTCATTTTCAGAAGATCACAGTGTGACATGTATATAAAATTCTGGAAGATTAGCACAGTATCCAATATCAATATTTTAGGGAAAAAATTTACAAGAGCCATTATTCACGCATTTTTAGCTCTAGGGAAACTAATTTCTTGGGTAAAGAATGGGCCTATAGCGGCATTAAATTGTGGACCACTCTGCTACATGATATAGGTGTGCACATTAGAGAAGAAAGCAGCCATATACAGTCAGGTCCTGTAGTATTGGGAAAGGGTCAAGACTCAAGAGTTTCATTACTTTACCGCTTACACTCATACAAATGAATTTAAAGCAAAAGACAAAGGCGATATTAAAATGAATTTCAGGTTTAATGAAAAGTATTTTTAAAACATCTAAAATATACATTTTGGAATTATAGCCATGTTCCTAGGTAGCCTTGCCATTTTCACATGCTTGAAAGCAATCTGTCAGTGGTCTGATGAGCCATTTCATGGCAACTGTTGCTTGTTATCTTAAAAATTAATAAGTAATTTAAAAGGGGTTGTCCAACAAATACATTTCAGGCAAGGATTAGTGCTATAAAAAAAAAAAAAAAAAAGTACGGTAATCCACGCTACAGAGGTCATAGAACCACTGACTGGATAATTCTCTGTGACGCACTGTTTGTCACCTGACCACTGCAGCGGACCTTTGCAAGAGAAAACTGATAACCATTAGGCTGTGTGCACACATTGCTGATTTTTCGTGGTTTTTCGCTATAAAACCGCAAAAAAAGCATACATTATGCATCCCATCATTTAGAATGAATTCCGCAATTTTTGTGCACATGATGCGTTTTTTTCCACGAAAAAAAAAACGCATTGCTGTAAAAAATGCAGCATGTTCATTAATTTTGCGGATTATTTGCGGATTTCCCACTATATAATGCATTGGGAAATGTCTGGAAAAATCCGCAAAAAAAATGCACCAAAAACGTGGTAAAAAACGTGCAAAAAACGCATGCAGATTTCTTGCAGAAAATTTCAGGTTTTTCTCAGGAAATTTCTGCAAGAAATTCTGAACGTGTGCACATAGCCTTAGAGTTGGCCAGCACTGGATGCGAAGGGCGAGTTTACTTTTTTAATTACGGTAATCCATAGCTAAAGGATTTTTTTTAAAAACCCCTTACCTTCCTGACAGAGCCCCATTCTTCATATCTGACGTGTCACTTAATCTGGTAATTTGAAATTTTCAAACTTTACAAATGATGCCATTGTAAAGCAGAGTTTTGAGGAAGAAACGATTTTGCATGGTAAGGGCATAAAAAAAAGTGATTTACTTTTTTACATACTGTACCTATGAAGCCATCGTATTAGAACCCCCCCACAAGTGATAACATTTTATACACAACCCCCTATCAAAGTATTCAAATCCACAATCAGGTGCCTCGCAAGAATTCATGCAATGTAGAATGATTGCTATTGCATAGCCCCGGAAGTACCCCTTACAAGTGACCCCATTTTGGAATCTATACCACGTCAAGGAATTTGTCTGGGGTGTAGTGACCATTTTAGACTCACAGGTGATATACAAGTGTTTCTATAGCTTGGGGAGTTAAAATTAAAATATTTTTTCCCCACCAAAATGTTGCCTAAGCTACATATTTTTCTTAGTAGAAAATAGACTACACAATTTGTGAAGAAATTTCTGCGGAGTGTGTCAATACCCAATACGTGACGCATAGTAAGTAAGGCTCAAGAGAAAAATGTTATTTGGCCTTTGAAGTGCAAATTTGGCTAGAATAGCTTGCAAGTGCCACTTGCAAAACCTCCAAAGTGCCAGAATAGTTGAAAATCTCCACATGGGTCACCATTTCAAAACCTAAACCAATCAACAAATTCATCAAGGGATGTGCTGAGCATTTTGAACCCACAGCTGCTTCAAAGGATTTTTTACTTCTGGGACATAGGAATGAAAAAAATATATATATTTTTTATACTAAAATAGTGCTTTAGCTCTAAATTTTTCATTTTAGAAAATGTGAGAAAAATAAATTGGGAAACTACAACCCTCAAGAAATTTACCTAGTGAGGAGTAGTTTTATCCCACATAGGTTTGACCGATTTCTTTATCATTGGGCTGTGTGAAAATAAAATAACTTACATTTATTACAAAAGATGATTTAGGTTTCATCTTTACAATGGCTAACTAGTAACAAAAAAACAAAAAAAAAAACAAACCTGTGAATAATTTCTCCCAAGTCTTGCAATATCGTATATATGGCCTTATACCACTGTCTGGGCACATGGCTCAGAAGAGAGGGAGCGCCACTCGGCTTTTGGGGAGCAGCTTTTCCTGAAGACGATTGGGAATGCCATTTGCTAAGCCAACGAGTTGCCAAATCAACAGAAATCCGCACAAAGTGAACACGGAGGTCAGTTATCAAGAGGTGGTTTTAATCTATCACAACAGTGACATTAGCTAAAACTGGACGTTCTTCAAAAATTGACGCAGACAAGGAATTCCTGCATGTGACAACCATCTCCTGTATTCTTCATATATCTAGCCTGTGGTGTAGGATGGAAACACAGAAGCCTTGTCTTACAAAGAAAAGCACCAAATCCTGGCTATGTTTTGCCAAATCTACACAAAGTCTGCCAAAAGCTTGTGGGAATATGCGTCGTGGTCTGATGAGTCCAAGGTTGGATTTTTTTGGCCATAATTCTAAAAGGAGAAGGTATATTTGCCACAAAGTCAACACCGCACATCACCAAAAGCATACCATACCCTAGTGATCCATGGTAGAGGCAGCATTGTGCTTTTGGGATGTTTTTGGCAGCTAGAACTGGGGCTTTAGTTAAAGTGGAGGGAATTAATGCAAGTTCCAAATATATCAGCTAATTCTGAAACAAAAACCTTCAGGCCTCATTAAAAGCTGAAGATGTAGAGGAATTTCACCTTTCATAAACACTAAACATACATGCCAATCAGCAAAAGAAGGGCTTCATCAGAAGATCAAAGCTTTGGGATGGGCAAGCCAGAGCCCAGATCTGAATCCAAATAAAAACCTGTAGGTGACTTAAAGGGGACTGTACACAGGAGTTGACCTTGCAATCTACCAGATTTGGCATGCTACTGAAAGGAAGCGTGGGGACAGATTGTAAAATCTAGATGTACTATGATGATAGACTCCTGCCAAAATGGACTAACTAAATGCTGCCAGAAATTCAAAGGGTACTTCACAGTATTAGATTAAGAATGGGCATATTTATGCAACCCGTTATATTCTTTATTTTTATTTTTCCACCCAAAAAGATCTCAGGATTTCAATTGAATATTACAAATTTTTATGGGTGGCAATACTGGTGGAAAAAGTTTTGATACCCGCTGAATAAGTCGGCTTTTTCATTGCCTGCTGTGCCAGACATGTACGGTGGTTGTTGGGAGGGAGTTAAATATCGACAACCAATTTCATTGCAAGTGTTCAATTAGAATTTGGTTGCTGTATATGGGATTTCCTCATGTGCAGTACATGTGATATGTCAATGTGATATGTCAAGGCAGGTGGAGGCCATCATTAAGCTGAAAACTAAATGTATCCAAGAGAAAAGCAGAAATTGTAGGATTGGCCAAATTAACAGCTTGGCACACTCTGAAAATGGTTGGAATGCACGGCTGTGCGCAGAACGAACAAAAGACCTGGAAGAGCACATTAGAAAAGTAAACTAAAACAGGAGGTGGGTGCATCACTGCGAAAGTCTTCAATCACAACATGCTTTCATGGATATAAATCCAGACGGTTTATCCAAAGACGCACACTGCTAGGAACTCTCATGAACAGGAAGATTGGATTAGACTTTCGTTGAGAAAAAAAAAATCTATGAAAGCTGCGCATCTCTGGATTGTATAGGAAGATGAAACAAAGAAAGTTGTACTAGAATGATGGGGAGCAAATGGTATGAAGGAAAGGAAGAAATCGTGATCTGAAGCAAATCACATCTTCGTCATTTGTGCATAATGTAACGCTCTGCTGAGATTAGTCAAATGCTTCAAAACGGATAGGGCAGTAATTCCACATAGTGAGTACAGATAATTACAGGTAACACCATCTAAGGATTCAATACATACAGCAAAAGCAACCCCATATTTTCCTATGGTAAAGAAACGGGATATTCGGGAATAGACGAGCCAGTCACCTGGCCTTGGAAGCATTTGACATTCATGTTCTGTTGGAAGCCTACAGTTAGGTCCATATATATGAAAAATGCTGTCTGTCCAAATATATATGGACCTAACTGTAGGTCATCAATATCAAAGTGGTGGAAAACCCCTTCAGCCTGATTTTTTCATGCGTTTTTACTAAAAACCGTACAGTTCGACTTCAGGGATTAGTGGACAGAATCTGCATGAAGCAGTAAAACCATTGCTCATATTTAACATGTTCTTAGTGTAGTTATTCCAATTAGCTTGTGAAAATACAAGATTGTGTGAAAATATCTAGTTCTCAAGCAATGATGACATGTCTACAATATGACTACCGCAGCCAATCAGAGGGCACAGCGGTCTTACATTGTCTACGTGACATCATCGTTGAGACCAGCGATTGGCTGCACCACATCACCTCTCGTGGTCCCGTGAATAAAGAAAGGTACGGGGAAGCAAAGGCAGGGCTTCTGGAGGTACAAAATGCTCATTTAGCATTTTAAAGCATAAGCAGCCTTGGCCTTGTTTTTTTGCAGTTCATCCATACAACATTTTAATTAGATAAAATTATTAAATGACAAATGTTTTTTTTTGTTTTTTTAATAATTCCCATATTATTTCTCACCATATGCAGTAATAGCATGGGTATGAGTAGTTGCGCATCAGCAAAGTGAATAATATAACAAAAAAAAAATGTAAAAAAAATTCTTGAAAGTAACAAGTCAGCCACGCAACCTAGTGTACATTATAAGCAGCAAAGGGATTTAGCATGCAGCGTTAAAATAAATTCCCTCCTGGTAGAATGTGGCCAGATCTTCCGTGCGCATGCTGAGCTCTTGCCACTTGTCGAACAGTGATGATCACAGCTCCGCTCGTGTAGTCAGTGCTGCTAAGAGGTGAGAAAACAGCAGAAAAGTGCAGAGAAAAACAACTTAATATGGGCTTCTAATTATGCATCTCTGTTTCGGGGAACATGGGGGCTGGAGTTTACAGACACACATGCAAGGATGTAAAAAAGATGGAGGGATCTGCATATGAGCATTCAGCACTCAATAATTGACAGTGTGCACGGTCAGACAGGATTTGGGAGGCACCGACCGTGGCTGCAGGATCAGCAGTGGGCACCTCCAAAATCCTGGCAGGCCGAGAGCACAATGCACACTCCAGAGAACACACCACAATATTACTTCAAGGGGAGGAAAATCTGTCCTGATAGTGTGATGTACATACCTTGTTACAGGGCCCTAATGACAGCACAAATTGTATGTGCAGGGAAAACCAAGTCAGGCTCTGTTTTCTACTAAAAAAAAATCATTCCTAGCAGTGGTGATTGGCCGGGCAAGGAGTACATAACTGGCACATAAGAAATCACAGAGACAGAAGCTTGGCTGCACCGGCCAAACTGTCAATTACTGCCAAGGGCGTCTACATAACGATGAGCAGACTCACCTTGTCATATTTGGCAACTATGTCGGCTCGTTCTTGTGCAGATTTAAAAGCCACATCCTGTTCGGAATCTGGATCTGTACAAAAGGGAAAACACAATGAGCTTCATACAATTCTATATTGACTTAGAAATAGGTATTCCAGCAACTCCTCCTTACAGATTTTTTTGGGTAACGGATATTGAAGGCTGAACCTTATTAGTATCAAATCCAACTTCTGGCACCCCACCAATAAGCTGACAGAGGAGGCCCCTGGAGACTAACTTGCAAAACAAAATCATAGACACTGCAAAAATCAGCATTATGCCTACTAAAGTATTAAGGTGACAAGGTCCACTCTGGAATTCTGTGGTCCTCAGTCAGATCATTGAGGGTGCCTAAAGTCGGACACACGCCAAGTCCACGCGGATGGCTGATTTTAGTATTACAAGGGGTTTTACACTTTGTGCAAAGAGGATTCAAAACACTTGCAGGAATGTACAATAAAGCCAGATGGCATTCACTTTCCTGCTCCAGTCTCCCATGTTTTGGTTGCAGCGTTGACATCAAACATCACCACTGCAGCCAAACACTGGGCTAAGCGGTAATACTGATGTACACAGCACGAGCTTCTGAGCTCAGTGTTAGGCTGATGTGGTGATCAACAGGACATCACTGCTACACCCAAAACACAGAGCTCAGCAGGAGGACAAGTACCTCTGGCTTTATTTTACATGACCACCAGCATTTGCAGTCCTCTTTGACATTAATGAGTTTTAAGAGTTTTGTATCCATTTTTGTTCCATTTGTAATCTCCATTTATACTAGAGGGGTCTCAGAGAACCGTGTAGTGTTCAGGGAATGTTCAGTGCTTTACAAAAAGAAAAAGTTGTTCCATATTCTTATTTAGGTAAAAACATATCACAGTCAAGAGGAAGACATTTTTTTTTAAATAGTCCTCATTCCAATTAATCGATCCTTTATTGGTTTTATTTCTATTTTTTACACCCTAAAACACATCCAAACCGGGATATACACCCGGTGTGAAACCGGCCTATTGTTTTTATCATGTTCCATTTATTCTGTGTGTGTCCAGGAAGACCATCTATTTGTCCCTTGTTCTCACAAGTCAGTGTCTGGATGTATAAGTCCGACTACAGTTTGCTACGTAGTGCCAGGAGAGGTCTGCTCGTCATTGTCCTTACCACCCCTGAACCATTGTTGCAGTTCCGGAAGCATGCACGATTCTGACGCAGCGCTGTTGCTCGCCCACAGGCCACTGCATGCATGGAGGGCATTACTCCAGAGCAGTGTTATTATTTCCTAGGCTTCTAGGACGATCAAGGAGCACTGCATGACAATTACCAGCCACCTAGCCGAGATGTAAGGCACATACCGGGTGTAGCAGCTTTACTTCACATAAAGCCGCTGTCAAACTACAAGCCATGACAGATAATCCGCAGGGTTACTAGATGCTTTTGTGCTCAGCACACATCTGTAAGCCATATTTTTAGCAATTAAATTCACGCTGTTGAGATGTGGCAAGTAAAATATATTTAGGAAGAAGCGGCTCATCCAAGTACAGGACAGGGAACATGCCAGCACCGCAGGGTTAATAACCATAATGACCGCACAGAACATGCCAGCACCGCAGGGTTAATAACCATAATGACCGCACCTACTGAACAGAAACCGCTGAAACAAAAAGAACCTCTGTGCCATGCAGAATCCCGTCCATTACAGCTGCGTCTATCCAGAGGGTTATTAATGCACTCCTCCGCAAGGGACATTTAATTAACTTGACTGTCCACTTTTCTTGGCATTTACATCGGATGCCTAGGAAAGGTTGCCAGCGTCCATTTGTATTCATGTTGTGCCTCCTTAAGATTAATGTTGTAGGTGCTGTAAACAAAACGCCTACACATCAAGACTAAAGAAAGCCAGACGGATCGCTAATAATTAACTAGTCACAAAGACCATTTATACTGAGCCGCCAGGAGCTCACACAAGAAGCTGAACTTTTAGATAGATTTATATCCATCCCAGCCATTGTACGGTGAAGATGAACCAGTATCAGCCCACTATTCTCACTGCGCTGCCAAAGACAAAACGGATCTCAAAAGTGCCAGTTTTGATTTCTCCTTCCCCTTGTCAGTAACAGCGTCGGGACATGAGGTAGATAAAACCAGAACACCAGTGACCTCCATTCATGCTCCTAGTTTATTGGAGAAATTCATTACCCTTTTGTTCTCCGTGGAAATGTGCCTTACTATGGAAATGTAAGAGTGCTAACATCACTTTCCCCAATCCCAGGCCCTAAACAGCTGTCTGAGCCGATTCAACGTTTGATTTTGAGGACCGAGAGCCAACAAACCTAATAAACTAAAAGAAATATATGTCCCAGAGTCCTTCAGTGTGATATGGACACAGAAGTGTCTTATTCTGAAGGCAATGGGTGCTGTGTCTGAGGAGGAAAAAATAACAGCACCAGACAACTGGACTGGCATATACTCTAAGCCAGTGTTCCCCAAGTTCGGTCCTCAAGAGCCACCAACGGGTCATGTTTTCAGGATTGCCTTAGTATTGCCCAGGTGAGAATTCCATCATCTAGACAGGCAATAATTCCATCACCTGGGCCATACTGAGGAAATCCAGAAAACACGACCTGTTGGTGGCTCTTGAGGACCGAACTTGGGGAACACTGCTCTAAGCCTAGAAGAAGCGAAGAATATGCATCCGTTGTCAGGACCCTTCCCTGGATAGTTGAGAAGAAAGCTGGAGCAGTCCAAGACAATTACTAGACTGCACACACTCCTTATACAGGTCTGATGCATTGAATGAGGACCAGACATTGGATTTCCTACAATTGTGGGTCCGGCATGGTTTTTAGACGGCCTCAGAGCAGAAAAAGCAAAAAATTACCACAAAGAAGTTCTGTGGTATACTCCCAGTCAGCTGAAGAGCAAATCTGCTCCATTAACTTTGGGATGCAGGGGCACAGAAGAGAAAAAAACTGTTCAAACATCAGAGGAGCAGCAGGAATTGGAGGAGATGCCAAGTTTCAATTTAAAAAACATCCAACAAAAGGTTTACTTTAGGAGAAAGAATTCTGCAATACCCTAATAGATCTGCTCACTAAATATGACTAAATTGTACTTTACCAGTAATCTTATAATGCGCAAATAGTATTAAAGCGACTGTCACCCCCTCCAGCCGTTAGAAACTAAAAGAGCCACCTTGTGCAGCAGTAATGCAGCATTCTGACAAGGTGGCTCTTTTCGTTATTGGTGCAGTTAAAGCCAAAATAAAGTGTTTTATAATTTTGCCAAAATACCCGTCTTTAGTCCTGGAGGCAGGTCTTAACCTCCCTGCTGCAAACGCCACACTGCCGTCACTCAAATCATCTTCGGTGCCGCGTGCCACCCCCTCCGCACTGTTTTCCAATCAAATCCGGCGCCTTCGCTGTTTATTACTGGCTGGTGCAGGTGCAGTGAGCTCTGCCAGTCTGACCTCAGATGCAGTCTTGCAGACTGCGCCTGTGCGGCCGCCCTGCCTGTGAATCCCAGCCCCGCACTGTGCATAATGCATAACACACTGCGGGGCTGGGATTCACAAGGTGGGTGGCCGCACAGGAGCAGTCTGCAAGACTGCATCTGAGGTCAGACGGGCAGCGCTCACTGCGCCTGCACCAGCCAGTAATAAACAGCGGAGGCGCTGGATTTGATTGGAAAACAGTGTGGAGGGGGCGGCGCCGAAGAAGATTTGAGTGACGGCAGTGTGGCGTTTGCAGCAGGGGGGTTAAGACCTGCCTCCTTGACTGAAGACAGGTATTTGGGCAAAATTTTAAAACGCTTTATTTTGGCTTTAACTGCACCAAGAACTAAAAGAGCCACCTTGTCAGAATGCTGCATTACTGCTGCACAAGGTGGCTCTTTGTTTCTAATGGCTGGAGGGGGTGACAGAGTCCCTTTAAACCTATTTTTGGATTTAAAGTATATTCAGGTTTCCTAACCAGCATTAACCCCTTAGGTTACCTTTAAAGGTCAAAATTGGCTCAGTCACTGTCAGCAGGATTGTGCACAGTAACCTACAGTGTCAGGTCGGCGCCGTTATACTGAGTAACCCGTTCACCTTCCAGACCAGGTCAATTTTTACAATTCTGACCACTATCACTTTATGAGATAACTCTGGAACGCTTCAATGGATGCCACCGATTCGGAGACTGTTTTCACGTGACATTGTTCTTCATGCTCGTGGTAAAATTTCTTTGATATGACTTGCGTTTATTTGTGGGGGGAAAAAAGGAAATTTGGCAAAAATTTTGCAATTTTCAAACTTTTCCTTTTCATGTCAAAGCAAACCGTCTCTTTAATGTTCAGCTTACATAAAGTAGACAGCACACTATATCCTCCAGATCGCAGCCAGGAAACATGCGGCCAACACACCAGTCTACCTCCAAGACAGTTTGCCGTGGGCGACTGCACCCCCGTGTACGCTGTGGGTGCCAGGCCTTTCAGTTCCCTAGGCTGTTTGGCTCCGCTTGCCTGTGTTGCCTCACACAGGTGGAGCTCTGCAGAGCCTGCCGAGTTATTTTTCGATGGATCCGGCAAAAAACGGATGAAACGTTAAGCTATCTGTCGCAATCTGGCGCTAATACAACTCTGAAAAAAACTGATCCGGCGGGGGAAAAAAACGGATCCGTTTTTTACAAAATTTGCCTGATTGTGCCTGACAGCAAAAACCTGATGTGTGAAAGTAGCCTTAGACACACTGGGGCTCAGAATGGAGGAGGGGCACTTGGATTTGAGAGCGAAGATTTTGATGAATTTCTTTGGGGGGCGAGGAGCTATTTTGCTTTTCCAGAGCCTTTGTGCTACCAGTAACGTGGAAACCCTTATATTTCCGTTAACAGTTGACAGTCCTGAGTGAGGGCTTAGTTTTTTGTGGATTGAGTTGAAGCTTTTATTGGGAACATTTTACATAACATTTATCCGATGCTTTACGCTGATCACTTACATCGGGGTTTCCATCTACATCTCCAAATGACGTGACAGATGAACACCCTCTTCCCGGGGGATCCATTCACTATGAGGCAGCAGAGTTACTCTGGACTCTGTCTGGCCTCTACTCAGCAGTGTCCTACTTTTCAGAAGTGAACAAAACTGCGTCCGACGGTCCTATGGCATCCACAGTACCTCCATCTGCCTCATTATAGGGAATCTTCCGCCGGGGGTTCTGTCTGAATCACGTATTTCAGAGATTTGCAAAGAAAACCTGGTGTAAGCGCTCAGTGTAAGGCACAGGATAAATGTGCGCCTAGCCATACTGCGATCTTTGGGAGGCAGAATTTAAAAAAAAAAAAAAAAATCAACAGTAGGTGAAGAATTGATTTTTTTTTACGCCGTTCCGTGTGCCTTATAAGTGATTAGGTAACTATTCTTCGAGTCGGGGCAATAAGAGCAATAAAAGATTTATATCATGCTTTTATGTTTGGCTGCTGTCACACTAAAAGACGCTTTTAATTGCGAAAACTAGTTTTTGCATCACCAGTTTGTCGTGTGAAATATGGAAAAATTATAGCTCTCAGAGTCATGTGACGGCTTGTTTTTTTGTGGGATGAGCTGACGTTTTTATGGGTACCATTTTCCGATTTTTGGGAGACAGAATGAACAAAAACCAGCAATTCAGGAACTGCTTTTTGTTTTTTTATACTGTTCCGCGTGTGGTAAAATTAGTAAGGCAGCTTTAATCTTCGGGTCAGTACGATTACAGCGATACCTCATTTTTTCATTTTTTTTTTTATATTTTGGCGCTTCTACACAATTAAAACTATTTTATAGAAAAAAATTATTTTTGCATTGCTATATTCTGAGAGCTATAACGTAAATTTTTCTGCTGATGAGCTGTAGGAAGGCTTTTTTGCGGGACAAGATGACGCTTTCAGCGTTATTTTTATTCACATTCGTTTCTTATCGCATTTTATTGCACTTTTTGCTCGGCAGTATGATAAAGATTTTTTTTGCCTTTTTTATTTTTTTTACGGTGTTAACTGAAGGGGTTAACTAGTGGGACCGTTTTATAGAGCGGGTTTTTACAGACACTGCAATACCAAATATGTGTACTATTGTTTATTGTTTTATTTATATAAATAAATGTATTTATTGGAAAAATATTTCATTTTTTTTCTTTATTTGGGGAATTTGTAAAAAAAAAATATTTTAACACTAATTTTTTTTTACATTGTCCCGGTATGGGACATCACTGTACTACATCAGATCGCTGATCTGATGTTCTGCAATGCAGAACACCGGAGCAGCATCTGACAGGCAGGGAAGGAGGCGTCTCAGGTCCAGCTCTCAGCAGGCACTGGGAAGCCACCTTCCCTGCAGGACCCAGAAGGACCCTGCGGCCATCTTGGGGCCGGGGGTCTCCATGGAGACCATAAGAACAACGCGATCATTGACAGCGCCATCAGAGTTAAAGGCAACGATTGGTGCTAGCACTGATCATGGGCATTGCTGCGGGGTCACATACAGCTGACACCGGCACCCGATCGCTGCAGCACTCAGCGTGAGGCCATGCGATCGGTGCGCCGTACTAGCACTGCTGTTTGCGGAGCAGTACTAGAATGGCGTATTTAGGAAAGGAGTTAAAATGATACCTTGTTTGATGAAATTCGTCTTATGGTTGTTTTTTAATGTTTAATTTTCAGTTGTGTGTTAATTATATGCCCATGCTCCGGGGCGGGGTCTGCTGACGGGTCACTGATCCCTCACTGACCTGCCCCTTAGTTTCATAATGAATAACTGTACATACTGAAGAAAAAAAACCTTCTGCAGGCAGGTGACAGCCGTGGCACCTGCACAGCAGCGTAACTGCATGTTTAGTGTCCAGATAAGTATTCTTGGAACTATTAATTGTAAAAAAAAAAAAAAAAAGTAGCAGCTATCGGTGTGTATAGAGATCCGATAGCTACTATTGCGCAGGAAGCGGCGGCGTCATCTTGCTGGAGAAGAAAAAAAATTCCTCCCCCAAGATAGTGCCACCCGTGCCTGCACAGTAGCAGCTCTCGGAGATAAGAACACTTACAAAGGAGTGCGAGGTAGGGAGACTGTGGATGATATAGGGACGAGTTATCCACAAGAAGCAAAAAGGAGGGCGGCGATCATAAGATGGACCCAGAACGGCGACTCCCCTCGGACAGGACCGCCCCCCAGGGGAGTATAATAAAAGCTCTTTTTCTGGTCTTGCAGGTCGTGTTGGGCACATAAAATGCTGTATAGCAGCCCTGAAAGGTGGTGACGGTAGCTCATATCAATCAACCCTGGTGACAGGTTCCCTTTAAGTGAATGAAGCAAAGCTACAATACCACGTAAAACAAATTATTAGTGGGGGGGGGGTGCTTTTTTTTTTTTTTTTGCTCCCAATCCCATAAAAATACTTCAGGCTACAATTGACAAGTTTGATTTAGCAAACACTTAAATTCCCCATGAAATAAATATGAAGCCACTGAAGAGTCACTAGACGTCAGTGTAAGTCATTATGTAACTGGGAACCACACTGACATGATGCCTAGCAATTACAAGAGGAGCCCAGCATGCGGGCATTTGCTTGCAGACTGAGTATCTTCACACTGGCCATGTCAGGCTGCCACAAAACCCTGGATGCTGAACCAAGGCCTTACGAAAAGTTTTTTTTTTTTTTTTTTGGCTATAATAGCGTACTGAAATAAAACTATTAATATTGGCAGAACAACAAATGTAAGATCACAACGCTGTGAACAGCAATTTGTATTTATTGTGTAGTAAGGCGCACAATTGAAACAATGTAAAGATGAAATTTAATTAGGGAACCAATTACCATTGCATTGAGGATTAACAAAGATGCCTTTGTGATAAATTGTTGGGAATGCAGATCCAACAGCCCACAGATTAACCTTCCACAGCCAACATTTCAGTAATCCAAGCACAGCATGAGGGATTACAAAAGCCTGCTGATATTGCAAGGGTAAAACAAACATTATTGTATTCTCTTAGGTCACAGTCATGACATGTATCAATAGATGGTCCTCAATCTATAAGCTCCAGCCAGCCTCATGTCAATGGCAGTTTCACGTCATGTTCAGCAGTGGTAGAGTTGCCCGGGTTTCTGCTGTGAGTAGCACCCTTTAACAATTGGATTTCACCCCAAGAATCTCATATATGCAGGTTGTCAACATGTCAGCATGTGGTATGACTCCAGAGAGTTGTAAAAAACAAAGTTCTGACCGGTTTTACAGAACGTTGTTTTAACTAAGAGATAACTATAAACAGAAACCTATTATTCATGACATTGCAGGTGCTTAAGACCAGACTACATCACTGACATTTACGACATTTTAGAAGATCTTTTTGACAGGATTTAAAGAGTATCTGTATTGTCCAAAAAAGTGTCTCATGAGTTTTTCAACATCATGTTGCTTGTGCAACTGTGAGCAGCCTACATGATGTTAACATGCATTCCTCAAGGGCTGCAAACAGGTCATATTTTCAAGATTTCCTTGTACTGCACAGGTGATAATTTAATCACCTACACATCATGATTACAGCACCTTGTGCAATGCTAAGGAAATCGTGAAAACACGCATGGTTTGCGGCCCTCGAGGAATGCAGTTTGACACCCCTGCTGCACAGTCTCCGACTTGTCTCTCATCAAGCACATCTGTGACTTCATTGGTCATCAATTACAAAAGGTAGCTGACAGCAGCGGATCTTGATGAATTACATGCCCAAATGTATGCAGTGTGGCAAACTTTCCTGAGACAACCATTAATGCCATAATTTATAGCATGCCAAGGCGTGTAAGTGTGTGTATTTCTGTGTGTGACACTCAGATCAAAGTGATTTGAACATTTGTTTCCTTGTGTATATTTACTATTTGCATACGATTAACATATCCATCTATCCTGTGATTTACAAAATTCCACAACTTTTCCTTTCTGGTGTTGCGATTTCAATATTGTGGAGTGCGGAACTTTACCTGGTATACAAACCCTGGCAAAAATTACGAAATCACCGGCCTAGGAGGATGTTCATTCAGTTGTTTAATTTTGTAGAAAAAAAAGCAGATCACAGACATGGTACAAAACTAATGTCATTTCAAATGGCAACTTTCTGGTTTTAATAAACACTGAAAGAAATTAAGAACAAAAAATATGGTAGTCAGTAGTGGTTACTTTTTTTTAGCCAAGCATAGGGGAAAAATTATGGAATCCCTCAATTCTGAGGAAAAAATTATGGAATCACCCTGTAAATTTTCAATCCCAAAACTAAAACCTGCATCAAATTAGATCTGCTCGTTAGTCTGCATCTAAAAAGGAGTGCTGAACACCTTGGAGAGCTGTTACACCAAGTGGACCAACATGAATCATGGCTCCCACACAAGAGATGTCAATTGAAACAAAGGAGAGGATTATAAAACTCTTAAAAGAGGGTAAATCGTCACGCAATGTTGCAAAAGATGTTGGTTGTTCACAGTCAGCTGTGTCTAAAATCTGGACCAAATTCAAACAACATGGGAAGGTTGTTAAAGGCAAACATACTGGTAGACCAAGGAAGACATCAAAGCGTCAAGACTGGAAACTTAAAGCAATATGTCTCCAAAACAGGAAATGCACAACAAAACAAATGAGGAACGAATGGAAACTGAAGTCGGTGTCTGTGACCGAACTGTAAGAGACTGCCTAAAGGAAATGGGATTTACATACAGAAAAACTAAACGAAAGCCATCATTAACACCTAAACAGAAAAAAGCAAGGTTACAATGGGCTAAGGAAAAGCAATCGTGGACTGTGGATGACTGGATGAAAGTCATATTCAGTGATGAATCGCGAATCTGCATTGGGCAAGGTGATGATGCTGGAACTTTTGTTTGGTGCCGTTCCAATGAGATTTATAAAGATGACTACCTGAAGAGAACATGCAAATTTCCACAGTCATTGATGATATGGGGCTGCATGTCAGGTAAAGGCACTGGGGAGATGGCTGTCATATCTTTAATAAATGCACAAGTTTATGTTGATATCTTGGACACTTTTCTTATCCCATCAATTGAAAGGATGTTTGGGGATGATGAAATAATTTTTCAAGATGATAATGCATCCTGCCATAGAGCAAAAACTGTTAAAACATTCCCTGAAAAAAGGCACATAAGGTCAATGTCATGGCCTGCAAATAGTCCGGATCTCAATCCAATTGAAAATCTTTGGTGGAAGTTGAAGAAAATGGTCCATGACAAGGCTCCAACCTCAAAGCTGATCTGGCAACAGCAATCAGAGAAAGTTGGAGCCAGATTGATGACGAGTACTGTTTGACACTCATTAAGTCCATGCCTCAGACTGCAAGCTGTTATAAAAGCCAGAGGTGGTGCAACAAAATACTAGTGATGTTTTGGAGTCTTTTTTTGTTTGTTTTTCATGATTCCATAATTTTTTCCTCAGAATTGAGTGATTCCATAAATTTTCCCCTAGGCTTGGTTAAAAAAGGAACCATTTCTCACTACCACATTCTTTGTTTTTGATTTCTTTTAGTGTTTCTTAAAGCCAGAAAGTTGGCATTTGAAATGACTTTAATTTTGTAGAATAAAAGCAGATCACAGACATGGCACAAAACTAAACAACTGAATGAACATCTTGCAAGGCCGGTGATTCCATAATTTTTGCCAGTGGTTGTAAATGTTGCTGATCTCCTGAATCTGGCTGGCATGGCTTTTCTTTTGTTCCAGTAACATATGCCTCTCTGTTCCGTCTATGTAAATCTAGACTTTTAGCCAACTGAGTGGTGTCTTCAAGAAGACTCCCGCAGAGAAAAGTCAAGTACAACTTCCACTTTGATAAAAAGCTGATTTACATATAGCAAAGAGGGGGCCATATTGAGGAGAACCAGGTAAAAAGTTACAAATTTATGGCAAGCAATAGGTCCTCTTTAAGGAGATAATGACAGGAGATATTATACTTTACAAGCGCTGCATTCCTTTAGTTCCAGAGTTAAGTGAGGCCCAAGTGCACCCAGCAATGCAAAAAAACACCCCAAACACCTAATATTCACTTTTTTTTCCTCTCAAATTCTATTCTCTTCTGCGGAAGTTATACTTAGTTGCTACTATATAAATAAGTATAATACTTCCAAATCTTTCTAACTTCTGCATTCAGTTTCTAGAGACAGGAAAGAGCATTTATCGTGAGAGAAAAAAAAATGCTGGGACGTATCGTTCAAGGATGCCATTTTTCAGGTAGGGAGAGAAACAACAAGCCTGGAAATCTGGGACAAGAAAACAAAGGCATGGCATTACTAACCAACCTTTAGCTGGTCATTTTTGCAAGTTGAAAGGTCAATTTAGATCATTTTCTGCCGAGTGAAAGATACAAGTTGACCTTTCGTAAAATAAGAACGTTACTTTTTACAAAACACCGGAAATACATTATATACCGATCGACAGGAGGTAGGCCAAGACTAAATTCCACAAAACAATGATGCCATGCCCATACTTGGGAAAGAAGAAACGTTTGGATTTAATTCTTCCGATTACACATTTTTAGTAGACAATAGTCAAAAACAGGAAATCCCTGCCATTGTGTATTTAAGGCCGTTCCATTGTATGATGTAAAGTGTGAAAAAGAACGCAATGACATGAGCTGTCTGCTAGAATAAGGCTCACACAAGCTTTCCGGTCAGTAGTGAGAGAACAAAAAAAAAGGACGGATTTATTTTTACCCCCGCACATTAGACTGCAACGCGCAGCAAAACTCACGCAAATAGACTTTTTTCTTCTTTTGGCACCATCAGGCACATGAAAATTAACTCCAAATAATAGCATCATAGTGTCCTGATCATTCAGATTTGCAGCCTTTGAATATGTATTCAGAACTGCTGTTTATGGCCTAGAATGATTATACAGCAGGGCTCCGGTAAGACAATTATAGTAGTTCTGCCTATGTAGTATGTGTAGAATTACTATGTAGGCTACACGTCACCTCGGAAGGTTCTGCTACAGAGGCTGCAAAACATCCACCAGATCAACTCTCTACAATGCCCCCATAACATCAGGACTGATCTTACCCAGCAGAATATCACAGAGAAGGATGCATACATGAAATCCTAGAAAATCAAGGAATTAGACCTCCCGCCACACTTATCAGCCATCAAGGCAACTTAATAATTAACAGTCAAAACTATACATGAATCTGCTCACAGGTAGAGCAACATCACAGATCCACTATAAGAAGCTAAAGGTACCTTCACACATAATGATTTCGTTAACGATATCGTTGCTTTTTGTGACGTAGCAACGATATCGTTAACAAAATCGTTATGCGTGACAGCGACTAACGATCAGGCCCCTGCTGGGAGATCGTTGGTCGCTGGGGAATGATCGGGACCTTTTTTTGGTCGCTGATCACCCGCTGTCATCGCTGAATCGGCGTGTGTGACGCGGATCCAGCGATGTCTTCACTGGTAACCAGGGTAAATATCGGGTTACTAAGCGCAGGGTAACGCTTAATAACCCGATATTTACCCTGGTTACCATTGTAAAAGTAAAAAAAAAACAAAAACACATACTCACATTCCGATGTCTGTCACGTCCCCCGGCGTCAGCTTCCCTGCACTGTGTCAGCGCCGGCCGGCCGTAAAGCAGAGCACAGCGGTGACGTCACCGCTCTGCTTTACGGCCGGCGCTTACACAGTGCAGGGAAGCTGACGCCGGGGGACGTGACAGACATCGGAATGTGAGTATGTGTTTTTGGTTTTTTTTTACTTTTACAATGGTAACCAGGGTAAATATCGGGTTACTAAGCGCGGCCCTGTGCTTAGTAACCCGATGTTTACCCTGGTTACCCGGGGACTTCGGCATCATTGAAGACAGTTTCAACGATGCCGAAGTTGTTCCCCTGATCGTTGGTCGCTGGAGAGAGCTGTCTGTGTGACAGCTCCCCAGTGACCACAGAACGACTTACCAACGATCACGGCCAGGTCGTATCACTGGTCGTGATCGTTGGTAAATCGTTTAGTGTAACGGTACCTTAAGTCAGGCCAGAAGATATTTAATTTAATTAGGTCATAAGCACACTCATTAAAAGCAGACCCTCTCCTTGGAGCAGCCCCCAAGCACAGAGCTGGCTGACAGCGCTGGAATGGTGATGTGCTGCTAGGTAGACTCCAGTGCCAAGTCCTATTTCATTACATCAGTGTTTATACTTTCCATGTACAATAGTATAAGTGTATGATCTATTCCAACAAAGCATCCATGACACAGCCATAACAATGAATGGATGCGGTTGTGGCAAAAGTACGATTCTCTTACCTATGTTATATTGCTGTACAACACCAAAAGTCATTAATAAAATTGGTGAGGAACATGAGCTACACTTATTTGTTTACTTTATGCACTTATATAGCGCCATTAATTCCACAGCGCTTTACAGATATTATGGGAACTGTCCCCATTGGGACTCAAAATCTAGATTCCCTATCAGTATGTCTAAGGCTACTTTCACACTAGCGTCGTATGACGCACGTCGCAATGCGTCGTTCTGCAGAAAAAACGCATCCTGCAAAGTTGTCTGCAGGATGCATTTTTTCTCCATAGGCTTGTATTAGCGACGCATTGGGACGCATTGCCACACGTCGCAACCGTCGTGCGACGTTTGCGTCGTGTTGTGGCGGACCGTCGGCTCCAAAAAACGTTGCATGTAACGTTTTTTGGTGCGTTGTGTCCACCATTTCCGACCGCCCATGCACGGCCGGAACTCCGCCCCCTCCTCCCTGGAGCTCACAATTGGGCAGCAGATACGTTGTAAAACTGCATCCGCTGCGCCGTTTGTGCTGCGCTTTCACAGCACGCGTCGGTACGTCGCCACGACGCATTGCGTCGTACGATGCTAGTGTGAAAGTAGCTTTAGGAAATGTGGCAGGAAACTCACGCAAACACGGGGAGAACATACAAACTCCTTGCAGATGTCGTTCTTGGTAGGATTTGAATCCAGGACTCCTGCGCTGCAAAGCTGCAGTGCTAACCACTGAGCCACTGTGCTGCCCTGCTAACCACTGACTTCTTTGGTTAAAAGGCTCTTTGACAATCTACAATCTGGTTTCCGCCCTCATCACTCAACTGAGACAGCCCTGACCAAAATCACCAACGACCTACTTACCGCCAAAGCTAACGGACAATACTCTGTACTCCTCCTTCTAGACCTGTCCTCTGCTTTCGACACAGTTGACCACTGCCTCCTACTACAGATCCTCTCCTCCTTTGGCATCAAAAGACCTCGCTTTATCCTGGATCTCCTCATACCTTTCCAACCGCACATTCAGCGTCTCCCACTCCCACACTACCTCCTCATCCCACCCTCTCTCTGTTGGAGTCCCCTAAGGCTCTGTTCTAGGACCCCTACTCTTCTCAATCTATACCCTCGGCCTGGGACAACTCAAAGTCTCATGGATTCCAGTACCACCTGTATGCTGATGACACTCAGATCTACCTTTCTGGCCCAGACGTCACCTCTCTGCTGCCCAGAATCCCAGAGTGTCTATCAGCCATATCCTCCTCCTTCTCCTCTCGCTTCCTCAAACTCAATGTGGACAAATCTGAACTCATCATCTTTCCTCCATCTCATAGATCTTCCTTACCTGACCTATCTATCGCAGTAAAGGACATCACGCTTTCCCCTGTACCGGAAGTCCGCTGCCTCGAAGTAACACTTGACTCTGCCCTGTCCTTCAAATCGCACATCCAAGCTCTTTCCACCTCCTGTCGCCTCCAGCTCAAAAATATCTCCAGAATCCGTCCTTTCCTCAACTGTCAATCTACTAAAATTCTTGTGCTTGCCCTCATCATCTCCCGCCTTGACTACTGCAACATCCTTTTCTGTGGCCTCCCTGCTAACACCCTTGCACCTCTCCAGACCATCCTTAACTCTGCAGCCCGACTAATTCATCTCTCTCCTCGCTACTCCTCCGCCTCCCCCCTCTGCAAATCTCTTCACTGGCTCCCATTCCCTCAGCGTATCCACTTCAAATCACTAACACTGACCTACAAAGCCACCCATAACCCGTCTCCTCCATATATCTCTGAACTAATCTCCCGATATCTTCCCTCATGTAATCTCCGGTCCTCCCAAGACCTCCTCCTCTCCTCCACACTTATTTGCTCCTCAACCAATCGCCTCCAAGACTTCTCCCGAATATCCCCCATCCTCTGGAATTCTTTGCCCCAACAAGTCTGACTATCAACCACATTCGGCTTCCTCAGACGGAACCAGGAAACCCACCTCTTCAGGAAAGCCTACAGCCTACGCTGACCCTGCAGCCTCCCTCACCACTACCGAAGCTACCGCCTCACCAACACTGGAGCTCCTGCAACCCTCAACCTATTGCCTCCATCCTGTAGAATGTAAGCCCGCAAGGGCAGAGTCCTTGCCCCTCTGTATCAGTCTGTAATTGTTAGTTTGCTTACTGTAAGTGATATATGTAATTTGTATGTAACCCCTTCTCATGTAAAGCACCATGGAATCAATGGTGCTATATAAATAATAATAATAATATGCACAAACACTTTTCCTAAATTGCACTAAAAACAGGTGCGGACAGCGTCTAAGAGGCACATTACCTGTAGTATACGCCTTATTCCCCACAATAGTTTGACTATAAATGTCATTGAATCTTCATTTCCTAATTAAAATGTATAAAAACAATGTAGTACAGTACCAAGCAGGAGAGGCAGAAGGGGCAACTGTGGCTTAAGTTTTCCCAGGTACTGTGCAGAAATAAGGTACTGCAGCTATTCATGTGGGTCTCATAGGATATAGAGATATTCCTAGGGAATTAGATGTGGTACCTTAAGTGCAGCATTTCCCCAACACATCATGGTTTCAGGATTTTCTCAGTATTGCACCGGTGATGGAATTATTAAGGCATCAGAAACAGACACCAGTTATCTCATCTGGGCAATACTAAGGAAATTCTGAAAACCTGATGTCTTGAGGGTTTGGGAAACACTGTTCTATGGTATGACCAAAATGGCTTATATAATGCAACACTGTGATCAGATCAAAGAAATTTGCAAAACCAAACTGGATAAGAAAAGTAGAAAATTACAGTACATCTTCAGATGGCCATGTAAAATTTAAGGACCTAAAATGAAGACTAACATTTGTGCAAGCCAGTCTTTATAAAAGGTCTACTGGAGGAAGCTGCGGCCTCCATGTACTGGCTGCAGTGGTGATGTCACAACTAGAGATGAGTGAATTTGATCGGGTCAGGGCTTATTTGGCAAACTATAGCATTTACCGAATAGGCTGCAGAGGGAACCCGGCTTCCTGGATCGCTCCGGCTGATCAACTGATCGGCTTCGCAGCTGCAAGTGTCGTGGCTGTGTGAGTTACAACACAGGCATGGAGAGCCCAACAAACAACACGTCCCTGTGTTATACACCCATTCGTACTTATCTGCCCTGTTAAGGGCAAAGTACTTGCAACGCTCAGGTTCCGGGAAAGGTCAGAGGGGCCCAGCGCCTGCGCACTGCAGGACTTTGCTCTGGATAAGTACGCCTGTGCAGGAGCACGATGCCGGAGAGCCTGAGTGGATGACACAGGGACACGTCATTCACATGAAGCAAGAGGATTGGGATCCCAAGAAGATGGGTGGCTCCGGACCAGCAACACCCATCGGACCTGATTATAGAATGCTGTATATAAGCCCTGAAAGGGGGTGGCCGTAACTTCTATCGGCCAAACCTGGTGACAAGTTCACTTTAAAGTCCCAGAATTTTCGAGCTCCAAAAGGTAGAAATGTTAAAATGACCCCTCTCTGGGACTTCTAGTGTTACCTGTTAACAACAGCAGTAAATTTGACCAGGGATGTCCGAACTTACATGCCACTGTAATAGGCCTGGGCCTCTTAATTTAACATCTCTCTCAGTGGCTGTGTGCTTGATGTACTCAAGTCTTTATTACAATTTTTTAGGGTAAATTATTACTAAAATGTCAGTTTTGCCTGTGCCACACTTAAAGGGAACCCGTCACCCCCAAAATCGAGGGTGAGCTAAGCCCATCGGCATCAGGGGCTTATCTACAGCATTCTGTAATGCTGTAGATAAGCCCCCGATGTATCCTAAAAGATGAGAAAAAGAGATTAGATTATACTCACCTGGGCAGGCGGGCGGTCCGATCCGGTGGGAGTCGCGGTCCGGTCCGGGGCCTCCCATCTTCATAGGATGACGTCCTCTTCTGGTCTTCATGCTGCGGCTGCGGCGCAGGCGTACTTTGTCTGCCCTGTTGAGGGTAGAGCAAAGTACTGCACTGCGCAGGCGCCGGGAAAGGTCAGAGAGGCCCAGCACCTGCGCACTGCAGTACTTTGCTCTTCCCTCAACAGGGCAGACAAAGTACGCCTGCGCCGCAGCATGAAGACCAGAAGAGGACGTCATCTGATGAAGATAGGAGGTGCCGGACTGGACAGCGACACCCATCGGACCGGACCGCCCCTGGGTGAGTATAATCTAACCTCTTTTTCTTATCTTTTAGGATACATCGGGGGCTTATCTTCAGCATTACAGAATGCTGTAGATAAACCCCTGATGCCGATGGGCTTAGCTCACCCTCGATTTTGGGGGTGACAGGTTCCCTTTAATCACTATTAATCTCCGCACACTTTATATCTGCATTCAAAACGCTACAAAACACAAGTGATTTTATGGCCAAGAAAGCAGA
Source organism: Ranitomeya imitator (assembly GCF_032444005.1). Taxonomy (NCBI): domain Eukaryota; kingdom Metazoa; phylum Chordata; class Amphibia; order Anura; family Dendrobatidae; genus Ranitomeya; species Ranitomeya imitator. The sequence goes on along the minus strand of NC_091285.1, from coordinate 386,323,858 downwards.
TTACAGCTATGTGCACACGCTGCGGATCCGCAGAGGATTGGCCGCTGCAGATTCGCAGCAGTTTTCTATGAGTTTACAATACCATGTAAACCTATGGAAAACAAAATACGCAGTGAACATGCTGTGGAAAAAAAACGTGTGGAAACACTGCGTTGTTTATTCCGCAGCATGTCAATTCTTTGTGTGGATTCTGCAGCGGTTTACATCTGCTCCATAATTGGAATCCGCTGGTGTAAAACCACAGGTGGAATCCGCACAAAAAACGCATAAAATCCCCAGGTAAAACACAGTGCTTTTTACCAGCGGATTTCTCAAAACAGGTGTGGAAAAATCCGCAGAGGATCCATCTACGTGTGCACATACCCTTAGGCTGCAGGGGGGGGAAAAAAAGCAGTGAAAACGCTGCATATTAACAATAATGAACCCCTACCTAAGAGTTATTAATGGGCATGCAGCAGTGTAAGAAAAGTAGCTTTAGGGTAAGTGCTCACAACGTTTGTTTTTTCCCCTCATCTTCATGAATCCAACAAGGTTAAGCATAAAATGCATCAGGAGATGCAGGGGGTGTTTTGTTTTGTTACCTTTTTTCCTAGTAATTTCCTGAGCAATTTTTAGATGTTTTTTGACCAACTTTTTTGGGGGTGTTTTCCAGCTTTGCAGACTTTTTTCCCCATTTTTAAACACCATTCAACAATGGAAAAAAAAAAATTCAAAAAATATGCATGCAAAATGCTGACAAAAACACTCAGTCTCCAGAGCGTATTCTGAGAAATTGGTTTCTAAAGAGAAATTGTCACAGGAAATAATCAGGTCACTTCTTTTAACCGATCAGTATTTTTTGAAATCTGAAACGATTAAAAGACGCACAAAAGTCTTAACACATGAACAGCAAGTCATTTACATAGAAATGAACATATGCATTCTTCTGAACGATTCGGGGAGCAATTTCAGGCGGTTTTCAGAACAGACTTGCTCCAAATCCACCTCCCAAGAATAAAAATGGCATGTGAATTAACCCTTACTCGTCAAGCAGACCCTTCAGCATAGCACTCTATGTACATTTAGACCAAATTGATAGATAGCAGATCTCTGATAGAGTACATGACAATTTGTATTTGTACCCTGGAAAGAAAGAACACTTGCTAATCCATATAATGTCACCCTGCCTTGTGTAAGCAGGTTATGTTTAAAGAGCACTCAAGCATTTCCAGCCTGGATCTTAAAGTGAACCTGCCAGGACAATTTTGTACTAAAACTAGTTGTATGGCTCCATACGTCGCAGGAAAGTAAAAATGACAGTTGTCGTTTAGTACAGGTCGATTCACTTTACCAAGAAAAATAGCTATAACTTCTAAAAGACGATCTATCGTACTGAAATTTGGTCTGTACATATGTTCACAAAAAGTCGGCAGGAGTGAAATGCAAGAACCACATACAAACTACTGATGCCCAGAAAGGCGTGCGGCAAGTCTCCTAGTGGAGACGACCGGTGGGGTGACAAGTCAGTGAGACCACGTTGCGCACGGATGCTTCTCGTCGCTGAGGTTCACTTCTCATGAACCAAAGCATGTACAGTCCAAATTTCAGTACGGTCAACTGTCTTTCAGAAGTTACAGCAATTTTTCTGGGTAAAGTAGCCAGTGCATCACCCTGTATAGTGTGCCAGCACTGAGAAATTGAGACTTGAAGCTGAAAGTAAGTTAGCCCAAAAGTGCATTGGGAGTATGTCCATGTGTTCAGAGTGCATCATAACACCCCCTCATGCACAGTGTCATACAGAAAAAAAAAGTTAAATCCATACAGACTTTAAACATATGGGAAAGATAGAAAACTAATAACCGAGGAAGGGAAAAAAACTAAAAAGCAAGGAAAGTAAGATCTGGCCTCAAACTCCATTGAAGTAGCAGCCCCCTGCAGTGGCCAGGTAATTACAGCAGGGAGGTTTGGGAAAGAGACAATCAGTAAGATTCATTTACACAGAGGAGAAGAACCCCAGGCATAAGCATCCTCTCATCAAAGCAACTTTCGTTGTCACCACCTCCGGTGTCCAATGATAAATATCAGGGTTTGCATTGATCCGATAACTGTAGATCTATTTCCAGTATCGTAGGGAAGGAACTAACAGAACGCCTTCACTCACATCACCATAACGTCATAATAACCCCCTACAACTTAATAATGGCCTGAGAGATGATGCTACCCAGGCCTGTTCTGATCTCTTTGTAAAGTTAAAATTGCAACAAAAAATATGACAATATCTACTGCCTGGGACCTCCAGGGGTAAAGATATTCTGTAAGTTAGGGGTGTGTGTGTGTGTGTGTGTGTGTGTGTGTGTGTGTGTGTGTGTGTGTGTGTGTGTGTGTGTGTAGGGGGGTAATATCATAATTCTAACAGACCGAGGAAATTTGCACCCACCCCCTCCCCCACATATGCCAATTTGCATGTGGAATCAAAGCTCTTGATTTCTCAGTGCTGGCTCATTGGATCACTAGAAGACTAGTACAATTTTTATTGTAGTTCAATGACCTATACAGCTACACCGCTGGTTTCAGAAGTAAAATCACATTGACAGGTTCCCGTTAACAAGGAAGACTGGAAAATAATCACATTTTTTATTTCAGCTCATGTATCAGATATTCGGCATAACTAACAATTCAAGTACTCTCACTAGGCTCCGAACAGCAGGAATATGTACAGCTAATGGAAAAGAAGAAAAGTTGATATAATCATGGGAACAAATATTATATTTAGTCAGTTATGTGCCACTATAGATTGTACATTGTGTGGGTGGTTTGAGCTCTATAGTCTCACTGAGCGCACCACTGGGGATCACTTATACATGAATTACAATGGGAATGATTGCGCACAGGGACGCATAGCCCAGCAGCTAGTTATTTTCGACTAAAGAAATGAAGAAATATAATACAATCGTCACAATCTAACGGTATTCACCAGAACAACAAAAATGGGGCAAAACTGACAAAACGTTGTAACATGAATAAGAACATACAGAACAATAAACGGTGGGCACTATAATTATATAGAAATCAACTCTCCAAGTACTCCAACAAAAGACAAGGAAGAGCACAAACTAGGGCGAGGATCACCAATAAGGAATACATTAAGAGACAGAACACCAAATAAAGAACAAGATTAAAGTAACATAATTTATTCTATGGGGGTCTATGTTAACCCCTTTACCCCCAAGGGTGGTTTGCATGTCAATGACCAGGCCAATTTTTACAATTCTGACCACTGTCCCTTTATGAGGTTATAACTCTGGAACGCTTCAACGGATCCTGGTGATTCTGACATTGTTTTCTCGTGACACATTGTACTTCATGATAGTGGTAAAATACCTGCGTTTATTTGTGAAAAAAACGGAAATTTGGCAAAAAAATTTAAAATTTCGCAATTTTCCAACTTTGAATTTTTTTGCAATTAAATCACAGAGATATGTCACACAAAATACTTAAGTAACATTTCCCACATGTCTACTTTACATCAGCACAATTTTGGAACCAATTTTTTTTTTTGTTAGGGAGTTATAAGGGTTAAAATTTGACCAGCAATTTCTCATTTTTACAACACCATTTTTTTTTTTTTTTTTTTTTTAGGGACCACATCACATTTGAAGTCATTTTGAGGGGTCTATATGATTGAAAATACCCAAGTGTGACACCATTCTAAAAACTGCACCTCTCAAGGTGCTCAAAGCCACATTCAAGAAGTTTATTAACCCTTCAGGTGTTTCACAGGAATTTTTAGAATGTTTAAATAAAAATGAACATTTAACTATTTTTCACAAAAAATTTAGTTCAGCTCCAATTTGTTTTATTTTACCAAGTGTAACGGGAAAAAATGGACCCCAAAAGTTGTTGTACAATTTGTCCTGAGTACGCCGATACCCCATATGTGGGGGTAAACCACTGTTTGGGCGTATGACAGAGCTCGGAAGCGAAGGAGGGCAATTTGACTTTTCAATGCAAAATTGACAGGAATTGAGATGGGACGCCATGTTGCGTTTGGAGAGCCACTGATGTGCCTAAACATTGAAACCCACCACAAGTGACACCATTTTGGAAAGTAGACCCCCTAAGGAACTTATCTGGATGTGTGGTGAGCACTTTGACCCACCAAGGGCTTCACAGAAGTTTATAATGCCGAGCCGTAAAAATAAAACAAAAATTTTTTCCCACAAAAATTATTTTTTATCCCCCAGTTTTGTATTTTCCCGAGGGTAACAGGAGAAATTGGACCCTAAATGTTGTCCAATTTGTCCTAAGTACGCTGATACCCGATATGTGGGGGGGATCCACCGTTTGAGCGCATGACAGAGCTCGGAAGGGAAGGAGCATCATTTGGAATGCAGACTTAGATGGATTGGTCTGCAGGCGTCACATTGCGTTTGCAGAGCCCATATTGGAAACTAGACCCCCCAAGGAACGTATCTAGATGTGTTGTGAGCACTTTGAACCCCCCAGTGTTTCACTACAGTTTATAACGCAGAGTCGTGAAAATAAAAAATCCTTTTTTTCCCCCACAAAAATTATTTTTTAGCCCCCAGTTTTGTATTTTTTCAAGGGTAACAGGAGAAATTGGACCCCAAAAGTTGTTGTCCAATTTGTCCTGAGTACGCTGATACCCCATATGTTGGGGTAAACCCTCGTTTGGGCACACGGGAGAGCTTGGAAGGGAAGGAGCACTGTTTTACTTTTTCAACGCAGAATTGGCTGGAATTGAGATCGGACGCCATGTCGCGTTTGGAGAGCCCCTGATGTGCCTAAACAGTGGAAACCCCCCAATTAGAACTGAAACCCTAATCCAAACACACCCCTAACCCTAATCTCAACGGTAACCCTAACCACACCCCTAACCGTGACACACCTCTAACTCTAATCCCAACCCTAATCCCAACCGTAAATGTAATCCAAACCCTAACCCTAACTTTAGCCCCAACCCTAACCCTAGCCCCAACCCTAACGGGAAAATGGAAATAAATACAATTTTTTTAATTTTTTTATTTTTCCCTAACTAAGGGGGTAATGAAGGGGGGTTTGATTTACTTTTATAGCGGGTTATTTAGCGGATTTTTATGATTGGCAGCCGTCACACACTGAAAGACGCTTTTTATTGCAAAAAATATTTTGTGCGTTACCACATTTTGAGAGCTATAATTTTTCCATATTTGAGTCCACAGAGTCATGTGAGGTCTTGTTTTTTGCGGGACGAGTTAACGTTTTTATTGGTAAGATTTTCAGGCACGTGATTTTTTTTATCGCTTTTTATGCCGATTTTTGTGAGGCAGAATGACCGAAAACCAGCTATTCATGAATTTCTTTTGGGGGAGGCATTTATACCGTTCCGCGTTTGGTAAAATTGATAAAGCAGTTTTATTCTTCGGGTCAGTACGATTACAGCGACACCTCATTTATATCATTTTTTTTATGTTCTGGCGCTTTTATATGATAAAAACTATTTTATGGAAAAAATTATTTTTGCATCGCTTTATTCTGAGGACTATAACTTTTATTTTTTCGCTGATGATGCTGTATGGCGGCTTGTTTTTTGTGGGACAAGATGACGTTTTCAGCGGTACCATGGTTATTTATATCCGTCTTTTTGATCGCGTGTTATTCCACTATGTTTGGCGGTATGAATAAAGCGTTGTTTTTTGCCTTTTTTTGTGTTTTTTTTTTTTATTACCTCCCTAACCATCTGAGGCATACTCCAGATGGATGAGGATATAAAAGATTTAGTGGGTGAAAGACCACACATCACCTATAGAAAAAGCAGGACGATAGGAAACCGCCTGGTACACAGCCATTTTGTTACGCCTGTGGCAAACAGAACGTGGTTACCAGTAAGAACTAAGGGATGCTACCGATGTGGTGATAGTGTAGCCTGTGAATACATTTTGGTAGGTAGGAAGTTTGATGGCACAAGTGAGTCTTTTGAGATCAGAGACTTTATCCACTGTAAGACCAAGGGTGCCATTTATCGCATTACCTGCAGATGTGGCAAAACCTACATAGGAAAAACCATCAGAGAATTTAGGAGGAGGATAGGAGAGCATGTAGGTGACATCTGGAACAGGAGAGACACACCCGTGGCCAGACATGTAAATGGGTCACACAATGGAGATCTGAAGGCCATACAGTTTATGGGGATTGAGAAAGTTAAACCACCAAAGAGAGGGGGAGATTTTGATAGGATTCTACTTCAGAGAGAATCAAGATGGATATTTCGTCTTAACACCCGTCATCCTTATGGTTTAAATGAGCAATTGAGTTACAATTGCTTTCTGTGAAATTACAGAATTAAATATAATGACATCCCCCTCCCCCCACCCCCCTTCTTTACCCGGGAAACTTCGTTGTTGCTTATTGATATGTTGGAATATGGGTTCCTGCCCCCTAAGAATACTTAGCCAATAAAACAGTCTGTGTACAATCTACTATGATTTAAGGGCAAATAATAGCCACTGCTATATTTGGTATATGTGTTTCTCTGGCCTCATTATATATGGCTTAAAACAGAGAATTATAGTTTCTTTATATGGATAATCATAAATGGACGGATTTGTTTCTCCACTTTCTATATTTTCTCTCCGATACATCCCCTACTGTATTTACAGTTTATATAAAAATCATAGGGGTGTTTCTTATCACTCCCGGTATTTCTGGGTTCCATAAACAGGTGCATAATGGAGAGCTGCAATGTATGGCCCAATGAAATCTTAAAATGGTGTTATTAGGCCTATCATGGCCTGCAATGTATGGCCCAATGGAATCTTAAAATTGTGTTACTAGGCCTATTATGGCGATTTATCATGTAGCCATTTTTATATGCATGCAGCAAACGTACCATGGTATTATAGATGTGCTATGGTGTCGCTCATGTATGCGATCTATATGCCGGGTACCATCTAGCATCTCCGGGGTTACGTATATGTGCGTTACCTAGAAACATCAATAATGGTATTACAGATGTATTACGGTATTGCTCATATGGGTGATCTATATGCTGGGTACCACCTAACGCCTCCGGGGTTAGGTATGTGTGCGCTACCTAGAAACAGTAACAATAACACATTTGGTGTCTAAACATGAATCTGGCATATTTTATTGTGCGGGGCACGAACGTATCCATGGCAATGCGTTTACATGTTGCTCGGAAACATCAACAACGTCACCTCCTCTGTCCACGGGTCATAGCTTCTGCCGCGAACCGGTAGTATAAAGCACAACCTGCTGGTCTGCATGGTTTATCTCTCTGGTGTCGCATGCGCACTAGCGTGCGGCCCAGGGAACACGAACCGGAAATGCTAGTATAATCGGCAGATCAGGATTCATGTACCATACTAGGTGCTGCATGCACACTAGTGAGCGGCACTGACACCAGAAGTATACGTAGATTTAACTGAGGTATAACAGCGACACAATCAGCTGGTCGGCATGTATTTATCCCTTAGGTGCCGCATGCGCATTAGCGCACAGCCCAGGGAATATGAACCGGAAATGTTAGCATAACCGGCAGACCATGATTTACGTACTACACTGGGTGCCGCATGCGCAGTAGCGAGCGGCACTGATACCGGAAGTATACATAGATCAAATGGAGGGAGAACAGCGACACAGTGTCATTACCGCTGATGATATCAGCGGTTATCTAGAGCACGTGACCTGACGGAAATGAGGTAGGACGCTGTGTAATTGTTGAAAACAGGAAACTATTTAAGTGGCAGTTCACCGTCTTTCATCTCACCCTACCATAGTCTGTACCCATAACTAGGTGCATCGGACATCGGAGCTACCTCCCGATGTAGGGGCTCCTTTTTTCAGAGAAGAAAATCCCACAATTCTTACATATTTTTTCCCCTGATGAATCTCCCCTATAAGAGAAGAAACGCGTCGGGAATTTTACATGGTGATGGTGGGTACAATTTATTAGTCTGACTTGGGGACTGCCCTTGTCAGGGCGGGAGCAACACAGGGGCACGACTGGGGTAGTATAGTAACGGTTTTTCCCCCTCCCCCTCAATGTATATGGATGCTCCCGTGAAGGAAACTACATATTTGGTGAGATAAAACCATTTTTTTTTACTGAGCACTGGTTACATGAGCACTTTTTGCACTTTATCACTGTATTGTCTTGCATTATCCATTTTTTAGACATTTACCACTAAAGGTTATGTTTTAATCTATGTAAGGTGTTCTCCTAGCTAGTCTGGATATTTACAAGTAGAGGACCTCCAGGGGTATCAAATTGGGATACACCCTATATTTGGCTTATTTCGGACTTCGGTGCCAACAGCTCCAATTCCAGGGAGACCCCCACCATCCAGCAAGTGGAGGTCACCATTTTGGAAAATCACTGCGTAACCATTCGCCACCTAGCGTCAAAATGTCAAGATTACTGTGAAGTCCATGGAAAAAAATCATCCAAGACCATCTTCACATAAGATATCGGCTTGCTGGGTTCCCCAGCTGCTCACACCTTTCCAGAAGCAGGAACGAGGCGAATGCTCTCAGGCTCTATTGACGATGTGCCATGGAAACCAGGAGGACTTTTTCAACAGACTGATCATACAGGATGAAAGCTGGGTCCATCTCTAGGATCCTGAGACTAAAGAACCTTTGATGCAATGGAAGCATCATAACTCATCGCCACCAAAGAAGGCACGTGCCCAACCCTCGGCAGGCAAGGTCATGCTCACAGTATATTGGGACCAGCACGGAGTAGTATTGATGGATTTCCTAGGAAAGGGTACCATGATCACTGGGGCATACTATGCTTCAATGCTGCAGATATTGCGGGAGGCCATCAAAACAGAGACGTGGCATGCTCTCCAAAGGTGTCTGCCTTCTGCAAGACAATGCACCAGTTCACAACTCCCATGTTGCCCAAATGGAAGCACGCTCCTGTGGCTCTGACATTCTACCTCATCCCCCTTATTCACCAGACCTCGCACAATCAGACTTCCACCTCTTTCCAACTATGAACTTATTTTTGAAGGAAAAGAAATTCCTGATGAGACTGATTTCCGAAGTCACAACATGGCCTTTGGAGCAATCTGTTGACTACTACAAGCGAGGCGTTTACAGATGCTTAAAGAGATGGAAGACGTGTGTGTCCTTAGGTGGCACCTATGTAGGGAAGGACTAATAACTGTGCCAAGTGTCATTGCTCTCAGTCCACAGGAAGTGGGGCAGGGGAAATCATTAATGAACGCACCTCGTATGTCATACTCTATCGTGTGTGGAGAATATTTCCACACTAAAAAAAAAAAAAAGGTGACACGTTTTCAGGTGCAGGCTTGAAACTGCATGAAAGGCAGAAGAGAAACCTCGCTCCATTCCATCATTTACCATTCTGAATATTACAAAAGAATTGTAAAGCAAGAATATTGCCAAGAGCAAACTGATCTGGAAGGGAATATTGAAGAACTGTCCTTGTCAGTGACACAAACTTATCCATTCTCACTTTTTAAATTAAATCATACAAGACAATAAAGAGAAAAAAGCAGGGATGAAGCAGATATTAGGAAGGTTGAAAGGGGTCCGGTGCCCTAGGCTTATTAATGGAGGGGAGCGCAGAGCAATGCTGGGAAAGTTTATCTGCTGATCAATAGGAAAGAAAATGTAGACTAGCCAAACACCAAGATCACGCTTCAGAATACTAATAAGCAAAGCCCTTCCTAAGGACTCTGACAAGGGGAAAAAAGTTTTCAAGTAAGTCCTCATACACATGACATTGCAGTGGAACTAATGTGCAGCCATCAGATAGCTATTCCTATGCATCTACATGCTCTGCACAGAATGTATACGGTATTTCTTTTAATGGGAAGCGGGAGAAAACTCAGGCAGCGGAAGGGATTACTTCCATGAGAACAAAGATTTTTGAAAATATCCCACCTGCCTGCTACTTCTTTTTCCGACATCTACCATCAATAGATGGTCAATAGCAATGAGCGAACGTGCTTGGATAAGGTGTTATCTAAGCATGCTCAGGTGCTAACAGTGACTTCAGTGTGCTCGAAAACTATGTTTGAGTCCCTGCGGCTGTTTGTTAGATAACACCTTATCCGAGCATGTTTGCTCATCATAGCTGATGCCACTGAAACCAACATTTACCAAATGTGTATGGTCACCATAAGAAAAAGCTTCATGGCAGGAAATAAACAGTTCATCAAAACACTTGGTTGGCTGCTTAAAGGCGTTGCCCAGTGTGAGAAGAGAGGTCTGCAGTCACACGAGCGCAGGGTGTCAAATGGTGGCAGCATGCAATGTGCACACTGTCAAGATTCCCCTGCACCACCTGTGAAGATAGGCGGGCAGGTGTATGCCACTTGCGGCATGTGCCAACTAGACACTCTGCAGCTTTTCAAATAGAAGAGTTTTGATGTCACCGGACTGCAAGCACGGAAATCCCATAAATGCAGGTAATGGAGTGCCAATACCACGCTGCACACTGACTGCAGAGCTTTCCTAGACTGGACGACCCCTTTAAATTGTAACTAACGAGAATGAGCTGAATGCACAGAGCAATGATAACAGGGTTCACTAGTAACAGGGTTCACTAATGACAATCACTTCTACAGCTCCTTTTCCAATCCTAGCATTTTGTTACCATTCCACAAAATGTGTTTATGGAGATGGGTGACGTGAATACATGAAAGAGAAAGAAAAAAAAAGTCAAATATTGTTATAATATTTCAAAAGCTTTCAATAAAAAGTCTGTTTCCTTTGCCCAATGGGAAATACTAAATATTTTTTATAACTTGTCCAAAAACAACCCAGGTCCCTGCAGGATATCACCGAGAACTAATCTGCAGGGGATGAAAGGCAAGAGTGCGCCTTCAGATCCAGTGTGCCTCCATTTTCTGTGCTTTGTATGAATACAGATGATTGTTTGCTTCTAATCTGTAACGTGTCAGCTCGTACACTGACATATACAGCACAAGAGGCAGGAAGCCATGTCAGGACGCCAGCAGAGATCTGACAATGCCTCCATACTTCAAAGTGGACAGACGCCTAAACCTCAGACTGTTTCTCTAGCCTTTCCCTTCTTACCGCACATATCTCACACTGCGATGATCATAGGCTCCGCACTTTACTATTGTCGGACTTTATTGGGCACTCCACAAGAGATCTTCATGCCAAAACGTGCAAGAACATTTTAATATTAGGCATTTTCTAGTTACGCCCCTGTATATGGCAACCTACGTATTGTAGACTCCATAGTTGCTGGAAGAAATACAGATAATAAGAATACAGCAAAATAACTTCACCTGTCATAGTTCTTCAAAGAGCAATAACTTTATTTTTCGTCAACATGACCATATGACGGCTTGTTGTTTGTGGGACGAGTTGTATTTTTGAATGACACCATTGATTTTACCATAAAGTGTACTGGAAAACGAGGGGGAAAAAATGTGTGGTGAAATTGCAAAAAAAAAAAAAAAAAAAAAAAAAAAAATGAAATTCCCCAATTGTTTTTTGGGTTTATTTCCCATGTTCACTATATGGTAAAACTGACCTGGTAATAGGATTTTCCAGGTCACTACAAGCATGCAGATTAAAAAAAACAAAAAACCTATGCATGTTTGGTAACTTTCAGAGGAGAAAAACAAATTCTGAAATTTGTTAAAAATAAAAAACTCTAATGTCATCATTTTCCAAGAGCTGGAGCTAGATGAGGGCTGGATGTTTTGTGGCTTGAGCTCACTTTTTTTTATTGATACCATTTTGGAGTGGACAGTGTTTTGATCGCCTCATTTTTCAGGTTATTGCAATGCTGTGGAGGCCAAAAAAACGTGATTCTGGAGGGTTTTTCCTATGTATGCCGTTTAAAGATCGTATTGTTTTTATATTTTGATGGATCGGACTTTTCGGAACTCCGCGATACCAAATGTGTATATAATTTTTTTGCTTTTGAAGCAGGGCTTCAGCACTGACACAAAGCACCATGTATAGCAAAAATCATGATCTGCTATGATGCCAGCCATGAGCTGGCATTCACAGATTTCCAATGACTGGCACGGGGGTCTTTTGAGGACCCCGGTTCTCATGACAACCTATTGGCACCCCGTGATGAGTGCAAATAGGTGGGATTTGTGGCATGATTTCGGCCAGCGTGCTAAATCCCACTGTCAGTGACTGATAGTGGTTTTTAACAAGTTAACAGATGTGGGTGGAGCGCTGCTCCACCTTTTTGGCAGTAAGGCTATGTGCACACGTTGCGGATTAGCCTTAGGAATTTCTGGTGCGGATTCTGCCTCTCCTGGCAGAAAACGCACCTGCAGATTTGTTGCGTTTTTTGTGCGGTTCCGCAGCGTTGTGCGTTTTTGCGGCGTTTTTACCCCTGCGGTTTTCTATAATGGAATGGGTACAAAAACACTGCAGATTCACAAAAAAGAAGTGACATGCTACTTTTTAAACCGTAGCGTTTCCGCACTGGATTTTCCGCAACGTGTGCACAGCTTTTTTTTTTCTCATTGATTTACATTATACTGTGGTCCCAATTCTTGATGATCCCTTCATTTGGTGAGAAGTCTGTATGAGGAAGCGTTTGTGTAAATACACGCATATTCATTACCAAACGTGGACGAATTGACTCATTCACAATTAGGGGAAGTTCCAAAATAACTCAAGACGTTCCACAGTGGAAGTAAAGTGGACATCTGAAGCATCATGTACGGTCTGCGACACTCATCGATCCCAAGCTTTAATTAGTACACGGATATATAACCTGACCATTAGCATCCTGGTTTATGTTTCTCATCACCACACTGGAAACACAAAGCTGTTTAGCCTAACTGGTGTGAACAGCATACACCATTTTACCAAAACCAGCAGGCAGCATCTGTACCAGCCAGTACTGCAGATGAGCACATGGAGATGCACACAGATTTTCACACTGCACATCTGATCCCAGCCTTCAGATGTGAAGACTTCTTCCAGAAGATCCACCCCAGCAGCACCAATGGTAGACGTGAAGTGTACATATTTTCACATCACATTTGCACCAGACTTGCGGTTGACGTCCGTTGTAGGTGCCAGCAGTTAGGCTGGGAAAGTTCACACAGAAGGAAAGTGTCAAATGTATTGTAGCATTTTTGGATTCCCCACTAATTGCCATCAGTTTAAAATCTGTCAGCCCGTGTCATGCATAACCTATTGCTATGGGCATACAGGTAATAGAAATGTTACACTAGTCCTACCTGAATGCTTCATGTTAATGTTCTTGTTGAAAAATAGTCTCTTTTCTTTATGCTAATTATTTCTTTCAGGCACCGCACGCCCCTAAGCTTGGAAAGAAATCATTAGCATAAAGAAATAAGACAATTTATAAACAACAAGACCACAGCTATGAGGCATACAGGTAGGACTAGTGTAACATTTCTATTACCTGTATGCCCATAGTAATAGGTTATGCACATCCCAGGGGCTGACAGATTTTTTTTAAAAAGAGTCTTGGCTAATCCATTTAAAAAGGGGTTATCACATGAATCTTTTTCATAGCAAAAGTTCGAATCTTTTAGGACTTTTGGTGTGAAAACAAATCATGGGATAACTCATTTTAAAGGGATTAGCCAAGACTCTTAGTACTGATGGTGCATTTATCATGTATGCCAGAAATGCTACTAGTAAATCCACACTGACAGAAAAAGATGGCATCTATTTTTTCCCAGTGTATTGATTTTGAACCAAAATAAAGTTTCAGTGACAAGTCTGCGGCATGTTCCATTTACCGTATCTTGTGTAATCTACCCAGGTTTCCAGAGGGAGCCTTACACATGCACCTTGTGAACATGCCTCAGGAGACTGCCCAACAACATTACACATATCAAGAGACAGTAGGAGACTGCGGCAAGCTAAGGCCTTTTTCACACTTTCATCTTTTTGAAGACATTGCAATGCGTCGTTCTGTGCAAAAAAACGCATCCTGTAAAGTTGCCCGCAAGGATGCGTTTTTTGCACATAGACTTGTATTACCGACGCATCGCAACGTATGGGCACACGTTCCACACATCGTACACTGGATACGTCGGTAATAGGCGGACCGTCATCATAAAAAAACATTCAATGTAACTTTTTTTGTGCGACGGGTCCGCCATTTTCGACCGCCCATGCGCGGCCGAAACTCCACCCCCTCCTCCCCGGACTGCAGAATGGGCAGCAGATGTGTCTATCCACTGCCCACGTCGTGCAGAGAATTATTATTATATTATTATTTATTTATATAGCACCATTAATTCCATGGTGCTGTACATGTGAAAAGGGGTTACATACAGGGTTATAGATATCGTTAACAGTAAAAAAAAAATTAACAGTGACAGACTGGTACAGAGGGGAGAGGACCCTGTCCTTGCGGACTTACATTCTTCAGAGAATTCATAACGTCCGTCGGTACATCAGCCCGAGACATTGCGAAGGGCCCGTCCCGACGGAAATGTGAAAGAGGCCTTAAGCTCAAGCCCAGATCTCTGCTGTCAGATCTGATACACACAGATGGATGTCAGTAGTCAGTTCAGCAAAGACCGACGTGCAGCTCATGTGCAATTACAACAAATACATTAGCAAGAAACAGAGCGGGACTATGCAGAGAAGACTAATCTGTGGTAATAGTCCGTGTACACACGATTCGGAAGTGGCAGCACTATGGATGCAGCGTCTAAAAAGCTGTCATCTATTAAAAGCAGGTGAATCCGCATGTGTTCACTGAACCGTGCGGATTCACAGTGTTCAATGCATTGTATGGGTAAAATTTATATTGCTGAGGCTCGCATCTACACAAGAGAAATTGACATGCTGCAGTCTGGAAAAACGCACCGCATGTCCGTCTACACAGGTGATCTGCGGGCATCTGTGGACGCATAGTGGGCAAGGGATTTCTTGAAATCTCATCCATTATGCTGTAACATCTGGCAGCTGCAGGTTGGGTGCAGCACAAGTACGCAGTGTCCAACCTGCAGCAACCCAAGATCACGTGCACATACCCTTCGGCTGTGTTCACATGTTGCGGTTTTGTAGCTTTTTCCTGCATTTTTTATAGTACCAGTAAAAGCAATGATTTCAGAAATCTTGTGCACACGCTTGTTTGTTTTTTACCTAATTGAATTGGTTTTTAAAACTGCAGCATGCCAATGATCTCAGCGCTTTTCCAGCATTGTTCTGCGCATTAGTTGGGAAAGACCAAAAAAGGAGCGACCAGTGCACATGCACTACAATACTTTGCTCTGCTCAGCAGGGCATAGAGAAGTACGTCTGCACAGGAGCACGATGGAGGACACTGGAAGACATAGGATGCGCCATCCACACTAAGCAGAGACGCAAAACTGCATCACAAGAGGAAAGGAGGCACCGGACCAAGACCAGCGACGGCCATCGGACCAAGACCAGCGACGGCCATCGGACCGGACCGCCCCGTAGGAGAGTATATAAAGCTCTTTGTTTTGCAGGGCGGCTTAGTGACTTATATACAGCAGTCTAGAATGCCGTAACAGCTGAAAGGAGGTGGACCTAGGTTATATGGGACGAACCTGCTGTCAGGATCCTTTTAAAGCTTAGTTTTGGGTGGAGATGACCTTTATTTCTTAAACGGATGACAGATTTATATTTAGCTCTCTTTTGTCTTGCATCAATGCCCCTTCTTTCACATCATCCCCCACCACACCCAGTTATCTATTAGCAGCTGGTAATATAACTACCTGGAGATAGTGAAAGCACCATTTCTATAGAGAAGGATTAAAGAGTTGTGATCTTTTGATATAAAAGGAAAAAAAATGGGAGGGAGACAGGGAGAGAAATAAAAAGTACAGTCCTCTACTTTCCACTTTTAGTACGTTTATATGATGCTCTGCCTTTTAATTAAACTTCATGTCTCCTGGAGTAATAAGGGCACATTAATGAGTCTGCTGGAAGATAAAACATCTTTATCATTGTACTATGGGAAAGACAAGGAGAGCGATCTACCCCAGGTGTAGTAGTTATTAGAGAATATGTACCACACCACATACACTTTGTTATTACATATATTATCCAGAGATCTATAAGATGTACGGTATATAATATAGATAATATACACACAGTTAGGTTATATAGTCCACACATTCTTTGTCCTGTTCCTAGGATTGAGCAGAAAACGGAGCAAAAGTTAAAATCGGCCCATGCACACGATGCAGATTTGTCACAAAACCTGAAGGGATTCTTGATGCCACAGTGACTGAGAATCTTGGTGTCTCATGCACAGGTCGCTCATTTGTGAGAACAGGAAAAAAATTAAAATTACAAATATTTTATTAACTAAAATAATTAAAATATTTTTACCAGACAAGATTTTTTAAACATAAAGGGTATTTCATAAAAATATAGCTAAAGGGCAGAAAAATACTTAAATAAGGACTTTTACAGCACTCGGGAATCTCTAGGGAATGTAATCCCAAGTGTATATGATCATTGAATTTAACAACATTTTTTTTGCTTAGAAGTGTAAAAAGTACAATATATGCGAGTAATAAGTAAATAAATATATAAATAAATGAACCTGTTCAGATGATGGTACATCTAATATTAAAGGCCAAAGTTAATAATACACTGGTAAAGAAAAAAAACCCTAAATATGATCTTTGCAAAAAGTGCCAAATGCTGAAATCCATGTGAAATCAGCATAATCAGGAAATGTGACGGCTCTATAGGCCTCCAGTGACAAACTGGCAGGAGACAATGGCTACTGCAGTGTTATCGCTGATGGATCAATGGCCTCTCACTTTACGGCACTGCTGCGTGAGAATTTTCCCACGCAGCAGTGCCGCAAGTGCAAATATAAACTATACTGTACTCACAGCGGCAGAGGGATACAGTGCGGAAGGATACCTTCCGTCATTGTATCCCGGCGACCCTGGAGAGCGGTTTGCGTTTGCCGATGTGATGGCTCTCCACGGGAGATCATCGTGGGACACTCGTTATTAAATGGATTACATTGGATCAGGGAGTATACTGTTGGTTTATTATTTTAACAGGCGATCGAGGGCTTTGGGGACTAGGTGATTGGTGAGCATATACTGTATGTCTATATGTATGCACTGTATGTGCGTGTATGTTTTTTTTTTAAAAACACAGTAGCCGGATGATGGGATTGCTACTGTCCAATCATCCGGCTACCTGTCACTGTAGCAAGCATAGCCGGATGGGACTAGTAGTCCCATCGGACAATGCCTGCCTATACACAGACCTGCACGCACACATACACATTCAGCCCCGCACATCCACACAGATACACACAAACACAGCCCCCTACATCTTCTCTGCACACACAGTCTTCGCCTACACACAGTATCCACCCACACACTCTCCCCCCTCCCGATCTGCAGCGTTTCTCGCAGGCACATTCGCAGCAAAAGATCTTTTTCACACTTGCAGTTTTGCTGCGGATTGGCCTGACACAATGGAAGTCAATGGGAGCAGATCTGCAAAAAGAATTGACATGCTGTAAGAAAAAAAAAGCTGCGATTCCGTGTGTTTTTTTCCGCAGCATGTGCACATCAAATGCCAAATTTCACATTGACCAACATTGCTTGTGCACTACACTGCGGATTTGATGCAATTCTGCGCATCCAAAAATGCTGCGGATCCGCATCTAAATCCGCAAAGTGTGCACATAGCCTTACTGTCTGGCTCATGTGGGCAAAATCTTATACCACATAGGAGGGGTACCAACTTAGCAAGTTCTGGATTATCCATCGGTGATCACTAGGACCCCTGCTGAGCCTACAAACCCTGGAGGGAACCTTTATAAATAAAGCCATGGACATGTACGCCAGCGCTCCATACACTGACTATTGGACTGTCAGATCTGCACAGTAACAAGAGTCACTCTGCCGCCTGTGTACACGAAGTTCCAAGTGGTCAGACGGGCCAACTGAGCCTGTGGTGTCTTACCCCTAGCCTAGAGCATCAGCAGGATGGGGGGGAACATTTTTTCTAATTATTACAGATAAAATACATGTTTCATACGAAAAGTTAAATATTAAATATATGGCTTATTAAGCATCAGCCTGAATTTATTTTGCAATGATGCCGCACAGAGACCCAGATCTGAATATGTGCACATTCTAGAAATGTATGCCTAACGCTTTGTGAGCGGAAATAAAGAGAATGAAGCTGGATATTTCAGCCACACAATATGAACCATTTAGTACTCACAGGATGAAAAGATGAAGGATTTGAAACAACCTTTACTGAACCCTGATCTTTACTGGAAAAGTTACAGTTGGTGAAAGAACCTAAAAATGTGTCAGGCGTGGGAAAAAAGGTGCTCAAATAGGAGTGGGCAACACAGGCAGTGCCAGGCTCTAATAAGGTGGTGAGCAGGACGGCGCTTTACCCCACAGTGAGCACTGATGCCCCTCTCGTTATTACATAATAAAACTTCAGACTGAGTGAGGCGTTCCTACTCTACATTTCGTTTTTACTGAGAACATGAGGTTTTATTATTATTCGTTGCATGATATAGGTGCCAAGTTATTCCTACTGACTAATGTGGAGGGAAAAAGTCGCTGTACACCGTGTTTACCCAGGCAAGCATGCTGCCAGACATCTCTGGGGGCGGCCTATTTCCCCACAGAGAACCATGAGGGAGGGTCAGAATTGAATAACCTGACATTATCTGATCAGGGGGAGAATTGGGAGGCTCACATATACATTACAGCACACTTGGTCATAAACCATCTTCGTGGGACTGGCAGAGTGTGGCAAATTATAGTCTTGGCTATAGGAAAGATAACAAGGTTAGTAACCCATTCACATACAGCAGGGAAAAAAAGAATAAAGAAATGTAACTATATTACAGATTTAAAAGGCATGCTCTATAGCAAGTTACTTTTACAGGACTGCAGAACCCGATCACTACTTCATTTTGCACTAACAGAATAAATAGGAGGTTTGCATGTGAATTGTAAGATCACTTACAATTTGCATGTATGGTATAAAACCACGGCTGTGGGGTCGGTAAGCCAAACCTCCGACGCCTCAGATTCCCTGACTCCACAGCCCTGGTCATTACTGAGCATGTGCATAAAGTGCAGCACAGATTCATCTCAGGTAAAAGCCCAGATCCTTGGATCAGGAACAGAACAGACTATAATAGGACATTTCATAACTTTCCCAAATTATTATAAAAACAATTTACAGCACATCCTGCATTGTACTACTGTACATGACGAGGAAAAAGCTAACATATTAAACACCTTCTTCTCCACGGTATTCACTGTGGAAAATGAAATGCTAGGTGAAATCCCAAGAAACAATGAAAAGCCTATATTAAGGGTCACCAATCTAACCCAAGAAGACGTGCGAAACCGGCTAAATAAGATCAAAATAGATAAATCTCCGGGTCCGGATGGCATACACCCACGAGTACTAAGAGAACTAAGTAATGTAATAGATAACCCATTATTTCTTATTTTTAGGGACTCTATAGCGACAGGGTCTGTTCCGCAGGACTGGCGCATAGCAAATGTGGTGCCAAAGCGTTTGATACTGTGCCGCACAAGAGGTTGGTACACAAAATGAGAATGCTTGGTCTGGGGGGAAATGTATGTAAATGGGTTAGTAACTGGCTTAGTGATAGAAAGCAGAGGGTGGTTATAAATGGTATAGTCTCTAACTGGGTCGCTGTGACCAGTGGGGTACCGCAGGGGTCAGTATTGGGACCTGTTCTCTTCAACATAATCATTAATGATCTGGTAGAAGGTTTACACAGTAAAATATCGATATTTGCAGATGATACAAAACTATGTAAAGCAGTTAATACAAGAGAAGATAGTATTCTGCTACAAATGGATCTGGATAGGTTGGAAACTTGGGCTGAAAGGTGGCAGATGAGGTTTAACAATGATAAATGTAAGGTTATACACATGGGAAGAAGGAATCAATATCACCATTACACACTGAACGGGAAACCAATGGGTAAATCTGACAGGGAGAAGGACTTGGGGATCCTAGTTAATGATAAACTTACCTGGAGCAGCCAGTGCCAGGCAGCAGCTGCCAAGGCAAACAGGATCATGGGGTGCATTAAAAGAGGTCTGGATACACATGATGAGAGCATTATACTGCCACTGTACAAATCCCTAGTTAGACCGCACATGGAGTACTGTGTCCAGTTTTGGGCACCGGTGCTCAGGAAGGATATAATGGAACTAGAGAGAGTACAAAGGAGGGCAACAAAATTAATAAAGGGGATGGGAGAACTACAATACCCAGATAGATTAGCAAAATTAGGATTATTTAGTCTAGAAAAAAGACGACTGAGGGGCGATCTAATAACCATGTATAAGTATATAAGGGGACAATACAAATATCTCACTGAGGATTTGTTTATACCAAGGAAGGTGACGGGCACAAGGGGGCATTCTTTGCGTCTGGAGGAGAGAAGGTTTTTCCACCAACATAGAAGAGGATTCTTTACTGTTAGGGCAGTGAGAATCTGGAATTGCTTGCCTGAGGAGGTGGTGATGGCGAACTCAGTCGAGGGGTTCAAGAGAGGCCTGGATGTCTTCCTGGAGCAGAACAATATTGTATCATACAATTATTAGGTTCTGTAGAAGGACGTAAATCTGGGGATTTATTATGATGGAATATATGCTGAACTGGATGGACAAATGTCTTTTTTCGGCCTTACTAACTATGTTACTATGTTACTATGTTACCCAATGTAGCATATATTTTAGGAGTCGGTCCTTTTTATACAGATACCACCAAAATGGACAGACTCCACAGCCTTGTAAGAAACATTGTAAGATCCTGTAAATAACTGTATCCTACGTATAAGAGTTTCCCCATTTAAAACCATTCCAACTATTGCATTGTTCCAGACTGAACAGGCTGCTCTTTATAACAAGACAAGTGATCCTTTGTTACCAAACATCTTCAGAGCAAAGGAAGTTTCTTTTGAAACACAGTTACTTGTATGTAACCATGTACAGAACACAACAATCCAAAATATCATTATACTGAGGGCTACATAAAATGTATTCTTCAAAATGTGTATTCCTCTACCATGTTTCACGAAGTTGCTACACTGCAGCACGGTGGCTCAGTGGATAGCACTGGCTTTCCAGTGCTGGGGTCCTGGGTTCATATCCCACCAAGGACAACATCTGCAAGAAGTTTGTATGTTCTCCCTGTGTTTGGGTTTCCTCCCTCACTCCAAGACATTCTGACAGGGACTGCAATTGAGGACAGCAATAATAATACATGTAAATCGCTGCGCTATATAATCAAAGCATAATACGGCAAGTACCCCTCAGAAACATTGCGGCCTTCTGTCCTATGCGGTTTATGTAGAAAGGCCTATTTGGATGTTCCTATAGTAGCCAATGCGAAGAAATCAATATTTCCACTTCAGCCATGGCTGAACATGGCAAGAGTAACCCTTTAAGTTGGAGATTGTTGAGAAACGAAGTGGTCCTGATGAGATCACAAAATTTACTATTTCACTGCCAAACTTATGCATAATACATAATGTTAAAAGGAACCTGTCACCCCCAAAATCGAAGGTGAGCTAAGCCCACCAGCATCAGGGGCTTATCTATAGCATTCTGTAATGCTGTAGATAAGCCCCCGATGTATCCTGAAAGATAATAAAAAGAGGTAAGATTATACTCACCCAGGGGCAGTCCCGCTGCGGTCCGGTCTGATAGGAGTCACGGTCCGGTCCGGGACCTCCCATCTTCTTACGATGACGTCCTCTTCTCTTCACGCTGCGGTGCAGGCGTACTTTGTCTGCCCTGTTGAGGGCAGAGCAAAGTACTGCAGTGCGCAGGCGCTGGGCCTCTCTGACCTTTCCCGACACCTGCGCACTGCAGTACTTTGCTCTGCCCTCAACAGGGCAGACAAAGTACGCCTGCGCCGGAGCCGCAGCGTGAAGGCAAGAAGAGGACATCGTAAGAAGATGGGAGGCCCCGGACCGAACCGCGACGCCCATCGGACCAGAACTGGACCGGGACCGTCCCTGGGTGAGTATAATCTAACCTCTTTTTCTCATCCTTCAGGTTACATCGGGGACTTATCTATAGCATTACAGAATGCTGTAGATAAGCCCCTGATGCTGGTGGGCTTAGCTCACCTTCGATTTTGGGGGTGACAGGTTCCTACCTTAGGCTACCTCAGCCTTTGTGCAAGGAGGAACAGGAGGAGCACTGCCAGAGCCCTGCAAAATGACCTCCAGCAGGCCACAAATGTGAATGTATCTGCACAAATGGTTAGACACCGACTCAATGAGGATGGTCTGAGTGCCTGACGCCCACAGATGGGGGTTGTGCTCACAGCCCAACACCGTGCAGCACGCTTGGCATTTGCCACAGAACACCAGGATTGGCAAATTCACCACTGGTGCCGTGCTCTTCACAGATCAAAGCAGGTTCACACTGAGCACATGTGACAGACGTGACAGAGTCTGGAGACGCCGGGAAGAGAGATGTGCTGCCTGCAACATCCTTCAGCATGACCGTTTTGGCAGTGGATCAGTAATGGTGTGGGGAGGGATTTCTTTAGAAGGCCGAACAGCCTTCCATGTGCTCGCTAGAGGTAGCCCGACTACCATTAGGTAGCAAGATGAGATCCTCAGACCCCTTGTGAGACCATATGCTGGTGCGGTTGGCCCTGGGTTCCTCCTAATGCAGTACAATGCCAGACCTCATGTGGCTGGGGTGTGTCAGCAGTTCTTGCAAGATGAAGACATTGAAGCTATGGACTGGCCCGCCCATTCCCCAGACCTGAATTCAATTGAACACATCTGGGACACCATGTCTCGCACCATCCACCAACGTCACGTTGTACCACAGACTGTCCAGGAGTTGGCGGATGCTTTAGTCCAGGTCTGGGAGGAAATCCCTAAGGAGACCATCCGCCGCCTCATCAGGAGCATGCCCAGGCATTGTAGGGAGGGTCATACAGGCACGTAGAGACCACACACACTACTGAGCATCATTTCCTTGTCTTGAGGCATTTCCACTGAAGATGGATCAGCCTGTAACTTAATTTTCCACTTTCATTTTGAGAATCATTCCAACTCCAGACCTCCGTGGGATATTAGTTGTGGTTTACGTTGATCGTTTTTAGGTTTTATTGTTCTCAGCACATTCCACCATGTAATGACTAAAGATTTACAACTGGAATATTTTATTCAGTGACATCTAGGATGTGGGATTTTAGTGATCCCTTAATTTTTTGAGATATATATATAATCCGTTATCACCCACAAACATATTTTGAAAGGAGATTTTCAAGTTTGGCATAATCCAGGTGCATCTAATCTAATTTTGAAGTTTATATTCCATAAGGATGACTAACGATAAAGAAACCTGACTACGTAGTGTACCCAGTGTAAATTAGACTTCGCACACCAGAGTCGTGCATGCCTCTAGGAAATTATACAGCCAGAATTAGTTATTCAATAGCTGCATCATGGCCTGTGAGCCAATCAATAATTCATGCCCTCCTTGGATGCCTTGTGGAATCTCAATCCTCCCAATACCTGCATGTTTCCAATATATTGACCCACTGGCTCGAATGCCGTAGACCAACTCATTCCGGCTTTGCTGCTGGGGACAAAGCAATACCCAACCCATGTACATTTCATGTTCTGCAAACAGGCACTGAGCGATGAAAACAGACAGATCATCAAAGCTATTTTCTAAAAAAATCACACCAGTCGATTTCTAATTATAGTTTTCATTTCTTTTGAGTGTCTGGTTCCTCTTGAAAACGCCTTTCTCAAACTCTGTTCCAAAATAACGCTGTTGAAAAGGTTCAATGTCACCGAAGCTTCTGGATGCAGGCATTACACAGGAGGCCTGTATGAAAGCAAATATATTTACCTACAAAAATCTCTAGCAATTGTGCTAGAGACGATAAAATGTAATTAAAAGTCCAGAAACTGAACTTCTGTCTTCTATGTCCAATCTCCTGCCTGCATTCAGAGCGTGAATGAGGCAAAAATGCTTATTAGAAATACAAAAAGGAAGAACATCCTAAGCACTACACAAAACTGGATAGATTACAAGGAGAAAACTACTATAAATGTGAGAGATTCACTACCCAGCATTTTATTTTTGCCTTATTGCCCAGGCAATATTGAAATGGATTTGACAAAACCAGCACGGTATTTTTTTCCCTTTCATTACGCAGACTTCCATAGGAACAACAAGTGTTACACTGAAAGAGTATTGGCCTCATCAAGTCGTCAGATCTCGAGGCGAAAACGGGTCGATGAGATAAAACGGAACACATTTATCAGCTAAGTCATTTTGGCTTTCTCTGGTCAATCAATATTGTGTGTCCTACATTACATCCAAGACACAAGACTTCTCCTCCAGACCCTGTGTACAGTAATTCAGAACACGATTGGGGAACTCCAGTTCTTTTACATCACTGAACAAGGTCAAAAATCAAAAGGAAACAATTTTTTAACCCCTTAATGACAGCCAATACGTCTTAACTGACCTTACATATAAGAGACTAGCCTCCCCATACAGGTAACAATCCAGCATCTGTCGGTTGTGCACTATAGCTGACAACTTGCTGCATCAGCCACGATAAGTGTTTGCACCGTCCAAATCTGTTTAACCCCTTAGATGCTGCCATCAATAGTGACTACATCATTATAAATGGTTAACAGAGTATGGGGGCTTACTCTTCATCCAAATTGGTGCCATCAGATCATGATTTTGTGGCCCTGATATTTGCCATGGCAATTCATGACCAAATAGTGGCCTTAAATTCTGACGGCTGTTGTAATCTGTTCAGAAGTTAGAGGCATTTAGGTGGTAAAAATGCACATTTTCATTTCTGTCATGCCACTTTGCATTAATTCCTGTAAAGCACCTGAAGGGTTAATAAACTACCTGACTGCAGTTTTCAATACGTCAGGGGGTGCCGTTTTTAAAATGGTATCACGTTTGGGGGTTTCCCAATATGAGACCCCTAAAGTCACTTCAAACATGGATAAGTCCCTAAAGAAATAAATTTTGTAAATTTCCTTGAAAAAATGAAAAATTGCTGCTACATTTTTAAACCTCCTAAAATGCTAACAAAATAAAATAACATTTTACAAATGGTGCTGATGTAAAGCAGACATGTGGGAAATGTTATTTATTAATGGTTTGCTGTGGTATGACTATCTGGATTAAAGGGATAATCATTCAAATTTAGAAAACAGCAAATTTTTTAACATTTTTCTCAAATTTTTTGATATTTTTTATAAATAAACGCAAAACATATTGACCTAAGTTTACCATTATCATAAAGTGTAATGTGTCAGGAAAAAACAATCTCAAAATCACTGGGATTTGTTGAAGCGTTGCGTAGTTATTACTACATGAAGTGACACTGGTCAGATTTCAAAAATTTGGCTCCGTCACTAAGGGGTTAAAATGTAACTGTTCACATTTGTTTTTTTCAAATACATAAATAGTACACTAGAATATAAGCAACTTTGATGTAGATTTTATCAGAGAAATCCACTCTCCCTTCCTGGACTAATTCTACATTGTCAAAATTCTTTATTTACAGGTATAAAAAAAAAAAAATCTGTCTTCAGTGAATAGAGACTTTCAGAGTCTGCCCGAGATAAGAGATGAAAGTTGGTGATCGCACCGTTCTATGGAGGAGAATTTGCAGTAGAAAGTCTAGCTACTACAATCTCCATAGAATTTTGAAAGCACCAACTCATCTCAGTAATTGGGGGGGGGGGGGGGGAGAATCTATCTTCACCAAGTACAGACTTTACCCATGAATTGAGAAGGAACGATCAATCCAGGAGCAGCATGGATGGATTCCTTTAATAAGAAATATTACAAAGTTTACGCTCTTGTGTTTTGTTTTGTTTTTAAAACAGAAATATATATATTTTATATCCATAGCACACAACATGACATGCAGCTATGCCAGATGACAAAGGTTGTCCTAGCCTTCATCTTTTAACCCAAGCCAGGGCTAAGGCGTCAGCTGCTGTCTGGTGGAGCAAGCTGGCATGTAAAGTCAAGTAGCCGGGTTTCGATCAGGAGGTATAGGACTAGAGCTTCAAGTCAGGTACGCAAGACATTGACTGGCAGTGAACGTCTGAAACCCAGGAGTTTAAAGGGGCGAATGCAAATAAAATATAATAATAATAATACATTTTATTTCTATAGCGCCAACATATTTCGCAGCACTTTACATTTTAGAGGGGACTTGAACAGACAATAGACATTACAGCATAACAACGAACACATAGATCAAAACAGATACCAAGAGGAATGAGGGCCCTGCTCGCAAGCTTACAATCTATGAGGAAAAAGGGAGACACAAAAGATGGATGGTAACAATTGCTTTTGTTGTTCGGACCAGCCATAGTGTAAGGGTCGGGTGTTCATGTAATGCTGCATGAACCAGCTATCAGCCTAACTATGTAACAGTACAGATACAGAGGGCTATTAACTGCATAAAGTGTATGAGAACATGATGCGAGGAACCAGATTATGGTAAAAATTTTGAATGGGAAACACAGGGATAGCTAGGTTAATGTGTTGAGACGGTAGGCCAGTCTGAAAGAGTGCGTTTTTAGGGCATGCTTAAAACTGTGGGGATTGGGGATTAATCGTATGCACCTGGGTAGTGCATTCCAAAGAATTGGCGCAGCACGTGAAGAGTCTTGGAGACAGGAGTGGGAGGTTCTAATTATTGAGGATGTTAACCTCAGAACATTAGCAGAACGGAGAGCACGGGTCAGGTGGTAGACAGACGAGGGAGGAGATGTAGGGTGGTGCTGAGCCATGGAGTGCTTTGTGGATGAGGGTAATAGTTTGTACTGGATTCTGGAGTGGATGGGTAACCAGTGTAATAACTGGCACAAGGTAGAGGCATCGGAACAACAATTGGTGAGAAATATGATCCTGTCTGCATCATTCAGGACAGATTGGAGAGGGGAGAGTTTGGTAAGAGGGAGGCCGATTAGTAGAGAGTTACAATAGTCCAGACGAGAATGAATAAGAGCAACAGTGAGATTTTGCAGAGTCGAAAGTAAGAAAGGGTCGAATTCTAGAAATGTTTTTGAGGTGCAGATAACAAGAGCGAGCCAGTGATCGGATGTGGGGGATGAATGAAAACTCGGAATCAAGTATGACCCCAAAACAGCGGGCATGTTGCTGGGGAGTAATGGTGGAACCACACATGGAAATGGCAATGTCGGGCATAGGTACATTAGTAGAGGGAGGAAACAAGTTCAGTTTCAGATAGAGGGAGGACATGATGTTAGAGACCGTGGTAAGACAATTACTGGTGTTCTCTAAAAAGGCAGGAGTGATATCAAGAGAAGAAGTGTATAATTGGGTGTCATCAGCATAGAGATGGTACTGGAAACCAAACCTACTGATTGTTTGACCAATAGGGGCGGTATACAAAGAGAAGAGGAGGGGGCGTAGAACCGATCCTTGAGGAATCCCAACAGTAAGGGGAAGGTGAGAGGAGGAGGAACCAGCAAAATATACAGTGAAGGAGCGATCAGAGAGATAGGAGGAGAACCAGGAGAGAACTGTGTCCTTGAGGCCGATGGAGCGGAGTATGGTGAGGAGGAGCTGATGATCCACAGTGTCGAATGCTGCAGAGAGATACAAGAGAATTAGCATGGAGCAGTGACCGTTAGATTTAGCGGTTAGTAAATCATTAGAGACTTGAGTAAGGAAAGTTTCGGTGGAATGTGAAGAGCGGAAACCAGATTGTAGAGGATCGAGAAGAGAGTTATCTGAGAGATAGCGGATAAGACGTGAGTGGACCAGGCGTTCCAGGAGTTTAGAGATGAAGGGAAGATTAGAGACAGGTCTATAGTTAGCAGCACAGTTTTGATCGAGGGATGGTTTTTTAAGTAATGGATGTATGATGGCATTCTTAAATGAGGGAAAGATACCAGAAGAGAGAGAAAGGTTTAATATTTTTTTTAGATGAGTGGTGATAGCAGGGGAAAGGGACTGGAGGAGATGTGACAGAATGTGGTCACTGGTGCAAGTAGTTGGGCGAGAAGATGCAAGGAGCCTGATTACTTTTTCTTCTGTGACTGGTTCAAAGTCAGAGAGTGAGCTAGATGCAGTGGGGGAGAGAGGGCAGTGCATGGTATGAAGAGATTGGGAGATAATTTTTTGTCGGATATGATCAATTTTTCTTTGAAATAATTGTCCAGATCGTCAGCGCGGAGATCCGTAGTTGCGGCCTGGACTCTTGCATTGAGTAGATAATGAAAAGTGTCAAAGAGACGTTTTGGGTTTTTGGATAGTGAGGTGATGAGGGTGTTGAAATAGGTTTGTTTGGAGAGGTGAAGGGCAGTGTTGTATGTTAAGCGTTTAAATGTTTCTAACCATCTATCCTTACACTATTAGCACTTTTGCAATTTGCTTTACTGGCACAATACCTTACACTTTTCCTTATCTAGCTAATGCCTAAATGTGTTTTGTGTTTTTACTTTAGCCTCTGTAATGTTCAGGCTGAACTTACTCCACGCAGTATCCATCACCCCTCCTGGAACAGGATGACACAGGGGGCAGCACTGCAATTACGCACTAGTTTCTTGCGTCTCTGCCTCCTTTGAAGACATCTAGATCTTGAGTGATTCACGCTGTGGGAGTGGCAAGTGCAGCACTGGCACTGTGCTTCCATCTCTCCACGCAGCAGTAGCTTTGGAGAAAGAACACCTCGAGGATAGAGATAGTCAGTCAGTGACACCAGCATAGGTGTCAGTCACTGCTCCCATCACCACCCTCTGAGTGTGAGGACAGGGCTAGAAACTGTGGGGCGGGGATGGTGTCACTCACTGCTTTTATGTTGGTCTCCTGGTGACATCGTTCACAGGTAAAAGTAGAATGCAAGAGTGTGCAGGAGTCAACTCTCCCACAAAATCCATCACGTTTTCAGAGGAAGGCAAGAAACCAGTGAGTAACTGCAGTGCTGCCCCCTGTGATATCCTGTTCCAGGAGGGCCAAGGACATTGTGGGGAGAGTGTGCAGCCCCAGTCACCTACGACACCACTCATCTCAACCAAAATGTAACAAAGTACAGTTTAAAAAAAAAAAAAAAAACACCACATTTAAGGATTAACTAGATAGGGAAAACTCTAGGGCATGGTGTCATAAAGCAAATTACAAACATAGCTAGGGTGTAAGGATATATATTTTGAAAGTACATGTTGGGTGCCGGACCACCTTTTGAAATAACAGCCACCCCTCCTCCATACAAGGCTCTCAGAAAGGAGTAATTAAAACCAAAACAACCCTACAGTTCCCTGATTTAGCGGAACCAAATGTCCAATTAGCAAAACAGGACTGATGCAGTTACCCACAAAAAAGGCGAGGTGCAGCCTAGGGTCACAAGGGATACAGGAACCAGCACAGATGTTACTAATGTTATTTTTCCCATCTCACATGTCTTTTCTCTGCAGCGCTTCTGAAAATGCTCCCAAGATACACTGCTCAAAACAAATAAGGGAACACAAACATAATATAACTCCAAGTAAAACCAAACCTCTGAGAAATCTAACTGTCCACTTAAGCTGGAGTCACACATAACGATATCGTTAACGATATCGTTGCAACGTCACGCTTTTGGTGACGTAGTAATGATCCCGCTAACGATCTCGTTATGTGTGACAGCGACCAACGATAAGGCCCCTGCTGGGAGATCGTTGGTCGTTGGGGAATGATCAGGACCATTTTTTGGTCGCTGATCGCCCGCCGTCATCGCTGGATCGGCATGTGTGACGCCGATCCAGCGATGTGTTCACTTGTAACCAGGGTAAATATCGGGTTACTAAGCGCAGGGCCGCGCTTAGTAACCAGATATTTACCCTGGTTACCATTGTAAAAGTTAAAAAAAAAAAAAAAAAAACAGTACGTACTCACATTCTGATGTCTGTCACGTCCCCCGGCGTCCACAGGGTTAAAACTGCTTTCGGCAGGAGCGCTGCTAATGCACGCGCTCCAGCCGAGAGCTTCCCTGCACTGACTGTCAGCGCCGGCCGTAAAGCAGAGCACAGCGGTGACGCAGACCCTGTGGACACCGGCGGGGGACGAGACAGACATCAGAATGTGAGTATGTAGTGTTTTTTGTTTTTTGTTTTTTTTTACTTTAACAATGGTAACCAGGGTAAATATCGGGTTATTAAGCGCAGCCCTGCACTTAGTAACCCGATGTTTACCCTGGTTACCCGGTGCTGCAGGCAGACTTTGGCATCGTTGAAGACAGTTTCAACAATGCCGAAGTCGTTCCCCTGATTGTTGGTCGCTGGAGAGAGCTGTTTGTGTGACAGCTCCCCAGCGACCACACAACGACTTACCAACGATCACGGCCAGGTCGTATCGCTGGTCATGATCGTTGGTAAGTCGTTTAGTGTGACTAGCTTTTTAGGAAGCAACACTGTTTGACAATCAATTTCACATGCTGTTGGGCAAATGGAATAGACAACAGATGGAAATTGACAATTATCAAGACACACTCAATAAGAGGAGTGGTTCTGCAGGTGGGGACCACAGACCACATCTCAGTACCAATGCTTTCTGGCTGATATTTTGGTCACTTTTGAATGTTGGTTGTGCTTTCACACTCGTGGTAGCATGACATGGACTCTACAACCCACACAAGTGGCTCAGGTAGTGCAGCTCATCCAGGATGGCACATTAATGGGACCTGTGGCAAGAAGGTTTGCTGTGTCTGTCAGCGCAGTGTCCAGGGGCGCTACCAGGATACAAGCCAGTACACCAGGAGACATGGAGGGTGTCGTAGGAGGGCAACAACCCAGCAGCAGGACCGCTACCTCCAACAGGAGGAGCACTGCCAGAGCCCTGCAAAATGACCTCCAGCAGGCCACAAATGTGCATGTGTCTGCACAAACTGTTAGAAACCAACTCCATGAGGATGGTCTGAGTGCCCGACGTCCACAGATGGGGGTTGTGCTCACAGCCCAACACCATGCAGGACGTTTGACACTTGCCACAGAACACCAGGATTGGCAAATTCGCCACTGGCACTCTGTGCTCTTCACAGATAAAAGCAGGTTCACACTGAGCACATGTGACAGTCGTGACAGTCTGGAGATCGATCTGCTGCCTGCAACATCCTTCAGCATGACCGGTTTGGCAGTGGGTCAGTAATGGTGTGAGGTGGCATTTCTTTGGAAGGCCGCACAGCCCTCCATGTGCTCGCAAGAGGTAGCCTGACTGCCATTAGGTACGGAGATGAGATCCTCAGCCCCCTTGTGAGACCATATGCTGGTGCGGTTGGCCCTGGGTTCCTCCTAATGCAGGACAATTCCAGACCTCATGTGGTTGGAGTGTGTCAGCAGTTCCTGCAAGATGAAGGCATTGAAGCTATGGACTGGCCCACCTGTTCCCCAGACCTGAATCCAATTGAACACATCTGGGACATCATGTCTCGCACCATCCACCAACGTCACGTTGCACCACAGACTGTCCAAGAGTTGGCGGATGCTTTAGTTGAGGAGATCCCTCAGGAGACCATCCGTCGCCTCATCAGGAGCATGCCCAGACGTTGTAGGGAGATTATACAGGCACGTGGAGTCCACACACACTACTGAGAATCATTTCCTTGTCTTGAGGCATTTCCACTGAAGTTGGATCAGCCTGTAACTTCATTTTCCACTTTGATTTTGAGCATCATTCCAACTCCAGACCTCTGTAGGATACTAGTTGTGATTTACGTTGATCATTCTCAGGTTTTATTGTTCTCAACATTTGACTATGTAATGAATAAAGATTTACAACTGGAATATTTCATTCAGTGATATCTAGGATATGGGATTTTAGTGTTCCCTTTATTTTTTGAGCAGTGTAGTACTGAGGTATTGTGGGAGGACATAACGACGTGCTAGGAAAGATAAAGTGGCAACAAGTGGTGAAGCATTGGACCTTTCCATTTGGACTGCACAAGTTCTCCAGTTACAGTTGCAGGTTTCTTTTGTCTTAATTTGTATAAACCATCATGGCTGTAAAGCCACAGTCACACATTCAGTATTTGGTCAGTATTTTACATCAGTATTTGTAAGCCAAAACCAGGAATAGGTGATAAATTCAGAAGTGGTGACGTGTTTCTATTATACTTTTCCTCAGATTGTTCCACCCCTAGATTTAGCTTACAAATACTGATGTAACATACTGACCAAATACTGAACGCGTGAACGTGGCCTTGCATGTGAACCCCAGTATAACTATTCAAGGAAATGTATAAGACTTTTTTGTTTCCAAAAGCATATAGGTAATTCTACTTTGATCTGTAATATGTAATGTTCTGCTGTTAAATATGGTATGTATTTCACACAATTTGTCGCATCTGGATTCACAGTACATGAAATCTAATCACAGCACCCATAGCTGGAGGGATTACCTCTGGGCTCGCTGTTTGCATGCCGTCAGGTTTTTCCACTGACACATTCACATGTCATATTCTAGCCTGTCGCGTGGACAGAACTCGCCTGTTCACATGAATGGGTCAGTGACAAACACTTTGCCATCTGCTTTTCACTTACTGGTTTATTGAAGAAGCTTGAAAATCTATTGGGGGGGGGGTTATTTTCTTCAATATAAGAAAAACAAATCACACTGAAGGTGCGACACGCAGACCTAAAAATATATACCATATATACAGTACTCGTGTATAAGCCAAGATTTTCAGCTAATTTTTCATACACTAGTCACGGTCCCAGAAAGCTGGCGGCTGTGACATCATATTTACCCTCCTCGCGCGGTCCTGCACGTCCTTGCATCTCTCTGGTCCGGCGAGGGCTGGGCTCTCCTCAGTGGTCACGTGATACTGCTCATTAAGGTAATGAATATGTACGCGTCTCCACTCCTATATGCCTGGAGAGCATATTCATTACCTTAATGAGCAGTATCACGTGACCGCTGAGGAGAGGAGAGCTGCCCGCGCCGGACAATGGAGATGCAGGGACATGCAGTGACCGCGTGATGAGGGCGAGTATGACAGGGTAGGACGCCGAGCCATGCATAGAAGAGGGAGGACCCCGAGCCATGCACAGAAGGGGGAGGACGCCGAGCCATGCACAGAAGGGGGAGGACGCCGAGCCATGCACAGAAGGGGAGGACGCCGAGCCATGCACAGAAGGGGGAGGACGCCGAGCCATGCACAGAAGGGGGAGGACGCCGAGCCATGCACAGAAGGGGGAGGACGCCGAGCCATGCACAGAAGGAGGAGGACGCCGAGCCATGCACAGAAGGGGGAGGACGCCGAGCCATGCACAGAAGGGGGAGGACGCCGAGCCATGCACAGAAGGGGGAGGACGCCGAGCCATGCACAGAAGGGGGAGGACGCCGAGCCATGCACAGAAGGGGGAGGACGCCGAGCCATGCACAGAAGGGGAAGGACGCCGAGCCTTGCATAGAAGGGGAAGGACGCCGAGCCTTGCATAGAAGGGGAAGGACAGGGAGGACGCCGAGCCATGCATAGAAGGGGGAGGACGCCGAGCCATGCACACAAGGGGGAGGACGCCGAGCCTTGCATAGAAGGGGAAGGACAGGGAGGACGCCGAGCCATGCACAGAAGGGGAGGACGCCGAGCCATGCATAGAAGGCGGAGGACGGGGAGGACACCGAGCCATGCATAGAAGGGAGAGGACGGGGAGGACGCCGAGCCATGCATAGGAGGAGAACAGGGGAGCCACACATAGCAGGACAGTGATGAGAGGACAATGCATACCCAGCTTATACTTGTGTCAATAAGCTTACCCAGTTTTCCGTGGCAACATTAGATGCCTCAGCTTATAATCGGGTCGGCGTATACTTGAGTATATACAGTATGTGAAAAATTTGGCAGCTTAAGGGTATATTTCCTTCCTGACTGGGTAATTTTTTTTTTCTTATGCTTGTGCCTCCATTTATTCCTCATCTCCAGAAGTCAATATTTTATATTTTACAGTCAGACATATGGGGGCTTTTTTGTGGGAAGAGTTGCTAAAAACGTGTGGTGTCAATTAAAAACTCAGGTAGAAGTGCTAGAAGGTGGAAAAAAAAAAAAACATCTTAGTTACCGTATTTACCGGTAACCGGATTTTACAGAGCCCATGACAGCACCACCTGAGAGAGAGTATCCACCCACCAGGACAGGGAACCTACTGAATAGAAAGGCATTGCCTCTCCTCCACATCAGTTTGGTTTCAGAGCACGAGAGGACCTCCAGTTAGTAACATAACCATCACCAAATACATTTTTGTTAACACCCTTAAAAGTGCACACCACAAGTGGGGGAGGGAATATAAGGGTGCTGTCATGGGGTCTGTAAAATCCTGTTACCGGTAAGTAAGATGTTTTCCCTTCTCCCATGACAGCACCATGTGAGAGATTTAAAAAGATCAAGAGAACCCTAGGGAGGGATTACCGATTGCAATACCTTCCTCCCAAAGGACAGGTCATAAGAGGAGGACAGTTTGAGGCGATAGTGTCTATAGAAGGTGGAAGGGGAGGACCATGTAGCTGCCTTACATATCTTGTCGATCGACACCATCACTCTTTCAGCCCAGGAGGTCGCCATGGCCCTAGTGGAATGGGCTTCCAGGTTTCCAGGAACCGGCTAATCACTAGAGGTATAAGCTAAGCTAATGGTGTCCCTTATCTATCTAGCTACGGTCTCCCTTGTAATAACACACTCCTTCCCGATTCCCTGGAATGACACAAATAAGGCCTCATCCTTCCTCCATTGTTTAGTTTTATCTAAAGTACTGCATCAAGGCCCTCCTGACGTCTAGTATGTGAAGTCTGTGTTCTTCTGCAGTCTTTGGTTTTCTACAGAAGGAGGGAAGAACTACCTCCTGACTCCTATGAATCAGCGAGGCCACTTTGGTGACATTAGCTGGATCTGGCCTCAAAATCACTCGATCATCTAATACCTGAATAAAAAGGATGATTAACAGATAGGGCCTGTAAATCACTAACCCTGCAGGCCAACATCAGGGCTACTAGAATCACTGTTTTTAGCGTTAGTGGTAAAATGACTTGGCAAAATTCTTCACGTCAGTGATAAACATGCTATTTTTTTTTCTTTTAACGCAGTAAAAAAAAAAATTTGGAAATTTGCAAAGTTAAAAAAAAAATGCACTCGTGTCGCTATTTATCGAAATCATTTGTGAGGGATTGCTTTTTGCTAAATGAGCTGACATTTTTATTGATACCAATTTTTAGGGTAGATAAAAAAAGTCTTATTGCATTAATTCAAGCTATCACGGCGTCGGAAAAAACGCAATTGACGTTATGATGTTTTTCCTCATTAGAGCATTTACCAATCAAGTTAATTCTAGAGTTTAACAGATCAGATTTTAAAGGGAACCTGTCACCCCATACCCCCCCCTTCCCAGGCGTTTTTAAGTAAAAGAGTAACCATGTGCAGCACTAATGCTGCATTCTGTCAAGGTGGCTCTTTTAGTTGGGGTCCCTGCCAAAGCTGAACTATTCGTTTTTATAATTTGCCCCTCATACCTGTAATTTGTCCGGGGGGCATGTCTTTTCCCCCCCGGACATAAATGCCACCCAGCCATCACTCAAGCCCGCCGCACATTGCTTCCACTTCCTTCATTAACGTCCCCGATGCCTGCGCTGTAAGTTCCCATCATGTGATGGGAGTCAAAGGGCAGCGCAAACTGCACATGCCCCCCAAAAAAAAAAAAATTACAGCGCAGGTGCCGGGGACGTTAATGAAAGAAGTGGAGGCGGCGCCCGGAGACATATTACAGGTATGAGGGGCAAATTATAAAAATGAATAGTTCAGCGTTGGCAGGGACCCCAACTAAAAGAGTCACCTTGACAGAATGCAACGTTAGTGCTGCACAAGATGGCTCTTTTAGTCAAAAACGCCTGGGTAAGGGGGGGGGGGGGCAGACAGCTTCCCTTTAACGGACATAGCGATGCCACACATTTTTCTTTTTATTGCTATATTTTTATTGGGAAGGGGAAAATGCTGTGGCCTTTTTTCACATTTTTAAAACCTTTTACTGCATTTTGTCATTTTAGGAGTTTAAGGAGTATAACTGTACATAGGATAAATCACAGTATACTAGGAATACCAGCCACAGGTTGGCTTTCCCTCGAGTACCATCATGATAGGCACGGGGGGTCGTCGGCAAACCTATTATGGCAGTCGATCGGTACTCCACTATTCCATCATGGGGAAACCGATGGGTTATTAGGACAGCACACCCCCTAGGCTGTGCGCTGTACATGCTGCTGTCGGAGATTGACAGCAGCATTTAACAGGTTAACATCCACAGGCAGAGCTCTGCTCCACTGGCATCAGAAGATGGGTGCCAGAGTCCAAGCACATTTGACTTTTGGCTGTAAAAAATTAAAAACTGGAAACCTTTTCAAAAGATTTTGTCCACTACTGGCCAACAAGCAAGGCCCCCCCAGATAATACCCCCAGTGCTGCAGCCAGGGTCATGTCACCTGCAGGAACAGCAGTGCCCACATTGCTGCAGGAGTGCTGTATTGTCCAGGAGCTGTTCAGATTGTGTGGCTACAGTGTATCATATATCATACATGCACCATGATATGAAGTGTGTGCACACATTATAGCTACACAAACACCACACGCTGTAGCATTTCTTTTTCCCGATAACCCATTAGGCAAACATCTCAATTCTGATTCTTAGAAGAAAAATATGCTAATTTGAAAGCGTTTACATAATGGGAAAAAAACATTATTAAGGCCATTTATTATGCATTACGCCTGACCTAATTATCTCGCCACTTTCGACATTCATTCTCTCTGAATGTTAATGATTTCCTAAATTTCATACAGGGCATTTTCAGATACCTGCTAACATATATCCGAATGCAGCTAAGCCGAGCGGCACCAGACCTGACATCTGTATGCTGAACGCTCGCATAAGTTGATAAAGTCAGTAACAAATCCTACAGACAGATACATCAGGGCAGTAAGCATGTTACAGCTTGGCCTCTGACGGAATGTCACCATAGCCCTTTATGCTGTAGAAGAAAGCAGTACAAAAGGGTTAACATGGGAGAAAGAGAAAAAAAAAAAAGAAGTATCCCCATCACTGACCACTGCTTATGTGAACATCTCAAAGGCTGAGTGTCTGGTGAGAAAAAGGCTGGGGACCACACTTTCCAAAGCGCCTACCTTTCTTTGCTGTGGCGGCTCTGCGTCTCGATGGGGAGACCAGTTCTTTCACAATCTGCAAGACTTGAATCATTGCTAGTTAGCGAGACAAGACGCCAGCTGCTCATACATAAAGCCAACAGGTTTCATCGCTAGAGCTCATTGTGTTCCTCGCCTATGAACTCCAGCAATGCAGAAAAAGGAAGATCATACCTTCTCGTAGATGCTTCCCCAGATGCCTTGGCAGGCTTTAAGGCAGCCTTCAGGACTCGCAGCAGATGCACGGAGCATGGATGGATCAGGCAATGCGGCTACGTTCATTACCGTCAAGTAAAGCATATCCAGCCCTCAAAGTCTAGGAGTGTATAGCAGCGTCAATAATCACCTCTTGTAATGTTCATAGAGAGAAGAAGAGCACGACAACAATAAGAAGATGGCAAAGCGCAAACACCGGGAAACTTTTACACAATGAGACGATGCCAAGAAGCTTCGATGTGGAATCTCATGCCGTGCTATCTGCATCACACAGCCCTGCAGCCATACATTACACACCAAGTCAGATCAGGAGGCATTTCCTTAGGTTTTCTGAAAAGGCGCAACCTTTATGTTGTCTACAGATGAAAGCCAGAGACAGGTGCCGTTCTTAATAAGCTTGGAGTTTCCAACTTTAACCCTTTAACTCGATGACATTTTTTTCGGTTTCGCGTTTTCGTTTTTCGCTCCCCTCCTTCCCAGAGCCATAAGTTTTTTTTATTTCTCAGTCAGTATGGCCAGGCGAGGGCTTATTTTTTTGCTGGGCGAGTTGTACTTTTGAACGACACCATTGGTTTTACCATGTCGTGTACCAGAAAACGGGGAAAAAAATCCAAGTGTGGTGAAATTGCACAAAAAAAAAAAAAAAAAAAAAGTGCAATCCCACACTTGTTTTTTGGCTTTTTTTGCTAGGTTCACTAAATGCTAAAACTGACCTGCCATTGTGATTCTCCAGGTCACTACGAGTTCATAGACACCAAACATGTCTAAATTTTGTAAAGAAAAAAAACAAAACAAAATTGTGCAATTTTTTAGAGACACGTAGCGTCTCATTTTTTGCGATCTCGGGTTGGGTGAGGGCTCATTTTTTGCACGCCGAGCTACTGTTTTTAATGATACCATTTTGGTGCAGAAACATTTTTATCACCTGTTATTGCATTTTACTGCAATGTCGTGGTGACCAAAAAAAACGTAATTCAGGCAATTTAAATTTTTTTTCTCGCTACTCCGTTTAGTGATAAGGTTATTTTTTTTTTTTTCCATTGATAGATCAGGCTATTCTGAAAGCGGCGATACCAAAGATGTGTAGGTTTGATTTTTGTTTATTGTTTTATTTTGAATGGGGCGAAATGGGGGCGATTTGAACTTTTAAAAAATATGAAAATAGTAAAAAAAAAAAAAAATATAAAACATTTTTTCTTTACTTTTGCCATGCTTTAATAGCCTCCATGGGAGGCTAGAAGCTGGCATAGCCTGATCGGCTCTGCTACATAGGAGCGATGCTCAGATCGCTCCTATGTAGTAGAATTACAGCACTGCTGTGAGCATAGCAATCTAGCATCAACAACCATAGAGGTGTTCAAAAGATCTCTGGCTTTTATGCAAACGCACCGATGACACCGATCACATGACGGGGGGTCACCAGTGCAAGCATTTCTGACTTGATGGCAGGAAGCACTTGTTAAATGCCGCTGTCAGCGTTTGACAGTGGCATTTAACTAGTTAATAGCAGCTGTACAAAACAGTTGACACGTCTCAGCTTTAATGCGGGCTCACTGCCGGGACTTGGGGCTGGGTGAGGGCTTATTTTTCGTGTGCAGAGCTGCCGTTTTTATTGATACCACTTTGGAGGAGATACGATCTATTGATCACCCGTTATTGCATTTAAATGCAATGTTGTGGCAACCAAAAAAATGCAATTTTGGCGGTTTGATTTTTTTTCTCGTTACATCATTTACGGATTGGATTAATTCTTTTTATGTATTGATAGACTGGGCGATTCTGAAAGCGGCCATACCAAATATGTGTTTTTTTTATTGTTTTATTTTGAATGGGACGATCATCGGATCGCTTGTGCTACACCCAAACACTCATTTGTTATGAGTGCCAACCACTGGGCAGCGTTCATAGCTATCCAGCAATGACAATCACAGGGGGTCTCCTGCAGACCCTGGGTTGACATGCCAACCCATCGGTTACCCGCAGTCATGTGACACAAGCGTCAATGGGCAGGATTAGTGATGCACTTCTGGCGCGAGCATGTTAAATGCCACTCAAGAGCGACAGCGGCATTTAACTTGTTAGCAGCCGTGGATGGATCACGATTCCACTCACGGTTGTTAGGGGCACATATCACGTAATAAAATTAGCCAACATGTGCTGGAAAGGTTGTGGGCTCATTGCCGGAGCCCACACCAAACAAGGGGAGGCAACCTTAGACGTAACTATACGTCTAAGGTTGGAAAGGGGTTAAAGTACAACTTTTTTTTGCATTTTACAACTGGAAAATACATATACATTTACTGTGCGTAGTAAAATACCTCCAGATCACAGTCTTCTGCTGTTGCAGCCATCGCTCCATTCCTCTTTTACACCACGTGACCGGAGTTATGACCAGTGTCACTTCTTAATGCAAGTCTATGACACTCAGAAAGAAGCGCTCATAGGCTTATAGAAATGAAGATCACGACTTAGCAGCGACTTCCGGCCAGCCAGATCTGTGGTCACAAGATGACGGAGAAAGACCTGAACACAAAACAGTGGAAGACAGCCACCGCTAAATATTTTACTACACAAAGCCTAAGTTACTGATAGCTATTCGGTCGTTAAAAAAAAAAATTGTGCTTTAAATGTATCCAAAGGGCTTCATTCTTATGATGAAAGCCAATGTAGTGTCCTTTCTGCCTCCAGTGAGGTGGTAAATACATCTCTTCAGTGACAAACTCATGGACTAATCTATTTTCAAAGATTGTTTTTCTGATTTGCAAAAGACTTTAAGGCTTCAAAGTCTTCTGTGCTTCCCATTAATCGAGTCCTAAACCAGCAGGAGGAGCGTTGCTGAAAGTTCCAGCTCCACCAGCTAATCAATACCATCATCCCAGTGTCTACACAGAAAACCTGTTCGATGCATTATAGATCGCACACGCTGTGCACATGTTACAACAGTAAGCAAGAAGAGAGCTTACACGGCAAGGAGTGTAAAACGCAGAACAGATAGGCCTCACATTCCAAGTACAAAAATCCATGCTGTTCTTATGTTCCCCTGTATGTGAACATGGTTTTGTCAAATCACATTAATTGTCCTTGTACTCTATTCCATCGCAGATTTCCGCTACATGACCCCAAACTGAAATGGGCGACAATTGCGTGCAGAGCTTTATGCCTATGACGCACACCACACACCACGTGGAAGTGTTTTCTTAGCATATTGTAGCACAGACTGACAACTTGTACAATTTTTCTGGGTCTGGCCAAAAAAAAAAAAAAAAACAACTACTTACCGGTAATTTGATCTTTCTGAAACCCATGACAGTACCTGCGAGAATGGGAACCGTCCCTATCACTGGTCAGGAACCCAAGAGCACAAAATAAAAAAGCAACTCCCACTTCCTCCTTTAGTGGTTTCCAAGAAGACACGTAGGAGTCCCCCAAATTACAGTATAATTAATCTTATTATTTATACATTCACTCAAGCCCATTCTTCATTGTGAGAAGAGAAGGACCACCACCAACCATAAGCCAGACTGAGGGAAACAAATAGGGGCGCTGTCACGGGTATCAGGAAAATCAAATCACAGGCAACTAATTATCATTCTACCTTTCACCCATGACCGCACCTGACAGACGATCACCTCTGTAAGATCTTACACCCAATATTGTTGATATCTTCCAAGTAAGTGCCCCCTCCCCAGACCAAGATCTGGAAAGAAACCCTTTTAGTGTCAATGACCACCTACTGATTTAAAATATCTACCCAACTATGGTATCAAGAGTAGGTTAAGCATCCCAGAAACAGAAGAAATTATATAGTACTTGATTACAATCTGACTTTAACAATATTTTGTTTTGGTGTGCCCCTGAGGATGTAACAGTAAGTCCTCCTAAAAAATATATTTAAGACAAAACCAACTGTAGATAGAGATTTCCATCTTAGAGAATTTCTGGTTACCACGTCCTAACCAAGTTTTAAGAATTGATACAACTAGAACAGGCACACAAAAAAAAAAAAAAAAAAAAAAAAGATCTGCGCTAATCAATGTAAAGAAGAGCCACAATCTAACATTCATTTAGGGATGATCAGCATCCAGGAGGTATCATTTCTCCTTGAGAGTGACATGTCATGAATAGGGTTGAGCGACCTTGACTTTTTTAGGGTCGAGCCGGGTTTCGCGAAACCCGTCTCTCTCTCTCTCTCTCTCTCTCTCTCTCTCTCTCTCTCTCTCTCTCTCTCCCTCCCTCCTTCCGTCCCTCCGTCCGTCCGTCCCTGAACTGAAAAGCTGGTGTTACACAGTGCAAATCGCTACAGCGCACAAGCGACAACATGGCGATAGGCGTCCACGCCCCTAAGACCTATGTCATCACTCTGCCCACGCCCCTTCATTGGCTGAAAAAAATGGCGCCAAGCGCGTCATACGAAACGCGACTTTGGCGCGAAAGTCGCGTACTGCATGGCCGACCCCACGCAGGGATCGGGTCGGGTTTCATGAAACCCGACTTTGCCAAAAGTCGGCGACTTTTGAAAATGAACGATCCGTTTCGCTCAACCCTAGTCATGAATGCCGAGATGAGGAGACTTTCATGTCGCAATGTTCCTCTGAGAAATATGCAAATTGTCTCTTCAGAGAGGAATTTTATCCTAGGTCATGTGACAAGGCTCGCTAAAGGGTCGACATTGACTGTTAGGATTGCTACTTCCAATAGGTGGCACTAGAGTCCTAGTCCTCTTCCTCTCTGAAGAGACAATTTTCATTTAGAGATGATTGAATTGGTGCCGTTATAGCGAATAGGATAAATTCTGTCACATAAATGCTTACAATGCAATCCAACCATGAAGTTTAGTTTAAAACAGTTAAATGCTAAATAGATTAGTTTTCAAGCAAAGAGACTAGGAAATCCAAGTGATAACCATCACCTCTGATACATTACTTTTTTCTGCTCATGAGGAAGCGATTCAGTCAGAAAGAGATATAGATTTATCAGCCCCATACCGGCAAGTCCAACTCGCACCTCCATTAGGGGGGCAGACCAGTATAGTACCGCTCGTCTTGGCACCATCAAGTTCATCTTACCACTTCATACCAGGAGGGTAGATTGGGGCATT
Source organism: Ranitomeya imitator (assembly GCF_032444005.1). Classification (NCBI taxonomy): domain Eukaryota; kingdom Metazoa; phylum Chordata; class Amphibia; order Anura; family Dendrobatidae; genus Ranitomeya; species Ranitomeya imitator. The sequence continues at coordinate 386,281,335 of NC_091285.1, read as the reverse complement.
GAAAGTTTAATCACTTAGCGACCACAAGGCCATTTTGTGACTAAAACCATGAGCCTTAACAGGACTTCTGGTGGTTTTAATCAGCTTAGCACAGCCATGCCCATATTGGACCTCCAACTTGGAGGATAAACTGAAATGTAGATGTTTAACAGTTTAAATACTTTGCAGTCCATGCTATGACACCAGAATAGAAGGATCAAATGGACTGAGTGGTTGTGTCCAGCTTAGCCGTGCCTAAGTTACAAATCCCACTAGAAGGATAACATGGAAACTAAACGACTGACTAACTTAAAGGGAACCTGTCACCTGAATTTGGCGGGACCGGTTTTCGGTCATATGGGCAGAGTTTTCGGGTGTTTGATTCACCCTTTCCTTACCCGCTGGCTGCATGCTGGCCGCAATATTGGATTGAAGTTCATTCTATGTCCTCCGTAGTACATGCCTGCGCAAGGCAATCTGTTTTCAGATGAAAGTAAATTTTGCATTTGATTTGGAAATCAAGGTCCCAGAGTCAGGAGGAAGAGTGGAGATTAACACAATTCAATCCAAGCGGCTTGAGATCTAGTGTGAAGTTTCCACAATAATTGATGGTTTGGGGACCATGTCATCTGCCGGTGAAATGTAATTCTCTAGCAGGACTTGGCACCTGTCCACACTGCCAGAAGTACCAATAACCGCTATTAGTAAACAAGACTTCCAAAGGGTATAAAGTCATCTCCAAAAACCTTGATATCCCAGTTTCAACAGTGTGCAATTTTATTAAGCAGCATGACAAGCAGGGAATCATCTAGAATCACTCTGGATGTGGGGAAAGAGAAAAATTGACAAGAGAGGTGTTCGAAGGTTGGTGCGAGTGGTGGAAAAAACACCACGTCAAACATCCAAAGACCTGAAGGCCAACCTGGAAAAGTCTGAGGTCATGGTTTCAACAAAAATCATAAGCCTCACACTAAACCAATCAGAGCTTTATGGGCAAAGGCCAAAAAAGAAACCATTACTGAAGAGAGGACATAAAGAGGAATGACTGATCAGTGCCAAACGGTACCTTAACAAACCATGATTCTTCTTGGAAAATGTTCTGTGAACCTATGAAACAAAAATAGAGTGTTTTGGCAATGCAAAGCAACAGTCTCTTTACAGATGGTGCAATGAAGCTGATAAGGAAAAGAACAGCCTACCAACAGTTAAGCATGGTGGATGATCCATAATGCTGTGGGTTTACTTTGCTCTGTCTGGTACTGGAGGCATTGATCATGTCACAGGAATCATGAAATCAGAGAAATAGCATGAGATTTTAGAGTGAAATGTCCTACCCAATGTAAGAAAACTTGGTTTGGAGTTGAAGATCTTGGGTCCTCCAGCAAGACAATGCCCCAAAGCATACATCCAAAAGTACACAGAAATGGTTGAAAAACAAACAAAAAAGGATAGTTTTAAAATGGCCAGCAATGAGTCCTAACCTCAATCCCATCCGAAATCTTTGGGGTGAGCTGATATCTGCCATTGTGAAAAAGAACCCTGCAAATGTTCAAGAGCCTGAACAAACTGCAAAGGAAGAGTGGGAGAAAATACCAGCTGAGAAGTACAAGAAGCTTATAGATGGCTACAAGAAATGTTTGGAGGCTGTCATCAATGCAAAAGGGTGTGCAGCAGAGTATTACCTAAGGGTGCCTTTACGGCTGTACATGCGGTTAATCCAGTTTCTTCTTTGAAATTGCAACATATTTTTTATTGTTGTATTACTTTGGACCACTAATTAAAAAATCCTGAGGATATATATTTGGTACATTTCCATTTATTCCTAAAGATATTGTGCAGTCTGAGAATAAATAAGGGGTGCCAATAAAAATGCATAGACTGTATATCCTATTTTCAGGCAGCTGTGGAAAAGTGACAGCAGCAGACCCTTCAGGACGTTCCATAGGACCTTCTTAGCATGCACTGAGTAGTCTCATGCAGAACATCAGTGGAAGTGGAAAAAAAAAAAAGATAAAAATTAGAGTTGCTCTAAAGGCTTAGGAAGATGTAAAAGTTTATTTTACAACTATTATGCCAAAACACAACATTTCTAGAAATAAATATCTATATAAATGATTGACTAAGGGGTACTTCTGTCTTTCTGTCCTGGAAATCTCGTGTCACTGATTGGTCTCGCCAGCTGCCTGTCATGGCTGCCGTGACTAATCAGCAACGGGCACAGTCCGATTAGTCCCTCCCTACTCCCCCGCAGTCAGTGCCCGGCGCCCGCATACTCCCCTCCAGTCACCGCTCACACAGGGTTAATGCCAGCGGTAACGGACCACGTTATGCCGCGGGTAAGGCACTCAGTTACCGCTGCTATTAACCCTGTGTGTCCCCAACTTTTTACTATTGCTGCTGCAGCATCAATAGTAAAAAGATCTAATGTTAAAAAGAATTTAAAAAAAACATAACCTGCTATACTCACCCTCCGTAGTCCGCCGAGCCACACGCGGCCTCTGCCATCTTCAGTTCCCAGAGATGCATTGCGAAATTACCCAGAAGACTTTGCAGTCTCGCGAGACAGCTAAGTCATCTGGGTAATTTCGCAATGCATCCTGGGAACGGAAGATGGCGGCTGCCGCGTGCTCATCGCCTGCACCAGAGGTTCGCTTGATTGGATCCCAGCAGGTGAGTATATAACTTTTTTATTTTAATTATTTTTTTTTTAACAGGGATATGGTGCCCACACTGCTATATACCGTGTGGCCTGTGTTGCACACCGCGTGGCCTGTGTTGCACACCGCGTGGCCTGTGTTAACGCATCGGGTATTCTACAATATGTATGTATGTTTGTATATAGCAGCCACATAGTATATAGCACAGGCCACGTCATATTTGTCTATTATATACTACATGGCTCCTATATACTACGTTGCCTGTGCTATATAATATGTGGCTGCTATATACATACATATTCTAGAATACCCGATGCGTGTGAATCGGGCCACCATCTAGATAGATAGATATATATATATATATATATATATATATATATTGTGAGGTGCCAAGGGGAGAAGTACTAGAAAACAGATTTGTGAAGCTGTTTATTTCTCTGTAATCCGGTCCTGGTTTCTTTAGTGATCAGCCTGAAAGCTCTGGTGCTTCCCTTCCACACATACGATCCAGCTTTTGCTTCAGCTGATATAATCAAGGAACTGCTGGGATCTCAGTCTCTCATCTGCTGGTCTGGGAGCCGACACAGTAAGGTTGCACAAACTTCTTTCTTGTTGTATAGGTTTATTTTGCAGTTAGTATTTTGTTGTTAGTTAGTGGCCAGACGGCCTTAGACATTTTATTTCATGTTTGGCACGTGTAACATTGTACGGCAAATGTGTACAATAAATACACCTGACACATACCTGTGTGGAGCTCGCTAGCCTGCTATTGTTCGCTGTGACTCCATAGCCACCTGCTTGGGCCAAAGCAGAGATCCCTGATGAGCTATATTCCCACTATATATATATATATATATATATATATATATATATATATATATATATATATATATATATATATATATATATATTTTGAAGCCATTGGTTTGGGAAGCGCTGCACAACAATTGTGGTAACATCAGATGCTGTTCCAATTGTTATGTGTATATATATATATATATATATATATATATATATATATATATATATATATATATATATATATATATATATATATATATATTTATATATTACACACATTTATATATATATATATTTATATATTACACACATTTATATATATATATATATATATATACACACACACACACACACACACACACACACACACACACACACACACACACACATATATATACAGTCATGGACACAAATTTTGAGAATGAGACAAATATTAATTTTTCCAAAGTCTACTGCTTCATCTTTTCTAATGGCAATTTGCATATATTCCTGAATGTCAGAGTGATCAGCTTAACAGCAATTACTGTACTTGCAAAGTCAATATTTGCCCAGAAAATGAACTTTAACCACCAAAACATATTTCAACATCATTGCAGTCCTGCCTTAAAAGGAGCAGCTAACATAGTTTTAGTGATTGATCCATTAACACAGGTGTGGGTGTTGATGAGGACAGGGCTGGCGATCAGTCAGTCATGATTAAGAATGACATCACTGGACACTTTAAAAGGAGGCTGGTGCTTGGTATCATTGTTTCTCTTCAGTTAACCATGGTTATCTCTAAAGAAACACGTGCAGCCATCATTGCACTGCACAAAAATGGCCTAACAGGGAAGAGTATCGCAGCTACAAAGATTGCACCTCAGTCAACAATCTATCGCATCATCAAGAACTTCAAGGAGGGAGCTTCCATTGTTGTCAAAAAGGCTCCAGGGCACCCAAGAAAGACCAGCAAGCACCAGGACCGTATCTTAAAATTGTTTCAGCTGCGGGATCGGACTGTTATGTTTGCAATGACAGGTGTTATGAAGGCAATCCAGAAACACAGTGTGCTTAGCGATCAGAGCGCACACAGTGATCTGACAGATACCCAAAAATACAAGAACGAGCTCTGAGACGTGGAAACTCTGTAGACTGCACACCTGAACCTATCCTAAACACAACTAAAAGCGGCTGTGGATTGCGCCTAACGACTACCTAGGCAACTCGGCACAGCCTAAGAAACTAGCTAGCCTGAAGATAGAAAAATAGACCTGACTTGCCCCAGAGAAATTCCCCAAAGGAAAAGGCAGCCCCCCACATATAATGACTGTGAGTAAGATGAAAAGACAAAACGTAGGGATGAAATAGATTCAGCAAAGTGGGGCCCGATATTCTAGGACAGAGCGAGGACAGAAAAACGAACTTTGCAGTCTACAAAAAACCCTAAAGCAAAACCACGCAAAGGGGCAAAAAAAAACCCACCGTGCCGAACTAACGGCACGGCGGTACACCCTTTGCGTCTCAGAGCTTCCAGCAAAACAAAAGACTAGCTGGACAGAAAAAAAACAACAAAAAAGCAAAAGGCACTTAGCTATACAGAGCAGCAGGTCACAGGAACAATCAGGAGAAGCTCAGATCCAACACTGAAACATAGACAAGGAGCAAGGATAGCAGCATCAGGCGGAGTTAAGTAATGAAGCAGTTAACGAGCTCACCAGAACACCTGAGGGAGGAAGCTCAGAAGCTGCAGTACCACTTGTGACCACAGGAGTGAATTCAGCCACAGAATTCACAACATCGGACTACCAGCAGTGCCGAGCTTGCTCAGGAATGGCAGCAGGCTGGTGTGAGTGCTTCTGCATGCACTGAGGCGGAGACTCTTTGAGCAAGGCCTGGTTTCAAGGAGGGCAGCAAAGAAGCCACTTCTCTCCAGAAAAAACATCAGGGACCGACTGATATTCTGCAAAAGGTACAGGGAGTGGACTGCTGAGGAGTGGGGCAAAGTCATTTTCTCTGATGAATCCCCTTTTCGATTGTTTGAGACATCTGGAAAACAGCTTATTCGGAGATTAAGGGTATGTGTCCACGTGCAGGAAACGCTGCGTGTCTGACGCTGCATAGAGCCGCAGCGTCAGACACGCAGCGTCCAGATGTTACAGCATAGTGGAGGGGATTTAATGAAATCCCGTTTCCACTATGCGTGGTAACACGCACGCGGCGGCCCTGCGACTCCGGACATGCTGCGCGTCTTTTCAGATCGCAGCATGTCCGTATATCTTGCGGCGACGCTGCGGCGCCGCAAGATATAGCACAGGGCCCTATGGTGGGGAGCGATGATGCCGGATGTGTGCTGTGAACACATCCGGCATCATCGCGTCCCAGAAAGGGGGCGGGGCTTACCGCAGAGCGGCTAAGCCGCTCCGGCGATACCGCCGGCCATCCTGAAAGTGGACACATACCCTAAGAGGTGAGCGCTACCACCAGTCTTGTCTCATGCCAGCTGTAAAGCATCCTGAAACCATTCATGTGTGGGGTTGCTTCTCAGCCAAGGGAATCGGCTCACTCACAGTCTTGCCTAAAAACACAGCCATGAATAAAGAATGGTACCAGAATGTCCTCCAAGAGCAACTTCTCCCAACCGTCCAAGAGATGTTTGGTGCCCAACAATGCCTTTTCCAGCATGATGGAGCACCTTGCCATAAAGCAAAGGTGATAACTAAATGGCACATGGAACAAAACATAGAGACTTTGGGTCCATGGCCTGGAAACTCCCCAGATTTTAATCCCATTGAGAACTTGTGGTCAATCATCAAGAGACGGGTGGACAAACAAAAACCAACAAATTCTGGCAAAATGCAAGCATTGATTATGCAAGAATGGACTGCTATCAGTCAGGATTTGGTCCAGAAATTGATTGAGAGCATGCCAGGGAGAATTGCAGAGGTCTTGAAGAAGAAGGGTCAACACTGCAAATATTGACTTGCTGCATTAACTCATTCTAACTGTCAATATAACCTATTGGTACTCATAATATGATTGCAATTATATTTCTGTATGTGACAAACATCAGACAAACACTAATAAAAACCAGAGGGCAGCAGATCATGTGAAAATATAATTTTGGTGTCATTCTCAAAAATTTTGGCCATGACTGTATATACACATATATATACACAAACAAACACACACACCTTGCGGAAGTATTCAGCTCCCTGGAACTTTTCAACCTTTTCCCACATATCCTGCTTCAAACAAAGATACCAAATGTAAATTTTTGGTGAAGAATCAACATCGAGTGGAACACAATTGTGAGGTTGAACCAAATTTATTGGTTATTTTAAATTTTTGTGGAAATTAAAAAAACGGAAAAGTGGGGCGTGCAATATTATTTGGCCCCTTTACTTTCAGTGCAGCAAACTCACTCCAGAAGTTTATTGTAGATCTCTGAATGATCCAGTGTTGTCCTAAATGATGATAAATATAATCCACTTGTGTGTAATCAAGTCTCCGAATAAATGCACCTGCTCTGTGATAGTCTCAGGGTTCTGTTTGAAGCACAGAGAGCATCATGAAGACCAAGGAACACAACAGGCAGGTCCGTAATACTGTTGTGGAGAACTTTAAAGCTGGATTTGGATACAAAAAACATCCCAAGGAGCACTGTGCAAGCGATCATATTGAAATGGAAGGAGTATCATACCACTGCAAATCTACCAAGACCCGGCCGTCCCTCTAAACCAGAGGTCCCCAACTCCAGTCCTCAAGGCCCACCAACAGGTCATGTTTTCAGGATTTCCTTTGCATTGCACAGGTGATGCAATTATTACCTGGGCAAAACTAAGGAAATCCTGAAAACATGACATGTTGGTGGGCCTTGAGGACTGGAGTTGGGGACCTCTGCTCTAAACTCATCTTAAACAAGGAGAAGACTGATCAGAGATGCAGCCAAGAGGCCCATGATCACTCTGCATTAACTGCAGAGATCTACAGCTGAGGTGGGACAGTCTGTCCATAGGACGACAATCAGTCGTACACTGCACAAATCTGGCCTTTATGAAAGAGTGGCAAGAAGAAAGCCATTTCTCAAAGATATCCATAAAAAGTGTAATTTAAAGTTTGCAATAAGCCACCTGGGAGACACACCAAACATGTGGAAGAAGGTGCTCTGGTCAGATGAAACCAAAATCGAACTTTTGGCAACAATTCCAAACCATATGTTTGGCGTAAAGGCAACACAGCTCATCACCTTGAACACACCATCCCCACTGTCAAACATGGTGGTGGCAGCATCATGGTTTGGGCCTGCTTTTCTTCAGCAGGGACAGGGAAGATGGTTAAAATTGATGGGAAGATGGAGCCAAATACAGGACCATTCTTGAAGAAAACCTGTTTGAGTCTGCAAAAGACCTGAGACTGGGACGGAGATTTGTCTTCTAACAAGACAATGATCCCAAATATAAAGCAAAATCTACAATGGAATGATTCACAAATAAACGTATCCAGGTGTTATAATGGCCAAGTCAAAGTCCAGACCTCAATCCAATCGAGAATCTGTGGAAAGAGCTGAAAACTGCTGTTCACAAATGATCTCCATCAAACCTCACTGAGCTCGAGCTGTTTGCCAAGGAAGAATGGGCAAGAATTTCAGTCTCTCCATGTACAAAACTGAGAGACATACACCAAGCAACTGCAGCTGTAATCGCAGCAAAAGGTGGCTCAACAAAGTATAAAGTTAAAGGAGCCGAATAATATTTCACGCCCCACTTTTCAGTATTTGAATTTCCACAAAAATTTTAAATAACCAATACATTTCGTTCAACTTCACATTTGTGTTCCACTTGTTGATTCTGCACCAAAAATGCACATTTGGTATCTTTAGGTTTGAAGCATGATATGTGGGAAAAGGTTGAAAATATACACACACAAATCAACTTATGATAACTACAAAGAAAAAAAAAATGGATCCATAATCAAGAATAGCTTATCTATCTGCTGGCATTGATGTCATGGCAGATGAAAATGTATAGTACACATCCAATTTAATTGCCTTGCATATTACTCACTTGGAAATCAATATGGCGGTTTAGTCAAGAAACACAACATATGCTGAGCTTGGAAAATCAGCCAATTAAAACTTGGAAAACAATGGAAGACATCAGTACATCGCACAATACTTGAATACAGATGCACATTATGTAACTCAATCGTAATATCAATATCAGTTTTAACTTGATGTTGACTTTTTTTTTTTTTTTTTTTTTTTTTAGTAATAAAAAGAATATTTTCAGCTTTGACGTCATGCTGGTGGCAGTATTATTACATGGATGGATTCTATCACCAACTAACATAAGGAACATGTAGCCTGCCATTAACACAAGGTTGTATGTCACACTGAAGTGTTTTACACAGGGATCAATTAAACATTTATGCAATATACTGCAATACTGTGATGTTGCAGTATGCTGTAAAACAAATTTCCTTTTAAGTCCAATTATAGGCAAATCTGGCAGACGGGCCTTCAGGAGAATCCCTCACAAATAAAGTTGCACTCTAACACCAGAGTATCCAAACATGAAATAAATGAAACTGGAATTGCATAACTGCTCTGGACAATAAAGAAAATAGGAACTAACGAAGATACTTGGCGCATTAGTTTGCCAATTCATGTATGCCCAGCAGCCATCGACAAGACGATCCTCTTTGATGGGAACCTTACCTAATGTGATTCATCCCCTGGGCTGATGGCCTTCATTTATATGGGTAGGTAGGATCCCACGGTGATTCACCCCGCCATAGACTGATGGACAGAGATAGGTGAGGGGTGGTGATATTCAGGAGAATCCCTCACTGAGAAGGACATTGGCATCCTGCAATTATGTTGTGTTGATGTGCATGTCATTTCTCGTCATGGCACTTCTAATATATAATTGCCAATCGGCTCTGTCACAGCTTCCGGCGATCCACCGCCAAAGCCGCGCAGCTCCACTAATTGGCTCAGCCGCCCGCCAGCTGCGGTTTGGCGGGGGATTCAAATCCCGCACAGCACCGCTCATTGGCTCAGCCGGCGGGGCGGGGAATTTGAATCCCGGGGCGCTCAGCCAATGAGCAGTGCTGCGCGACTTTGACTTTGCCAAAGAGCCACCTTGTCAGAATGCAGCATTACTGCTGCACAAGGTGGCTGTTTTAGTTTCAAACGCCTGGGGGGGGGGGGGGTGACAGGTTCCCTTTCAAAATCAAAAAAACAAAAGCGTGGAACAAATGCAAGTGGCCATTCCCATATAAAATTATGTCAGGAGGATATTAAAAGTTCAACATAAGCGTGGCAATATTGGAGCCATCAGGGGATGGGATATGCAGCCGCAGTGAGCATGGCAAAGTGAGGACAAGACATTCCTCCAATTAGTATAGGGGCACGGTATGGGGTACAATAACAAACACAGTGCCCACCTCATTTACACTTGGCAACTAGCATTAGAAAGGATTCAATCCAATGTTCTAAATATTTAACTCGTCTAGGAAGCAATTCATTAATGGCCATTGGCCATTGACTTTCCAAGAAATTGATCAGTAATTAAAATGTTATGGGTGGAAAAAAATAATAGTAACAGTCCGACACCATGTACGTTGCTTGTAATGTGCTATAAATCCTGATTAAAATGCTCGGCCAGCCTTTCCTGTTCAAATATTTATAGGTCCATTTGTGTTACATGCAGCCCCATTGTGACATTCTGTCAATATCAATACAACACTCCCACACAATGAGGTCTGGAGTGGGTGAGGAGGGGACTATGGGATCTGAGGGGGAAAGGTCTTATTGGAATTTTAATCTATTTATTTAAAAAAAAATAAGATCTAGCAGTATACAAGGAATGTATTTAAATAGATGCTGGAGTCATCTCTATAAATCTCATCTGTAGATTTTACAAGCAAAGAAAAAAAATACAACATTTAATATTCACATCAGCAGATCAAAGTCAGCAGCAATACATTTACCATTAAAGGGACAGCCATGAAGGTTAATGCAATGTAAAGCAGATTCCTGCTGAAGAATAAGCTACCAGGTTTTTTTTACAGGTATGATAAATGTTATAATAGCAGCAGTGGAGAGTCAGTCTGCAGAGGTCATGTGTACGGGCACAGGTCGTGTGCATGTTATGTTACATAAAAAAAAGAAGAGGGGAATAGTAGTCCATTTGGGAAAAGGTTCATATTGCAACCAAAATTTTGCTTTATCTGAAAAATTACTTTACACTGAGACTTTGAGCCTCTGCTGAATAAGTAGCAGCATATATTGTCCCACAGAAAAGGCAATTCATGGGGCACTAAAGGGGTATCCAACTTCTCATTAAAAAAAATAAGGGACAAAATCCCACATCAACTCGCCTCTCTCTATTGGCAATCCAGTCGTGTCTTAATCTTCATATCTAATTAGCCGCTGCAGCCCATTATTGGCAGAAGTGATCACGAGCATCATGGCTCTGCTCTGGTACCTTAGTGCTGCAGCAGTAATGTGCTGGCCATTGGAAACAGAGGCCAGGAGACCTGCTCGAGCTTCAGCGCAGCGGAAAGAAAAGAGGAGTAGTGGTTTGGGGGTTTTTTTTGTTTTTTTCCCCCTCGCTCTTTCACAGGCTGCCAATTTAAGGACCTGCTCAACCCGTTAAATCGGTTCTCAGGATATGCCATCAATCCCTAATCAGTGGGGGTGCCAGAAGTTAAAATTACCACTCATCTCTAATCCCCACCAATCCAGAACAGAACGCTCAGGCAGTCGCCCTAGCCTTTGTTTTCCATATCCATACGTATCAAGCAATCCACATGTTTTAAAGGTTATATGTCACCCCGTCGGGACGTTTATCTGACCTATTAATATGGGCATACAGGTAATAGATATGTTACACTAGTCCTACCTGTATGCCTCATATTAATGGTGCTGAGAAAGGTTATATTTTGTCTTTATGTCAATGATTTATTCCAGGTTCCGGGGCATGGAAGAAATCCCCGCCTTCATTACAATACATATCCCCTCCCATCAGCGTCAGTTACGGACCAGAAATCCTGTGCCTGCACTCCCTCAGAAATACATACCTCATCCTCCCTTCTGAGGTCACTGACCTCCAGTGTGTGCGTGATAACTTGCTCTCCACACTTCCTCCCTAGGAACCATGTGTACATGGCGATGACTATGCAGGGAAGAAGTGGGGAAAGCACCTTAGCGCACACACCGGAGGTCACTGGATGGGAAGTCGTTGGCGCCTGCGCAGAAGATCCCTGAATGCAGTGCCCACAGAAGGGAGGATGAGGGATGTATTTCTGAGGGAGTGCAGGGCGCCGGATACCAGGGCCGTAACTGACGCTGATGGGAGGGGGTAGTATTACAATGAAGACAGGAGGTAGGGATGTCTACCAGGTACCGCACACCCCGAAGCCTGGAAGAAATCATTAACATAAAGATCGAATATAACATTTCTCCACATCAAGACCAATAATATGATGCATAAAGGTAGAACTAGTGTAACATTTCTATTACCTGTATGCCCATAGTAATATTTCATAGACCTGTGTACTTTTATGCAAAAAAAAAAAAACCCAATAAATCCCATCATTGCCAAATATGTGACTTATATGCCACCATTCATCATTATCTTTCAGCCTTTTTTCTCTGGAGTGAAAATAGTTTTTAAATAGTGACTTATAATTGCCCTTTGTTATTTAATTTGCACTTTTAAAGTTAGCTTTTCTTGACTTCATCTGCTTTAGGTTTTTTCCTGTTTGTTTTTCAGCTCGGCATTATTGATGTGATTTTAGCTCAATTTGTGATTTTTCAAAGTCTTTCAAAAGTTTTTGTGCAATTGTTCTCCAGTATCCTAGCGGAGCAAAAAATGTGCCTGGTTTTATTAGCACAGTTGAAAAGTAAAGTGCAACACCATAAAGAGGAGCATGCAACTTCTTCCTCTAATAAAAAAAACAGTGTAAGACATTTCACTTTACGTTAAGTTTAATCAATCTCCATGCGCCATTGAGGAATTTTGCATAAAAATACAGCAAAGCACTTTTGGGACACTTTCAGAGTAAGTGTACATGAGGAGCAACTCTTTACATGACTGTATCCTGTATTTTGTATAGTTTTCCCCCTGCACTAGAAGCCTCAGCAGTTTCAACATCCCTTTGCTACTGTCCCACATCCACCTACACCCAAATATCAGTAACAAAGCCTATAAAAGTTACAAGTTCAGAGTATTTTACAAGCTCCGGTAAGCGCATCAAAGCTTTCCAAACAGGCAAGATTAGAAAACTCCTTGAGTACACCAAACAGCAAATGAACACCAACTCTGCATCCTTTAGGGTATGTGCACACGTCAGGATTTCTTGTAGAAAATTCCTGACGAAAACCGGACATTTTCTGCAAGAAATCCGCATGCATTTTTTTTTTTTTTTTTTGCGCATTTTGATGTGTTTTTTTCCCAATGCATTCAATAGCGGGAAAAACGCAAAAAATCCGCAAAATTAATGAAAATTCTGCGTTTTTTTAGCGCGATTTTTTTTTTCCCGTGGGGAAAAAAAAGCATCATGTGTACTTATTGTTTAAATAATGTTATGTTTAAGGTTTTCTTTTTACTCACTTCTCCATAATGCAATCTATATTAAAAGTTAGAGGGGGGAAAAAAAAAAAAAAAAAAAGCACCCACACCGGAAATCTGTAAACATTGCACTGGCCACTTGGTTCATTACAATCATCACTTCTTACAACTCCTCTTTCACAGCACTGTCATTGTGGAGGAAGAGTGAATATAACAGAGCAAACCGTTCTGTATCTACAGCTCTCATCTCGCAGCAGTGTTGCCCTCACTGATTTCACTGTTGGAGACTACTATCATTATAAGCAGCAGAGGGGAGAAGAGCAGAGCTGTGGGTCATCACAAACATCTCTAAACCTGCAGCTTTCATTCCATTTCAGCTCTGTTCTACTCCCCCTCTTACCACACCGATCGTGCTGTGAGAGAATAGCTGTAAGAGGTGTTCATAAGGGCACACAACTCTGCGCTCCTCCAACTGCAGAGTAATGGCTAGCGGCTAGACCTCTATGACCTGGGTAGGTAGACAAGTATTTCCATGACACCGACAAAGCCAGAAATTAAATAAAATCTCCTTTTCATCCACTATTCCATGTTGTGGAAACTAAAACTGGTGTAAAGTACCCTTTAAAGTGGTGAGTTTAAGCAGCCAACAGAAGAAAAAAAAAAAAAAACACCACCTCTTCCCCATTAACATGTATGACAGAATTAGCCAAGATGGCCTATTTAGATGGGGTATGCCTCTACCAGTGTATATATGGCAGAGTAATAAAAAGGTCTAAATTCATAGTGATTCACATTACACCAGTTAATTTTAGATGTTTATAAGTTAAACTTTATAACAAATTCCCCTCCCAAAAAAGGCTCGGCAGGGGTCCTGGAAGTTGCATTCCAATCTATCGGAATACGCCGTCCATCCTCTTTAATAGAGTTTTTGCTAGGAATTAGGTGAAGATTCATTTTATTTTGAACACTCCGACATTATTTCAGTTGAGCTGTAGAAACATAAGACTTTCACCACCATACTGAGGAACTGTGTGTATACAAATGGAAACTGTGGTTGGAAAGGACCATGAATGTTCTCCTTTGACGTGAAAGCCGAACACTACCTACAGTGTGGTTCTGTACAGTTTAGCCCACAACCCCGACACAAGCGGTCAGTCTTCGGCATTCACGCAGGTCCTCTCTCAGTCAATAGTTTCAGTCATCCACAGCTCCCGCTAATTTCCAGGGACAAACGTATGAAAATTGCAAGATCAAACACATTTTTCAAGAAGCCTTATAATATTTTTATGAACACAATCTATATGAATACTAAAGCTGGACATACACATTAGGGCTTATGCACATTAGCATATAGTAGCAGTATTTTACAATCTGGAGGTGAAATACTCTTACAATTTCTATTCCTTTCCCCCCCAGTTGTCCACATCTGAACGTGGCCTAAAACAACCTCATTGAGCTTTCTTCTAATTGTCAACCGCATAGGAACCAGAACGTCCATATTCAGCAGATCATAGTATTCATTTGGATAAACACATAACAAAATGCCCTAATTGAGAGCAGAAGACTACTCAAGCTCAGCCAGAATAATCACTTCACTTTTCAGTTTTACGATCTGCTGTTCCTTCCTTTTTCTGTAGTCACATCACTTTCGATTGCAGAAGATCTTGTGCTAATCACAAACATTCAGAGCCACAACAGCCAATTCTAGTAAAGATTCACTCATACCATGCAATGCTCCAAGCCACAGAGGCTCAGAGCCAAAGAGCTGCCACATGGTGTCAGGACCATCCGCATTGGAGTGCTAGAACTGATCTTCCTATTAAACAGGTTTCTCGGGCTTCCTACACTGCAGACCTGCTCCTCAATATCAGACTGGTGCAGGCTCGTCACCTTTCACACCCACCAGACATTGGTGGCCAGATGTAAACAGTGAATGGAGCTGGAACAGTGTAATGGCCGTTCTCAGGTCCTGAAGAGCGCCTATTGAAGTGATGAAGTTAATAGGAGCAGGCCTGCCATACCAGGGAAAGGCCACTACCAGATCGGTTATGAAGCACATTCATCTCTTAGAATCTTTTGAGTTACATCTGGCTGTTTAGCAGAAAGAATATTAAAGCAGCACTAAACAAAAAAAAAAAAAAGTTGCCAGTCTGAAAAACCCTCTAGGAAACATTTAAACGGGGCAATAATTGCTTTCCAAACAATCCAAGAATCAGTATCAAGGGTCATCTTATATGCCGGCATAAAAGCCATTGTTTGTGGTCAACACAAACTATCTGTGCGTCACTATACATGTAAACTATCATGGGGGAAAAACTATTACCGCCATACATAAATTCAAGTAAACGAGCACTATTCATATATAGTTTTCAGCAATCACACATTACATACCTGCATCTACATTATGTCTATTTTATCTACTTATCCTTTCCACATACTTTGTGTTGAGGTTGTCTTTGTACTTTGCTGCCATGGAAGGAATCAGGTGATGGCCAGATCTCTGGTTCCCATATAAAAATAGGGACCTGTGGCTTTGTTCTCATATTGATAAGAATTTTTTGTTGTTCTTAAAAGGGAATCCGTCACCCCCAAAATCGAAGGTGAGCTAAGCCCACCGGCATCAGGGGCTCATCTACAGCATTCTGGAATGCTGTAGATAAGCCCCTGATGTATCCTGAAAGATGAGAAAAAGAGGTTAGATTATACTCACCCAGGGGCGGTCCCGCTGCGGTCCGGGTCAGATGGGTGTTGCGGTCCGGGTTCGGCGCCTCCCATCTTCTTACGATGACTTCGTACTGCAGTGCGCAGGTGCTGGGCCTCTCTGACCTTTCCCGGCACCTGCGCACTGCAGTACTTTGCTCTGCCCTCAACAGGGCTAACAAAGTACGCCGGAGCCGCAGCGTGAATACAAGGAGAGGACGTAATCGAAAGAAGATGGGAAGCCCCGGACCGGACCGCCCCTGGGTGAGTATAATCTAACCTCTTTTTCTCATCTTTCAAGATCATCAGGGGCTTATCTACAGCATTCCAGAATGCTGTAGATAAGTTCCTGATGACGGTGGGCTTAGCTCACCTTTGATTTTTTTTTTTGGGGGGGCAGGTTCCCTTTAAGTTTTTTTTTGGGTTAACCCATTTACATCCAACGGTGGTTTTCACATTATTGACCAAGCCAATTTCTACAATTCTAACCACTGTCACTATGAGGGAATAACTGCCTGCATTGCTGACAGAGGTGTCCACATTCAAACAGGAATTCAGACATCAGCCTAAGAGAGGGAAAAATGCTAAGAAACATTCCTGTGTTGACCTCAAGATGGTGGACTTTGTAAACCTGATAAAATAAAGTGTCTAAGGAAAGTATTCGTGGAATTCTATCATCAGCAGCACATCCAGTGACACTTCATTCGGATAGGTTTTCTCCAAGGCAGAGTTCACATTTGCGTTCAGGAGGGCTGCGGATGGCTGTGTACATCCTCCGTGAAGCTCCACCTACTTCTGTATGCATCCTGCTTACCTATCTTTAACATTGGGTTTGCAGGGACATGCGTTGTATGCAGATGCCTTCGAATGCAGCGATTTGACATGTGCAGCGACCGACCAGAAACGCAAAATTTTATATATTTATTTATATTCTTTTTAATTGCATTTTATTCCACTTTTTGTTTGGCGGGATGATAAAGCATTGTTTTTTGCCTTTTTACAGTGTTCAATGAAGGAGTTAACTAGTGGGACAGTTTTATAGGTCGGTTAGTTCCATCTCTATGCTATACAAGTTGTCAGTGCTGCACTGACTCATGAGCATGATCAAGCAACTTTACTAGCTCTGGCGACATTGGGTCACCATGGCAACGATCGGGACCCGCCAGGACGTTGTGGGGTTTCCGATCAAAGGGCAGAGGGGAAAAGGTCAATAAGTACCAGGCGCCCTGAACGTATGGATACGTCTATGGTTGGAAAGAGGTTAAACAAGTATCAAGAGATCAATAGTTTTGGCCATTGACTGGATTTTCCACTGCTGTAAAAATAATATTCAGTAAAACTTACTTGAACTGCAAGGTGCACACAATGTATCCTGTGGGGATTTCTAGCCAGAAATAACTAAATTCTCACCTAAACCCGGAAAGAACATGTATGTACTCGCTGTACTGGAAACTCTAGAGCTACAACACTAGTAAAAGGGAGACTGAAGTGTTTGCGGGGGATAGGTCTCCTAAACACTGAGCAACTTCACCCTTTTGGCTTCATAAAATAATATGTACACCTTTGAATAGATTTATTTTTATTAATTTCTTACTTCTGTGTTAAGCAGGGATCAGATGGCCATAGTTCAAGATGCCACCGGCAAATCTCCTGAACTGAATTAAGGGCCCATTTACAGGAGAGGGCAGTTAAAGGGAACCTGTCACCCCGAAAATTGCGGGTGAGGTAAGCCCACCAGCATCAGGGGCTTATCTACAGCATTCTGTAATGCTGTAGATAAGCCCCCAATGTTACCTGAAAGAGGAGAAAAAGACGTTAGATTATACTCACCCAGGGGCGGTCCCGCTGCTGGTCAGGTCAGATGGGCGTCTCTGGTCCGCTGCGGCGCCTCCCATCTTCATTCCAAGACGTCCTCTTCTGATCTTCAGCCACGGCTCCGGCGCAGGCGTACTTTGCTCTGCCCTGTTGAGGGCAGAGCTAAGTACTGCAGTGCGCAGGCTCCGGGCCTCTGACCTTTCCGGCACCTGCGCACTGCAGTACTTTGCTCTGCCCACAACAGGACAGACAAAGTACACCTGCGCCAGAGCCGTGGCTGAAGATCAGAAGAGGACATCTTGGAATGAAGATGGGAGGCGCCGCAGCGGACCAGAGACGCCCATCCGACCGGACCAGCAGTGGGACCGCCCCTGGGTGAGTATAATCTAACGTCTTTTTCTCCTCTTTCAGGTAACATCGGGGGCTTATCTACAGCATTACAGAATGCTGTAGATAAGCCCCTGATGCCGGTGGGCTTACCTCACCCACGATTTTCGGGGTGACAGTTTCCCTTTAAACAATTGTATTAACCAAAAAGATGACTACTAACACATAAAATACAAAAATGTAACATGTCAAACATGCCTATAGTCTAAGTGACAAATCTATACATCAATATCAAGTATTAAAGGGAATCTGTCAGCAGGTTTTTGCAATTTAATTGAATGTAGCATAACAGTGCAAGAAGCCCTGATTCCAGTGGTGTGGCAATTAGGCTGTGTGTTGTAGTTTCAATACAAGCAGTGATTTATCAGCAGGAGATTAAAAAACATGCCATGGGAGAAATATTACTAGGAAGATATGGGGCTAATCTGCAGGTTAATAGGGTTCTGAAGCCGCCCCTTAACTTCCTCCCAGCAGCGGGGCTCTAAATATTTCTCCCGGCAGTGTTTGGACTTCAGTCATAGGAAAGGTGCTGACGCAGGTTCAGCAACCACTCTGTGCATAGAGAACGGCAGCTGTAATGGCGGCCCCAGTCCAAACTGACAGCAGGATCAGCATTGGTGCCGGCTGTCAGTCAGGGCCGTGGACACAGACACTGCTCGCTATACACAGAGCGGTGACTGAGGCCTGAACGCTGCCAAGAGGAATAAAAAGTTGATTTCCCCTGGGCAGCGGGGTCAGAACATTTAACGTGCAGATTAATCCCATATCTCCAGGTTAATAGTGTTTTTGGCACAGGACAGGTTCCCTTAGCACTACAGCTCATGTGCAGAGTAGTCCACTCCCACCACTGAGTAGCAACTCTTTCACCCTGCACAGTGTACGCAGGAAGGGGTTAGGCTGGGTTCACATTGCGCTAGGTGTGTCCGTCTAACGGACTCGTTTTTAAGTAGTAAAAACGCAATGTAACGCACATACTAACGCGCCCATAGACTTGCATTGTCTGACGCATCGTGACGCATCCCTAAATTGGTATGCGTTTGTCACATAACGTTTTTTTTCTGACGGACCTTCAACGCGGCTTGCAGCGTTTTCGGGTCCGGCCAAGCTAACGCACTACTAACGGAAGCGTTCATTCTGCCATAGAAGGCTATGGCAAACGCAGTCAGACGCAAATCATGAAAAATTTCCAAATAGAACCACACGTTTTAATAGCTTTTGAAGGTGGTCACATGTGGTCATGTGACAGGAAATGTGACTTCGGCCATTAAAATATCCCACTCACACAAAGTCTCCTGCACGTGACAGAGTGTTTTGCCGTAGCTAAATTGTAAGTACATTTCTATATATTATATATCTCTGTATACATCATGGGAGTCTGTAATGTCCGTCGGATGTGTGTGTACTAAAAATGTATTGTTTTGTTGCACACAGATGTCGGATACAGATGTCAGCAGCAGCAGCGTGTCTGCGATTTTTTCTTCTGAGTCGGTAGGCTTGCACTTTAAAAAACCATGTTGTGTGAAACTCCATTGTATTGAGCTAGGCATAACAATCCTGTTTATTGTTTTATTGTGAATAGGAGTCTTCTGAGCCCAAGGCTGTTAGACCTCCCCCAAAAAAACACGCAAAAACAACAAAGGTACATAGCACACATGTTGAATTTTTCAGGCATAAATTTATTGATCCAATGAATGTTAACATTATTTAATGTTAAAATATTTTTTTTTACATTTTACATACACAATAGGTTGTGGCACAAGGAGGACAAAAAAGAAAAAAGGTCCCTAGCCGTCTGTCGTCGCCACAACTGCCAGTGGTAAATATAAAATAGAAATATTCTATCCAATATTTACCAACAATCTATCTATTCACTTTCTATCTACTATACCTATAAACTATCTATCAACTATCTATCGCTCCATCTATTTGTCTATCTATATCTATGTATCTATCTATCAATATCTATGTATCTATCTATCTATATCTATCTATCTAAATCTATGTATCTATCTATATATCTATCTATCAATATCTTTGTATCTATCTATCTATCTATCTATATCTATGTATCTATCTATCTATATATCTATCTATCAATATCTATCTATCAATCTATATCTATCTATCTATCTATGTATCTATCTATCTATATATCTATCTATCAATATCTATGTATCTATCTATCTATCTATATATCTATCTATCAATATCTATGTATCTATCTATCTATCTATCAATGTATATCTATCTATCTACATCTATCTATCTATCTATATATCTATATATTGCTATATCTATGTATCTATCTATCTCTGTATATATGAATATGGCCATCCAGTGAAATTGACACTATCAACATAACGTTTTGTGTTTACATAGTCCAAGTCAGCGCCAAAAAAAAAAAGGATTGTCGTTGACGAAGAGCCATTGACTATCCACAATGAGACACTTATTAACCTTGTGGAAGCCAACCCCTCCATATGGGACCAGAGCGACAGCTCCCACCATGACATCGTGAAGAACCGGAAGTTGTGGGATCAAATAATCTGTCACTTTGATCCCCGATACATGGAGAAGTCGACAACCTCAAAGAAAAAAATTGGTAAATATTGGTGACGTAACATCGGAAAATGTTTAAAAAAAAAAAAATTTTCTATCCTATCAACCTATCCACTTGTTGTCTGCTATCTATCTCTCAATTATCAACTATCTGTACACTATATATCTATCTATCTATACACTATTTCTACACTATTTCTTATCTAACAACTATCTATCTACTATTTATATATCAACTATCGTAGCAAACTATGAACAATTTTTCCTATATCTTAACACAATCTACTATTTTTATATATATATTTTTTTTTTTTAAATTTAAAGCCGATGCTGTCCATACCCGTTGGAAGTCCATCCGCGATCGCTTTGTCCGTGACTACCGGAACAGTCAGAATGCACCAAGCGGATCAAGTGGCAAACGGGTGACACCGTATGTGCATTATGACCAACTGCTCTTTCTTCAGAAAACAGTGTCTCAGCGCTCGTAAGTACAAGAAGGTCTGTGTGCGAGACTAAATTGTTTAAAGGAAAATAAGTAATTTTTGTTTTTGGGTTACAGCACGATATGCAGTACCGCTGCTCCTAGACCAGCAGAGGAACTTGAGCCTTCTTCAGTGGAACCAACGCAACCTGAAGATGTGTCTGGCATCACCGAGCCACGATCTGCGGATAGAAGCACTGTTGCTGCAGGTGTGAGTGCCCGGTTGCAATCACAGCGTGGACGCAAGCGAGCATCTCAAAAAGATGAAGCAGATGCAATTATCGTGGATGGACTCCAACGGGTAGAGGACATGTGTCGCAGTGAGCTCAAAGACCTGAGACGAGAAATTACCGAGCTGCAAGCACGCGAGTCTGTCTACTCTGCTAATGAGTGGAAGCTACTTTTATTATCCTATGTGCCTGTAGTAAAAAATATCCCGGCACATAGAAACCTTATGTTTCGACAAAGACTTAACGAGCTTGTAGAGGAATTTGTGGGCACCGAGGAACCCGCTCCATCGGGAAGAAGAAGACTGGACATGCCGCCCTACAACCCTCAATATAGAGGCCGGGGTGAAACGAGCGTGGAACCTCAAAGACAATGTAGTAGTCCATCATATAGTTGGGCAGACAATACTCCCGTGCAGTACCAAAGTCTTTAGTACAGTTCACTGTCCACAGCCAGGTGCAATTACCGCGTTGGAATTTTTTTTTTGGGGGGGGGGTTTTGTTGTTAATTTCTATTTTCCTTTTTTTTTTCATCCCTATGGGATATCATATGTTACACCTGTGTACCAACAGTTTGTTGGGAAAATACAAAAACATTTAGTAAACTGTTTCAAATTTCAGATTCTTGTATGACTTTAACTTTAACTTTTTACACGACATAAGGTAACTTTTTACACGACATCAGGTTAAACAACATAACTTTTTACACTACGTAACTTTTTACACGACATCAGGTTAAACAACATAACTTTTTACACTACGTAACTTTTTACACGACATCAGGTTAAACAACATAACTTTTTACACTACGTAACTTTTTACACGACATCAGGAAGACTTTAAATTATTTTCACACGTGTCTGTCTTGCCATGGAACCTGGCCTTCATGTGTGAAGTAGTGTGCAAATTGATCACGAATCCTCATTATTTGTGATGCAGAACGAACTGTAGTCGATTCAATGCTACTGAGGTTCGACTCACAATCATTGGGGTCTACCAACTGGGGTTCATGTCTCGCCACAAAATTGTGCAGACAGATGCATGCCTTCACAACACGGTCCACATTGTCTGGTTGCAGTTGCATGCAGGTTAGTAAAATCCGCCATTTTAATGTCAAAATCCCAAAGGCACACTCCACATAACGTCTAGCCCGGCTCAAGCGATAATTAAAAATGCGCCTGCTGGAGTCTAGACTACGGCTTGAGTAGGGCTTGAGGAGATTTTGTCCTAGTTGGAAGGCCTCATCACCAACTAAAACATAGGGCAAACTTGGGCCTTCGGTCCCCGGAAGAGGTCGTGATGACGGTATGTTTAAACTTTGGTTGTACAAACATTGGCCCATGTTGGAGTCTCTGAATACTCTGGAATCGTTAGTCCGGCCATAAGCTCCAATATCCACAGCAACAAAACGGTACCTGGCATCCGCAATCGCCATCAATACTATAGAAAAGTATTTCTTATAGTTATAGTAGAGGGAACCACTATGTGCAGGTTTCTGAATCCGAATGTGCTTTCCGTCCACGGCACCAATACAATTGGGGAAATTAGCCACATCCTCGAACTGTTGGGAAATTGCTAGCCACATTTCTGATGTTGGTGTTGGTAGCACAAGTGGTTGCAAGTTGTTCCAAATGGCATCACAAGTTTCCCGAACCAGTTGACAAATTGTTGACTTCCCAAGTCGAAACTGGTAATGCAGTGACGCAAAAGTTTCTCCGGTAGCCAGATATCTGTTGACATTCAAAAACAAAAAAAAAAAAATTAGGATTTTAATGATCATCTAAAGGCTAGTTGACAATATAATATACAATTGCAAAATGAACATTAGGCCACACGATACCGAGATCTAGTCTTTGTCAATAGAATGATAAAAAAAATGTATAATTACCTCACAGTCACTACTAAACGTTGCTCCGCACTGATGCTTTCACGAAAAGTGCTGCGATGATGATGTATCTCATCCTTCACATGTGAGAGCAGAACATCAAAGGTCTCAATGGACATCCGTAGATAGCGTTGGAATTTGAAGGGATGATCCCGAAGCTGCACATACAGGGTGTGAAAGGCACCATATGTACTCCGCAAGAAATTCACTTCGTGGATCCAATATCTCCTTTGCGAACTACGCTTTCTCTGCCGAAGTCGCAACCGCATCAAGCGAAATCTGACGAGCTCAGACACAAACATCTTGCTAGCAGAAGTTCACTCAATGCTTTCAAAATGGAGAATGAGTCTGTGCCCACACCCGACAATGACAAAAGGGAAAAAAAAAAAAAAAAAGAACAACTTTATTGACAGTGACAAACGCAGACAAACGGATACTTCGTAAACGGACATCAAAATGAAAAAACGCGATCACATGCGTTAACGCTAGCGTTACCGTGACGACGAATTTCACATATTTTTGCTCCGTTTCTGTACATGCGTTTAACGCATCCGTTTGACGCCATGTACTTGACGCAATGTGAACCTAGCCTAACACAGAGACTTGGCTCTGCTACAAAACAGGGATTCTATGAAAGCTACACCAAGTACCCTATTTTTCTGACCATAAGACACACTTTTTTTCCTCCAAATTTGGGAGGAAAGTGTGGGTGCGTCTTATGGTAGGGATGTAACGTGGGAAGGGGCAGCAGCGAGTGGGATTGCATTGGGAGGCAGAAAAATGTCCCTGCTGCCCAGAATCCAGAGCTGGGGAAACCTCATGGTCCTGATGATTAAAGTGCAGTGAGTATTCATTAGCTGCTTCCCCGCCCACCTGCTGAGCAGTGAGCAGGAGCAGCAAATGAATAGTCTGTCACTTAAGCAGCAGACACATGGTCTCCCCAGCGCTGGATTCCGGCTGGGGAGATCTGTGTGTGGAGTGGAGGAGGGGGCAGCAGCAAGGGTCTGGGGAGACAGCTGCATACCTGACAGCACAGCTTCTGCCTGCCCCAGCTGTGCTGGATGCTGAGTGCATAAGGACCTCTGTGATGTCATGAAGTGGGCGGGCTGGAGCATCACATGACAGCACAGAGCCCTCCCTCTTCTGACGTCATCACAGGTCCTTCAGACTCCCCACTAGAATCTGCTGGCTTCCTCTTATGACCCGAGCTGTGGAGAGGCAACAAGAGGGAGCACTCTGTGTGCAGTCATGGGATGCTCGAGCTTTTTACCTCACCACAGTGTGGCTGGCTGCCACAATTAAAAGGTTAGTCTTTACAACACACAATGAAGCACTCTGCCACTCCTGTGGTGAACTATAACTCCCAGCATGCCATAGGATCTGCAGGACATGCTGGGAGTTATAGTTCTCCCATGGGATCTTAAAGCAGCACTCCAGTGTTATTTTTCAGTTCTGGAGTGGTGCTTTAAATATAAGCCCTGTGCCCCCATTCTTATACTCACCCTCCAGCATCTTCATATAGTACTTTACAGACACCACACTGGTCCCGCAGCTTCCAACATAATAACATACTATTATATATAATAACACCACATATAATAGTATGTTATTAAATATTTTACCACTTTTTTTGCTTCAAATATTTTTTTCCCTATTTTCCACCTCTAAAACCTGGGTGCGTCTTATAGTCCGGTGCGTCTTATAGTACGAAAAATACAGTAGCTCAGGAAGCGATACATCCCTGGAATTAGGTTTTCTTGCCCTATGTTATGCTGCTCTCTGATTACATAGAAAAACTGATGACGGATTCCCTTTAAGTACAAGTCGTCAACCTTGGAGCGGAGAAAGGAGATGTATGCAGGTGTTCATTTACATAATCACTGTACGGTATATGACAAGTTATATACCACGCTCACAGTGCATAAGCTAATCTACATAGATACTGCAAATATACTAATTTATCTGTCAAAGCTGAAGAATTTTTTATATCTATATATATCTATAAATATATCTATATATATATATTTTTTTTTTTTTTTTTTTTTTATAGCACACACACACACACACACACACTATCAAGATTTTGTTAAGGGAGATTTGTGTATAATTTGGCTGTTCACAAGAGACGCATAGGTGAGCTTGTAAAATGCACTCTGATAAACACAACACAAAAAGGGTGGCGATGTCTTATAAAGTACTCAGTCACAGTTTCCATCAGGCCAGCGGGAAGAGAGGAAGTCAGCAGATTGCCAGAGGGACAATGGTTGCCCGCCCAAGATCAGATAGGATGTCAACCTACATTTGTTAGAATGAACTTTTAAAAGATTGATATACATGGACAGGGAAGCAGAATGCATTTGGCCAAGACTCATTTATTGGCTCAGTGATCAGGACTTATTAGCTGAAGGGGATTATAGAAAACACAATGGACACAGTATATTTTACTGGGAGATCAGGTTTTAACACGGTACATGATTTGTGATGCGGAATGTATGATACTACATCAAAATGCATGATACAGGGAAGCTCATTATAGTGTACCAAGAGACACCTCACTGGCACACTCTTCATCAACACTCATCCGCGGATTGCTTTACTCACCCTGGTCAACTAAACTCTGCTATGCTCAACATCGGACTTTGCAGATGGCCCAACATGATCCCATGCGATTACCTGCCTGAGCCTATATCATAATAATAATTTTATTTATATAGCGCCAACATATTCCGCAGCGCTTTACAAATTATAGAGGGGACTTTACAGACAATAGACATTACAGCATAACAGAAATACAGTTCAAAACATACCAGGAGGAATGAGGGCCCTGCTCGCAAGCTTACAAACTATGAGGAAAAGGGGAGACACGAGAGGTGGATGGTAACAATTGCTTCAGTTAGTCGGACCGGCCATAGTGTAAGGAACACATGTAAAGCTGCATGAACCAGTTAACAGCCTAAGTATGTAACAGTACAGAAACAGAGGGCTATTAACTGCATAAAGTGTATGAGAACATGATGCGAGGAACCAGATTATGTTTGTTTTTTTGTTGTTTTTTTGAATGGGCAACAAAGGGATAGTTAGGTTAATGCGTTGAGGCGGTAGGCCAATCTGAAAAAATGAGTTTTTAGGGCACGCCTAAAACTGTGGGGATTTCGTATTAACCTAGGTAGTGCATTCCAAAGAATCGGCGCAGCACATGTAAAGTCTTGGAGACGGGAGTGGGAGGTTCTGATTATTGAGGATGCTAACCTGAGGTCATTAGCGGAGCACAGAGCATGGGTAGGGTGGTAGACTGAGACCAGAGAGGAGATGTAGGGTGGTGCTGAGCCATGGAGTGCTTTGTGGATGAGGGTAGTAGTTTTGTACTGGATTCTGGAGTGGATGGGTAGCCAGTGTAATGACTGGCACAGGGTAGAGGCATCGGTGTAACGGTTGGTGAGGAATATGATCCTGGCTGCAGCATTCAGGACAGATTGGAGCGGGGAGAGTTTTGCAAGAGGGAGGCCGATTAGTAGAGAGTTACAATAGTCCAGACGAGAATGAATAAGTGAAACAGTAAGAGTTTTTGCAGAGTCGAAAGTAAGAAAAGGGCAAATTCTAGAAATGTTTTTGAGATGCAGATAAGAAGAGCGAGCCAGTGATCGGATGTGGGCGGTGAATGAAAGCTCGGAATCAAGTATTACCCCAAGGCAGCATGCATGTTGCTTTGGAGTAATGGTGGAACCACACACGGAGATGGCAATGTCAGGCAAAGGTAGGTTAGTAGAGGGAGAGAACACGAGGAGTTCAGTTTTTGACAGGTTCAGTTTCAGATAGAGGGAGGACATGATGTTAGAGACAGCGGTAAGACAATCACTGGTGTTTTCTAAAAAGGTCAGCGTGATAACAGGAGAAGAAGTGTATAATTGGGTGTCATCAGCATAGAGATGGTACTGGAAACCAAATCTACCGATTGTATACTGACCCTATTGGACAAACAAAGACGAGGGGGCCTAGGACTGATCCTTGAGGAGCCCCAACAGTAAGGGGAAGGTGAGAGGAGGAGGAACCAGCAAAAGATACAGTGAAGGATCGGTCAGAGAGATAGGAGGAGAACCAGGAGAGAACGGTGTCCTTGAGGCCGATGGAGCGGAGTATGGTGAGGAGGAGCTGATGATCCACAGTGTGAAATGCTGCGGTTAGATCCAAGAGAATTAGCATGGAGTAGTGACCATTAGATTTAGCTGTTAGTAGGTCATTAGAGACCTTAGTAAGGGCAGTTTCAGTAGAGTGTAAAGATTGGAAACCAGATTGAAGAGGGTCAAAAAGAGAGATATTTGAGAGATAGCAGGTAAGAAGGGAGTGGACCAGGCGTTCCAGGAGTTTACAGATGAAGGGAAGATTAGAGACAGGTCTATAATTAGCGGCACAGTTTTGATGGAGGGATGGTTTTTTAAGTAATGGATGTATGATGGCATGCTTAATTGAGGATGGAAAAATAATGGAAGTGAGAGAAAGGTTGAATATTTTTGTTAGGTGAGAGGCGACAGCCGGGGAAAGGGACTAGAGGAGATGTGACGGAATGTGGTCACTGGTGCAAGTGGTTGGGCGAGAAGATGCAAGGAGCCTGCTTACTTCTTCTTCTGTAACTGGTTCAAAGTCAGAGCGTGAACTAGAGGCAGTGGGGGAGGGAGGACAGTGCATGGTATGAAGAGGTCGGGAGATGATTTCCTGTCGAATGTGGTCAATTTTTTCTTTGAAGTAATTGGCCAGATCGTCAGCGCGGAGATCCGTGATTGGGGTCTGCACTCTTGGGTTGAGTAGCTACTAGAAAGTGTCAAAGAGACGTTTAGGGTTATTGGACAGCGAGGTGATGAGGGTGTTGAAATAGGTTTGTTTGGAGAGGTGAAGGGCAGAGTTGTATGTTTTTAGCATGAACTATCTACCTGTGTCTTGGTATTAAGATTTCAGTGTTTCTAAAGGTACCTTCACACTGAACGATATCGCTAGCGATCCGTGACGTTGCAGCGTCCTGGCTAGCGATATCGTTCAGTTTGACACGCAGCAGCGATCAGGATCCTGCTGTGATGTCGTTGGTCGCTGCAGAAAGTCCAGCACTTTATTTCGTCGCTGGACTCCCTGCAGATATCGCTGAATCGGCGTGTGTGACGCCGATTCAGCGATGTCTTCACTGGTAACCAGGGTAAACATCGGGTTACTAAGCACAGGGCCGCGCTTAGTAACTCGATATTTACCCTGGTTACCAGCGTAAATGTAAAAAAAACAAACACTACATACTTACCTTCTGCTGTCTGTCCCCGGCGCTGTGCTTCTCTGCTCTGGCTGTGAGCGCCGGTCAGCCGTAAAGCAGAGCGGTGACGTCAATCTGAAAGGTACCTTCACACTAAGCGACGCTGCAGCGATACCGACAACGATGTCGATCGCTGCAGCGTCGCTGTTTGGTCGCTGGAGAGCAGTCACACAGACAGCTCTCCAGCGACCAACGATCCCGAGGTCCCCGGTAACCAGGGTAAACATGGGGTTTCTAAGCGCAGGGCCGCGCTTAGTAACCCGATGTTTACCATGGTTACCAGCGTAAACGTTAAAAAAAAAAAAAAAACACTACATACTTACCTTCAGCTGTCTGTCCTCCGGCGCTCTGCTTTCCTCTGCACTGTCAGCGCCGGTCAGCCGGAAAGCACAGCGGTGACGTCACCGCTATGCTTTCCGGCTGACCGGCGCTGACACAGGATGCAGGAGGAGTGCAGAGAAGCAAAGCGCCGGGGACAGACAGCTGAAGGCAAGTATGTAGTGTTTGTTTTTTTAACGTTTACGCTGGTAACCAGGGTAAACATCGGGTTACTAAGCGCGGCCCTGCGCTTAGTAACCCGAAGTTTACCTTGGTTACCAGTGAAAACATCGCTGGATTGGCATCACACACGCCGATCCAGCGATGTCAGCGGGAGATCCAGCGACGAAATAAAGTTCTGGACATTCCTCAGCGACCAACGATCTCCCAGCAGGGGCCTGATCGTTGGTCGCTGTCACACACAACGATTTCCTTAACGATATCGTTGCTACGTCACAAAAAGCACCGATATCGTTATGTGTGAAGGTACCTTAAGACTTTCAGATTGTCAGCGCACCGGTTCTGTCTGCCTATAGCTTTCAGGAACCTTGCTACCCAACTGCAGTCTCCAGGAAGTCTCCTGTCTGCCTTTGACTTCCAGTAACCCTGTTTCTCATCTGTAGTCTCCAGGACTTCTCCTGCTTCCAGTACCTCTGCTGTGTTTATCCTGCATGCTTCACTTATCTGCTGTACTGACACCCGTGTGCCATCTAGACCTTGGAGAATCCACCCCACTAGGTGAGAATTGCAAATATGCTCTGAATCCAGCCTATGTCTCATATGTGTAGAACCAAGACCATCTGTATAAGTGTGTGTGTGTGGGGGGGGGGGGGGGGGATGCCCGCAATGATTTTCTCCTGAACACAAAGTCAAGCATCAGTGTGTTGTCTGTGAAATGTATCAAAATCAGACATGTCCAAAAATTGAGTGAAGAGCACCATAGACTGAGTAATGTTCTGTGAAAGTTAAAAAAAAATAAAAATATTCAGCTGCATACATCGAATACAGCTTGTACCTGAAAGGACTGGTGTACTTACTGGGGGTGGGGCAGTCAGAATGGCTGCCATATTAAAATAAGCATTTTATAGGCACAGCTAAAAAAAAACTCATGGGGTCAAATGTATTCAATCCTTTCCCACCCAGGGTGCAGGATGTACTGAACACAGATCACAACAGAGGTAGAGAACACACTGAAGGGCTGTCAAATAGGTAAAGGTACCGTCACACTAAGCGACGCTGCAGCGATACCGACAACGATCCGGATCGCTGCAGCGTCGCTGTTTGGTCGCTGGAGAGCTGTCACACAGACAGCTCTCCAGCGACCAACGATGCCGGTAACCAGGGTAAACATCGGGTTACTAAGCGCAGGGCCGCGCTTAGTAACCCGATGTTTACCCTGGTTACCATCGTTAAAGTAAAAAAAACAACCACTACATACTTACTTACCGCTGTCTGTCCCCGGCGCTGTGCTTCTCTGCTCTGGCTGTGAGCGCCGATCAGCCGGAAAGCAGAGCGGTGACGTCACCGCTCTGCTTTCCGGCCGCTGTGCTCACAGCCAGTGCAGGAGGAGTGCAGAGAAGCAGAGCGCCGGGGACAGACAGCGGTAGGTAAGTAATAATAATAATAATAATAATTTTTATTTATATAGCGCCAACATATTCCGCAGCGCTTTACAAATTATAGAGGGGACTTGTACATACAATAGACATTACAGCATAACAGAAATACAGTTCAAAACAGATACCAAGAGGAGTGAGGGCCCTGCTCGTAAGCTTACAAACTATGAGGAAAAGGGGAGACACGAGAGGTGGATGGTAACAATTGCTATAGTTATTCGGACCAGCCATAGTGTAAGGCTTGGGTGTTCATGTAAAGCTGCATGAACCAGTTAATTAATTTTTTTTTTTTTTTTTTTTAATATAGGCCACACAGGGATCGTTAGGTTAATGCATTGAGGCGGTAGGCCAGTCTGAACAAATGAGTTTTTAGGGCACGCTTAAAACTGTGGGGATTGGGGATTAATCGTATTATCCTAGGTAGTGCATTCCAAAGAATCGGCACAGCACGTGTAAAGTCTTGGAGACGGGAGTGGGAGGTTCTGATTATTGAGGATGCTAACCTGAGGTCATCAGCGGAGCGGAGGGCACGGGTAGGGTGGTAGACTGAGACCAGAGAGGAGATGTAGGGTGGTGCTGAGCCATGGAGTGCTTTGTGGATGAGGGTAGTAGTTTTGTACTGGATTCTTGAGTGGATGGGTAACCAGTGTAATGACTGGCACAAGGTAGAGGCATCGGTGTAACGGTTGGTGAGGAATATGATCCTGGCAGCAGCATTCAGGACAGATTGGAGCGGGGAGAGTTTGGTAAGAGGGAGGCCGATTAGTAGAGAGTTACAATAGTCCAGACGAGAATGAATAAGTGAAACAGTAAGAGTTTTTGCAGAGTCGAAAGTAAGAAAAGGGCGAATTCTAGAAATGTTTTTGAGATGCAGGTAAGAAGAGCGAGCCAGTGATCGGATGTGGGGGGTGAATGAAAGGTCAGAATCAAGGATGACCCCAAGGCAGCGGGCATGTTGCTTTGGAGTAATGGTGGAACCGCACACGGAGATGGCAATGTCAGGCAAAGGTAGGTTAGTAGAGGGAGAAAACACGAGGAGTTCAGTTTTTGACAGGTTTAGTTTCAGATAGAGGGAGGACATGATGCTAGAGACAGCGGTAAGACAATCACTGGTGTTTTCTAATAAGGCAGGCGTGAGATCAGGAGAAGAAGTGTATAGTTGGGTGTCGTCAGCATAGAGATGGTACTGGAAGCCAAATCTACTGATTGTTTGTCCAATAGGGGCAGTATACAAAGAGAAGAGGAGGGGGCCTAGGACTGATCCTTGAGGAACCCCAACAGTAAGGGGAAGGTGAGAGGAGGAGTGTTTGTTTTTTTACTTTTACGCTGGTAAACAGGGTAAACATCGGGTTACTAAGCGCGGCCCTGCGCTTAGTAACCCGATGTTTACCCTGGTTACCAGCGAAGACAACGCTGAATCGGCGTCACAGACGCCGATTCAGCGATGTCAGCGGGAGATCAAGCGACTAAACAAAGTTCTGGACTTTCTTCCCCGACCAGCGACATCACAGCAGGGGCCTGATCGCTGCTGCCTGTCACACTGGACGATATCGCTAGCCAGGACGCTGCAACGTCACGGATCGCTAGCGATATCGTCTAGTGTGGCGGTACCTTTAGATTGGTGGAGACAATGTATGAACTTTTAAAAAGGCCATTATGAAGTTGATTAGCCAAGTAAGTACACCAGCATCATCAGGGCTAAGATCCATTTAATGTACCGTATATAGGCTATATTGCAAAATCTCATGACAAATACACTTTAACCCCTTCATGACCATGGGATTTTTCATTTTTCCGTGTTCGTTTTTCACTCCCCTCCTTCCCAGAGCCATAACTTTTTTATTTTTCCGTCAATTTGGCCATGTGAGGGCTTATTTTTTGCGGGACGAGTTGTACTTTTGAACGACATCATTGGTTTTAGCATGTCGTGTACTAGAAAACGGGAAAAAAATTCCAAGTGCGGTGAAATTGCAAAAAAAGTGCAATCCCACACTTGTTTTTTATTTGGCTTTTTTGCTAGGTTCACTAAATGCTAAAACTGACTTGACATTATTATTCTCCAGGTCAGTACGAGTTCATAGACACCTAACATGACTAGGTTATTTTTTATCTAAGTGGTGAAAAAAAATTCCAAACTTTGCTAAAAAAAAAAAAAAAAAAATTGCGCCATTTTCCGATACTCGTAGCGTCTCCATTTTTCGTGATCTGGGGTCGGTTGAGGTTTTTTGCGTGCCGAGATGACGTTTTTAATGATAGCATTTTGGTGCAGATACGTTCTTTTGATCACCCGTTATTGCATTTTAATGCAATGTCGCGGCGACCTAAAAAACGTAATTCTGGCGTTTCGAATTTTTTTCTCGCTACGCCGTTTAGCGATCAGGTTAATGCTTTTTTTTTAATTGATAGATCGGGCGATTCTGAGCGCGGCGATACCAAATGTGTGTAGATTTGATTTTTTTTTTTTATTGATTTATTTTGATTGGGGCGAAAGGGGGGTGATTTAAACTTTTGTATTTTTTTAATTTTTTTCACATTTTTACTTTTTTTTTTACTTTTGCCATGCTTCAATAGCCTCCATGGGAGGCTAGAAGCAGGCACAGCACGATCGGCTCTGCTACATAGCAGCGATCTGCTGATCGCTGCTATGTAGCAGAATTGCACGTGTGCTGTGAGCGCCGACCACAGCGTGGCGCTCACAGCGACGGGCGATCAGTAACCATAGAGGTCTCAAGGACCTCTATGGTTACAATGGAGATGCATCGCCGACCCCCGATCATGTGACGGGGGTCGGCGATGACGTCATTTCCGGCCGCCCGGCCGGATGCGGTAGTTAAATGCCGCTGTCTGCGATTGACAGCGGCATTTAACTAGTTAATAGGTGCGGGCAGATCGCGATTCTGCCCGCACCTATTGCGGGCACATGTCAGCTGTTCAAAACAGCTGACATGTCCCGGCTTTGATGCGGGCTCACCGCGGAGCCCTGCATCAAAGCAGGGGATCTGACCTCGGACGTACTATCCCGTCCGAGGTCAGAAAGGGGTTAAAGAGACTTGTCAGCAGAGAATGACTGTTCTACCTTAGTACAAGCGCTAGGTGCACTCTTGTTGTGGCCAATCATTTAAGAACCGCTTCCCACCTACTAGATTTCCAACCCCCTTTTTCCTCTTTGATCGACAACTTTGGATTTATAGAGTCAGAGAAGGGTGGAGATTAGTGATAAGCGAGTATACTCGTTGCTCGGGTGTTCTCTGAGTATTTGTTAGTGTTCATCGCCTCAGCTGAATGATTTACAGCTATTAGCCAGGCTAATATGTATTCAAGCTGGCTAATAGCTGTAAATCATCCAGCTGCGGCGATGAAAACTCAATCTCCGAACACTAACAAATACTCAGGAGATCACCCGAGCGTGCTATGGAAAACCCGAGCAACGAGTATACTCGCTCATCACTAGTGGAGGTAGATATGAAGGTGCACTTAAAATGTTTGGCCACACCAAGGGTGCACTGAGCGCCAGGACTTGGTTTGTCACTCAATCTGCGCTGACAGACTCTTTAAGACAGGAGACATTTATGATGACAATCAGTGAAAGGAAACACACATTACTGAAATCCAGATTAGCCATCCTTTGTTTATAAAGGTACATCAATTATGCTATTAAATTTAATAAAATATACAACTCATGTAAGTTTATCTGTCAGACCTGATGAGCCGGGTGCAACTACTTTTTAAATCCTTGTCAAAA
Source organism: Ranitomeya imitator (assembly GCF_032444005.1). Lineage (NCBI taxonomy): Eukaryota > Metazoa > Chordata > Amphibia > Anura > Dendrobatidae > Ranitomeya > Ranitomeya imitator. The sequence continues at coordinate 386,247,321 of NC_091285.1, read as the reverse complement.
TTATATATATACTTGCTTTATAAAACAAACAAATACATTATACACACTACACAAATGGTTGTATACAGGCAATCCTTTTTACCTGTTCTAGAGGAACTGTACCAATTGGAATATATATATATATATATATATATATATATATATATATATATATATATATATATTCCAATTGGTACAGTTCCTCTAGAGCTGCCTAAAACTTTCAAAAAGGATTGCCTGTATACAACCATTTGTGTAGTGTGTATAATGTATTTGTTTGTTTTATAAAGAAAGTACAAGCCCAATAAAGGTTTACTGCAGTGTAGATTGTGAAATCTCCAGAGCTAATGTTGCTGGCTCTTTCTGTGCTTTGTTCACACATGGTAGATTTGTTGCAAAAGTTTCTGCACCTCTCCCACTCACCTCAAGCTACAAAAGCAATCAGTGAGTTGCATGTAATAGTTTGCACATAGGGTATTTTCCTCATTGATAGAATTGTGGTCCCAAAAACTAAACTCATGTCTCAAAATCAGAACTGGTTCAAAACCTGCAGCGAAATCTATAGCAATGATAAGAGATTATACACACCTACACACTGTGAGACAGTGACTGGCGTTATTGTGAATGGTCGGTATGTGTCGCGGAGGTCCTCTGCGCTGTCAGCCTGGAATGTTGCTCTGGGACCTGTAGTTCCACGAGCCTTGCTTATTTTATGTGGGCAGGGCTTGCAGGTTAGCCGGAGAGCTGGGCGGGTCTGGCTAACCACCTACCTCCCATCAATGGGTGCGTCTCATGGGGTATAATGAGACTGTTTGGTCACATGCTCGGTGTTGGAAGGTCCTGGAAGATGACAGGTTTCCTTGATAGCACATGGAGGAGGACATGTGCCTGCAGAGTCCGTGACAGCTGTGTAAGTTGGGGAAACTACCGTCCTACTGAGGGTCTGGAACTGACGGGTTTGGAGCTTGCCGAGCAAGCCGGTGTATGGGTCAGTGATCCAAGCAAGGCAGTTTCCCTGGAAGCCAGAACTGACAAGAAGTCAGCATGTGGTGCGGAGCTCCTGGACGGTTCCGTTGATGTAATGAAATGGACTTTATGCGGTTTATGCTGTGTAAATAAACCAAATAGACTGTTTAAGTGGAAAACTGTTCCTGGGCCTTAATCCCGCTGCCAAGTGAGTGTTTCCCAACACATTCGGTGAGCGCCATCTCACAATACACACAAATAACTAACCACTATATTATTGGTTGCTAATGTACACACTGTGCACTTTCCTAAAGGTCAATGTTGTTGCCTATATGTGACAAGTGTACCTTAGGACATGGAGACGCACACCATTTTTCAGAGTTTTATAAACTTAAAGCGCTCGGGACATTCAAGGCAGCATTTTTTGTGTTTTTTTTATTTTGTAATATTTAAAAGGATATCGCTACTTTTGACCTGGAAGAAAAAGAAATGTTAGGGCTTCCCTTTTAGTTAATAATAACATGTCACTTTAAAGGGCACCTGTCAGCGGTACTGCACATCCCAAATCATTTATATGCTATTATAGCTCTTTCAAAGACAAGTCTAGCAATATCAGTCTGCTCCTCTGTAGGCTGTATATATAAAATCCGTCACTCCAGCTCTATTTTGCGCTCAGTGCTGACTCCTCCGGCTTGCTGACAGCCTCGATGCTGTGTGACTTCAGGCAAAAAGAGCCAGCGCTGAGTGGGGAATAAAGCTGGAGGGACAGAGGCTTCAGACAGACAATTCTCCAGCCTAATTTGGATGACGTCTATGAAAAGGCTTTGCTGCATTGGTTTTTGAAAGTGCTACATGCACATATAAATAGTTTTTGGTTGTTTTTATATTTTTTTTTTTTTTTTTTTTTTTTGGGAGGGGGGGGTGGAATCATGTTAACAGAATCCCTTCAAAATCCCCCATACACATTAGACCAAAGTTTTACTCAAAGGCCCCTTCACATTAAGCGACGCTGCAGCGATATCGACAACGATCCGGATCGCTGCAGCGTCGGTTTGGTCGCTGGAGAGCTGTCACACAGACAGCTCTCCAGCGACCAACGATCCCGAGGTCCCCGGGTAACCAGGGTAAACATCGGGTTACTAAGCGCAGGGCCGCGCTTAGTAACCCGATGTTTACCCTAGTTACCAGCGTAAAAGTAAAAAAAAACAAACACTACATACTTACCTACCGCTGTCTGTCCCCGGCGCTCAGCTTCTCTGCACTCCTCCTGCACTGACTGAGCACAGCGGCCGGAAAGCACAGCGGTGACGTCACCGCTCTGCTTTCCGGCTGACCGACGCTCACAGCCAGTACAGGAGTGCAGAGCACAGCGCCGGGGACAGACAGCGGTAGGGTAAGTATGTAGTGTTTGTTTTTTTAACGTTTACGCTGGTAACCAGGGTAAACATCGGGTTACTAAGTGCGGCCCTGCGCTTAGTAACCCGATGTTTACCCTGGTTACCAGTGAAGACATCGCTGGATCGGTGTCACACACGCCGATCCAGCGATGTCCACGGGAGATCCAGCGACGAAATAAAGTTCTGGACTTTCTTCAGCGACCAACGATCTCCCAGCAGGGGCCTGATCGTTGGTCGCTGTCACACATAACGATTTCCTTAACGATATCGTTGCTACGTCACAAAAAGCAATGATATCGTTAACGATATCGTTAAGTGTGAAGGGACCTTAATCGTTCGTGATCCGGTTATCTAGATGGGAAATTCTCAGTTGTCCGAAAGATTGATTACCGTAGATATGTCTGGTTTTTGGGCGACTGTCACCCACGGCATAATGTGTATGCGCTGATCGTTCGGAAAATAAGCGATCTGTTTATTCCTACACAGCCTTTGGGTGTATCAAGTTAAGATTATGGAACATTTTCCTTCAGTGTATAGCTCATTGTAGCTAGTGTGGCAGTGCACAAGGCTGATTTTCCATACAAATCGATGGTCTGCATGGGGGAACTACTCTGATCCATTTTATGGAACGATGCACGGAATGTATAAGGCAGACATACAAAAAGCTGAACCCAGTTTTCACTATGGCTTTCTGAACGCAAAAGCTTTCACAGATCTGCAATTTTTTTAATATAAAAAAAATATGATAACGTTAAAATCCTTCTATTACAGTTAACCTGTTATTACTAATTATTGGCCAATTATAAGAGAGTGGGGAAAAAAACGGAGTCACAACCTTGGCTTGGCTTTGTAATTTATGTTAAATGTTATGTTAGATTAACGTTGCATTTAGGAGATTAAAAAAAATGAAAAATCTGATATTTATTCACAGTTTAAAAAAAAAAAAAAAAAACACACTTTCTGGTGTGTTTTTTTTAATGTCCTATAGAGACACCTGTGGAAAAATGAGGGGGAAAAAAAAGCCACAAATGCAAATTTGTAAACACAATTTAATAATTTTCTTGAAACTGTTCAAACAAAAATGCAAATCGCTGCATGAAGCCAACCTTATACAGAAACCGCTTCACAAAGCAACACAAGTCATTGTAAGGGCTCGCTCACAAGAGTATACACTGGACAACTACCATCCAAGGTTATGTCCGATAGCACTGGAAAAAGAAGAAAAAAATCATAATTAAGTCTACTAGCTGAAACACGTTGGTTTGCCTTCCATGGATTTCCTCTGGTGTCCAGTACATTCATTTTTAACTTGATATAATAAAAGCAAGTTTTTATATCTTTTTCTACATTGGTCTTCATCTCTGGAGATTTTTTTTGCACTTTCTGCATTTGATGGTCACGCCAGAGACTGAAACGGCTCCGACAAGGTGCATTCGGATGTGGTGGGCTGACTTTCCATTTTTCCCCTCTTTTCCTTTGCCTCATCAGATAGCACTCGGCCCAATGTTATTCCATGGGGCAGTGCACATCGGATCACACATCCACTGAAGTCTGAGTGCATGGAAACCCTTCGAACTGCACTCGGATGACATCTGAGTACAGTTAGATTTCTGCAAACACACATTGGAGAAATCTTGTTCATCTTCACTTCACTTATGCTAAGATTCTCTCATCAGATCAGAGTTTGATCGGAGTCCCATTTACATAATGGATCTTATTGTTTTGCATGAGAGAATCTACGATAATTTGACCCTGGCATTAGACTGGCTAAAATATAGAGGCTCATTGCAATATATAACGTGATAGAGATATATATAAAATGTTATCTTTCCAACTCAACTACTGGCTTTTGCCTGATCGTATGCACTACAAACACATGTGGAAAAATAACATACGGTAAGGAAATCTGTCAGCAGAGATTCCACACCCCAAACAATTTATTTGTGCATGTACTGTAGCTCTTTTAAAGAAAAGTCCAATGCTACCTTTCCATGGCCAGTCTGTTCTTCTATTACTGAGAAATCGGCATTTGAATTGATATGCAAATAGCCGTGTTAGATCTGAAGCCTCTGTCACACCAGCTCTAGTACCCACCTCTATGTAGTGAGACTTCAATCAAACAGTAAGGGGCATTGCTAGGAGTGGAATAGAGCTGGAGTGACAGAGGCTGCAGATCTAAGGCTATATGCACACGTTGTAGATTTGACTGTGGAATTTTCTGTGCAGATTCTGCATTCCTTGGCAGAAAACGCAGGTCTGAATCTGCGCCTTTTTTGGTATGTGCACACAGCAGATTTCTGCCTTTTTTTCCCCCTTGCAGATTTCTATGGAATGGGTGCAGAAACGCAGCAGATCTGCAAAAAGAATAAAGGGTATGTGCACACGTATTCTTGAGGTTTGCGGATGTTTCCGCAGCGGATTTGTGAAAACCGCAGGTAAAAGGCACTGCGTTTTACCTGCAGATTTCCCGCGGATTCCACTGCGGTTTTCTATTATGGAGCAGGAGCAGGTGTAAAACCGCTGCCGATTCCGCAAAAAGAATTGACATGCTGCGGAATGTAAACCGCTGCGTTTCCGCACTTTTTTTCCGCAGCATGTGCATTGCAGATTGCGTTTCCCATAAGTTTACATTGTACTGTAAACGCATGGGAAACTACTGCGGACCCGCCGCTGCGGAAATGCTGCGAATCCGCAGCGTGTGAACACAGCCAATGACATGCTCCTTTTTTTAATCTGATGCGTTTTCAGTGCAGATTTTTCTGCACCATTAGCACAGCATTTTTTTTTGCATTGACTGTGGAATTTTCCGTGCAGATTCTGCATTTCTTGGCAGAAAACGCAGGTCAGAATCTGCGGGGTTTTTTTTTGTACGTGCAGACATCGCAGATTATTTGTGCAGATTTCTTCCCCCTGCAGATTTCTATTATGGAATGGGTGCAGAAACGCAGCAGATATGCAAAAAGAATTGACATGGTCCTTTTTTTAATCTGCTGCGTTTTCCGATTTTTTCTGCACCATTGGCACAGTATTTTTTTTTCCCCATTGATCTACATTGTACTGTAAATCACTTGCGGATGTGCAGCGTTTCTGCGCAGAAAAAAAAAGCTGCAGATCTGCAGGAAATCTGCAACGTGTGCACATAGCCTAATACAGAAATTTGCATACGAGTTCAAACACAGATTTCCCAGTAAACAGAGGAACAGACTGGCCATGTAAGGTATTTCTAGACTTGTCTTTGAAAGAGCTACATGCAAATAGTTTAGGGGGTGAAATCCTGCTGACAGATTCCCTTTAAACCAAAGGTTTAATCAAAAGTATTAAATCTAGCTTATAGCCTTGCAAGCACAAAGACTACTACAGACTGGATACAGACAAACACTGATCATTCCATCATTCCATGCTATGAAAGAGTCGAATGTTGTAATGCACATGCAGAGTAATGAGCGCTTCTCCGATGTTGGCATAACAGTAGTGCAAATAAACAGAAGTCATTTCAGTGCAAACGTATTCATTTTGGCACAGCGCCTTCCCACCACACATCACTACGCTTTAATCAAGGAAGCAAAAACTAAAAACATTCGCATGAACGGGGCATTCAAATGGTTCTACTGAGATTCTCAGAATAGAGGCTGATTACTTCACATTTAACTATCGCTAGGCAGACAGCGATCCTATTGTTGAGATCACTCAAAATAAGGCCATTTCCAACGGGGACACAAAACTTCACTTGTCTTGGGGATGTCATGGCCCGCGCAGGGCTCTGAGCAAGCTCTGTGACCATGCTTGGGTGTCACCAGACAGATGCTTCACACACAAGACAATCACTATGTGGAACGAGGAGACGTTTTGTGACAATTCACTGCGATGCAAAACAACAACAACACCACAACACACAGGACCATTAGTGGGATGAGTGCAGCGTAAAGGAACACCATTCTACCTTCGTTCTATTGCAAAGATATGGCTCACCACCAACTCTCCCCCAGCCCTGAAAGAGAGGGATATTTAGAGGATAGGTTATGGGTAAGGGTGCAGATCACATCACTTTATATATGCACATAATGCAAGAACAACACAGAAATACAGCAGATCAGAACAGAGAAACCTATAATGCAACAAAGTGTACATATTATCTAGGGCCTGGGCTGCACAACACTGACATGGAGACCATAGGTGGACTCCTGAAGGTTTATTTGCGTAGGAATACTCTCAACCTGAAAGCAGCACCATACAACGTAGGTACGGTTTCTGCATTGCCTACAACAGCACAGTCAAAGAAGTTCTGCAGTCAGGTAATCTGAGACAGGGTTATTAGTAATACAAACATAAAAGGTGGATTCCATGGCAGGTGAGTGTTATGGTTTTCGTTTAGGCTTTATGCTTTACAATTACAGCACACTATATCACTAAAATAAACACTGTGGCAAGATGGCCACATATCTAGGCCCTGGTTACCAAGCTCCTGAGACTGGTCTAGCTGTATCTGAGGCCGGTTTCACACGTCAGTGGCTCCGGTACGTGAGGTGACAGTGACACTGACTCACGTAGACACATTGAAAGCAATGTGTCACTGCACATGTCAGCGTGTTTTCACGGACCGTGTGTCCTTGTGCAAAACACGGAGACATGTCAGTGTTCGTGGGAGCGCACGGATTACACGGACCCATTAAAGTCAATGGGTCCGTGTAAAACACGTACCGCACACGGACGCTGTCCGTGTGTAGTCCGTGTGCCGTGCAGGAGACAGCGCTACTGTAAGCGCTGTCCCCCCCCCCCCCCCCCCCCCATGTGGTGCTGAAGCGGCCATTCATATCATCTTTCCAGCAGCGTTCGCTGGAAAGAAGATATGAAAAAAAAATTTTTTTTTGTCCTCGTGTTTAAAATAAAGATCTGTCGCCAAACCCCTCCCACCCCCCCCCCCCCCGCTGTTACTAAAATACTCACCCGGCTCCCTCGCAGCCACCTGTCCTCGCCACACCTTCTCCTGTCACATGGGGCCGCCGATTACAGTCATGAATATCTAGGACTCTAGGTATGTCCGGGGTACCTGCCACGAAGTTGGACCTGAGACCCTCCGGACAGAACAGTTTCCAAATTTTTAGATAAATTTCTGATGTGACCAGTTTCCTGCTGGCTTGGATAGTGGCTATGACTTGGTCTGATAAGCCCTTAGGCTACTTTCACACTAGCGTCGTGCACTGCATGTCGCAATGCGTCGTTTAGGAGAAAAAACGCACATCCTGCAAAACTGCTTGCAAGATGCGTTTTTTCTCCATTGACTAAAATACTCACCCGGCTCCCTCGCAGCGTCCTGTCCTCGCCGCACCTTCTCCTGTATGAGCAGTCACGTGGGGCCGCCGATTACAGTCATGAATATGCGGCTCCACCTCCCATTGGGGTGGAGCCGCATATTCATTACTGTAATAAGCGACAGGGATCTTTATTTTAAAGGGAACCTGTCACCCCGTTTTTTGAGATTGAGCTATAAATACTGTTAAATAGGGCCTGCGCTGTGTGTTCCTATAGTGTATGTAGTGTACCCTGATTCCCCACCTATGCTGAGATATAACTTACCAAAGTCGCCGTTTTCGCCTGTCAATCAGGCTGGTCAGGTCGGGAGGGCGTGGTGACATCGCTGGTTCTTCCTCAGCTTTACGTTGGTGGCGTAGTGGCGTAGTGGTGAACAAGCAGCGCGCGATCTGCGCTGTAATCCCTTGCATCGGTGGGGGCGGCCATCTTCCTGGGGCCGCGCGTGCGCAGATCGAGTGCTCTGCTGCACGGGGCTTCAGGAAAATGGCCGCGGGATGCCGCGCGTGCACATTAGAGATCGCGGCGGCCATTTTCCCAAAGCCGAGTTTGCATCTCGGCTTTGGGAAAATGGCCGCCGCGATCTCTAATGCGCACGCGCGGCATCCCGTGGCCATTTTCCTGAAGCCCCGTGCAGCAGAGCACTCGATCTGCGCACGCGCGGCCCCAGGAAGATGGCCGCCCCCACCGATGCAAGGGATTACAGCGCAGATCGCGCGCTGCTTGTTCACCACCAACGTAAAGCTGAGGAAGAACCAGCGATGTCACCACGCCTTCCCGACCTGACCAGCCTGATTGACAGGCGAAAACGGCGACTTTGGTAAGTTATATCTCAGCATAGGTGGGGAATCGGGGTACACTACATACACTATAGGAACACACAGCGCAGGCCCTATTTAACAGTATTTATAGCTCAATCTCAAAAAACGGGGTGACAGGTTCCCTTTAAACACGACAAAAAAAAAAAAAAGGATTTTTCATATCTTCTTTCCAGCGAACGCTGCTGGAGAGAAGATATGAATGGCCGCTTCAGCACCAGATGCAGGGGACAGCGCTTATCTCTAGCACTGTCTCCTGCACGCTCCGTGTGGTACCCAGTCGGCACACGTGTGCCGCACTGATGTACCACGGGAGCACACGGACAATTCCAGTACCGGAATTATCTGGACGTGTGAGACTGGCCTTAGAAGGGTTCCCCCGCCTGAGAACCCACTAGCCATCAGCTGTCCATTCTCTAGCCACCTTACATTTCTCCAATAATAATCGTGGAAAAATGGGGCATTGAATGACTGCCAGTCAGAAAAAAATAAAATAACCATGCAAAACGTGGTCATGCTGGTATCTGTAGTGTGGAAGCAATGCTTTGTAGGAAAGCCCAAATTGGAGAACTGTATTTATCATTGAATAAGTCTGAGAGACCACGTGAGGCTGTTGTACTTAGGATGATACAGCCATTCTGATATGGATTTTTAAGATGAGTGTTTTACAAGTAGCATATTCATTTCAATATCAGCCAGGAATTCAAAGCGATTCTAGGAGCGTGTTCACTTTTTCACCAAAAGAAATCAGAAAAAAAAAAAAAAAATGTAAAAATACCACCTCATTGTGAGCACATCCTAATAAGCATTTTCAAAGTAAATACACCATTAGGTCATGGGTGACAATGTCAAAAGAAAGACTTGGCTTATCTTATTGGCCCGTTGTGAGCTTGCACACAACCATGTTCTGCATGATGACTGTTGGTGAGCCATAGCACCTAATAATGAGGACTACAGAACCATGGAATTAATGGTGCTATATAAATAATAATAAAGACTAAGGCCACGTTCAGTATTTGGTCAGTATTTTACATCAGTATTTGTAGCCACAACCAGGAGTGGGTGATAAATGCAGAAGTGGTGCATATGTTTCTATTATACTTTTCCTCCGATTCTTCCCCTCCTGGTTTTGACTTACAAATACTGATGTAAAATACTGAACGGGTGAATGTGGCATTAGAAAAAGATTCACACAGATGTTTTCCTAAAAGTGCCAGAGTTTGGTGTGGCAAAAAGTCCCTTCCTGGGTGAGAACACTGATGTCATTGTATACAGCACATCTATACAACAGGTTGAGTAATGCACATTACCAATTTAGTGCTAGGACTAAGAACAGCAAGTGAATTTCAGACAGAGTAAATTGAAAGGCCATTTCTCCTAAAGTATGTAGAACCCATTAATGTAGGGGTATTACAGGTAGGCAGGGGGCAGACATTGTGGCTGCAGCTCGGAAAGCTCAGCAGTAGAATTGAGCAAATCGGTCACCGAATCTGAATTTGCCATATTGGTGCCGAATTTATGTTTGATGACCAGTTCTGAACATATTCGGTCATTTCTACTCACTGACTCCAATGGCTTTCGGCAGATATTGCAAAAACAATATTCACCGCCGATTGTAATCAGAACCGAATTTTGAAAACTTCGCTCAATGCTACTCAGCAGGACCATGTATTACTTAGTAGAAACTAGTATATAGAAACTAGGATGACACCCAATGGGGATGTAAACAGGGCTTGTGCTGTCAGTGATATTCTGTGACCACGGAACAATCAGTGCACATGAGTGCGGTCGTCCTACCCGGACAGGCAGTTAGACAGCAGCCGATCGTCACGCAGTGTAATCGCACCCTGAGACTGGTGATAAACAATTGCAGAGTGCAGAGAAACTGAGCAGCTGTCATTTCATAGACCGGCCATAAGCAGAGAATGAATGAGAACAGAACCCTGCTCACGGCAGCACATGTGCTGTTTACACAAGGCGACGTGCAGCTGAGAAGTTTGTTTTGTGTTTTTTTAAAGTTTAAAATTCTTTTCACCAGACAACCGAGTTTTGTTCGTTCTCTGGATAGTTGGCAGCCTGTTCAGACAGGCCAGTTACAAGAATACAAGAGCTCTTAGATACCTATTTTGGTTTGACCAGTGTAAATAGACCCCCTTTATAAAAATATACCGTATATATTTATATTATTTTTTTACAAGGCGAGATAACCAAGATCATCTAGTGTAAACCCAATCCAGGTGACCAGCTGGCATCCCATGGGCATACAATGCAGCAGGTATATAAATGGGCAGACTTGTAATAAGTGCGTGAGGTCGGCCAGAGTGACATCAATGCTTTTCTGGCTAATATGAGGAGAGAAACCCTCATTAATAAAAGGATAAACCAGCTCCTACTCCTGATTAGTACATACAGCAGCCTGCATTCCTTCTACAGTACAAAGACTTCCTTTCTGGACAGAAATGACTAATTCTAGAATGTCTCCGCTTCCTCTTCAATATCTGGAGGGTGACAATGTATATTCATGAGTATCTACTTATGTCCCATGCTTTCATGGTGATGTCACCTAGGTAGCATTGTATGCAACAATAAGGAAGATGCAGGAGGGAAACACAAAGTGTCAAAGTGTTCATGGAGGAAGCGGCTCCCATTGTCTCAGGTATAGCACCTACAATAACTCCAGACCAGAGCCTAATGATGTGACCACACAGGGGGTACACCCCCAGGTCCAGGGTACTACATTACAGTGGGCACAGACCTGAGCCATTACACACTGTGCTGGGCGCAGTACGGGGCACTGATCACTCAGGAGTCACCCTAATGATGCGACCACACAGGGGGTACACCATTACAGTGGGCACAGACCTGAGCCATTACACACTGTGCTGGGCGCAGTACGGGGCACTGATCACTCAGGAGTCACCCTAATGATGCGACCACACAGGGGGTACACCCACAGGTCCAGGGTACTACATTACAGTGGGCACAGACCTGAGCCATTACACACTGTGCTGGGCACAGTACGGGGCACTGATCACTCAGAAGTCACCCTAATGATGCGACCACACAGGGGGTACACCCACAGATCCTGGGTACTACATTACAGTGGGCACAGACCTGAGCCATTACACACTGTGCTGGGCGCAGTACGGGGTACTGATCACTCAGGAGTCACCCTAATTATGCGACCACACAGGGGGTACATCCACAGATCCTGGGTACTACATTACAGTGGGCACAGACCTGGGCCATTACACACTGTGCTGGGCACAGTACGGGGCACTGATCACTCAGGAGTCACCCCAATTATGCGACCACACAGGGGGTACACCCACAGATCCTGGGTACTACATTACAGTGGGCACAGACCTGGGCCATTACACACTGTGCTGGGCGCAGTACGGGGTACTGATCACTCAGGAGTCACCCTAATGATGTAACCACACAGGGGTACATCCCCAGGTCCAGGGTACTACATCACAGTGGGCACAGACCTGAGCCATTACACACTGTGCTGGGCATAGTAGGGGCACTGATCACTCAGGAGTCACCCTAATGATGTGACCACACAGGAGGAGACGCTCCCCAGGTCCAGGGTACTACAATACAGTGGGCACAGACCTGAGCCATTACACCCTGTGCTGGGCATAGTAGGGGCACTGATCACTCAGGAGTCACCAGTATGAAGACCCCTAGTGATCACTGTCACATCAATTCCAGGACAGCAGCCTTCTCGTGTCACCCACTAGCAGATCACCATGGCCCCCCACTGTGGAGGTGTGCAGAGCAGTGACGTGATATACAGTGTGTGCCACCCAGCTCCTGTCACTGCCCGGCTGCGGACCACCTCCCCCCACCACAACCCGAACTTTTCCCCAGCACTCACTCATAGCTGGAACAGGACGCGGTCTCGGCGGCTCCGTAACACTCCGGGACTCCCGGGCACTGCACTCCCCTAGCCGGACATCCCCGCTCCACACACCGTCTTCCGGTCCACCCGCCTCACTCACTGCTGGGGGCCAACTTCCGCATCTCACAGGGACAACGGCCCCACCCAGACGTCACCAGCCACGCCCACTGCCAAGGGAACGGCTCCTCCCATTGGCTGGGGCACCGGGTCAGGAGGCGGCAGACAGCGGAGATTTCGGGGTGACGTCATCAAGGCGGCGACATGGCCCTGGGCTCAGCAATGCTAAACACTGGCGCTATTTATAGCCGGCGTCAGTCATGCCATTGTCTCCGGGGCACGGGGAGTGTGGGAGCGGCCATTACCGGCCTCATTAGGGAGGGGTGGAGGATACCGGGGATAATATGGGGCTGAGTCACCGAGGTGCTTGTGCCACCGTCCCGGGGTACAGCACCGTTACATGGCGCAATGTTCTTCTGCACACAAAGTTGCGCCAAAAAATTGTGACTTTTGTTGTTTTCAGCCAATTCTGCTGAATCGGGTGGACGGGGCATGGTGAAGCCCGTAGATGAATTCACCAGAAGATGTGGCGTGCCTTATGCCAGAAATCTTACTTCCATCACTGACTGGAGTAGCATTACTGGCAGAGGCGCAGTCTGGTGACGTGTCTACTTCCTTAAAGGGGTTGTCCAGCCTCAGGTCACAAGTGTGCAGCCAGGAGGGGGCAGTCATGTGACCACAAGTCTGCCATATGCAATCTCTGACCACATGCCCACTATATACATATATATACAGTGGGGCAAAAAAGTATTTAGTCAGTCAGCAATAGTGCTTAAAAAGATGAGAGGCGTCTGTAATTTACATCATAGGTAGACCTCAACTATGGGAGACAAACTGAGAAAAAAAAATCCAGAAAATCACATTGTCTGTTTTTTTAACATTTTATTTGCATATTATGGTGGAAAATAAGTATTTGGTCAGAAACAAAATTTCATCTCAATACTTTGTAATATATCCTTTGTTGGCAATGACAGAGGTCAAACGTTTTCTGTAAGTCTTCACAAGGTTGCCACACACTGTTGTTGGTATGTTGGCCCATTCCTCCATGCAGATCTCCTCTAGAGCAGTGATGTTTTTGGCTTTTCGCTTGGCAACACAGACTTTCAACTCCCTCCAAAGGTTTTCTATAGGGTTGAGATCTGGAGACTGGCTAGGCCACTCCAGAACCTTGAAATGCTTCTTACGAAGCCACTCCTTCGTTGCCCTGGCGGTGTGCTTTGGATCATTGTCATGTTGAAAGACCCAGCCACGTTTCATCTTCAATGCCCTTGCTGATGGAAGGAGGTTTGCACTCAAAATCTCACGATACATGGCCCCATTAATTCTTTCATGTACCCGGATCAGTCGTCCTGGCCCCTTTGCAGAGAAACAGCCCCAAAGCATGATGTTTCCACCACCATGCTTTACAGTAGGTATGGTGTTTGATGGATGCAACTCAGTATTCTTTTTCCTCCAAACACGACAAGTTGTATTTCTACCAAACAGTTCCAGTTTGGTTTCATCAGACCATAGGACATTCTCCCAAAACTCCTCTGGATCATCCAAATGCTCTCTAGCAAACTTCAGACGGGCCCGGACATGTACTGGCTTAAGCAGTGGGACACGTCTGGCACTGCAGGATCTGAGTCCATGGTGGCGTAGTGTGTTACTTATGGTAGGCCTTGTTACATTGGTCCCAGCTCTCTGCAGTTCATTCACTAGGTCCCCCCGCGTGGTTCTGGGATATTTGCTCACCGTTCTTGTGATCATTCTGACCCCACGGGGGGGGATTTTGCGTGGAGCCCCAGATCGAGGGAGATTATCAGTGGTCTTGTATGTCTTCCATTTTCTAATTATTGCTCCCACTGTTGATTTCTTCACTCCAAGCTGGTTGGCTATTGCAGATTCAGTCTTCCCAGCCTGGTGCAGGGCTACAATTTTGTTTCTGGTGTCCTTTGACAGCTCTTTGGTCTTCACCATAGTGGAGTTTGGAGTCAGACTGTTTGAGGGTGTGCACAGGTGTCTTTTTATACTGATAACAAGTTTAAATAGGTGCCATTACTACAGGTAATGAGTGGAGGAAAGAGGAGACTCTTAAAGAAGAAGTTACAGGTCTGTGAGAGCCAGAAATCTTGATTGTTTGTTTCTGACCAAATACTTATTTTCCACCATAATATGCAAATAAAATGTTAAAAAAACAGACAATGTGATTTTCTGGATTTTTTTTTCTCAGTTTGTCTCCCATAGTTGAGGTCTACCTATGATGTAAATTACAGACGCCTCTTATCTTTTTAAGTGGTGGAACTTGCACTATTGCTGACTGACTAAATACTTTTTTGCCCCACTGTATATATATATATATATACATGACCACATGCCCACCATATACTTTGCCCTGAGCGCAGCCTCACCCATCTAGCTGGCACGTAGCTGCGGTATGCAAATCACATACTTGCAGTCAGACCGGAGAATCCTCGTACTGCAGGCAATGTGAGGTTACACTGTGTGACTGCACACTTGTAGTCTAAGGCTGGATGAACCCTTTAAGTGAGGTATGCATCTCATTCCAGCACGCCCTTCATTAAGACATATACAAAATGCCATTCTTAAAGGGAACCTATCATTTCCTTTTTGTATGTTCGTGATGCAATGTGCATCACTGAGAAAACAATTTTAAAGAAAAGATCCCATTAGATACAGTTATGCTCAAAAGTTTACACACCCTGGCAGAATTTTTGCTTTCTTGGCCTTTTACCAGAGCATATGTATGGTTAGTAGTTGGGTGAAGCCATTTGTTGTGAAACTACTGTGTTTTCTCTTTTTAAATCCTAATGACAACCCAAAACATCCAAATGACGCTGATCAAAAGTTCACCTACCCCATTACTTAATACCGTGTATTGCCCCCTCTAACATCAATGACAGCTTGAAGTCTTTTGTATTAGTTGTGGATGAGGTTCTTTATTTTCTCAGATGGTAAAGCTGCCCGCTCATCTTGGCCAAAAGCTTCCAGTTTCGGTAAACTCCTGGGCTATCTAACATGAACTGCGCCCTTGAGATCTCCCCAGAGTGGCTCAATGATATTGAGGTCAGGAGACTGAGATGGCCACTCCATAACCTTCACTTTGTTCTGCTGTAGCCAATGACAGGTCGGCTTGGCCTTGTGTTTTGGATCATTGTCATGTTGGAGCATTCCAGGCTGATGAGTACAAATTTACCTCCAGTATTTGCTGATAACGTGCTGCATTCATCTTTCCTTCAACTTTGACCAAGATCCTGTGCCTTTGTAGCTCACACATCTCCAAATCATCAGTGATTCACCTCCGTGCTTTACAGTAGGAATGGTGTTCCTTTCATCATTGGCCTTGTTGACCTCTCTCCTAATGTAACATTTATGGTTGTGGACAAAAAGTTCAATTTTGGTCTCATCACTCCAAATTACCTTGTTTCAGAAGTTTTGAGGATTGTCTCTGTGCTGTTTTGCGCATTGTAGGAGAGATGCCTTCTGGCATTTGCGCCCTAATTAAGACAAACATAGCAGCCACCTCGGTGGCCAGATCTATGTATCTATGGATGGGTCAGTTGGAACAGCATTTGTCCAATAAGACCCCTAAAACTGATATTCTAAACTCCCTCCCCTTCATGAAATCAGCCATGGCGTTCCTGTCTGATATGTCGGTCGAATCAGCTAGAAACAGCTATCTAATGCAGCTAGGAGGGCCGTATGGTTAAGATCTTGGTCAGGAGATAACGCCTCTAAGACGAAACTCTGCTCCAACCCATTTTCAGGGCTAAGAGTATTTGGGCAAGCCTTAGATAACATTCTGGAATCAGCCTCTGACAAAAAGAAACGGTTCTCTGAGGACAAACCTATGTGGCCTCAGCCCTTTCGAAGAGGATTCTTCTCTAGGAGACAGTATGACTTTAGAAATCAGGTGGGTCCTACAGGGGCTCCCGTAGCCAAGGTGGGCAGATCAAAGGTTTCTTCTTTAGCCTGGCCTCCAGATCCAAAAGACAATGACGCCGCTTGCATCGGGGGAAGGCTCCTCTACTTTGCAGAAAACTGGGCCCAGATCACACAAAATCAGTGGGTTTGCAGAACCATTGCAGAGGGATACAGCATGGAGCTTTACTTATCCCCACGCACTGGCATCCGTGGTGACTAGGGTTGAGCGAAACGGATCGGACAATTTCAAAAGTCGCCGACTTTTGGCAAAGTCGGGTTTCATGAAATCCGACCCGATCCTAGTGTGGGATTGGCAATGCGGTCGGCGATCTTCGCACCAAAGTCGTGTTTCATATGACGCGTTCAGCGCCATTTTTATACATATCTATAATATAACGGTGGGAGCGTCACTCTGTCCGAAGCCTTTATAGACTGCGCAAGCGCGACGCACCGCACCTGCGCAGTCTAGACCAGAGTGACGCTGCCGAACTTACTTATCCCCCCCATAATATACCGGCCACGGGGGCTCCACACACCCGCAGATCCCCCATAATATAGCGGACATGGGGGCTCCACACATCCCCGCACCCCCCCCCCCCCCCAATAGACCGGCCATGGAGGCTCCGTGCTCTGCAGCTCCAGTCAGGGTAGCTGCAGAGCCCAGCGGAGCTCCAGGACCTTCCATGATGTCACCACAGGCATGTGACTAGTGACGCGAGTGGGCGGAGTCAGCCCACTGGGTACCACACGGAGCGTTCCGGAGACAGCGCTAAAGTTTAGCGCTGTCCCCGGCATCGTGCTGAAGCCCCATTCATATGTTCCCTGCAGCAGCGTTTGCTGTAGGGAACATATATGAATATTAGTGTTTAAAATGCAGATCCAGGTCCCTCCCACCCCCTGTGCGCCCCCCCCCCGTGCCCCCCCTCCTGTTCGCCCCCCCCCCCCCGTGACCCCTCCCCTCCTGTGTGCCCACCCCCCCCCCCTCCCCCGCTGTGATTAAAATACCTAGCTTCCGGATCCCTCGCCGCAACGTCCTCTCCTGGCCGCAGCTTCTCCTGCATGCAGTCACGTGGGGCCGCCGATTACAGTACTGAATATGCGGCTCCGCCCCTTTGGGAGGCGGAGCCACATATTCATGATTTTAATCGGCGGCACCACGTGACCGCATACAGGAGAAGCTGCGGCCAGGAGAGGACGCTGCGGCGAGGGATCCAGAAGCTAGGTGAGTATTTTAATCACAGCGGGGGGGGGGGGGTCCTGGATCTGCATTTTAAACACTAATATTCATATCTTCTCTACAGCAAACGCTGCTGCAGGGAAGATATGAATAGCGGGTTCAGCACCAGTGGGGGGGACAGCGCTTAATGTAGCGCTGTCTCCTGCACGGCACACGGACTGCACACGGACAATGTCCGTGTGCGGTACGTGTTTTACATGGACCCATTGACTTTAATGGGTCTGTGTAATCCGTGTGCTCCCACGAACACTGACATGTCTCCGTGTTTGGCACGGAGACACGGTCCGCAAAAAATCAATGACATCTGAAAAGATGCATTGATTTTTATGTGTCTACGTGTGTCAGTGGCTCCGGTACGTGAGGAAACTGTCACCTCACGTACCGGAGCCACTGACGTGTGAAACTGGCCTTATAGCCAGCGCCGCACTCAGGCAGTAAGCACAGCCGCCCCCAGCACAGCCGCCCCAGCACAACCACTGCTACAGCCGCCCCAGCACAGCCACAGCTACAGCCACGCACAGCCGCCCCCAGCACAGCCACGCACAGCTGCCCCAGCACAGCCACAGCTACAGCCACGCACAGCCGCCCCCAGCACAGCCAGGCACAGCTGCCCCCAGTACAGCCACGCACAGCCGCCCCCAGCACAACCGCCCCAGCACAGCCACAGCTACAGCCACGCACAGCCGCCCCGAGCACACCCACGCACAGCCGCCCCCAGTACAGCCGCCACAGCCACGCACAGCCGCCACAGCCACGCACAGCCGCCCCCGCCACAGCCAAGCACAGCCGCTCCCAGCACAGCAGCCCCCAGCACAGCCACGCACAGCCGCCCCCAGCACAGCCTCCCCCAGCACAGCCACGCACAGCCGCACCCAGCACAGCCACGCACAGCCATCCCCAGCACAGCCGCCCCCAGCACAGCCACGCACAGAAGCCCCCAGCACAGCCACACACAGCCGCCCCATGCACAGCCACGCACAGCCGCCCCCAGCACAGCCACACACAGCGCCCCCAACACAGCCACGCACAGCCGCTCCCAGCACAGCCACGCACAGCCTCCCCCAGCACAGCCACACACAGCGCCCCCAACACAGCCACGCACAGCCGCTCCCAGCACAGCCACGCACAGCCTCCCCCAGCACAGCCACACACAGCGCCCCCAACACAGCCACACACAGCCGCTCCCAGCACAGCCACGCACAGCGGCCCCCAGCACAGCTGCCCCCAGCACAGCCACGCACAGCCGCCCCCAGCACAGCCACGCACAGCCGCCCCCAGCACAGCCACCCGCACAGCCGCCCCCTGCACAGCCACCCGCACTCGGGCAGTAGAGCCGGAGAGAGAAAGATGGGAGCAACATATGGCAGAATGGGAACAGGCAGAATGGGTGCAGCACATTACAACAGAATGGGGGAACAGGATGGGAACAGCACATGACAGAATGGTTGCGCACCATGGGAGCAGCACATGACAGAATGGGGGTGCACGATGGGAGCAGCATATGACAGAATGGGGGCACACACATGACAGGATGGGGGTGCAGGATGGGAGCACATGACAGGATGGGGGTGCAGGATGGGAGCACATGACAGGATGAGGGTGCAGGATGGGAGCACATGACAGGATGGGGGTGCAGGATGGGAGCACATGACAGGATGTGGACGCAGGATGGGAGCACATGACAGGATGGGGACGCAGGATGGGAGCATATGACAGGATGGGAACGCAGGATGGGGCAGCACATGACAGGATGGGGGTGCAGAATGGGAGCAGCCCATGACAGAATGGGGGCGCAGGATGGGAGCAGCACATGACAGGATGGGGGTGCAGGATGGGAACAGCCCATGACAGAATGGGGGCGCAGGATGGGAGCAGCACATGACAGAATGGGGGCGCAGGATGGGAGCAGCACATGACAGGATGGGGGTGCAGGATGGGAACAGCACATGACAGGACGGGGCGCAGGATGGAGCAGCACATGACAGGATGGGGACGCAGGATGGAGCAGCACATGACAGGATGGATACCATATACTAATATAAATGCTCGCCACCCGGGCGTAGAACGGGTTCAATAGCTAGTATATATATATGTCATTGAGACACATATATATATTTATATTTACTTCAGCGCGATATAGCAGAAAAGCCGGTAATTCAATTGCCGGCTTTTCATTTCTCCTTCCTAAACCCGACATGATATGAGACACGGTTTACATACAGTGCAAAATTTGGGCGCTGTAGCTATTAAATTCTATTAAATTTAAGGGTTAAATCTTGGAAAAAATCGGCGTGGGCTCCCGCGCAATTTTCTCCGCTAGAATGGTAAAGCCAGTGACTGAGGGCAGATATTAATAGCCTAGAGAGGGTCCACGGTTATTGGCCCCCCCTGGCTAAAAACATCTGCCCCCAGCCACCCCAGAAAAGGCACATCTGTTACATGCGCCTATTCTGGCACTTGGCCACTCTCTTCCCACTCCCATGTAGCGGTGGGATATGGGGTAATGAACGGTTAATGTCACCTTGCTATTGTAAGGTCACATTAAGCAAAGTATTATTGCAAAGTATTTGAATGAAATAAACACACAGGTTGTTGTAATATTTTATTCCACTCTCAATCCATCTGAAGACCCTCGACCTGTAACAAAGTAAAAATAATAAACCAACAATATCCCATACCTTCCGATGATCTGTCACGTCCCTTGATGTAAATCCATCTGAAGGGGTTAAAATATTTTACAAGCAGGAGCTCTGCTATAATGCAGCTGTGCTCGTGCCTGTAAAACCTCGGGGAATGAAGGTAATGTAGGTCAATGACTGTAGTTACCTTCATTCGCGGTGATGCGCCCCCTGCTGGATGTCGTCATATGACCTCGAGCGTGGGAACTTTTCTGAAAATTTTCCCAGCCTCGAGGTCATATGAGGACATCCAGCAGAGGGCGCATCACTGCGAATGATTGCGCCAACGCAATGTTTCTAGAGGCTCGGCGTTCACCCTCCCCGCTAGCGCAGATCCCCGATCTGCACTAGCGAGGAACGGGCCTCGGATGCACCTCGGACGCTGCAAGCAGCGTCCGAGGTCCATCACAAAAGAACGGCACATCGCTAGCGCGTGCCGAAAATGGCATGCGCTAGCGATGCGCTTCAGCTAAAAATCACATTGCTGTCTACGGGTGCGCTAACGGACCCGTTGCATGGCGTTAATTGCGACATTTTTGCCATGCAACGCAGTCCATTAGCGTTAACCCATTAATGCAATGTGAACCTAGCCTAAGGGCTTATCAGACCAAGTCATAGCCACTATCCAAGCCAGCAGGAAAATGGTCACATCAGCAATTTATCTAAAAATTTGGAAACGATTCTGTCCGGAGGGTCTCAGGTCCAACTTCGTGGCAGGTACCCCGGACATACCTAGAGTCCTAGATTTCCTTCAGGAAGGATTCAAGAAGGGGCGTAGGCCCAGCATCTTGAAGGTCCAGGTTTCCGCACTAAGCTCTTTCTTTGACTATCCTCTAGCATCACACTCAAGGATAGTAAGATTCATTCAAGCAATTCAGAAGCTGCACCCCACTATTAGGCAGTTACTCCGCCTTGGGACCTTAATCTGGTCCTCAGTTCCCTGTGTAGGGATCCATATGTCCCCAGCAAAGATATGCCCATATCAATTCGCACACGGAAAACTGAGTTTTTAGTGGCGAATCCCACGGCTAAGAGGGTAGGGGAGATCCAGGCCCTATCCACCAGAGACCCATATCTCCAGATCAGGGATGATCGTATAATCTTAAGACTAGACCCTGCATTCATACCAAAGGTAGGCTCTAGCCAGAACCGAAATCAGGTGATAGTGTTACCCTCCTTCTGTAGCAATCCCTCCAATGGGAAATAAGAGAGCCTCTACTCTCTGGATGTCAGACGGGCAGTTATTGAATATCTTGATGCCACTAGTAGCTGGCGTGTAGACCCATACCTGTTTATTCTTTTCGGGAGAAAACAGGGGGAAGAAGGCCTCTAAGGCTTCAATTTTAAAATGGATTACGACTGTAATCTCAGACGCTTACCGGGCTGAGTGGGTTGGCCCTCCAGTAGGCCTATGTGCCCACTCTACACGAGAGGTATCTGCTTCTTGGGCCGAGAGAGCAGGCGCATCATAAGAGCAGAGCTGTAGGGCAGCAACATAGGGCAGAGTTTACACATTCTGTAAGCACTATAAACTCGATGTACTGTCTGGCCAGCAGACCGCGTTTGGTAGGAAAGTTCTGCAAGCAGTAATACCACCCTAGGGAGGTTCTTTGGTACTCTCTATGGTGCTGTCAGGAGGGACGTCCTGGAAAATAGGTATTAGACCTACTGGTAATTATTTTTCCAGGAGTCCATCCTGACAGCACTGGTAGTTCCATCCCCGTTTTTTTATATGTCACATGATGTAATATGATTCTGTCATTAAAGTGTTATTTTCATTATCCATGTGGTGACACTTGTTACAACACTGAGGGAAAGGGGGTGGGACGGGACCTTTTAACCTCTCGTGTGCTTCCTGTCCCTGCAAGGCGGAGGAGGACATAATTAATTCACAAGTACCCGGTAAATATACGGTACATGAGGTAAAATACCTAAAAACATGTCTTTGAGCATATATTTGTGATACTGAACGTACCAACAATAAAAAGCGTCTCTCCTGATATCAGATTACCCAAACAATTCCTCTATTCATATATAAAGCTGCATAAGTGCCTAGTTCATATAGTCACATATAAAGGTGATTTGATAAACTAGTGATAAAAAAGTGCCCAGTGCTTAGTTTTGTTAATATATTGCATAGTGCAAATTAAGTTAGTATTCACCAATAAATGCGACATTATTTAGCAATGCTAGCTAATTGTAAAGTGCATGGAATATAGAAGTCAGCCAGATAAGTGGAGACTTGATCTAAAGTAAAAGCCCCATATCACAATGCCTATGCATAAGAGGTAAGGAAAGCACATATACAGTATATTAATACATGACCTGCACCTGCCGTCCATGTATTAATAATAGGGATAAATGCAATGCAAGTGGATTTTAGTACGTTGGTGATCTCTGACCGCCACAAAGAGTGAATGATTAATTGTCAAATTGAATTTGGCACGACTAACTCTAGGTACACAGTTTATCTAGACTTGAGCACAAAATGCTAGTCTTCATGAATCAGGGCATTTCTGTGACGGCGGACGTGATATTGCTGAAAAGAGGTGTGACTAGAGGAAAAGGGGCACGGTATAGCTTGCAATACAGCATCAAAAATTGGCCACAAATTGTGACACAAGTTTATGTCATAAAGTAAGCCAACAATAATTTGATGTAAGGTCATCGAGACAGGTTAAACATACTCCATGATTATAAACAGAATTACCTACTCTGCTCCGTTATTCAAACTTCATATTCAAAGCCCTTCCCACTAGAGTTTAGCAAAAAGATTTTCAGGACCCTAAGTCCAGCAGCTATGTCAGTAGCCTGTGACCCCTGGAACAGAGCTCTGTGAACCTCCTGACACCTGTTGTCATCCTCTGCCGTCTCTTCTGATTGGTAGGTCTTGCACAGTGTCACTCCCCCATGATGTTGCCACAGGCCTACTAATAGGAGGAGGTTCACAAGGTTCTGGTCCTGCAGCCTAGGACACCTAGTGTGGCCACTGGCCTTGGATAATTCTAGTTATTTTGCACAATTCTACTTGCCACCTTTTGCTATTTCGAATTTTAAAACATTTCTTGAATCTGCTCTTTTTTATCTTTTGGCTCAGCAGAAATGCTGGTACACGTCATGCCTTATCTCCAGACCAGGTTACTGCAATTTCATTCTTGGTGGCCTCTCATTTAACATTCTCTCATCCCTTTTAATCCATCCTTAATTCAGCTCCCCAATAATTCACCTGTCCCTGTGTTAATGTTCTGCTTTCCCTCCCCTTTCTTTGTAATTTCTGCCAGTCGGAATCACTCTCCACTGTCCAAAGAATCCAGTTCAAAATACGAAAAATGACTTCCAAGATTGTCTATAACTTGTAACCTAAAAACATCTCTGATCTAATTTCCCAACACATAATCACTTCTCCACATAATACTTCCTTCCCTGCTCTCCTCTTGTCTGCTGCTCACACAACCATCTCCAAGATTTGTCCCGTGCCTAGCCCAATTGATTAGTCTTTCCATCTTTTGAAGACTTCAAATATATCCACCTTTCAAGAACTGGTATAACTTGCAATACCCCTACTATCATAGTAGCAGCTCTTGCCCTCATCTACTGTATGCTTATCTTGTACATATTGAACCCTCTTGCGTATGGTCTCCCTTCCTATTGTACCTATCATTTATCCATGATTAGCTATGCTTGTTTTGTACCTTGCTATGTATAGCTAAATGATTGCTATGTACAGTACATGTTTTTCAGCGTATAAAGTGCTCTGAAATTAAGGGCGCTATGTAATAGATAATTTTTACCCCTTCGCCCTGAAGCCTGTTTTCACCTTCCTGACCAGGCCAATTTTTACAATTCTGACCACTGTCACTTTATGAGATCATAATTCCATAATGTTTCAATAGATCCCACTGATTCTGAGACTGTTTTGTCGTGACATACTGTACTTCATGATAGTGGTAACATTTCTTTGATATGACTTGCATTTATTTGTGTAAAAAAACAGACATTTGGCGAAAATTTTGAAAATTTCCCAATTT
Source organism: Ranitomeya imitator (assembly GCF_032444005.1). Classification (NCBI taxonomy): domain Eukaryota; kingdom Metazoa; phylum Chordata; class Amphibia; order Anura; family Dendrobatidae; genus Ranitomeya; species Ranitomeya imitator. The sequence continues at coordinate 386,223,023 of NC_091285.1, read as the reverse complement.
TCAAACTTTTAATTTTTCTGCCCTTAAATCAGAGAGTCACATCACACAAAATAGTTAATAAATAACATTTCCCACATGTCTACCTTACATCAGCACAATTTTTGAAACCTAATTTTTTTTTTGTTAGGACATTAAAAGGGTTAAAAGTTGACCAGCGACTTCTCATTTTTACAACAAAACCATTTTTTAGGGACCACTCCACACATTTGAAGTGACTTTGAGCGGCCTATATGGCAGAAAATACCCCAAAGTGACACCATTTTAAAAACTGCACCCCTCAAAGTACTCAAAACCACATTCAAGAATTTCGATTAACTCTTCAGGTGGTTCACATGATTTTTTGGAACGTGGAAGGAAAAAATAAACATTTTCTTTCTTTCACAAAAATTTTCCTTAGACCTAATATTTTTTACTTTCATAAAGGGAACAGGAGAAAATGGACCATACAATTTGTTGTGCAATTTCTCCTGAGCATGCCGATGCACCATATGTGGGGGAAATCTGCTGTTTGGGTACACTGCAGGGCTCGGAATGGAAGGAGCGCCATTTGACTTTTTGAAAGTAAAATATGCTGGAATAATTAGCGGATGCCATGTCGCATTTGGAAAGCCCCTGATGTGCCTAAACAGTGGAAATCCCCCACAAGTGACACCATTTTTTTAAACTAGGCACCTTTGGGAACTTATCTAGATGTGTACTGAACACCTTAAACCCCCAGGTACTTCACAGAAGTTTATAACGTTAAGCAGTGAAAATGAAAAAAAAAAAAAAACATTTTTCTCGCAAAAATCTTATTTTTAGCTCCAAATTTTGTATTTTCACAAGGGTAGCAGGACAAAATGGACCCCAAAATGTGTTGTGCAATTTCTCCCGAGTCCACCGATACCCCATATGAGGTCGAAAACTACTTTTGAGGCACAGTGCAAAGCTCATAAGGAAAGTAGCGCCATATTACAGTGCAGATTTTGCTGCACTGGTTTTTGAGGGTGCCATGTCACATTAGCAGAGCCCTTGAGATGCCAGAACAGAAGAACCCCCCCATATATAAGTGACACCATTTTACAAACTAAACCTCTCAATGAATTCCTCTAGAGTTGCAGTGATTATATTGACACCACAGGTTTGTCACATAATTTTATACCATTGGGCAGTGAAGAAAAAATAATTTACATTTTTACCACCAAAATTGTGTTAGCCCCAAAATTTTATATTACTATACTGGGAAAATTTTACAAACTAAACCTCTCAATGAATTCCTCTAGAGTTGCAGTGATTATATTGACACCACAGGTTTGTCACATAATTTTATACCATTGGGCAGTGAAGAAAAAATAATTTACATTTTTACCACCAAAATTGTGTTAGCCCCAAAATTTTATATTACTATACTGGGAAAATTGGAAAATGGCACCAAAATTTGTCTTCGAATTTCTGCTGATTGTAGAAATACCCCATATGTGGCTGTACAGTACAGTACTCTGGAGGGACGGAGCGCTATTTGCCTCCTGGAGCGCAGATTTTCCTAGAATAGTTTGTGGACAACATATACAGAGCCCCTAAGTATTAGAAAAGCAGAATCCCCCTGCAAGTGACCCCATTTTGGAAATTATACCCCTTTGGGAATTTTATCTACATGTGTAGTGATGATTTTTACAGGGTGTTTTCCATAAACAACCAGCAGTGGATGTTGATGAGTGAAAATTGCAAACTGCCGTTGTAGTGACCAGTACATTATGCCCAACTCATGCTTCTGGAGACACGATCTGTAAATTAGGCGGGCTCTGATGACTACACTAACCAAACATGGATACCACCGAAAAAAAGATGATGCAATGGTCAATTTATAGAAACAATCGATATAAACTTTATTAACACCAATTAAAAACTACATCACACCAAATTGGGACAGAGGGTGAAAAATGGAACAACACATACGCTCTGTGTGGTACATAGGTAGCTGACACAATCACCCGGCATAACAGCTAAACTCCATGGCATCTATATATATGTCTAGTCCTGTGTATAGACCACTGCCAGCTGTGACCACTACGTGCTCTATTAATTACTCCACAATATAATATACCGATATCCTGTCACTACTCACTGGTAAGAACTGTTGTGAATTCTGTGGCAGAGCTCCCTCCTGTGGTCACAAGTGGTACTTCGGCTGGTTCTCTCTGTGAGCTTCCGTTGGTGGAGGAAAGTGGTACTGCAGCTTCTGAGTTTCCTTCCTCAGGTGATGTGGTGAAGTCGTTAGGTGCTGTTCTATTTAACTCCACCTAGTGCTTTGATCCTGGCCTCCAGTCAATGTTCTAGTATTGGACCTGTTTCCTCCTGGATCGTTCCTGTGGCCTGCTGCTCTGCATAGCTAAGTTACTCTTTGCTATTTGTTTGCTGTTTTTTTTCTGTCCAGCTTGTCAATTTGTTTTTTACTGCTTGCTGGAAGCTCTGGGACGCAGAGGGTGTACCTCCGTGCCGTTAGTCTGGTACGGAGGGTCTTTTTGCCCCCTTTGCGTGGTTTTTGTAGGGTTTTGTGTTGACCGCAAAGTTACCTTTCCTATCCTCGCTCTGTTCAGAAAGTTGGGCCTCACTTTGCTAAATCTATTTCATCTCTACGTTTGTCTTTTCATCTTAACTCACAGTCATTATATGTGGGGGGCTGCCTTTTCCTTTGGGGTATTTCTCTGAGGCAAGGTAGGCTTATTTTCTATCTTCAGGCTAGCTAGTTTCTCAGGCCGTGCCGAGTTGCATAGGGAGCGTTAGGCGCAATCCACGGCTGCCTTTAGTGTGGTTGGAGAGGATTAGGGATTGCGGTCAACAGAGTTCCCACGTCTCAGAGCTCGTTCTTGTTTTTTGGGTTATTGCCAGGTCACTGTATGTGCTCTGACTTCTATGTCCATTGTGGTACTGAATTACCTAATCATAACAGTACTGGAGGCCGCAAGTACTAATGATTCCCAATAGAGGGAAAAAAGAAGTTCTGAGACCATTTTTTTTGTTCTCTGCACTGTGTTTTGCCCTTTTTTTCCCCTAGACATTTGGGTGGTTCAGGCCACAGGTGTAGCGATGGACATTAAAGGTCTGTCTTCATGTGTGGATCAGCTCACGGCAAGAGTACAAAGTATTCAAGACTTTGTGGTTCAGAATTCTATGTTAGAACCGAGAATTCCTATTCCTGATTTGTTTTTTGGAGATAGAACTAAATTTCTGAGTTTCAAAAATAATTGTAAACTATTTCTGGCTTTGAAACCTCGCTCCTCTGGTGACCCAGTTCAACAAGTTAGGATCGTTATTTCTTTTTTACGTGGCGACCCTCAAGACTGGGCATTTTCTCTTGCGTCAGGAGATCCTGCATTAAGTAATATCGATGCATTTTTCCTGGCGCTCGGATTGCTGTACGATGAGCCTAATTCTGTTGATCAGGCAGAGAAGAATTTGCTGGCTCTGTGTCAGGGTCATGATGAAATAGAGGTATATTGTCAGAAATTTAGAAAGTGGTCCGTACTCACTCAGTGGAATGAAGGTGCGCTCGCAGCTATTTTCAGAAAAGGTCTCTCTGAAGCCCTTAAGGATGTCATGGTGGGATTTCCTATGCCTGCTGGTCTGAATGAGTCTATGTCTTTGGCCATTCAGATCGGTCGACGCTTGCGCGAGCGTAAATCTGTGCACCATTTGGCGGTATTACCTGAGCTTAAACCTGAGCCTATGCAGTGCGATAGGACTTTGACCAGAGTTGAACGGCAAGAACACAGACGTTTGAATGGGCTGTGTTTCTACTGTGGTGATTCCACTCATGCTATCTCTGATTGTCCTAAGCGCACTAAGCGGTTCGCTAGGTCTGCCACCATTGGTACGGTACAGTCAAAATTTCTTCTGTCTGTTACCTTGATCTGCTCTTTGTCATCATATTCTGTCATGGCATTTGTGGACTCAGGCGCTGCTCTGAATTTGATGGACTTAGAGTATGCTAGGCGTTGTGGGTTTTTCTTGGAGCCCTTGCAGTGTCCTATTCCATTGAGAGGAATTGATGCTACGCCTTTGGCCAAGAATAAGCCTCAGTACTGGACCCAGCTGACCATGTGCATGGCTCCTGCACATCAGGAGGTTATTCGCTTTCTGGTGTTGCATAATCTGCATGATGTGGTCATGTTGGGGTTGCCATGGCTACAAGTCCATAATCCAGTATTAGATTGGAAATCCATGTCTGTGTCCAGCTGGGGTTGTCAGGGGGTACATGGTGATGTCCCATTTCTGACTATTTCGTCATCCACCCCTTCTGAGGTTCCTGAGTTCTTGTCTGATTACCGGGATTTATTTGATGAGCCCAAGTCCGATACCCTACCTCCGCATAGGGATTGTGATTGTGCTATCGATTTTATTCCTGGTAGTAAATTCCCAAAAGGTCGACTGTTTAATTTATCTGTGCCTGAGCACGCCGCTATGCGGAGTTATGTGAAGGAGTCTTTGGAGAAGGGGCATATTCGCCCGTCATCGTCGCCATTAGGAGCAGGGTTCTTTTTTGTAGCCAAGAAGGATGGTTCGCTGAGACCTTGTATAGATTACCGCCTTCTAAATAAGATCACGGTTAAATTTCAGTACCCCTTGCCATTGTTATCTGATTTGTTTGCTCGGATTAAGGGGGCTAGTTGGTTCACCAAGATAGATCTTCATGGTGCGTATAATCTTGTGCGTATTAAGCGAGGCGATGAGTGGAAAACAGCATTTAATACGCCCGAGGGCCATTTTGAGTACCTAGTTATGCCGTTCGGACTTGCCAATGCTCCATCAGTGTTTCAGTCCTTTATGCATGACATCTTCCGAGAGTACCTGGATAAATTCCTGATTGTGTACTTAGATGACATTTTGATCTTCTCGGATGATTGGGAGTCTCATGTGAAGCAGGTCAGAACGGTGTTTCAGGTCCTGCGTGCTAATTCTTTGTTTGTGAAGGGATCAAAGTGTCTCTTTGGTGTTCAGAAGGTTTCATTTTTGGGGTTCATCTTTTCCCCTTCTACTATCGAGATGGACCCTGTTAAGGTCCAAGCCATCCATAATTGGACTCAGCCGACATCTCTGAAAAGTCTGCAAAAGTTCCCGGGCTTTGCTAATTTTTATCGTCGCTTCATCTGCAATTTTTCTAGTATTGCTAAACCATTGACCGATTTGACCAAGAAAGGTGCTGATGTGGTCAATTGGTCTTCTGCTGCGGTGGAAGCTTTTCAAGAGTTGAAGCGTCGTTTTTCTTCTGCCCCTGTGTTGTGTCAACCAGATGTTTCGCTTCCGTTCCAGGTCGAGGTTGATGCTTCTGAGATTGGAGCAGGGGCTGTTTTGTCGCAGAGAAGTTCTGATTGCTCGGTGATGAAACCATGCGCCTTCTTTTCCAGGAAGTTTTCGCCTGCTGAGCGAAATTATGATGTGGGCAATCGAGAGTTGCTGGCCATGAAGTGGGCATTCGAGGAGTGGCGTCATTGGCTTGAAGGAGCTAAGCATCGCGTGGTGGTCTTGACTGATCATAAGAACTTGACTTATCTCGAGTCCGCCAAGCGGTTGAATCCTAGACAAGCTCGTTGGTCGTTGTTTTTTGCCCGTTTTGACTTTGTGATTTCATACCTTCCGGGATCTAAAAATGTGAAGGCGGATGCTCTGTCTAGGAGTTTTGTGCCCGACTCTCCGGGTGTATCTGAGCCGGCGGGTATCCTCAAAGAGGGAGTAATTGTGTCTGCCATCTCCCCTGATTTGCGGCGGGTGCTGCAAAAATTTCAGGCTAATAAACCTGATCGTTGCCCAGCGGAGAAACTGTTTGTCCCTGATAGGTGGACGAATAAAATTATCTCTGAGGTTCATTGTTCGGTGTTGGCTGGTCATCCTGGAATCTTTGGTACCAGAGAGTTAGTGGCTAGATCCTTTTGGTGGCCATCTCTGTCGCGGGATGTGCGTACTTTTGTGCAGTCCTGTGGGATTTGTGCTCGGGCTAAGCCCTGCTGTTCTCGTGCCAGTGGGTTGCTTTTGCCCTTGCCGGTCCCGAAGAGGCCTTGGACACATATCTCTATGGATTTTATTTCAGATCTTCCCGTCTCTCAAAAGATGTCAGTCATTTGGGTGGTCTGTGATCGCTTCTCTAAGATGGTCCATTTGGTACCCTTGTCTAAATTACCTTCCTCCTCTGATTTGGTGCCATTGTTTTTCCAGCATGTGGTTCGTTTACATGGCATTCCAGAGAATATCGTTTCTGACAGAGGTTCCCAGTTTGTTTCAAGGTTTTGGCGAGCCTTTTGTGGTAGGATGGGCATTGACTTGTCTTTTTCCTCGGCTTTCCATCCTCAGACTAATGGCCAGACCGAACGAACCAATCAGACCTTGGAAACATATCTGAAATGCTTTGTTTCTGCTGATCAGGATGACTGGGTGTCCTTTTTGCCTTTGGCTGAGTTCGCCCTTAATAATCGGGCCAGCTCGGCTACCTTGGTTTCACCGTTTTTCTGCAACTCTGGGTTCCATCCTCGTTTCTCTTCAGGGCAGGTTGAGTCTTCGGACTGTCCTGGTGTGGATACTGTGGTGGACAGGTTGCAGCAGATTTGGACTCATGTAGTGGACAATTTGACTTTGTCCCAGGAGAAGGCTCAACGTTTCGCTAATCGCAGACGCTGTGTGGGTCCCCGACTTCGGGTTGGGGATTTGGTTTGGTTATCTTCTCGTCATATTCCTATGAAGGTTTCCTCTCCTAAGTTTAAACCTCGTTTTATTGGTCCGTATAGGATTTCTGAGGTTCTTAATCCTGTGTCTTTTCGTCTGACCCTTCCAGATTCTTTTTCTATACATAACGTATTCCATAGGTCATTGTTGCGGAGATACGTGGCACCTATGGTTCCATCTGTTGATCCTCCTGCCCCGGTTTTGGTGGAGGGGGAGTTGGAGTATATTGTGGAGAAGATTTTGGATTCTCGTGTTTCAAGGCGGAAACTCCAGTATCTGGTTAAGTGGAAGGGTTATGCTCAGGAAGATAATTCCTGGGTCTTTGCCTCTGATGTCCATGCTCCCGATCTTGTTCGTGCCTTTCATATGGCTCATCCTGGTCGTCCTGGGAGCTCTGGTGAGGGTTCGGTGACCCCTCCTCAAGGGGGGGGGGGTACTGTTGTGAATTCTGTGGCAGAGCTCCCTCCTGTGGTCACAAGTGGTACTTCGGCTGGTTCTCTCTGTGAGCTTCCGTTGGTGGAGGAAAGTGGTACTGCGGCTTCTGAGTTTCCTTCCTCAGGTGATGTGGTGAAGTCGTTAGGTGCTGTTCTATTTAACTCCACCTAGTGCTTTGATCCTGGCCTCCAGTCAATGTTCTAGTATTGGACCTGTTTCCTCCTGGATCGTTCCTGTGGCCTGCTGCTCTGCATAGCTAAGTTACTCTTTGCTATTTGTTTACTGTTTTTTTTCTGTCCAGCTTGTCAATTTGTTTTTTACTGCTTGCTGGAAGCTCTGGGACGCAGAGGGTGTACCTCCGTGCCGTTAGTTCGGTACGGAGGGTCTTTTTGCCCCCTTTGCGTGGTTTTTGTAGGGTTTTGTGTTGACCGCAAAGTTACCTTTCCTATCCTCGCTCTGTTCAGAAAGTTGGGCCTCACTTTGCTAAATTTATTTCATCTCTACGTTTGTCTTTTCATCTTAACTCACAGTCATTATATGTGGGGGGCTGCCTTTTCCTTTGGGGTATTTCTCTGAGGCAAGGTAGGCTTATTTTCTATCTTCAGGCTAGCTAGTTTCTCAGGCCGTGCCGAGTTGCATAGGGAGCGTTAGGCGCAATCCACGGCTGCCTTTAGTGTGGTTGGAGAGGATTAGGGATTGCGGTCAACAGAGTTCCCACGTCTCAGAGCTCGTTCTTGTTTTTTGGGTTATTGCCAGGTCACTGTATGTGCTCTGACTTCTATGTCCATTGTGGTACTGAATTACCTAATCATAACAAAGAACTAGAACAAGTACACCCGCTTATCCTAACTGCCCATACACAGCAGGGACCGTATAGTCGGTCGATAATATTACCTGTATGGCGGGGATACCGGAGTAAAGCCGTAGTCCGGGCGAAAGCGTCTGCTCCGACGCGCGTTTCGGACCTTTTCCTTTTTCAAGTAACCAAACATGTGGGCGCTAAATGTGGCACACTGGAGCTCAGAAGGGAGGGGGGCATTTGGGAGTGGAGAATTCGCTGAATTTCTTTTGGGGGGCGAGGAGCCATTTCGCTTTTCCAGAGCCTTTGTGATACCAGTAACGTGTAAGCCCCTAAATTTCCGTTAAGACAGTAGATGAAGCACCTGAGTAACGGATTGCTTTTTTGTGGATTGAGTTGAAGCTTCTATTGGGAACATTTTCCCTAACCTTTATGATCACATTTATCCAGCACTCTATGCTGAGCACTTACATTTGGGTTTTCATCTAAATCTCCGAGTGACGTGACAGATGAAACTCCCGATGAATCCATTCACTATAATGAGGTAGCAGAGTTACTTTGGACTCCGCCTGGCCTCTGTTCAGCGGTGTCCTTTTTTTCAGAAGTGCATAAAACTGTGGCCGATGGCACATTTATGCAATCCTAAAAAGACAGACATCGCCGGATCACAATTGCTATTGCATCCACAATGCCTCCATCGACCTCATTATAAGGAATCTTCCACCAAAGATTCCATCTGAATCACGTATTTCAGAGATTTACACAGAAACCCAGTTGTAAGCGCTCAGCTTCTGTCACACAGAAAAGACCATTTTTATTTTGAAAACTAGTTTTTGCATCACCATATCTTGAGAGCTATAATTTTTCCATATTTAGGCCGACAGTCATGTTATGGCTTTTTTTTTTTTCCGGGACAAGCTGATGTTTTTATTGGTATCACTTTCGGGCACATGACAATTTTTTATCACATTCTATTGCAATTTTTGGGAGACAGACTGAACAAAATCCAGGAATTGCTTTTTGTTTATTTGTTTTTATACCATTCCACGTGTGGTACAATTGGTTAGGCAGCTTTATTCTTTGGGGCAGTACTATTACTGCGATAGCCAATTTATTTAGTTTTTTTATGTTTTGGCGCTTTTACACAATTTAAACGTTTATAGAAAAAATAATTATTTTTGCATTGCTTTATTCTGGGAGCTATAACTTTTTTTATTTTTCTGCTGATGGAGCTGTATGATGGCTGTTTTTTTTGCAGGACAAGATGACGTTTTCAGCAGTACCATTTTTATTTACATTTGTTTTTTTTTATCACGTTTCATTGCACATTTGTTCAGTGGTATGATGATAAAGCATTGTTTTCCAGGACGTCCCTCCTGACAGCACCATGGAGGAAGTCCTCCTTGCAGGGACAGGAAGCATACGAGAGGTTAAAAGGTCCTGTCCCACCCCCTTTCCCTCAGGGTTTCTCTGTCCCTGCATAGAGGTACACAAGGGAGATGCTGCGCAAGCTTACCGGGCTCAGAGGGATCGTGCGGCAGGGCCAATACCCTTCCCCCTGTCAAGAGGCCCAGGGCCGAAACTTCCCGGTGGGGAGTCCCTCTGCCCCAAAGGCCAGGAGCAGGACGAGGCCCCTGGATAGAGCCGCTCCTCCCGGTGGGAGGTTCTTGGCTTTGGACGCGGGACCGCGGTGGAACTCCTGGGTCCAGCGGGTGCTCCAGATGATTGAGCGCCGGTGCCCCGCAGGCAGCTGGGCTTCCTGGACGGGGCGCCGATTTTCGCACCACCACATTTGGCGCAGGAGGTCGGGCGTTCCAGGTGGAGCACAGATTCAGCCAAGACAGGCAGCGAGCAGCTCGGAAGGGAGCGCGTCACTTCCAGTAACATCACTTCCGGTGACGTCACTAAGGCGGGCAAAGCGTGCGCTCCAGCACTGGAACGCGTAGCAGAGAGGACGCTTCAGGCTACAGGATCCAGCGTCGCACCGCCGTGTTCCTGACTGCGCAGCAGGCTCCTAGGCCGCGGACAGAACAATCATGGAAGTGGACATGCTGGAGGACGGAGCTGAAAGTGCGCCTGGCGCAGACCACTCTCACCCCACATAGGTCTCAGGAAGCATCTACCCATGCATCTAGTCTGATTACTCCCTACTCCCTGGACGAAGCATTTCATTGCGAAACGCGCGTCGGGTGTGGTGGGTCTCCAGGAGCGCTCCGTAGGTAATTATTATATCATATACACTTGTATTTACTTTGACTGTTGTTATTTATATTTTTCTCTTGCATGTATGTACATGGTCACTTGGCACAAATGTTATGCTATGTTTGAATTATGATTTAGTCGTTACCATACTTGGAGTGTGTTTTCCTGGACAGCCCACCTTTTTTTCCTGTGCTGTGGTTTTTACCTATTACTGTTTACTCTTTTTAATATTTGTTAATAAAGTATACATATACATGGTTTTTATTGGAGTTGTGTGAAGGATGATTTCTTTGGTGTTTTGTACCCATTCATCTAGCCTGATTACTCCCTATCTTATGCTATTTAGGATAAGGGAACCACAGCTGCTCCCCCGACCACAGCTAAAAAGTCCGGCAAGGCCTAGGTGAAATCTAACAGATGCCTTGTATAGCACATAAAGCTCCCGGACTCCCATGGCAAAACTCTCTGTGCACCCTGTACATCATAGGTCATGAGAGATGAGCAGCTTTCACTGCTATCAGAGATGAGATCCCTAATCCGTGAAGAGGTTCAGGCCTCTGTGTCCAGCCTTGCACAGCAGCGGCCTTCCAGCCCCATTCCAGGCTGCAAGCGAGCCAGGTGGGAGACGGATCGGAGGGAGCCAGATCACAGCTCAGATGATGGGTTTAACCTACTGTACTCTGACTCAGAAGAAGAGGGGGAGCTTCCAGCAGAGTGCCACCACCGGGGTAGAAAATATCTTTTCCAGGCGGAGGACACGGACGAGCTTGTCCAGGTGATGAGGAGTACCATGCAGATTGAGGAGACCCCTAAGCCACAGTCCAGACAGGACCTGATGTTCGGGGGACTTACGTCACAGAGGCTGACTGTATTCCCTATAAGCGAGCATATGCAGGCCATGGTGCTAGAGGAGTGGAAGGACGCTGAACGCCGGCTGGTACTGTCCCATGACTTTAAGGGTCGCCTACCATTCGACCCTGAGGAAGTCAAGTTATGGAAGAGATTATTAAGATTGATGTCCCAGTGGCAAAGGTCACCAAAAAGACTGCCATCCCTTTTGAGGACTCATCTAACCTGCATGACCCAATGGACAGAAAAGCTGACATTCTCCTAAAGCGGGCCTGGCAAACATCCACGGCCCTAATTAGGACAAACATAGCAGCCACCTCGGTGGCCAGATCAATGTTTCTATGGATGGGTCAGTTGGAAGAACATTTGTCCGAAAAGCCCCCTAGGACTGATATTCTAAACTCCCTCCTCATCACGAAATCAGCCATGGCGTTCCTGGCTGACATGTCTGCCGAATCAGTTAGGTTTTCAGCTAGGTATAGCTCCCTATCTAATGCACCCAGGAGGGCCGTATGGTTAAGGTCTTGGTCAGAAGATAATGCCTCTAAGACCAAACTGTGCTCTATCCCATTTTCAGGGCTAAGAGTATTCAGGTCAGCCTTAGATAACATCCTGAAATCAGCCTCAGACAAAAAGAAAGGGTTCCCGGAGGACAAACCTAAGCGCCCCAGCCCTTTCGGAGAGGATTCTTCTCAAGGAGACAGTATGACTTTAGAGCAGTGGTCCCCAACTCCAGGCCTCAAGGGCCGCCAACAGTGCAGGTTTTCAGGATTTCCTTAGTATTGCACAGGGGTTGGAATCCAACCCATGTGCAATACTAAGGAAATCCTGAAAACCTGCACTGTTGGCGGCCCTCGAGGCCTGGAGTTGGGGACCACTGCTTTAGAGGTCAGGGTAGGTCCAATAGAGGGTCCTACTGGAGCTCCCATAGCCAAGGGTGGGAAGAGCAAGAGTTTCTTCTTTAGCTCGACCTCCAGATCCAAAAGACAATGACGCCACTTGCATCAGGGGAATGCTCCGCCACTTTTCAGAAAACTGGGCCCAAGTTACACAAAATCAGTGGGTTCGCAGAACCATTGCAGAGGGATGCGGCATAGAGCTTTACTCCCCCCCCAAAAAGATACATCTCCCCTACGGTAGTCTCAGCAGACTCCGTTATACGGACAGGCTTACAGGATATGGTCAGCTTGGCAATCATAATTCCGGTTTCTCCGGCAGAGGTGGGCAGGGGGCACTACTCCTCCCTATTTTCCATCACAAAGCTGTCAAGCGAGGCCCGCACTATTATAAATGTAAAACCTTTAAACGCTTGGGTCAGATACAAAGGTTCCGAATGGAATCAATTTGGTCGGCAACTCATCTCATAGACAGGGATGCAGTAATGTGCACTCTCGATCTGAAGAGCGCCTGCTATCAGGTCCCTGTAAAGAAGCTGTGGAGACACCATCACGTGTTTCTCGACGCAAGCAGTGAATAGCCAGGCCTTTCCCCGGGAAGGAACAACCACGGGAAGGGCAGCATCCTATGAAGGAAAGCCACCTATGCCAAGCATGGTATCCATCCACAGACAGCTGTTTCGGGGTTTTTGCCCCTCATCAGTGTGGAGTAGGAATCTGGCTATTAGGAGCAGTGCCTAGTAAAAAGGCTATAAAGGCACAGATGATTGGCCTCGGGGAGACCAAAACATCCAACACCGCGGAGACACCATCACGTGTTTCTCAACGCAGTGATTCCAGAACACTGCCCCCATCCCTTATGGGAAATATGCAGATGCATGTAAAGAAGCTGCGGAGACACCATCACGTGTTTCTCGACGCAAGCAGTGAATAGCCAGGCCTTTCCCTGGGAAGGAACAACCACGGGAAGGGCAGCATCCTATGAAGGAAAGCCACCTATGCCAAGCATGGTATCCATCCACAGACAGCTGTTTCGGGGTTTTTGCCCCTCATCAGTGTGGAGTAGGAATCTGGCTATTAGGAGCAGTGCCTAGTAAAAAGGCTATAAAGGCACAGATGATTGGCCTCGGGGAGACCAAAACATCCAACACCGCGGAGACACCATCACGTGTTTCTCAACGCAGTGATTCCAGAACACTGCCCCCATCCCTTATGGGAAATATGCAGATGCATGTAAAGAAGCTGCGGAGACACCATCACGTGTTTCTCGACGCAAACAGTGAATAGCCAGGCCTTTCCCCGGGAAGGAACAACCACGGGAAGGGCAGCATCCTATGAAGGAAAGCCACCTATGCCAAGCATGGTATCCATCCACAGACAGCTGTTTCGCGGTTTTTGCCCCTCATCAGTGTGGAGTAGGAATCTGGCTATTAGGAGCAGTGCCTAGTAAAAAGGCTATAAAGGCACAGATGATTGGCCTCGGGGAGACCAAAACATCCAACACCGCGGAGACACCATCACGTGTTTCTCAACGCAGTGATTCCAGAACACTGCCCCCATCCCTTATGGGAAATATGCAGATGCATGTAAAGAAGCTGCGGAGACACCATCACGTGTTTCTCGACGCAAGCAGTGAATAGCCAGGCCTTTCCCCGGGAAGGAACAACCACGGGAAGGGCAGCATCCTATGAAGGAAAGCCACCTATGCCAAGCATGGTATCCATCCACAGACAGCTGTTTCGGGGTTTTTGCCCCTCATCAGTGTGGAGTAGGAATCTGGCTATTAGGAGCAGTGCCTAGTAAAAAGGCTATCAGGTCCCGGTACATCCCTCATCCCAGAAACTGCTAAGATTAGCGGTATGACTACCAGCCCGGACCTTCCAGTTCCAGTGCCTCCCCTTTGGGCTCGCTTCGGCCCCCAAAATATTCACGAAGCTGGTGTCAGAGGTTGTGGCCTTCTTGAGAAACCAGGGTATCATAGTTATCCCATATTTGGACGACTTTCTCCTAGTGGCAAAATCAGAAGAGGTGCTGATAGAACACAGGAACCGGACAATATCGGTAATGGAGTTTCTGGGCTTGGCCATAAACTGGCAGAAGTCAGACTTGGTACCAGAACACAGGAGGATTTTCCCTTGATTACGCTTAGACTCCAGACGCAGTATATCCCACTTACCACAGGACAAACAGGAGGCAGTGCATGACCGAGTCAAGAATTTGCTGGAACACCGAACCTGCATAAGGGCCGCTATGAAGGTGCTGGGTTTGATGACGGCATGTATACCATGTGTTAGATGGGTACAGTCCCATTCAAGACCTTTGCAAAGAGAGATACTGTCCATATGGGACCACCGTCAGACCTCACTGGATGGGCTCATGAGCCTATCACGAGCGGTAAGGAGGTGACTCTTCTGGTGGATGCAGACAAAGAACCTGAAGGTGGGAGTACTATGATCCATCACCCCTTATGTAGTGGTCACCACGGACGCCAGCGTGTCGGTATGGGGAGCCCATCTACAGGGGAAAATCCTTCAGTGCAGGTGACCGGAAGACATCAGAGGCAGATCCTCCAACTTCAGGGAACTATATGCTGTTTGGGGAGCCCTAAGGCGGAACCGGTCCATGCTCTCAAATCGACACATCAGGATATTATCCGACAATGTGACAACGGTTTAGTTCCTGAAGCATCAAGGAGGTCCAAGACATTGACCACTTCAGGACCTGGAGAATATTCGCCTAGGCAGAAGGTACAGTCCTATCCATAACGGCAATACACCTGGTAGGGTCCCAGAATGTGGTAGCAGATTATTTGAGCAGACAGCGGGTCTGCCCAACCGAGTGGGAGCTGAACCAGGATATCTTCCAGGAACTATGTCGGCGTTGGGGAACCCACAAGATAGACCTTTTCGCAAACAGAAGAAACTCGAAGGTCTCAAAATTCTACTTTCTGAACCCCTCGGATGTTCCGGATGGAATAGATGCCCTGAGTCAAAAGTGGGTAGAACGCCTCTCATATGCTTTTCCACCCCTGGTGCTCATCCCAGCCGTCCTATGGAAGATCCAGGAGGATCGGGCAACAGTCATCACGGTCGTCCCGTGCTGGCCAAGGAGGAGCTGGTTCCCTCTGCTATTAGCGTTGGCGATCGAGAACACAATCGAGCTCCCCCTAAGGGAGGATGTCATCCATCAGGGCCCGATTCACCACCCAAACCAAGGGAGACTCCACCTCTCAGCCTGGATCCTGAAAGGGACTTCCTGATGGCTAAGGGCTTATCAGACCAGGTCATAGCCACTCAAAAAATTGATGAAGGACAGCATCCAATCCAGGTGAAAAAAACTTATTGTGCCAAGTGCAACGTTTCAACCATCAAAGGTCTTTTTCAAGCATGACTTTATGGCAGGTACCCCGGGCATACTTAGAGTCCTAGATTTCCTTCAGGCAGGGTTCAACAAAGGGCTTAGTCCCAGCACCTTGAAGGTCCAGATTTCAGCACTAAGCTCTTTCTTCGACTATCCTCTGGCATCTCACCCATGGATAGTAAGATTCATTCGAGCGACACAGAGGCTGCATCCCACTATTAGGCAGTTTACTCTGCCTTGGGACCTTAATCTGGTCCTCACGTTGCTGTGTAGGGATCCATTTGTCCCCATCAAAGATATGCCTATCTCAATTCGCACCTGAAAAACTGCATTTCTAGTGGCGATCACCACGGCCAAGAGGGTAGGGGAGATCCAGGCCCTTTCCACCAGAGACCCGTATCTCCAGATCAGGGATAATAGTATAATCTTAAGATTAGACCCTGCCTTCATACCAAAGGTAAGCTCTAGTCAAAACCAAAAGGCCTCTAAGGCTTCCATCGCAAGATGGATTACAACCGTAATCTCAAATGCTTACCGGGCTGAGCAGGTTAGCCCTCCAGTAGGTCTAAGTGCCCACTCTACCCGAGGGGTATCTGCTTTCTGGGCTGAGAGAGCAGGCGCCTCATTAGAGAATATCTGTAGGCAGCAACATGGGCCAGAGTTGACACATTCTGTAAGCACTATAAACTCGATGTACTATCTAGCCAGCAGACCGCATTTAGTAGGAAAGTTCTCCAAGCAGTAATCCCACCCTAAGGAGGTTCTTTGGTACTCTCCATGGTGCTGTCAGGAGGGATGTCCTGGATAATAGGTATTAGACCTACCGGTAATTAAGTTTCCAGGAGTCCATCCTGACAGCACCGGTAGTTCCCTCCCTGTTCTTGATATGTCATATGCTGTAATATAATTCTGTCATTAACCCCTTCATGACCCAGCCTATTTTGACCTTAATGACCTGGCCGTTTTTTGCAATTCTGACCAGTGTCCCTTTATGAGGTAATAACTCAGGAACGCTTCAACGGATCCTAGCGGTTCTGAGATTGTTTTTTCGTGACATATTGGGCTTCATGTTAGTGGTAAATTTAGGTCAATAAATTCTGCGTTTATTTGTGATAAAAACGGAAATTTGGCGAAAATTTTGAAAATTTCGCAATTTTCACATTTTGAATTTTTATTCTGTTAAACCAGAGAGTTATGTGACACAAAATAGTTAATAAATAACATTTCCCACATGTCTACTTTACACCAGCACAATTTTGGAAACAAAATTTTTTTTTGCTAGGAAGTTATAAGAGTTAAAATTTGACCAGCGATTTCTCATTTTTACAACGAAATTTACAAAACCATTTTTTTTAGGGACCACCTCACATTTGAAGTCAGTTTGAGGGGTCTATATGGCTGAAAATACCCAAAAGTGACACCATTCTAAAAAATGCACCCCTCAAGGTGCTCAAAACCACATTCAAGAAGTTTTTTAACCCTTCAGGTGCTTCACAGCAGCAGAAGCAACATGGAAGGAAAAAATGAACATTTAACTTTTTAGTCACAAAAATTATCTTTTAGCAACATTTTTTTTATTTTCCCAATGGTACAAGGAGAAACTGAACCACGAAAGTTGTTGTACAATTTGTCCTGAGTACGCTGATACCTCATATGTGGGGGTAAACCACTGTTTGGGCGCACGGCAGGGCTTGGAAGGGAAGGAGCGCCATTTGACTTTTTGAATGAAAAATTGGCTCCACTCTTTAGCGGACACCATGTCACGTTTGGAGAGCCCCCGTGTGCCTAAAAATTGGAGCTCCCCCACACGTGACCCCATTTTGGAAACTAGACGCCCCAAGGAACTTATCTAGATGCATAGTGAGAACTTTGAACCCCCGGGGGCTTCACAAATTGATCCGTAAAAATGAAAAAGTACTTTTTTTTCACAAAAAAATTCTTTTAGCCTCAATTTTTTTCATTTTCACATGGGCAACAGGATAAAATGGATCCTAAAATTTGTTGGGCAATTTCTCATGAGTACACCGATACCTCACATGTGGGGGTAAACCACTGTTTGGGCACATGGTAAGGTTCGGAAGGGAAGGAGCGCCATTTGACTTTTTGAATGAAAAATTATCTCCATCGTTAGCGGACACCATGTCGTGTTTGGAGAGCCCCCGTGTGCCTAAACATTGGAGCTCCCCCACAAATGACCCCATTTTGGAAACTAGACCCCCCAAGGAACTTATCTAGATGCATATTGAGCACTTTAAACCCTCAGGTGCTTCACAAATTGATCTGTAAAAATGAAAAAGTACTTTTTTTTTCACAAAAAAATTCTTTTCGCCTCAGTTTTTCATTTTCACATGGGCAATAGGATAAAATGAATCCTAAAATTTGTTGGGCAATTTCTCCCGAGTACGCCGATACCTCATATGTGGGGGTAAACCACTGTTTGGGCACACGGCAGGGCTCAGAAGGGAAGGCGCGCCATTTGACTTTTTGAATGGAAAATTAGCTCCAATTGTTAGCGGACACCATGTCGCGTTTAGAGAGCCCCTGTGTGCCTATGCATTGGAGCTCCCCCACAAGTGACCCCATTTTGGAAACTAGACCCCCCAAGGAACTTATCTAGATGCATATTGAGCACTTTAAACCCCCAGGTGCTTCACAGAAGTTTATAATGCAGAGCCATGAAAATAAAAAATAATTTTTCTTTCCTCAAAAATGATTTTTAGCCTGGAATTTCCTATTTTGCCAAGGGTAATAGGAGAAATTGGACCGCAAATGTTGTTGTCCAGTTTGTCCTGAGTACGCTGATACCCCATATGAGGGGGTAAACCACTGTTTGGGCGCACGGCAGGGCTCGGAAGGGAAGGCACGCCAATTGGCTTTTTAAATGGAAAATTAGCTCCAATCATTAGCGGACACCATGTCACGTTTGGAGAGCCCCTGTGTGCCTAAACATTGGAGATCCCCCACATATGACCCCATTTTGGAAACTAGACCCCCAAAGGAACTAATCTAGATGTGTGGTGAGGACTTTGAACTTCCAAGTGCTTCACAGAAGTTTATAACCCAGAGCCATGAAAATAAAATAAAAATTTTATTTTCTCTAAAATGATTTTTTAGCCTGCAATTTATTATTTTCCCAAGGGTAACAGGAGAAATTTGACCCCAAAAGTTGTTGTACAGTTTCTCCTGAGTACGCTGATACCCCATATGTGGGGGTAAACCACAGTTTGGGCACATGTCGGGGCTCGGAAGTCAAGTAGTGACATTTTGAAATGCAGACTTTGATGGAATGCTCTGCGGGCGTTACGTTGCGTTTGCAGAGCCCCTGATGTGGCTAAACAGTAGAAACCCCCCACAAGTGACCCCATTTTAGAAACTAGACCCCGAAAGGAACTTATCTAGATGTGAGGTGAGCACTTTGAACCCCCAAGTGCTTCACAGAAGTTTATAACACAGAGCAGTGAAAATAATAAATACGTTTTCTTTCCTCAAAAATAATTTTTTAGCCCAGAATTTTTTATTTTCCCAAGGGTTACAGGAGAAATTGGACCCCAAAAGTTGTTGTCCAGTTTCTCCTGAGTACGCTGATACCCCATATGTGGGGGTAAACCACTGTTTGGGCACACGTCGGGGCTCAGAAGGGAAGTAGTGACTTTTGAAATGCAGACTTTGATGGAATGGTCTGCGGGCGTCACGTTGCGTTTGCAGAGCCCCTGGTGTGCCTAAACAGTAGAAACCCCCCACAAGTGACCCCATTTTGGAAACTAGACCCCCCAAGGAACTTATCTAGATATGTGGTGAGCACTTTGAACCCCCAAGTGCTTCACAGACGTTTACAACGCAGAGCCGTGAAAATAAAAAATCATTTTTCTTTCCTCAAAAATGATGTTTTAGCAAGCAATTTTTTATTTTCTCAAGGGTAACAGGAGAAATTGGACCCCAGTAATTGTTGCCCAGTTTGTCCTGAGTACACTGATACCCCATATGTGGAGGTAAACCACTGTTTGGGCACACGTCGGGGCTCGGAAGGGAAGGAGCACCATTTGACTTTTTGAATAAAAGATTGGCTGGAATCAATGGTGGCGCCATGTTGCGTTTGGAGACCCCCTGATGTGCCTAAACAGTGGAAACCCCTCAATTCTAACGCCAACACACCCCTAACCCTTATCCCAACTGTAGCCGTAACCCTAACCACAACCCTAACCCCAACATACCCCTAACCCTAACCACAACCCTAATTCCAACCCAACCCTAACCCTAAGGCTATGTACCCACGTTGCGGATTCGTGTGAGATTTTTCCGCACCATTTTTGAAAAATCCGCGGGTAAAAGGCACTGCGTTTTACCTGCGGATTTACTGCGGATTTCCCCTGCGGATTCCTATTGAGGAATAGGTGTAAAACGCTGCGGAATCCGCACAAAGAATTGACATGCTGCGGAAAATACAACGCAGCGTTTCCGTGCGGTATTTTCCGCACCATGGGCACAGCGGATTTGGTTTTCCATAGGTTTACATGGTACTGTAAACCTGATGGAACACTGCTGCGGATCCGCAGCGGCCAATCCGCTGCGGATCCGCAGCCAAATCCGCACCGTGTGCACATAGCCTAATTCTAAAGGTATGTGCACACGCTTCGGAAAACGCTGCGGATCCGCAGCAGTTTCCCATGAGTTTACATTTCAATGTAAACCTATGGGAAACAAAAATCGCTGTACACATGCTGCGGAAAAACTGCACGGAAACACAGCGGTTTACATTCCGCAGCATGTCACTTCTTTCTGCGGATTCCACAGCGGTTTTACAACTGCTCCAATAGAAAATCGCAGTTGTAAAACCGCAGTGAAATGCGCAGAAAAACCGCGGTAAATCTGCCATAAATCCGCAGCGGTTTAGCACTGCGGATTTATCAAATCCGCTGCGGAAAAATCCGCAGAGGACCAGAATACGTGTGCACATACCGAAACCCTAACCCTAACCCTACCCCTAACCCTACCCCTAACCCTACCCCTAACCCTACCCCTAACCCTACCCCTACCCCTAACCCTACCCCTAACCCTAACCCTAGTTCTAACTCCAACCTTAGTGAAAAAAAAAAAAAATTCTTTATTTTATTATTGTCCCTATCTATGGGGGACAAATGGGGGGGGGTCATTTACTGTTTTTTTATTTTGACCACTGTGATAGATTATATCACAGTGATCAAAATTCACATTGGAACGAATCTGCCGGCCGGCAGATTCGGCGGGCGCACTGCGCATGCGCCCGCCATTTTGGAACATGGCGGCGCCCGGGGAAGAAGACGGACGGACCCCGCCAGGATCGGTAAGTATAAGGGGGGGAGATCAGGGCACAGGGGGGGGGAGATCAGGGCACGGGGGGGCGTCGGAGCACGGGGGGGGAGGGATCGGAGCATGGGGGAGAGTGATCGGTGTGCGGGCGGGTGGATCGGTGTGCAGGGGGGGTGGATCGGTGTGCAGGGGGGGTGGATCGGTGTGCAGGGGGGGTGGATCGGAGCACGGGGGGGGATCGGAGTGCGGGGGGGTTTGATTGGAGCACGGGGGGGTGTGATTGGAGCACGGGGGGAGCGGACAGGAGGACGGGGGAGCGGAGCACAGGACGGAGGGGAGCGGGCCACAGATCGGGGGGCTGGGGGGGCGATCGGTGGGGTGGGGTGGGGGCACATTAGTATTTCCAGCCATGGCCGATGATATTGCAGCATCGGCCATGGCTGGATTGTAATATTTCACCATTTTTTTAGGTGAAATATTACAAATCGCTCTGATTGGCAGTTTCACTTTCAACAGCCAATCAGAGCGATCGTAGCCACGAGGGGGTGAAGCCACCCCCCCCTGGGCTAAACTACCACTCCCCCTGTCCCTGCAGATCGGGTGAAATGGGAGTTAACCCTTTCACCCGATCTGCAGGGACGCGATCTTTCTGTGACACAGCATATGCGTCACAGGTCGGATTGGCACCGACTTTCATGACGCATACGCTGTGTCACAGGTCGGGAAGGGGTTAAAGTGTTATTTGCATTATCCATGGTGCTGTCAGGATGGACTCCTGGAAACATAATTACCGGTAGGTTTAATACCCATTTTTGCCTCTTTTTTTATATTAAAAAAAAATTACGTTGTTCACTGAAGAGGTTAACTAGTGGGACAGTTTTATAGAGCGGATCGTTTCGGACATTTCATTACTAAATATGTGTACTTTTATTGTTTATTTTTTTATTTACATTAATGTATTTATTGGAAAAATATTTGATTTTTTTTCTGTATTTGTAGCTTTAAAAAAATATATATTTTTACTTTCATTTTTACATTGTCCCATCCTGGGACATCACTGTATGGTGTCAGATTGCTGATCTGATACTCTGCACTGCAGAGTATCACATCAGCATCTGACAGGGAAGGAGGCATGTCTGCTCTCAGGAGCTCACAAGCCACCTTCCCGGCATGATCCTAAAGATCCCCATGCCCACCTTGCGGCCAGTGGTCTCCATGGAGACTATCAGGACAATGCAATCACATCGTATTGCCCTGATGGAAGTGCGCAGGGTTCTCATTCCCTGCGCGATGCTCATCTATGCCGCTGTCGCTACTGACAAGGGCATCAGCTGGGTTAAATGCCCACGATCGGTGCTAGCACCGATCTTGGGCGTTGCTGCTGGGTATCAGCTCGCAGACTCAGCATGAGGATATGCAATCGGTGCGCCGTACCTGTTCTGCGGGTTGCGGGAACACAGCTCCCGGAGAGCAGTACGTGTACGGCGCATGTCAGGAAGGGGTTAATCTGAAAAATTTTAAGCTGTCTATTCTAAGTTTGTTCTGTCTCAGAATTAAACAAAATTGATAAATATTCCCACTTTTATTTCAACGAATCCACTTGATACAAATGCTAAATCTGCATATTTAAATGTAGTTGACCCACTACTCATATTCTTCAAAGCCTATTTTCCCACTAGTCAGAATGGGAGATCTGTTCTCAGGAAGTTGAGATGTTTTAAAGTCATATTTATTGTGAGTTGTCTTTTCCTTCTGCCGTTGTTTCTCCATGAACTCTGTCAGGGGTCAGTGAAAGAGAAGCTATCATGAGGATAATATTGAATGACAGTAGCACTTATTGCTTGCAGCTGCTGCTACTTTATCTATGGTATCTCAGCAGCAGTAGCTCTGGGCGGAGGTAAAATGAAGTGCCCCTATCCCGGGTGACAGATAGTGGTGACTTGGGGGCCATAACGGATTACAATTTTCAGTTTTTCATGTGGCATCCTACATTGCTTCAAACCATTTACCTTGATGCGACCTTATACCTTCCCTTTAGAGCGATAAAATAGCAAACAATGGTTCTCAACCTTTTTGGCTAAGATACCCTTAAAAGGTTGGTTTGTGCTTAGAAATCCCCTAAGATTTTTTTGAAGGAACTAGTTCCATATTTTTTTGTGTGTGCTAAAATTTCAGTGTCAATCAGTCTTTTACACACCGTGAAGTCGACTTTTATTGTCAAATCTTTGTGATCCAGATTGTCACAGCTTTTTTCTTCGCACTGACGAGGGCCAACAGCCCGAAACACCGTGTCTGCGAATTGAGATATTGATTTGGCTTTTATCCTAAGTCATATTGCACGACTCGTTAAAGGGTTGATTGACAAGCCTACAACCTGCAGTAACCACCGATTGACCAAACCACTGCACAACCAGCTCTACCCTCACCTACTGTATCCTCACCCATCCCTTGTAGATTGTGAGCCCTCGCGGGCAGGGTTTTCTCTCCTCCTGTACTAGTTGTGGCTTGTATTGTTCAAGATTATTGTACTTGTTATTATTATGTATACCCCTCCTCACATGTAAAGCGCCATGGAATAAATGGCGCTATAATAATAAATAATAATAATAATTGACTTGTAGGATCGCTACTTCCAACAGGTGGCGCTATAGAGTTTAAGTCCTCTTTTTCTCAGAAGAGGCAATTTGCAGCTTTTTTCTTATATTTCTTAAGACTTCATAAAGGAGTTGTCCACTACTCAAACAATTCCCTTCTCAATCTCTCTGTCCCCCACTACCCCCCAGTAAAATGACACCTATACTTGCCTCCAGTGCCATTCCAGCAATGTTAGCACTGCATCTCCAGTGGCTTGCTTGACATTGTACCACCAGGCACTCGCACCCCACCCCACTCACTGCGTATTTCCCCTGGCTCCACCTAGAACTGACCATTGCTCTGAGCTGCTTTGTGCTTCTCTTACAGCTCGGTTGATTGTGAGTGATAGGTTGGAGCGCAGCTCACCACTGCAGAAATTTGTATCCACCCTGTTTGCTTCCCCAGACTATCACCTGACAGCAGGTGATATACAGTGGCATGTAAAAGTTATGGTACCCCTTGTCAAAATTACTGATATTGTGAACAGTTAAGCAAGTTGAAGATGAAATTATCTCTAAAGGGCCTAAAGTACAAGATGACACATTTCCTTTGTATTTTAGGCAAAAAAAATGTATATTTTCAAATTTTACATTTTTAAATTACAAAAAGGAAACCGGGCAGATGCAAAAGTTTGGGCATCTTGCATGGTCAGTACCTATAGCACCCCCTTTTGAAAGTATCACAGCTTGTAAACGCTTTTTGTATTCACACAAGGGTCTTTCAATTCTTTGAGGGATTTTCATTCATTCTTCCTTGGAAAATTCTTCCAGTTCTGTGAGATTCCTTGGTTGTCTTGCATGCACTGCTATTTTGTGGTCTAGCCACAGAGTTTCAATGATGTTCAGATCAGAGGACTGTGAGGGACATTGTAAAACCTTCAGCTTTGCCTTTTGAGGTAGTCTATTGTAGATTTTGATGTGTGTTTAGGATCATTATCCATTTATAGAAGCCATCCTCTTTTCAACTTCAGTTTTTTTACAGATGTGTTATATTTGCATCAAGAATTTGTTGAAATCTCATTTAATCCATTCTTAACTCTACAATTGAAATGTTACTGTGCCACTGGCTGCAACACAACCCAAAAGCATGATTGATCAACTCCCATGCTTAATGGTTGGCAAGATATTCTTTCCCTGAAATTTTGTGCCCTTTTTTCTCCACACATATATTTTGATGATTGTGGCGAAAGAGTTCAATTTTAACCTCATGGGTCCAATAGACTTGTTTACAAAATGCATCAGGCTTGCTTAGGTGGGTTTTTTTTTGCATACATTTAAAGCTGAATTTTATGGTGAGGATTCTTCTGATAACTGTTCCATGAACGCCATATTTGTACAATAGAACAATGTACCAACAATTCCAGAGACTGACAAATCGTTCTGAAAGTCTTTTGCAGTCAAACGGGGGTTCTGCCTTTCCTCTCTAGAAATCCTATGAACAGCTCTCACTTACATTTTGCTATGTCTTCCAAACCTTATCTTGATCTCCACTGTTCCTGTTGACTGCTAGTTCTTAATTACATTTTGAAACGAGGAAAGGGCAACTTGAAGATGTCTTGCCATCTCATAGCCTTCTCCTGCTTTGTGGGCCTCCACTATTATCAGAGTGCTAGGCAGCTGCTCAAAATGACTCATAGCTGCTCTTTTTTGGCACAAGGTGAGAGAAGGCTGCATTTTTATAAAGCTGGGGAATTTGCATCACATGGCCTTTCCTAATAATGATAGAACACTCATAAACTGTACATAAAAAATTGCCATGGTGTGGGTGTGGATCATGTCCCAGGTATTGACAAGTTACAGATCGACTCTAAAAATGATTTTCCACTTTAACCCCTTCACCCCGAAGCCTGTTTTCAACTTCCTGACCAGGCCATTTTTTTCAATTCTGACCACCATTTTCTCCTGTTACCCTTGTGAAAATAAAAAAAATTGGACTAAAAGTACATATTTGTTAGTAAAATGTAATTTTTTATTTTTTTATTTTCACAACTCTAAACAATAACAACAAAAAATACCTCTGCCAAATATAGCTATCCGCTCAGTGGTGTGTTTTATCTGTGCTCTGAACTCAGACATTCTGATCTTTTGTTGCCAGACCTTAGATTTGCCTTTTGACTACCCGTTTGTATTACCCCTTTTGCCTTGATGAATTTTGACCCTGGACTGTTACCTGACTACGCTTTTGTCTCTTCCCTCTGTTTTTGATGTACCCTCCTGGCTCTTGACCTTGGACTCCTTGCCTTCCCTGACTCACGGCTTGTCCGTGAGTAGTAACTCGGAGTCACTGTCACGGTTGTGTCAGATGCAACAGTCGAACTACATCTGGCTGCAAAAGGTCTCTGCGTTTGGCATTGCAGATGCCTTCTTAATCCTTCTGACTGTTGGACCCAGCGGTAATCTCTCTCTGGCTCTAATTGACACACCTGGACCTTGGTGTTTATAAACTCCCAGCTTGCTTTAGGGAGTCGCCGGTGATATTCACTATTTCCCTTGTGAAGTCTTAGAGCTGTAGCTGTCGGCTAACTTCCTCTCTATGACTCTTGGAGGACGTTCAGTGTGATCTCTCTAGAGTCTGCTAAAGCTAAGTTCTTCTCTCTTTGTTTTTCTCCCTTGTTGTCTTTAGTTATCATCAGTGGGGACTGACCAGTGCTCACCCCCCCCCCCACCCTATTCAGAGCCTAGCTCTAGGGATATGCAGGACTTAGGTTTCCTGCTGGGCAATTGGGGTGAAACCAATTTAGGGACAGTAGTGTAGGCATGTGTGATGCTAGTCACTTCTCACAGCCATTCCGTGAGTCGGAGTGGTCAAGAAGTCCAAGGTCAGAAGCCAGGAGGGTACGTCATAAACAGAAGAAAGAGACAAAAGCGTAGTCAGGTAGCGATCCGAGTTCAGAGTACCGGGAGGATAACGGATCAGAGCTGAAGGGGTTAAACAGGCAGATGGTGAGAACGAAGTCCAAGGTCGGGCAACAGATCAAGTATACAGAACTCAATGTCAAAATACGAAAATGGTTGCATTCAATTGTGTTAAAACATGTCAATGTGAAATACATGAAGTGGGAACAGCAAAATGGCTTTTGAAATTTAGGAAAAATACACATGAGACCTTTAGCACAAAATTTGGCCAAATAGTGTGAGCCCATCAACCAGCTGGAGAAATTTGTACACCTTAAACTGATGAGCAAGCAAATCGCTAATACAACACAACAATAAGATCGAAGTAGCAGTGCTCTGTAGAAAAATTCTGTGGCCAGGTCCTCACACTGAGCAAGAAGTTTTAGCTATACATCTGTCAGAAGAAAATGTCAAAATTAAAAAAAAAACCTCAATGTGTAATGCTCTAGCCTGAAGACCTGCCTGCTCAGCTTCTCAGTCTCTGTAGTATAATGCAGCCCCCGTAGGCAGACTCTATTATAATGCACCGCCTTAGGCCTCTATAGTATAATGACGCTCCATAAAAAATGAATGAATACAATACTCCCCTCTCTTCTGGGACATCAGCTGCTGACAGGGGGGAATCATGGGAGTGGGAGAGTAACGCTCCTTCTCTCATTAATGCGGTCAGCTATATCAGCATCCAGCCGATACAGTTGAACTTGCCATGATGGGCAGGGGGGCTCACTGCTGGCACCAGGCCCCTCCCCCGCCTGCTCAGGGGCCTCATAGCGAATCGATCTCCCTGCTCTGCCCCAGAATGTAACTTATCAGCGTGCATCCGCTAATTATTCCAGTAAATTTTACATTCAAAAAGTCAAATGGCGCTCCTTCCCTTCCGAGCTCTGCCATGCGCCCAAACAGTAGATTTCCCCCACCTATGGGGTATCGGCATTCTCAGGAGAAATTGCACAACAAATTGTATTATCCATTTTCTACTGTTACCCTTGTGAAAGTTTAAAAAAAAAATAGGTCTAAAGGTAAATTTTTGTGAAAGAAAAGTAAATGTTTATTTTTTTTCCAGATTCCAATAATTCCTATGAAGCACCTGAAAGGTAAATAAACTTGAATGTGGTTTTAAGCACCTTGAAGGGTGCAGTTTTTAGAATGGTGTCACTTTTGGGTATTTTCTATCATATAGACCCCTCAAAGTCACTTCAAATGTGAGGTGGTCCCTGAAAAAATGGTATTGTACATTTTGTTGTAAAAATTAGAAATAGCTGGTCAAGTTTTAACCCTTATAACTTTGTAACAAACAAAAAAAATTTCAAAACTTGTGCTGATGTGAAGTAGACATGGTGGGAAATCTTATTTATTAACTATTTTGTGTGCTATGACACTCTGATTTTAGGGCATCAAAAATTAAAAGTTTGAAAATTGTGAAATTTTTACCAAATTTCCGTTTGTTTTTTTTTCACAAAACAAGTCATTGCAAAGAAATTTTACAACTATCATCAAGCAGAATATGTCAGGAGAAAACAATGTCAGGCTGTGTTCACACGTTGCGGTTTTTTCGCTGTTTTTCCCGATAAAAACGCTATAAAACCGCAAAAAAACCGCATACAATAAGCATCCCATCATTTAGAATGAATTCCGCATGTTTTGTGCACATGATGCGTTTTTTTCCGCAAAAAAACGCATACCGCACAAAATCCGGACATGCTCTATCTTTTTGCGTTTTTTTTGCGGATTTCCCACTCCAAAATGCATTGGGAAGTGTCCGGAAAAAACCGCGGCAAAAACGTGTCAAAACCGCGGCAAAAACGCGTCAAAACCACGGCAAAATCGCGGCAAAAACGCATGCGGTTTTCTTGCGGATTTCATGCAGAAAATGTCCGGAATTCTCAGGAATTTTCTGCATGAATTCCTGAACGTGTGCACATAGCCTCAGAATCACCGGGATCCATGGAAGCGTTCCAGAGTTATAACCTCATAAAGGGACAGGGGTTAGAATTGTAAAAATTGGCCTGGTCAGGAAGGTGAAAACAGGCTTCAGGGTGAAGGGGTTAAGAATAAAAGTCTGATAAAAGTGAAGCAGCCTGTTTCTGCTGATCTCATGTGTGATCCGTTTAACAATGGCCATTGGCAGCAAATAGCTGTAGACTGTCAGCAGATCCCAGAGAGGCAGTACAGATCCTCCGTGCTAGGGGGCAGCACTGTGCTCCGGCTCAGCCTCTACCTCTAAAGTTGGGAGCTCGGAGCAGGCAGACATGTATTCCTGGTTGTGTCCTGCAGCTGTCCGGGCCCCGGCTCGCGCTGTGACTGCCCTCAGGAGCAGGCAGCTGGGCACAGTGCAGCAGGAGCCTGCCAGGCTCACCCAGTGCGTGCAGGACGCTGGCGTCAGGTATGGGGCTCAGGTGGCAGCAGGAGAAACTTCTGTGGCTGGAGAAGTATGTGGCAGTAGCTGCATGTCAGCAGGATTAGCGCTGTTGTCAGTTGTCAGGGAGTCTCCAGAAGCTATTGTGTGCCCTGTAATGCTGGGATTATCTTATTAGGGCTAATGACAGCTACTTCCTGCTCATCTGTGGTAATCCACAGTGACAGTGACTTCATGTGTGAGTCAGGGGAGAGGGAGGAACAGGAGGGCACAATACAGGTATGTGGTGTTACCATGCCTGGCGCACAGCATACACATACCCACTGTGTGCCCGCTTCTGTGTCTTAGTGCACGGGCATACACATACCCACTATGTGTGCCTGCTTCTGTGGTCTAGTGGACGGCATACACATACCCACTATGTGTGCCCGCTTCTGTGGTCTAGTGCACGGCGTACACATACCCACTGTGTGCCCGCATCTGTGGCCTAGTGCACAGCATACACATGCCCACTATGTGTGCCCGCTTCTGTGGTCTAGTGGACGGCATACACATACCCACTATGTGTGCCCGCTTCTGTGGTCTAGTGCACGGCGTACACATGCCCACTATGTGTGCCCGCTTCTGTGTCTTAGTGCA
Source organism: Ranitomeya imitator (assembly GCF_032444005.1). NCBI lineage: Eukaryota > Metazoa > Chordata > Amphibia > Anura > Dendrobatidae > Ranitomeya > Ranitomeya imitator. The sequence goes on along the minus strand of NC_091285.1, from coordinate 386,193,980 downwards.
TAGCATACCCATGCCCACTATGTGCCCGCTTCTGTGGCCTAGTGCACAGCATACACATGCCCACTGTGTGCTTGCTTCTGTGGCCTAGTGCACAGCATACACATGCCCACTGTGTGCCCGCTTCTGTGGTTTAGTGCACGGCATACACATACCCACTGTGTGCCCGCTTCTGTGGCCTAGTGCACGGCATACAGATACCCACTATGTGCCCGCTTCTGTGACCTAGTGCACAGCATATACATGCCCACTGTGTGCCCGCTTCTGTGGCCTAGTGCACAGCATACACATACCCACTGTGTGCCCACTTCTGTGACTTAGTGCACGGCATACACATACCCACTGTGTGCCCGCATCTGTGGCCTAGTGCACAGCATACACATACCCACTGTGTGCCCACTTCTGTGACTTAGTGCACAGCATACACATACCTACTGTGTGCTCGGTTCTGTGGCCTAGTGCACAGCATACACATACCCACTGTGTGCCCGCTTCTGTGGCCTAGTGCACAGAATACACATACCCACTGTGTGCCCGCTTCTGTGGCCTAGTACACAGCATACACATACCCACAATGTGTGCCCGCTTCTGTGACTTAGTGCACAGCATACACATACCCACTGTGTTCCCGCTTCTGTGGCCTAGTGCACAGCATACACATGCCCACTGTGTGCCCGCTTCTGTGGCCTAGTGCACAGCATACACATACTCACTATGTGTGCCCGCTTCTGTGGCCTAGTACACAGCATACACATACCCACAATGTGTGCCCGCTTCTGTGACTTAGTGCACGGCATACACATACCCACTGTGTTCCCGCTTCTGTGGCTTAGTGCACGGCATACACATACCCACTGTGTGCCCGCTTCTGTGGACTAGTGCACGGGCAAACACATACCCACTATGTGTGCGTTCTTTAGTGGCTTACCTTCAGTAGATTAGTAATACAGTTGTGGCCAAAAGTATTGACACCCCTGCAATTCTGTCAGATAATACTCGTTTTCGTCCTGAAAATGATTGCAAACACAAAGGCCGGCGTCACACTAGGCGTACAAAAATACGGTCCGTTTTTTTACGGCCGTAATACGCAGAAATGTTCCGAAAATAGTGATCCGTATGTCATCCGTAGGCAGGGTGTGGCAGCAAATTTTGCGCATGTCATCCTCCATATGCAATCCGTACTGCCAGATTTTCTCGCCGGCTCTCAAAACAGACATACAATGGATCCACGGGCTCAAATTTGTTAAAACATATATACAGTGTATATATAGTGTATATATATATTTTCTAAGGGGTACTTCCGTCTGTCTGTCTGTCCGTCCTTCTGTCACAGATATTCATTGGTCGTGGCCTCTGTCTATCATGGAAATCCAAGTCGCTGATTGGTCGCCGCAAAACAGCCACGACCACAGTCCAGAAGAAAATGGCCACTCCGCTACCCGCAGTCAGTGTCCCCGGCGCTCCGCTCCCCGCAGTCAGTGTCCCCGGCGCCGCTCCATACTCCCCTTCGATCACCGCTAACACAGGGTTAATGCCGGCGGTAACGGACCGCGGCATGGGTAACGCATTCCGTTACCGCCACTATTAACCCTCTGTGTCCACAACCTTTTACTATTGATGCTGCCTATGCGGCATCAATAGTAAAAGAAAGTAATGTTAAAAATAGTAAAAAAAAATAAAAAAAAACTGCTATACTCACCCTCCGTTGTCCGCTGAGCCGCTCGTGCCTGCCGCCATCTTCCTTTCCCAGCGATGCTTTGCGAAATTACCCAAAAGACCTAGCGGTCTCGCGACACCGCTATGTCATATGGGTAATTTCGCAAAGCATCCGGGGAACGCAAGATGGCAGCAGCCGCGCGCCCATCTGCACAGCGCCGTTGGATCCCAGGAGGCGGACAGACGGGACGCTGAGGAGTAGCGACCAGAATGGTGAGTATGTTCAACTACAAGAGGCCCTCGGATCGTTAGGTGAGTATGTTTATTTTTACCCCTCGCCACGACAGCACCCTACAGGAGAGTGGGATCCGCCCCACAGAAACAGGAAACCTACAGAAAGATAAAGGGGGGCGGTCCGCCTTTCCTCCTCAGTTTAGGTTTCCTGTTCCTGCGGGAACGACAGGACTCTAGAAGCTACAGAAGTACCTGGGCATGCACGCCGCCTGTGCAGTCTCTTCGGTACGGCAGGGGCTGCAGCCTGGAAGCAGCGTCGGGGGAGTTCCGCTAGACGGCTCCCTCCTCATCTGGGAGGCATACAGATGGCCGGGTCCGGAGAAAGCCGCCCGGCATCTGCATTATGCGGCGGCTTCAGTGTGGGAGTTCCTCGCCCGGCAGAAGGGGTGAGTGAGAGGAGCTTCCTGCATGGCGGTCCGGGGACTGGAGGCCGCTCCGCGCGCGCTGACCGCCATTAGTAAGTTCACCCCGGAAGTAGATGCTAAACTTCCGGGGTAAGCAGGCCGAGATCAGCGGTGGGGGTAGCGCGAGTTTGCGCATGCGCAGTACCGCTAAAAATTTTTTTAAAAAATGGCGCTCTATATAAACTGGCTAACCACTGTTACCTGCGATGCAAGATGTCATCTCCAGGTGCCATGGATCCTGCAGCAGGAGACCCAGTTCCCTCCAAGGACCGCTCCAGCAGAGGATCATCAGATGCCGGTCGAAAGAGCGACACAGTGGATAAATCCAAAGGATCTCGGCCGTCTGATCCGGTAATAAAAAGCTTCACTGGGTGAGTTTATAACTCTGCCTATTAAGCTGACGCCGTCTCCCCTCCTTTCTCTCTCTTTCTCCTCCTCTCGCTATGTCTTATCTGGATCAGGCCAAAAAACGACAAAAAACCAAACATAAGGAATGCGCCTTATGCAGCCAGCCCCTACCAGACTCATACCCCAAAAAACTCTGCAAAGATTGTATAGCAGAAACCACACAAGGAGCAGCGGTGTCTATTACGGACTTACGCGCCATTATAAGAGAGGAGTTAAAGGCTATGTCACAGGATAAACCACAAAAAAGTAAATCCAAAAAGCCAACACCTTGACGGGACGGGAAGAAAAACATTAGACTTGAACAAAGAAGATCCAGGAAAACATACTCAGAAGGGCGGTAAGAACATTTCTAAAACAATCCACAGCGAGGAGATTGGAACAAAACAAAATCCTCTAAACTGCATGCTTGCAAACGCCAGAAGCCTGACAAACAAGATGGAAGAACTAGAAGCAGAAATATCTACAGGTAACTTTGACATAGTGGGAATAACCGAGACATGGTTAGATGAAAGCTATGACTGGGCAGTTAACTTACAGGGTTACAGTCTGTTTAGAAAGGATCGTAAAAATCGGAGAGGAGGAGGGGTTTGTCTCTATGTAAAGTCTTGTCTAAAGTCCACTTTAAGGGAGGATATCAGCGAAGGAAATGAGGATGTCGAGTCCATATGGGTCGAAATTCATGGAGGGAAAAATGGTAACCAAATTCTCATTGGGGTCTGTTACAAACCCCCAAATATAACAGAAACCATGGAAAGTCTACTTCTAAAGCAGATAGATGAAGCTGCAATCCATAATGAGGTCCTGGTTATGGGGGACTTTAACTACCCGGATATTAACTGGGAAACAGAAACCTGTGAAACCCATAAAGGCAACAGGTTTCTGCTAATAACCAAGAAAAATTATCTTTCACAATTGGTGCAGAATCCAACCAGAGGAGCAGCACTTTTAGACCTAATACTATCTAATAGACCTGACAGAATAACAAATCTGCAGGTGGTCGGGCATCTAGGAAATAGCGACCACAATATTGTACAGTTTCACCTGTCTTTCACTAGGGGGACTTGTCAGGGAGTCACAAAAACACTGAACTTTAGGAAGGCAAAGTTTGACCAGCTTAGAGATGCCCTTAATCTGGTAGACTGGGACAATATCCTCAGAAATAAGAATACAGATAATAAATGGGAAATGTTTAAGAACATCCTAAATAGGCAGTGTAAGCGGTTTATACCTTGTGGGAATAAAAGGACTAGAAATAGGAAAAACCCAATGTGGCTAAACAAAGAAGTAAGACAGGCAATTAACAGTAAAAAGAAAGCATTTGCACTGCTAAAGCAGGATGGCACCATTGAAGCTCTAAAAAACTATAGGGAGAAAAATACTTTATCTAAAAAACTAATTAAAGCTGCCAAAAAGGAAACAGAGAAGCACATTGCTAAGGAGAGTAAAACTAATCCCAAACTGTTCTTCAACTATATCAATAGTAAAAGAATAAAAACTGAAAATGTAGGCCCCTTAAAAAATAGTGAGGAAAGAATGGTTGTAGATGACGAGGAAAAAGCTAACATATTAAACACCTTCTTCTCCACGGTATTCACGGTGGAAAATGAAATGCTAGGTGAAATCCCAAGAAACAATGAAAACCCTATATTAAGGGTCACCAATCTAACCCAAGAAGAGGTGCGAAACCGGCTAAATAAGATTAAAATAGATAAATCTCCGGGTCCGGATGGCATACACCCACGAGTACTAAGAGAACTAAGTAATGTAATAGATAAACCATTATTTCTTATTTTTAGGGACTCTATAGCGACAGGGTCTGTTCCGCAGGATTGGCGCATAGCAAATGTGGTGCCAATATTCAAAAAGGGCTCTAAAAGTGAACCTGGAAATTATAGGCCAGTAAGTCTAACCTCTATTGTTGGTAAAATATTTGAAGGGTTTCTGAGGGATGTTATTCTGGATTATCTCAATGAGAATAACTGTTTAACTCCATATCAGCATGGGTTTATGAGAAATCGCTCCTGTCAAACCAATCTAATCAGTTTTTATGAAGAGGTAAGCTATAGGCTGGACCACGGTGAGTCATTGGACGTGGTATATCTCGATTTTTCCAAAGCGTTTGATACCGTGCCGCACAAGAGGTTGGTACACAAAATGAGAATGCTTGGTCTGGGGGAAAATGTGTGTAAATGGGTTAGTAACTGGCTTAGTGATAGAAAGCAGAGGGTGGTTATAAATGGTATAGTCTCTAACTGGGTCGCTGTGACCAGTGGGGTACCGCAGGGGTCAGTATTGGGACCTGTTCTCTTCAACATATTCATTAATGATCTGGTAGAAGGTTTACACAGTAAAATATCGATATTTGCAGATGATACAAAACTATGTAAAGCAGTTAATACAAGAGAAGATAGTATTCTGCTACAGATGGATCTGGATAAGTTGGAAACTTGGGCTGAAAGGTGGCAGATGAGGTTTAACAATGATAAATGTAAGGTTATACACATGGGAAGAAGGAATCAATGTCACCATTACACACTGAATGGGAAACCACTGGGTAAATCTGACAGGGAGAAGGACTTGGGGATCCTAGTTAATGATAAACTTACCTGGAGCAGCCAGTGCCAGGCAGCAGCTGCCAAGGCAAACAGGATCATGGGGTGCATTAAAAGAGGTCTGGATACACATGATGAGAGCATTATACTGCCTCTGTACAAATCCCTAGTTAGACCGCACATGGAGTACTGTGTCGAGTTTTGGGCACCGGTGCTCAGGAAGGATATAATGGAACTAGAGAGAGTACAAAGGAGGGCAACAAAATTAATAAAGGGGATGGGAGAACTACAATACCCAGATAGATTAGCGAAATTAGGATTATTTAGTCTAGAAAAAAGACGACTGAGGGGCGATCTAATAACCATGTATAAGTATATAAGGGGACAATACAAATATCTCGCTGAGGATCTGTTTATACCAAGGAAGGTGACGGGCACAAGGGGGCATTCTTTGCGTCTGGAGGAGAGAAGGTTTTTCCACCAACATAGAAGAGGATTCTTTACTGTTAGGGCAGTGAGAATCTGGAATTGCTTGCCTGAGGAGGTGGTGATGGCGAACTCAGTCGAGGGGTTCAAGAGAGGCCTGGATGTCTTCCTGGAGCAGAACAATATTGTATCATACAATTAGGTTCTGTAGAAGGACGTAGATCTGGGAATTTATTATGATGGAATATAGGCTGAACTGGATGGACAAATGTCTTTTTTCGGCCTTACTAACTATGTTACTATGTTACCTTTATCAGACTCTGATAGTGAACAAGCCGTACTCTCAGATATCTCTATAGCCTCTTCATCATCATCATCATCATCTTCAGAAATTGAGGGACGTTCATGTTTCCCCTTAGTGTGGATAATCTAGTGAAATCAATAAGAGACACTATGGGGTGTGAGGAGACAAAGGGCGCACAAACCACGCAGGATATAATGTTTGCGGGTTTGGCGGAGAGGAAAAGGAAATGCTTTCCAGTCATTCCAGCAGTGAAAGCATTAATAAAAAGAGAATGGGAGAAACAAGATCAGAGAAGATTTTTGCCCTCGGCGTCAAAACGGAAATACCCGTTTAGTGACGATGAGTTACTTACGTGGACCAAAATCCCTAAGGTTGACGCAGCTGTTGCCTCTACCTCTAAGCCGTCCACATTGCCTGTTGAAGACGCGGGGTTACTCTCAGACCCTCTAGATCGCAAAGCCGAGTCGTCCCTTAAAAGATCCTGGGAGGCAACTACAGGCATATTTAAGCCAGCAATAGCGAGCACTTGTACCGCCAGGTCAATGCTCATCTGGATTGACCAGCTAGACCAAAGCATTGAGAATAAAATGTCACGGGAAAAATTACGAGCTGCTATTCCCTTAATACGAGGTGCAGCAGCCTTTATGGCGGACGCGTCTGCAGATTCTCTCCGCCTAGCAGCTAAATCCGCAGGTCTGGTAAACAATGCAAGACGGGCGTTATGGATGAAGAGCTGGAGAGGGGACGCACAATCAAAATCTAAGATATGCGCAATCCCATGTGAGGGTGAGTTCCTCTTTGGAAAAACCTTAGACTTAGCTTAAATGCAAAGATAACGTTGTCCCAGGAAGTTTTATGTTCTTTAACGTGGTGGCTGGATTCTAACCATTTGATGAGTGGTGTTCCATGGGTAATAACACCATCTCATATTATAACCACTGACGCCAGTCCTCATGGATGGGGCGCTCATATGGGAAATGATTTTTGCCAAGGGTTATGGGACACGTATGAATGCCACAACTCATCTAATCTGAAAGAACTAAATGCAGTAAGATACGCCTTATGTCATTTTCTCCCACAGCTCCGGGGAAAAGACGTCCGAATTCTTTCGGACAACACCACCACAGTGGCTTATATAAACAGACAAGGAGGTACTCAATCAGAGACTCTGATGTCTTCCGCTGGGAAAATTCTGGATTGGCAGAAAAACATCTATTATCCCTCACTGCAGTTCACATAAAGGGGAAAAACAACCAGCAGGCAGACTTCTTAAGTCTACATACCCTAAGGCAGGGAGAGTGGTGCTTAAACCATCATATCTTCCAACAAATAGTATCCCTATGGGGTTGTCCGCAAATAGACCTCTTCGCCACGAGAAAAAACAGGCAAGTCCAGAAATTTGCATCCCTATCGTTAGCAGATCATCCGGACATTCTAGACGCTCTCCAAACCCCTTGGCAATACAGTCTAGCGTACGCCTTCCCTCCGATAATATTGTTACCACAGGTTATTCGGAAGATCAGGGAGGATGGAGCGAGAGTTCTACTAATAGCACCATTCTGGCCCAAAAGGACATGGTTCTCATGCCTACAAGCCATGTCGGTTTCGGACCCTTGGGTCCTCCCCTCGACACCCAACCTTCTCTTCCAGGGTCCGTTTCTCCACCCCCAGGTGGACAATCTCCATCTGACGGCCTGGAATTTGAGAGGCAGATGCTAAAACTAAGGGGATTTTCCGAGGGACTAATTGACACACTCCTCCAAAGTAGAAAACGTTCTACCACAAAAATTTATACAAAAATCTGGAAAAAATTCCTACAGTTCCATAAATCTCCCAACACATCAGAAATTCCAGTACAATCTATATTGGAATTCCTTCAAAAAGGGAGGGAACTAGGTTTAGCTGTAAATACGTTAAAAGTTCACGTATCAGCACTGGGAGCCCTCTATGGCCATAATATTGCAGGAAATAGATGGGTATCCCGATTTATCACGGCTTGTGAAAGGATAAATCCTGTTAATATACCTAGAATTCCACCCTGGGATCTAAATTTAGTTTTACAAGCCCTAACAGACTCTCCATTTGAACCAATAGATTCAGTATCCATTAAATATTTATCACTTAAAACCGTCCTCTTGGTAGCACTGACTTCGGCTAGGAGAATCAGTGACATCCAAGCTCTTTCTATAGATCCACCTTTCCTGCTAACTTTTCAGGATAAGTTGATTCTTAAATTAGACCCTTCCTATCTCCCCAAGGTAGCGAAGAAATTCCATAGGTCACAAGAAATAGTCCTACCCACCTTTTTCAGTAACCCTTCCACTCCTGAGGAATGTAAATATCACACTCTAGATGTTAAAAGAGTATTTTTAAAATACATTGAAAGGACCAGTAGCTGGCGACAGTGTAGGGCTCTGTTTATATCCTTTCAGGGTCACAAGAAGGGTCATGCAGTCACAAAAAGCACCTTATCCCGGTGGATCAGGGAGTCTATCACACTGGCTTACTCCGCGAGGAAAGAAAACCCTCCGGAAGGCATAACGGCACACTCTACCAGAGCTATGGCATCCTCCTGGGCCGAAAGAGGAGACGTCCCAATAGAAACCATATGTAAGGCGGCAACTTGGTCAGATCCTTCTACTTTCTATAACCACTATAGGCTTGACCTATCGTCTACTTCTGACCTAGACTTTGGCAGGACTGTCCTCAGCACGGTGGTCCCCCCCTAGGTGATGGTCTCTGAAAGATCTCCTGTAGGGTGCTGTCATGGCGAGGGGTAAAAAGCCGGATTACTCACCGGTAATACTCTTTTAGTGAGTCCACGACAGCACCCTATTACATCCCTTCCTAGGTTAATATAGTATATACTAATAAAGTAAAAAGTTCCTCTTACTAAATATAGTGCAAATAAGTTTAAACTTAAATAATGATATTTTGCCTAATACTGGCGGTCCTCCGGGTACTCTGAAATCAAAACTGAGGAGGAAAGGCGGACCGCCCCCCTTTATCTTTCTGTAGGTTTCCTGTTCCTGTGGGGCGGATCCCTCTCTCCTGTAGGGTGCTGTCGTGGACTCACTAAAAGAGTATTACCGGTGAGTAATCCGGCTTTTTTATTTTTTTAACCTGTGACATACTTGGCTCGGTAATATACTATGTCACTGCGCAATATACTACGTGGCTCTGTGCTGTATACTACAAGGCTGGACAAAATACTACGTGGCTGTGCAATATACTACATGGCTGGACAATATACTACCTCGCTCTGCAATATACTACGTGGCTCTGTGCTGTATACTACGTGGCTGGACAATATACTACGTGGCTCTGTGCTGTATACTACGTGGCTGGACAATATACTACGTGGCTCTGTGCTGTATACTATATGGCTGGGCAATATACTACGTAAATGGCCAATATACTACGTGGCTGGGCAATATACTACGTCGCTGGGCAATATACTACGTGGACATGCATATTCTAGAATACCCGATGCGTTAGAATCGGGCCTCCATCTAGTGTGTGTGTATATATATATATATATATATATATATATATATATATATATATATATATATATATATATATATATATATATATATATATATATATATATATATATATATATATATATATATATATTAGATTGTGGCCCGATTCTAACGCATCGGGTATTCTAGAATATGCATGTCCCCGTAGTATATGGACAATGATGATTCCAGAATTTGCGGCAGACTGTGCCCGTCGCTGATTGGTCGAGGCAACCTTTATGACATCATCGTCGCCATGGCAACCATTATGACATTTACGTCGATACTGTGCCCGTAGCTGAATCAGAAAAGCAGGATTTCTACGTCCTTTATGACATCATCGTCGCTGTGCCCGTCGCTGATTGGTCGAGGCCTGGCAGCCTCGACCAATCAGAGACGTGGGATTTCTACGTCGATACTGTGCCCGTAGCTGAATCAGAAAAGCAGGATTTCTACGTCCTGTATGACATCATTGTCGCTGTGCCCGTCGCTGATTGGTCGAGGCCTGGGGGCTTCGACCAATCAGAGACGCAGGATTTCCAGGACAGACAGACAGAAAGACAGACAGACAGACGGAAAAACCCTTAGGCAATTATATATATACTAGATTGTGGCCCGATTCTAACGCATCGGGTATTCTAGAATATGCATGTCCCCAGTCAGTATATGGACAATGATGATTCCAGAATTCGCGGCAGAGTGTGCCCGTCGCTGCTTAGTCGAGGCAACCTTTATGACATCATCGTCGCCATGGCAACCATTATGACATTTACGTTGATACTGTGCCCGTCGCTGATTGGTCGAGGCGAATTCGCGGCAGACTGTGCCCGTCGCTGATTGGTCGAGGCAACCTTTATGACATCATCGTCGCCATGCTGTGCCCGTAGTATATGGACAATGATGATTCCAGAATTCGCGGCAGACTGTGCCCGTCGTTGATTGGTCGAGGCAACCTTTGACATCATCGTCGCCATGGCAACCATTATGACATCTACGTCGATACTGTGCCCGTCGCTGAATTAGAAACGTGGGATTTCTACGTCCTTTATGACATCATCGTCGCTGTGCCCGTTGCTGATTGGTCGAGGCCGCCAGATGCGGGATATCTACGTCCTTTATGACATCATCGTCGCTGTGCTCGTCGCTGATTGGTCGAGGCAACCTTTATGACATCATCGTCGCCATGGCAACCATTATGACATCTACGTCGATACTGTGCCCGTCGCTGAATCAGAGACGCGGGATGTCTACGTCCTTTATGACATCATCGTCGCTGTGCCCGTTGCTGATTGGTCGAGGTCGCCAGGCCTCGACCAGAGAGGCGGGATTTCCAAGACAGACAGACAGAAATACAGACAGACAGACGGAAAAACCCTTAGACAATTATATATATATATAGATAGATAATCTCTCATACAGCGCTAAATAGCAGAAAAGCCAGTAATTCAATTGCTGGCTTTTGCTATCTCCTTCACAAACCCAACAGGATATGAGACATGGTTTACATACCGTAAACCATCTCATATCCCTTCTTTTATTACATATTCCTCTTTAGTAATGTAAGAAGTGTCTTTGTGTCAAATTTGGGCTCTCTAGCTATTAAATTAAAGGGTTAAATCTTGGAAAAAATTGGCGTGGTCTCCCACGCAATTTTCTCCGCCAGAGTTGTAAAGCCAGTGACTGAGGGCAGATATTAATAGCCTAGAGAGGGACCATGGTTATTGCCCCCCCTGGCTAAAAAACATCTGCCCCCAGCCACCCCAGAAAAGGCAAATCTGTAAGATGTGCCTATACTGGCACTTGGTCACTCTCTTCCCACTCCCATGTAGCGGTGGGATATGGGGTAATGAAGGGTTAATGTCACCTTGCTATTGTAAGGTGACATTAAGCCAGTTTAATAATGGAGAGGCGTCAATAAGACACCTATCCATTATTAATCCAATAGTGCGAAATGGTTAATAAAACACCACACATTATTAAAAAGTATTTTAATGAAATAGACACATGGTGTTTTAATATTTTATTATACTCTTAATCCACCTGAAGACCCTTGTCACCTGGAGCAAAGTTAAAAAAACAAACAAACAATATTCCATACCTTCCGTTGTTACAGCCTTGTCCCATGCTGTAAATCCATCTGAAGGGGTTAAATCATTTTACACCCAGGAGCTCTGCTAATGCAGCTGTGCTCCTGACTGTAAGGCTGTGTTCACACGTTGCGTTTTTTTTCGCGGTTTTTCCCTATAAAACCGCAAAAAAACCGCATACAATAAGCATCCCATCATTTAGAATGAATTCTGCATGTTTTGTGCACATGATGCGTTTTTTTCCGCGAAAAAAATGCATCGCGGCAAAAAACGCAGCATGTTCATTTATTTTCCGTTTTTTTTGCGGATTTCCCACTCCAAAATGCATTGGGAAGTGTCCAGAAAAAACCGCGGCAAAACCGCAGCAAAAACGCGTCAGAATCGCTGCAAAAACGCATGCGGTTTTCTTGCGGATTTCTTGCAGAAAATGTCCAGAATTCTCAGGAATTTTCTGCAAGAAATCCTGAACGTGTGCACATAGCCTAAAACTTGGTGAATGAATGGAATGCAGGGGAATGTACTGTATTTACCTCGAGCCACGGTGATTCGCCCTCTGCTGGATGAACCCATATGAACTCGAGCGTGGGAACCTTTCAGATATATATATATATATGTATATATATATATATATGTGTATATATATATATATATATATATATATATATATATATATATATATATATATATATGTATGTATATATATATATATATATATATATATATATATATATTTTTTTTTTTCCGAGTATAAGCCGACCCCCCCCCCCCTAGTTTTTTTACAAAAAACTGGTAAAACTTAATGACTCATTGAGACATCAGTAGTTTAAGTGTTTTTGAATATCCATATTGAATCAGGAGCCCCATATAATGCTCCATACAGTTCATGATGGGCCCCATATTAAAATATGCCCCATATAATGCTGCACAAATGTTGATTATGACCCCATAAGATGCTTCAGACAGACACTTGCCCCGTATAATGCTGTACAAATGTGGATTATGGCCCCATAAGATGCTCCATACAGATAATTGCCCCATATAATTCTGCACATGGCCCCGTACAGATGCCCCATACAGTTATTTGCCCCCATATCATGCTGCACATGGCCACATAAGATGCCCCATACAGATACTTGCCCCCATATCATGCTGCATATGGCCCCACACAGATGCCCCATACAGATATTTGCCCCATATCATGCTGCACATGGCCACATGAGATGCCCCATACAGATATTTGCCCCCATATGCTGTTGCTGCAATTAAAAAAAAAATTACATCACCTCTCAGGCCCCCGGCATTTGCTATACTCACCTTTCCCGTTCCACCGCTGACCGCCGCTTTGTCTTCCCATCCTCTGCGCAAACGTTCAGGAAGAGGGCGGCGCGCACTAATCACGTCACCGCGCCCTCTGTCCTGAGCGTTACTGCGGAAGACACAGCGGCACCGACAGTGGAAAGAGGAGCAGATGAATATCGCGCACTGCTCCCTTCATACTTACCTGCTCCTGGCGCCGTTGCTGCACTTCTGTTCCCCGGCGCCGCATTTTCTTCCTGTAGTGAGCGGTCACCGTTACCGCTCATTACAGTAATGAATATGCGGCTCCACCTCTATGGGAGGTGAAGCCGCATATTCATTACTGTAATAAGCGGTACCATGTGACCGCTCACTACAGGAAGAAGCTGCAGCGCTGGAAGAAGCAGTGACGTGCAGGGACCGCGCCAGGAGTAGGTAAGTATAACTAGACAGCCCCCGCCCCCCTCCCCTGCCGACCCCTGGGTATGATTCGAGTATAAGCCGAGAGGGGGACTTTCAGCCCAAAAAAGTGGGCTGAAAATCTCAGCTTATACTCGAGTATATACATATACTATGTGTCCACATTTATTCTACCTCTATTCTATTCTGTCAGTGTGATTTTACTGTACACTGCGCTGAATTGCCGGCTTTTCTATAGAACACCGCTGCGTATTTCTCGCAAGTCACACGCATGGTCCGTGTGTTATCCATATTTTTTGCGCTCCCATAGACTTTCATTGGCGTTTTTTTTGCGCAATACGGTGACAAACGCAGCATGCTGCGTTTTTCTACGGCCGTACAAGACCGTATAGTACGGATCCGTAAAATACGGCAGATAGGAGCTGGGCCATAGAGAATCATTGTACCATGTGCAATCCGTATTTTCTGCGCCTCTCATACGTCCGTAAAACTCGCTAGTGTGACGCCGGCCAAATTCTTTGGTATTATTATCTTCATTTAATTTGTCTTAAATGAAAAAACACAAAAGAGAATGAAGCAAAAAGCAAAACATTGATTATTTCACACAACTCCAAAAATGGGCCAGACAAAAGTATTGGCACCCTCAGCCTAATACTTGGTTGCACAACCTTTAGCCAAAATAACTGCGACCAACCGCTTCCGGTAACCATCAATGAGTTTCTTACAATGCTCTGCTGGAATTTTAGACCATTCTTCTTTGGCAAACTGCTCCAGGTCCCTGATATTTGAAGGGTGCCTTCTCCAAACTGCCATTTTTAGATCTCTCCACAGGTGTTCTATGAGATTCAGGTCTGGACTCATTGCTGGCCACCTTAGAAGTCGCCAGTGCTTTCTCTCAAACCATTTTCTAGTGCTTTTTGAAGTGTGTTTTGGGTCATTGTCCTGCTGGAAGACCCATGACCTCTGAGGGAGACCCAGCTTTCTCACACTGGGCCCTACATTATGCTACAAAATTTGTTGGTAGTCTTCAGACTTCCTAATGCCATGCACACGGTCAAGCAGTCCAGTGCCAGAGGCAGCAAAGCAACCCCAAAACATCAGGGAACCTCTGCCATGTTTGACTGTAGGGACCGTGTTCTTTTCTTTGAATGCCTCTTTTTTTTCTCCTGTAAACTTTATGTTGATGCCTTTGCCCAAAAAGCTCTACTTTTGTCTCATCTGACCAGAGAACATTCTTCCAAAACGTTTTAGGCTTTTTCAGGTAAGTTTTGGAAAACTCCAGCCTGGCTTTTTTATGTCTTGGGGTAAGAAGTGGGGTCTTGCTGGGTCTCCTACCATACAGTCCCTTTTCATTCAGACGCCGACGGATAGTACGGGTTGACACTGTTGTACCCTCGGACTGCAGGGCAGCTTGAACTTGTTTGGATGTTAGTCGAGGTTCTTTATCCAACATCCACACAATCTTGCGTTGAAATCTCTTGTAAATTTTTCTTTTCCGTCCACATCTAGGGAGGTTAGCCACAGTGCCATGGGCTTTAAACTTCTTGATGACACTGCGCACGGTAGACACAGGAACATTCAGGTCTTTGGAGATGGACTTGTAGCCTTGAGATTGCTCATGCTTCCTCACAATTTGGTTTCTCAAGTCATCAGACAGTTCTTTGGTCTTCTTTCTTTTCTCCATGCTCAATGTGGTACACACAAGGACACAGAAGAGAGGTTGAGTCAACTTTAATCCATGTCAACTGGCCGCAAGTGTGGTTTAGTTATTGCCAGCACCTGTTAGGTGCCACAGGTAAGTTACAGGTGCAGTTAATTACACAAATTAGACAAGCATCACATGATTTTTCGAACAGTGCCAATACTTTTGTCCACCCCCTTTTTTATGTTTGGTGTGGAATTCTGAAGATAATACCAAAGAATTTGTGTTTGCAATCATTTTCAGGAAGAAACTGAGTATTATCTGACAGAATTGCAGGGGTGTCAATATTTTTGGCCACAACTGTAAGTACACAAACACACACACACACACCTACCCTCTTTGTAACCACTTTGGTGGTTTAGTACTGAGTGCACATCACACACATACTCTCAGTGTAACTGCTTTAGTGGGAGTGCAGAGCATGCATATACCCTCTGTGTTATTGCTTTGGTGGGTTAGTACTGAGTACACAGCATACACATTCAGTTTAGTACTGAATTTCACTGTTCTATATTCATAAAAATACTACTGCAACTTCGCTGTGAATTTCACCCTTTTCTCATGTCCATTATGGGACAACCCCATTAGTCGTGTCATATTATTAGGGTAATTGGGGGTCAGATGTACTATTAACATGGGCGAACAAATTTGCAGGGCTCTGGGCCAGTGGCCAAGTGAGTATTCCATGGTCGCTGGACAGAAGCCCTGCAAACTGTCTCCTACCTATTGGCAGCTTCAGCTCCTCTTTTGACAGGCTGGAGTGGTGCTACGTCATGTCAGATAATCAAAGGAGGAGCTGGGGTTGCTGACAGGGAGGTGATTGACAGGGCTACCCGTCCACTGGTCCAGAGTACGTCCCATCATAAGAGAGCTAGATGGGAGATGAAGGCATCGTCAGAGGAGGAACAATACTTTTTCTCATTTGAAAACACGGATGATTTATTAAGAGCAGTATGGAGTCCCATAATAATTGAGGATACTCGGGTGGCACACAATGTGAAAACAAGCTGTCCTAATTATATCACTTTTTTGATCAGTGGTGGTGCGGAAAAGATGCGGGCTCAACTCTGGAGCCCGCATTAAAGGGAAATACACGACTTAGGGTACCGTCTCACAGTGGCACTTTTGTCGCTACGACGATACGATCCGTGACGTTCCAGCGATATCCATACGATATCGCTGTGTCTGACACGCAGCAGCGATCAGGGACCCTGCTGAGAATTGTACGTCGTAGCAGATCGTTTCGAACGTTCTTTCGTCGCTGGATCTCCCGCTGTCATCGCTGGATCGGTGTGTGTGACACCGATCCAGCGATGCATTCGCTTGTAACCAGGGTAAACATCGGGTTACTAAGCGCAGGGCCGCGCTTAGTAGCCCGATGTTTATCCTGGTTACCATCGTAAATGTAAAAAAAAAAAAACACTACATACTTACATTCCGGTGTCCGTCAGGTCCCTTGCCGTCTGCTTCCCGCACTGACTGACTGCCGGCTGTAAAGTGAAAGCAGAGCACAGCGGTGACGTCACCACTGTGCTGTGCTTTCACTTTACGGCCGGCAGTCAGTCAGTGCGGGAAGCAGACGGCAAGGGACAGACACCGGAATGTAAGTATGTAGTGTTTGGTTTTTTGTACGCTGGTAACCAGGGTAAGCATCGGGTTACTAAGCGCGGCCTTGCGCTTAGTAACCCGATGTTTACCTTGGTTACCCGGGGACCGGCATCGTTGGTCGTTGGAGAGCTGTCTGTGTGACAGCTCTCCAGCGACCACACAATGACTTACCAACGATCACGGCCAGGTCGTATCGCTGGTCGTGATCGTTGGTAAATCGTATAGTTTAACGGTACCCTTATGATGTACCTATATGTCATGAAGGGGTTAAGATCACTCAAATAGTTTGAAGGTGAAATTCTGCTTATAGATTTGCTTAATGGCGCTGAACTACAGTACAAGACACAGCTTTATAGATCAAAATAGTACGGCTGACTAATAGGAATACCTAGTGTTAGACCACCCAATAATCACACACTGACAACCAATTGTATTTGTTGCTTATCATAATTGTAAAGTGCCGTAGTACTTGTTCGTTATAACCATCACCTATTTCTGTCCAGGAAAATAACACTGAATAATCCTCAGAAGAGAAATGCTCTGTCACTTGCTATGCTTCAATCGCTCGAGCAAGACATCTTACATGAAGTTGATGACAAAGATTTGAGGGTCATTGTGATTGCAGGTATTCCTAGAGTTACAATCTGTAGTCATACATTCTCTTTTATATGAATAATTCACACACGTCATGATCTAATACTCCAAGTATTTTAATAATTGAAAAAAAATAACCATTAGTAGGTAAGAGGGAAGACAGCGTACGCGCATTTAACAGCAACTCAAAGCTAGGTTGTAGTCTTTTCATTCATTTATTCATAATCAATGTTTTATTTATTAGTTGCCTTCAACTTTATTCATACGCATTCCGTTACCGCCGCTATTAACCCTGTGTGTCCCCAACCTTTTACTATTGATGCTGCCTATGCGGCATCAATAGTAAAAGAAAGTAATGTTAAAAATAGTACAAAAGCAAAAAACCTGCCATACTCACCCTCCGTTGTCCGCTGAGCCACTCGCGCCTGCCGCCATCTTCCTTTCCCAGCGATGCTTTGCGAAATTACCCATAAGACCTAGCGGTCTCGCGAGACCGCTAAGTCATATGGGTAATTTCGCAAAGCATCCTGGGAACGCAAGATGGCGGCAGCCGCGCGCCCATCTGCACAGCGCCGTTGGATCCCAGGAAGCGGAGAGACGGGACGCTGAGGAGCAGCGACCAGAATGGTGAGTATGTTCAACTACAAGGGGCCCTCGGATCGTTAGGTGAGTATGTTTATTTTTTATTTTTTTAACCTGTGACATACTTGACTCGGTAATATACTACGTCACTGGGCAATATACTACGTGGCTGGACAATATACTACCTCGCTCTGCAGTATACTACGTGGCTCTGTGCTGTGTACTACGTGGCTGGACAATATACTACGTGGCTCTGTGCTGTATACTACGTGGCTGGACAATATACTACGTGGCTGGGCAATATACTACGTGGCTGGACAATATACTACCTTGCTCTGCAATATACTACGTGGATCTGTGCTGTATACTACGTAGCTGGGCAATATACTACGTAAATGGCCAATATACTACGTGGCTGGGCAATATACTACGTGGACATGCATATTCTAGAATACCCAATGCGTTAGAATCGGGCCACCATCTAGTTTAGTCAATAAATAAATTATATGCATGCCAAAATATTACGACATACAACTTGTTCCACCAAAAACAAACCCACATTCAGCGGCAACAAAAAAATGAAAAAGTTTTGACCCTTAGCTTGGTCCCTGAAACCCAAAACAGGCCGATCCTCATTAGGGTACTCCAGTGTCAGACATTTAGAATGTTTGAGATAGGAATACATCTTTAAAAGGAATGTGCTATCAACATTTTTAATTATTTAGTTTAAAAAATAAATAAATAACTTTTTTATGTTATAAAAGAGGGGTGGGCAAATCATTTTCTCAAATGGCCACATGAGAGACATTGATTGTTGTAGAGGCCAAACTATTAGGCTAAAACTAATTCTGCTTACCATTAAAGGGAGCCTGCCACCAGAGAAAAACGCTATTCACCTGCAGATAAGGTGTTAATCCCCTGGCAGCGTTCGGGTTTTTAGAGCTTTTTCTCGTGACAGATTCCCTTTTAACATATTAATTACAATTATTATTTTATATTAAAGAAGCACTCCCATGATGTGTTTATCCTCTTAATATATTGCAGTCATCATATTGTATAGCACTGTGTACTTACAATTGCTCGTTTTGCCTTTCTACCCAGTATTCAATGGGATGCTGAGAATGGGCACGCCGAGTGCAGCATGCCCTGGGAATGGGCACTCTTCTCTGAGGGCTTTATCACACGTGGCGGACATTAGATACACGGCACTGTGGGATGTATCATTATATCTGCTATGTCAGCATAAAGCCTCTTTCAAATGTCTGTAATGCAGGGACGTCTCAATGAGGCTTACACTGACGTAGCAAAGCTCAGTCAGAGCTCAGCAGTGTGATAATTACACTGCTGAGCTCTGAATACTGCGGTGACAGCAGCGGTGAGCGGAAACCTGAAAATGCACTAATAATTGCATGCTATCATGCTGTTCTCACTGCTGGAAGAAGTCAGTCTGCTCACCTCTGAGGGCAACTCTGCAACGGGAACTTTTCCAGCAATAAGAACAGCACTGCGGCCTGATCGTATTTCAGTGTCAGGCTGCTGATCGCCTCTGTGATACTTAGCACATCATGGACCCTCCGCTCAGTGTTCGCCACATCTTTGCACCTCCTGTCACCACTCGCACTTAATATGGTGAACGGTGCCAGGGGAAAATGTAGCTACAATGAAAAGGTGCCTGGCTCCCCCCACAGCTGTGACTTTCATAGCCCAGGGGGCATGCCGAGTTCACAGCTAGAGCCAGCCATAGTGTAGGAAATTAGGTTGGACACAAACCGCAGACTCCTATGCGACACTTACACACCAGCAAATTGAAAATAGCAGCCCCCAGTGCCTGCAGAAAAAAAATAATTATTTTTAATAGTAAATGAAATGTACTGTATCAGTTTTAATAGTTGATTATATAATCAATAGTTAATCCAAACATTAAAATCGCAGCACATTCCCTTCAAGGGGTTATTGTTGCGTTTCCCTAAATTACTATTATTTCTGCTTCTTTCTTTAACTCACAGATATTCTAACAAAGTATCACTGTTTTTCCTTTTACTGTTTTCTTTCCAGCAAATGGACCTGTATTTTCATCTGGCCACAATCTAAAAGAATTTACAGTCACTCATGGCAAAGCGTATCATGCCGATGTATTTAATGCCTGTGTTAAGGTCGGTGTCTTGCAAAGTAAAACGCACCATAAATATATTCATTAAATCATGTCCTGACAAAAGTCCAGTGTTGGCCAAATTCGAGGTTCTTGTGTGCCCCTTTTCCTTTTTTCTTTTACTACCGACACGCTATGTCTCAAGGTACAGTATACCGTATGTGGCTTTTACTGCTGCATGTGCATATAGTTTGAGCTTGGCCACAAATGAGTCCTATGTTATCTTGGCTATCCCTTAGGGTCATATTACTATGCGATTTGTCCTTAGCACATTTTTTGGCTTACTTTGAGGCTTTCATGCACCCATACTATTGGTTACTTACCTGAATTTCTATTCCCTCACAATGTTATTCCATATTTGGTTTACTATGTATGTGTCTGAAATGATTCATATTTATTTGATCATAACAAAGGGAGAAGTTGTTTTTTGTTTTTTTTGCCTCTGTGGTCTAATTATAGACTAGTGTACCACCTAGATTTTCCGACTTCTCTTTTAGCCTGACCTCTCCTAGGTACCACTGTTTATTGTTTGTATATATTCATTAATCAACTTTAGTTTTATGCTACACATTTGTTTGCCCCTTTATTTTCTTTTTCTCTTGCTTATAATGCTGTCATTGTCCCAATTGAAAAGTTCTTTTGTTTTATATATTTCTATGATTCGAGTGCTATTATGGTTTGGAGATCATAGCCTACTGTAGGTTTGTAGGCTTTTCTATAGATTGAACGCTCTAAAAAGGCCTGTCGCAATTTTAACAGGAGCAACCATCAATTTTTGTAAAATTTCTGCTATTTGCATAAATAAGCGCAGAAAATATCGTCATCAATTTACCATTATCATAAAAATGCAATGTGTCACAAATCAATCTCAAAATCAATGAGATATGTTGAAGCGTTCCAGAGCTATTACCACACAAAGTGACACTGGTCAGGTTTCAAAAAAAAATGTACATGGTCACGAAGGGGTTAATTTTTTTCCCTCCTCTTTTTCCAAGAGCCAGAACATTATTTTTCCACCCTCATAACTGTATGAGGGCTTGTTTTTTGCGAGACAAGTTGTGCTTTTGAATGAGATCATTCATTTCATTCATTTTATTATGTGATGTCCTGGAAAGTGGAAAAAATTCCAAGTGCATTGAGACTGCAAAAAAGTGTAATTTCCAAATGTATTTATTTTTTCGGGGGGAAAGTGTGGGTTATTTACCATGTTCACTATGCGGTAAAACTGCACTGGCATTATATTTCTCCAATTCAGTATGATTGCACAGATATCAAACATGTAGAGGTTTTTTTTTTTTTTTATTTAAGTGATGGAAAATAAAAATGGTACTGTAGTTTGTAAAGAAAAAAAACTTTTCTTGTGTCGCCTTTTTCTGAGACCCCTAACTCTTTAAATTTTGGGGATTTAGGGCTGTGTGATGGCTTATTTTTTTGTGTCTGAGCTGAAGTTTTTACTTATACTATTTTGGGGTAAACACAATATCTTGATTGCCTCCAAAAATTCTGGCGTTTTGATTATTTTACTCGTTACACAGCTTACAGATCAGATTAATTTATTTTATATTTTGATAGATCTGACTTTATGAACTCAGCGATACCAAATATGTTTTTTTTCTTATGGTTTTATTTTTAATGGGGCAAAAGGGGGACAATTTGAACTTGGGATTTTTTTAATACTTTTAAATAAAGTAAAAAAGTTTTTAATAGTCCCCTTAGGGGACTTGAAGATGCAATCTGTTGCTTGGGCTACGCATACAGGGCATCAGCACTGCTATATATAGTGAAAATCACAATCTCCTATGAACGCCAGCTACAGTGTGTCTTTGACAGGAGAATCGTGATGACCAACACGGAGGTCTTTAGCAGACCACTGACTATCATGGCAACCCATCGGCCCCCCGCGTCGATCATGTCACGGGCACGCCGATGGGCGCGTGTTAAATGCCACTTATCATAGAGTAAAATTAAAATCCATATAGACCTCTCCAGCAAAGGGAGAAGAGCTGACGCTTCAACTTCCTTGAAGTAGGCCTTCAAATTGAACATATGGGGAATAGCGATGAGCGAGTGTGCTCGTTACTCGAGTTTTCCAGAGCATTGCCTGTTTGTTAGGAAATCCCCACATGTATTCAGGCTGTGTAACAGCAGCAAATCATGCAGCTGCGGCGACACAAACTAAATTTATGAGCACGCCCAATTGCTCGGAGAACACCCAAGCATGCCCAGGAAAACTCGAGTAACGAGCACACCCGCTCATCACTAATGGGGAAGTGATAAAGATGCATTATAGCAGGGTAAGTAGGAAATGGAGAACTCGTCCAACTCCATTGAAGTAGTGGCCCCCTGCAATGACCAGGTAATTAGAACAGATAGATCTGTTCTGGAAACCAGACACCAAAGTGGGGATTCATTAACACAGAGGTAACTCTTCTCATCAAAGAAAAACTGGAAAATTGCAGTAGACACTGTCTGCGGTGTCCAGATATGAATATTGGGGTTTGCAATGATCCAATATTTATGGGAGATATATTTTCAGTATCGTAGCGAAGGGGCAAACAATGCATTTACTCACATCACTATAAGGCCATTCTAACCCTTTCAACTTAATATGCATCTTTCTATGGATGATGCCATTCAGATCAAGTTTGATCTCCATGTAAAGGTAAAATTGTGATAAGAAATATGACAACAAGATCTATTACCTGGTACCTCCATGGGCGACAATATATTGTAAGTTGAGAATCTGAAAATTCTAGCACACCTACCACATCCTACAATCAGCCCCCACATGAGGTAATTAAAGGGAGGTATAAGGGCATAACCTGGAGGTCATAATAAAAAGCACAATTTACGTTTGGGTCGTTGTTTATTTTGGAAATCATAGTTCACTGTGAGGGTGGTCCATTCTCCCAATCAAAGTGCTTCCATCTGCTCGGCTCTGAGCCATTTCCAAGATTTCAGGTTTTGTCATGGTCTTCTGTTCTTCCTTTTTACTTCATGTGATTGTATATAATATTGTTTTGTTCCCATTTTGTATCATCTTTGTTTATTTTTTTAAAAACAATGCTCATCTTTCTGGATTAAACATATAAAATGTAATCTCTGTTCCTCTTGCTCTGTAAACTGCATCCCTGAAGCCATATTCTATCTGTAACGGGTGTCCAATCGGCCTGTATAAATAATTGGTGGTTGCAGATAGCAGTGGCTCTTTTTTTTTCGTTATTGTGGAGTATCAGTTTGTGTGTGTGTGTGTGTGTGTGTGTGTATACTAATTGATTCCATGGTGCTGTACATGAGAAGGGGGTTACATACAAATTACAGATATCACTTACAGTAAGCAAACTAACAATGACAGACTGATACAGAGTGGAGAAGACCCTGTCCTTGCGTGCTTACATTCTACAGGATGGTGGGGAAGGAGACAATAGGTTGAGGGTTGCAGCAGCTCCGGTGTTGAAGCGGTAGCTCCAGTAGTGATGAGGAGGCAGCGGGGTCAGTGCAGGCTGTAAGCTTTCTTGAAGAGGTGGGTTTTCAGGTTCCGTCTGAAGGATCCGAATGTGGTTGATAGTCGGACGTGTTGGGGCAAAGAATTCCAGAGGATGGGGGATATTCGGAAGAAGTCTTGGAAGCGATTGGGTGAGGAGCGAATAAGTGTGAAGGAGAGAAGGAGGTCTTGGGAGGACCGGAGATTACGTGACGGAAGATATCGGGAGATTAGTTCAGAGATATATGGAGGAGACAGGTTATGGTTATGGCTTTGTAGGTCAGTATTAGTAATTTGAACTGGATACAATGAGGGAATGGGAGCCAGTGAAGAGATTTGTAGATGGGGAAGCGGAGGAGTAGCGAGGAGAGAGATGAATTAATCAGGTAGCAGAGTTGAGGAAGTACTTGTACTGCACAGGTGATAATTTAATCACCTACACAAATAATGAGTTGGTGATTAAATTATCACCTGTGCAGTACAAGGAAATCCTGAAAAACATGACCTGTTTGCAGCCCTCGAGGAATGCAGTTTGACACCCCTGGACTAGAGAGGTGCAAGGGTGTTAGCAGGGAGGTCACAGAAAAGGATGTTGCAATAGTCAAGGCGGGAGATGATGAGGGCATGCACAAGAATTTTTAGTAGATTGACAGTTGAGGAAAGGACAGATTTTGGAGATGTTTTTGAGCTGGAGGCGACAGGAGGTGGAAAGAGCTTGGATGTGCGGTTTGAAGGACAAGGCAGAGTCAAAGGTTACTCCGAGGCAGCGGACTTCCGGTACGGGGGAAAGCATGATGTCGTTACCTGCGATAGATAGGTCAGGGAAGGAAGATCTATGAGATGGAGGAAAGATGATGAGTTCAGATTTGTCCACATTGAGTTTGAGGAAGCGAGAGGAGAAGGAAGAGAATATGGCTGATATAAACTCTGGGATTCTGGACAGCAGAGAGGTGACGTCTGGGCAAGAAAGGTAGATCTGAGTGTCATCAGCATAAAGGTGGTACTAAAATCCATGAGACTTTGAGTTGTCCCAGGCCAAGTGTATAGATTGAGAAGAGTAGGGGTCCTAGAACAGCCTTGGGAGACTCCAACAGAGAGAGCGTGGGATGAGGAGGTAGTGTGGGAGTGGGAGACGCTGAATGTGCGGTTGGAAAGGTATGAGGAGATCCAGGGTAGGGCGAGGTCTTTGATGCCAAAGGAGGAGAGGATCTGTAACACAGTGCAGCAGGGGAGGCGGTGTCAGAGGGTGTTAGCCATGTTTCTGTGAGGCCGAGGAAGGCAAGCTTCTGAGAGAGGAAAAGGGTCATGAATCACATGAAGCTTATTGCAGATTGAGCGGGCATTCCAGAGTACTCCAGAGAGAGGGAGCAGGGTGGTGGGCCTCAGGGGCACGGGTTTTATGTTGGAAAGATTGCGGTAGTTCATATTAGATAAGGAGCTGTAGGAGGAGGTAGTAATGGGAGGTATGAGCTGTGGGGGTCCAGGGTTGGGAGATATGCCGCCAGCAGTGAGGAGAAGCACAAAGAGACAGAGCAGGTGGGAGAAGGAGAGTGGTGGCTTGTTTTATAAGGACAGATTTGAGGTTGAGGAGCAGCTCAGCAGAGGAGGTCAGGTTGGGAAGGAAAGAGGGAAGGGGAGATGATTATTTGGTTAGAGGGTGCTGGAGTTTGGGGATAGGGAAGGAGAGTGAGGATTAGTGGAGCAAACACTGTAAGGGCATATGTAAACATGGTGAAGGAGTAAGATGGATTAATAGAAAAGCTAGATCTAAGTAATGAGAAGTGCTTACTCTGCAGACATACCCAAAGGAGACAGATACACAGTGTGGGGTCCTGACTCCTGCTGTGACTAACTGCCGTTGAAATAACTGCACTTCACAATACTTTAGCTGCCGTGATCCTTTAGCTGCTGGGAGACGCGTGCCTGACCCACACGCGTGCCTGACCCACACGCGTGCCCCCCTAGAATGCTTCTAAATTTATAGGGCTAAGTAGAGGATCAGGTGAAAGGGATTTTGGGACCTGATTTTAGATAAATTACCATTTGGCCAACACACCAGGGGAGGTTACATGATCAAAGGTACTGGCATGGCTACACCCATATACTGTAACACCTTGCACCAGGTAACATCTCCTGTGGCCCCAGCATGGATACACAGCAGTGAGTGTAATGCAACAAATGGATTTAGCACATATTCAGCAGGCACTGTTATATACCGTTAAAGGGAAGGTTGCAGGATGATAAGCAGTAGATGACAGCAAGCAGATATCGTACCTGTGTGAAGAGAGGAGATGGATGTTAATTCCCGGCCGTCGAAATAACTGCACTTCACGATACACACACAGTGGGTAACGAAAGTATTCAGACTCCTTTACATATTTTACTTTGTTTCATTGCAGCCATTTGGTAAATTCAAAAAAAGTTCTTTTTTTTCTCATTAATGTACACTCTGCACCCCATCTTGACTAAAAAAAAGGTAGAAATTTTTACAAATTTAATAAAAAAGAAAAACTAAAATATCACATGGTCATAAGTATTCAGACCCTTTGCTCAGACACTCATATTTAAGTCACATGCTGTCCATTTCCTTGTGATCCTCCTTGAGATGGTTCTACTCCTTCATTGGAGGCCATCTGTATTTAATTTAACTGATAGACAGGTGTGTCCCTATCAAGCTCTATCTAAGACCTCACAGCTCACAGTGCATGTCAGACCAAATGAGAATCATGAGGTCAAAGGAACTGGCCAAGGAGTTCAGAGATGAAATTGTGGCAAGGCACAGATCTGGCCAAGGTTACAAAAGAATTTCTGCAGTACTCAAGGTTCGTAATAGCACAGTGGCCTCCATAATCTTTAAATGGAAGAAGTTTGGGACCACCTGAAGTCTTCCTAGACCTGGCCGTCAAACCAAACTGAGCAATCGTGGGAGAAGAGCCTTGGTGAGAGAGGTAAAGAAGAACCCCAAGATCACTGTGGCTGAGCTCCAGAAATGCAGTAGGGAGATGGCATAAAGTTCCACAAAGTCAACTATCACTGCAGCCCTCCACCAGTTGGGCCTTTATGGCAGAGTGGCCCGACGGAAGCCTCTCCTCAGTGCAAGACATATGAAAGCCAACATAGTTTGCTAGAAATCAAATGACGGACTCCCAGACTGTGAGCTGGTCTGATGAGATGATGATAGACCTTTCTGGTGATAATTCTAAGCGGTATGTGTGGAGAAAACTAGACACTGCTCATCACGTGCCCAACACAATCCCAACAGCGCAACGTGGTGGTGGCAGCAGCATACCATGGGGGTGTTTTTCAGCTGCAGGGACAGGACGACTGGTTGTCATTGAAGGAAACATGAATGTGGCCAAGTGCAGAGATATCCTGGATGAAAACCTCTTCCAGAGTGCTCTGGACCTCAGACTTGGCCGAAGGTTCACCTTCCAACAAGAAAATGACCCTAAGCTCACAGCTAAAATAACAAAGGAGTGGCTTCAGAACAACTCTGTGACCATTCTTGACTGGCCCAGCCAGAGCCCTGATCTAAACCCAATTGAGCGTCTCTGGAGAGACCTGAAAATGGCTGTCTACCAACGTTCACCATCCAACCTGACGGAACGGGAGAGGATCTGCAAGGAAGAATGGCAAAGGATTCCCAAACCAGGTGTGGAAAACTTGTTGCATCATTCCCAAGAAGACTCATGGCTGTACTAGCTCAAAAGGGTACTTCTACTCAATACTGAGCAACGGGTACGAATACTTATGACCATGTGATATTTCAGTTTTTCTTTTTTAATAAATTTCCAAAAATTTCTACATTTCGTTTTTGTTTTTTTCAGTGAAGATGGGGTGCAGACTGTACATTAATGAGAAAAAAATGAACTTTTATGAATTTACCAAATGGCTGCAATGAAACAGAGTGAAAAGTTTAAAATTTAAAGGGGTCCCACAGTGTATATATGTGTATGTATGTGCATGTGTGTGTATATATATATATATATATATATATATATATATATATATATATATATATATATATATATATACATATATATAGCCCTTCACTGGCTTCCTATCGCCCAGAGACTCCAGTTCAATACCCTCACACTGACATACAAAGCCATCCACAACCTGTCTCCTCCATACATCTGTGACATGGTCTCCCGGTACCTACCTACACGCGACCTCCGATCCTCCCAAGATCTCCTTCTCTACTCCCCTCTCATCTCTTCTTCCCATAACCGCATCCAAGACTTCTCCCGTGCTTCCCCCATACTCTGGAACTCTCTACC